>NC_136417.1:51172127-52574627 GCF_052625555.1 Lactuca saligna
TAATCCATACACATCTCTTCTATTAAAGAAGGTTTTAGGGTTTCCGCTATCATCGTATTTGTTAGAGACGTTATCTTGTTATTGACGCTGCTCTTAGATCTCGATCTTACCCTAACTCAGTTTACTAGTCTGATTCTCGGCCGGTTATCAAACCAAATCGTCATGTCACACGATGACTCTCATTCAAACCCCATCAACATATCTAACAGTATCGAATCTACCATGAGAATCCTGATTTTATACACTCATGATTATGAATTCTGGACGCATCACTTTAAGGACTATGTTCTTGGTTCAGAGGAATATGGGTATCTAATCTGGGAGGCGATTACCTTGGGTCCGTTTGTTCACTCTAGAACGAATAAAACCATCAAAACTCAAAAGGAGTAGAATCAGCTGATGATCGACGTGGAGAAAGTTCCTCAAGTTGAGAAGGAGAAACTGATGAGCAACATTAAAGCTATGAGGATGATCAGATTTGCATTGCAATCTGATACTTTTCGTCTGGTTAGTTCATGCACAACGACAAAACGAATCTGGGATAGGCTTAAGGAGTTGTATTCCACAGATGAGGATCTAGAGTATTCAATACATACCCTTTTACTCTCTAAGTTCGGTGACTTCAAGCAACAACTAGAAGAAAAACTCATTCAGGCGTTCAATCGTTTCACTCATCTTCTCATCAAGATGATCAAGCATGTAATTAGCAGAGAAGTAATCGAGCAGAAGGTCACTTTCATGAATGGCCTAAGATCTGAATGGATGGCGGTGGTTCTGACTGTAAAAGCTCATGAATAGTTCAAAACCTATTCGTTGGTGAAACTTGTAGGGATCCTAAAATCACATGAAAATGTTATCACAAAAGAAACGAGGGTAGTTTTGGGTATGGGATCTTTGGCCCTTCTCTCAAAGGGCAAGAACACGGCTGAAGAAGAATAAGAGTTGGTTCTTTCTGGATGTGATCTGACAAATGAAGAATATGCATTAATGGTCTCTAATCCCAAAACATTTGCTCGCAAAAAGTTCCCTACCTCCAAGAACCAAAACTAGCAAGAAGAATCGAAGAAGGAGAGCAAGCTTGTAGGTGACTCTAGATATGATTGCAACTTTTGTCATGGCAAAAATCACTTTGCCAAAGATTGTATGTTGAGAAAGCTGTCCGAGAAGAAGGATGGAGAAGATGATGAAGCGTATCACCTGTGCAAACTGGAAGAAATAAAGAAGAAGAAAACCTCTAACAACTCTATGAATGCTTTGATTGTGCGGGAGAACTTAGTTGATGATGAGTTCGAAGGCGTAGAAGTCTGGTCTACAGACTCTGGAGATGAAGAAGTTCGCAAGCCCACACATGGCAGGGCTTTTGTGGTGAAGGAAGATAACTCTGAGTTTGTTGGAAGATGTTTGATGGTGACTACTGAAGTGTCACAAATGAGAGGCTACACAATCGATGGAGGATGTGAAGAGGCAAAAGAAAAAGAAGACAAGTGCTTCGCTGCCAAACCGATGGGTGAGCAGATCAGTACCATCGATTCTCGAATCACTAAAAATACCAGTCGCTAATTCTGGAAAGGAATTAAACGAATTAAAATTCAGGTTTTCTAGTTTAAGTGGTAGTCTAAAACAAAATCGCCTAGCAAATTCTAACCTAACTAATCAACTCAGCAGGATGTCTTCCAAGAGTGTGGAAAGAAGGATGTGGATAAAGAAGAAGGAAGTGGAGTTAGTTAGGGAAAAATATGAAGTGATTTATTTGCAACGTGATAATTTGAAGCTTTTGAAACAAAGAAATATTTTTTGCTTGATTGCTAAACGCTTATATACTAATATCACTCAATTGCATTTAGATTGTGAGATCAGTAAACTGATTCATAAAATGATTTTGCCCTTCTTGTAATTAAAGGAGGACGAAGTGGATGTTGATGGTTATAACTGTGAATCTATTGTTTCTTCAGATGAAACTTGTGACGCCTATAGGATTGATCTGAACAAAATCGAGTCCTTTATTAAGTCCAAAGACCATAAGGCTATGCTTAAAAACCTATTAGACGAAAATGATAAATTAAAAATCAAGACCAAAACCATGCAGAAATTAGACTCATTGAGTACCAAGTTTGTGACAACCCCAAATATATTGCCATTGCAAACCCTATTTTCACTAACGGAATGCGTCACTATATGTTATTTTCGGTAATGTTTGGAGTCTTCAATAAAAAAATATCCAGTTATTTATATGTTCCGATATTATCATAAGTAATTATAACTTGTAAATGTTAACCCCGTTTAACTAAATAGAGTTATATTACTTTTCAACCACTTCACCCGGGTAAAAAGTTTTAACTTCGTTAAACTTTAGCATCGGGTAGCTGTGTATCGGGTGCAATACCCGAGACATATATAAACAAATGGACACTACAATTGAACTCTTTTACCACACCTTCACCTCTCTCTCACTACTTTCTCTCTCTAGACCCGAAATTGACCCCAAATCCGCGAATTCCGGCTTCCAAACGTAAGGACTCATTCCCTATCTTAGTCTAAACATACTTCATTGTATTTAGAGGCCAAAATCATAGAAAACAAGGACCAAAAAGGAGTTTACGGCCTAAGAAGCCCCTTAGGCCGTAAACACCTAAAAACTTGCCCAAAAACCTCATTTTTCCTTCCTTTAAGCTTATGGACTAATTAAGACATATACCTAGGAGAGTTTGGACATTAAAACACAAGGATTTGAAGCTTAAAAAGGATTTTACGGCCCAAGCTTATGCTTAGGCCGTAAACACCCCAAAAACCCTTGTTAAAAGCCCCAAGAACTCATCTAGGGTGTTTGGTAATTTAGTCTTGACACTAGGGAATGTTTAAATGGATTAAACAACATCATTTGAGGACAAAAAGAGGAGTTTACGGCCAAGGCTAAGCTTGGGCCGTAAACACCCAAATTTTTGTGTCAAACAAGTCCCAAAACTTATCTAAAGCATGTAAGGACTTTAGCTAAGGCCCTTGGATGTGTGTTGTACCATTAAGCTTCTCATTTTGAGGCCAAAAGAAGAGTTTACGGCCAAGGATATTCTTGGGTCGTAAACTCCCCAATTTTCATGTCAAAATGTCCCAAAACTCCATCTAAGACCTTCTAGGATTTATCTAAGGTGAATGGGAGTGTGTTGTACCATTTAAACATCCATTTTGAGGGATTAAATGGAGTTTACGGCCTAATCACAAGTCTTGGCCGTAAACTCCCCAAAATGTCACAAAATGAGGGTTTAATCCCTCCATATTAGTTCAAGACACATACCATTAAATCAAGGAAGTGAAATAAGGCCTTAAACTTGCATTTTGGAAGACCACATGAGTTTACGGCCAAGCCTAGGGGGATTACGGACGTAAACTCCTAAGGAGTGGCCTTTAGGCCGTAAACTCCAAGGGAGTGAACTCATGGACCCTCCCGTAAATCCTTCTTAGCCTTATACCACTCCTGGGAACCCCTTCTAGGCCCTAAAACCCCGAATTGATGCTAGAATGCCTCAATACTTAAACGGAAAGCATAAAATGATTAATTTCTTGTAAAACACATATGTTCATATGACATTAGGGTCCTAAAAGGTGTACAAGTCATTATTTGGAACAAAACGCTCAACCGACACTTTTACCCGATTTACCCAATTCACCCGATTTACGCGAATTCAGGTGAGTTCATACCCCTTTAATGAACCTTTCAAATGTTTTATATGTTTTAGGGGGGGAGATACAAGTTGAATATACATGTTTATGAAAAATTATACAAAGCAGTTAATCATGTTACAGAATTAATCACATGTGATTCACTACCTGTAGTTTAAATCACATGTGATTTATCACTATGCCTTATAAATCAATCAATTGTTTTCAAAACTATCTTGGATAAACAAACAAGTTGTAAATGTTTCTTTTGTACAATACTTTTATTTAATAAATCTCCTTATAAAAATGTAACCATACTGATATATTTATATAAGTAAGACTTGGAGGACTTAGGACCGATAGCTCGCCTTATTTCCTGTTCTTGTTTGATTGTGGACTTAGGGTAGTGGTTATCCGTCCGACTGTCGTTGATTTCTTAGTTATATATTTTGTATATTAGTACGGATTACGAGTACTTCTTATTTCATTAGATGTCTAAATTACTAACCTGACTAGAACCACACACACTAAGTTAACTATAATAGGTATAGTTAAGGTCTCTATCACTCGTTTTAAACTACTACTCTACACTACTATAATTCTCTCTATTATGAAACTATACACTAATAAGAGAATACAATACGAGTTATACAAATGACTACTACACTATAGTACAAGAGAAAGTACTAATCATGAGATAATTCACTAACCCACTATGAGATACTCTATTCGCTAAGCACTACGCCCGAAGTTTTCCGATTGGAAGACGACACTATATGTATAGATCTATACGGGGCAGACGCTATTACATCCCGACTGTTAATTTCAGTCCGAGCCGCACAGGTCCAGGGATGCCTTCACTCACTACACTATACATGACCGTGAGGGTCATGGGGGTCCGTTATTACTTACAATATTGGTAACATACAAGAAATACACTATAACCGCACTAAAACCCTAATCAACAGATAAAGTTAATATCCCGAAGTAAATAAGCATCTAATATTAAAGGAAGCTGCACCACTATTATTTACTTCAAGTATAACATACTATATTGCTTTACTTATTGGTGAGTCACTATTATACTTCCACGATAAATGGTTTTCAAAGATGAAAATATCATATTTCTTAAAGGTTCTCACTTACTATACATTCTGGAAAATATAGGATTTTCTAGGTTTTACTACTACTTATGACTATAAACTTTAGCTTTCATACTAACGATTCTAATGCTTTTTATATAAGAACTCACACTAAACTCTTATGAACTCACCAGCTTTATGCTGATATTCTTTTCAAAATAACTTGTATCTTCAGGTCAAAGATAGACAGGTACTCCTGCAGCATTTTTGGAGAAGATGGAGCATGCAAAACCCATCTCTTATTTTTGTTTACTTTTGGTGTTTGTTGAACATTACAAAACACACTTGTAAATATACTCACTATGTAAATGAAATGGTTGTATGTTTCTTGCTTTTACTATTATGCAATTGTGATGATACCGTACACTACGTCATCCACCCCGAAACGTATTCCACCGTTATCGGTTTTGGGGTGTGACAAAGTTGAGTTCAGAAAACAAGATAAATGTGGAAAACACTTCTGAATTTGACGAGGACAGTGATCTGAGTGAAATATCTGTAGAGGATGAAGTTGACTGTTCAGAATTTCTCAAAAGTAAAACCAAACCTACCAAAGGTCTTATATTTGAAAATTTAGTTGAGTTCGCTCGGATATCCCAAGATAAATTCAAAGTTCTGAAATAGAAGGTTGTGGTATATTAAAATGTACAAACAGTACCACATCAGGTATACGCCACAATAGGAGTTACTCAGAAACACACATTCAAACTTACATCCGTAGTAAACGAAGACAACACAGGCGGCTGTGATAATTATTTTTGGTCTGCTCCAATTAACAATGCAGATGAAACTGTCGGTTTATCAAAAAGAACTTCATGGAGAGTCGATGGCAAATACGTGGCAGAACCACTTAACAAGCCAACTAGCTTTGATGTAGCACAAGTGGTACTAAATAAATTCCAAGCTAACCTCTGAAGGTTGCAAGTGAAACCTCTTCATTGAAGAGTGAAACTCATGCTGAGAGACCGAAGCCGAGTGTAAACATTCACAAGTCTCAAAAGTAGCCAGCTGAACAAAAATGCCATCGAAATAGGAGATATCAAAAGAATCTCAATGAAAGGAAGCAGTTTTGGCAATCCCAAAACTCCAATTATGTTCGCACAGAAAAGGAGTCCAATCACAAGACGAAAGGAATATCAAAGACTAACTCTGATCCATGCACTCACTGCCAATCCTGCAGTCATACGAACCGAATAAGCAGTTTCGGTCCGAAATCTAGCAGTGACAAGAACCGAAAGACCAGTTTCGGTCCTAAATCTCATCCTCCTCATTCTCAACCAAAACAAAATTCTAACAAGGATGTCAAGGGAAAAGGAAAGGTCATCTCAAAATACGAAACGCAAACAAAGAAGACGTCTGCTAACCCTAGGAAATAAGAAAACAAGTTTGTTAAGAATCAAAATAAAATTCCACAACCTGATTCAAAAAAAAATGAAAGCTAACAAAATTATGGTTTTCACCATCAAAAGGAAAGTCAAAACCACTTTAATAAAATGAACATATTTGGTTGATCTTTCTATTGTTATTCCCTGTTGTGTAAAAGGCTCACGTGGACCCAAGCAACTTTGGGTTCCTAAATTTGCTTGATTTTTGCAGGTTATCAGTGACGAGCAGTTCGACGATGAATGGTATATCGATAGTGGCTGCTCGCGTCACATGACAGGGAGACGGGAAGAGCTGAGGGAGTCTCGGGCTCTAAAAGATGGTGGATGTGTCAAGTATGGAAACAACTCATATGGAACAATAAAAGTCTATGGAATGATAACAAATGGAGATTTTTCCATTCAAAAGGTGGATTACGTGGAAGGATTGCAACATAATCTCATAAGTGTCTCGCAATTGGTTTTAGGGACTGGCATGAAGGTCTCATTTGATGATGAAGGATCTGAGATCATTAAAAAAAAACTACGACAATTTTGTTGAAGTCCAAGCGCAAAGGCGAAATGTATTCATAAATCTGATACGAGGAAAGCCTGTTGTATGTCTTCTAACGAAATCTCATTCTGATGAAAACTGGCTATGGCATCGAAGACTCTCGCACACTAACTTCAAAGACATCAACAAGCTAGTTCTTAGTGATCATGTGCGAGGACTGCCAATTCTAAAGTTTGACAAGGAACATTTGTGTGCTATACACGAAATGGGAAAGCAAAGCCAGAAGAGTCATCCCACACGTGTTAATACAAAGATCATTGAGCCTCTTGAGCTTCTACACATCGATCTATGTGGTCCATAGGCCATAGAAAGTATCGGTGGTAGTAAGTACATTCTTGTAATAGTTGAAGATTTTTCACGTTTCACCTGGGTTTTCTTTCTTAAACAGGAATCAGAAGGGACTCCAAAGCTCAAAAACTTTATAAAGAAAGTGGATCTTCAACTACGAAAGGTGGTTAGAAATTTCCGAAGTGACAACGGGTTGGAATTAAAAAAACCAAGAGTTTGAAGAATTTCTTGCTGAAAAGGGAGTGTCTCATAAATTCTCTGCTCCCAATACTCCTAAAAAAAATGGTGTAGTTGAAAGGCGAAAACGTTCATTGTGTAAAGCCGCCCGGACCATGCTTAGGTTCGCTTCTCTACCTCTGTACTTCTGGGTTGATGCAATTTCTGCTGCTTGTTATACCCATAACCGAACCTTCCTCAATAAGCAATTTTCAGTCACACCGTATGAAATTCTGAATAATTGCAAGCCTAATGTTAAATTCTTCCATGTCTTCAGTTCCAGGTGCTTCATCTTTAACTCTAAAGAGAACCGAATCAAGTTCGATGTGAAGGCAGACGAAGGGATCTTTCTTGGCTACTCTCTTACCTCCAAGGCACATAGGGTTCTGAATAAAATATCAAAGAAGATTGAAGAAACCCATTATGTCACATTTTATAACAATTACGTGAAGAAACTTCAATCCAACGAAAGTTCAATGGAGGAGATCTTTCCACAAACAGGTTAAGTCACGGCTCCTATATCAAATATGTTTGAAGAGTACATGTTTCTCTTTGATGAACCGGAGAGTGAAATTCTCTCTAAAATGAAAGCGGATGATAACAAGGTTGACAACCTAAAGGAGATAATCAACAAAGTTTCAAATTCCATGGAAACCGAACATCAAGATCCTAGCGAACCTCAAGATCATGGCGAACATCAAGATCCTAGCGAACCTCAAGGTCCAAGCAAACCAACAAATGACCGCACCACATTCCATGGGGAGGGTTCGTCTACATCAAAGCAACCTGATTTACCTTTCCAAGGGGAGAAGCCATCTCCAAAAATGAACCATGAAAGTCCATTCAAGGGGGAGAATTCTAAACCTGGTGTTGAAAATTGTTTCATCATTCGAGGGGGAGAATGGTAATACGAATAATGACGACATTCAGTCAAAATTTGAAGAAGAAGTCAATGCCGAATTGGATCCATCTTATGATCCTAACTACCTTCCTCTCACAAAATGGACAAGAGATCATCCGAAAACTCAAGTTATTGGTGAATCATCTGAGGGAGTTCTTACACACTCTCAACTGAAAGCGAAGCAAACTACTCTATTCTCAGAAGTGGAATTTTGTATGTTTAATTTGTTTGTCTCCAAGATTTAGCCAAAAACTGTTAACATTGCACTTGATCACTCTGATTGGGTACAGGCTATGCAAGACGAACTAAATGAGTTTGAGCGAAACTTAGTCTGCAGACTAATTCCTACACCAAACGATGCATCTATGGTTGGATTAAAATGGGTATTCCGGAACAAGATGGACAAAGAAGGGAATGTGATACATAACAAGGCAATGCTAGAGGTTAAGGGATCTTGTCAGGAAGAATGTATAGATTATGAAGAAACCTTCGCTACTGTAGCAACATTAGAATCTGTTCGGATCTTTCTGGCATACACTGCTCATAAGAATTTCGAAGTTTTTCAAATGGACGTCAAGTGTGCGTTCTTGAGTGGAGAACTAGAAGAGACAGTGTACGTTGAGCAACCAACTGGATTTATGAACGAGAAGTATCCTGATCATTGCTATATTCTTGACAAGGCGTTTTACGGTATGAAGCAAGCCCTGAGAGCCTGGTATGAAACACTAACTCGCTTTTTTAAAATGTCAAAATTTAAACAAGGTTCGGTTGACCTAACCTTCTTTCGCAAGAAAGAGGGTGAACACCTAATGATCGTCCAAATTTATGTCGATTAAATCATCTTTGGTTCTACGAATCCTAGCTTAACCGTTGAATTCTGGAAGTTGATGGAGACTAAATTTGAGATGAGCTCAATGGGTCTGATTAACTTTTTCCTTGGACTAAACATAAGACAGGGACCAGAAGGCATATTCATTAATCAGGAGGCTTACATGAAGACTCTACTGGAAAAGTTCAACATGATGGAAGATTCTAAAGTAAAGGTTCCAATGGCATTCAGAACGAAGCTAACACCATCTCTGGAGAAACCAGCTGCTGATATGACCCTCTATCGTCAAATGATAGAGTCTCTAATGTATCTAACAACTAATAGACTAGATATTATGTTTACTATCTGCTATTGTGTCAGGTTCCAAGCTAATCCACGAGAACCTCATATGGTGGCTATGAAAAGTATCTTCAGGTATTTGAAGTGAACCTCATCTCTCGGTCTTTAGTACCCTGCGAAATCAGGCTTCTTTGTTTAAGCATTCTCTGATGCCAATCTTAGAGGATGTGGTCTAGACCAAAAGAGCACAATTGGCGGGTGTCAATTCCTTGATGGAAAACTCGTTAGCTGGCAATCCAAGAAACAAATGTATGTGTCTCTTTCTACGGCTGAAGTTGAATATATCGTCGTAGCGTCTTGCACTTCACAGGTCATATGGATACAAAGTCAACTTAGAGACTATGGCCTAAACATGAAGAACATTCCCCTCTATTGTGACTCAGAAAACGCTATTCGGATATGTCACAACCTAGTGCAATAGTAAAAAATGAAACATATAGCATTGAGATACCACTTAATCAAGGATGATGTAGAAGATGGTAATGTTGAGATCCAATTTCTTCGATCCGCTGATCAATTAGCTAACACCTTCACGAAAGCCTTACCTGAAGCAAGTCTTAATAAAATACTCCAAGGCTTACAAATGATGGAAGCTGAATCAGTACCGAAACCGTTTTCGCCTCATTAAAATTAGACAAGTGAAATAAAGCGAACGCTCGGTCTATTTCGGTTCCAAATTTTTCGGGAACCGAAATGAACCAAACGCTCAGTCCATTTCTCTTCCTCGCTCCAAAGGTGAAGTTTTGGTTGTATATTCTGTACACTATGTACATCTTTTCTCAATTCATTTTATGTTTTTCATTTCTTTTCATAAAATCCAAAATTATTTTCTTTTCTGTTTTAATTTTTTTTTCAAAAAAATCATAAAATCCAAAAATATTTTCTTTTTTATTTTTATTGTTATTTTTCAGAAAAATCAAAATGATCAAAAATATTTTATTTTGTGTTTAGTTTTATTTCTTTTCTTTTACACATATAAAAGCAAAATACCAAAAATATCACACTGAAAGGACTCATGGACGACTTCCAATGATGGAGCTGGGGCAGGTATAACTCTTTTTATCTTTGTACTAGCTAAGTGTCCCTAGAAGCATGATGTTGCATGTTGTCCAAAGCCTCATAGACTTCAAGTGAAGTCTTCCTGATTCGATATATACAAATCGATTCTTCCCAATCAGGCTGATAAAATAACTTAAGTCACGAGCTACCTTACTCTTCTCATATTGAGTCAAGAGTTATTTGTTTGGTTACTATCGCATAACAGAGGTACTTTCGGTTCTTTAACCGCCTTCACACTTTCTCCATCACATTTCGTTTCATAAACGTAACCCTTGAGACTCTCAGAATTTACCACTGAGGTTTATGGTTACTCAACATCTGCATTAACAGGAAACCACACAGACACTTCTAAGTCTCTCTTGACTTTGAAGGAAGAGATTCGTGCCCAGGATCCACTACTTCGTGTCTTAATTCACATCACTTATATCCCACAAATAATTTGTTTTATTTATTTTTCTTTGGCACACTCTTGCACGAAAATCTTTATGATTTTCAACAAGTCTTGATCATGGTACTAATGGCTATTTCTCAGATCTATGGTTTCGGTTCAATATGTTACACTATCTTTTGAATCGAAGGCAATTGAATACCAATGAAAGCAAAAGGGTGAGTCCACATTTCAAAGGGAATTTGAACAATTTTAATATCAAAGAGGTAGTAAATGGATAAGATTTTAAAAGGCGCGTGAATTTGAACCGTTTCCTTTTCTCACGCCGTCTGACATGATTGACACACTTCTCGGGGTAATAGTTGTCAAATCACGCTTTTTCAGGTGTCACTTCAGAAGATCATACAATCATCACTCCGGATTTTTCTCTCTCGTGGTAATTGTATAAAGGGTTTTCTCACCTCACTTTTTATATCCTTACCACTTACAAAATCCTTTCGAGCATTAAACGGCGATTTCTCTCTACTGTTCATCTTCTTTACTTCAAGCTTCATCAATGGCAGACTCATCATCCGTTCATGAACAAAAGACACAGTCCTCACTTCTCACCATCAAGCCAAATCAAAACTGATCATCAAACTCTCTCCTTTTCAGTATGATCCTTACATGCTTTAGGTGGTTGAATGCCTCAAATATTCACCACCTGTGATTACCCTAACCAAGGTGGAGTCTGTCCCGATGTCTATCCTTTCTCAAGTTTATTCATCGGCGTCATACAATAAAGCCAATCAGAGAATTTTCTTTGAGATTTTCAATCATAAGACTTCGATTTCAAAGGTTAGGTTTTGCTCCTTGCTAAGGCTAATCCTCAACGACTCCATGATCAACCCAGATTCGATCACCACGACTCAACTATTCACCATGTTTTATGATATGGGGTACACCGAAGTTCTTACAATTGTGACTAGATTCAAGAAGTCATGCCTTCCTCTACAATGGAATGGTTTATTTACTCTTATCTTCAAGGGTTTATCGGCGAGGGTTGCAGGGTCTGATGGGGCAAGCAAAGCATTCATGACTCTCCTGTATGGTCTTTACTATGGGGTCAACATGGATTATGTGTCTATTCTATGGACTCAACTGGTACAAAGACTCAACTCAGCTTCTCGTTATTTTGAAATCTTAGGTGGCAGGTTTTGGACCTTAGTTACTCAATGGGCAATGGAAAAATTCCACATTCCAAAAATGGCAGACTCTTTGAAGTCTTATATTACCACTTTTCACATGACGAAAATTATTGTTGCCGATCCAACCCAATTTCTGTTCATCGGTTCAATTCCTGAGTCTATGTACAACTATGATTATGGGGAAAGCAAGCTCATTAGTGAATACAAGAAGCTTCCTCCAACGGGACCGAGGCAGCTCACCCTTGAAATGCAAAGATCGATGGATGCTACTGAGAAACCAACAAAACGAGGGAAGAAGGTTGATCAACAAAAAAGCAAGAAGGGAGGACCATCATCTAAAGTTGCTACGCCTAAAAAGTGAAAGTCAGAACAAGCTGCTACTTCCGCTCCTAAGAAGCGAAAGATCAAGAAAAAGGCGCACAAGCCAAAGGCTCAATCTTCAAGTGATTCAGACTATGTTCCCTTTGACCAACAACCCGAACAAGAGTCAAGCGATAGTGAAGATTCTCAACATGAGAGTTTACTCCGAGGAACTTCTCCTCCACCTTCATCTACTCATCTGGGTAACCGAAACTCACCTCCTTCCTCTCCTACTCACTCTATTCCTATAACAATTGCTCCATGCCCTCCTCCAGTCTCTTCTCCAATTGCAACTTCTATACCAATACCAACCCCCTTATTCACCGAAATTACCACCACCACCACAACTACAACCGAACCTCAACTTCATGTCAATGTATCTGATATGGGGGCACCTACTTCAAGAACCGAAACCCCAATTACATCTAAACCTCTATCTCCACCTCTCTCTAACCAATCTGACACTGTTCTCGGTGGGGAGAATGTTGACTTTGATTCTTTCTATTATAGCCCCTACAAAGTTTAGAGCGATGATGATGACGATGCTCATGTAACGAAACGGCATTTAAGGGGTCTTAACGAGAAGCTTGATAGGCTAATTTCCTCTTCATCTTCTACTCCAAGCGAGACCTACTCACAGACTACTATCAAAGCTATGTTGGCAACTTTTGTCAAGGAGCATGCCTCCTCTATTTCCAAAGCAACCATCGTTGTTGAAGAATCAACAAACGCATGCAAGAAAGCGACCGAAAACGTCGAAAAACTAATTTTTTATGCTAATCTCTTTCTAGATTCTCTTTAGGTAGCTGCTTAAAAGAACGCCGAAACTGTTAATGCCTCTATTGTGAATCTCACCAAATTGCTTCAAGCTGAGAAGAAGAATTTTGAAGAAGTACGCCAAAGCATCAAGTCTGACAACACCAGGCTTCAAACATCAGTTACTACCCGTATTGATAAACTCCAGGCTGATCTTGCCTTGGAAAACAAAGATGAACTCACCCTAAAAACTGTTGGATTATGTATCTAAGTTCATAACTATTCTGGAATGTACTTGACCCAATTAGCATGGTCCATTTGGGTTGCATGGCATCATGTATTTGGATAGACTAAAATGAGAGAAATAACACTTAAGATTTATTAATGGGATAATGTCACTGTAGCACATGGAACTTTTAACATTTGGCTAATTTGGTCCTTAAAGTGTTTTTTGGTACATTAGAGCAGTAAACTCGTAATTGACCTTTTAATTACACCATTTTAGAAGGTTTCCCAGTTACAATGCTTATGTGGCATGCTGATGTGTCCAATAAGCTTACGTGGGAAGCTTATGTGTCGAAGTAGTCCAGTTGTCGATATAGGCTTATTAATTGAAACCCTCATTCAGACCTCCTTTCAATCTTTACTTACCCTTCTCTGAAAAGTCAAAGACTTCTCCCTCCCCGACTATTTCCATCCTGAAGAAGAATGTCTTCGAGCTCATCGACGTCAAGGAATCAGCTACAAGTCACTCATGTTCAGTCGCAAGAAGGGGTAAAGGTTTGTGATTGTGTCGTTCCAGCTAAAGAACAACCTGTTGGAAGATAACAAACCCTGGGAGGTGATTCTGAATTGTCAAAGCAGTATGGTAGGTCCCGATTCTCTTGATTTTGATAAGTTAGTATTTTATGGTTTGATGTGTTGTTTCTTTCTGTAAAGAAGATAATGGTGTATTTGTATTTTGTTTCATCTGTTAAAAACCCTAATTTTATTTCCCTCTTGACGATCACTGTGAATAAAACTCATTTCGCTGGTACATTAAAGGTAGTTGATTTGTGATTGTCAGTCAAACCCTGATTTAATTGGCTTTTTATAGACTAGGTTGAGGAAATGTAGCTTCTTTGAATGGAAGGATGAAGAACAGGAAGACGGGTACTACAAAAACCTGCTATATTCTCTGAAGCAGAAACTGGATGCCAAAGATGAAATGTCTGAGATGAACAAATTGAGGAGAAGGATTGTTGAAGTGGTGTTTCTGTTGTCACAGGAGCAGTATAAGGTGGCAAAGAGTGAGAAAGAAGTTCATGATGCAAGGAAGGCAATAGGCAGGTACAGGATGATAGTTGCCTTGTTGTTTGCTTGCTTGGCCCTATGTGTTTTGAAGTTAGGGGGTCAATGTAGTTAGTTTGGTTGGTTAGTGTAAGCTTTTGTTTTTTTGGGATCCCTTATATTTTTTGTAAAGGGAGACTAGAAAGTCAGTTCCATAAGGGGCATTTTGTATGTATTGAAGCTGGTTTTAGTTATAAGTTGGGGTTATCAACCTTAATGTGTTGATGTTGTAAGGTGGTAAGTCCCTAATGAAATGGGACCTGTGAAGCCATTAAAAAACCATATCCGTGCCATATAAAACATCCCCATGCATGCACATTATTCCAATTTTTTCCCTACATAAATATTCAATGCCAAATGTCATGATTTTACTTAAAATGGCAACATACTTTCATACTTCATGTCATACATAAATAAATGACCAACATACCCTTTTCGGTCATACATAAATAAATGACCAACATACCCTTTTTTGTCATACATACTTAAATGACCAAATTACCCTTTTCTGTCATACATGCTTAAATGACCAAATTACCCTTTTCTGTCATACATACTTAAATGACCAAATTACCCTTTTCTGTCATACATACTTAAATGACCAAAATACCCTTTTCTGTCATACATACTTAAATGACCAAATTACCCTTTTCTGTCATACATACTTAAATGACCAAAATACCGTTTTCTGTCATACATACTTAAATGACCAAATTACCCTTTTCTTGCATACATAAATGAATGACCTACATACCCTTATTTGTCATCAATAAATAAATGACCAACATACCCTTTTCTTTCATAAATACTTAAATGACCAAAATACCCTTTTTCTTTCATACATACTTAAATGACCAAAATAACCTTTAATGTCATACATACTTAAATATAAATTACCAACATCCTATTACATAAACTTTAAATATAAATTACCATCATCCTATTACATAAACTTTAAATCCAATTTAAAGACAAATTACAATAAACACTAATCAATTACAAGAGCTTTTCCCTTTGAATTTCCTGGATCATCAACACCACCAATTGTTTTGCCTAATTTCAGCTTCAATATTCTCTCTGACTTTCTTCTCCTTATCCTCTTCAAAATATCTGAAACTGGCTTAACACAAACCTGCTGAACTTGGTTAACAGGAGAAACCTCCTGAAGATTACCATTATCCACTTGGGTATTAGGATTAACCTCATCAACCTCCTGAACATTTACATTATCAACTTGGATAACAAGATCAACCTCCTCAGCCTCCTCATCTTGAACAACTTGCTCAACCACAACAGCTTCCTCAACCACATCAGCTTCCTCACCCATAACACCCTCATCACCTTCATAACATCTAGATGGAGTAAATTTCATATAATGACTAAAATCCCCTGCACTACTAGATTCAACATCAGTAAGAGCAACTTGCATATCATTTTGAGTAGTATCCATCTCAATTGGAGTTATTTCAACCTCTTCATGATGTTGTGGTTCACTTGTACTACCCTACATGGCATGATATAATTATGTTAGTAACAAATAATATGTAATTAATCTTATATTTTAAATTGTTTTACCTGTTCGACATTTTGATTCAAACATACTTTTTGTTTCTTCTGTTTCTTCACATTTAACTTTTGGGGCCTTCACTGTGGACAAGTGGCCTTGTTGTGACCTATCTCCTAGAAAATACTACATCTGATTTTCTTTCCAGCCTTAGAAACCCTGTGTGTTCCTGTATTCTCTGTAGTGGATTTCATCCTCTTAGTAGTTGGCCTACCGTGCATCCTTCTATTAATAGGAGGCAATGGTGGAGTGTAGTTTGTCTCTGGCCACATGTCACTGCTATTAATGGGAGCAATTCTGTAATTGTATGCCTTCCTTAATGTGGTTGTGCTAAACATGTTGTCTACATAGGCTTCTACATCCCTATTAAGAAAGGATATGCTAGCTACAGAATGAGCACATCCATATCCATTCAATTGCCACAACCTACATGAACATGTTTTTCTTTCTAAGTCCACCTCATATGCATCTATTGCTCCCCTTACCTCAAACTGGTTTAATCCACTTGGTAGTACTTATTAATGCCTTTGAGCTTTTTTAAGCAAATTCACCTTATCCCTTATCTCTGGACAAATATCATTTCCCCATTCTTGTCCCTTTAATTTCATGTTGTAGATTTTGTCCATCATGTATAATCATATCTCCTCTAACATGGTTATTATGGGCTTCTTCCTAGCATCTACTATTACAACATTAAAACTTTCTGAGAACCCATTATCAACTGCATCACAACACCTTCCAGTTTGAAAGAAAGCTCTAGACCATGTTTTAGGATATTTCTCCATGAGATATTGATGGGCATCTGGGTTCAATGTCTCAATTTCTTTCATCACAACTTTAAAAGCATGCTCAGTTGTGGCTTTAGATGCTCTCCAAAACAAGGTATGATATATGGCACCAGTAAATCTCTTCTGCAAATTCTGGAAAATATGTCTAGCACACTGCCTGTGCTCTATATATGGCAGCAACTCTTTAACAGCCTATATCAAACCCTATAGTAGTAAAAAGGTTTAATTCAGATAGTCTAAAATTAACATAAATGCATTACTATGTAAAATACTAACCTTATGTTGGTCTGACATTAAACTGAAACCATTGCCTAAATTCGAGTGTAGGTCATCAATGAGAAGCTCTAGAAACCACTTCCAAGTCTGCTTGTTCTCCACATTAACCACTGCCCAAGCAATAGGATATATCTTGTCATTTGCATCCCTTCCATTAGCATAAAGCAATTCTCCCTTACAAAGACCTTTAAGAAAACATCCATCAAGACCAATTACCCTTCTACACCCTTCAATCCAACCTTGTTTAACTCCTTGAAAACAACAATAGAACATGCTAAAATATTTCTTTCCATCTAGACCATCCTCCATATCTAGTTTTATAGTTGACCGAGGATTTGTCCTTAAAATCTCATGACCATATGACCATAGCTTTCCATAATGTTCAACAAGGTTACCTTCAACAAGTTTCAGTGCATACTTCTTTGCTCTTCTACATTGCCCCATACTAACTTGGATACCAAACTTGGCCATTACCTTTAACCTAAGCTTCCTTACACTTATTTTCTGACTTTCTACAATCTCTTTGGTATAGTGACTCCCAATCCATGCATATGTCACCAATGATCCAAACTTGAAGTTCCTAGCACAATTATGATCAGCTTTTAGTGACTTGATTTGGAAACTCTCTTCATCACTCATCTAGGAAGCCCATAATCTAAATGTGCAAGCACCTTTGCTACACCTCACCAAAAGTCTTGTCTTATCATTTTTTTCAAAACACAATTGATATCCATTAGCTACAGCATAGTTACACAACATTGATTTTACTTGCCCTGGACCCTTAAATCTCATCCCTAGAATGGGTTTTTGTTTTTTCCAGTGTAATAGCTCATTAAATATGGAATGAGTTTGTATGTTAACTTCAACTTCTCTCCCATTGTCATCATCTACAATTTTGTTTGCATCCTCATCATCAACACATAGCTTACTCAAGAAAGGATCATTTGATATCCTATTCATATGAACTACATCCTCATTAAATTCAAGGGAAACATTTCTAAGTTCATCTATGTTGTCTTCATTTTCACCATCAATACAAGACTCATGTTCATCATCATCATTATCTTCATCATCATGCCACCCATCAACACCAACCCTAATATGATCCACATAAACTGAAATTACACCATCTGTTCCATAAGCATCAAAAATAAAAGCAGAATATTCCACATCATCTGAAATGGGATTAAGCCCTTCCATGAAGGACATGTCTGGTTCACAGTAGTAAAACTTTTTACACTCTTCATGCATGAAACGTTCGCAGAAGGTCACAAACTCAGAATAAGTCATAGAAGAAAAGTCAACATCATTGAAGATGGTTTTAAAACCACCAGTGTAAGAGAAAGGATTTCGATTAAATACCCCTTGGTAGTTGAGTTCCACCATCGCAAACAGTCCATTAGGTTCCGATTGTGCCATTGCTGTGAGTTCTTTGTTTCTTTCAGCTCGATCACAGGAATGCTTCACAAACCCTAAATCAGTTTCTTTTACAGCTGAATAATGAAGACGAAGACTAGTGAAGTTCGATAGCTGAAGACGAAAGGCTTTAAGCGTCGTATTTCATTAATTGACGTGGCACATCTCACGTGGCATCGAATTAGACAAAAAATATATATAAATTGACAAAATGGCATCGTATAATCGGGAAACCTTCTAAAAAAAATGCTAAAATGGTGTAATTAAAAGGTCAATTACGAGTTTACTGGTCTAATGTACCAAAAAAAAAAACTTTAAGGACCAAATTAGCCAAATGTTAAAAGTTCCATGTGCTACAGTGACATTATCCCTTTATTAATATATTATAAGTTCTAATATATTAATAATAATATTTAATTAGTATTGATCAAGAATTAGTTTGGAATAAATTAAGTGATCAAAAGAAGACTAATTAATATATGAGTTGATTGTGTAAATCACCCATACTTGTATAGTGGGCTAATACTCCATGGATTATCAAGTTAGGCTAAAACCTATAAGATGCTCCATGGTGTTTTTGAACCCATGGATCATGGAAATGAAGAGCCATGTCAAGCTAGGGTTTACATGGTGTAACCCTACTTATGACACACAATAAAAGGAATATGTGAGCAACCAAAATCAGCACTAGTGAGAACAAGAGGGCATAGCCGATTTTAGAAGTGTTATATTTCTATCAAGGTTATTCCAAGTGTATTTGGTGTTGTGTGAGACATTTGAGGCATCACACTTGAGGTGCTAGGCTCACAAGGTTCTCAAGGAACCCAAGCAACTAAGGTATGTATTTCTTACTAGCTTTTGTGTTTAAAAGTACCACATGTATGCTAGATAGGTTATGAACCTTGGAAAAACAAATTTGCATGTATCATAGATTAAACGTAGATCCAAGGTTTCTAGGGTTGCATGTACACCATAGGAGTGTTATAATGCTCATAAACCTACAATGGTATCAGAGCCAAGGCTTGTTTGTTTGATACTTGATGCAAAATTGTGAAAAAAAAACTCAGTTTTTCTGGACTCTGCAGCATGAACTCGCCGAGTCCATGACTAAATTCATCCTACTCGTTGAGTACGTTCGTGCACTCGACGAGTAGAGCCCCAGAATGCAGTTTTTTCAACTTGTGCTGCTGGAAATGAACTAGAAACATTACTCTAAACTGTTTTGGTCTTTTAAAACTTGTTTTAAATGGTGTAATGATTATGCTAATCCATTTACAATGGCTAATATCAAAATTGCATGTTTTATATCTGTTCCTATGATTCTTGAAATTTTGATATGATATTCATGTTCTTATGAGTTATTGTTAGATCATAGGAATTACTTGCTAAATTTGTTAATGATTAATTCTTGATCAATTATGTGTTTTAATGGAATCCATAATTTGTCCTCAAGTTATGGATTACCAAAAGTCTCTCTTTTAAAGTCCATTAAAGAAATACATAGGTTACATAAAATGAAAAGTCTATCATTTTATTGAACAATTAACTCATAAGTTATGAAAGATGAAAAGTTTTGAAAGTTACAAAACTTGCCCCTCAAGTTTTGGAACATGTAAATTCATTTTCAAAACTTTAGATCCAACACCTAGAATTTTAAAAGTTACAATTCAACCCTTATACTTTATAATATTATAAGTTTAATAATAATTATATATGTATAAGAAAAAGTCGTTTTACCGGTAGTAGGCCTCATTCACGAAGTCGGTATATAAGGGGGTATAAGGTTGTTGAGTATAAAATGGCAGCTTAATGGGTGTCCACTCTCACTCACCGCTTCCTTGATCGGTGGAGGGTCGTCGTTAGCCGAACGGGTAAGACAAGGACTTTAAATCTTCATTAAAAGTATGATGAATATATAGTAACTAAATGTTTTTTTATAAACTCCCAATCTTAGTTACTTTAGGAAAATGTGAATAAGGTGCTAACCCATGAAATTACACTTTGCACTTTGATTAAGTTGTTAATGGAGCGTGTGTGGTTAATCGGCACACTAACATGGACCTAACAAGGTAGGAAAAGGGTAACATAATGTTTATCATAGTATCGATGGAGCGTGTGTGGTTAACCGGCACATCGATTGAGGGGTAAATATTAAGGGTACCAAGTAATTTGCATGGTTACTTCACACCTTGTTTTGTGATCATCGGCATCCCAGTCACAAAACCCGAAAGGCACACTCGAGATTGAAACATGTCATTGCAAAGTTCAATGAATCTCAAAGAATCTAGGATTTTCAAAACCAATTAAAACCTAAGAATTTATTTCATTTTTCGTGGTGGAAATTGGTGAATCTTTATTCATCTACCTTAAAATATTTTATAGCTTGGATTATGGCATCCCTCTTCTAAGTTATAAAATATTGTGTTGGGTCCTAGCCTTAATATTACATTTCGGTGTTTTATTAAGGACTATCTTTATACCTAATCTAAACTTGTCTTTCTTCTTTTTCAGATGTCTTCCAACAATGTTGCTTCTAGATCAAACCCTATCGACTCCTTCTCTCTTATGAACCTTTGTGGGAGAGTCATCTTTGATGGATCGAACATTATGGATTTGTTCAGAAATATCAGGATGGTCACTCGATATGAGGACGAAGAATATGTCCTTGACAAGGAGCTTAAGGAACTTGAGCCATTTGCTACTCCTGAGGAGATCGCTGAATATCAGGCACATGAAAGAGATGCTACCAAGGTAGCATGTATCATGTTGGCCACTATGATAGCCGAGCTCCAAAAGTCCTATGAGAACTACTATCCTTTTGAGACAGGATTTGATGGACCGCTACCATCAGACTGCTCGTCAAGAGCGATATGAAATCATCTCCTCTATGATAACAACCCGAATGAAGGATGGTGAACCCATCACGGGCCACATGCAGAAAATGCAAAGGTATGTGGACCGTTTGCTGAAACTGAATGTGAACTTCCCCCATGAGTTGTCAATAGGCATCATTTTGCACTCCTTACCTTTGTGTTATGATCAATTCCGTATGACATACCACATGAACAAGGAGGAAGTTACACTTAGCAAACTTCAAGGACTTTTGAAGACTGCGGAAAGTGGTCTTAAAGGTAAGTTGGTTGTTACCACTCCTATTCCTATCGCGGCCCTTGCCTTGGCAATCGGGCAATGAAAAGGAAAGAAGAGGAAGAGCCCTTCGAAGGGCACAAGAGGAAGACCCTTGATGGCTCCTCTTCAAGTGGAACCAAGAAAGGTTTCGTCACTCCTTCTTCTAACCCTAAAGAGGCGACATGCTTCTATTGCCATGAAAAGCTGCACTGGAAGCGAAACTGCCCAAAGTACCAGCAATATGTGAAGGATGGGAAAGTAAAACCTAACCATGCAGGTACATACACTATGTTGTCTAATAGTTCAGCCCATTCTAATCCTTGGGTCCTTGATACAGGGTGTGGTATTCACATATGTACTGATTTGCAGGGACTAAGAAGTGAGAATGTGGAGCATGGGAAGATAAACTTGATCATGGGGAATAGGAAAGCTTCACGTCTCACCAAGATTGGAGTTTATTCTTTGTTGCTAAGTAGTGGATTAATATTAGATTTGAATAAATGTTGTTACTCGTCAGAAATGACGAGAAATATTATTTCCTTTCATGGTTTGAACAAACAAGGTTTTACCTTTTCATTTGATAATGATAGTGGTGGCATTAATGCTTTCTTTAATAATGTTTTTTATTTTAAAGCCTTACCTTGTGATGATGCATATGAAACTATGTCGGTTGTTAATAACCTAGGTAATAATGTATTGTGTATCGATTATTCCACTAGCTTGGATAAAGCATCTTTATGGAATTGACGTCTTGGACATGTGAGCAAGAAACACATAGGATGATAGTTGTGGATCTTGTTTGCTTAGGAAAATGACAAGGTCACCCTTCACTGGTACGTGTGCTAGGGGTGAGGGTTTGTTGGATCTCATACACACTGATGTGTGTGGACCCTTTAGAACTGCCACAAGAGATGCTAACCGCTTCTATGTGACTTTTACTAATGATTTTAGTAGATATGGATATGTCTACTTAATCAAGCATAAGTTAAAGACCTTTGAAAGATTCATAGAGTCCAACCAGGAAGTGGAGAATCAGCTGCTCATTTTAATACATTACAACTTCCTTAGAGATTCGACTAGCAAATAGGAATGCCTTAGAGTGGTTGATAAAATACGTTAAGATTAATAAAATATCCTAAAATATAATAAGATAGGATTAGTAAACACCCTGCAAAGAGAGTAAATTAGGATTGGTAATATCCTAAAAGATAATAAGACATGATCGGTAACTATCCAACAAAGATAATAAATTAGGATTAGTTAAGTATCCTAAAAAGATAGTAAGCTAGGGTTGATAAAATATCTTAAGAAAGGTTTTTCTAAAAGAAATAAGGATTGTTGATTTAATAAAACCAAATAAAGCAAATAACCATAAAAACATGTGCACTCACCAACATTATGTTGTTATTTTCAAAATACATGTATTCTCAGGGAGATGAGTGTGGAGGATAGTTGTTCCAAGGAAGGGGTCTTCAAGGAAGCTTGCTAGAGTTTATTTTCGTATGCTTGTCATTTCTAGTTATGATCAGGATGAGTGCTTGACCTATTAAACAATGTACTCCCAAATAAATTATAATAAATAAAAATATCGTTTGTGATATACTTATGTTATATATATATATATATATATATATATATATATATATATATATATATATATATATGCCTTGATCCAACATCCCTACGTCGTACAGTATTGTGTTTCTGCCCCCGGCCGATGATATAACAGATTGGTATCAAAGCTAGGTTATAGCAAACTAATAATTCCTTAGGAACTACGACTATAACCTAGGGCATATACTCTAAATTAGTTACACCTAATAAAAGTATTATTATTAATTACAGTACGAATAGATTACTTAGGGGAGGGGTGACTAGTTTAAACTGTCGCTTAGGTTGCTAGATTTTAGAACGCCTACATGCTAAAATGGTTCTGCCCTCCGACACTTCTCATATGGCTGATCCTTGTGTTGTAGCCTAAAAATACAAAAACAAAGAATTAATAAAATACCCCGAATCAAACAATAATCAGATAAAAAGTTATATAAACTCTTATCAATACACCCTTATATCATAAAAATCAGCCATTCAAATCATAAACTAAGAGTTTAGGTCAAAAACGAATCCTAGGGTTAATCTAGTACTGCAGTCATACCACAACTAGACCTAGAATGCACAACTAAGTTTTATTATGGTATAACTGAGGCACACCTAAACCCGGATGTTGTAGTTGACAATCTAAATGCTTGAGGATCTATGGATCAGTAGTTTAGTACGATTAGTTAACAGATTAGGACGACGCCTACAACTTGAGGATCTTCAGATCAGTAACATAGATCGACTTCCTGAAGACTAGAGACTTAGATCAAGACCTAGTGCAAAAGGATTTGACATATCGTGGAATGGTACACCCTAAGAATATCTAGATTAGAGACCTGTATCCGACATACCCCCATACGGAAAGTTACTAAAGATATGGTAATATCTACTCTCTGTCTGTCTCTCTCTCTCTCTCTCTCTATATATATATATATATATATATATAAAATAGGAAATTATATGTATTATATATTATCTCTCATAAACATCTTCTTGTTTAATGTCTTATGCAGGATATCAAAGCGATATGGAGGATATATGCGATCATCTATACATTTAGAACTTTCAGTTTGGCTAATATTCCCTCAATCGATTTTTGACCAAAACAAGGACCACACGAGAATAACCAAAAGTTTGGAGATTCAAATTATATATACCCGCTATTTCGAATAATCTTTACATTTCAAAACTTCAGTTTCATTAAGATGGTGAATCTAAAATAGAATACACCAAGTAACTGGCATGACTTGGGCATAAGAGAGTTTAGTGACACGGAATAACTTAGAAATCAACGAAGGGAAAGAAAATGATAGCCCAATGGAAAAAGGAAATTCGGAGAAATAAACCCAAGATGGAAAAAGATAATCTGCTCATAATTACGGCCCAAGGACCCTAAAGGTTTTACGTTGTGGAAAATTGTCTGATGACTGAAGAAAATCGATGTTGACATGTAATAAACTGATGACTTTAATTTCATTTTTAGGTAACCAACCTAAGTCTATGAACTTGCCTGACAATCGAACGAGTCTTTTTCCCATGATCAAACAAGCAAGAATAATGTGAGAAGAGAGAAGAGAGGAATTACCTAAGAAGAAAAACCTGATAATTGTAGAGTAACTAGAGAATGAAAGGAACACAATGGGTTTATAAAAGGTTTCTCAAGCAGAAATCTCGGCCAGTCAAAATTCAAACTTCCTAGGATAATCGTTGAATAGGATTGAGCCTGGAAATATGGGCCACGTAATATCAGCGTAATTTATTTTTAAATTCTAGAAATCTCCAATCATCCAGGATCTTGGATTGAAGATTTTTGTGGGCAATTGTTGTGGGTGGAAATTTTGACTTAACCATTATTTTCTTGAACTAACATCCCGGGGAAGCCCAAGATCCTAGATTAAATCAGTATCTTAGCTTGCCATCATATTTCTTGTAATATCTTGTGCAAGAATGCAAGGCTTAATAAAAAAGGAATTGATCAAGTCAACTACACAAGGTAATACCTCAAGAACGTTGAAGAATCTCAAGAAAGTTGGTTCAAGAAAATATTAAGGAGAATCCCAATAATGTCGGATTTTAATTATTCTTGTGATGTATAAAAGACTAGCTGATCTATGCACACACAGACACTTCCACTTTTTTTCTTCTATGATTCTTTCGACAGTTGAGCATAATCACATTTTTTCCAAGATCAGCTAGAACCTGTAATTTTTAGTCTCGATATAATATAAGTTCTAAGGTAGGTGAATCCATCACCTTCCGAGGTTTTATGCCAAAGATCCAAAAGGATTTAGGGCTTTCCTCATACATATTGTGTTCTTGCTGTGATTTTACTCATTTACAATTGTTTGATCGATTGCAATATTTTCTACATATTTATTTGATTGTTAATATATTTTCATATCAACTTCTGAAGATATTTTGTGGTATCTTGATACCTTTTTTAGTATCTTACAAATTTATTATGCGAAATCTCTTATTAATCTAATTAATACTATTTTTTTACCAAATATTTCAAATACACTTGTTTACACTTCAAACCGAATCAATTTCATTAAATATTTCCTGAATAATACTACTTTCTTACCAAGATCTTGGGCATGCCTAAGATCTACGACATATTTCAATATCTTAAGTACACTAGTTTTAATATCTTTTTTTTAACATCAGAACGCACTTACTAATTTGGTTATGAAAATAGTTTGTTAATTTTTGAACAAAACAAGTAGGATAACTTTTGCGAGCCTACACGCCCATCGAGGGGTTGATCGTGAGTCTTTAGACCCGATGGGGGAAGATGACAAGAACAGTCTTTTATCGTACTCCCACTAGTTAGATAGCGTCACGATATATCATAAACGTGCATGTGTATGATTTCCTCGATTGTTGGTTGTGTTATAATACGGGTAGAGTAGTTAAAACCTTAAGAGAAGTCCATTAGTAACCCAGTGTTCATTAGGATTTGGTGGTTTGGGAAAAATAAAAGCCTAATCATGAGTCGGTAATCAGTATTGGAGTATTGGTTCTAGGAGTTTTTGAACCAGTGATTTCGATTTAGAAACCTTGGATAATTTTCAGGATATTGAACGCCTGAACTAGGTAGAAAGACCACTTCAATCACGGGTCATGCGTGTTTAAAGGGTAAACCATAGAAATATGTCATCTGGACACAAAATTAGGAGGGTATACCAGAAGCCTTCTCTAAGGGCATGTTTCGGGATACAAATTCTATCGAGTTACTAGAAGCGATCGTTGGTTGTAGAGTATAAGATTTGGAAGTTCGGACCAACAAGTTATTTGTTTTGAGAGACTTCGCAATGATTTCATGGATAGGTTTAAAGTAGAAAACAAAGGTCTACGGTTAAATAAATACAGATCGATGGAATCGATGTGGCTGCGTTGGCTAGATTCTCGAGGACCCCAATAAGATGGTTCATAGGCATCTTCTTAAGGGTACTAGGAGTTGGATTCTTGGGATGAAATATTTGTAAGTAGGGGAGAGTTGTAACACCCTGTTTTCACTTTAAACTACTAACATCTTGTTACGAAATTCAAAGTGTTAATACACTTCGTTTTAGCCAACATATTCTATATGAAAGTTGTAGTAGTCATGATTATGAACTCGTGAATATAAAGAATGCCAAAATATGACGTATATGAAGACGATACGATCTTTCGAAGTTGCAAGTTCAACAAAGTGCATTAGTATTTTCTATAAAATATGAAATGAAATAATATTACTTGTTAGCCAAAGTAATGAAACCAAAGTTGATGTCCTTGTAAGTACGAATCCGTTGATGTATAAAAACGTCAATAATGGAGCTTGTATGAAGAACTTATGAATTTCGCAAGACATTTCACAGTATATTGTTTATAGAATATAAAGTGAAAATTGAAATCTAAAGGAAATTTGTACCACACAAAAAGATGAATTCAAGGATATAAAGAATGTCGAAGATGAAGTTTTTGTGCAAAAGTTATGACTTATTGAAGAATCCAAGAATTTACCAACGAGGGTTGACGTGACACGACAAGAATGCACCACATAGAACCTACAGACCCCAACTGTCCTACCTATCGTCAATGAAGTGGCACCACCAAAAGTATGACACGGGGCAGCTTAAAGTACGGCACGCCCTCCAGAACCTCCTATACATAAGAAGCTAGCCCTCTTCATTTCTTCGACCATTCTCTTTGGGGAATCTCTCTCGGTCCCTCG
The DNA here is from genome assembly GCF_052625555.1 of Lactuca saligna. NCBI lineage: Eukaryota > Viridiplantae > Streptophyta > Magnoliopsida > Asterales > Asteraceae > Lactuca > Lactuca saligna. The sequence continues at coordinate 51,199,499 of NC_136417.1, forward strand.
AGCATTTCGGTCCCTCATGATTCAACTTCTCACTCTGTAGTTTTAGTAGTATCAACAGCAAAATGTTGGAGATTTTGGAAATATAAAAAGAAAGCATCGAAGTTTCGCCAATGGATATTTAGAAACGTCAATCGAGTAGGTTACACTTTCACTTAAGTATAAGCGATGTGAAGAATACTCGTTGTCATTATTATAAACCCATGTATTTGATAAATCATTAATCCTAGTTATTATACCGATTGATTTGCTTATGGGTGACGTGTCTAGGATAGACATGTTGGCTTGGCTTTTGGATTTCAGAAAGCTATATAATGAAATGATCTTGCCTCCCGACTGGCCAAACCGTATTTGATAGTCATTTAAGTATTGATAAGATTGGTGAGGATCTGTATATATGTCTCTATGTTATGCATGTATTGATATATTACAATATTATATGTTAATACTTGTTAGACGTGTTGTTCGCTGGTTGGATAGTTGATATTAGTCTGAGTAATTGTCCATGTGAGTTATCTCGCTATATTATGTGTTACAATATATATATATATATATATATATATATATATATATATATATATATATATATCCATGTATGATAGGATATAAGGAATGCTAGAGTAGAGTTATATGCGTGGACTAGTGTAGACTATGCATGATTGTTTGTTCGGTTATATGGTTCGTTAATATGTATGTATAAGCAGTTGAAGGTGGAACGGAGATAGGCTGGGAGCCTATTGACTCATGTTGAGGACAGAATGATGACATGCCAAGAGTCCAGATACACATGTTATTGGTATAACGACGAAAGGTCGTAACCATTGTGGTAGAACGGCGAAAGTTCGTAACCATTATGGTAGAACGGCGAAAGGTCGTAACCACTCTTTGTATATATGTATATGTATTATGACATATGTTATTTTGTGCGAATCACTAAGCTTCGTGCTTAGCTAGTTGATTACAAATGATTTCATGTGTTTCTTTAAATCATGAGAAGAACAAGGCTTGATTGTACACACGCATCGACATCACGTTCTAGTTTTCTGCTTAATCATTTGACTCTAATTGGATAGTTAATAGGATGATTTGACAATGATTGAATAAAATGGATTTTTATAGTTTACAATGTTGGGCAAATGATTTTTTATATTACTATTGGGAAAGAGTGTTATCGATATCCTCTACTTTAAAAATGAAAATTTTATGTTGAAAATCGAGATGTTACACTGATGATTGTGGATTGTATCAATGTCCTCCCTATGAAAAACGACCTTGTCCTCAAGGTTGGTGTGGAATAGAGGTGAGCGAGATTACCGAAATTCTCGACTTAAACCGGTACCCGTACTAAACCGACATTATTTATTTTAATTTTTGATGGTTTTCAGAACTCTAAAATCAACGTTCATTTTGAAAGCCATACATATCATGTGTGAAAAATTGTCTAATTAATAATTATTTGTGATACATGCAAATTCGACATAAAAACCAAAACTTATTTTGTTTGTATCATTTTTTAAACATATATATATATATATATATATATATATATATATATATATATATATATATATATATATATATATAATACATCATTTGTTATACATGTGAGTTGTTACAATATCAAATGGTTCTTTAACATCGGGTACATGACAACATTCATCATAACACTATTAGAAAAAAAAAACCTTTAATTACACGTGAACAATGACACACATGGATTCACAACATGCGTGTTTTTTGTACCCTAAAAATAATTCCAGCTTTACAAAATTTGAAGGATAGAGGACATGAATTTGTGCGTGCTCTAAAATTGGATCCAAAAAATAATTACAAACACGGAGGGCGCTTATCTTAAATGTGTGACCTCTACATACGTCACTTTATTAATTTTTACTCACACGCCATTCTTAAAGGAGGGGGGAAATAAAATCTAAAATTCTAAAATTTTGACGTACCCCACTTCTATATCTCCCTTCATTTCCTTCCTACCTTCTCTCTACAAACCCTAAGCCATCACCACCACCATTGAACTTTAAAAACTCAATCCACATTTCACGTTTATGAGATTCTATCCTCTTAGGCTCTCCAATATTCGATTTCACTCCGAAAACATCAATCAACCTCCCCGCTTCACCTATCGTGTACTCAAAGTCAATGTTGATTGCAACCACTTCCTCATTACAAAATCAACTAACTAGGGCTTTTTTTCTCGACCTCATGAAGTGCTCCCTCCCAAAATAAGGAAGGTCTTAATTCGATTTCTCCTGTAAATCTCGATACGACTTCTCCTAAATCTGACTTTACTCTTCATGTTCTTCATATTGTGTTCGTTTTCTCCGCCATTCCAGTGATGGAGTCTGCTTTCTGCCATGATGGAGTCTGATTTCATCTTGTGCTTCTGAATTTTGATTTAGCATTTGTGGATGATAATACTTTTGACATGTTTGTTTGGGATGTGTGCTTATTTGTTTGGAATTTATCATAGGAGCCACGAAGTTTCAATGGTGGAGCTCTCTATACTCTCTTCCACTCATCGATTTTGGAATCAATTGCCGAATGATGTGCGATCTGTCATCACAACTCAGTGTTTAGTTGTCAATTTATTAGGGTTCATGTCATTATTTTTATTTTTTCTCTCTACATCATTTTGTTGTTGAAGATAAACTTTCTTTTAACCTGTGTCTGTCACCAATGAAAGACAATCCTTCTTCCTATTTTTTCTTTTCCATTATTTGGTTTTGTAATATTAAGCCATGGATCTTCTTAAAACCACATTTATTTTCTTTGTCTTTCTAATTCTTAATGGAAAGTTTTGCATCAACCATATCCCGTTTCCCACTTTCAGCAAAGAAATTCAGAAATTCGGGAACACATACATCCAACAGAAGGAGCTTCATTGCCAGCCCCTCTAATTACATGGCCTAAATTTATGGTAAATCTGAAAATTGTAAATCTATCCCCTATTACACCAGGTATAAAATTTTTGTGATGGACTCTTATTGGGTAGATTAGATCTCGTGATGTGAAACATATTATTTGTATCTTTGATTTACATACATCTAAAACATCCACTAAAATACAAATAAAATTTTGTTTTTAAATTCATTCGGTTCATAAGAAACTCATATCAAAATAGTCGAAAGAGTCATATGATAACCTGTTATCCAAGTACAATTCCCAAAATCACAAAGTACGTAAAAACATAGAGTGATGTGGTCGATCAGGCCAAGCCCTTCCCCTTCAAACTGGAAGTACCTGAAACATAAACTAAAACCTATAAGCACAAAGCTTAGTGAGTTCCCCTAAAAATACCACATACCATGTAACTTTCCGTTTAAAATTAAGTAATTAAATAATAAACCCTGAACCCCAAGATGTTAGTTTATATTTTATAGTAGCCCTAAAAATCCTTAATATTCAGCGAGGTGTTGGTTTCGGGGAGCCAAATGACATGATTTGCATTTTTGAGGGTTAAAGTGTATTTTTGGGATTTATTTTGTGAAGATTTTCAGAATTCAGGGGTTTTTGGTAATTATTGGACTTAAATTGAAAGAATTTTGGAATGTTGAGGATTAAATGGTAACTTCTGTGACTTGAATTGTAATAAATTATTAAAGATGAGGGTTATTCGGTAAATAACGGATTTAAGTTGAAAAGAATTTGGAGGCATGGGATTAAAGTGTAATTATGAACTAAGTTTTAAAAATAACGGGCATAAACCCGTCACCCTCATTTTTAGCCTTCATATATAAGTATCATGTAAACCCTAACCCTAATCCCATCCTTCAGCTGCCACCTTCACCACCCTTATCTCTCCAACCGTCTGAACCACCGTTATCCCCCAATACTCTTGCCGATAATGTGAGTCGTTAACCAGCTAGTCGTCACTCTCTTTGTCGGTGAAGGCGAGGACCAGGAGCATATACCCCTTTGTCCGTTGATGTTGTTGTTGTCGTTCACGGGTTCGGCCCTTCTTCTCCGTTTTTCTGGTGCTATGCCCTAGCCTCGTCCATCGTTGCTGCCGTTCCGACCGAATACCTTTTTGTCATGCCTCGGTTGCGTCTTTTATGTTACATATTGTTTTCATGATGTTGTTGCCAATTGCAAGTTGTATGTACGTGTGTTTGTTAGCCGGTAACCGAGAAGACCCACCATGGCCGCTAACCATGGTGGTTATCATTTCTATCACTTCTTTTGCCGCCACCATTCATTGTGGCGGTAGTTGTGTGCATGTTTTAGTGTGTGTGCTGGAGTGTGTGTTGCGTGATCGAGAATCAACAGAGAATCACCACCACCACCATGAGGTGGTGGGTATCACCTCCGACCACCGCCTACCGCCACAAGGGTGGCTTAGTGTGTGTGTGTGTGTTATATTGTGTGTGTTTATTTTGGATATTATGTTGTATAATCGTATTTTAGCCATAATAATCAAGGAAATCACCACCACCACCATGAGGTGGTGGCTGCCACCTTTTTCCGCCACCAACAACCATGTTGGGTGGCGGTGTGTATTTAAGTGTGATTTGATTGTTAGTTGAGTTGCATGGACATGTTTTGGACTAGAATCATAACCACCACCACCACGTGGTGGTGGCCGCCACCGTTGACCACCACTACCCGAGGTGGTAGTAGACGGTGCTCGACTTATTTAACCTTAGTTGACCTAATGAAGCCCTAATTGACCTAAAAACCTAACCATTTGACTAATTGGCACGCGATTGGGTTGGAAACCCTAATTTTGGATTTGTTAGTTTGGAATTAACGGGACTCGTGTTTTGGGTCATTGGAATTGAATTATGAATTACTCTCGACCATACCATATGATTTACCTAGTAGAATGATGGACTTAATGGATTAATTCCTTGATGGGTTAAGTAAGAACACTTAACCCTAATCGTTATTTTATGTGAAAAATCCTAATTGGGTTTGGGTTCTTGTTGGGCCATTTCTTGGACTAAGTTGTCGTGGGCCAATTAGGAACAAGTTTATGGACTAAGAAAATTATTGGGCTTTAGGATAAGGCCCATTGGAAAGGCTTGGGCCTAATTTGGAAAATTGGGTCATAGATGGGCCATAACTAGGCCTTAATGATTATGAGATGTTGGACCATCAGAATGCCAAGTGCTTGGACTAAAATAAATGGTTGGGCCTTAAGGTAAGACCATGTAGAGGTTTGGGTCCAATTTGGAAAATTGGGCCATATGTTGGCCCTTGGTTGATTATTTGGCTTTTGGGCCCTTAGAGTATGAGTTTGGGCGTTGGTTTTGAATCAAGCTAGGTTGGGGGTAAAGTAGTCTTCTTACCCCTAGCATGGACTTATGGATATGTCTTGGAACTTAATTATTAATTGGGTGTTGTTTTGATGTTGATAGTTCGAGAATCTGTCAACTAGTAGCTGGAGTTTTATCTGCTGGAGTTCAGCAGTGCGAGGTGAGTCTCCTCACCATACCAATGGGTCGAAGGAACCAAGGTCGGCCCATTATGTAATATGTGGTATGCTAGTTGATATTGTGTTATGTGGTATGCTAGTGTATTATGTGGTAGGTGATACGCTAGTTGTCTTTGTGATACTTGCATGAAAGGCCTCAGGGGGGGTGTTCCCGAGGCTCTTGGGTGTATGACCTTGGAGGGTTTCCTTGTTATCCAAACTAAAGACCTCGGGGGGTTTCCGAGGCACTGGGGTGTAAGACCTTAGAGGGGATTCCTAAGGCATTGGGCTAAGACCATGTAGGGGTTCCCATGGCACCCGGAGTAAGACCCTAGAGGGTTTCCAGGGCATCCTTATATGTTTGTATGTATGATTTATATGGCATTGGGCTAAGCCCATGTGGGGATTCCCATGGCACCCGGAGTAAGACCCTAAAGGGTTTTCAAAGCATCCTTATATGTTTATATGCATGGCTTACGCTATTGATATGGTTATGTGATTATGTAGGGTATGCTCTGGGGAATTCACTAAGCTTCATGCTTACCGTTTTGTTTATGGTTTCAGGTATCATTGATTTGAAAGGGAGGGTCCGGCTTGGTCGCAACGCACACCCATGTTTTCTGCAATATGTGATTTTGGGATGAACTCTGATAAATGTTTTTAATTAGCAACGTTTTTGGAATGTTTGGATTAAATGATATCTGTGTTTTGATTATAATAAAAATGAAATTTTTACCATTGGTTTTTGGGTCGTTACATACGAAACAAACATACTGTCAAGCATACATGGGTGCTTGCCTGCCCCTTCGGTCTATTTCAACCGGATACTACTAAGCATATCTGGGTGCTTTCCTACCCCTTCGGTCTATCTCAACCGGATACTATCAAGCATATCATGGTGCTTGCAATCCCCTTTGGTTTATATCAACCGGATACCGGGCCTATTTCACCCCCTACTACTACTACATAATTAATAGGTTTTGAGCACTATAACATCCATTTGGTGCACATACAACCCTAATGCTTTGGATCTAAGTTTTCTCAAGTTATATATGCAATTTCATTTTATCCAAAGCATATACCCTAGATAGTATGCAATTGGAGATATACAACATAAAAACTAGTTAGATGAATACCTCTTTGTTGTAGCTTGTAATCCTTGGCCTTTCAAGAGCTTAGTACCTCAAGTGTGATACCTCTATTGTGTCACAAAACACCAAAATCACGAGGAGGCTTATTAGAGAGAGGTTAGGAGGCACCAAAATTAGCTACGGTTTCTTCTTAGAACACCAATCCCGATTTTGGAGTGCAAGGGTTAGTATTTATAGTGTGGAATTCCTAGGGTTTCATACATAAAACCCTAATTTACTTAAACCTTTAAGTATTCCAATGATCCATATGATAGGCCCTTTGGACTAACTCTTTATGGACTCTCACATTGATTTATCCCATCCCTAATCAACATGAATCATTAGCCCAAACTATAAATATTACTGATTTACCAAATTAGTCCCTGTAAATTTAATCAGTTTCTTTTGATCACTAAATTAATTTCAAATTAATTCTTGATCAACACTAATTAAATAATATGATTTCTCAATTAATATATTATTCATATAATATATTTAAAAAAATCATAAATAACCTCTTTCTCAAATATCCATCCTATCAAATTGTTCTGGTGAATGCAACTCAAAAGGACCATGCTACTATCGGGTCAAGTACATACCAAAATAGTTATGGTCTTAGACACTAATCCAACAGGACCATGCTCATAATCGGGTCAAGTACATACCAAAATAGTTATGGTCTTAGGCACTAATCCAACAGTCTCCCACTTGGATAAGTCTAATAACTATTTTGCATAACTTTAGAACCTGATCAACAATCGTGGCTTTCAAAATCCACTGTCAACTTTGATCTTATCAGATATCCGTGTCCTTTAGATAAGGGGTCATATATTCCTCCATTCTCAAGATATCGTATAGACACGAGACATGGATTTTAATCATTCTCTCTATATTGTTTCCCAACATCTGATTTATGATGACTGACAACAGACTACAATTGAACACATAAACTTAGTCCCAACTTGGCCAAGCGCTTAGGTGTCATCACTAAATCATCGAAGGGCCCACAGATATTGCTTTTATCCCACTTTAGGTAAAAGGAATGGATAAACTTTGACTCGAATGCTTGCTTTCTCCATCAAATCACACACAACAATATGTTTTATAACATCAAATTACTGGTGCGTTTACATATTATCAATGTGCAACCGAATTGTAATTACAACTCACACGTCTCAGTTTCAAGAATATACAATATTATCATGTCACAATCACTCGTGATGAAACCCATGAAGTGATTCAAGTGAACATGGGTTTAATCCAATACTCTAATTTTATCAAAGCACTCATGCACTCTGCAGCAAACTTGTGTTATGTCTAAACACTCTAGACGATCTACAAACAGATTCATGACAGTCTTGCTTCATACCTACTTCCAATGTATGACCGACTGTGGAGGTTCGAATAACCCAATTATTCTAGAAGTCAAAACATGCAAAATGAAACACAACAATAATACTTAGTCCTATATGGCCTCAAAACTTTTGAGCATAAATAAAAACCCTTTTATTTAAAGACCATATTGATTGTTTAATGTTTCGGATAATCAACTTGACGCTTGAATTTCAACAATAGTTGTCCCATGCACCAGGCATGCACACTATGTTTCCTATGGTCCATGCTTTGTGAAATAGATCAATTGAAACCTTTCCAATGATTCTCATTTCATAATTCCTAATCCTCATTATTAGTGTAAGAATACAAAATTCTTGCCACTATCCGAATACGTTAGATTCTAACATTTTATGCAACGATCCTTTCGTAATGTCATAGCACGAAGTCACCAAGACTTGGCCAATGAAATTACAAGGTTCACTATCATAAATTGTTATAAAACAATTCTATAGATGTGATGTCTCTCACTCAAAGTACATTCCTTTGAACATCCTTTTTGCATAAAATTTTCTAATCTATACATAAATTCTTAATTTCCAACTTCCAAATATGGAAACATTCCATATTTGCCATATGACAACTCATTCTAAATAGAATCTTATCTATTCATCAGAGTGTCGATATGATCCATCCAGTACTATACTTCCAACTACTCACAAGCGACCAACCCTCAGCAAACTTTGGATCGTACTTTGATAGTTATTTAATTATTTTAGTCAAAACCGATTCTAGTTCCTTTTCCCTCTTAATGTGTTAGGCATTTGGAAAATTTTAGAATGGTCAAATATTGTAGCATATGCAATCAATCCTATACCCAAAGCGTATGGGACACGATGGATAATGTCTTACATAAAATATGATACTTTGTCAATCTTCTGTCATAACATTTTATGTGCCACGTTCTCACAATTCGAACTATGAAGAGGGATGTCGTAATCATAATCAAATTTTGAGAATGCACTGTGTATCCTTGAATAGATTTATTAACATTTCTCGATCTAATCTTTATATTTTTGAAATAAAGGATAATATTCTCTCCCTTAATTATAGCAAAAACAACATTTCAACCCCTACAACTTTGCAAAGTGAATCTTTTTTTTTTCTATAATTAATATTGCTAACTCGCAATACTTACCATAATAATCATGCTCCTACTAAAATGATGATTATTTCCTTACTAGCATAACACTTATGCTCCCACTAGCTTTGACATGTATTTAGAAAATAGTTGAACTTCCAGAAAACAATGCTTATTGAATTCCTTAAGTTAGTATTTCTAATAGATGATGCTTTGATAAGCCTTTATCTAAGCTTCTTAAACTCATACACCTTTGCCTTAGAAGACTCACATGTGTGTCTAAACAAATTCATAACTTATGTTACTAAGTCCCAAATGTTCAGACTAATTGCCAAATCTCACAATTCGAACTATGAAGAGGGATGTCGTAATCATAATCGAATTTGAGAATACAATTTACACAACTGCTATCTCCTTAAAATCTCTCTAAGTGAAAGCATTTCCTCACAATCATTTTCAATGAAGGAGGGAAACCTTATGTCACTTAGATTTTATAGTATATGTATTCCTATCCGTATGATTTTTTCCAAAACCAAGGTTTGTGACAAATTCAAGCTCATATGGACTGAACTTGTTCAATTTTGATTCCTTGCCTCATGGTAGCATGAATGCCCACCATGTCTTCCAAGCAACTCACCCCTACATATCAATGTACTTTCCATTGATCAAGGTTCATTGTCTTTATGCCTTCAAATGAGAACTCATAGAACTCACATGCATAATTAACTCAACTAGAATGACACATAAATAAGAGTATGACAGGTTATAAACCTCAAGTCACGTGCTAGTGATGATCAACTAGGTTTACTCTTGATTTGTTCTTGAACCTTTTGAAAACCATTAAGACTCCCATTGACTCCTTGACATGTAAGATTCTATTGTCAAGAAACATTCCTTGACAAAACAAATATATCAAGAGTTAGTGTAGCTTCTTATCAAGTTTAACACTTCACTCAATTGGTCTTAGTTGGTCTTTGTCTTATCCAAGACATCACAACTTACCAATTTCAAATGTACAAGAATAAGAAACTTTCTTATTCTAAATTTGATAAGTGTTACAAACCTACTTAAGACTTGTCACTCAAGTCACAATCTTGGAGTATGACTCTAAGACTTGATTTTGGAACGCAGTATGATTGACTTCTTGATTCAACCATTTCCACAATTCTCGATTCCTCTTCTTAGACATACAAATGGACTAAGACTCACTTAGAGGATCAATCGTGATATGGTTCTCAATCATTAAGACGATCATAAAACACAATAAAAGGTACTCTCCCTTCTTCTTAGAATAGAGAAACTTTTTATCTTTCTGCCTACTTGATTCTTCTTATTCGTTCTACTATTCATTGAAACTCTTCCAATCAACTCATAATTACACTTATTCTTATAAGTATAATCATATTTACTAAACTTTAGTAAATCATGACGAATATCTTTATCACTCTTGTGGTGAACTTGATCAACGCACAACCTAGTGTACTTGATATCCTAGTCCTTCATTTGACACCTTGTCAAAGAATTAGTCTAATTTCCAAATATTAAAGTTTTTCATTCATCATACAATACATGTTGCATGATTCCAAGTTTCTATCCAATTGAAACTTGGGTGATGAGAATCTTTCCTTATTTGGTAAATTCTCGACATTTCCACAAATAGCAAAACAAGAATCATATCCAACGCAACATTGCTAAAATACAAACATCCATTTTAAAACATGCCATTGCAAGGATAAATAAATAAGATAAAACTCAAAATTTATTTTATTGTAGAAAAACTTTTCCTTACAATGCAATTCAACTGAAAACTATGCTATTACACATTCCTAAGCAATTTATTCTAACTCTAAAGTAGCAGCTCACAAATCTGATCTTTGAGTCTATGTGATTGAAATCCATTTCTTCGTGATCAGATTCAGCTCACTTCTTTCTTAAGCTTCCTTTCTTTCTTCGATCCTGCAAAACATCAAAATGTAATCTTATCACATCATGTATTAAGAATCTAGAATAGGAACTTAAAAAGAGCTAGATAGTGGATTTTATCTAAAGTAGAGCCATATGCCATGACTCTCCCATCTCTTAGATCTATCAGGTAGTTTGGGCAGCTTCGTCTCCAATGCCTTTTCTCTTGGCAATAAAAGCAAATGGAATCCTTCGGCACATTACATGGGACAATCTCATATTTAGTCCTTTCTGGACTTCCAATGTTGTCAGTGTCCATTGAATCTTGGGAGTTTGATTCACCAGACAAATTTGCTTGACCAGCACGCCAAATCATTATTGATTCAGCGGCTATAAGCAAATAGGTGAGATCAATTAGGGTCAAGTTGTGTTCCATCATATAGTACTCTCTTACGAACTCATTATATGATTCAGGAAGTGACTGAAGAACCCAGTCAACAGCCAACTCACCTGAAATCTCGACACCCAACATCCTTAACTGGTCAATGTGTGACTTCATCTCTAAGACGTGTGCACACACAGGTTTCCCATCTTCGTGTTTACTTGCCAAAAGGGTTTGAGTGAGCTTGAACTTTTCAAGCCTTCAAACTTGTGGGTTAGGGAGAATAATTGGAGGAGGTGGAGGAAGTGAAGCATGATCTCTTGTTCCTTAATCATACCGTGGAATATCATCTTCAAACAATTCAAGAAGACCATGATTGTCAGAAATAGACATCTACAAAACGGGAGAAAATTCAAGTTAAATTGATTGAGTCCTTAATAAAACACCCAAATGTGATATTAAGCCTAGGATCCAACACAATATTCTACAACCTAGAAGAGGGATGTCGTAATCTAGTTGCAAAATATTTGAAGGTAGGTAAATGACGATTTACCAATTTCCACCATGAAAAACAAAAATGAGGTTTAAGTTTTAAATGAATTGAAACCCCTAGATCTTTTGAGATTCATTGAACTTTTCAATGGCATGTTTAATCTCGATTATTCCCTTCAAGTTCGCAACTGGGATGACGAGGATCACAAACAAGGTGTGAATGACCATATGAATCTACATGGTGCACTCAATGCTACTATCACCTAATCAATGTGCCGGTTAGCCAAACATGCTCCATTGATCAATGATAAACATCGAGCCACCCTTCACTACCAATGGCAATCCCAAATTACTGTGTCGGTTAACCACACACGCTCCACTAACGTTTGACAAGGGTACAAAGTGTAATTCCATGGATTAGCATACAATTTAACATTTTGCCTAAAGTAACTATGATTTGGGAATTTATAAAAGCATTTAGTTACTTTGTACTTCATTATACTTATAATGGAATTTTTCGTCCTATCCTACCCATTCGTCTAACAACCCTCCACCAGTCAAGAGTGCGTTGGGTAAGAGTGGATACCCATTCAATCGCTATTTTATAGGTAATTTCCTTAAACACCCCTTATAGACCAGTTTTGTGAATGAGGCCTACTAACGGTAGGACTCACTCTTTACTCATATATATATATATATATATATATATATATATATATATATATATATATATATATATATATAATATTAGACTTTTAATGTTACATATAGTATAAGGGTGTATTTTACACTTTTAAAATACTAGGTAGTTTAATTTAATAAATTATACTCTTAATTTAGTTAAATGTAAACCAAAACTTTATATATATATATATATATATATATATATATATATATATATATATATATATATATATATATATATATATATATATATAATATTAGACTTTTAATGTTACATATAGTATAAGGGTGTATTTTACACTTTTAAAATACTAGGTAGTTTAATTTAATAAATTATACTCTTAATTTAGTTAAATGTAAACCAAAACTTTATGGATTTATTAACTTTCCTTTAATTATACACTTAATTAATAAAATAAAACCATAATGGTGTAATTTGAACTTTTCAAAGTACTAAGGTTTTAGAATTTAATATTTCAAAATAAATCTTTTAATCAAATTTTAAATTCCAAAGCTTGAGCGCAATTTTTGAACTATTTCAAAACATTAGGGTTTAGAATTTAAATATTTCAAAATTAAACTTTTAATCAAATTTAAATTCCAAAACTGGAGGACAAGTTTTTGAAACTTTTCAAAACTATCTAGATCAAATTACAAATAATTAAATTAATCAAATAATTTGAATTATCTAAATTTGACCTAATTTAATTTTTTTCACAAGATAATTCAAATCAAAATTACAAATAATCAATCTTTAACTAATAAAACAAATAACTATCTTAATTTTGACAATTATCCATTAAATTTGATTAGGATATCAATAATCATAACAAAAAATCTGAGTTGTATTTGAATAAAGCAATTTATGGAAATAATCGTAAAACAAAATAAGGCAGAAAATTCAAAATCGAGCACACAGCTATGCTCACGTTCTGAGCCTGGTTACAGTCCAAAAAACAAATTTTTTTCAGCTTTGAAAATTTACCCTTTGCATCAAATACCTTAGAAAAACACCCTAGGCTCTGATACCAGTGATGGGTTTTGAGCACTACATCATTCCTATGGTGTACATGCAAACCCTAATAGTATTTTGGATCTAGTTTGTCTAATAAACATGCAATTGAATATCCAAAGCCATAAACCCTAGATCTAGCATACAATTAATCATATTAACATAAAATAGGGTTTAGATCTAACCTTTGATTGTTATATAGAAATAACAATCTAATCCTTGGCTTCAGAAAGCTTAGTGCCTCGAGTGTTGCACCTCTAATGGAGTCACAAACACCACTAAGCAACTAGATGAAGAAGAATGAGAGAGGAGGCACCGAAAACGACTAGAAACCCTAAAGGATTCCTTACCCATGTTTTTGGGGCCTTAAGGGTCTTTATATACTTAGGCTATTAGGGTTTTAAACTTAGGAAACCCTAATTTGACTGCTTAGGCCCTAAGCAGTCCATGGACTCCTTTAATTATATCCATTGGACGAATTCCTTATGGGCTTCCCATAGAATTCATCCAACCTGTATTATTAGGTGATCCATAGCCCAATAGCAATTATCTTATAATTACAAATCCAATCCCCTAAGTTTAATTAATCTCTTTTAGCCACAAAATTAATTCTTAATTAATTCTTGACTAATATTAATTAAACTATATGATTTCTCCTTTAATATATTATTCTCATAATATATTAAATCATAATTAAACCTTTCTCTCCTTAATTCATCCTACATATTGTTATGGTGAAGGCAACCCAAAAGGAACATGCTCATAATCGAGTTAAGTACATACCAAAATAGTTATGGACTTAGACACTAATCCAACATGTACTCCCTGCATACTAACCAAAGGACCAATTTCGAAAGAAATTTGCATTTGGTCTAAAACGGAAACTTACAAAAACTTGAATGTTACAGATTCACACCTGTTTGTGTAGCTTGCTTGGTTATGATGATTTGGAGGTTATAAATCCTGAAGGAGGGACAAAAGATGTTGATGTTGAAGCACAAAGAGGAAGATGGAACCAAGAGGTGCATGCATCATATTTTGTTTTTCTTCCATGAAGATTGAATTCCTCACAAATCAAAATATAATTTGCTTTAAATCTCATGTTTCTCTGTACAAGATCGTGATGGTCACTGAAAGATGATGTAGAAGTATGCAGGATCGTGATAGTCATTTTTGACCAATGACAATGTTATAGAAAATGACAGAGGTTTGGAAGATTGAAATCACATGATCTTATTTATGTTTTTGAGTTATTGATATGTTATCTCTTTTTCCCAGTTGATGGAATATTCCCATTTACTAGAGCTAGCCAATGAATGTGAGGATCCATACATGCGATTGGTGTATACTAGTAAGAATCTCTATCTGTCACTAAGAAAAACAATCATTTAAAATTTAATAGTTTATTAATTTTTAGGTTTTTTTGATGTTCGTTTTTTATTATAGCGTCGTGGTTTATATCTCTATATTATGCTTTGCAACGAACCTGGAAGCCTTTCAATCCAACACTTGGTGAAACATATGAAATGGTTAATCATGAGGTAATTACATTCATTATAGATAGATTCAATTATCCTTGGTAAACCTAACAATTATGTAGTTACATGTTATACCTTCTGATAGATTCAATTGTATAGCTTGCTTGGTTATGGAAATCATCTAGGATTTTGCTCATGTGGTTCAACCAGGGCATTGCATTACATTGCTTGTTGTCATACCTTCTTGTAATCTAATTCTCTATTTTTATAAATGTATGCTTCTTTCTTGAACTTCAAATTTGTTATTGATTGTCATTACCATTTTCTCTTTCTTTACTCTAAACTAGGTAAAAGATTTTTGGTTCTTCCAATATTTACTTGAGATTGTGATAGTTGCCATTTGAGGTCATACTTAGGAAAAAGTGATATAGCATATTCCTAATCCCAAATGATTCTTCAACTACATAACATGTATGATCCTAATAAGGTATGCCCATCTAAAGCTTTCCTATTACTCTCTTTTTCTTGATCTTCATAATAACTGGGGAATAATTTACTAATTTTCCCTTATCTCTTAATAGATAAATGTGAAGATAAAAACGATATCTGGATTGCCATATGGAGCAGTGGCTCTAAAGGCCAAACAAATTCATGCTACTTGGGTTTGTTTCAGCTCTATCACGAATGTCCAAAACTGAGTTCTCTGATCCTGAATGACCAGTTTAAAGCATTTGTTTCATCTCAACCCACCACTATTCTTGATCCTACTCAGAAAAAGCAACAAGTTTTGCTTTAGTAAGCCATGCCCCTGTCTCCCCTAATAATATTCTTGTAAGTTGAATAACTCTTTAATTTTGATTGTATAATGTGTATTTTTTGGAGTTTTTGATAAGTTTTTTTTATAATCATCAACATGGGCATGCTTTCATCTTCCCCTTCAATCAACACCTGGTGGTGGAGGCGGCTTATGCCTCTTTTCGACCTGGTTCTTCTAAGCGTCTACTGGAACACCAGATGGTTTGGGTGGTGGTACTTCAAGTCCCCCAGTTCAGCCACTGTTAGCAGCTTCACAAAAATAGTTGCATTAGGTGAGTAACTTGAGCTTCCTGTTCATAGTTCCCTTGTCTTCCCTAGAAGAAAACATAGAAAAACACTTGTACTTTAAAATGATATTTTAAAATTTTAGCAAATCGTCCTCCTTCAATTCTTCTGGTGAGTAATTCGAGTAAAACTCACCCCAAATCCTATTAATCAACCTTGTTGTTATAGCATGTACTGCCTTTCTTTTTGAAACTGTGGGACCCATGGCTGCTCTTGGATTCATGTTTTCTATTTTTGTCGAATCGCCTTTTTCATTACTAACCATTTGGTGAGATGTCTTTGTTACATTTTGTCTTCAAGTCCATACATGTGACAACCCGAAGTTTGCCCCATCACCGTAACCCGTTTCCGCCCATAAAATTCGTCTCTTTGAATTGTTTCCGTTTAAGTTTTAAATTAAGTCATTATTTTTTAGACTTTTATTATGACTTAATTGGTATCCAAACACGTTAGAAACTCATGAAAACATCCCAAACAATTAGTTAGAAAATTTTTAGTTTCGACCATATCGGGTTACGACAACTTAATCGGGAGCGACCAAAAGCATCGTATAACGTCGGTATCGGGTAGAATTCCACCGTGTCCCAAACTTGGAACATATTTAAAGTGGTTTAAGCTTCCATTTGAAGCTTTCACACTCTCTCACTACTCTCTCTCTCTCTAACCTTTCTCCTCAAACCAAATCTAAGGTCCAAAAACATCAAATTTAAGCTCTAAATCACCAAGGTAACTTCCTTAACTCTTAGTATAGCATCTTAGACCTTCAAATCCGAGTTCAAACAATCATTTAGGACCATTTTCATGTGTTTACGGCCCTGAAACATGCTTGGGCCGTAAACACACATATGATGGGTTTTTGAGCCTTTAAACCCTTCCAATCGACCTTTGGAGCTTAGATATGGCTATATGACTTAATGTACAGGACTTAGAACACTTTGAATTCAATTTTTGGGGAGTAAACATGAGTTTACTGCCCAAGAACATGCTTGGGCCGTAAACTCACCTTCATGGAGCGTAAACTCATATTTGAGTGCTTAAAAGCCACTTAAACACACCAATAGCCTTGGATTAAATTCTAGAATCAACCACAATCAATTTAGGGACCTTAAACTTGTTGAAAACCATCCCATGGAGAGTTCACGGCCTTAAACCCCCCTAGAATGGGTTCCTGGGCCGTAAACTCATAAACACAAGTCAAATGATGCCCTAAATTCCATCCAAGGCTTGTAAAATGAGTTTAAATCACATGTGATTGTCCTAGCACCACCAAAACACATAAGGAATGTGTGTGTGGGAGTTTACGGATGTAAACTCCTAATTTACTGCCATAAACTCCATTAAATGGTCCATTTGTAAGTTTAATCCACTCCTATGCCCTAGATTTGATCCTAGCCAATTTTCCCAAGTGAAATAAGACCATTTAGCACCTTAAAACCCATTAACCATGAGTTCACGGCTGTGAACTCATGTGGTCATGGTCTTAGGGAAGTAAAATCCTTAAGGAGTTTACTCTTGAAGAGCAAACTCATTATTTATGCCCCATATGTCCATAGATGTCACCCGGGTCACTCCAAACACTTGATTTGAAGTGTTTTCACGTCTTGGAGTGTAAAATCATATCTAATTAGTAATTTAAAGTCTAATTAGATACATTTGTGTATCATCTAATATTACATAGGAACCTCTCATGTTTTCAAGCCTCGATCCGACGTTTAGCATCCTAGTCGACACACTTCTCGACCGGTGAGTTCATACCCCTACCCTTTTTCAATGTTTTTCACTGTTTTCAGGGGGGAATACAAGCAAAAGTACAAGAATATCTTGTACTTAAATTCATTATTTCATTTGAATGGTTTCATAATCCGTAAACTTTTAAGAATTGAAAACATATTAACAAACTATTTGACTTGCAGAGTTGTTTTTCATACCAAATTTCAATTCTTATTATATAGTGTTATACATTATACTTCGCAATTAATAGTTCACACATTTACTGCTTGAAATCATAGAACTTTGTATTGTCCATAATAAAACACCCCCTAGATACGAGTGTGAAGGACATGTATCATTAGAACTTAGTCAGGTCCTAGTTAGTACTCCCCCTAGATACGAGAGTAAAGAACCAATAAAACCGGGTTTTCTGTATTAATATATTCAGTTTTAAATTCATGAATCTTAAGATTGGAGACATGTCCTTTGCAACACTTCCCCTAGACATGAAAGTGGAGGACTATCCCTGTAACCAGAATCTCCGGAAAAGGGAGAGCATGACTTGAGTGTATAGATCTATACGGGAGTGACTATCCCGCACCTGGCTGCTAGCTACAGCCGAACCGTAAGGTTCAAGGGTGAAAAAAGTCATAGAAGATATTGGCCCCATCTCGAGTTATATCTAGTTTGTAATATGGTTATGGAACTCGCAATCAAGATTATGATAACTTTATACTTATTTATTAGTTTTATATACATGTTAAAACTAATGTACATTAAAGGTAACCAAACTTTCAGGAAACTTCACACACACACTTTAAGTATGGTAGATACTTGTACGTTACTTTCAGATTCGATAACACTTCACAAACATTTTAGGAAAATATAGGATTTTCCTGGGATAACAATTGTACATAACCAAAACCGTGTAACATAACAGATAACTAAACATTTCATTTAAGAAAATATGGGATTTTCTTGAGTCGTAACTTTTTCAAAAACCGAAAGGAACCCGTACAATTTCATAAAACAAAACCGCTTATGAACTCACCAGCTTTATGCTGATTTTTAAAATGCGTGTATTCTCAGGTCCGCATTAGACAGGTACCCGACGACTCTTTTGATGAAGACGGAGTGCGATGAAGACACATCTTACGTTTGTCTATATATATATATATATATATATATATGTGTGTGTGTGTGTGTGTGTGTATGTATCATCACTTGTACAACTTTACTTTTGAACAAATGTAAATTTAAATATGTAATGTAATGGTTGTCTACTTTGCTTACTATGTGCATTGGATTCGATACTCAACGTGGAGTCCATCCTGGAAATGTTTCTGCCTTCGATTTTTGGGGTGTGACAATACACAAAAGCACACATTCTGATTGTGTCATCAAGGAACTCTGCAAATTGTTGTAGAATAATTTGGCCATGAACCACTACATATCTTTCTACAATTACAGGGTTCGATGACATGTGAGCATGGTTATTTTAGTCAAATTATGAAAATCTTTATTATGACTTCAAAAAATGATAACTTTGATGCACGAGTTTTTTCTTTTAGCGATGTGGTAATGGCAATGGAAAGTCTTGTTGTCTTCTGAACCGTTTGATACCATTGAGCATATTACTTTGATGGCTTTCCTAGTCTATACCTCAAAACAAATGAATGAAAGCATTAGCATGTTATTTCAAAAATGCTAGTGCTCATTTATATGTTTATTGTATCATTTTACTTTCATTTATTTTATTTATAGCATTGCACTTTCATTAATATTCTAAATACAACAATATACTTCGAAAAAGCTATCCAATTGTATGTGTTTTTGGATGGCATTGCTACAATTTAGTATATTTTTTCAAGTATAATTATGTTACATTACTAAGGTGATATTTATATTTCTTCTATTTGCTTTTGTATCTGTTGCGCCATTATGGTTAGGTAAAAAAGATGTTCAGATGTCAAGAATGATGGTTTTAATGCAAAAGAACATCCTATGTGCTCATGCAAAACCCTAAAGTTTGGATCTAGGTTTCTCTATTGTACAAGTAATTCATCCAAGACTTGTAACCCTAGATCTAGTATCTATAATACGAAATTACCACTATAAGAACATATCTAAGTGATTACCTCTTTCAATTGGCTTGAAATCCTTTGATTCTTCTTCATCTTGAGCTTAGAGTCACAAGTGTAACTCCTCTAATGGCTTACAAACACCACACAAGCAAGAAGGTAATTGTGAGAGAGGAGGGAGGATGCTAAAATTGGATCTAGGGTTTCTCTTGGAGTCAAAGTGCCGAAAATTGCAAGCAAGGGCCTTTATTTATAGTGTAGGCTGCTAGGGTTTCAGTCTAAACCCTAATGGAAAGCTTAGTCACCAAGCAACCCATGGAACCTTCTGGAATAGGGCCTATGGACGAAAATATGATGGATCTCCATCATAATTTCATTCCCCCTTAGTCCATTAGGTTTCCCAACCCAAAACTCAACTATCACACATTTGACAGTTTAAGCCCCTTTATCCAATTAATATCTTTTAGTCAGCAAATTAATTCCTAATTAATTTGTGACAAATATTAATTAAATAATATTATTTCTCCTTTGATATATTATTCTTATATATATTAATAAATCATCATATCTTCTCTCTCTCCTAAATAACCTTGTCAAGTTGCTTTGGTGAAGGCAACCCAAAAGGACCATGCGCAACCGGGTCAAATACATACCAAATATAGTTACGGGCTTAGACACTAATCTAACAGTCTCCCACTTGGATAAGTCTAGTAACTATTTCTCACATATGACTTCAGGATCTGATTAGCAATCGTAGCTCTTATATGCCGCTGTCAACTCTGATTAGTAACTTGTTCATCAGATAAGGGATCGTATAATCCTCCATTCTAGATATCATGCTTACAATACTTATTTTTCAACACTTTGTTTCTCGGTCTCTTATTCGTTCGACGTAGAACTTAGTCGAACACATCAACGTTGTTCTGACCGGGCCCGGCACATAAGTCAAACCAAATCATCGAGTGATCAAGATATCACATTTATCCTATTAGAATAAAAGGAACAAATTAACTTCTACTCATATGATTTTACTATTTACTAATTGAATCATGCACAACAATATGTTTTATAACATCAAGTTAATAATGCGTTTACACATCATTAATGCACAACCAACCAGCAAACAATAACCATATCTCTAAGTTTTAAGACTACAAGATATTATCGCTTTGCGATCACTCGAGATAAAATTTCATGGAGCGATACATATAAACGTGGGTTTATTCCAATGCTTAAATCACAATTCATAAGCACTCATGAACTTTGCAACAAACTATTGCTATGTCTAAAACCTTTTAGACAATCTACAACCAAATTCATGACAGTCTTCTTTTATATCAAATTCCAACATATGAACGATTGTGGATCGTTTGAATAATCTTATTATTCAAGAAGTCAAAACATGCAAAACTAAAATAATAGATAAATAACCAACACAAGATAGTAACTTTACTCTTAAATAAAACACCTTTATTTATATCAATTGTCAAATACAAATTATCTATTACACGTTTCCTATCTATCAAATCTAAACTCATATAGTCCTTTAGCCTAATGCTCCTAGCGTGCTGCAAATGCTTAACCCTACTCAGTCCCTTTGTAAGGGGATATGTTGGGTTATCTTGTGACGATACCCTCTTCACTATGAGGAGTCTCTCTTCTACCCAATATCTAATAAAATGGTATTTTCTATCGATATGCTTGGATCTACCGTGATCCCATAGTTCCTTGGTAAAGGCAACCGCTCCTTCATTATCATAGAAAATATCCATGGGATTCTTTATGGATGACACAACTCCAAGGTCTCCAATGAATTTCTTCAACCATATTGCCTCTTTTGACGCTTCACTTGCTGCAATGTACTCTGATTCACACGTTGAATCAGCCACAATCTCCTGCTTGGAACTTTTCCAAGTCACAACTCCTCCGTTAAGGGTAAAGACTCAGCTTGACTGTGAATGGTAATTATCCCGATCCGTCTGGAAACTAGCATCACTGTACCCTCATACCCTTAAGTCATCACTCTCACCAAGGACTAGAAACCATTCCTTGGTCCTCCGAAGGTACTTAAAAATATTCTTAACTTCAGTCTAATGGGCTCTACCAGAGTTTCCCTGATATCTACTGACCATGCTCAAAGCGAATGCCACATCAGGGCGAGTACAAGACATATCGTACATGATCAAGCCAACTGCAGAAGCGTAAGGTACTCAGCTCATATCAGATATCTCTGCCTCAGTACTCGGGCTTTGAGTCTTACTCAACTTGGTATTGCTTTGGATTGGCAGCTCGCCTTTCTTGGAATTTTCCATACTAAAACGCTTTAGTACATTATCCAAGTATGTATCCTGACTGAGTCCTATCAGTCTCTTACTTTTGTTTCTTACTATCCTTATTCCCAGAATATATGCAGCCTCTCCGAGGTCCTTCATAGCGAAACACTTCCCAAGCCAAGACTTGACCTTCTTCAAGGTTGGGATGTCATTTCCTATGAGTAGTATGTCATCAACATACAATACGAGGAAGCTCACTATACTCCCACTGGCCTTGACATACACACATGACTCATCTTTGCTTCGCAGAAAGCCAAACTCTTTGACCTTCTTGTCAAAACAAAGATTCCATCTGTGAGGCGCTTGCTTCAATCCATAAATGGACTTCTCAAGCTTATACACTCTATGTGGATGCTTCGCATTGACAAAACCCTCTGGCCGATTCATGTAAACATCCTCAGCCAACTTTCCATTAAGAAAAGCAGTTTTCACGTCCATCTGCCATATTTCATAATCATGAAATGCAGCTATTGCGAGCATCACCCTAATAGATTTTATCTTGGAAACTGCCGAGAAGGTCTCATCATAGTTAACTCCAGGAGTTTGAGTAAAGCCCTTTGCGACCAATCACGCTTTATAAGTGTGCACATTCCCATCCATGTTTGTCTTCTTCTTGAAGATCCACTTTCACTCGACTATCTTATGACCCGACACATTGTCAACCAAATTCCAAACTTGATTGTCGTAAATGGACTGAATCTCGTTGTCCATTGCCTCTTTCCACTTAGCAAACTCCGGGCTTGCCATGGCTTCCTTGTAGCTGCTAGGTTCGTCCAAATTTACTAGTGTGCTATCACTAATAAATATATCCCCTTTAGTAGTAATATGGAATCCATACAACTGGGATGGAACACTAGCCCTACTAGAACATCTAAGAGGTAAGGACTCATCAACAGGTTCAATAGGAATTTCCTCCTTAAGTTGAGTGTCAGTGTTAGAAGTTCCTTCATTGCTTGGCTCTTGAATCTCTTCAAGATCAATTTGCCTCCCATTGTCCTCTTGGCTTATGATTTCTCTTTCTCAAAATACCCCTCTTCTCGCAACGAAGACAACATTGTCACTCGGTCTGTAGAAGAGATAGCCAAAGGAATTATGTGGATAATCAATGAAATAACACTTCTCACTATGAGGTTCGAGCTTGTCGTGAGTCTCTCGTCTTACGAAAGTCTCGCAACCCCAAACCTTGATATGTGCCAACAAGGGATCTTTCCCTGTCTACATCTCGTGAGGTGTTTTGGCAACCTTCTTGGTGGGAACTAGGTTAAGGATATGAGTGGCAGTCTCCAAGGCATACCCCCAAAAAGCTATTGGTAACGAAGCCCGACTCATCATAGAACGAACCATGTCCAACAAGGTCCGATTACGTCTCTCAGCTACACCATTTAGTTATGGCGTTCTCAGAGGCGTCAATTGCGAAACAATTACGCATTCCTTTAGATAGTCGTGAAACTCAAGACTTAGGTGCTCTCCTCCTCGGTCTGACCGAAGCATCTTGATTTTCCTGTCCAGCTGATTCTCCACTCCATTCTTAAACTCTTTGAACTTTTCAAAGGTTTCTGACTTATGCGTGATCAAGTAGATATATCCATATATGCTATAATCATCTGTAAAAGTCACGTAAAAGCGGCAAGCATCCCTTGTGGTGGATCTAAAGGGCCACACACATCGGTTTGTATAAGATCCAATAGTCCCTCACCCCTATCACAAGTGCCAGTACAGGGTGACTTGGTTATGTTCCCAAGCAAACAAGAGTCACACACGTCATCGTCGCTAAGGTCGAATGACTCCAACACTCCATCCTTTTGGAGTTAGGCTATGCGTTTCTTGTTGACATGGCCAAGGCGACAATGCCACAAGCATGCTTTGTCTAGAATATTAGAGGAATCAATATTCAATAATGTTGGATTAGTGTCTAAGACTGTAACTATATTTGGTAATTACTTGACCCGGTTGTACATGGTCCTTTTGGGTTGCCTTCACCATAGCAACTTGATAGGGTGATTTAGAGAGAAGAGATATTATTATTAATGTATTATAGGAATAATATGTTAAAAGAATAATAATATTATTTGATTAATATAAGTCATAAATTAATTAGGAATTAATTTGGTGACTTAAAGAGATTAATTGAATAAAGGGGTATAAACTGTCAAATGTATGAAAGTTGTATTTGAGCTGATAACCCTTATGGATATATGGTTGGACGATTTTAAGGATATGGATCACCTAGAAATCGTCCAAGGCCTTATCTAGGAAGGGATTTGGATTGTTTTGAGGCTAAGTTATCCAATTAGGGTTTAAGGGTGAAACCCTAGGAGCTCACGGTATAAATAGACCCATAGGGTTGAGGAAATCAGCCACCTTGTGATTGGAGAAACCCTAGATCCGATTTTCCTCTTCCCCATCTCTCTCAAATCATCTTCTTACTAGTTGGTGTTTGTAAGTCATTAGAGGAGTGACATTTGTGACTCTAAGCTCCAAGAAGAAGAAGGTTTTCAAGCAAGTAACTCAAGGTATCATTCTAGATCTGTTTTCATATGTTTTGATTATTAGTTTACATTAGATCTAGCCATGAAAGTCTTGGATATGTTGCATGTTTAATTAGTGAAACCTAGATCCAAGCTATAGGGTTGTATGTGCACATAGGTAAAGTTCTTATGTCCAAAACCCATCAGTGGTATCAGAGCCATGATTGGTTTTAATTGAATATGATGCTTGACTGTTTTACTTGCTGAAAATCGTTTTTCTTGCCCTCTGTCGACCCAACTCGGCGAGTTGGCCCTACTTGGCGAGTCCGAAGCTTGACTCGGCGAGTTCAAGCGTCAGATAGAGGATAATTCGGGATTTTGTTGTTGTTTTGTCTTGGATTGATACCTAAATCGTTTTGTTATGTAAAAATCTGAATATTAACTTAATTTAATGATTATCCTTGACATAAATATAGATAATTTCAAATCCTTTGAATATTGATTATTTATAGGATAAATATTGGACTATTTAAGATTATTTGGTAATTATCTAATGGCTAAAAGTTAATTAGGTCAAATATAGATAATTATGAAATTAATTGTTTAATTTGAATTCTTTGTTATTTGATCCCTATTGTTTGAAAACTTCAATTTATATCCCGAAGTTTTGAAATTTGAATTTTGTGATTAATAGTTTAATTTAGAAGAATTTAAATTTCAAACCCTAGAGTTTTACAAGTTTAAAATTCAACCCTATACTATTATATTACTAATAGCTTAATAAATATATAAGTAAAATTAAAATGCTAGTCTTACCGTTAGTATGCCTCATTCACGAAGCCGGTCTATAAGGTGGGTATAAGGTTGCTGCCTATAAAATGGCGCTTAATGGGTGTACACTCACACCCACCGCTTGCTTGACCGGTGGAGGGTCGTTAGTCGAACGGGTAGGATAGCGCAACTCTCTCTCCTCATTAATAAGTATAATGAAACTATGAA
Source organism: Lactuca saligna (assembly GCF_052625555.1). Lineage (NCBI taxonomy): Eukaryota > Viridiplantae > Streptophyta > Magnoliopsida > Asterales > Asteraceae > Lactuca > Lactuca saligna. Next base: position 51,225,169 of record NC_136417.1, read on the forward strand.
GTAACTAAACTATTTTATAAAATTCTCAATCCTAGTTACTTTAGGAAAAGTGAATTGATGCAATCCCATGAAATTGCACTTTGCATCCTTGCTAAGAAGTTAGTGGAGCATGTATGGTTTACCGTCACACTAATTGGTTCTAAGCAAAGGTGCCAAAGGGTGATTCATTGTCTATCATAGTTCGATGGAGCGTGTGTGCTTTACTGGCACATCGAATAGATGATTGTAACAATGAAGGCACCATGTAGATTTGCATGGTAATTCACACCAGCTTTGTGATCCTCGGTATCCTAGTCACAAACAAGAGGGGGCATATAGAGATTTAAACATGCCATTGAAAGGTTCAATGAATCTCTTAAAATCTAGGAATTCTTAATAAAACTTAAGGTTATGTTTTCGTGGTGAAGAATTAGTGAATCGTCATTCACTTACCTCCAAATTATTTGCATGATTCGATTATGGCATCCCTTTTCTAATATGTAAATAATGTTGTTGGGTCCTAGCCCTAATTTTTCATTTTGGATGTTTAATTAGGGATCCAAATTCTAATCAAACTTTGTCCTTTCTATTTATAGATGTCGAACAGAAACAACGTTGCTGCTAACTCATTCATCTTAATGAGTCTTTGCCAAAATGTGACCTTCGATGGTACCAACTTTAGCGAATGGATAAGATACATTCGCACCATCACACGCTACGAGGACAAAGAGTATGTCCACGACGAAAAGCTTGAGAAGGTCAACCCGGAAATCGCTACACACAAACGTGATGCAACTGTAACGTCCCAAAATACAAGCCAAAAATTTCATTTTTGAAAACATATAATTAGCAAAACATTAGTAGTAAAACATACACCGATCATATCATTCATAAAAGTGTGTGTGTCTGGAATTCAGTTTAAAAAAAGAACATAACAACGTCAGAGGACAATCCCCAGGAAATTTCAAAGAGCGGAATACAAGGCGTGTGTGTGATGGGCCGCTACCGCGCCAGCTCTTTCCCCTTCGAAGAAGAGGTACCTGAAACCAAAACTGAAAACTTAAGCACGAAGCTTAGTGAGTTCCCCCACTGTATCGCATACCATAAAATCACATAACATACATATACTGCCGGGCATATCTGGGTGCCCGACCTACCCCTTCGGTCCTTGCGACCGAATACTGCCGGACATATCTGGGTGCCCAACCTACCCCTTCGGTCCTTGCGACCGAATACTGTCGGACCTACCCTTCGGTCCTTGCGACCGAATACTGAGGATTATTTCACCCCTACTACTACCACCTAACACATATCACATAGCATCATATCATACTAGCACATAACCATAACACAGGTAGTAACAACCCTAAATGAATATCACAGAGAGAACCATCTATCATACAACTCCTACTGGTGGGCCGGTATTGTGGCCGTACACCCACCGCTACTGGAAGGTAACTCACCTCATAGCTGCTGCTCTGTGTGGGAACTGTTTGACTACTGCTGTTGCTCCGGAAATCCTCCGGCTGCAATTCCCACCAAACACTTAGTCACATACTGCTAACCGACCTCATGGTAAACTGACCATTTACCCTTAACAAAACCATGAGTCAAAATCAAAGTCAACTTCCAGTTGACCCGACTCGTCGAGTTGGCTTGCCAACTCGCCGAGTCCCTATCCCTTTCTCTGACCACTATCCCGTCTCAACTCGTCGAGTTTGGCATTGACTCGATGAGTTTTCCTTCTAATTTGATGACCCAAAGTTCTTCATCCTACTCGTCAAGTTGTATGAACAACTCGTCGAGTTCATCTTCATCTAAAGAACACTCTATGCTGAGACTCGCCGAGTTGTATGAACAACTCGTCGAGTCCGTTCTTGAGGCAAGAAGATTGCCTTGAACTCGCCGAGTCATGGCATTGAATCGCCGAGTTACTACATGAGTGAGTCTGGCTTCCAACCCACTAAGTCACACCCTATGACTCACTACTCAAACCCGCAAACACGCAAAGGGGGAAAAACTTGGGGACTCGCGACTCGACTCGCCGAGTCAGATGAACGACTCGCCGAGTCTGCCACATGCAAATACTATACACGCAATTCTTGTAACAACGCAAATTTTCAAATAAAATTTTCATTTAAAACAAAGTGATTTCATTCAACCAATAGTATTTATTTCATGTTTCATATCAAATACATATATAAAATCCCCAAGATCTCATTAGCAGCAGTGTGTATGCATCATGCCGGCGCCTTCCCACGGTCCTCGCTAGTACCTAAAACACATACATAACAACTTGTAAGCATAAATGCTTAGTGAGTTCCCCAGTATACCACAACACATATACGCCTTTCCAGGCCCGAACCTTACGGTCCACAGTACAACGCCTTCCGGCCCATGAGATAATCGCCTTCCGGCCCATAATATTTTGCCTTCCGGCCCATAACATATTGCCTTCCGGCCTGTAACATTTTGCCTTCTGGCCCGTAACATAATGCCTTCCGGCCCGTAACATATTGCCTTCCGGCCCATAAACATATGCAACACATAGTACAATTACTTAAACACATAAAGCACATATATCATATATCATACCTGACCTTTCTGTCACATAATACTTTGCCTTCCGGCCCATAGAACATACATAACATGCATAGCAACTACCTTTTCAATTATAGCATATATATATAACACATAACACATCCGACCTTCCGGTCACACATAGATACCCTCCCGGGTACAGTATAGTGAGAAGACTCACATCGTGGATAATGAAAGCTAGCAACTCCTGAAATCTCTCGCACTCAATCCGCCGAGCTACAGACTCCCTATGATATCATATATCCCATATTAATACTCTTATCATTCAAGACACTGACCCTAAGAATTTACATGCAGATCAACTCTGGTCAACGGTCAACTTGACCGGACTCGTCGAGTGCAAAGGCGACTCGGCGAGTCTAGACGTCCTCCCCAATTTTCCCTGTTGTTCCCCTTTCTACTCGTCGAGTATCCCTCTTGACTCGACGAGGTCCTCGTGGAAGAATCGCGGGGCCACCCCGACTCCACTCGCCGAGTCTGAAGAACAACTCGGCGAGTCCCAGTGAATCTTCAAGCTACTCGCCGAGTCTGCTCATCCGACTCGGCGAGTCCATGCCATGCAGTCGATCAACTGCTTCCTGAAACACGTATGGTCCCGAAATACACACTCATGGGACTATCTGGACCTCTAAACATCCTATTACTGGGGTATAAACACTTGGGTAACAACATAATAATCCATCTAATCATCAAATGGGTTCTATAAACCCTAACTTCATATACACATCAATCACAGAAGAACGAAATCCGAGATATTACCTGATTGATGCACTTTCTGTGTCCCCAATCCTCAAAACGTGATTCTCTTGTTGTTCCTTTAGCTAAACCTTCCTCTTCCTTGCACACAACTCTTCCAAACCCAACAATGGTCTTCAATCCTTGCTCCAGATGCACACAATCGTTCTAGGGTTCTTCTCAGTAAGCAAAAACGAACAATGACAGCCTAAGAGGCGTTATATACGATCCAAAACCAAACGGCTAGGGTTTCTGCTGAACAGCGTCGACTCGCCGAGTCCCTAATGGACTCGTCGAGTCCAGTTGCGAATCCGCGACCAAGTCTGTGGTCCTACTCGGCGAGTCAGGCACCAACTCGCCGAGTCCCCTCCTAAAATGCCCCAAAATAGTTTTAAAGCAATACCTGAAATTCCGGGCTGTTACAATTCTGCTTGAATCTAACCCATGCCATTCATAGATCTGGGTTTCTTGGGTCTGGTTTACACGTAAAGTTTCCAAATTTACGTGTAAATAAACACCCATGAGGGTTTTAGGGCTCAAAATGCACCAAAAGAGTAGATCTAGGGCTTTCATGCACTATGGCTCCATAAAGGCAATAGATCCAAGCTCCTGGAGCTCAATCATGCCTAGATCTAGAGGCTAACAACTTATTACAACCCACAATGCACAAACAAGCTTGGGGAATGGCTCAAGAAGGACTTTCATGTGGCTAATAGGGACTACAAGCATGAAAACAGAGGGGAAACGAGTTATACCTCAAGGAAAACACTGAGATGACACAAAGATGCCTGGCCTCCTTCTCCTCTTCTTGATCTACTCTTCTTTCTCCTCAAAATCTTCAAGAACACACCAAAACACTTCAATCTCATAAGGAATAAGGGTATAAACGATGTTGGGAGATCTGAGGGTGAAGGGGGCAAGCTTAGGGCGGATAAGAGGGTTTAAATAGGGTGCAAACCCTTGAAACTTAGGGTTTCATCAAATAGCGGGGACTCGTCGAGTCCAGAATATGGACTCGCCGAGTCGCCAACTTAAACGCCTTCCGGACCCCGTCCCTACTCGTCGAGTCGGACCTACAACTCGCCGAGTCCAAGGCCAAAAATGACAAATACTTAGATAAATTTTACGTACCAGTAACCAGGTGCTACAAATCTCCCCCACTAATTCTAGACTTCGTCCTCGAAGTCTGCCGCTCGATCCTGAAACAACTTGGGGTAGTGCTCCATCATTTCTTCCACCGACTCCCAAGTCCATTCTGAACCCTTGCGGTGCTGCCATTGCACCTTCACTAATTCCACCCTCTTGTTCCTTAGATCCTTCGACTGCTGGTCGAGGATTGCGACTAGGTGCTCAATGTAATTCAGGCTATCATCAACCTGTATATCCTCTAACGGCACCACTGCTGAATCATCCACGACGCACTTCCGCAGTTGGGAGACATGGAAGGTGCTGTGGATCTGACTGAGCTCAGCTGGCAGATCCAGCCTATATGCCACCTTGCCCACCCGGGCTACAACCCTGAACAGACCAATGTATCTCGGGCCCAACTTGCCCCGCTTCCTGAATCGAATGACGCATTTCCAAGGCGACACCTTCAGAAGAACCATATCCCCAACCTGAAACTCCAGGTCTGATCGACGCTTGTCAACGTAACTTTTATGCCGACTCTGCACAGTCTGAAGCCTGCTCCGAACCTACTGGATCCTCTCGGTCGTCTTGAGCACCACCTCGGTGCTCCCCATGACCCTCTGGCCAACTTCACCCCAACATATCGAGGTCCTACACCTACGTCCATACAACATCTCGAATGGGGGACGGTCAATACTCACGTGGTAGTTGTTGTTGTACGAGAACTCAGTCAAGGGAAGATAGGTATCCCAGCTACCACCGAAGTCTAACACGCATGCCCGCAACATATCCTCCAAGGTCTGGATGGTCCACTCACTCTGACAATCCGTCTGCGGGTGAAAGGCGGTGCTAAAATGCAGACGAGTGCCCAACTCGTCATGAAACCTCTTCCAAAACCTAGAAGTGAACCGCACATCTCGATCTGATATAACTGACACTGGCACCCCGTGCCGCGCCACTATCTCCCTGATATAGATATCGGCCAACTTTTCGGCCGAGATACTCTCCTGAATCGGAATAAAATGGGCGCTCTTGGTCAACCAATCCATGATGACCCAAATCGAATCTACTCCTCGCGCCGTTCGTGGAAGCTTAGTGATAAAATCCATCGTAATATCCTCCCATTTCCACAACGGGATATCCAACGGCTGCATCTTGTCGTGCAGTCTCTGAAGCTCGGCCTTGACCTTCCTGCAGGTCAAACACCGTTGACGTACCATGCCACATCCCGCTTCATGCAGGGCCACCAATAGTCTAGGCGAAGATCCCGATACATCTTCGTCGCCCCCGGATGAATAGAGAATCGGGATTTGTGCGCCTCCTCCATCAAGATCTGGCGCACGCCTCCATGATAGGGCACCCACACCCTACGGTGTAGTGTCAATAATCCCCGGCTATCATAATCGAAGGAGGTGACTTGACCTATTATTCGCTCAATCTTCCGATGCTCCGCATTCATAGCCTTGTGTTGAGCCTCCCGAATCTGTTCCAAAAAGGGAGTCACCACAATCATCCTCATGCAAACATCCCTAATCGGTGCCGCCTTGCGGCTAAGCGCATCGGCCACCACATTGGCCTTCCCCGGGTGGTAACGGATCTCACAATCATAATCCTTCACCACGTCCAACCACCGACGCTGCCTCATGTTCAGATTTGGCTGATCCATGAGGTACCTCAAACTTTTGTGGTCCGTGTAAATGGTACATCGAACCCCGTAGAGGTAATCCCGCCATATCTTGAGGGCGAAGACCACCGCCCCGAACTCTAAATCATGCGTCGGGTAGTTCGCCTCGTGAGGCTTCAGCTGTCTCGAGGCATAAGCAATGACATGACCCCTCTTCATCAATACCACGCCTAAACCTTAGATGGACGCATCACAATATACCACAAAATCCTCTACGCCCTCGGGCAGGGCTAAGATTGGCGCTTCGCACAATCTCTGTCTCAAAATCTCGAATGGTGCCTGCTGCTCAGGCCCCCATCGAAAGACCACGGCCTTCCTAGTCAACCGTGTCAGGGGTACGACTATCTTAGAGAAATCCTGAATGAATCTCCGATAGTATCCTGATAATCCTAGGAAACTCCGAATCTCGGATGGAGACTTCGGGACCTCCCATCTCATCACGGCCTCCACCTTGGCCGGGTCTACTAAAATCCCATTTTGGTTGACGAGGTGTCCAAGAAACTGTACCTCGCGCAACCAAAACTCACATTTGGAGAACTTAGCGTACAAGCTCTCCCTCCTTAAGGTTTCCAAAACCTCTCTCAGATGCTCCTCGTGCTCCTCCTGTGTCTTGGAATAAACCAAGATGTCATCAATGAAAACTATTACTGACCAATCCAACATTGGTCTACACACGCGGTTCATGAGGTCCATGAATGCGGCAGGAGCATTGGTGAGCCCAAACGGCATCACCACGAACTCGTAATGGCCATAGTGCGTCCGAAATGCGGTCTTCTGTACATCCTCCTCTCTGACCCTCATCTAATAATAACCTGAACGCAAATCGATCTTGGAGAACCAAGATGCTCCCTGTAACTGGTCAAAGAGGTCATCAATCCTCGGGAGTGGGTAACAGTTCTTCACCGTTACCTTATTCAGTTCCCGATAATCTATATACATCCGATGCGGCTCGTCCTTCTTTTTCACAAACAGGATCGGGGCTCCCCAGGGTGAACTGCTCGGTCGAATAAATCCCTTGTCTAGCAGCTCCTGCAGCTGCGTAGACAACTCTTGCATCTCGGGAGGAGCCAACCGATAGGGTGCCTTGGCTATCGGAGCCGCACCAGGAACTAGGTCGATCCTGAACTCTACCTGACACTCCGGAGGTATACCAGGAAGCTCCTCCGGAAAAACATCAGTGTAGTCTCGCACCACTGGAACCTCGCTCGCCGTCGCTTTACCTGTCTCCCGGGTATCCAGAACATACGTGACATATCCTGCGCAACCCTGCTGAAGGTAGTGCCTAGCCCTCGCTGCTGAACACACTATAGGTCCACGCTGCGGCCTCTTGCTGTGGATTACCAACTCTCCCCCACTCGGGGTCCTGATCCGCACTAGCTGTTGTGCGCAATCTATCACCACCCCATTAGGGCTCAACCAATCCATGCCTATAATCACCTTGTTCCCCCGCAACGGGATGGGAACCAAATCCACCAAATAGCGCTCCTCGAATAACCTCAGAACACAATCCCTGAACACTGCTGTTGCTCGTACCGATCGGTCATCGGCAATCTCTACCTCTATAGGGCAATCCAGCATGCCCGAAGACTCAGTAAATCTGTTGCTAAGCACAAGGGAAACAAATGACAGGGTGGTACCCGAGTCAAACAACACCTGAACTGGGATACCGTTCACATGGAACGATCCTGTCACCACATCCGGTGTGGCGCGTGCCTCCTCTGCAGTCAGCTGGAATGTCCGGATCCTCACCACTGGAGCCTCTGCCTTGCCCTACCGGCCATCTGTAATCCACAAGGTATTTGGCACTGGCGCCTTAACAGGCACTGATGTTGTCAACTGGGGGCAATTGGCCTTCTTTTGGCCCTTCTGGTTGCAATGGAAACACAGAAACTCAACCGCCTGCATCACAGGTGCAGGGGCGGTACAATCCTGGCTGAAGTGCCCTGACTTGCCGCACTTGTAGCAGCCTGACGATCCTATCTTGCACGCTCCCTCGTGCGCCCTACCGCATTTCTTACAGCGGTCCCGTCCCTGTTGGCCTTTCGGCCCCGCACCTAAACCCTTGGGCTTCTTTCCCGAAGCCCCCATAACATGCCCCTCTTCTGCATTCCTCTTCCGGATGTGCCCCATATCTATTTCCCTCTCCCTTGCCCTGGCAATCATAGAGTCCAGGGTAGGGCAAGCTGAAAAACTGACATGATCCCGAATATCAACTCGTAGCATGTCATGATAGCGGGTCCTCCACATATCCTCATCACCCGCGTACTGGGGCACCAGCAATGCCCTCTCCCGGAACTTGGCGATGATCTCTGACATAGTCTCCATCGTCTGTCTCATATCTAGGAACTCCCTGGCCAGCTGCTGAAGCTCAACAGCCGGCGCAAACTCTGCCCTGAACCTGGTCGCGAAGTCCGACCAAGTCATAGCCTCAACAATCGGGGCTCCCAACGAGTTACTCATGGACTCTCACCAATCCCTAGCTCGATCTCGTAGACACCCCGCTGCGAACCTCACCTTCGACCCCTCAGGGCAAGAGCTAATCATCTGTGCAAACTCGATGTCTGCAATCCATCGTCTGGCGGCCATGAGGTCCTTCTCCCCGTGAAAATCTGGCGCACCACTGCCCCGGAAGTCCTTGAAGGACAGTGTGCGGGATCCCGACTGGCCAGATGCCATGTCGCTCCTAAATGCCCGGAGGCGATCCTCCATCAACTCCAATATCCCTTCCTTGATCAACCCGAAGATAATGGGGGTCAACTCAAGGATGCCTCTAGTGATCTCTGACGCGATGAACTCCCGTAGCCCCTCATCTACTAGCTCGGAACCTGATCCCGAACCCGATCCCTCTCCTGTACTGCCAACTGCTGGCCTCGAGCGTAATACCACCATTCTAAAATACAACAGAAATAACAACTAGCGAAACTGACACCTCTGGAGAGATCACCCCTACTACAAGTTCCTGGTCTTATCTTAGCCTTCCTCGGTTCGGGTACGGATCCTCTGCTTTCAGTAGTACGGGCCCATACTACCTTCCACATCTATCCATACCTTCTCCAAGGACTGCCTTGACTCCATGTAACACCGAAAATTTTCAAAACAAATCTTTCAATTTTTATAAAACATAATTCCATTGATATTCATTAAACAACCATTTTAATTATCCAAACAAGACAATACAAAATCCCAAGATCATGATATCAAGCTCCGAATGTGTGTGTACGGATCAAGCCGGCGCCTTCCCGCGGTCGTCACTAGTACCTGAAACAATAACATCAACACTGTAAGCACAAGGCTTAGTGAGTTCCCCAAAATACTACCTATAACACATATTAGCCACTCGAGGCTATAACTCTGTGGGTCCGTACACCCAAACTCTGTGAACCCTCAGGTTCTAACTCTGTGAACCTTCCGGTTCTAACTCTGTAAACATGCACAGCATCAAACACATAGAAGTAATGCAGTACAACACATAACATACATAGCATACAAATACTCTATCACATAACTCTGGTTACCTACTCAAGGTAAAGTATAGTGAGAAGACTCACCTCGCGTGTCTCGGTAAATCGTAAACCTGAAATCGCTAATCACTCGACCTGTCGAGCTGTCGTCCCCCTATAGCACAATACACCTCTAATTAACACTTTCCCAACTAGGGTTGACCACACTATAACAAGTCAATCTAGGTCAACGCTGGTCAACGGTCAACTTTGACCGGACTCGGCGAGTACCCAGGCGACTCGGCGAGTTTGGGCGTGTACACCAATTTCCCTGGAATCCTCCCTTGACATGTCGAGCATTCCCTCAACTCGACGAGTTCCACCTGGCACGAGTTGTGGGGCCACCACGACTCAACTCGCCGAGTCTCAAGAACAACTCGGCGAGTCCAGTTAGACTCAGTCCACCTGTCCATTCTGACTCCCCCTTGACTCACTGAGTCCACCTTTCCCAACTCGGCGAGGCCACTCATAGTGTGGTCGTGCAACATTCATGCTACTCGCCGAGTCTGTTCTTCGGACTCGGCGAGTCCATGCCATGCACTGACTCAATCTTGCTCTAAAGGTTAGATCCAGTTCATTAATCCATAGATCCAGTCCCTCCAAGCTCATTTAGCACGTAAAGTTACAATCTTGATGCACATACAACCTCTATATGACCATATATGATGTTTATGACTCAAATACTACAACACAAGGTCAAAGATTCTATTGCCACTCATAAAGCTTGATGAGTGAGGCTCTCTGGACCTCTATGGATCCAGATCCATGGCCTCAACTCAAAGAGGGAACCAATGGGCATCAAATCATCCCATAAATGACCACCACAAGCCCTAAATTGCATCATGCTTCACTAAACAGAAAATGGTCCGAGATAATACCTCTAGAGTGATGATCTAAGCTCCAAATCCACGAAATAGCAACCTCCTTTGCTTCCTCTTTCCTAGGGTCTCCTTCTTCTTGTTAAATAACACACACACAAGATCAAGAATGGTTCCTTTCTCTTCACAAATAGCTCAAGAACACAAGGGTCACTCACTGAGGGTTGGGTGAGCACAAATGACGGCCATAAGGCCCTTTAAATAGGCCTCAAACCCGGAGATTTAGGGTTTCATTACACAGCGCAGACTCGCCGAGTCCATATCCTGGACTCGCCGAGTCCAGGCGCGCACCAATGATCAATTCCGCGTCTCTACTCGGCGAGTCTGAGCTCCAACTCGCCGAGTCCCTCTCACAATATGACAAAATTAGATTTACAAGATACCTGGTAAAATCCGGATGTTACAACTCTCCCCCACTAGAACTAGACTTCACCCTCGAAGTCTCGCTCTAAAATAGCTCCGGATGCTGCTCCCGCATCATACCCTCCGGCTCCCAGGTCATTTCTGATCCCTTCCGATGTTCCCACTGTACCAATACCAGAGTTACCTCCTTGTTCCTCAAAATCTTGATCTTCTGATCCCTAATAGCCACTGGTCTCTCAGCATAATTCAGGCTTGCATCTACCTGAATATCCTCTAATGGAACCACTGCCGACTCGTCGGCTATACATTTCCTCAACTGCGATACATGAAAAGTGTTGTGAATCTGCCCCAACTCTGCTGGTAACTCCAGCCGATAGGCTACCCGGCCTACCCTTTCGATCACACGAAACGGACCTATAAACCGGGGCCCCAATTTGCCCCTCTTCCTGAACCGGATCACTCCTTTCCAAGGAGAAACCTTCAGGAGAACAAAGTCACCGACCTGAAATTCCAGCTCGGACCGGCGTCTATCCGCGTAACTCTTTTGTCGGCTTTGAGCGGTCAATAACCTCTGTCTGACCAGCTGTATCTGCTCTGTCGTCTGATTCACGATCTCTGTACTGCCCATTACCCTTTGCCCAACCTCTCCCCAACATATGGGAGTCCGACACCTCCTACCATACAACAGCTCAAAGGGCGGCATACCGATGCTCGAATGATGGCTGTTATTGTAGGAAAACTCCGCCAAAGGCAAATACGTATCCCAACTACCCCCAAAGTCCAATACACATGCCCGAAGCATGTCCTCAAGTGTCTGAATCGTCCGCTCACTCTGGCCGTCGGTCTGGGGGTGGTATGCGGTACTAAAATGCAGCTTAGTACCCAACTCCTCATGAAATTTCTTCCAGAAGCGGGAAGTGAAACGCACATCGCGGTCTGAAACGATCGAGATCGGCACCCCATGCCGAGATACAACCTCCCTCACATAAATCTTCGCCAACTTCTCTGCCGAAGAACTCTCACTGATGGCAAGAAAGTGAGCGCTCTTCGTCAACCTATCCACAATCACCCAAATTGCATCGACTCCTCTGGCAGTCCTCGGCAATTTGGTGATGAAATCCATAGTGATCTGTTCCCACTTCCATTCGGGAACCTCCAATGGCTGCAACTTGCCATGCGGTATCTGGTGTTCAGCCTTTACCCTTCGACAGGTCAAACACCTCTCGACAAACCATGCGACATCCCTCTTCATACAAGGCCACCAATACTCCTTCCTTAGGTCCAAATACATCTTTGTAGCCCCGAGATGGATCGAAAATTTCGATCTATGAGCCTCCTCCATCAATGTAGTACGTGTACCGCCTACAAACGGTACCCAGATCCGGCCCTGATAAGTCATAAGGCCTCGACTATCCAATACGAACTCCGAAACCAACCCAACGACCCGCTCTCTCTTCTGCATCTCCGGACGCACAGCCTCGGCCTGTGCCCCACGAATGGCGTCCAGAACTGGAGCTATCACAGTCAGTCACAAACATACATTTCGCAGTGGAGCACTCTCCGCCCTGCGACTCAATGCGTCGGCTACCACATTAGCCTTGCCCGGGTGGTACAAAATCTCGCAATCATAATCCTTGACCACATCTAACCACCTTCTTTGCCGCATGTTTAGGTTAGGCTGATCCATCAGGTACTTCAAGCTCTTATGGTCCGTGTAAATCGTACAACGAACCCCATACAAGTAGTGCCGCCAAATCTTGAGGGCGAACACCACTACCCCCAACTCCAGATCATGTGTGGGGTACCTCGTCTCGTGAGGCTTCAACTGCCTCGATGCATATGCTATCACATGTCCCTTCTGCATCAGTACCGCTCCCAGTCCTAAAATCGATGCATCACAGAATACCACAAAACCCTCCATCCCTTCCGGAAGAGCTAATACCGGAGCTTCACACAACCTCTGGCGAAGCGTCTCAAAGGAGGTCTGCTGCTCGGGACCCCATAGAAATGTAACACCCTTCCGGGTCAATCTGGTGAGTGGAACCGTAATCTTGGAGAAATCCTTAATAAACCTCCGATAATACCCTGCCAACCCAAGGAAACTCCGGATCTCAGAAGGTGACCTTGGCACCTCCCACCTCATCACTGCGTCAACCTTGGCCGGATCGACCAATATCCCTTTCTGGTTAACGAGATGTCCCAGAAATTGGACCTCCCGCAACCAAAAATCGCACTTGGAAAACTTTGCATAAAGTTTCTCCAATCTCAAAACTCCAAGAACCTCCCTCAAATGCTCCTCGTGCTGCTCTCTAGATCTCGAATATACCAGAATATCATCAATGAACACAATCACCGACCGATCCAACATCGGCCGACATATCCTGTTCATGAGGTCCATGAACACAGCCGGGGCATTGGTGAGCCCAAAAGGCATCACCACAAACTCATAATTCCCATAACGCGTCCTGAATGCTGTCTTCTGGACGTCCTCGTCCCGTACTCTCACCTGATGATAGCCCGACATCAAATCAATCTTGGAGAACCAAGATGCTCCCTGTAACTGATCGAATAAATCGTCGATCCTCGGCAACGGGTAACGGTTCTTGACCGTCAACTTGTTCAGTTCCCAATAATCAATACACATGCGATGCGAGCCATCTTTCTTCTTCACAAACAGGATGGGTGCTCCCCACGGCGAGCTACTCGGCCGAATAAATCCCTTCCCCAGCAACTCCTGAAGTTACGAGGATAACTCTTGCATTTCTGGAGGCGCAAGGCGATACGGCACCTTAGCGATAGGCGCGGCTCCCGGGACCAAATCGATACCAAACTCCACTTGCCTCACGGGAGGCACACCTGATAATTCTTCGGGAAAGACATCTGGAAACTCACGCACCACCGGAACTTCATCCACCGAACTCGGTCTCTCGGAGATCACTCGCGTATCCATCACATACGCCACAAAACCCTTACAGCCCTGCTGTAAACACTGCCTCGCCCTAGCAGCCGAACAAAAGGCTGATCCAGAACGTGTACCCTCGCCGTAAACCGAAAGAACTCCCCCACTAGGATCTCGTATAGTCACCAGCTGACGCTCGCAATCGATAACCGCGCCGAATTGGCTCAACCAGTCCATGCCCACTATAACACAGACATCACCCATCGCAATAGGAATCAGGTCGATCGGGAACTCAACCCCAAAAATCTCCAATACACATCCCCGGAGGACCTCTGTGGCACAAATCACTCTGTCGGTGGCTATGGAAACCCGCAGGGGCCGACTCAGTGCCCCACGACTAACACTGATATGCTGACTAAATGTCAAAGATACAAAAGATTGACTCGCACCCGAGTCAAATAACACTAAAGCAGGTACAGAATTCACAAGGAAGGTACCTATGCATAGCATAATATAAGCATAATATCTCGACACCATAAATAAATAATAAAAAGAAAGCGTACCAGCCACAACGTCGGGTGCAGCGCGGACCTCTTCCGCAGTCAGCTGAAAGGCTCTCCCCCGAGCCCTCGGTGCCTCGGCCTTCACGGGCCGACTCTCTGTAGCAGTAGCTCTGATGGCGGCGGGAGCAGAACCCTGAGATGCTCCGCGCAGCAGCGGACACTCTGTCTTCCGGTGTCCGGTCTGGTTACAGTGGAAGCACACTGTAAACCCCTTGGGGCAGTCCTTGGCCATATGCCCCTCCTTCCCACATTTGTAGCAAGACCCCGCTCGACAGACTCCATCGTGACCCTTGCCGCACTTTCCACAAGTGCGGCCCTTCTGGCTCCCGGGTCGGGGATCAGCGGGCTTGGCCCGCTTGGCTGCCGGCTGGGACTGTGCCGGCCGCCGATCCCTCCCCAGAGACTCCGCCTCCTCCCTGGCCTGAGTCTCAAGCTCAATCTCCCTCTTCCGAGCATTTGCCTGAAGCTCGGCAAATGTCCGATACGAGGAGTTCGCAGCGAACTCCCGAATATCCCGTCTCAGAATGCTCAGGTAACGGCTCATACGTGCCTGCTCGGTGGACACGTGCTCAGGGCAGAACATCGCCCTCTCATGAAACATCCTCGTAATAGCTGTGACTGACTCGGTACCCTGCTTGAGGGTCAGAAACTCCTGTGTCAGACGTTCCCTCTCCACCTGAGGAACGTACTCATCTCGGAACATGGTAGTGAACCTCTCCCAGGTCACTGCCGAAAGCTCAGTCGGTGTGAAGTGTGCCGTCACAAACTTCCACCAGTCCTGCGCTCCCAAGCGAAGCTGGTTCAGCGCGAACCGAACCTTCAAATGCTCAGGGGACGAGCAAGTGAAGAAGCATCCCTCCATATCAGATATCCACCTCATAGCTGCCACCGGATCCTGCGTACCATCAAACTCTGGTGGCTTGGTGTTGCTGAACTCCCTAAACAATGTCGCATCACCTCCCTGGGGTCTTGCCGCAGCAATCGCTGCGGTAGCCGCTGCAACCGCAGCCTCAGAAAGAGCGGCATAGCGCTCGTCAAATGTCTCAATCAACGCGGTCTTAATGGACCTGAACATCTCTGGTAACTCAACTCTGATGACCGCAGCCACCTCCTCATGAATGATCTGTCGAATCTCCTCATCGCTAGTTCCGGCATCCTCCGGCATGTGACGTGTCCTCACCATGATCAACCTCTGAAATACAACATGCGATAATTAGAATTTACTCGAACACTCTTACATTCGACAATCCACCCCTCCTTAATTCTTGGTATCCCAAGATTCTTATTTGGACTGCGTACCGCACCGGTGCTTTCAGTAGTACGGGCCCAATACTACTGTCCGCACCGTCTCAGTACACACCCCAAATCTTCCTCTTCGGATCCCAATCCCCAAATACTCTATTATACTTAAATCACTCTGTAACAGGTCTCACACAAAGTCCTAGCTGCTACCTAATTACTCTCAGCATCTCATAGCAGCTCACCCCTCCCTAGGCTGAGGCATCACAAAACAGGCCACTCTAGTCCTATTAGCAATACCTAGCCTACTCTAGCATGCAAATACATCACATTAATAATAATTATCACATAATATAAAGGTATTTTGGGAATTCACCGTTCGGGCGCTGGCTGATCGTACACACGTTTCTTCCTGGAAAATCTTTTACTCTTAGAAAACTTTGGTTTTATTTTGAAATATCTCTTCGATTCCTCAGTTTGAGTTCAAATACCCCCGAAGGTGTACCCGAATCCCTCAAACCAAGGCTCTGATACCAATTTGTAACACCGAAAATTTTCAAAACAAATCTTTCAATTTTTATAAAACATAATTCCATTGATATTCATTAAACAACCATTTTAATTATCCAAACAAGACAATACAAAATCCCAAGATCATGATATCAAGCTCCGAATGTGTGTGTGTACGGATCAAGCCGGCGCCTTCCCGCGGTCGTCACTAGTACCTGAAACAATAACATCAACACTGTAAGCACAAGGCTTAGTGAGTTCCCTAAAATACTACCTATAACACATATTAGCCACTCGAGGCTATAACTCTGTGGGTCCGTGCACCCAAACTCTGTGAACCCTCAGGTTCTAACTCTGTGAACCTTCCGGTTCTAACTCTGTAAACATGCACAGCATCAAACACATAGAAGTAATGCAGTACAACACATAACATACATAACATACAAATACTCTATCACATAACTCTGGTTACCTACTCAAGGTAAAGTATAGTGAGAAGACTCACCTCGCGTGTCTCGGTAAATCGTAAACCTGAAATCGCTAATCACTCGACCTGTCGAGCTATCGTCCCCCTATAACACAATACACCTCTAATTAACACTTTCCCAAATAGGGTTGACCACACTATAACAAGTCAATCTAGGTCAACGTTGGTCAACGGTCAACTTTGACCGGACTCGGCGAGTACCCAGGCGACTCGGCGAGTCTGGGCGTGTACACCAATTTCCCTGGAATCCTCCCTTGACACGTCGAGCATTCCCTCAACTTGACGAGTTCCACCTGACACGAGTTGTGGGGCCACCACGACTCAACTCGCCGAGTCTCAAGAACAACTCGGCGAGTCCAGTTAGACTCAGTCCACCTGTCCATTCTGACTCCCCCTTGACTCACTGAGTCCACTTTTCCCAACTCGGCGAGGCCACTCATAGTGTGGTCGGGCAACATTCATGCTACTCGCCGAGTCTGTTCTTCGGACTCGGCGAGTCCATGCCATGCACTGACTCAATCTTGCTCTAAAGGTCAGATCCAGTTCATTAATCCATAGATCCAGTCCCTCCAAGCTCATTTAGCACGTAAAGTTACAATCTTGATGCACATACAACCTCTATATGACCATATATGATGTTTATGACTCAAATACTACAACACAAGGTCAAAGACTCTATTGCCACTCATAAAGCTTGATGAGTGAGGCTCTCTGGACCTCTATGGATCCAGATCCATGGCCTCAACTCAAAGAGGGAACCAATGGGCATCAAATCATCCCATAAATGACCACCACAAGCCCTAAATTGCATCATGCTTCACTAAACAGAAAATGGTCCGAGATAATACCTCTAGAGTGATGATCTAAGCTCCAAATCCACGAAATAGCAACCTCCTTTGCTTCCTCTTGCCTAGGGTCTCCTTCTTCTTGCTAAATAACACACACACAAGATCAAGAATGGCTCCTTTCTCTTCACAAATAGCTCAAGAACACAAGGGTCACTCACTGAGGGTTGGGTGAGCACAAATGACGGCCATAAGGCCCTTTAAATAGGCCTCAAACCCGAAGATTTAGGGTTTCATTACACAGCGCAGACTCGCCGAGTCCAGGCGCGCACCAATGATCAATTCCGCGTCTCTACTCGGCGAGTCTGAGCTCCAACTCGCCGAGTCCCTCTCACAATATGACAAAATTAGATTTACAAGATACCTGGTAAAATCCGGATGTTACACTCCACCAGGTCCTTTTCACTACCGCTGATCACTGCTACTCTTATCCTAGGATTTCCCTAGGAAACCTCTGACTCCACCCAACCCAGTCCTCAGCTGCTGAAGGTCTCTTTGTGATGCCAATTAGCTATTACCTGAATACAATCACATACGACGAGGCTCGGATAATCCTTCGAGTAAGGGACTTATCCCTACAACGGTTAGGACTCAAACAAGAGCTATACAATAGGGTCAAATCCAACACTATGAGATTATTCAACCCTGATCACATGTGACTTAACATATTCACCTAACAGCTAAATCTCATCACTCCAAGTCCACAGAGCACAAAGCAAACATCATTTGGACAAAAAGGAAACAATCTTAAGCAACTCTATCCTCGTAGAGAAGAACTGAACTAGCATACAATGATAAACTCGTAATATCAGCCATAACCTAAACAGGCTATCCTACTGTTGTCTACTCAATTCTAGCATGGAACTTTTCATACACTAAAGCACATATAGCAGGCACATAAGGCATCACTCCTAGATCCTTAGTCCTATTCTAGCATGTTGTTCTACTGAAACTGATAAGCATATATAAGCTTGTATGGGTACTTTGGGGAATACTTACTTGAGCATGGTCGGTCGCGCACATCACACACTTTGTTCTTCCTTAAAACCCTTTACTTAGCCTTTTAGAAAACATTTTCTTTTTCCAAAATCCTTAAATCCCTCGATTTGAGTTCAAACACCCCCGAAGGTGTGTCTGAATCCCTCAAACCAGGGCTCTGATACCAACTTGTAACGTCCCAAAAATACAAGCCAAAAATTTCATTTTTGAAAACATATAATTAGCAAAACATTAGTAGTAAAACATACACCGATCATATCATTCATAAAAGTGTGCGTGTCTAGAATTCAGTTTAAAAAAAGAACATAACAACGTCAGAGGACAATCCCCATGAAATCTCATAGTGCGGAATACAAGGCGTGTGTGTGATGTGCCAGCTCTTTCCCCTTCGAAGAAGAGGTACCTGAAACCAAAACTGAAAACTGTAAGCACGAAGCTTAGTGAGTTCCCACACTATACCGCATACCATAAAATCACATAACATACATATACTGTTGGGCATATCTGGGTGGTTGACCTACCCCTTCGGTCCTTGCGAGCGAATACTACCGGGCATATCTGGGTGCCCGACCTACCCCTTCGGCCCTTACGACCGAATACTGCCGGTCATATCTGGGTGCCCGACCTACCCTTCGGTCCTTGCGACTAAATACTGGGGACTATTTCACCCCCTACTACTACCACCTAACACATATCACATAGCATCATATCATAATAGCACATAACCATAACACAGGTAGTAGCAACCCTAGATGAATATCACGGAGACAACCATCTATCATACAACTCCTACTGGTGGGCCGACATTGTGGTCGTAGACCCACCGCTACTGGAAGGTAACTCACCTCGTAGTTGCTGCTCTGCGTGGGAACTGTTTGACTACTGCTGCTGCTCCGGAAATCCTCCGGCTGCAATTCCCACCAAAGACTTAGTCACATACTACTAACCGACCTCATGGTAAACTGACCATTTACCCTTAACAAAACCATGAGTCAAAGTCAAAGTCAACTTCCAGTTGACCCGACTCGTCGAGTTGGCTTGCCAACTCGCCGAGTCCCTATCCCTTTCTCTGACCACTATCTTGTCTCTACTCGTCGAGTTTGGCAATGACTCGACAAGTTTTCCTTTTAAGGTGATGACCCAACGTTTTTCATCCTACTCACCGAGTTGTATGAACAACTCGTCGAGTTCATCTTCATCTAAAGAACACTCTATGCTGAGACTCGCCGAGTTGTATGAACAACTCGTCAAGTCCGTTCTTGAGGCAAGAAGATTGCCTTGAACTCGCCGAGTCATGGCATTGACTCGCCGAGTTACTACATGAGTGAGTCTGGCTTCCAACCCACTGAGTCACACCCTATGACTCACTACTCAAACCCGCAAACACGCAAAGGGGGAAAACTCGAGGACTCGCGACTCGACTCGCCGAGTCTGCCACATGCAAATACTATACACGCGATTCTGCTTGAATCTAACCCATGCCATTCATAGATCTGGGTTTCTAGGGCCTGGTTTACACGTAAAGTTTCCAAATTTACGTGTAAATAAACACCCATGAGGGTTTTAGGGCTCAAAATGCACCAAAATAGTAGATCTAGGGCTTTCATGCACTATGGCTCCATAAAGGCAATAGATCCAAGCTCCTGGAGCTCAATCATGCCTAGATCTAGAGGCTAACAACTTATTACAACCCACAATGCACAAACAAGCATGGGGAATGGCTCAAGAAGGACTTTCATGTGGCTAATAGAGACTACAAGCATGAAGACAGAGGGGAAACGAGTTACACCTCAAGGAAAACGCTGAGATGACACAAAGATGCCTGGCCTCCTTCTCCTCTTCTTGATCTACTCTTCTTTCTCCTCAAAATCTTCAAGAACACACCAAAACACTTCAATCTCACAAGGAATAAGGGTATAAACGATGTTGGGAGCTCTGAGGGTGAAGGGGGCAAGCTTAGGGGCGGATAAGAGGGTTTAAATAGGGTGCAAACCCTTGAAACTTAGGGTTTCATCAAACAGCAGGGACTCGCCGAGTCCAGAATATGGACTCGCCGAGTCACCAACATAAACGCGTTCTGGACCCCGTCCGTACTCGGCGAGTCAGACCTACAACTCGCCGAGTCCAAGGCTAAAAATGACAAATACTTCGATAAATTTTACGTACCAGGAACCAGGTGCTACAGCAACGGAAGTTCATTGCATCATGATAGCCACTATGAACCAAGAATTCCAAAAGTGCTATGAGGACATGTATCCGTATGAAATGCAACAAGACTTGATAGAGAGGTACCACCAAAGCGCGAGGCAAGAGCGCTACGAGATCATCACTAACATGATCACCGCTAAGATGGGAAATGGAGAATCGTTGACCGTGCACTTGCAAAAGATGCAACGATATGTTGATCATATTCGCAAGTTAAATGTTAACTTTGGGGAGGATTTGGCTATCGACATTGTTCTTCATTCCTTGCCCTCATGCTACAACCAATTTAGGATGACCTACCACGTGAACAAAGAAGAGGTCACCCTAAGCAAACTCCAAGGACTCCTAAGGACTGCTGAGAGCAACCTAAAGGACAAGTCTGTTGCACCAACTCCTGCACCAACCGTTGCTCCTGTCTTGGCCATAGGGCACGGAAGGGGCAAGAAGAGGAAGGATCCATCCAAGAACCACCGCAAGGGAAAGTCCCAAGATGGTTCCTCTTCTAGTGCGACCAAAGTTGATCCCACTAAGCCCAACCCTAACCCGAAGGAGGCAAAGTGCAATCATTGCCACAAGATAGGGCATTAGAAGAGAAGTTGCCCGGAATATTTGCAAGCCATCAAGGATGGAAAGATCAAGCCATCTTTTGCAGGTATATACACAATTAAATCTAGTAATTCATCTCACACTATTTCTTGGGTTCTTGACACAGGATGTGGTTACCACATTTGTTTTGACTTGCAGGGGCTAAGAAGAAATATAGATGTGGAGCAAGGAAGAATAAATCTAATCATGGGAAACAAAAGAATGTCGCCTGTCACCAAGATTGGAGTGTATTCTTTAGTGCTTAGTAATGGATTAGGTCTAGATTTAAATAATTGTTGCTACTCGCCAGATATGACAAGAAACATCCTTTCATTCCATGGTTTGTTTAGACAAGGATTAGATATTCGTTTAATAATATGAATGGTTCTATTTATGATTATCTAAATGGTATTTTATACTTTGAAGCTATGCCTTGTAATGGAATTTATGAAACTGTTATGGTTGTAGATAACCTAGGAAATGATGTGTTGTGTATATATTCTTCCAATAGTATGGATAAAACATCTTTGTGGCATTGTCGTCTTGGACATGTCAATAAGAAGCGCATAGCCCAACTCCAAAAGGATGGAGTGTTGGAGTCATTCGACCTTAGGGAAGATGACACATGCGAATCTTGTTTACTTGGAAAGATGACCAAGTCACCCTTCACTGGAACATGTGAGAGGGGTGAGGGTTTAATGGATCTCATACATACAGATGTATGTGGACCCTTTAGATCCACCACAAAGGATGGAAACCGCTTCTACGTGACTTTAACCGATGATTATAGTAGATATGGTTATATTTACTTAATCAAGCACAAGTCGGAAACGTTTGAAAAGTTCAAAGAGTTCAAGAATGAAGTGGATAATCAATTGGGCAGGAAAATCAAGATGCTTCGATCCGATCGAGGAGGAGAGTACCTAAGTCTTGAATTCCACGACTATCTCAAGGAATGTGGAATAGTTTCACAATTGACGCCACCTAGGACACCGCAGTTGAATGGTGTGGCAGAAAGGCGCAATCGAACCCTGTTGGACATGGTCCGTTCTATTATGAGTTGTGCTTCACTACCTATCTCATTTTGGGGGTATGCCTTAGAGACTGTTGCCCATATCCTTAACCGAGTCCCTACAAAGAAGGTTGCCAAAACACCTCACGAGATGTGGACAGGGAAAGCTCCCTCGTTGGCACATATCAAGGTTTGGGGTTGTGAAGTTTTCGTAAGACGAGAAACTCATGACAAGCTCGAACCTCGTAGTGAGCGATGTATTTTCATCGGCTACCCGCATAAATCCTTTGGATATCTCTTTTATAGACCGAGTGACAATGTTGTCTTCATTGCGAGGAGAGGGGTTTTCCGAGAGAGGGAGAGAGAGAGAGAGAGAGAGAGAGAGAACTCATAAGCCAAGGAGATAGTGGGAGGCAAATCGATCTTGAAGAGATTCAAGAGTCGAGCGATGAAGGAACCTCTACCGTTGGCGCTCAACCAGAGGAGGAAGCTCCGGTTGAACCGATTGACCAATCCTTACCTCTTAGACGTTCCGAAAGAGTTAGAGTTCAACCCCAGTTATATGGTTTTCATATTACTACCGAAGGGGACACGTATACTAGTGATAGTACACTAATGAATCTAGATGAACCTAATTGCTATAAGGAAGCCATGGCAGGCCCGGAGTCTGTAAAATAGAAAGAGGCAATGGACAGCGAGATTCAGTCCATGTATGACAACCAAGTTTGGAATTTGGTTGACAATGTGCCCGGACATAAGACAGTTGGGTGCAAATGGATCTTCAAGAAGAAGACCAACATGGATGGAAACGTGCACACGTACAAGGCGCGATTGGTTGCGAAGGGCTTTACTCAAACTCCTGGAGTTGACTATGATGAGACCTTCTCACCAGTTGCGAAGATAAAATCTATTAGGGTGATGCTAGCCATTGCTGCATTTCATGCTTATGAGATATGGAAAAATGGATGTCAAAACCGCTTTCCTTAACGGGAAGTTGGCTGAGGATGTTTACATGGCTCGGCCAGAGGGTTTTGTTGATCCGAAGCATCCAAATAGAGTGTGAAAGCTTGAGAAGTCCATTTATGGACTTAAGCAAGCATCTCGCAGATGGAATCTTTGCTTTGATGAGAAAGTCAAAGAGTTTGGATTTGTACGAAGCGAAGATGAATCATGTGTATATGTCAAAGCCAGTGGGAGCATAGTTAGCTTTCTCGTTTTGTATGTCGATGACATACTGCTCATAGGAAACGACATCCCGACTCTGCAGGAGGTAAAGTCCTGGCTCTAGAAGTGCTTCGCTATGAAGGACCTCGGAGAGGCTTCCTATATTTTGGGAATAAGGATAGTGAGAGAAAGAAGTAAGAGACTAATAGGACTTAGTCATAATACTTACTTAGATAAGGTACTAAAACGTTTTAGTATGGAAAACTCGAAGAAGGGAGAACTAACGATACAGAGTAATACCAAGTTGAGTAAGACTCAAAGTCTGAGTACCGAAGCTGAGATAGCCGAGATAAGCCGAGTACCTTACGCTTCTGCAGTTGGCTCGATCATGTATGCTATGACTTGTACTCGACCCGATGTGGCCTTCGCTTTGAGCATGGTTAGTAGATATCAAGGGAATCCTAATAGAGCGCATTGGATTGCAGTCAAGAACATCCTCAAGTACCTTCGGAGAACCAATGAATGGTTTCTAGTCCTCGGAGGGAGTGGTGACTTGAGGGTGCGAGGGTATAGTGACGCTAGTTTCCAGACCGACAGGGACAACTACCGTTCGCAGTCGAGATGGGTCTTTACCCTTAATAAAGGAGCAGTAACTTGGAAAAGTTCCAAGTAGGAAAAAGTAGTTGATTCAACGTGCAAATCATAGTACATTGCAGCGAGCGAAGCATCAAAGGAAGCAATATGGTTGAAGAACTTCATTGGTGATCTTGGAGTTGTGTCTGACATAAAGGAGCCCATGGCGATTTTCTGTGATAATGAAGGAGCGGTTGCCTTGACCAAGGAACCGAGGGATCATGGTAGATCTCGGCATATCGAAAGAAAATATCACTTTATTAGGCATCAAGTAGAAGAAGGACATCTCGTGGTTAAGAGGATATCATCAGAAGATAACCCAACAGATCTGCTTACGAAGGGACTGAGCAGGGTTAAGCACTTGCAGCATGCTAGGAGTATTGGGCTGAAGGATGATATTAATTTAGATTAGATAGTATTAGAAACATGTAATAGATAAATGTAATTGACATTTGATGATTAAATAAAGGAGTATTATTTATAAGTATTGTTAATGTCTTATGTTAATGGTTTAGCTATTGTTTCACTTTGCATGTTTTGACTTCCAGAATAATTGAGTTTATTAAGAATAATCGAATTATTCAAAATTGTCCACAATCGTTCATATGTTGGAAGTAGGTATGAATGAAGATTGTCATGAATTGGTGTGTAGATTGTCTAAATGGTATTAGACATAGCAAAGGTTTGCTGCAACATTCATGAGTGCTTATGAAAAGGTTTTGAGCATTAGAATAAACCCGCGCTTGCTGGAATCACTTTGGAGTGATCTCAAGACGATAATATCATATGGTCTTAAAACCTAGATATATGGTTTATTATTTATTAATTGGTTGTACATTGATAATGCGAAACCACATCAGTAAATTGATGTCATAAAACGCATTGTTGTGTATAGTTGGTTAGTCGATAAGTAAATGCATATAAGTCAAAGTTTATCTGTTACTTTTATTCTAAGAGGGTAAAAGCGATATCACGGCTGCTCGATGATTTGATTTGACTTATGTTTCAGGCCCGGTCAGGACTGAATTGATGTGTTCAATTAAGTTCTATGTCAAATAAATCTGAGATCGAGAAAATAGTTGCTAGACAATGAGTATGACAATGTCTCATGAAATCGTCTACACGATATCAAAACAGAGGACTGTATGATCCCTTATCTAAAGGACAGGTTACTGATAAGATCAGAGTTGACAGCGTCTTTGAGAGCTATGATTTCTAATCGGATTCTGTTTGCATTTATAGTTACTAGACTTATCCAAATGGGAGACTGTTGGATTAGTGTCTAAGATTGTAACTATATTTGGTAAGTACTTGACCTGGTTGTGCATGGTCCTTTTGGGTTGCCTTCACCATAGCAACTTGATAGGGTGATTTAGAGAGAAGAGATATTATTATTAATGTATTATAGGAATAATATGTTAAAAGAATAATAATATTATTTGATTAATATAAGTCATAAATTAATTAGGAATTAATTTGGTGACTTAAAGAGATTAATTGAATAAAGGGGTATAAACTATCAAATGTATGAAAGTTGTATTTGAGCTGATAACCCTTATGGATATATGGTTGGACAATTTTAAGGATATGGATCACCTAGAAATCGTCCAAGGCCTTATCTAGGAAGGGATTTGGATTGTTTTGAGGCTAAGTTATCCAATTAGGGTTTAAGGGTGAAACCCTAGGAGCTCACGGTATAAATAGACCCATAGGGTTGAGGAAATCAACCACCTTGTGATTGGAGAAACCCTAGAGCCGATTTTCCTCTTCCCCATCTCTCTCAAATCATCTTCTTGCTAGTTTGTGTTTGTAAGCCATTAGAGGAGTGACATTTGTGACTCTAAGCTCCAAGAAGAAGAAGGTTTTCAAGCAAGTAACTCAAGGTATCATTCTAGATCTATTTTCATATGTTTTGATTATTAGTTTACATTAGATCTAGCCATGAAAGTCTTGGATATGTTGCATGTTCAATTAGTGAAACCTAGATCCAAGCTATAGGGTTGTATGTGCAAATAGGTAAAGTTCTTATGTCCAAAACCCATCAAATACATCATTTCCTAAGTTGTGTACAACCAAAAAAGATTCATATATTCCATTACAAGGAAATACATTGAAATAAAAAACACCATTCAAATAAACATTAATAGAACCATTACTATTATCAAATGAATATCTGAAACCTTGTCTATATAACCCATGAAAAGAAATGATGTTCTTTGCCATATCTGGCGAATAGCAACAATTATTTAAATCTAATCCTAACCCATTACTCAACACTAAAGAATAAACTCTAACTCTAGTCACAGGCGACGATCTTTTACTTCCAGTTTATTTTTCCCATGCTCCACCTCCCTACTTCTTCTTAGGCCCTGAAAATCAGAACAAATGTGGAAACCACATACTGTATCAAGAACCCATGAAGCAGAAAGTGATGAGTTGTTAGATTTAATAGAATACATACCTGCGAAGGTGGGCTTTATCTTCCCATCCTTCATGTCCTGTAGATATTTAGGGCAGCTTCGTTTCCAGTGGCCCTTCTCGTGGCAATAAAAACACTCTGCTTCCTTAGGGTCAGAGGAGGGTTTAGCAGAACCTACTTTGGTCCCACTAGAGGATGAACCATCACGGGACTTTCCCTTTTGGTGGCTCTTTGAATGAGCCTTCCTCTTCTTTCCCTTTCCTTGACCAATTGCCAACACAGAGTTAGCCCCAGCAGGGGCTGATGCAACAGATTTGTCCTTGAGGTTGCTCTCAGCAATCCTCAGCAGTCCTTGAAGCTTACTCAAGGAGACCACTTCCTTATTCATGTGGTAGGTCATTCTGAACTAGTTGTAGCAGGAAGGCAAGGAGTGGAGGATGATGTCAATAGCCAAATCCTTATCAAACTTAACATTAAGTTTGAGAAGACGATCAACATACCTCTGCATTTTCTGCAAATGAGAGGTTAGGGATTCTCCACTCCCCATCTTAGCGGTGATCATATTAGTAATGATCTCATAGCGCACTTACCTCGCGCTTTGGTGATACCTGTCCAGCAAATCTTGATGCATTTCATATGGATACATGTCCTCATAGGACTTTTGGAGTTTGAGGTTCATGGTGGCCAGCATGATGCAATGAAATTTCATAGCATCACGCTCGTGGGCCTCAAAAGCGGTGAACTCTTCAGGAGTAGCAACATCTGGGTTGATCTTTTCAAGTTTCTCATCGAGGACATATTCTTTGTCCTCATAGCGAGTGATCATACAAATGTATCTCATCCACTCGTTGAAATTCGACCCATCAAATGTCACCTTTTGACATAGGTTCATTAGCGAGAAAGACCCAAAAGCGTTGTTGTTGTTGTTAGAAGACATCTGGAAAAAAAAGAACAAAGTTTGATTAGAAATGAATCCCCAATTAAACACCCAAATGAAAAATTAGGGCTAGGATCCAACAACATTATTCACAACTTAGAAAAGTGTAGGGTTTCAAAGCACTCCATAGATGATGACAATGGGCCCCTTTGATGAATTCTAGGTCAAAAGCCCAAGACTTGTCTTTTCCCTATAAATAGTCATGTATTATTCACAATTAGGGTTAAGAGAGTGAGGCAAAATGTAGCCGCCACGTGAGGTTTCTTATGTAGTGTTAGATTCTTTAATCTATCATGAAAGTGTAATTTATTCCTCATGTTTTGAATAAATCGAGTAATCATTCAACATATCTTCTTTATTTGTGTTTGTTCTTATTTTCCGCATCTTTTTCATCAAATCACAATTAGGGTTTTAATCCCAACAAGTGGTATCAGAGCGAGTCTTTGAAGATCTATTGATTTTTGAAGTATCAGTTCTTGATTTGATGATTTTCTGCACAAGTTATTGAAGATTGGTGGTGTTTTGGCGTTTTGAAATCAAAATTTTGTTCATGTTACTGTTCATGAAGATTTAAGGTTTTATTCTACTGTTCATCATGGTATTTCCGATCCAAGTCTCTGTCAAATCATTATTTTTGTTGGATTAATATGATTCAAGCCCAATTATCAAGACCAAATTCATTATGTTCCTGTTCATGGTATTTTTGAGCCCAAATCATTATTCCCGATTGATTTATCTATTTCTTTTTGTTCTAGTGCTCGATTTTCTTTAATTTCTTGAAATTGGCTATCATATCCGGATCGTATTTTCTTTCAAATCTATTGAGCTCAGTCGATTTCAAGATCCCGTTTCCATCGAGAATATTAGTTCCAGTTGGAATCTCGTTCTCAGATTCAAATCGAAATCACGTTTTATTTTTTTATCTTATCAATCGACTTTCTAATTCAAATTCATATGATCGATTTGATTTCATATTCAACTATTCTTGATTTTTTTGTTTGTTCTGAATCGATTTATTATTTCAATTCATTGCATATTGATGTGATGATTCGTGTTATACATGATTGAATCATTTTGGAGATACTATGAAAGTCAATGATTGTCGATTTGGAGATTTGTGATTATTGATTTCTGGAAATTTGAAAGTCAATGGATGATGAAGATGGGATGAACTGTATTGGATCTCGTTTTGGTAGTCTATGCAAAAAGTCAAAATCAAATTGCGGTGCTTCACGTTCTTTTGGTTCGTAATAAAATGGGTCAAACCAAAAAAGTCAAATTTTTGAGGTTCATGAACAAATTGCTTTGAAGACCTGTTCGCAATCCTCAAGTGGGTCTCGTAATCGGGACTTAAATCTTCAATCAGAATTGGAACCGTGATTGGAATAGAAAGAATTGATCAGAATTATTTGGCATTCTGAACAAGAACAGAATCCAGAATTAAAAATCAGGTATCAGAATCGAAATGGTTGTGTGCTTATTCGCAATTAAAAGTCAAAGGCACTTTCAGAAAAGTCAAACTTGTTGTGAACCTCTCTTACCTGGAATGTTCGGCTCGCACTCGTTATTGCTCAACAATGAACCTGGAACGAACTTGGATTCGTTTGTTAGCACTTGGAACGAATGCCTTGGAAAGAAAGAGGGGAAAGCGAACTTGTAGTTCAGATTGGCTAATGTTTATCTCTTTGTTCGCATCGTGATGCTTGATTTCACTTTTATATCAATGGCTTTGGAACGTACCTGGAACGAGCTTGAGTTCGGTTGGTAGCTCTTGGAACGAAAGAATGGAGATTCGCCTTGGGGTAATGCTGATGAATTAGGACCGAACCTGGAACAACGAACTTGGGTTCGCTTGTTAATGGTTGGAGCGAACGGATGAAGGACCGAAAGCGAAAGGAGTTTCGCCTGATGAAGCTTAAAATGGAAATGGAAACGAATGGTTGGGTTCGCTTCAGGTGAATAGTTCACGATCTTGGAACGAACTTAGATTCGGTCGCATCAGGGTGCTCGGAAGTCGTAACGAAAGGCATTGATTGAAATATTGTTTGTGGGTTCGTATGCGAAACGTCACCAGACTTCTAGTAGCTTTGTTCATTCATTCAGTTAAATAATTGGGGATGAGGATAAACATGTTACATTATTAGTCCCTGAAACTTCAGCGAATTGACTCTTTTGGTCCATATACTTTTCATGCCTTGGCAGTTTTGGACCATTTCCAGATTTTGTTACAAATAAAGGGGTTTATTGGTGCATGATTACAATTTCAGCCCCTAAGTTTCTAGAAAGTGACAATTTCAACCCATTTTTCAAAAAAGTTTACAATTTCAAGGGCTGGTGAACAGTTTTGAATTCTTTAACGCTCATTTTTTTTCGTGAACAGAAAAATAAAGATTCCATCAAGTCTTGGCGGTTCGGAAAGTCGTTTTTCGTGATAACATCAAATTTTCACGATTTTTTCGGATTTTATACTTCATTGTGTATATCTTTTTGTCGCGGGGGAGCTTAGTAAATTTTTATCCATTCAAGATCATTCTCATGACCATTTGAAGGCTTTATAATCATGTTTTTGATTATAAATCGGGGGAGAATTTGGTATGGCCATTCGAAATTGGATTTGTGACTTTTCAAAGTTGAAGATTTTTTATAAAGCTTATGGTAGAATTATGAAGGTAACTTTTACAGCGGAAGTTCTTCATCGAGCTCTACTAAAGCTTTTACAGAGAAGTATCCTTTACAGAGGAAGTTCTTTATCGAGCTCTGCTAAGGACTTGTTATATCTCCGACTTCTTGTATTTTCTCGATCAAGTGGCGTTACGAATCATAAAGTTTGGGTTGTTACATGATATTTTTTGATGGCTTATATCATTAGCTTGTTTGAAGATCATTGTGACTTGGAGGGGGAGCTCTTCAAAGACAAGAAGTGATTCGGTTTCTTTGTTCTGAATTGGGTTTTTATGGCGGGTTTGGATTTCATGAAGATTCTTTGGGATTACATTCGAAAATGAAGTTTAAAGACATTACTTCAGTGCCTGATTTATATATCCTAGAGCCCGTGTTTGAAGACTATTGAAGAATCAAGATTCGTGGATTGCTTCATATATTCCTCGTTGCAGATCTTTTTATTTGCTAGATGCTTGTTTTGGAAGTTAAAGCATTGTCATCCATTCCATACTTTGAGGGGGAGATTGTAGGGTTTCAAAGCACTCCATGGATGATGGCAATGGGCCCCTTTGACGAATTCTAGGTCAAAAGCCCAAGACTTGTCTTTTCCCTATAAATAGTCATGTATTATTCACAATTAGGGTTAAGAGAGTGAGGCAAAATGTAGCTGCCACGTGAGGTTTCTTATGTAGTGTTAGATTCTTTAATCTATCATGAAAGTGTAATTTATTCCTCATGTTTTGAATAAATCGAGTAATCATTCGACATATCATCTTTATTTGTGTTTGTTCTTATTTTCCGCATCTTGTTCATCAAATCACAATTAGGGTTTTAATCCCAACAAAAAGGGATGTTGTAATCCAAATGCAAATAATTTGAAGGTAAGTGAATGACGATTCACTAATTTCCACCATGAAAAACGAAAGTAAATTAAGTTTTAAATGTATTTGAAAACTCCTAGATTCTTTTGAGATTCGTTGAACTTTTCAATGGCATGTTTAAATCGCTATATGCCCTTCAAGTTTGTGACTGGGATACCGAGGATCACAAACAAGGTGTGAATAACCATGTGAATCAACATGGTGCACTCAATGTCTCTATCACCTAATCAATGTGCCGGTAAACCACACACGCTCCATTGATCTATGAAAAACACTGAGCCACCCTTCACTACCAATGTCAATCCCAAATTAGTGCGCCGGTTAGCCAAACACGCTCCACTAACGTTTGACAATGATACAAAGTGTAAATCCATGGAGTAGCATCATTTTCACATTTTACACTAAAGTAACTAAGATTGGGAATTTGTAAAAACATTGTAGTTACTTTGTATCATTCATTATACTCTTAACGAGGAGAGGATTTCCTAGGGATGTCAAAAACCCCCGTGGGTCACCGCTCCCGTGGGACCCTGATCCCGTACGGGACTAAATTTTTTTTAAAAAAATGGGAGCGGGAGTAGGGGCAGAAGTAATTCTCGCTTATTTTCGGGACTGGGGTCGGGAGTTGGTATTTTCGTTTCGTACTCCCGCGGGGGCTCCGGTTGTACATTTATGTAAAAAATATATATTTAATATAAAATACATATAAAAAATAAATTTTCTAATTTTAGGTGTAGGTTAGTTTCACTTTCCTGTTTCCAATTAATAGATATTGAAGAGGTAGTGAATTGATCATATATTTTTGGATATGTAAGTATTTTATATTTGTAATATTGGATTTGTCATATTTTATATTTTTAAGATTGTTAGAATTGTCGTTTTGTAATGTTGAATTCGTAATGTTGGATTTTTTATTTTTTAGTTTCTAAAAGATTATGTTTTAAAATTTTAAAGTTATTAAAAATAAGCTTTTTAGCCTAAACTAAAGTAGTTGTTTAGCAAAAAAAACGAATTTTAAGCCTATAAATCGGGGGAAAAGGGGCGGGACCAGGGGCGATGGAGGCAGACGGGGGCGGGATCGGGGGCTATGTAAACAGGGGAGCCGGGGTGGGACCGGGAGCGAGGGCAACAACTGATTTCAGGGGCGGGAGCAGGGGCAGCTATTTCTGCTCCCGTTTGGTCCCGTTGACATCCCTAGGATTGCCTTATCCTACCCGTTCGGCTAACGACCCTCCACCAATCAAGGAAGCAGTGGATAAGAGTGGATACCCATTAAACGGCCATTTTATAAGTCATAACTTTATACCCCCCCCTTATAAATCGGCTTCGTGAATGAGGCCTACTAACGGTAAGACTAGCACTTTAAGTTACACACACACACACACACACACACACATATATATATATATATATATATATATTAATCTTGTAATAATAAAATAGTATATGGTTGAATTTTAAACTTGTAAAATTCTAAGGGTTTGAAATTTAAATTATTCAAAATTAAATTTTTAATCATAAAAATTAAATTTCAAAACTTGAGGAAAAATTTTGAACTTTTCAAAATACAAAGGATCAAATAACAAATAATATAAATTAAACAATTAATTTTATAATTATCTATATTTGACCTAATCCAATCTTAGTCACAAGATAATTACCAAATAATTTAAATAATCCATGTTTATCATATAAAGAAACTATTATTCAAAAGATTTGAAATTATCTTTTGTTTTGGTAAGGATAATTATTTAAATACAATAAAATTTGAATTTTATTATTAAAAAAATGATTTCGGCATTTATCCTATAGCAAAACAGCAAGAAATCTCGAGATATCCTTTGTCTAACTCCCGGACTCGCCGAGTCACTACCTGGACTCGCCGAGTTGGGCAAACTCGCCGAGTCCAAATACTGACTCGCCGAGTCGGGTCGGGCAGAGGCCAAAAAGACGATTTTCAGCAAAAACTCAACAATTACATCACATACAACAGAAACCAATCAAGGCTCTGATACTACTGATGGTTTTAATGCAAAAGAACATCCTATGTGCTCATGTAAAACCCTAAAGCTTGGATCTAGGCTTCTCTATTGTACATGTAATTCATCCAAGACTTGTAACCCTAGATCTAGCATGTATAATTCGAAATTAACACTATAAGAACATATCTAAGTGATTACCTCTTTCAATTGGCTTGAAATCCTTTGATTCTTCTTGATCTTGAGCTTAGAGTTACAAGTGTAACTCCTCTAATGGCTTACAAACACCACACAAGCAAGAAGGCAATTATGAGAGAGGAGGAAGGATGCTAAAATCGGCTCTAGGGTTTCTCTTGGAGTCAAAGTGCCGAAAATTGCAAGAAAGGGCATTTATTTATACTATAGGCTGCTAGGGTTTCAGTCTAAACCCTAATGGACAGCTTAGTCACCAAGCAGCCTATTGAACCTTATGGAATAGGGCTTATGGACGAAAATATGATGGGTCCCCATCATAATTTCGTTCCCCCTTAGTCCATTAGGTTTCCCAGCCCAAAACTAAACTATCACACATTTGACAGTTTAAGCCCCTTTATCCAATTAATCTCTTTTAGTCACCAAATTAATTCCTAATTAATTTATGACCAATATTAATTAAATAATATGATTTCTCCTTTAATATATTATTCTTATAATATATTAATAAATCATAATATTTTCTCTCTCTCTCCTAAATAACCTTGTCAAGTTGCTTTGGTGAAGGCAACCCAAAAGGACCATGCACAACCAGGTCAAGTACATACCAAATATAGTTACGGGCTTAAACACTAATCCAACAAAGAAACTTTCACTTATTTAAATATCAAATATACAAGGCTGGTTTACTATCTAATGCTCTGCCTAGGTTGCAAAGAAGGATTAATGAAATGGTTTCTTTTGATGGTACATTTGCTGTTTGAAATAGAATTTTTATATAAAACACAAAGTAGATTAGATGAATGAATGTTGGTACATTTATTGTATGAAATACATTTTTTTATATAATGTATTTGAGGTTGTGTTATGAGATATAAATTATCATTTAATTTGAAATTTAGTAAATCTATTATATATATATATATATATATATATATATAATATCTTTTTAAACATTTAAAATTATGACACACAATGTGTTGTAAATGCGCATCATAAGGTTACGACATGCAAATGCATGTCATCTTCCTTTATGACAGTGGCTTTCTTGATACGCATTGCATGTCATCTATGCGTGTCGTAAATTGGTTTTGTAAGGTTACAACACACAAATACATATCGTCTTCCTTTATGAAAAGGACTTCCTTGACACATATGTGCATGTCATATTTGACTTTTATGACACGCACTAGGTGTCTTTAAATATAGTTTTTCTAGTGTTATAAGTTGCATATATTAGCATAAAATGTATGATGTGATCGTATTATTATAGTCATATATTTTTGTAGTAGTTGATTTTGTACGAATAACGTTCACAACCTTTCTTAGTGAGGATGATTAGTGAGGATGATAGGAAAAAAATCCATAAAATGAGGTGATGTTATGATACTTCATAAAAATAAATTTGTTCAATTTATGATTGTATGTAAAAAGCAAAAGTTACACACCTTTATTATTTAACAATTATTTTGTCAAACATTATCCACTATATTTATGACAATCAACATCAATAATCAATAAACAAAAATAAACAAATATGTGACCCACATGGTAATTATATTATAATAATTATATATTAAATAGAATTGGGTTATTCAAACTTTATACATTTTAGATTTTTGTCATATAGTTAGATTTTTGTCATATATCTATTGTCACATTTAGGCTTTATAATTTTATAATATATCCTTTGAGGATTTTTTTTTTACAGAAACATTCTTTATGTTTAAAATTGCTATATATAATTATCACCGAATTTACAGAAAAGGTTATTGTGTAAACTTTTTTTACAAAAACTAACCATATGTCTAAAAAATTAAAAAATTAATCTGTATTTAACAGAAAATTTACAGATTACTCTCTGCACACCTCACGGTATATTATCATGTTTCGTATATGATTTTTGTATATTTACATATTTATCCTCTATACTTTAATTGTTATGTAATTCCGATCATCTGATGATAACGTACTGGTTAGGGATGTCAACGGGATCAAACGGGAGCGGGAATAGCTGCCCCGGTTTCTGCCCCCGAAATCAATTGTTGCCCCCGCTCTTGGTCCCGCCCCCGGCTCCCCCGTTTACATAGCCCCCAGTCCCGCCCCCGGTTACCTCCATCACCCCCGGTCCCGCCCCCGTTCCCCCACTTAAAATTCGTTTTTTTTGCTAAACAACTACTTTGTGTTAGGCTAAAAAGCTTATTTTTAATAACTTTAAAAGTTTAAAACACAATCTTTTAGAAACTAAAAAATTAAGAATCCAACATTACGAATTCAACATTACAAAACGACAATTTCATAAATCTTAAAAATATAAAATATGACAAATCCAATATTACAAATATAAAATACTTACATATCCAAAATATATGATCAATTCACTACCTCTTCAATATCTATTAATTGGAAACGAGAAAGTGAAATCTAACTTACACTTAAAATTAGAAAATCTATTTTGTATATGTATTTTATATTAAATATATATTTTTTTAAATAAATGTACAACCGGGACCCCGCGGGAATACGGGACGGAAATACCAACTCCCGACCCTGGTCCCGAAAATAAGCGGGGTTTAATTTTACCTCCGATTTTTTAAAAAATTTAGTCTCGTACGGAAGCGGGGTCCCATGAAAGTTTTTGACATCCCTAGTACTGGTTAGTAAGTAAGCCCACTTTGTGATGGGTGCCAAAAGCTATAAAAAATAAAAATATCATTGTCTCTTGATGTTAACAACTTAACATGGCAATATGGCATGTATTAAGTGTGAAGAAAATGAATTAACTTAGGGCACGTCATGTTAGAGGGCTCCATACATATGGTCGATCAGTGATCCACCAATCCAATTTGTGTTTCTTTCTGTTATTTATTTATTTATATAATTCTTATAATACAATATATAAAATGTCGACGTAAAATCCAAACTCAAGGTATTTCCTTTACTTTAAATAATCTAATTTAGTTGAACAAGTTTGCTAGACAGATAATTCGTTTGGTCTTAAGATATCTTTGAAAAAGTTTTCATTTTTCATTTTTGTTTTTGGCATTTAGATATTCGGCACATTATAATTAGTTTAAAAAATAGTTTATTTTTCGAATTTTTTTAATTATCATGTTACGAACCAAAAATTAATTTATTAGTTACCTTTTTAAAAAGTTATTTATACTAGTTTTTCATGTGCTTTTTAAAAATATTTTAAAAATAATTGTTATATGCCCCCGAAGGGTACCTAAAGGTGTCTTATCGAGTTGTCGCATCATTTACTCCTTTTAGAATTTTAGATTTTCTGAACATTGAAAACTCTAAGCGATAATTTATATTAAGATAGTGAGTTGTACAAAGTAAGCATAATGTAAACCCTAATATACGAAAGGTTAATTGGGTTGACCGGTTTGACTTGTTGACTTTATTTGACTTTGACTTTACCAGAAATTTACGGTTGTCACATATCCTCCTAAAGCATTTGCTTCCGCATAATCCTCATCTTTAAGTTGTGGGCACATATCGGTTGGATTCCCCACGTGAGTGCAAATACCACATGGGCGGGGTGTGGGCTCCACACCTTTGTCTTTGGCTAGCATCATAACCACTTTTGTAAGCTCGGACAATTGAGCTTCAATTTGAGGAGTTTGGACCTCTTTTACACCTCGAGGTGCATCTGTGTACCATTCTTCATCATGGCTTGAATGTTTAGAATCTTTAGCCAAGTTCTTGATTAGGTTGCGGATTTCGGTTGGAGTATTATCGGGTAAAGATCTGCCACTTGAAGTATTAAGAAGCCTTCTTTCCATTGGAGTCACGCCTTGAATGAAGTATTGGAGGAGTTGGTACTCGGTAATTCCATGCTTAGGACAACAGGCACATAGTTTCTTGAATCTCTCCCAATATGCATTGAAAGCTTCTCGTTTATGTTGCTTGATTCCAATGATTTCCCTCCGTAGGGCTGAAGCTTTCATCTCGGGAAAGTATTTATCCAAAAAGAGGCGGGCAAGATCTACCCAAGTAGTAACCATCCCCGGTGGGAGGTCATAGAGCCAATCTTTAGCTGCATCTTGCACTGCGAAGGGGAATGCCCTAAGCTTGATTTGATCATCTATGACATTGTGTGGTTTCATGCCCACACACACAACATGGAATTCTGTCAGAAACTTGTGGGATCTTCAGTTTCCAAACCTTTAAAGGTAGGTAGTAGGTGGATGAGTCTGAATTTAAGTTCAAGATTTAAGGCTACCGGATATGTGATGCAAAGAGGTTGTTGAGTAACCTTTTGCCTCGACCATTGACAGAGAGTTTGATCGGGTGATGGGTTTGGAGGTGGATTCCCTCCATGGTTATCTCCTATGGTGTGAGTAGTGGTTGAAGTTTTTGTGGGTGTAGTGTTTGGGATATTATACGTAGGTGAAGATGGTGGAGTGGTATTTTTGGGTGAGGATGGTTGAGATGAGAGTGATAGGCTTTCTGTTTTGGATGCAGACACACTTGAGAGACGTATGTCCTCCCAATAAATAAATGGGTAAAAATAACTCCTTAAACACTACTACTTTGTAATAAAAATGTAATACAAGGTAAGTAGGATTGATCCTCAGAGACACGAGATAAGTGCTTATACCCTTTTTGCGTAAGGTACAAATGAGATCACAAAGGGAGGGGGGAGGTGTTAGATACAATGATTCAAATAAAGGACTAAAGTAATAAATAACAATTGATTAAGTAAAATAAATTCAAGATTTGTAAGTACTCCAACTCTATGCAAGAGTAATTAGCAATGTGATTCAAAATATGAAATGATATTTGTTTAATTCCATCTAAGTTGGTATTAGAAATGCTAATAAGCTCTAGAAATTCACATTCACCATTGTAATTAATTAAAATAAGCTCTTTAACTAATTCTAATCTAACTAACCTAATCTAAACAAGTTCTTAGAATAGGTGGAAAGATTGCATTATGCTTTGTGTGAATTTTACCAACAACATTCAATACTTCTCATAAGCTTGGAAGCGTTAGAATGTGTGAATTTGATTTGTACTAGAATCATTGCAAATAATATGATTTAATACTTGTTACTTGTTCTATTTTACAAAACAATTACGAATTTTGTATAATAGATACCGTTAGTGATTTAACCCTAACTCAATTGGTCAAAAAGAACTAGAATTCAAATCAAACCTTCAATTAAAACAAAATCAAATTCACTAGATAGCATTTAAAACAAACACCAAGTCAAATGATTGAATTCACACACACAATTGTCAATACATGAAGTTGGAGAGTTAAGTTTCTAGCCACTCCTGACTAGAACAAACACAAACCTAGAATTTGAAGTTAAAGTCTTACAAATTAAAATCCAAGTGAAATCCAAATGTTTTCAAGCAACAATTGTCTTCAAAATGCTCCCAAAATCGCCTCCTAGAACTCAACAAATCGACCCCCTTCTTCCAGAACCGTTTGCATAATTTTAGAAAGGAGAAACTTATTTAAACTGACGACCTCGTTTACACGGTCCGTGTAAACTAACACTAACAATTTACACGGCCGTGTAAACACAAAAAGTATATTGCTCAATTTGGCCAGGTCTTCGAAGTACACTGCTCATGAGTATGCATTTACACGGCCCGTGTAAACACAAGGCTTGCATTTACATGGCCGTGTAAATCTCTGTAAAGCTAAAATCTTCATTTTCTTGATATCTTCCTCCTCGATGCTCCACAAGTCCCGAAACTTCATCCATATCTATTATTCATCACCTCAACTAAGATCCTACTTCCAAAAGTCCCTGAAATATCAGAAAAGCGGATGAATGGAATTGCATCATGAAAAATCCCGAAAAATATGCAACATGCATGAGTTTAAACCTAAATGCAATGCACTTTTATGGAGTAAGACTACAAAATGGATGCATTAAATGCATCTAACAATGAGTAATATGACATTAAGTTCATTAACTTCATTTTCTTTAAAGGAAAATAAAATAAGTTTACATGTTTAAAATGTTTGTGTTTCAAAAATAATAATGTATCGTGTTTTTTATAATAATAAATAAATTTAAATAAAAAATAACGATAAATATTGAAAATAATACCAC
The DNA here is from genome assembly GCF_052625555.1 of Lactuca saligna. Lineage (NCBI taxonomy): Eukaryota > Viridiplantae > Streptophyta > Magnoliopsida > Asterales > Asteraceae > Lactuca > Lactuca saligna. The sequence continues at coordinate 51,264,330 of NC_136417.1, forward strand.
ATAAAAATTAATAGATAAAACGATGTTCGTATATTAAATATTTTTAGAAAAAAATAGAAAACGAAAATATTCAATCATGTATTATAGTTTAAATAAAATTTAAATAACAAAATCTGTTTATATTGTAAATAAAATATATTTGTAATATTTAATAAATAATAAAAAGGTAAAAAAACTAACATATAAAAAATTAAGAAAAAAAAACTTAAAAATCAAATGGTCGTTAGGTAAAGTTTCACACATGGTCTTTAGGTGAAATTTTACAAATGATCATTAGACGGTTCAATAAATGGTTCTTAAGTGAAGTTTTACAAAATATCTTAATTGACATTTATCCATAATTTCATGCACAAAAAATGTTTCATAAAAACTCTTTTGAGGACAAAATCAAAACAATAAGCATCGTTTATGAAGTTTTGTGTATATTTTATTACTAGATTAAATCTCGCGAATCACAAGTTAAAAAAAATTATTTATAAATTTAAATGTAAATGAAAAATAAAAGATGGAATAATTTAAAAATTGCATGATATACGTCTTTGTGTATAAGTTTGTAATGATTTGTTCAATTGAATATATAAACTTTTGTGGATATCCGATATATGTTTCGTATGTGTAGAGATTTGTTAAGCTTATAAATTTATACAATGCATTAAACATATAATTGCCTATATGTAAAAATAAAATCTTTAAGAAACAAACCAACATTTATAAAGAATGACTTTGACCCTTGTTAATTGTCATTATTACAAAACGTACGACTAATAAAAATATCTTCATAGAAACTAATATACTTTTGAAACTAAATTAATATAACGCATTAAACTAATAGCTATACACAAAAAGTTTCTCATCAATATATATATATATATATATATATATATATATATATATATATATATATATATATATATATATATATATATATATATCATAATCGATCTTAATGTATTTACTTACCAAAAAAAAGTTACTTTTATGTTTACGAATCAATAACCTAACAATCACAATCGTAGCTTTTAATAAGAACTTCTTTATATTGGGACATGTTCGGTTACGAATCAATAACCTAACGATCACAATCGTAGTTTTCAATAAGAACTCATTTATATTAGGATATGTTCGGTTGTTATTTTATTTGTAGATTAGCCAAATACCTCAACTACTTTGTGGAAAATAGCTAAAAAAACCCAAATTACAAAATTAGCCCTTAAAATCACAGATAGATTAAGCCCATCTGCAATTTTGTATTTTCACATGCGAACGTACAAGTGCCTAAAGCACATATGTGCTTTAGGAACTTGTACGTTTGCAGATGGAACAATCCATCTGTGATTTTGTACATTCCATTTACGATTTCGTAGCTATTTTGTATAAAAATATTTTTTTCCCTATCTTTTTTAGAGAAACTCTCTCTTATATATAAGTTGATAATTCTATTCTATTTTGTGCAACTGTTGGTTGGACTTAGACTTTACTTGATGCATGTTTAATTAGATTGTACATTTTATTTCTATTATGGACAATACCACTTAAAGTGAATGCAACTCACTTTCTTTTTTTCTTCAAATTACAATTAAAAGCTAATAAATTATTATTAGCTATGGTATTTATAACATTTTCAACCAACAAAAAATAATAGAACTAGATTAAAAATTAGTAAAAAACGAGTGAGGTCGATCGACAAGCTATAACTCATCTGGGATGGGACTGAAAACAATATTTTGTGGCAATGATTGTTGCTCATCACAACTATTTGGATGCTTGCAATTACAAACAAACTTATATTTTTCTTTTTCTACACGATAAAGATAAAAATAAAAACAATAATATATCTTTTAACTAATTTTCCAAAGTAATAACAACAAAAATGATAATTTTTTGCACTAGTTTATATATAATAAAATTGTTTCGTAGTCAAACCCTATTAATTTCGTAATTAAAAAAAACAAAAAAAATTACTAAAACGCAGATGAATAGAGAGGAAATCACAGATGGACGTACAAAAAAAAAAAAAAAAAAAAAAAAAAAAAAAAAAAAAAACCTGCAAACTTACAAGTGGTTAAAACACGTCTATGTTTTAGCCATTTGTACATTCGCAGATAGATTATACCCATCTACGATTTTAAAGGCTAAAAATACAATTTTGGTTTTTATTTTTTTATTATTATTATTATTATTATTATTATTTTTTGCTATTTTGCAAAAATTAATTAACGCATTTGGCTAAATTTGTAATTTTATTTTTTATTTTTATAAGCACATAAAAGTTGAAAACAAAATATAATTTTTATAAGTTTTTAATTATAAATTTATAATATATATACATAACCATAAGTTTAAAACATATGGTATTAATTTTTTCACTAAATAATAATTTGTTGGAGCTTTGTAGATGAGTCACAACAAAGGTGCCCAAATAAAGAAGGAACTTAATTAAATTTAAAACTCTAAAACAACCGTTTTAATTACTTTTTTAAACCAATTAAACATACAAAAATATCACCAATTTTAATATTTATTTATTTTTTCAAAATTTATGCTGCAGATAATAAAACAAAAATCCAATAACGTTCTTCTAATCGATTTCAAATTCTTTTTCCCTTTTAAATTCTCTACTTTCCTCTCTCTTTCAGGTTGAGAATCACTTGTTCTTCTCTATCACACACACCGACTTCATAGGAGAGATTTGCCGACTTTTATCCATTCAATACATACACACGCATCTCCACGATCTCTCTTTTTCTTCTTGAAGAAACCCCCAGTAAAAATCGCAGTTCGATCCCCCTCTTTTCGCCTCTTCTCAACCGCCATTTTTGCCCCTTACAAGTTATATCTTCACTATCTCTATTCAATCGATTCTAGTTTTCCCTGAAGAAAAAACCCCACATCGAGATTTATATTCCGAAACAAACATCACCCATAAGATCTGATTTGTGTTCAATCGAGATTCGAGGACTCCCGGCTGTTTTCTCACTCGCTTTGAAAATCAAATAATGTCAGGGGTGAGAACTGCCGTTTGGGTATTGTTCACGGGCCTGATTTTTATTAGGGCTGAAGTTGAAGGTCTGGGTGTGAACTGGGGGACGATGGCGACGCATAAGATGGATCCGAAAACGGTGGTTCAGATGATGAAAGACAACGGGATTACTAAAGTGAAGCTGTTTGACGCCGAGCAATCGACGATGAGTGCTCTCGCCGGCTCCGGCATCGAAGTTATGATTGCTATTCCGAACGATCAGCTCCTCGCCATGAACGATTACAGCCGAGCTAAGAAATTCGTGCAGCGTAACGTCACGCGTTACAACTTCAACGGCGGTGTGAATATCAAGTAAGTTCCTATTCAATTCCATGTTGTACTTCATGCTTTACTTGTTGTACTCTGCATTATATGATGTTCTTTCTTTGAGCTTATAAAAACGTAAAATCTTGTTTTTCCAATACTAAAATTACTAAATCTAGATCAATGAAGCTGTTTCAGCTTGTAAGTTATGCATATGAAGCTGTACATTGTATCCGTTGTAGAAAAACCCGTGCTTTGGATAGTTGTACTCTGTTTTGGTTTTTGTATAATCCTAAACCGCGTGACCTTTACAGTAGTGAACGTGTGCTTTTTAGATGCTATACAGTATGCATTATTTGTTGTACTGCATGCATCGGGAGTTGTACGTTGTAGGCCATTGAGATATTTTATGTGTGAAACATGTGGTTGTTTTTTGTTGTCGAAGTAATTTCCAAAAATTATGGATCTTTACTTGTACTATAATTTTATTATTTTCATATATTTAATTTTATTAAAATTTATTTGCAATAATTCAGAAATCATAAATTCAAATTATTTAAATAAGTTTGATAGGGTTTTAGGGTTTGACAAAATGTTTTCTTCATCGTTAATGGCAGATACGTCGCCGTCGGCAACGAGCCATTTTTGACGGCATACAACGGTTCGAATCTGAAAACAACGTTCCCGGCGTTGCAGAATATCCAAAACGCCCTGAACGAAGCCGGCCATGGCGACACCGTAAAAGCCACCGTACCCTCAAACGCCGATGTCTACGGTTCTCCGACCGACAACCCGGTCCCTTCCGCCGGTAGGTTCCGACCAGACATCAACGACCAAATGGTCCAACTCGTCCAATTTCTAGCCAAAAACAACGCTCCTTTCACCGTCAACATCTACCCTTTCCTCAGCCTCTACGGCAACGACGATTTTCCGGTGGACTATGCGTTCTTCGACGGCGCAAGCCAGCCAATCGTCGACAACGGGATTCAGTACACCAACGTGTTTGACGCGAACTACGACACCTTAGTTTCCGCTTTAAAAGCAGCAGGCTTTGGTGACATGCCGATCATCGTCGGAGAAGTAGGGTGGCCCACCGACGGCGACAAAAACGCGAACATAAACATGGCGTATCGTTTCTACAACGGTCTTCTCCCCCGTCTCGCCTCCAACAAAGGTACTCCACTCCGTCCCGGCGGAATTGAAGTTTACCTTTTTGGGCTCATCGACGAGGACGCTAAAAGCATAGCTCCGGGAAGCTTCGAACGTCACTGGGGGATTTTCCGGTACGACGGACAACCGAAGTTCGCCATGGACATCTCCGGCAGAGGTCAGAACTCGTTTCTAGTTCCGGCGCAAAACGTGAGGTATCAAGAGAAACGATGGTGTCAATTCAACCCAGATGCTAAGGATTTGAGCAAATTGGGGGAAAATATCAATTACGCTTGTACTTTTGCTGATTGTACTCCACTTGGGTATGGATCATCGTGTAATGGGTTGGATGCAAATGCGAATGCGTCGTATGCATTTAATGCGTATTTTCAGGTGCAAAATCAAGATGAAATGGCGTGTAATTTTCAAGGTTTGGCTATGGTGACGACGCTTAATATATCAACAGAGACTTGCAGGTTTAATATTCAGATAGTGGGGACTTATTCTGATGCTTCTCGATCTTCTGTTTATCTTTTTGTTTACTCGATTGTTTTTGTTTTATTGTTGTTGTAGTTTTGATTTTTGATGTAGATACATAAATTATTGTCATTTTGAGAGTGTGATTTTACGAATTGATGATACATTTATGGATTCTTATAGTTTTTAGTTTTTACATCTATTATAGTGTTTGATTGTGTCATCATGTTGTATTTTGATGATTCAAGTAATAATATGTTTCGAAGAGACGTATAGAAACTTTTCAAATATTGATATTGACATCGTCTTCTCATTAAGAGCAAACTTTCCTAAAATAGGTTTTTATGGGGCTATTTTTGAAGGCATAATTTCTGGATCTTTGTCCCAAATTTTGAGGGCAAGTGTTGGTGATGAAGGGAAGTAGAAGTTTTTATATGAAGAGTCACTTGACAAGTTACATACATAACTCGAGGACACTTTTTGGCCCTTCATTCAATGACCTATTTTGCTAATTTCTATTGTTATTGTTTCAATCCCAAATTCTAGATACGTATGTTTCTTATACTCTTGTAGAGTCTTGCTAGCTAAAAATATTGTTTTGTGTGGAGAAGGAATGGAAAGATTTTGGAATATGGTGAATGTTTTGTTTGTAGGTGCAATTGTGTTGAGCCTTTTTGCTTCAAATGTTGAAGGGTTGGGTGTGAATTGGGGTACAAAAGCTTACCACCAATTACCACCCGAAAAAGTGGTTCAAATGTTGAAAGATAATGAAATTGAGAAGGTGAAGTTGTTCGATGCCGATGAAAACGTACTAAACACCTTCGCGGAAACAAATATTGAGGTTATGGTGGCTGTCAAGAATTCTGAACTCGAGGAATTGACCAATAAGACCAAAGCCAAGCATTGGGTCAAGGACAATGTTGTCAAACACATCGATCATAATGTCAAAATAACGTATGCTTTTATTTCTTGAACATGTTTACTATTCGGTATATGAAAATATATTATCTTGAATCCGTGTTTATAAGATCAAATCCTAGGTTTTTATGTTCCAGGATAGAGGACCATAAGATATATGTGGGTTCGTGTATGAGCCCTTATGGAGAATTATAGACTCCAACATACATAGACATTTATAGAATCGTACCACATCAATGTTGGATACACTAACAAAGACAAGAGTTTTGTCCCTCGAATGAATATCTTGATTTCAAGCATTGTAAAAATAATAATTTATTGTTTATAATAATGTAGGATGGTAGCGGTTGGTAACGAACCATTCCGAGAGGATTATGAGAATATGTATATCAACTCAACACTTCTGGCCCTAGAGAATATTCAAAGAGCTCTTGATAAGTTGAGCTTAGGAGACAGGATCAAGGCCTCAGTTCCATTCAATGAGGATATTTATATGACCCCACCATGGAAGCCATTTCCATCTGCAGGGATTTTTCGTCCTGAAATTTCCGATCAAGTTGAAGATATAGCCGATTTCCTAGCTAAGCATAATGCTCCATTTATTGTCAATATTTACCCATTTACGAGTGTTGCCTTGTCAGATGACAGTTATCCAAGCGATTTTGCTTTTTTTGACGGTAACGTTGGTATCACAGATGATAACATCGACTACACTAATGTGTTCGATGCGAGTTATGACACTTGTGTGTCAGCTCTAAAACAAGCCGGTCATGAGAACATGACTATTATAGTTGGGGAGATAGGTTGGCCCACAGATGGAAACATATTGGCCAACAAAACCCTGGCTTCAAGATTTTATAAAGGGCTTTTACCACGATTAGCTGCTAAAGAAGGGACGCCTTTGCGTCCTGGGCACATTGAAGTGTACCTTTTCGAACTGCTTGACGAAGATGCAAAAAGCATACTTCCAGGGAACTTCGAGCGACATTGGGGTATCTTTGACTATGCAGGTCAACCGAAGTTCAATATGAGCTTAAATGGAAAAGACGAAAACAAAACGTTGATAGGAGTCAAAGACGTCGAATATCAATCTAAAAAGTGGTGTGTTTTGAAGGCACAAAAGTCTTTGGACAAACACAAACTCCATGAGAGTTTGTTGTATGCTTGTGACAATGCTGATTGTAGTGCCTTCGCTGAAGGTGGATCTTGTAGTGGTCTTAGTAGTCCTGATAAAACATCTTACGCCTTGAATGCTTATTTTCAAGCATCAAACCAATCAAAAGATAGTTGTGATTTTGGAGGTTTGGCTACAGAAGTTGAGATTGATCCTTCTAAAGGTTATTGCAAGTTCAATATTCAGATTGTGCCTTATGATCCTAAAGATTCATGGACAAGATTCAAATCATGGTTCTCATCGTCACACATCACCCGTGCACCACCGGTTGCTTTCACAAGTTTGGCCCTTTTGGCTATGGTTTCCTTGTTTTTCTTTTAGAGTTTGAACGATTTATTTATTGATTTATTACACGAGCAAAATAAACAAGATAATAATTGTAATGTTTTTCGGCTTGATTAATCTTTAGGTCCTTATATTTATTATTTCATAAAATAATGTAGACAAGTTTAATCGATGTCTATGTAATTTTGTTTTGTTTTGGATAAAATAATGTAGACAAGTTTAATCAATGTCTATGTAATTTTGTTTCTTTAGGGATGATTTTATTATGGTGTATGATTTATTTCCGAGAGATTGTATGTACGTGTCCATTTTTTTCATATTTGTTTGCATTTGAAATCATATTAATAAATCATATTAGTTAATATTAAATCGGTTACAAGTTAAACTAAAACACAACTCATCCTTAAACACTAGACCTATCTCTGTTCATTCTATATGGTGGCATTTGGATTGTTGGGTTATTTTTGTAGGATTTAAAAATTATCAATAAATTTGGAAATTGAAAGATTTAAAATATCTAATGTGCTGAATATCAACTATAATAAATGAAAATTCATTTTGCCACATATCAATCTCTCATGAGTTTTGACACGTTTTTTTGTGATATTATTTGTGATATTATTGAAATAAATAATATTCACATGTCAATTCTTAGTTTTTCAAATTTTAAAATTAAAAAGCCACATAATATTTATATATGTAAAATATTAAATATCATAAATATGATATTAAATTGTAATTAATACATTTCTTTATTTTTTATTTTAAAATATATTTTTTATTTACACTGTAATATTTAATTTCTTTTTTAATCAACTCATTTAATACACGAGTTTTACACCTAGTACCACATAAATCAATCACTTCTAAATTCTATTAAGATCCCTTTTCGTCTTTACTACTTTGATTCAATATGCAAATTTAAAATGTAATTTACTAACTAATAATCATCCTAATTTGGAAAGTTAACGAAGGTTAAATGATAACTATGTTAAACCCTAAATCTTCGGGAAGCTAGTGTAGTTTTATATTGGTACATACCATTGAATTCAATGAGTGGTGTAGTTCCGATTTTGCTTCAGAATAGGCCAAATAATATACAAAAAATGAATGAGTTGCAAAATTCTCCAAACAATAACAAAAGGTAATTATGTATACATATATACTTTTAACTAACTTGTTCATTTTAAGTTTCACACGAAGTTATCTTACATTATTAAAATAATCTAAAATGGAGTCTGATCGATATAAACAACAATGTATTATGTTCTATAAATTTCAAGTTTTGAATGGAATAGATCATATCACAACCCTATTTCATTTTATTTAACAAAAATATATATTATACATAATCTATATTATATATGGAATCTTAATTTTGTGTGGGTGACCCACTCTTATATTGGATACATCCCTCATTATTCAATTAAAAAAAAAAGTGAAAATGTAGTCGATCGTTAGTAAGCCATGAGAAATAAACTCAGCACAATCTTTGATCCATTGTTGTCAAAGAAACCATAAAAAATATATATATAAATAAATAAAAACCGATGCCACCATTATAGTAGTTAAATAAATGCACCATAACAGAAACCACCAAACTATTGCCTAAAACACAAATTCATGTGTTGGTGATACCATATCTATCGACAATGATATCCAGTGAAAACCATTGTATCACCAAACACATGTATAAAACCGTAGGAAAAAAAGTGGTTTGTTAATATGCCAAAATAATGTCACAGTAACAATTATTGAATGGTTTATGGTTGATCTTTTGAAACGTGTCGTCTAGTTTTTTTTTTTCATCAACTGGTCGTCTTGAAATTTCTTTAAAACCAATATTGAGAATGTGTTATTTTTACAAACATTATAAAAATGGTAATAGAAAACTTAAATATCTTATAGTTTTTGTTCGAAAACATATGTACTATCTACTATAAATCGGGTTATTCACTACAAAAGACATCATATATTATATATTGTATAATATTGTTGTCATGTGTCTAAAAGTGTTAAATATAAAGGAAATTCATTAAACTAACCATTATAAATAAGTTATTTAAAGAAAAATAATATTTTTTATTTTCAGTTTTTGAAAAATGATTATTTCTTCTGAATATCTCATTTTGGATTATTCTTCAAATTTTGGATTTTTTTTTTCTTTTTTGCTATTTTTTTAAAGAAAATGTATATATTAATGTTTGAAATGTTTGTTTTGAAATATATAATATTATTGTTTTTTCATTAAAAATGTTTGATTTTATGTCCTAACATCATGTATAGTTTTCATTATTATGCTTGTTTTAATTTTTGTTAGATTTTAGTAAAAACAAACTTTTTTCTTAAAAATTCTGGAATTTTTCATCGGATTTTGGCATTGTTCTTGAAATTTCTATGTTTTTTTATTTGAACTCCGAAATATTAATCTAGTATCTAAAATATATCTTTGAAATGTACTTTTTTATCAAAAAAAATATTTTGATCGGTCTAGAATACCCCATTTCGGAATTGATGCTTATTTTGCCAAAAAAATAAAAATATTTTCTTTCAAAATACACATTGTGGTTAGTTTAATGAATTTCCTTAAACATAAATCATGATTCTCGTCTAAAAAGTTTGTTGAGGGACCAGCAAAAAATTTAAACACTGCGACTAAAACTTCAGGGTTGTTTGTTTTTTGTCTGCAGGTCTGCGTAATCATTTTTGTCTGCGCCTCGCAGACATAACCCCTTACAGACTTTTTCTTTTTGGAAGTGCACAGACCTAAAAACGTATGCGCGAAGTCTTCTTGGCACAGACATGGCCCAATGTCTTTTAACATCTTCACAACTCAAAAAAAAAAAACATTGAATACGTTCTTTTCTCATAACGCCTCCATATCTCCTCACCATCCATCATTCCACCACCGATCGTTCTCCCCCTTCCGACCGACCACCATAATCACTGTCCACCATACACACCAGAATATCGACGATGCTTGCCTCCTCCTCTGTCCACTATCGGCTTCATCCATAAGTACGAGAATCTGTTCTTCCCTAAAATCAGATGTCAGGTTCTTTCAACATCTAATCTGATTGAATAATAATCACGTGATTTTGGGCATGTGGAATCCTTCTAATTTTGTTTTTTGCTCATCTGAATTGCTTGGTTTGGGTGTATGAAATCCTTCTAATAATCAGGTTCATATAGAGGTGGTGATTTAATATTGCACACCAAGTGTTTGATAAAAGTCCTCAAAGAAATCAAAAGTTTTATTGTATCAAGAACAGGGGCTGCTGCATCTTTAACACATCCTAGTGTTTGCAAAAACCCCAAGCAATGTATATATAAGTGTATAAAGAACAGAATACCACTTTTGAAATTATTTGTAGATTATTTATTTCAACTAAAGTTCTTTGTGAAAGCAAAAATAAGAACCCCCTTTTGAATCAAGTTGTGGTGTTTGTGTCAGGTTACATGTCAATGACAATGATAACAAATGAGTTCAAAACACATAAAATGATTATCAAGATTGCCCAATGCTCAAGCAAGAAACTAGACTTTATTAATGATGATCAAATGACCTATTGTGCTAAATGTTGTAGTTGCATCTCAGAGAAGAAGATCAAGAGGATGGATTTTTAAAAATCTTTCATTGTAAAAATATTGATATTATATCATTTTGTTTGTTGTAGTTTTTTGTTATTATATATTATAAATATTGTTTATATGTGATTTGTTTGTTGTAGCATTTTCTTATCTATTATGATGAAATAATTATTAGATGTTGTAAAACTCAAATAAAATGTTGTAAAATTAGTATATTTAAATTCAGTTTATTTTTCAGTAGTCTGCAGACGTTAAACAAGAAAAAAAAAAAAAAATTATTACAGATTGTAGACGTTTAATCCACCTCTTGGGATTTGCAGTACAGACATCGTTCGCAAACTATTTTCAGAAAACAAACAACAGCCTTCATGATTTCACCTTAAATGCTTAACAACTCCTTAAAGTTTTAAGTATATACAAAATTCACCCAATTGAAACGACAACGTCTCATTTGTTTCCCCTAATTTTTCTTTTTTGCCTCCCTCCTCGCGAAATCACTCCTAATTTCAAACTCTGTAAACCCTAGCGAAAAATTACGCGCGCTCAGATCTTGAAACTATGGCGATCGCAAGGACTGGAGTTTTCGTCGACGATTACTTGGAGTGTAAGCTTTCTTTTTCTATGATTTATTTATTGAATTCAAATTGTAAACTTTTGTTCTGATTTCGCTAGTTTTTTATGCTGAATTTTGTAATAGACGCAAGCACATTGCCAGCAGAGTTACAGAGGCTTCTCAACACCATAAGAGAACTCGATGAACGTTCTCAATGTACATTTCTGTCTTCTGATCCAATGATACACACTAACACAACGCTAATTATGCACCATATACATGTGTTTGTGAGACGATAGGAAATGAGGACACTAGCAATGATACACACTAGCAATTGACATAACATCGATTTGAAAACTTAATCTTATGCAAAAATTCAAGAAAACATAGATCAATTGATATTTGTGATGCTGATGTGGTCATAGTCTGTGTATTTTAACATGGTTCTCAATTTCAAAAACAATCTGAAAAGCCTACCTTCTTTGAAAAAGCAAAGGATTAGCAAATAGCAATTGTGAATGTAGTTAATCAAGGGTGTCTTATCTGTGTTATAGCCATGATTAATCAAACAAGACAACAGACAAAGAACTGCTTGGACATGGCTTCTCAAAACACCCACAAAAGCCTTCATGAAGACACTGACATGGCTTTTGAGAAGATGAAGAAAGAAATTGAAGCAAATCAAGATAATGCTTTAAGCCTATGTACTGAAAAGGTTCTTCTTGCAAGACAAGCTTACGATCTTGTAAGTTTCACTTTCTTCTCTTTCCTTCTTCCATTCAACATCTCACATTTCAACATTTCTATATCAAAAATTGTTCTTTTCAACATTCAGATAGACAGTCATGTCAAACGTCTTGATGAAGATCTACACAACTTTGCTGAGGATTTAAAACAAGGTGTGATTGTGATCAAATCAAATCTACTTTCAGTTAAAGAAAATTGCAATGTTTGAGTTGACTGTTTGACTTTGATTGTTTGTAGAGGGAAAATTACCAGCAGATGAACCAGCAATACTTCCTCCATTACCTTTAGTTCCTAAAATTGAGAAGAGAAAATTACCATATATTGTTCCTCAATCTAAGAAGCTTGATTATAGAGATAGGGAATGGGATCATAGAGATAGAGATTTTGAGCTGATGCCTCCGCCAGGTGGCTTCAAAAGGGATTATTCCACTGCCACTGCAACTGCCACCTCATTGGATATTGATCAACCAATTGATCCAAATGAACCCACATACTGTGTCTGTCATCAGGTAAAAAAAAAATTACATAAACCATTTTATCTTATATTAAATAGTGAAACTATGTTGTGTTTTTCTGTGTTTTGCTTTGCTTTTTCTTTTTTTTACTTTATCAAGTAAAAATGATTTCAATAGCATGATCTTTCCTTTTTTTTTTCTTCTTCAGGTTTCCTTTGGTGATATGATTGCATGTGATAATGAAAATGTAAGTTAATATTACTTTCTTCTTTATATGATTGCATTCATCAATTAACATATTATTATTAAATAAGTAATCCCATATGGGTAAAGAATGTCTGTTTGGAATTTGGATAAACTGAATGAGACTAAAGGACCATTTTACCCTTACATTCCAAAAAGACAAATTTTATGAATCATGATATTCATCAATTTAAATATGAGTGGAGTTGGGAGGAAAAAAGAAGAAAGAAAAATAGGTAATGGGTTTGTCACATCATATTATTGTTTTTTTTTTTTTTTTTTTTTTTTATTTATTTTTTTTTTTTATCTTTATTCATTTTTTATTGAATAAAAATAAATAGAAAATAAAGATTTTTTTTTTTTTTGGGTTTTTACAGTGTCAAGGTGGAGAGTGGTTTCATTACTCGTGTGTTGGGTTGACTCCTGAGACGAGGTTCAAGGGGAAGTGGTATTGTCCAACTTGCAGACAACTTCCGCTGTAAATAAGTGGTTTTTAAAAAAAGAAGAAGATTGTTTGGAAGGAAATTCTAGTTTTGGAACCCTTGAGGTTTATATATTTATGTTTGATTTTGAATTATGTTATTTGTATTATCAATAAATCTTGTTATTGGATTTTTGTTACAAATGCAAAACTATTTTTCGTGCAAAATTTACATAAAGAGAAATTAAATATCCTCCTACCTTTTAATCTTACCAATCCTTCTACCCATTTAAATGATGAAATGTGTTTTATTAGTATCCTAAAATATCATTAAATCTCATTAAATGTTACACATGTCACACAATTTTATTGGGTAGGAGGATATATAGAAACAAAAAGTAGAAGAATATTTAATTTCTCTTACATAAAATCACTACACTTCACAAAAAAAGGAAATGATGGTTTGTTATAGAAACTTCAAACCAAGGTAGTGTTTCATGAGTTGTTTCGTTTTGCAAGATATAGTATTTTGGAAAAGTTATTTGAAGTAATTTTTGGATTAGTAGTTTGTGGTTTTAAATTTTAAAAAAAAATAATCTTACTTCCAAAGAAAGTATGTTCTTTAATCGAGATTAAAACATTAAAAACTAAAAATTACAAATTAAAAGTTTTTAAAAACTTGTTGCCAAACACACTTATAAAATATAACTGAGGTAGGTGAGTTGCCTAATTAGTAACTAGTAAAGGAAATTAGATTAATTAAATGTATTTAGAATTTTAGTATTATCTATAACATTTAGAATTTCAGTATTATTAATTATCTATAAGGTTCGAGTATGTGGTGCATGACAAGTTATGCCACCACATCATTTTTTTAATAGTCATCTCATTATCACGTCACTTTTATCACAAGAGATACATGACATGTCATTTTTAGGAGCGAGCCAATTTAGTAATATATATATATATATATATATATATATATATATATATATATATATATATATATATATATATATATATATATATATATATATATATATATATATATATATATCACACAAACACAAACATGTCATTTTTAGCCAAAAAGTTGCCATGCCACCATGAGGGGTGATGTATGCATGACATATTATGCAAATGTCGACCATAATGACATGTCATTCCTTCATGTCTAAACGCCACCTATATCAATTTATTAAGAAAAGTTAAAAACTTAAACAAACTCACCAACTTAATCATTCAATAGTAGAACACAATTTAAAAAAATTCTTTTTATTTTCTTCTAATGAATATACATAATTATTATATTTATAAAAAAAATCAGCGAACGAGTTTGTGTACCGACTAAAAGTTGGTATTAATTGTGGAACCGTGGCAACACATGATTGGTGGTGTGGAATTTGTTAAAATGATTTTATATGGTTATTAATTACAGTTTATATTCATAAAGAAAATAAAAGAAAAATACACTAAAATTCATTATTTTTTCTTTATATATTGATATGTTTTTTAATTATTTTATATTGTTTCATAATAACAAAAAGTTAGATTTAATATAAATGTTAGTGAAATGATTATTAATTGATTTTATTGAATTGTGTATATATATTAAGGACTGAACAACTGTTTTTTAAAACTACATAAACAGTTTATTATAAAAAGTTTAAAAAAATTACATTAAAAAACCCACATTACAAATTAAAAATATATCAAAATTAAAACATAAAATGTTAGTCTTTATAGGTAAATGTGTTTTTGTTTAAATTTAAAAAATTAATAATTTCTCACAGGTCAAAATATTGACCATTTTCTTCTAGCCAATGAAATCGTTTGTAATCATCCGTGAATAGCTTCAATCTACAAGACACCTACATCTTTAGACTATGGGAAGTGGTCACCACCAACCCACCGAAAAAAAGTTGCGATCACTGTGCCACGCCAACTTCACCACTAACTCACTAAAAATTGAAAATTGTTACCACTCCACAATATTCTTTTTTATTTTTTTATCATTATATTAAACAAAAAACATAATTTATAACATAAATAAAATTTTGAAAACACAAATAAAACCACATTTCATTAATTAAAAACATAGAAACTTAAAACCTAAACGACTAAAATAAACATAAAACATTACACTACTTAAAAAACATAAAAAAAAAAAAAAAAAAAAAAAAAAAAAAAAAAAAAACCATAGAGAAATACTACTCGTTGTCGTTGTCATCACCGGCTTCATCCACTTCATCGTCACTGTCCTCATCCACCTCGTCGTCATCGGTCTCATCCTCTTCATCTTCATTGTCATTTTGCCCTTGGAATTGTCTTTCTCATATATTTGCGGTCAAATCGTGACATAGATTGTGATGTGTTTCACGATTTTGTATTTTCAAAACCTTAGAGAAGTATGTCGGGTTGCCAACTTGTATTACTGCAGGTGGATTAAGTATATCATTCCCGATATATAAACAAATAGCCATACCCTCTTCTTCTATTATCATTTTATGCAAAATAACACAAACAGTCAACATTGTCGTCAGTTTTGTCATATCCTATGTTCATATCGAATATTTGATTATGTGTCACTTTTGTTTTAGGACTCCAAATACTCGTTCCACATCCTTCTTTGCAGATTCTTGTGCTAACTTGGATAATTTTCATTTTTCATCAGCCGGAAATGAATATGACTTGACCATTGTAGCATACTTTGGATATATCTCAGCACATGAGTAATACTCATACTTATATTCATTTCCATTCAAAATATTATTAAATAACAGAGATGCTTGGAGCTCATTTAGGTCATTGTTTGACCCCGACATACCAAAGAATGCATGCCAAAACCATAGGTCTTGTGAAACGACCACCTCTAATATAATAGTCGGGACCCCATGACCACCTCGCGTGAATTGACCACGCCACGCATTTGGACAATTTGCCCACTCTCAATGTGTACAATCGATACTACCAAGCATCTCTGGAAAACCATGTTTAGCGTGATGCGCGACATACAACTGATCGATATCATTTTTAGTTGGATGTCGCACATATATATCACGGTAAAGTTCTATAACATACTCACAGAAAAGATATGTACAATCTCGACTCGTCTTCTCACACATTTTCAAATATTCATTTGATGCGTTTGTGGCTATGTTATATCCCAATTATCAAAGAGCAGTCGTACATTTTTTTTTATTGTAGTATAACACGTTTATCTCTAGCATCTCATCTTAATTGGAAAAACTGATAATTACGTTCCAAATCTTTAGCTATACGTAAGAATAAATTTCTACTAATACGAAAACGTTCTTCAAATTTTGATAGATCATATAAACTATCAGGGGCAAAATAATCACGTACCAAAAGTTCATTTGTCGGCTCTCGATCCCGGTTGATCCATTTTCTATGCTTCTTCTCACCATGTAAACTTTCGCCTCTCTCACGAACCATGTCTTGTGCCGCAAAAATAGTGTATGCATTACCAACTCGTCATCATAATCATCATCAGATGAAAAAGAAATTGAACCGAAAAAATTATCATTTTTTTTTAAAGTTTGTGATTGTTTTGAATGTGTGTGTGTGTGTTTTGTTGTAAAAAAATGTGTAAAATATATGTATATATAGAGAATGTTAATTAATAATTGAATGATTTTTTTTTAATTTTTAACGATCCAAATAACCCCCCCCCCCCCCCCCCTAAAAAAAAAAAAAAAAAAAAAAAGTCAAAATCGAGATAATCAATCGTTGTGTCCATCTTCATCTGTCTTTGCACTCACGCCACAGCCAGAGCACCAGTCCTAAGGGCAGTGTTCACGCGTCTTAGGGGCTCAACATCAACCTCTCACACTTCTTTAGGTTATCCATTCCTGATAGCCATACGAGGTCATGTTCATACATGGAATGATTTGGACATGTGGGAGTTGCCTAATTGGTGGCTGGTAAAAGAAATCTTATTAATTAAATGTATTTAGAATTTTAGTACTATTAGTTTGTAAGTATTAATTTCGGTTCAATTGTTGTAGGGAGTGGTGCATGACATGTCATGCTGCCACATCAATTTTTTGACAGTCATCTCATTGTCACGTCATTTTTGCCACAAGAGATGCATGACATGTCATTTTTAGGAGTGAGTCAATTTGATAAAAAGGAAAACAAAAAATAAACTCTCTCTCTCCCCCCCTCTCCAAAAGCTTGCCATGCCACCATGAGGGGTGGTGTGTGCATGGCATGGCATGCAAATGCCGAACATAAAGCCATTCCTTCATGCCTAAACGTGACCTATGTGAATTTATTAAGAAAAATAAAAAAACTTAAATACACCCAGCAACTTAATAATTATATATCTTCTAAAAACCAAAGTCGGTGGGTATTACTTTTTGTTTCTCTCGCTTGCACTTTTACTTATCTTTCATTTAACCCCTTTACGTATAAGTCGGTTCCTTAAACAATTCTATTGGATCACTTTATCTTCTGTCTTAATATCCATTTCTTATTTCTATCACATTCTTCCAGACTTGGCATATCTACTGCAAGTGTCGTTCCTCTGCCGCCTTCCTCACAAATACACCAGTTGGCCAGGTAAAAAAAATTGTTTTTTCCTTTAATGTGTTTTACGCTTATGTACATCGTCTTTACTTGTCTTCGGTACTCAGCCTTCTCTTCCTGAGCTTTTTCTAGTTTCACAATTACTCGCTTCCAATTTTTTATCAAATTCCGAATTACTACTGCATGTTGTACAACTTTTATTATTCTCTAATGTTGTTTGAATTTCAGCCTTCCTGATTACGTTTAGGAAGTAAAGTTTCAGTACATTTGAAAATTAGGGTTACCTGCTTCTCTATTTCGTATTCCTTTAACAATGAATTTCCATAAAGGTTACTATCCAAAGCTATATTCTAAGATATTTTTACCAGCTACTCATTTGTAGTATAAGGTTAAAAAAGAAAAGTGTAAGAGCAAAATAAATGTAAATTTTAAAGTGGTGTTGCAACGACCAAACACAAGGTTACCTTTACCAGCCAATGTCTTTTTCTCATAAGCAGACAATTGCCACCTTTAATCACCCCAAACATTTACCACAAATGGTTTATATGCTTTAGTGTGTAAATCACTTAAAAAAATTTAATTATATCAAATGAAGATTCATCATATTAATCTACAAAGATTAGTCTACAGTAATTAAATCATATTACAACAGTTGAAATATGTACTTTTAGTCTTCTTTCTTAATATCATATTTAAGAATAACATATCATTAAACCAAAAAGGTAATGGTTTACTTTTCCACTTTTTCCTTTTTCTCGGGAAAAGGTTATGAGAATTGAGGCGCATCAATGGACCAATGCTAATAATCCTAATTTATTAACAAATAAACGAATATGTTAAGTTATATATTGCAAAGACTAAATAGTTTCAGAAGGTTAGGTCTAGTTCTATTTCGCAGCTCTTGTTTGATTCAAACCGTTATAGGGTAGGATCTCTCATTCGAAGAATTATCTAGTCTAAGTGATATGTAATATTATTCACGAGCTAGTTAGGGAAAGAAAACATGGACTCCTTATGCAGGTGATGGCGGAGTGTGGGATGGTGATTTCCCTAGGGAAAGCCTAGTATGAGAGTAACACGTGAAGTATTAGTAGTAGAAGGGACTTGGTGAAGTTGAGGCAGTTCTTGAGGAAAGTACGGATAGATATGGAAGGTAGTATGGGCCCGTACTACTGAAAGCAGAGGATCCGTACTCGAGTCAAGGAAGGCTGAGATGAATCCAGGGAACTTGTAGTGTATGAGATCCCTCATGTTATGATTATTATTCTGATTTTTGTTATGATGTGTTTTTCAAAATGGCAATTTTACGCAACAAACCAGTCGGTAGTTCAGGTGCTGGTGAGGGATCAGGCTCAGGCTCGGGAGCCGTGCAACTAGATGACCAGACTAGGGAGTTTATCTCCTCTGAGATCACATGCAGTATCCTGGACCAGACTCCTGTGATCTTTGGCACAATCAAGGAGGGCATTCTTGAGCTTTTGGATGAGAGGTTGAGTGCTTTCCGCACTGAGGTGGCGGCCATGATGGGGTCGCACACACTGACTTTCAGGGAGTTCCGAGCTTGTGGAGCTCCTAACTCATGGGGCTCGGGACCCCATTCCGAGCACCATATGGTTGGTGGATGTCACCAATGCATTCCGCACTAGCAGATGTTCCGAGGGGGACAAGGTTCGACTTTCATCCTATCTTCTGAAGGATAGGGCACGTGACTGGTGGAAGGAGGTCGGACATGCCATTGGTGTTGATGCAATTGTTGACGTGATGACTTGGAGTGACTTCACCATCAGGTTTAGGGCCGATTTTGCACCTGTGATAGAGGTACAACAGCTGACCAGGGATTTCCAGGAAATCCAGCAGACGACTGAGATAATCGCGATGTTCAGGGAAAGGGCCCTTCTCGTTCCACAGTATGTAGCGGAAGAGGATATAAGAAAGGCCTGATACCACGAGATGTTGTTGAGTGATATCCACCAGTTTATAAACTGCTCTAGCTACAAGATACTGGAGGACATGATTGCTAGGGCTTGAGAGAGGGAGTTGGATTTAGAGATGGAGAGAGGAAGAGGAAACCCGAGGGTGTTCAATCAGGGAGCTCGGGTAAGAAGCCCAAGGTATCAAACCACAGACCTAGGAGCTAGCAGAAGTTCAGCCATTGTGGTAAATGCATTAAGTTGCTCGAGGGGACGTGCAAGGCAGGGAGTTCAGGCTGCTACAAGTACGGCCGAACTGGGCATATGATCAAGGATTGTACAACTACTACCACCACCACAACATCATCAAACTTGATTTGTTTTTAGTACAATCAGGGGGGGCACAAAGTGGTCCTAGTGCCTGAGTCTAGCAGATGCAGAGCAGGTGATAGCACCCGCCCCTGCAACATTGAGGATTATGGACTGCTGTCAGGGTCGGGGTGAGATACCTGTAGCGAAGAAAAAGGCCTTTCAGTTGACAACCGAAGAGGTACGAGCAGCTCCCGACGTGGTGACGGGTATGTATCTTCTCTTATCTCTTATTTGATATTTATTATTACTTATGTTTATATGTTTTGTTATAGGATCGTTCTTAGTGAACTGCATATCAACTTTGGCATTGTTTGATTCGGGTGCCACCCGATCTTTTGTGTGGTTCGCGCTCCGCAAGCGATTTGTAGGAGCTCCGGGGGAGCTGGATTGTCCACTTGATGTGGAGATAGCGGATGACATGACCGTCAGGGTTGCTAGGGTTCAACGAGGATGTACTCTACAATTATTCAATCAACAATTTCCAATAGACCTAGTTCCTATTTTTAGGATGTTTCTTAACTGATCCCACAAATCTGACATAGCTGCATAAAATTCCTGAACACTGAGATTGTTCTTTTGGAGGGCTTGAATATCAAACTCTAACTCATACTTCTTTGCAAAGTTATACTGAGTATATAGGCTAGCCAAGTGATCCCAAACCTCCTTTGTCGTGCCATACTTCGCCAACTGAGTACCAATAGATTGGATGACATAATTGTTAATCCAAGTAATGATCTTGGAGTTATCAGTCTCCCATGAATCCAATAAAGCTGCATAAGTATTGGCCTTCTCGTATGTTGGTTTCTTTTTATCACCTGTAACAATCCCTCACATAGTCTTGCACCGCAATAAATTTTTTCATAACATAACTCTAATAGGTATAGTTTTTGCCATCAAGCTAAATACTAATGGACTGAAGAGAATCATCTCTTAGGGCCATATTTCAATATCAGTCAAACAGTAAATACGATTAGTAGCAAAAACAATCAAGACCTCGAAATCAACAAAGCTAGACGAAATGAAACCCTCAAAACCGACAAAACAAACAAATCAAACCAAACCGAGTACAGAAACGAGCAAGAAACCATACCCAAAATTGCAAACAGTGCACGCGAAAAGTGCCGATGAACAGTGTAATGAATATTGCCGATGAACAGTAACGTCAGTGAACAACGTCGCTAGTGAATAGTAATATCAATAAACAGTAACGCAAACAGTGTCGCTGGTGAACAATACTCACTGATGAACAGTAACCACCTATGAACAATGTCGCTGGTGAACAGTACTGTGACATCCCCATTTTCACAGCCAAAAAAAGATCGATTTTGTTTATGCTTTATAAAAATCAGAGTTCTTCTTTTAATAAAAATGTTGCGGAATTTGTTCCCAGAAAAACACGATAAATACATGATTAAAACATTTTCGAAGAAACGTATTTTATTCATTTAAAATGTTTGGGATGTCATCGTCAATACAGGAACATAAGCATAAACAGAACTTACATTTATTTACACTAGTAATCTACATCTCTTTAATCTCTCAGTGTAATGTGACTTCATATCAACACCTGTGCTATAAATAAACTGAGTGGGTCAGGTTGGGAAACCTGGTGAGTACATAGGGATTTCAACCCACAATAATATAATTATTATGTTTAAACAATCAAGCAATTAAACCCAATTACCCATCCCCATTATCTTTTTTACTCTTAAGAATCTACCCTAAGAATCAACTTTTCTCATTCATTCATTCCTAAGGATTATCCTAAGGAATCTGCACAAAGTCCATCATTGCCACGGTTTACACAACGGCACTAAGTCTGCATAGTCGCCAGGGTTTAGGCATTAAGTTTGCATGATCACCAAGGTTTAGGCATCAAGTCTGCATGATCACCAGGGTTTAGGCATCAAGTATGCATGATCACCAGGGTTTAGAGTATACCGGGTGAACACGTCGTTCACAACACCTACAGGTTGCGAGCCTGCTAGTGTTCCACTGGACTGTTTAGAATAGTCCATGGTTGTCATCCATACTCTGCTGAATGACGGGGCCATCATTTGGGAAAAAGGATTCTCACATCATCCACCTCTCATCCTCACCTCACGGTCTATTTCACCTCTCAACTCATCATCCAACTCATACTCCATCTATTACATCTACCCATGTCTTACCCCAACATTATCGTAGATATAAAATACATATACAGTTTAAATCATTTAAAACATGTATAAAATCGTTCATCCAGCATAGACAACAAGTATTCAGATAATATGCACACATAGCACGTAATTTATATAAAATACTTCATATCTATGTGTAAGATGAAAGTAACTATGCACTCACTTAAAAATGTGGTGATTCCGAACTCAGACAACGCTTCACTTCTTGAAAAAAATAATTTCATTCGACGAAACCTAGTATTATTACCACTAGAGTTTAGTCTATTATTCACCGAGACTAATTAATAGTCTAGCTATTATTACTATTATATAACCGTTAAATAATACTTATATAACGCATAATAATAGCCTAGTTTCTTATTATATATTCTTAATAACGTTAATATAATTAAATAAAAACTATATTAAAAATAGCGTAGGCGTAGCTCACTTACAGCGGGTTTTACAGAAAACCAGGCTTTGCTTGGAGTAGCATTCCCATGCGGAAAAGCTCTTCTTCTCGGAGCCTTCAAGCACTCAGGGGCTTCCGCCTTGTGCTAGGGAGGTTCCCTAGGCTTTTCGGGGGGTTTCGGGGCTAGAAAGAGGTTCTAGAGAGAGAGTAAAGAGAAGAAAGAATGAGAAAGGTGTGAAGAAAATGAGGGTGAGAGAGGTTCTATTTATAGGGTGAAAATGGCTGAACTTGGTGCCACATGTCACCATCTAGTGGCAAGACTTGGGGAGAAAGCAATGGCCAAGATTGTGCCACATCACCCATTTTCGCACAACACACTTCCGACTTCTAAAATCCGTAACTTTCACATACGACCTCCGTTTTTTACGTTCTTTATATCCACGCGCAGGTAAAAATAATATCTACAACTTTCATTTTGACTCCGTCAGCTAATTCTCGACCGATCTTAAATTTAACAGTACGAGGCGTTTAGACTGTTAAATGACCGCAAAGAATTCGTAACTCCTTCATACGGACTCCGTTTTCGTCTGTCTTTTTACTGTTGAGTTTCTATTAATGAGATCTTCAACTCTCATTTAGGTCGCATAAGCCAAAAACCGCTCGAACTAAAATTCGAGTTTCGGGCTATACACTGCTAAGCCGAATCTTAGAAAAATCATAACTTCTTCATACGAAGTCAGATTTGGGCGTTCTTTTTATGGATTTTCTCGGTTTAATATATTCTACGACTTTCGTTTAGATCACTAAGGCTAAATCTCGCTCTATCGTAAATTCACTTTTTACGCTTCCCGGTGTCGTGCCGGTTTCGTCGCGAAACTTCAACGGGTCATAACTTCTTCGTTATAACTCGGATTTCGGCGTTCTTTATATGTACGGAAACCTTGTGACATATACTACAACTTGGTTCAAATTATTTATTCTAAATAACATTTTGTTGAAAAGTCATTTTCGACCCCTATTATCTCTAAATTGACTAGCTCGGATCTACGGGCGTTACAAGTACTCGCCGATGAACAGTAACCGTGAACAGCACCGTCGATGAACAATATCCGTGAACATTGCCGATGAAGAGTAACTCGCTCCCAAAAACGAAAAGTACAAATAATCAACCGAGCTCTGATATCATGTAAACTAATAAGTGAAAGACATATAACGGTTAGAGTTTCATATCATTATCAAAGAAAAGTACAAATACAATGAAAGGAAAATACATAATATATATACTAGCTAATTAGGGTTTTCTAGTGAAAATGTTCAATCATAAAACTCAATACAAAATAAAGCCCAAAATCTTCTTAGGCTAACAACCTCTCCATTTTCCTATTTGATATTGCGAAAAATTAAGGGTGTACCATAACCATTATAAGTGGTTAATGCATTTTGGCTATCATTGGGTATTGCTTATGGTTAACGATTTTTGTCGGTTAATGATTAATATTGGTTAACCATAGTGGTCGAAAATGAAATAAAAATAAGAAATATTTTACAATAAAAAGTGAAAAACGTAAAGTACATTGTTAGAAAAAATGAACGATTTAGTGTTTTTAACTATCTTAATATGATAGAAGATTAGATATCTCATTTAATTCCAAATAATAACCCTTTAAAATTTTATTCAAAATATAATTACATAATATATATTTAATATTATATAATATTAAAAACATTTATTAATATTATTGGTTCGATTTTGGATGAAAACCAAAACCCAATCATATGTATTTGGTTGATCAAAAATAAAAACCAAACCACTTTTTTTTCAATAGTGATTTGGTTAAAATGGTTCGAATATT
This sequence comes from Lactuca saligna, assembly GCF_052625555.1. Lineage (NCBI taxonomy): Eukaryota > Viridiplantae > Streptophyta > Magnoliopsida > Asterales > Asteraceae > Lactuca > Lactuca saligna. The sequence continues at coordinate 51,288,883 of NC_136417.1, forward strand.
TCAGTTAATTTGGTTATTATTTAGTTTTTCGGTTAATATGTTTATCCTTGCGAAAAATAAAACCAAACGATTATAAAATCGTTATGTTTACTTTTCTATATTGCTCATTATTTAACCGAACGGTAAGTATGTTGCAGTGGTTTCAAATTGATTTTTTTTTTTTTGAAGAAACATCACCATCTATATCTATACAGAATAGGGATGTCAACGAGGATAAACAGGACGATGAGTGCATCTCCCGCCCCCGCCCTCGAAATTTTCCCATTCCCCCACCCCCGAATCCCCTTTATTACCCCCGCTTCCGCCCCTGATTGATTTTGTGCTATTTTATTGGGTTAAAAGAAATTGTTATTTATGCTAAAAGAAACTATTTTTTAGGTAACAAGTAATTACTTATAGCAAAATTTTGTATGTTAAAAATAAAAAAGTTATGGCATTTAAAAAAATTATACTAACAACTTAAAAACATGTTTTTTGATGAATTTTGGAAGTTCAAAAATCATGTTATTGTTTATTATATTTATATAATTAATATATGTAAATATATGTGTAACTTATTAACGGGGTCCCCATGGAGATTTCGGGATGTGATTGCCTACCCTGCCCCTGCCCCCGAAATTAAAACGAGGGTTAACCGTTCCCCCGTCCCCAATTTTTCTTAAAAAATTCCCCCAAACAGGATAGGGCCCCACGGAAACGGGGTCCCATATAACTTTTTGACATATTACAGAACAATAAATAAGTAGAATGTGCATTTGTAGTCATTTATTTATTATTTCTTGATTCAGTTTTTTTGAATGGCATGGAGCGGGAAATGAAAATCTACCAAAAGGCCAATAGTCAAATAAAGGGACCCAGCTAAAGTACAAAATACTGAAATGGCAAGATTGCCCTTGTCCATTAATATCCTTCACTTTCTAATTATTTTCCTTCAAGTACACCATACAGACATACAAGTCTTTAAAATACAGTTTTCACTACAATACTTTATGCCATTATACTAATTGATCAAAACTTATTACCCTATCGTAAATTATGGATGGTGAAATTATGTATATATTTGCATACATCCATCTTGATTGCTTTCCATTTAAAATAGTCATTATATTCAAAAATATTATTGAAGCAAAATATCAGAATATGACATGCTAACTGAAAAACCAAAAAACTATCATTTGTAAAACAATGCATGCAAAATCATGTATGACTTCAGTTTGAATTACTAATAGATTGATTGATTTATGTAATATCTTATCTCTAATAAATAAAATAAATTTTACAGCTAAAGAAGCCAAAATTGTCCAAAATGTTGTTTTACTACATACAACAATTTTATTTATTTTTATTTATTTTTATTTGGCTTAATAATTAATCATATTAAAGATATTAATTATATATAGAAAATTAAATGTAGATAAAAAAAATATCTTAGGTCAATATATAGTGAGTTTTTTATTGTCAAAATATATAACCCAATAAGGCTATAACAGAGATTTTCTTTTAAAGAACACGACATATTAACTTTTAAGTCCTTTAACCAAGAAGCCGCAATTTTATTTTTTATTTTCAGAAAAATCACTTATGTCTAAAAATTTTAAGAAAACCCAATCATATATAAAAATCATTTCAGCATACGTCATTTTTTTTAAGAAAAAGCATTTTTTTTTGGAATATAACCTAATTTATGACCGGATCAGAGTTTGTTAACCACTAGGAGTAATATAGTTCGACTTTAACTAAAACCAAAACCAAAATAAAAAAATTGTTTTCGACATTGGAATATAAAACCATCGGTTTTCTCAATTCTGATTATTATTATTATTATTTTCATTTTTTGTTATTAATCACTACTTTCATGTTTTCTTCGATCACAATACATCCAACGTATCTCATAAAGATTATATAAGAACTTTCCTTGAAAATGTTATTTTGTATACAACTAAAAAAATATGGTTTGGTATTTTCCAAAGTAAAAAAAAAATAAAAATAAAAATAAAAAAGAAAACAAGGAATGAAACCAGAAAAAAGAAAAAAAAAACAAAATAAAAACGAGAAATGAAAAGAAAAAGCCTGGTGATTTGGTATTTTTTCGAAGTAAAAACTCTGAAAATTTTAGTTAAAAATTACGTTTATATTGAAAAAAATCTTTAAAATATTAATGTTTTCTAATAAGTGTTTAAAATATAAATAGTTTTGTCTAAAAAATAGTGTTGTGTTCGGGTTGACAGGTAATAAAAGTTCAACCTGAACACGATTTTTATAAATATTTGTGTCGTCTTACTCAACCCTAACATGTAACTCTTAATTATATGAGTTTGTAAGATAGGGGAAAAAATCTAAATATTACATATTTACTTATCAGTCATTATTCTCTCCTTTATTTAATAAATAAGTAAATATTTATTTTTTTTATCTAATAAAATAAATGAGTTTATATATCAATCTTTGAAATTATTTGCAAACACAAACACAAACACAAACATATATAATAAACGGGTTAGAAAAACTTAACCAAAACTCGTTTAACATAAATTGTCATCCCTATTTTTTTAAAATGAAAAAAGTTATACGTTTTAAGATAATTGTTTGAAAATATAGTGATTGTTTGTTTTTTTGTTTATAATAATGATCATCAGGGGTAGAATCGTCAGAGACAAACAGATGAAAGGGTAGCGGTGGAATTAACCAAAAAGATTTGAAATTAAATGGAAACCCTAAAAAACAAATATTCATCAAGAAATGGGGGGAATACTCGATCAAATTAAAACACACCTATCTTACTACACTCCAGCGATATATCCGGTGCTCCAAAATCCAATCCAATCTCACTACTTCAATAGTAACACATCTTGATTTCTCGAATCCTTTCATTCAAAGAATCGATTTCCTTCTTCAACCTCTCGATCTTCTAACAAACGACAGCTCAGATGTTCTTTCTCATTCAAATTAGTCAACGATTTCAAGAAAGATTAAGGTAAAAGTAGCTGCGAAGAGATTATTCGTCACCAAGGTATTGATTTTTTTTCTTTTCTTTTCAAATTGAAGTTGAATCCGAACAACCATCGTTGCTAAATTCGAATTTTCTTAGCTTATTTGGAATTTAGATCTTGATGTTCGAGAGTATTTCCGACTACGATCTATCTGAGTTCTATGGTTTAGTTTAATCTGTGATTCATAAGCATTTCTAGATCTATCTCCTTCAATTGTTCATCTTGTTGATAATTTTTTTACCAGATGGGAAGAAGCTTGAGCCCAGTTCTACGCCGCGAGTTGGAAAATCTCGATAAAGATGCAGCAAGTAGAAAATCCGCCATGAAAGCTTTGAAATCATACGTAAAGGATCTTGATTCAAAAGCAATCCCAATTTTTCTCGCTCAAGTCTCTGAAACCAAAGAAACCGGAACCACATCAGGTGAATACACAATCTCACTTTACGAAGTTCTTGCTCGCGTTCATGGCACCAAAATTGTTCCACAAATCGACAATATCATGTCCACCATTATCAAGACTTTAACTTCAACAGCAAGCTCATTCGCCCTTCATCAAGCTTGCGCGAAAGTGGTCCCCGCAATCGCACGATACGGAATGGACCCCACCACGAACGATAACAAGAAGCGAGAAATCATTCGATCACTTTTCAAACCGCTTTCGGATTCTTTGTTATCGAGTCACGAGAATTTATCTTCGGGTTCTGCCCTTTGTCTGAAAGCTCTTGTGGATTCGGATAATTGGCGATTTTCCACTAGCGAAATGGTGAATGAGGTTTGTCAAAGGGTGGCTGCAGCTCTTGAGAAGGGCAAAATTGTAAATTCACATATGGGGTTGGTTATGGCGTTAGCGAAACATAACGGGTTGATTGTTGAAGCGTATGCAAGGTTGTTGATTCAGTCCGGGATTGGGATTTTGAATATGGGAGTCAAGGAGGGGAATTCACAAAAACGATTATCGGCTATTCAAATGGTGAATTTTTTGATGAGGAGTTTGGATTATAAATGTGTAATGTCGGAATTACCCTTTGTGATTGAGGAAATGGAGAAGAGGCAAAACGATCAAATGGCGTATGTTAAAGGTGCGGCCTTTGAAGCGATACAAACCGCGAAAAGAATCTTGATTCAAAAAGGATCAAAACAAAACCAATCGCCACCTCAATCACAAATTATGGATTCTTTTGGTGATTATAATTCTATATCGTATTCACCATTTTCGATTAGTTTTGCATCTTGTGATGTTGATTCTGATAGAAGTGTTAATAGAAAGCTATGGAGTAATGTGGATGTTTCTTTAAAAGATGGGTTGTTTTCGAGTGGAATGAGTACTCCGAGGAGCGTTATTGAAAATTCTGAAAATAGCGAGTTATCCGAGACACAAGGAGATTATGAAGATGGATTTTCAGGATTTATGCAAAGAAAGCCCACTCCAAGGTCTCCTCAGGTAAATTTAGACATTTTTATAACTATTTACTATTTTTTAGTGTTGTTTTCAATAATTAGAATGGGAGGGCATTTATGTCTTTTACAACAAGTTTTTGTTTCACTTTTTAGTATGGGGCAAAAAATATGATTTTTATTCAACGAACATCAGTCCAAGTCTAATACATGTCGGGGGATATACATTTTCTTCTAGATAAACTGGTGTATCTAACAGTTGTGGGTTTTGTTCCAGAGAACGAGATCATATGTTAATGTTGACAACATGGACCTTTTCACGACTCCTAGGAAACTACTGATGTCACTTCAGCATCCAGATGACGACTGCTCAGGGAACCAAAGTAGAAGATTCCGGAGCCCATCACCGAGCAAATTCAATCAGAGCCACACATCGAATTTTGATCAAAATGAAAGTTTCATGGATGAAAATGAACAGATTTATGGTACCTTAGAATCTGTGTCTTCAACTGAAGACATAGACATCCCACCAAATGGGGATAATCATTTGCAGCCGTCTCAAGTAATTCTTCAGGAAGCAAAAAAGAAATCTCAAATACCATCAACCTTTGTAATTTCTTCCGGACTAGTGATTCTACTTATTGCTGTCATTTGTTTCTTCTGGAAACAAGATCAAGATAAAGGGTACAACCTCGTACCTACCTGATTTCTAGTGATTCTGTATTGTTTTTTTGGTAGTGTGTACCATACTTGGTACAAAAACTGTTGTTTACATAAGTTTGTTGTTGCCTGATGAAATTTTTATATGTTTTATGGTCTAAGGGTTTGTTTCGTTTTGACTTAATGGGTTAAGCACTTAATCTAGACAACTATAAATAGATGTTTCTTTGTTACTCAATCTTGATACAACAACTTAATGAGTTGAGTAAATAACCTAGCTTTATGTGTAAATGACATATTTCCCCTTCCTTTTTCCTCCCAACCACTCAAATTAAAATTGATGATGAATACAGCTAAATTTATGCATATTGTGATACTTGTTTGTTTGGAATGAGGTCATTCAAATAATTTATTCTATCTAAAAAAAAGAAAACAAAAAAGACCATAAAATGTATATCACTTTAACCAAACAAACATCATTATTGATACAACTATTCACCACCGTGTTTGACAGAGTAGCCGAAAAACAAACTTTTAAGTAATAGTGTTTGGTAAAACTAAGTGATAAACAAGATGACAAATTTAAAATGACATAAAAGTACATTTAGATATATAACTAAAACGTGCATATCAGGGAATGTTTGGAAAACTTGTGGAAAAAGCCTCATGACCTTATCAATATGCTATCTCAAGTAGTTTTATCATAAAAGTCTAAGTTACATCTTACAAAACTATATATAAAAAAAACTCATTCCTTATTTGGAAGTTTGACTTCCCTAAGGATTTTAGCAGCATCTTCTGGGAAAACCGGGTTTATATAACACCCTGTTCCCATTTCAAAACCACCAATTGTAGATAACTGTGGGACTATTTGTATATACCAATGAGTGTAAGGTAACTCAGAGGAAACAATGTGAAGAGGTGAAGTATGAATCATAAGATTATATGGTGGGTCATTCAACTGTAAGGATAACTTTTCAAGTGTAAGTTTCAGTATTCCTCCAAGATCAAACGCCTGCAACATTATTCTACCATCAGTATTCAGAAATGAACTCTGAGGAAGATACTAAGATAGGAAATTAGGAATCAATATACAATGACTGAACTCTGAAATAGTAGTACCTTATCTTCATCAAGTTGGTGGTAGTGAGAGGAATGATAGCGTGGAACAATCCATGTCTCGAATGGGAAAGTGGAGGCAAATGGAGAAATTGAAGTGAAATGTGTTGATTCATAGATTAGAAGTTTGTGTGTGTTAATGCTGCAAAGACTACACTTTCCTGTTTGGTTATGGTGTTCTTTCATGGTGTTGAGACGATTGGAGGCAATGGTTGGGATAACTGGAAGAGCTAGGATTTGACTGTGGGAATGACTCATTGAAGCTCCAGCTGAGGCTCCATGGTTTTTGAACACCTACAGATTAACGTATGAGAAATTTCATTAAATTACATTCGTGTATTGATTTTGGGATCAAATGAGTAACAATATGTTTATAAACTGTAAGTTAGATTGTGCTTACGTTAAGAAAATATAAATTAAATGAACAATCAGAAAAGATAAGATGAAAATAAGTAGATGAAGGTTGTAATAAGTTTTGTATTACTCGATTCCTGATCTTCAATTTCGAAATTCTAGAATATGATCCATTCTACTCAACTTGCAAAAACGTTAGGAGAGTTTACAGAATCATGTGAGTTTGTAAGATTATTGAATTTTAGAGTTCAGGTTTCCATATTGTGAAACAGAAAGGGATCGAAGAATACCTGAATATAACTGATTGATTCGACAGCGCAAAGCTGTTCTATCCTCTTCTTATAAGAAAGCAAAACAACTGCAATTCCTGCTGGTGACAAATCCTGCAAGTGAACCGAGTGAACCGGCGACTCAATTACGACGTCATGGAATCCGAACCCACCCAAACTAGCTTCACCGGTGCTGCCGTTGGCCTGACTGTGTTCCTCGTTGTCTACTTGAAGTTGTCTGCTGAGAGCCGGATACAAGTTTTCGATCACTCGGACCTTCCAATCGGAAGTAGAATCTTCAGGAAACCGGAAGATTTCCGGTGCGCATTGGTGCTCGTTTCCGGCACAAAATGGACACTGCGGCTGGCCGTTGGAGGTCGGGTTTGAGTCGGATTTGGATTGAGATTTAGATTTGAAGTCTGACGGACGGCGAGATCGAGCCGGTGATAGAATCACCAACCGGTTGTTGACTGCGTCTTTCCTGATTTCTGGATTCCGATTCTCCGTCGCCATTTTCGGCCGTCCACCGGTGTGCGTATTCCCGTGCGTGCAGCGCTATGTAAAACTGTGACTCCACGATCTTCTGGTGGTTTTCATTTGAGGGAATCACAAAAATCGTCCCTTGTGATATTGTCAAAATACAGTTTCAGTCCCTCTATAAAAACACATGGTTAGTAATCACAGGGGAATAGAATGAACTATTTCGACGGAATAAAAACAATTTTATAAAGAATGAACTGGAGTGTTTTTTAGGCTAAGGAGGGGTAACACGCGTGGGTTCCTAGAGGCCGGTGAATTAGCTATAGAGTGGTGTTGGAGACAAACGACAAACGAAGACAGAAGATTTGATTGACTAACCTTTTTTGACTTTTAATAAAAAAGTCTTTATTTTCATTAGTTACATGAATAAAGGAGAATGTTTGTGGAGTGGTGATCATTTCCAAACACCAGTGGTTTGGTAGTGGAGATGACATGACGTATAGGTGATATCATTTTTTTAAGGTGGTGATTATACCCTTTACCGTTTCAGAATGTGATTTCATTTTCATTCCACGAATCAATAATGTTTTTTTAGTCAGTCAGGAATGAACTCATTTTTTTTCCGAGGAAAGATATTTTTTGTTTGTTGCAACAATGACCATTAATTCAAACTATATTATCGGTATTTGTTCTTCCTTCCTCACTTTGTCATACGACGTTAGGTCCCTTTATGCGTAAGTCATACAAGGGAATTTACGTCATTTTACATCTAACTTCTTTTCCATCTACTCGTTTAAGAACGAGATGTAGGTTTCATTTTCATTCTTTTAACTTTCATCAAATGTAATGGTTAAAGTTTGTTAGGACGTATTTGGTACAAAGAAATTGAATCGCAACAGAAAATGAAGATGCAAAGAAAATCTTTAAAGTTGTAGGAAAAAAATCACTACACTGTTCAATACAACTGAGAATTCACTAAAGAAAATATTTTTGAAAATCAGTTCTCTTGTTTGGTTGTATTAAAAAGTGAAATGGAAATGGGTTTTTTTTAACTTGTTTATTCATTTTTCAAACAATATTATTTTTATAAATATGCATTATGGTATATATCTTAATTGGTCATAATATGTATCTTTTATGTTTATAATTTTTCATTTTAACATTACTTGTTACCAAATAATTTTGGGCTAATGTCATAAAACCCCTCAAGTTTTCAGGGTTTTGTTGGTTTTGCCCAAAATTAATGTTTATGTCCTTTTTTACCCTAACATTTTCCAAAAAATGTTCGTTTTACCATTTTACCGGTGATAACAGGTTATCATTATATTAGCTTCATAAAAAACCCTTAAGTTTATAGTTTTTTACGTTTTTACCCATAAGTTTATATTTTTTTACACTTTTACCTTTTGTATTTTTTTTTTCATACTATATGTATTCATGCAGAAAAATTATATTTATATACGAAATTTTTTTAATTATGTATTGTATTTACATTTTTTTAATGTTATTTCTTCATATATATATATATATATATATATATATATATATATATATATATATATATTCTTCATATATATATATATATATATATATATATATATATATATATATATATATATATATATATGTGTGTGTGTGTGTGGGGGGGGGGGGGGGGGGTTCTTGGATAAACCATTTAAGATGTAAAAAAAAACGCAAATTAATATGTTTTTAGAACTACAAATACATATTTTTATGCATTTAAAAATATATATATCAATAAAAAAAACTTGTTGAATCATAAACATGTTTATATAAGTATATACATATGTTCTTAGAAGTGTAAATATATATTTTGATATATGTTTTTTTAAGTATAAATATATTTTTAGAAGTGTAGATACATATTTATATATAATAATGTAAAAATTGTTGGGTTTTAGCCATAAGAACTTTCCTATGTGCGCATGCAAAACCCTATTGCTTGGATCTAGGCTTTCTAATAAACATGCTTTTGAATCCAAGACTTCTAATGGCTAATTAGGTTAAACAACAATATTAAAACAGATCTAGAATCATACCTTTGAATCCCTTGTTGATCTTGTTTGTCTTGGAGCTTCTAGAGTCACAATTGTCACTCCTCTAATGGCTTACAAACACCAATAGCAAGCAAGATGATTTAGGAGAGTAGAGAGGGAATGGAATTCGACCATAGGTTCCTTTCTTCAGGTTCTACAAGGTTGTACACGAATTCCCCATCCCAAAGGCCTATTTATACCTTTAGACTCCTTAAGGGTTTCACCCTAAACCCTAATTGGATAATCTTCTCTTAAGGCTATCCAAATCCATTCCATAGATAACCCTATGGACGATTTTAGCTTATCTAAAGCTCTTAGAATCCATCCAAGGTGTATCCTAATGGATTTCTAGTCTAAAGTCTAACTATCAAACAATTGACAGTTTATACCCTCTTATTTAATTAATCTCTTTAAGTCACCAAATTAATACCAATTAATTTATGACTTATATTAATCAAATAGCCAAATATTATTTCTTATAATATTTACTCTCTCTTAATAAATCATCCTTCAAGTTGCTATGGTGAAGGCAACCCAAAAGGACCATGCACCACCGAATATAGTTATAGCCTTAGACACTATTCCAACAAAAATATGTATTTATACTTTTAAAAACTATATCTATAAAACACGTATTCATAATTCTAAAAATATTATTTATCTTTTTAAATGGTATAACCTTGCAAACACACACACACACAAACAAATAAAAAAATATAAATACAATATTTAATTAAATATTTTTTCGTATATAAATATGATTTTTCTACATGAATATGTATATTATGAAGAAAAAAAATATTTAGGGTAAAAAATATTTCAACCCGTTTAAATAAACGGGTTGACACGACACGATACGAAAATTAAACGAGTAAGGTTAGGGTTGAGAATTTCAACTCGGATATGACTCGAAAATGACCCGTTTATTTATATGCAAATTTTTTGAATTATTTAAATAAAGTAGAAAGATACAAAACCAAAACCATAAGTAAAAGAAAACCTTCGAATTGAGTCGTTTTGTAATGTTGAAATGACTTAGCCGCGTAGATCAAGACTTAATTTCAGTTTTTTCATTCTCTCCCAAACTACCCAGTCTCTTTCACCACTCTCACATCCTCGCGACCTTTTCATCCGCCTCCCCATCTCCCACTCTTTTAATTTTGTCATCTGAACTTGCTGTGACTTCATTTATTCTGCCTCCAAACTATTAGTTTTTCCTCTCCGCATACCCACCTCCTACTCTTTTAACATGCTCAATCTTTTAACCTCACATGATACGACATATTTCAAGGTATAGCCCTAACCCGAAACCCGACATGAACTCGACACAAAAATAAACGGGTTGACACGACACGACACGTTAATTAAATGGGTCGGATTAGGGTCAAGCACTTTCAACTCGTTTAGTGTTTCGACACGACACGACACGATTGCCACATCTAGTAAAACCGAACATTTTTTTTCGAAAATTTTAGGGTAAAAGCGGATATAAAATTCAACTTTGGGCAAAACCCTGAAAACCTAAGGGTTTTTATGACATTAACCCAATAATTTATCTTCTTGTTATTTTATATACATCTTGTATTTGAAGACATATTTCAATGAATAAGTTACACATAGATCCAAAACTTTAAAAATATATAAAAAAATCATATTATTTAAAAGTTATTTCCAATATAGGATGTGCAAAAAGTTAAATTCAATATTCATAAGAACTAAAAAACATACCTATGTCTAATATGGAATGCGCAAATAGTCAACGTCAATATTCGTAAAAACTAAAAGAAAAAACATAGCTTAAAATAGCTTAATCGTGATATTGAGCCATCCGCGATCATATGTAACACATATTTTCTTCTTCCGTCATCTTAAAAAACGATCGGGCGCGAATTTAATCTTTGTTAAAATTTCAATTGCCTTAATTTGCTATTTGCATTGACATTTGGCATTTGTTGTATATCTTCAATAACATTATCTATCATATCACACGCTTCCTTATTTTCTTGTCTTCTTATATTGTATAACTAGGTGTAAAACTAATGTATTACATGAGTTAATTTAAAAAAAAATAAATATAAAACTGTAAATATTTAAAAACATTAAATTTATACGAAAAATAATAAATTATTAAAATTGATTTTTTTATCTTTTAAATTTAAATAAATAAACAAAATAAATTAATGAGTTTTAATTTGGAAATTTGAAATAAGAATGTAAGTCCATTAATGAAATTGATTATAACATCCATAAAATTTCTAGTCAATTTAAAACTTTTTAAAACATTCAAAACCAATATTTATTACAAATTTGTTTTCAAAATAATTCCATATCTTAGTATCCCAGAAACAAAGTCATAAAATGCAAGGAGGTGCACGATCACGCCTTCGCCTTCCCGCGATCATTTGAAGTACCTGAAACAAAATCCAAATGTGACAACGTAAATTTTCAAACCAAAATTGAAACATCCCAAAAATATAAGCCAAAAATTTCGTTTTCAAAATCATTTAACAAACATAAATATCATCACCATAGTATAAAATCATAGAACATGTATCTCAAAATCTCATAAAATCTGTCAACAGATCATAGTCTCATATAAAATATCAGAGTAAACTCTCAGGATAAGAAAAACTGTGGTGTGTTCCATGTCATCAACTCGTGCCCTTCCCTTTGCTAGTTGAAGTACCTGAAACCAAAACTGAAAAATGTAAGCATGAATCTTAGTGAGCTCCCCCAAACTACCACATACCATACAAAGCACATATAAACAACTTCTGGGCACCGCCCGACATCGGACCGAAGTCCGGAATAACTTGCACCCCACCCATTACATCCGGCCCCGCCCCGCATCAGACCGAAGTCCGGAACAACTTGGTCCCCGCCCACTGTATCGGACCAAAGTCCGGAATAAACTGATCATAAAATAAATGTAAACATATAATATATTTATATAAACTGCACCGGGCTTGCCCGACATCGGATGGGAGTCCGGAACATATAACACATAACATAAACATGCATGAATCATAAAGACATCAAGTATACATAACTACTTCTCGAGACCACCCCGACATCGGACCAAAATACGGAATAAACTGAACACATAAATTGCACATATAAATTGCATCGGGCTAACCCTGACATCGGGCTTACCCCGACATACTATCACTATATAAACAGGTCGGCCTTGGTGCCTTAGACCTGTTCCTACTGAAGGGAAACTCACCTCGTATGTATGACCACTGAAACTATGAGTGAGAAATCTCCGACTGCTGCTCCAGCGACTCTCCAGCTATAATTTCCATAAAGACACTTAGTCAAAAACTAATAACTAATCTTAGGGTAAAATAACCATTTTACCCCTGGTTAATGTCAACATCTTGGTCAAAGTCAACTTCCAATTGACTCGACTCGCCGAGTTGGCCCGCCAACTCGCTGAGTCCCTGTTCTTTCACCTGTCCCCAACCCAACTCTACTCGTCGAGTCTAGCAAGAGCTCTACGAGCTCCCCTTCAATCATATCATCGGAACAATCTTCAACTGACTCGTCAAGTTCCTCCTTGAACACGTCGAGTTCATCTTCATCATATAAGCGTGTCTAGTCTGTGACTCGCCGAGTTGTATGAACAACTCGTCGAGTCCATCTTCCTGGGTTGGGAGATTGCCTTAGACTCGTCGAGTACGTCATACACTCGCCGAGTCCCATGGTTTCCAGGTCCATAACTATGTCTATTTCGTTGAGTCCTTCCTATGGGATCAACTAAATCCCTTCCAAACCAAACTGGATTCCTTCGAATCATAAAAGGTTGGGAAACCAAACCCCCGACTCGCCGAGTCGACCAATGTCCATATAGTGAGTTTGTTAAAGAGTACTATATGATAGATCACGACGTGACCCTCATTGATCTCACCTATTTGCTTATAGATGTTGAATCAACAATGATTTGGTGTGCTGGTCAAGCAAATTTGTCTAGTGAATCAAACTCCCAAACTTCAATAAACATTGAAAATGATGACATTGGAGATCCAGAAAAGGTAAATTCTGAGATAGTTCCTTGTGTCATTCCCAAAGAGTCCATTTGCTTTTACTGCCAAGAGAAGGTGCATTGGAGACGAAGCTGCCCTATTTACCTGAGAGATCTAAGAGATGGGAGAGTCAAGACGTATGGCTCTACTTCCGGTAAAATCCATTAACTAACTCTTTTAAGTTCCTATTCTAGATTCTGAATACATGATGTGATAAGATTACATTTTGATGTTTTGTAGAATCGAAGAAAAGAGAGGAAGCTTAAGGGAAGAAGTGAGTTGAATCTAATCGTGAAGAAATGGATTTCGATCGCATTGGTTGAAGATTGGATTCTTGAGCTACTACTTGGAGTTAGAATAGATTGCTAAGAAATATGTAATAACATAAATTTTCAATTGAATTGCATTGTAAGGACAAATTTTTCCGCAATAAAGTAAATTTTGATTTTATCTTATTTATTTATCCTTGCAATGGCGTATATGAAAAATTGATGTTTGAAGGTTTCTATTATTAGCAATAATGGATTTGATTCTTAATTATGTTATTTTTGGAAATTTACCAAATAGGGAGAGTTTCTCATCGCCCAAGTGTCAATTGGTTAGAAAGTTGGAATCATACAACTTGGTTGCGTGATGAATGAGAAACTTCATATTTGGAAATTAGACGAATTCCTTGACAAAGTGTCAAGTGAAGGACTAGGAGACGGAGTACACTAGGTTGTGCGTTGATCAAGTCCACCACAAGAATGATAAAGATATTTGTCGTGATTTACTAAAGTTTAGTAAATTTGGTTATACTTATAAGATTAAATATAATTCTAAGTTGATTGAAAGAGTTTCAATTAATAGAAAAACGAATAAGAAGAATTAAGTAGGCAAAAAGATAAAAGTTTCTCTATTCTAAGAAGAAGGGAGACTACCTTTTATTGAGTTTTATGATAAGTCTTAATGATTAAGAAGCATATCTCAATTGATCATCTAAGTGAGTCTTAGTACATTTGTATGTCTAAGAAGAGGAATCAAGAATTGTGGAAATGGTTAAATCAAGAAGTCAATCATACTTCGTTCCAAAAATAAGTCTTAGAGTTATACTCCAAGATTATGAATTGAGTGACAAATCTTAAGTAGGTTCATAACACTCATCAAATGTGGAATTTGAAAAAGGTTTTCTTATTCTTGCACATTTGAAATTGGTAAGTTGTAATGTCTTGGAAAAGATAAAGATCAACTAGGACTAATTTTGTGAAGTGTTTTGTCTTGATAAAAGCTACACTAACTCTTGAATATTTGTTTGTCAATAAATGTTTCTTGATTAGAGAGCCTTATATGTTAAGGAGTCAGTGGGAGTTTGAATGGTCTTGAAAGGTTTCAAGAACAAATCAAGAGTTAAACCTAGTTGATCATCAATAGCACACAACTTGAGGTTTACAACCTATCGTGTTGACATTATATTGTTTTTGTGTCATTCCAATTGAGTTAATTATGTATGTGAGTTCCACGAGTTCTCATTTGAATGCATAAAGACAAAGCACCTTAATCGATGGAAAGTACATTGATATGTAAGGATAAGTTGCTAAACTACTTGGAAGACATGGTGGGCACCCGTGTTACCATAAGGCAAGAAATCAAGATTAAGAAGGTTCAGTCCATATAAGATTGGATGTGTCGCAAACTTTTGTTTTGGCAAATTCAAATGGATAGGGACTCATACACCATAAAATCTAAGTTTCATAAGATTCCCTCCTTCATGAAAATGACTATGAGGAAATGCTTTCACTAAGAGATATTTTAAGAAGATAGCAATTGTGAAAATTGTATTCTCAAATTCGATTATGGTTACGACATCCCTTTCCATAGTTCGAATTGTGAGATTTGGCAATTAGTCTAACATGTGGGACTTATTGATATAAGTTCTGAATTGTTTAGACACACATATGAGCTATCTAAGGCAAAAGTGTATAAGTTTAAGAAGCTTAGATAAAGGCTTATCGAAACATCTGGTATTAGAAATATGAACTTTAGAAATTCAATAAACATTGTTTTCTGAAAGTTCAGCTGTTTTCAGAATACATGTCAAAGCTAGTGGGGGCATAAGTGTTATGCTTATATGATAATAATCATCATGATAGTGGGAGCATAAGTGTTATGCTTGTATGATTATTATGGGAAGTATTGCAAGTTAGCAATATTAATTATAGAAAAACAAAGTTTCAATTTGCAAAGTTGCATGGGTTGAAAAGTTGTTTTGCTATAATTAAGGGAGAGAATATTATACTTTGTTTCAAAATCTAAAGCTTAGATTGAGAAATTTTAATAAATTTAGTCAAATGATACATAATGTGTTCTTAAATTTCGATTATGATTACGACATCCCTCTTCATAGTTCGAATTGTGAGAACGTGACACATAAAATATTATGACAGAAGATTGATAAAGTATCATATCTTTATGTAAGACATTATGCATCATGTCCCATATGCTTCGGGTATAGGATCGATTGCAAATGCTATAATATTTGACCATTCCAAAATTTTCCAAATGCCTAGCGCATTAAGAGGGAAAAAGGAATAGAATCAGTTTTGACTAAAATAATTAAACAACTACCAAAGGACGATCCAAAGTTCGCTAAGGATTGGTCGCTTGTGTGTAGTTAGAAGTATGGTATTGGATGGACCATATCGACATTATTATGAATAGATAAGATTCTATTAAGAATGAGTTGTCATATGGAAAATATGGAAATGTTTCCATATTGGGAGTTGAGTCAGTTGTCATATTAATCCTTCGAGTAAGGGACTCATACCTACAACGGTTAGGACTCAGACAAGATTTACGTAATAGAGTCAAACTCAATACTCTAAGATTATTCAACCCTGATTGCATGCGACTTAACGTATTCACCTAATAGTTAACTCCCATTACTCAGAGTCCCAAAAAGAACAAAACAAGTAACATTCAGACAAAAAGGAAACAAACTCAAGCAATTCTATTCACATAACAAGAATTTGTACTAGCATGCGATGTCAACTCATATGATCAGGCATAACCTAAATAGGCTATCCTACCTCTATCTAACCAACACTATCATGCAACTCAAAAACACTTATAACAAGCACATAAAACATCCTTCCTAGATCCTTAGTCCTAATCTAGCATG
The DNA here is from genome assembly GCF_052625555.1 of Lactuca saligna. Lineage (NCBI taxonomy): Eukaryota > Viridiplantae > Streptophyta > Magnoliopsida > Asterales > Asteraceae > Lactuca > Lactuca saligna. The sequence continues at coordinate 51,305,389 of NC_136417.1, forward strand.
TTGTTCTACTAGCTGATAATCATAACATAAATTTGTATGAGTAATTTGGGGAAAACTTACTTGAGCTCGGCCAGTCGCGCACATCACACACCTTGTTCTTTTCAAAATTCTTTTCTTTTTTCAAACTCATTTTTAGAAAATAATCTTACTTTTGAAAATCTTCATACCAAGTTCTTAGTTTGAGTTCAGACATACCCAAGAGTGTGCTTGAATCCCTCAAACCAAGGATCTGATATCAACTTGTAACGTCCCAAATTTCAAGTCCAAAATTTTCAGTTTTTAATATAATGGTTTGGAAAACATTTAACAGGAAACATCATTAAGTCATATATTTTGTAAACATAATCTCGTGTCTGAAAATCATATCATAAAAGTAGTAACATTGTCAGAATACAATCCTAAGAAATCATGTAATGCGGAAATCCAATGTGTGTGTGTATGATGTGCAGCTATCGTGTCGGCTCCTTCCCCTTTGCTGAAGAGGTACCTGGAACCAAAACTGAAAACTGTAAGCACAAAGCTTAGTGAGTTCCCCCATCGTACCACATACCATACAACCACATAGCATACATACTGCCGGACAATTCTGGAGTGCCCGACCTACCTGGTACAACCATTCTGAGGTGCCGACCTACCTGTGTCAAGCCATTCTAGGGTGCTGACCTACCCTTCGGTCCTAACAACCGAACTCCGGGGACTATTTCACCCCTATTACTACTACCACACATATCATAACATAATCATATTGTCAGACATATCTGGGGTGTCCGGCCTACCCTTCGGTCCTAACAACCGATCTTGGGGACTATTCCCCTCCTACTACCACTATCACATATAACATATCATGCTAGCACATAAACATATCAGGTAGTAGAAAACCTATATGAAGATCACAAATACAATCATCTGACATACAACTTCTACTGGTGGGCCGACATTATGGCCATAGACCCACCGCTACTGGAAGGTAACTCACCTCGTATGAATGAATGTTGTCAATCCACGTGAGAAGTCTCTGTCTGCTGCTCTGGCGATTCTCCGACTATAATTCCCATGAAGACACTTAGTCATAAGCTGATAACTACTCTTAGGCTAAAATGACTATTTTACGCATGGCCAAAGTCAAATCCTGGTCAAAGTCAACTTCCAATTGACCTGACTCGTCGAGTTGGGCCGCCAACTTACCGAGTCCCTATTCTTTCATCCGACCACCTCCTGACTCCACCCATCGAGTTTAGAAAAGACTCGACAAGTTCTCCTTCTATAATATCATCGAATGAACCATCATTTGACTCGCCGAGTTATATGAACAACTCGTCGAGTCCATCTTCAAAGGGGTTGGGAAATTGCTTTGGACCTGCCGAGTCTGTTCATACTCTCGTCGAGTCCTATGATTCCCAGGTCCAAAACTAAGCCTAATGTGTTAAGTCACTCCCCTGGACCCCTCAAAGACCCTTCTATCATTCAACTAGGTTCCTTTGAACCACAACAGACAGGGGACTCAAGCCATGGACTCCCCGAGTTCCAAGAACAACTCGACGAGTCGATGATGTCCAAGTCTTATATCTCGATTTCTGATGTACAAGACTCATCCAAAAGACAGATATGGGCTCCTAAGATCGATCTAGCACGTAAAGTTATGAACTTTACGTGCATGCATGGGAGTATAAGCTTAATGGGCCCAAAAATGAGGTCTAAGGGTGCATGAGGCTCTTAATGGCTACAAAGTTGGCCACTTTAGGCCATGTAGTCCCCTAAGGACCCTGGATCTGGAGTATGACCCCCAACCATGCTTGTACTCATGATTGATCACCAAAAATGGTTCCAAAAAGCCCTAATTCACTCCAAAAAGGGATATTGAACATGAATGAACAAGGTATAAGCTTTATACCTCTAAGGAGTTGTAGATGCTGCACAAACTCGAAATCTTCTGGTTTTCCTCTTGGCTCCTCAAGCTTTTTCTTCTTTCTTGCGATCACAAACCACCAAAATCACCAAAAAGGTCCTTCGATCTCACAAAACGATTAGGGTTTCAGTATGAGGTGTTCTGGGAGCATAAGGGACGATAGAGGTTGCATTAAGACGTTTAAATAGGGTGCATTCCATCAGATTTAGGGTTTTGTCCAAACAACACCTACTCGTCGAGTTGGCTTGCCGACTCGTCGAGTAGGTCACTAAACTCCCGAGTCGAAATCCGATTCTACTCGACGAGTTGGACCTTCAACTCGCCGAATCCCAGACCAAAATGTTATAATTACTTTAATGAAAATACATACCAAGAACCATGTGCTACATCTGGGTAGTGTTCCCTCATTTCCTCCTCGGGCTCCCACGTCCACTCCGAACCCTTGCGGTGCTGCCACTGCACCTTCACTAACTCTACCCTCTTGTTCCTCAACTCTTTCCTCTTGCGATCTAGAATCGCCACGGGTCTCTCGATGTAGTTCAGGCTATCATCAACCCGAATGTCCTCAAGAGGTATCACTGCTGAATCATCCACTAAGCACTTCCGCAACTGAGAAATATGGAACGTGTTGTGGATCTGGATGAGCTCTACTGGAACATCTAACCGATACACAACCGACCCACCCGAGCCAAAACCCTCAATTGACCAATGAACCTGGGGCCCAGCTTTCCCCTTTTCTGAAACTTGATAACACCCTTCCAGGGTGACACTTTCAGGAGGACCATGTCGCCCACCTGAAACTCCAAGTCCGAACGTCGCTTGTCAGCGTAACTCTTCTACCGACTCTGAGCAGTCTGGATCCTGCTCCGAACTTGCTGAATCTGCTCCGTGGTCTTGAGTACTACCTTCGTACTCCCCATGACTCTCTGACCGACCTCACCCCAACAAATTGGGGTCCTACACTTCCTCCTATATAGCATCTCGAAGGGAGGTCGGTCTATATTGGAGTGGTAGATGTTGTTATATGAAATTTCCGCTAACGCAAGATATGTATCCCAACTTCCACCCAAATTTAGCACACATGCCCGAAGCATGTCCTCGAGAGTCTTTTACATGTGTTATATGATGGTATGCTTACCGGGAAAGGCCCGATGCCACATGGGGCCTGATGAGTATATTATATGCTAGTTATTTGTATGTGTTTTCATGCTTACTGGGCAAGGCCCAATGCCGGGTGGGCTCGATGACCGTATTGTATGCTATAGTCTTTGTGATTATTGCATGGGCTAGTAAAGTTATATGTTTATATGATTATATGGTTATATGATTATATGTGTATCAGGAGGGGCCCAATGTCAGGCGGGGCCTGATAATTGACAAATCTGTAATCCGAGCAGGTGGGGCCTAAGACCGAGTGAGACTCGAGACCGGGTGAGGCCTGATGGAGGGAGCGGGCCTAGTATGTGATTTATGCATGTGTGGTATGTGGTATCTTGGGGAACTCACTAAGCTTTATGCTTACGGATTTAAATTTATGTTTCAGGTGCTTCGATTTTCAAATGGAAGAACTCGGGATGATTGTAGAGCACATACCACATATTTCCGCATTCTGTGATTTACTCTGATTAATGATGTTTTGGTAAATCTTGATTACCTTGGTTTTATGGAAATGTTATATATTATTGATTTATTAATCTAAAAACGAAATTTTTTATGTCATTATTTTTGGGACGTTTCAAAACCAAATGGATATAAAACGAGATTAGAAGCACCGAAGAGGTATTTGCAGAAGGCTTCGAGATTGAAACCCTTGCGACGGAAGATAAAGGGGGAATTATGCGTAATAATTTCTTCAACTTTCTTGATCGTAGCTTTGTCTTGTTTCAAGAATGGTTGGAGGTGATCGACGATTATTAGATCAACTAGTCACAAGCAGTTGAATATGTAGATCTGAAAGACGATTCATAATCCGGATTACTATGATTTGTATAGTCATAACTACCAGAATCCGACACTCACCATGAACTACAACTGTGCGTCACAATCGTTGACAGAGATAGAAGATCTATTAAAATTTTATTAATTATGGTATAAGAAATGGAAGAAACATACAAATTTTCTATGTTTGAACGCCAATCTTCTTTCTTGTTTTCTAGAAAGAAACGTTAATTCATTTTGGAGTGGGTAATAATAAAAGGAAATTCAACTTTTTTTAGTGACACGAAAACAAACGGGTAAAATCACACAATAAAACTTTAGTGGTATATAAAAGAATACATGACACAAAGTATAGAGCTTTCAGTGGCATTTTAATTTTTTATGACATTAATAAATTTTAATATTAATGACATAAATTATTAAGTGTCATTAAATCTATTAATTTTATAGTAACATATAAAATCTACTGCTAAAAATATAATATAATGGCATAAAAAAGATGTGCCACTAAATGTCATTTTTTTTGTAGTGGATGCTTAGCCACCTATACTTAAAGTTATCAAAAAAAGTTTAATTGTACCACACATTAACAACTTCAGAATATGAAAAAGAGTATTCAAAATCTCCAAAAAAAACATTCAAGAAAATCGCTAATTGCAATTCTCTTTCCTTGTTATGAAATAGATGCCCACCGTACCCCCAAATTAGTAGCTAAAAATGGAAATGACATAATTACCTCTGAACGATTAATACGAGCTGCATGAGTTATGTTAAAAATCCATACAGACCGCGTGAATCGATCTGAAATGCCTTTGACTTGCATGCACGTGTCACTATAATAAGGATCTCACTTGTCCCCTTGCTTCAAACTTTTCTAACATAGTACGTTCGATTTTTGGTTAAAGTATCTTCCAAGAGGCTCAAAGTTTAGCAAAAACACATCCTTCCACCTCCTTAGCCTAAAATCTTCCAAATCTTTATCATCCCAACATCATCTACATTATCCTTTCCAACCCTAGAAGATTGTCTTAAAGTCTTCTATTTTTCCCACAAGTATCCCGATTAATCCCGTTCCATTTTGAGTCTTCCAAAAATCTGCAATTAACTACAAACAAGTGAAAGTACTCGATATAGAAATGAAATAAATAAATGGAAATATACTAAAATAACTATAGAAAATTAAAAAAAAACACCTATACACCATTTAAAACCTACTTGTCCAATAACAACATAAATAACAAAGGCACAACATGCCTAAAAACATTTAAACATGGTTAATAGCTTAAAAAGGAAATCAAGATTCAAGCACGAAGATGAGATGCGGGAGTTTAGAATTAAAGGGGTGTTTGGATAGGAAAAAAAAGAGGTGCTTATTGCTTATTCCCACAATAAACTAATTTAAGTGTTTGGATAAAATCCACCTTATTAAGCTAAGTAAGCTAATTTTAATAAACATCCCTTCCATGCTTATTGCTTATTTCCACCACAAATAAACTATAAGCAATAAACTAAAAAGTTAATCCAAACACCCCTAAGACTAGCCACCCTCCGATAAACATATATTTATTTCAAATAGTCTACCTTTTTTTTAAATGTTTAAAACATCATTTTAAAATGGATTTATCAACCTAAGGAAAGGAAAATCTAATATTATTTTTTGTGGAGGAAAAAAACAATATTTGAGCATTCACAAGGCCACATGTGTTGCATGCCTCATGTTCTCCACTTTTCTATGGCAGTTTCATGAAAATATTCAAATAAAAATAATAAAAAATTATCTAGAGAGAGAAGGACACAGTGAGTGTAAATATATATACAAAAAAAAAAAAATGTACGTACATAAAAGAGAGAGAAACACACCGATAGCCGCAAGAATCACAAGAATACATCGCAATTTTTACGTGCTTTCATCTCGAATCTCTCTTACCTAAATTTATCATCAGTTTCCCTTCCCTTCGTTCCTAAAAATCCCTAAATTGATCAATCAGTTTTTCTACTTTTGTTGCAGAAGGTTTTGATTTTTTGGAATTTGTTTGGATAAGGTAGAGGAACAGGTTAGCTCGAAAGATCTGACAGCCGATCGACTCGTAAAATTAGGTTTTCCTGTGCCGAATGTGCGGATTGATCAAGCATTTCTCGCCGATCGACTTGATTTTGCGGTTCCTGAGGTACGATCTGCCTGCGGTTTTCTTTGGTCTTCTTTTGGTGTCTTGTCTATGTCGTTTAATCCAATTTAACACTCGGATAATGCTTCAGAGTTTAGATGCCGTTTGATTATCGAATGAACTAGGTTTATTGACTTATTTGTCTTCCGACTGTCTGATTTTGTTTTTCACATAGATACCGCATCATCTTTTTATCCGATTTTGAGTTATTGATTCTTCTATTCCACTGTTTTGGTCCAGAAATTGTTTTGCATCCTCAAAGTAAATTTATTTATTACTCTGTGTGTACTTTTACTCCTGACAAAGAAAGTTGTGCAGATTTTAATTTTGTTGATTTGAAATGTGATAGATATGTATATTGTATGCTGTTGATTACCATCGCTTTGGAGTAGATTTTCTGTCCCCAAACGAATCAAAACCTTAAAGCATAGAGTGCAGAAATCAGAATCTTCTATATTTATCAACTTGTTATTTTTGCTAAAAGTAGTATTATATTATTTTTGACATGTTTTGCTTTCTAAGTAAGCAACTTTTCACTCATACTTCCAAATTTCCATTCCTATTGTACCCTAAAGATGACATATTTCAATGAATTAGGCACAAAATTGATAACTCCACCATTGTTACACGTTATAATCCGTTTCTTCTTGTGTAGTTAATCAGAGGCTTGAAGGTGCTGCTTAGGGGTAATGAGCTGTATATAATTTGCATGGGTGACGATGCCACAACTTCGTAGTGGAGCACGTAGATCAAAACGGATTGGAGATATTCAACCTGTTGATCAAGCTGAAGACATTGTTGCTCCCATTCAAAACAGAACAAGAAGAAAAACTGGTGGAGGAAGAGGAAGAGGTGGAAATGCTGCAGGTGTAGCAAAAGGGCCTTCAGCAGCAATCCCTGTTGTGAGGCCAACTGGTAGAGGCAGAGGCATTAGGTTAATTGATTTAGACCCTGAGCCACATTGTGAGATTCTTCCTAATCATAACAAAGCTGGTGTTGGTGTTGGAGCTGTAGAACCTGGTGTTGCAGATAAAGATATGGAGGGTGGAAGTGCTGATAAAATAATGGGAGTTGAAGAAGAAGGAAATGCAACTCCTGTTCCTGAAAGAGTACAGGTGGGAAATTCTCCTATGTATAAGACTGAAAGGAAGCTTGGAAAGGGTGGTTTTGGTCAGGTTTATGTTGGTAGAAGGGTGACAGGTGGCAGTGGTAGAACAGGTCCAGATGCAGTTGAAGTAGCATTGAAGTTTGAGCATCGTAATAGTAAAGGTTGCAACTATGGTCCTCCTTATGAGTGGCAAGTGTACAGGTATGCATCAAAGATCAAACCCTAATTGTTAAGGACTTTGGTTATTATATAATATCTGATTATCTATGTTCTAATCTCTTCACCTTTTAATGCAATAGCACATTGAATGGATGCTATGGGATTCCATGGGTTCACTACAAGGGTCGACAAGGTGACTTTTACATTCTGGTAAGTTTTTGACTTTTTTACCCCTGGATATATCAGTTGCTTCTTTATGGCACGACATGAAAAAAATTGAATCTTTTTCAGGTCATGGACATGCTTGGACCAAGTCTTTGGGATGTTTGGAATTCTTTAGGCCAATCGTAAGACTCTCTTTATGATCTTAATATCTTACATAAAAGTATAAAACACCCTTTTAGTCAATTAAATATTGTTTTTCAAATCATTAATCATTTTCTCTTTTTCAGAATGTCACCAAGTATGGCAGCTTGCATTGCTGTTGAGGCAATATCAATTCTTGAGAAGCTTCATGCAAAGGGGTAAGATAAGATTTGCTCACATTTTACCTTTTGAAGCATAGTTTTTATATGCTTTTTTTTAAACCTAATTATCTCTCTTTTCTTAAAGGTTTGTTCATGGAGATGTGAAGCCTGAAAACTTTCTACTTGGTCAACCTGGATCAGTTGATGAAAAGAAGCTATATCTTATCGATCTTGGCTTGGGTATGCTTTCTATAACAACAAAATAACTCCCATAATTATATTCATTGAAGTTTCAACATGTTCATATTGTTTCCTAATATTGAATTAAACTCACATCATTAACTCATAAAATCTCATTCCTTCAGCTTCAAAATGGAAAGATTCATCGTCTAATCAACATGTCGAATACGATCAACGCCCTGATATCTTCAGGTTTGTTTATTTATTCATTTAAATATAATAATAATAATATATCTTTAATTTTTTCCATGCATGATTCGATTTTATATTTTATAACAGGGGAACAATAAGATACGCGAGTGTACATGCACATTTAGGTCGTACAGGTAGTAGAAGAGATGACCTGGAGTCACTTGCATACACATTAATATTTCTCATAAAAGGAAGGTTACCATGGCAAGGATACCAGGTCATTTCTCTTTTCTTATTTATTATTAATCATCTTCTTCTATCATATTAAATTGATTATTTATATAAATCTCTTTTTAAATATTACAGGGAGACAACAAAAGTTTCCTTGTTTGCAAAAAGAAAATGGCGACCTCACCTGAGCTCATGTGTTGTTTTTGTCCTGCACCTTTCAAACAATTCCTTGAAGCAGTTACAATTATGAAATTTGATGAGGAACCAAATTATGCTAAAATGATTTCTTTCTTTGACACTCTTATCGAACCAGTTACATCATTAAGACCAATCAGAATTGATGGGGCCCTCAAGGTTTCTTTTCTTTCCTTATCATCTTAACTTTTCAAATTACCAAACTGACCCTTTTTTCAATCAAATCATACAAGTTTCAGACACTTATTTACTTTTTTGAAATTTTGATTTATTTTACTAGGTGGGACAAAAGCGAGGTAGATTGCTTATAAATCTAGAAGAAGATGAACAACCAAAAAAGAAAGTAAGACTAGGTAGTCCTGCTACACAATGGATATCAGTTTACAATGCACGTCGCCCCATGAAACAAAGGTAGTTTTTTCTTTTTGTTTTTGGTAACTTAACTTGCATTTAATAATTAATATTAATTAATTAATTAATTACAGATATCATTACAATGTTGCGGATACAAGGCTTCGTCAGCATGTAGAAAAGGGAAATGAAGATGGTTTATACATAAGCTGTGTGGCTTCAGCTTCAAATCTTTGGGCCCTAATTATGGATGCAGGAACTGGTTTCTGTTCTCAAGTTTATGAATTATCATCCGTCTTTCTTCACAAGGTTCTATTTTATATTTTATTTTATTAATTACTTTTCCGAATTTGGTAGTTAAATGAATAACTAACAAGTGTATTTATTTATTTATGCTATTACTTCAGGATTGGATAATGGAACAGTGGGAAAAGAATTTTTATATCAGCTCGATTGCTGGTGCTGCAAATGGAAGCTCTTTGGTTGTTATGTCTAAAGGTTAGAGAAGGTTTATTTATTTGATTTTTTATACTTTATATATATAACTTTATATTATATTTATTAATTTTTGTATTTTTTTCAGGGACACCATACACACAGCAGTCGTATAAAGTGAGCGAGTCGTTTCCATTCAAGTGGATAAGCAAAAAATGGAAAGAAGGTTTTCATGTGACTTCCATGACGACAGCTGGCAATCGGTGGGGTGTTGTGATGTCAAGAAACTCTGGATACTCTGAACAGGTATGAGTATGGTTGTGTTGATGTATAAGAAAACAAGAAAGAATTAAGATTTTACCCTTGTTGGTTGTAGGTGGTGGAGCTTGATTTTCTGTACCCGAGTGAAGGAATACACAGGAGATGGGAGAGTGGGTACAGGATAACATCTATGGCTGCTACAGCTGATCAAGCTGCTTTTATACTCAGCATTCCAAGGCGCAAAATGATGGATGAGACTCAAGAAACTTTAAGAACATCGACATTTCCAAGCACTCATGTTAAGGTAATCTCAAATAAGGACCAAAATTGGGAAAATCAGGGAGCAAAAATGTGATTTAGTCATGAAGAAAATGAAAGTGATGTCTGTTTGTTGAATTTGCAGGAGAAATGGTCGAAGAATCTTTACATTGCTTCCATATGTTATGGGCGAACGGTTTGCTGATTGATGTTGGAAGCGGAAGTGCAGCTGATTTTGGAATTGAAATGAATATTTTGTGGGTTGTTTTTGTTATATGATGAATGAGTAGTAGGAAGGACAAAGTGGAAATGTAAATCTGGGAAATGGAAAGAGAATGGATATTTTGAAAGGAAAAGAAACATAGAAGAAGCAAGAGAAACATTTGTGGTAGAGTTTGGTTCGTAAGTATTGTACTCCTTAAGATTTTTATGGAATGGGAAAAAAATCCAAATCCCCCCGGTATTTATCATCTTTCTTGTACTTCTAGTTGAATATATATTTTTTTTAGGGATAGTCGCCAAAATGATCACTTTTCATATATAAAATATGGATGAAAGCCTAAACTCATAGATTTCCTGAAAGAACATCTCTAATTTTAAATTCCAAACGCATTTTTTTCCCTTGAAACAGTAAAATTGTTGTTTGTCTTTAGATTCGACGAAGGAAAAGTGTGAAAGAAAAGAAAAAAAAAAGGCGTGAGCGAGAGATTGGTTTGGTAAATAAAATCCAGATTACCTTACCTTGGTAAATATTTTCTAAAACTACCACGTTGTGATTGTGATTGTTTGTATCTTGTATCGGAATTTAAGTAAACTTAAAAAAAAAAAAAAAGTAGGATTGTGATGCTTTAACTTTGCAAATAAGGGGTTGACAAATAGAAAAATATAACAAAAGGTATATGCCGCACCTTTTAGATACGCCACACATGTCCTATCTTCTACGTATCTACCTCGATGCCTTCTTACTTCTACATATAAGATTATACACAACAAATACACATTAAAATCTGATAATTCAAACACGATGTTCGGGACATTATCAGAAGAAGTCGAAGTGAAGGTACCCGCAGACAAAACATGGGATCTCTACGGCTCAATCAAACTCGGAGATATCGCCAAAAAAATATTGGATAGCCTTGAGGTCATTGAAGGCGATGGAGGCGTTGGTACCATCATCAAAGTCACATTCAAGCCAGGTAGTTTGAATGTTTTATTATTTGAACAATTTTTATCTGATAAAAAATTGGTAATCGGGAGTTACATATTATAAAGAAAAGTACACGCTGATTGATAATGAGAAGAATGTGAAAGAAGTCGAGACTATTGAAGGAGGGCATTTGGACTTTGGATTTACACTTTATAGAGTTCGGTGTGAGGTGAAGGATAATCCTAATGATGCGACATGTTTTTCGTGTCTTGTGAAAACTACGATCGAGTATGAGGTTAAGGGGCTAAGGGCAATGTGAAGCTTGCAACTATTGAGCCGTTTGTTGTTATTATGAAGTTGGCTAATGAATATCTCTTGAGTTCTAGTTAGTTCACAATGTTTTTGGCATTGGATGTTTTGAATACTAAAGGATTTGTGTTTTTTTTTATCTATTGAAAACAAAAATAATCGAATAATAAGACGTTTGGGTTTGATTCTTGGAGAATAGAAAGCTAGGGGGTTGGGTTTTGTACATATATCCGAATGGGTTTGATCCTATGGCCTATGGTTACAACCAACCTCACAACAAAATTCAAAAAGGTGAGAGTAGTTCAAGTCAGAGTTCATAAAGTTTTTTCATTGTCGGAACAAATGCGAATTTTCAAGATCGATCACAAACATCCCAACCATTCAACTTATCGACAATAGCCCTCCAACTATTCAACTACTCACTTTAGTCCTTCAACTATTGACCTACACTCAATTAAGCTAAGTTTGAGATTACATAGGAATAAATCTATTAATGGGCTCTAAGGAAATGGAATTGAAACTAGACGGTTTATTTAATGTTTATAGGAAGAGAGTTCAATTCATAAAAAAAAGGTTGAGATTGGGATAATCAATTTCAGTCACACGTTTATTTTGCCACAAAACATTTTGTCGTATCGGTGGAAATTGGTTTCAAACAAAACATTTTTTATTAAACTATGCTAATGATTACCTTAATATATACAAAAACATAGTTTTTTTGTTTTTATTTTTTAAGAAGCTATTTTTATTAAAAAACGATTTTAAATATATGAAAATTAATAATTTTTTTATTCTCTATAAATAGACATCCATATTAATATAATTTTAAAATAAAATAGATTTTTTATTTATTTATTTATAGTTTTAGCTCTTGGTATTCATAAATGAATAAAAGTGTATCAAATTTTAATTACAATACATTTGTTATACTCTTGTGAATAAAACGTGTGAATGATTTTATGTATGTACCCGAGTGAAGGAATACACTGGAGATGAGAGAGTAGGTACAAGATTACATCTATGATTGCTACAGCTAATCAAAATGCTTTTATACTAAACATTCCTAGACGTAAAATGATGGATGAGACTCAAGAAACTTTAAGAATATCGACATTTCCAAGCACTCATGTTAAGGCAATCAATCTAGTTTCTAGATCCTATGTCTTTGGTTTCTGGAATTCAAGATTCCATTCCAATTCTGATTCCGATTCCGTGGCGTGTTTGGTTTTTTCCCAAATGGATGGAATTCGGTTTTGGAGGAATGCTTCAAACTATGTGTTTGATGGGTAATGGGTTTTAGTGTTCTTGGGGTAAATTACATTTTTGGTTCCTGATTAATATATAGTTGTTGTTGTTGTTTGTTTTTTTTTATTTTTTTTTTTTTATTTTTTCAACTTTGGTTCTAAAAACTTTATTCTTGCAATTTTGGTCCTTCTATGAGGTTTCTTCAACTTTTTTTGTCGTTCTAATTAAAATGACTATATTTGAGATAAAAATTGTAAATAACAAATTCCTTTTATAAGGACCAAAAAATGAATAAGGACCAAAATTGCAAGAAAAAACTTATTGGGCCAAATTTGCAAAAATTAGCTGATATTTGGGTCTAAAAATTGTAAAAAACAAATTCCTTTTGTATGAGCAAAGCCTAAACTTGACTCACGCAACCCGTTGAAGGGAAAAGTAAAACTGAATTTCTATCCAAAACTGGTTCTCGGGTCTAAACCATTTTACCCTTCAACCAGTTATCATCAAAGCCTAAACTGGTTTTGGTGTCGGTTATCGGTTTCAAAACTGGATTTCTATCCAAAGTTATTTTCTAGCTCTCTGTTCTAACACTTTTTATTTTTTACCAAGGTTCTAAATAACGTAAGGCATGACTTGGCGGCAATGTCAAGCCTCAAGCTTTTCCGAGCCTTGACGAGTCACGTCATTTGTAAGGCGTGACTTAAGGCGACAATTTTCTATATAATTAATATTTTTATATGTATTTTCAACTATTATTCATTTTTATACACATATATGAGTTAAGACGGCGTTTTGGTAAAACTTGACGGTAGGTGCAAGCCTTGGAGTCGTGGCGCGTCATGACGGAGCTATGACGAACTTTTTAGAACCTTTGTTTTTACTCTCATAGTATTTATGCCCAAAGTCATTTTCTAGCCTTCTGTTCTAGGAAAATTATCAGAAAAATCATAGTATTTTCGAAAAAGTTTCACTTTAGTCCAAAAAAATTATTTTAAACATCAAAGTCCTGATTTTTTCATTTTGGTTAAAATTAACAAAAAAAAGTCATTTTTTTTTTCTTTTAATGGGAAATGACATATTATCATGTAAAATCAAATATTTTTTTTGGACTAAAGTGAAACTTTTCCGGAAATATTAAGAATTTTCTAATAACTTCCCTTTGTTCTAACATTTTTTAAATGTTTTACACATAAAATCACGCGTAAATTATTTCACACGTCACTTCAGGATTTGAACCCTCAACCTCAAGAAGAGAAGACAACAAGTCCTTTGGTAATTTCTGATTTGTAAACAAGAAAAAACGATTTCTACAACTTTCAAATGGCATTAGAATGTTTGCTAGATTTTTTCTATGATTTTACATGTTTTTTTTTTTTTTTTTTTTTTTTTTTTTTTTTTTTTTTTTATAACATAGCAGCTATCGGAATTCTGCCCAAAGTCATTTTCTACCCTCTGTTGTAACATTTTTTAATCATACTTTCAAGAAAGAAATGAACATACACAGTCTTTGATATCTGGATCAAAAGCCGATTAAAACAATAGATGACCTATTGATTCATTGATTTCCAGCGGAAAGAACATCTCTAATTTTAAATTACAAACTCACGGTAACGAGAGAGATTGGTGGGTTTTTTTTTTTCTTATTTTTTTTTTTTTTATTATTATTATTTTTTTAACTTATAAGTTAATTATATGTTTATCATAATTTGGTAAATAAAATACAGACTACCTTAACTTGGTAAATATTTTCTAAAAGACAAAATTACAAAAATGATCATTATGATTTACCAAAAATCACAAAGTTAGTTCCTGCTATTTTTTTTTTTTTTTTTTGATGCAAATGGTCTTTGTGGTTTGCAAAACTTGCAAAGTTGACCATTTTTACTAACACCGTTACTATATAACCATTAGGGACTGAATCTGTAAGAGCATTTTCATCTTTTTAAGTATAAATGGACTAAATTCGTGACATTTGATAAACCACAGGGGCCATTTTTGATGTTTAATTGGAAAAAAAAATTAATACTATATAACCATTAGGAACTGAATCTGTAAAAGCATTTTCATCTTTTTAAATATAAAGCGATTAAATTCGTAACATTTGATAAACCACAGGGACCATTTTTTATATTTGTTTGGAAAAAAAATTAATTGAAAGGGAGAAGGCTCAAACTTGAGACCTTCACCCACCTAAAATGACAATGAGACTTAACCATTAGAGCTAGAAGCTCACTTAGTTATAACTTCCTAAAAACAAATTATATAATAATGAAAACCTTAATACATAAATAATAAATAAATTACTAAAAACATTTTTTTACGTAATTTTTTAAATAAAAAAAATATTTTAGTCATATTATAAAAATATAGTTTGTTACAATCAATTTATATGTATTTTTATATATTTATTTAACATAAAATATATATATTTTTTATATCTTTAAAAAATACGTTTTCATATAAAAAACATGTTTTTGTAAAATATTTTTTTTATGTCTTTGAAATAATAATAATTAACACTAATCATGAGATAAAAAAATATATAAATTATTTTGGGTCGCTAGTTCTAAAACCGTTTTTTCGGTTATATGTATTAAAAACAACTTAACAACGATTTTGTTATGTATTTAAATAATTTATACGGTATTTTTTTAATGTCAAGTATATTATTAATTATCGTTAATTCAAAAAGCTATATAACTATTTATTATCAACTTCATTTTAACCATACGATTTAGAACTTACGATTAAGATGAAATACGTATTTTAAATAAGATATATAACCGAATAAGTTTTTTTAAATACATATAACCGAAAAACGGTTTCAGAAAACCGATTGGTCCAGTTAGTTTTTTGAAAACTGTTTTTCGTTTATATGTATTTAAAAAAGATGAAATATGTATTCTAAATAAGATGAAATATGTATTTTAAATAAGATGAAATACGTATTTTAGAACTAGCGACCCAAAAGAATTTATATATTTTTTTATGTCGTGAGTAGTGTTAATTATTATTATTTCAAGGACAAAAAAAATATTTTACAAAAACATATTTTTTATACGAAACGTATTTTTTAAAGATATAAAAAATATATTTTATGTTAAATAAATACATAAAAAATATATACAATTTTTTTGTAAAAAACTATCTTTTTTATAATACGACTAAAATAAATTTTGTTTTATTTAAAAAAAATGTAATAAAAATGTTTTTAATAATTTATTTATTATTTATGTATTAACGATTTTGTTATTATATAAATTAGTTTTAGAAAGTTATAACCAAGTGAGCCTTTTGTTATTTTAGGGGGTGAAGATCTCAAGTTTGAGCTTTCCCCCCTTCCTTCACCTTCAGTCAATTAATTTTTTTTTCCAAACAAATTTCAAAAATGATCCTTGTGGTTTATTAAATGTTACGAATTTAATTCCTTTATACTTAAAAAGACAAAAATGCTCTTACAGATTTAGTCCCTAATGGTTATATACTAACGGTATTAGTAAAAAGGGCAAACTTTGCAAGTTTTGCAAACCACAAGGATCATTTACATAAAAAAAAATTAGCAGAGACTAACTTTATGATTTTTGATAAACCACAGAGACATTTTTGTAATTTTGTCTTTCTAAAACTACTACCCTTCGTCTATAAACTTTATTATTTGCTGGTGTTGTTCCTATGGTTTTTCAGTTGCAGAATTTTAAAGATTTCTTTAAATTTGGAATGTTATTAATTCGTTTTTTAAATCTTAACTTTTAATATGATGATGATGGATTTGTTGTATGCATTTATGAATAATGTTCTTTCAAAGAATCAAAGTATTTCTAAGTGTATATATAACTTTTTTAAAAAATAAATCAATTTAATTTTATTCGAATGTATAAGTATATATATCAAACAATATGTAATATATAAATGAGAAATAAAATGATTGTGACTGTATCGGAATTTAAGTAAAATTTAAAATAAATAAATAAATAAATAATTAGTAGGATTGTGATAGTACAACCTTGCAAATATGTGGTTGACAAATAAAAAAATAAAACAACAGAAACTATCCGCCGCATGTTTTAGCTACACCACACATGTCCTATCTTCTATATATCTACCTCAATGCCTTCTTACTTCTACATATAAGATTATACACAACAAATGAACATTAGAATCTCGTAATTCAAACACAATGTTCGGGACATTATCAGAAGAAGTAGAAGTGAAGGTACCCGCAGACAAAGCATGGGATCTTTACGGCTCAATCAAACTCGGCGACATCGCCAAGAAAATCTTGGATAACCTTGAGGTCGTTGAAGGTGATGGTGGCGTTGGTACTATCATCAAGGTCACATTTAAGCCAGGTACTTTGAACAATTTTTATTGATAAAATATGATAAATTGCATAACAGAACGTTTTATCTGGTATATATATAGGGTCAGGGGTTTCATATTATAAAGAAAAGTACACGATGATTGATAATGAGAAGAAGGTGAGAGAAGCAGAGATTATTGAAGGAGGGCATTTGGATTTTGGATTCACACTTTATAGAGTTCGGATTGAGGTGAAGGATAATCCGAATGATGAGATGGGTTCTTCGTGTTTTGTGAAAATTACGATTGAGTATGAGGTTAAAGAAGAGGCTAAGGACAACGCGAAGCTTGCAACTATCGAACCGTTTGTTGTTCTTATGAAGTTGGCTAATGAACATCTCTTGAGTTCTAGTTAGTTCACAATGTTTTTGATATTGGATGTTTTTGAATACTAATGGGTTTGTGTCTTTTTTATAAACTAAAAACAAAAATTAATGTATAATAAGAGATTAGGGTTTGATTCTTGGAGAAAAGAAAGCTTGGGGTTGGGTTTTTTACATATATCCCAATAGGTTTGACCCTATGGCCTATGGTTACAATCAACCCCACAACAAAACTCAAAAAGGTGATAGGAGTTGAAGTGAGAGTTTATAAAGTTTTTTCATTGTCGGAACAAATGTGAATTTTCAAGGTCGATCGCAAACATCCCAACCATTTAGCTTATACACAATAGCCCTCCAACTATTCGACTACTCAGATTTAGTCCTTTAGGTAATGACCTACACTCAATTAAGCTAAGTTTGAGATACTGAACCAATACCAATGTTAAGATTACATAGGAATGAATCTTTCAATACATTGTGCAAACATAAATTCACAAAGATGGGCAACTTTGAGAAAAACTTACAATCAAAATGAGAGGATCGATTTTGATGAAACCTGTTCACATGTTGCTAAATATGTTAATCACAAGTGTTGCTTGTCTTTATCTAAATTAAAACTGGAAGTTGTTTCATCTTTACATAAATAATATTATTGCTTTGCAGTGTTCTTGATGAAGATGTTATATTATAAAGTTTTAAAATCTATTAATGGGTTGAAGTAGGCTCCAAGGAAATGGAACTGAAATTCTCCTATTTCTTGATATAGTTTGGGGTTAAGTAACTAGAAAACGATTTACTTAGGGTGTGTTCGGCAAAACTAGCTTGTAGCGATTAGCGGGTAGTTTGTAGTTTGTAGCATTTTGTTAAACACTATCTGAAGTAACATTTTGATTTGGAGCGTTTTGTTTAAACCAAACGCTACAAGCTTGTATTGTCAAACAATGTTTTTTGTTCAAAATGGAATGTTTTGTCAAATGCTAGAAACTAGAAACTCTCAAACGCTACATATCGAACATGTCCTTAATGCTTATAGTTTAAAATATAATATGTTTATTGAGCCTTGTAAGTTTATCTAGGTGAAATAATTCTTACTAGGAATATCGTTAACGATATTAAAAAGGTAAAAGATTTTCTTAAAACCCAAGTTTTCAATAAATAAAGGCACTCATTTTTTGATATAAAAAGTGTTTTATAACAAATTCTCGTTTTTTTTAAGAAACGGTTGTGATATTATAAAGGGAACACCTCAAAAGCAAGTAGCTAATAGAGGCCCCAAAACATAGTACAAGAAAAAAGAAAAAAAAACAGAGAAAAACAGTAAATGAAATACAATTACATCAATTGAGTGATGATTTAATTCAATCCTCCCAATTGCAAAACTCGCCTTTGCCCCTGTTTTTTATCCAAATGAACACCATGGACCTATGTGAAGAAGACTATTTGACTTGACCCCTTCTTTCTTTGTTTTTGTTTTTTTATAAAAATTTGGTTCTCAACTACTTTGCGCGGGTTAGAAAATCTTGCTTGAAACAGCCGTTCGTTTCTATTTTTCCAAAGCATCCAGATCATACCGTAATTGATAGCAATGAATTGCTTTCGTTTTTTAGGATTATTTCCCCATTTAGCCGCATAGTCCACAATATCTGCCACTTCGTTTACTTCAAACAAAATAATCCCACACCACCTGAAGATCAGCTCACGCACAATTACAGCAAAAGGGCAACAAATAATTATGTGATTGGCATATTCAGGCCCTCCAATGCATGACCCCACAAAGGGTCAAATCAAGTTTAATACCTCTATGAGATAGTGTCATCGTTGTGTAACGTCCGCGTTTCCAGGCTAGACATTTTCGTTGATGTAATAGTCTAGGCTAACCCTTGTAACTCTTTTTGAGGTATTAATGATGAAATATTTGAGTATTATGTGAATTATGTGTTTATTTTCTTAATTATTATAATTTAATGAATTAAGAACAAAATGAGCGTTAAAATTTAAGTGTAAAATAAACTCGATATCTTTGCATAAGGTTGCAGTGGCCGAATCGAGGTTTCTGAATATATTTAGAGCGCCAAAATCTGACTCCGTATGAGGAAGTTATGATTTTCTGAAGTTTCAACTTGACAGTATGCAGCCCGACTACTCGATTTGAGATCGAGCGATTTTTAGCCGAAACAATCTAAACGAGAATCAAAGATCTCGTTGTTAGTAGCGAAACGATGAAAAGTTAGGCGAGAACGGACGTCGGACGAAGAAGTTATGAATTTATAACGAAGTTTTTCTATCCGGGCCTATCTAAAAATAAATAATAAAAATAAAAGTCAAAATTAGCAGACGGAGTCTAAACGAAAGTTGTAGAGCATAGTCTCACCTACGTGTGGATATAAAGAACGTCAAAAACGGATCTCGTATGCGAAAGTTACGCAATTTAGAAGTTTGACGAGTCAAATTACGCCGAACGTAATTTGAGTACGCCCATCGTACTCAGAACGGTGCAAGTTGCCTGACCAATACTCGAGTGCCACCAAATGACGCATGCAGTGATGTCAAAGTACGCCCAGCGTAATCCCAGACCCATCAACCTATAAATGGAAACCGAGAGCAACCATTTTCTCTTGTTCAAACTCTTTCTTCTCTTTATTTTTTGCCTCGATTTGCATGCCAATCATATCCCGAAGCCCCGGTATCATTCCCGAGCCCCGAATTAAGTTCCAAAGTCCCGAGGATCCCGAGGAGCGTTATTCCCGAGCCGAAGCCCTGCCCGCGAGGAGCCCAGTTTTTGTGAAGATCTTCCAAATCTAGTGAAAAATACTACTTTTACAAGTTGTATTGTCCGATCATCTTCTGATCAAGTGAGTGTATAGTCACTTTCATCTTACACATAAATATAAAGTATTTTATAATATACGTGCTATGTGTATATATATTGTTGTTTATACATGTCAGTGTGTGGTTACTTTCTTCTAAAACATAAACATGAAGTATTTGCTTTGAAATACGTGTTATGTGTTTATAAATTATTTGTTTATTTGAAATAAGTGTTGAATAAATGTTTTATACAAATTTTAAACCGTATATGTATTTTTTATCTACAAAAGTTTTGGGTAAAGCATGGTTAGATAGTTGTTGTGTGTTAAAATGAAGAGAGGCCTCGATGTCGTTATTTTTGATTCAGTCATCTAGCGGAGTTTAGATGACGACCACTGACTTTTCTAAACAGTTCTGTGGAACACTAGCAGGCTCGCCACCTGTAGGTGTTAATGAACTTGGGTGTTCATTCGTTGTACTCCACCCCCCCCCCCCGGTTGCCTTATTTGACATATATTGCCGAGAAACCCCCGAAGCATGTGTTGTCGCCCGATGAAATATTCTTAGATTAAGTCCCTTGAGAAAAGTGTTTAGGGACGTAAAGTGAGGATAACGGGAATGGGTAATTGGGTTTTTGTTGGTTGATGAAATTAATTTAATTATTTATTATAGGTTGAAAAACCCTATATGCTCACCAGGCTCCCAAGCCTGACCCACTCAGTTTCTTTGTATTACAGGAAGTGGCGCGAGGGCATAAGATGGATAATCATCAAGTTGTTTTGTTTACAAGTTTGTATATGTATATATTTGTTGAATGACTTGTAATGTTATCGTTTATGCTTTATGGTCTGTATCGGAACATGACATCCCGAGTTTTGATTATATAATGAAAATACATTTCTTTATGAAATGCTTTGGTAAATATTATTTTATCATACTTTATTTTTGGGAACAAATTCCGCAACTCTTTCAAATCAAAAGCATTTACTCTGAAATTATTTTAAAAGCATAAATAAAAATCGATCTTTTCTGGCCGAGATTTTTGGGGATGTCACACACTGAGGGAATCTGTCCTTGCATAGCTCTCCATACAAAGCATGTTACCTTTATGGGGATTTGTTTGCTCCATTTGATTGTTACTTGCTGATTGGTGAAAGGGAATACTTGATCTATCTTTTGCCTTAGCATATGCACCTTATAACTTCCATCAGTGCTTAGTTTACATTTGATCTCATCTAGACTAGGTTGTAACTGAATAGATGTGATGGTATTTGTTAAATTCTCGAACTCAGTAGTTAATCCCACATTTATTGGACAAGATCGCCAACTCCAATTGATTCCATCAGTAAGTATCCTGGTACTCACCTTACACCTTTTCTGAGTTTCAAAAGCATAAAGTGAAGGGAATGCAGTATTTAATTTACATGTTCCAATCCAAAAATCCTGCCAAAATTGAATATTATCCCCTGACTCGATCACCTGTTGAAATATATCATCATAACTAAGACCCAACCCTTCAATGTCCTTTTTAGTACCCGGTATGTTGTTCCATACACCAGAAATTTGTTTTCTTGAAAGGTGCTCAATCGATTTATTACATAAATTATGAATTCCTGAAATAACCTTAGACCATAGGGATGAAGATTCGTTTCTTAACCTCCACCACCATTTCACCATAAGAGCTATATTAAGTGCTTTAATAGACCCAACTCCTAATCCACCATTCTCTTTAGATGTTATCACTTTTTCCCATGATACCCAATGTATCTTCTTCTTTTTGTCATTCCCACCCCACAAGAATTTCCTTCTCAACTTTTCTAGAGTCTCAATAACCCAGTAGGTGCTTTAAAAAGTGACAGATAATAAGTTGGGAGATTCCCCAACACAGCTTTGATGAGTGTTAAACGCCCTCCGAATGAGAGAGTTTTTGCTTTCCAATTGGAAAGCTTTGCTCGAAATTTATGAATTATGGGGGACCAGTTCTTTTTGAGTTTTAGGTTTGCACCAACTGGCACACCTAGGTAAATGAATGGAAAAGATCCAACTTTACACCCCAGTAGACCAGCCCATTGTGTGATTTCCAAAGTAGGAGCCCCAATTCCATAAACTTTGGACTTATTGATGTTTACTTTAAGTCCAGATGAAACATGAAAGCATTTGAGAATACTTGCAAGGTTTTTAAGGTTGGATTGACACCATTCCCCAATGAATAGGGCGTCGTCCGCCTAAAAAAGGTGGGAAATAGGTGAGCCATTACCAGGAATTTTCACAGCTTTGAATAAGTTTTTGTCCCTTGCAGTTTTTAACGCCACATTGAGTCCCTCCATTGCAATAATAAACAGAAAAGATGATAAAGGGTTGCCTTGCCTAACACCTTTAGTGATCTTGAACTCTTTGGTTGGGGCACCATTTATCAATACGAAAACACGAGCTAATGACAAACATCCTGAAACCCATGATCTCCATTTATTCCCAAAACCCATTTGGGCAAGAACTAAATCTAAGTACTCCCAATTAATGGAGTCGGAGGCTTTATCAAAGTCAACTTTGAATAAAAGTACTTTTTTCTTAATACTTTTCGCCCAAGAACAAATTTCGTTGATGATTAGAGGACCGTCCAAAATATTCCTTCCTTCGACATACGCAGATTGTTCTTCTCCAATGACACTTCCAATCACCTTGTTTATTCTTGTTGCTAGGACCTTTGTTATTATCTTGTAGAAACATCCTATCAGATTAATAGGGCAAGAGTCTGATAGCATAATAGGGTCTTTTATTTTTGGAGCGAGAGTTATGAATGAAGAGTTGAAACGTTGGGCAAGCGAACCTCGATCTTCAAAGTGACACATGGCATTCATCACATCCTCACACGTCATGTTCCAATAAGTTTTTATGAACTTAAAAGTTAGTCCGTTGGGGCCAGGTGCTTTGTCTCTACAGCAGGCCCAAATAACCGCCTTAACCTCTGATACGGAGAATGGAGCTTCGACATGGATGGCATCCATCATCGATATCGTTTTGAAGTTTGTGTTGATAAATTTAGGTCTTGATGTCCATCTCTCCATGAACTTCAGCTGGAAGAAATTGTAAGTTTCTTTTTTAATGTCACTGACATCCGTTGACCATCTTCCATTGATTGTAAGACCCATGATTTGGTTCTTTCTTTTGTTGTTGCTAACATGACCATGAAAGAAGGTTGTGTTTTCGTCTCCATCCACCACCCATTTCAATCGGGCCTTCTGTTTAATATCTAATGTTGCCATACGTTTGAGTTCCAAAATTCTTTTGAGACCATTGCTACGAATCGATAGTTCATTTTCTGACAGGGTACGCGATTCAACCACAATTTCTAGGTCTTTAATCATTCCTTTTAAATGTGTGAGTTCATGGGCTTCTTTTTTGTGTGTACTTCTACACCATTTCTTAATCTCTTCTTTCACGTGCTTAAGTTTTGTAGCTAGATAAACGTTCGCCCGACCATGGCCACTAAAACTGATCCAGGCATTACTTACAATCTGATCAATTCCATCCACTATGAGCCATGAATTGAAAAACTTAAACGATAGAGGACCAAAATCATTGGATATTGAAGACAAATTGATGGGGCAGTGATCAGATAAGTGTCTGGGGCGAGCAATGGCAATAAGCGATGGGAAATATGATAGGAATGAAGAGCAAGCAAGGAACCTATCAATTTTGCTTAATTTTGCATCGACGCGACTCATATAAGTATATTGCTCACCACCCATGTTGAAATCGATAACGCCTGTATCTGTTAAAATTGGAAGTAGTGTACGAACAAAATTGGGAGTTGAATCTTTCCTCCTTCCGTCTTACTGCGTTAAAGTCCCCAAATGACAACCAATTCCTAGCCCAGGTTTTTTTAATCTGTAATAATTCTTCCCATAATTTTTGTTTCTCAGAGCTTGCTTGAGGTCCATAGATTTTGGCCAATATAGTATGTCTAGGAATACCAGACCAATTACCGATGATAATTATATAATGCCAATGCTTTACAAGTTATGTCTTATCTCCCCAGCAGCCATGAACATATATTCTAGAGTGATTTGTAAGTTGTGTTTCTTGTAAACCCAAGAAATTGATATTATGGAGCGCCTTGAACATTAAGGGATAAACAATTCATGGGTAACAACTATGTATACCTTTTTCACCAACAACAGACGCGAGTATGTTGTTATCAACTCCAATTTGAAAACCGACCAATTTGTTATCAGCTCCAATTTGAAAACCGACCAACGCCCCAATTTCTGCAATCTAAGCATACTCGTTTGGTTTCGAGCAATCGACATGGTCACTTCGATCATTATTAGGAATGGAAGGGTTATCGTTCACTATGTTGTTAGTATGATTTGGGGGTTCATTGTACGCATCATCGTAGCTCCTGACTGAGGGTTGACGTCAACTTAATCTGCCGCATGAGAGAATGTAAGGTCCAAGACGTTAAAGGCGTCTACATCCGTTTTTTTTAGCAGATGAGCCAACAGTATTTGGGTTCAAACATGGGAAGGGTCCAAAATAGCCGGTTATCCGTCCACCCGCCGACATCAGATTCATGCCTCGCCGGATTGTTACTCTGTGACAGTTCCGACCTTATTTCTCCTTTTTTTGTATCGTCATTCTGGTCCCCCATCCATGTATCCGATATAACATCTTCTTCCTCATCGTTTTCTCTTGAATCATCCACATCATCCTTTTCATCTTCGTCTGAGTCCTCATCAGCCTTATCAAATGGGGCAGGAAGAAATGGAGACCAATCATCTGAGGATTCCACTACGCCAATCTTGCAGGCCTTACCATCCACCACGACAATGACTTGCGTATTGATCTATCTGTTCCGACGTGAGAACGCCAACCTTTCCCATTGAATAATCATGTCTTGTGTACAGTTTATTGAACGGAGATACAATCCTACCAAAACGTCCAACGATGATGTTAAAGTTCTCATCGTCCCATAGGCGCAGAGGAAGCCCTAAAATTTTAAGCCATGCGGTTCTTTCATATGGGATTTCGTGTTGATCTGCTCTAACTAATCGATTGAACCCGTCTCTCCAACTAGTACTAACATTTAGAAACTCCAGAACTTCTGCAGACTTATCAAAATGAAGGGCTATGTTGAGACCTCCAAGATACTTTGTGCCTTCATTCATTAGTAGTGATGTCGGTAGGTTTACAATATGATCTAAGTTATGGGCTTCACCAATCAACACTGACTTCTTTAACCATTCATTCATGACCGTCGCCAAGTTTATGGTTATTGGTGACATCTGCATACTGTTTCCTCTTCCAGAGGCGACCTATGCAAAAGATCTATCGTCCCTAATTTTGGACTGTTATGGGGATGGGGCCATTCTGACGATGTTACGTTTTGGCCGGGTCTATTGCAGATTTGATGACTTCTTTGGATGTTGGGATAGGTTGATAGTGAGAGGTCTCTCCTTCAACGTGGTTCCTTGTAGTTTATCTTCCAGTTCTTTCTCATCTCCTACTCCTTTGAACCTTACAAAGGCAAAGTTCAATTTCTCAAGTGTCATCATTATCTAAAAGTAAGTACATATGTGTGTATTTATATACTTGTTTAAAGTTATTATATGCATATGTATTTATTGATATGTATTTAAAAATCTATCAACTTTAGACGAAATTATTGATGGTTGGGTTAAGTTATAGTCTGGATTGGATGTATAGATGAATGTTGACCAATGATTTTAGTTATTTTAAGAAATTGATTTACCTATATTATATAATTAAACAAAATAAAATTATACAATTTAATTAAAAATAAGAAAAATATTGTATATTTGCATTACTTTCAAATTAGGAAACACAAGTTAATAAGATTTTTTTTTTTTATTATAAGGGATATAGGATTCTCTTACTTTTGAATTATGATTTTTTTTATTTAGATAAATTCTAATTTTAATGTAATTTTTAATCATATATGGTTTTATTCTGTCATATTTAAATTCTGTTAGAATGATATTTTATAAGAATGTTAGAATACATATTCCTACATAATTCATAGAGATTTGAATGTATTATTGGGTTTTGGTCATAAGACATCCTATGTGCTCATACAAACCCTAATGCTTGGATCTAGGTTTCTCTATTGTACATGCTTTGAATCCAAGACTATAAACCCTAATTCTAGCATACATATAATCATATTAACATGAGAATAAGTTTATAGTGTTACCTTGATTGTTATGTAGCAATAACAATCCCAAATCTCCTTATATTGACTTTGGAAGGCTTAGAGTCACAAGTGTCACTCCTCTAATGGCTCACAAACACCATAAGCAAGTGGAGAAGGTATAAGGAGAGAGGTGAGAGGTTAGAATTCATATCTAGGACCTCTTGGGAAGGGATGCACGAATTCATGGCCCTAGGGGTGTTTATATAGGTGTAGAGATAGGGTTTCAGTCATTATCCTTATCTAGTTGATTATCCATTAGGCAACCAATAAGATAATCCTTGAATCCTTATCATACTCGAATTCTAAGGGATTTACACCTCAAATTCGTTCACCATATATATAAGATAATTCTTACCTTATTTTGTAACTATCACATAATTACAAATCAGCCCCTCTAGTTTAATTAATTACATTTTATCACAAAACTAATTCTTAATTAATTATTGACCAATATTAATTAAACAAATATGATTTCTCCTTTAATATATTATTCTTATAACATATTAATAAATCATATTATCCTCTCTCTCTTTATTCATTTCTCCAATCAAGTTGCTTTGGTGAAGGCAACCCAAAAGGACCATGCACCATCGGTTCAAGTACATACCAAAATAGTTATGGACTTAGACACTAATCCAACAGTCTCCCACTTGGATAAGTCTAACAACTATTCTGCGTATGACTTCAGATCCTGATCTGCAATCGTAGCTTTCCAAAGCCGCTGTCAACTCTGATCATATCAGATACGTGTGTCCTTAGATAAGGGATCATATATTCCTCCATTCTTGATATCGTCTGAGATATGATTTCTAATCATTCTCTTTGTACTACTTCTCGATTTCTGATTTATGACGACAGACTAATTGAACAAATCAAATTAGCCCTAGCCCGGCCGAGCATTTACGTATGTCATCACTAAACCATCGAGGGGCCCAAAGATATCGCTTTTATCCTACCTTGGATAAAAGGAACGGATAAACTTTGATACAATGCTTGCTTGCACTCACTCACCGAATTACACACAACAATATGTTTTATAACACCAAGTTATTGGTGCGTTTACATATTATCAATGTGCAACCGATCAGCAAGATACAACTCACACATCTCGGTTTCAAGAATATAAGATGTTATCGTCTCACCAATCACTCGTAATACAATTCATGGAGTGATCCAAGTGAGCGTGGGTTTAATCCAATGCTCAAATCATATTCATAAGCACTCATGAACGTTGCAGCAAACATTTGCTTATGTCTAATACTCTTCTAGACAATCCACACACCAATTCACGACAGTCTTCATTCATATCTACTTCCAACATATGAACGACTGTGGCCCGTTTGAATAATTCGATTATTCTTAATAAACTCAATTATTCTGGAAGTCAAAACATGCAAGGTGAAACACAAGAATAATACTAATCCCATATGGCCTCAAACCTTTGAGTATAAACAAACACGTTTTATTTATCACCATATCGATTACTCATTATTTGTCGTTTCGGGTAATCAACTTCGCATTTGAATTCCAACACTTGTCCCATGCTCCTAGCATGCACACAATGTTTACCTATGGTTCTTACTTTTGCGAAATAGACAAATTGAACACATTTCCAATCATTCTCATTTTACAACACCAAATCCATTTTCTTAAGTGTAAGAATGTCAAATTCTTGTTACTTATAGAATACACTAGATTCTAACACTTTATGCAACGATCCTTTTGTAATGTCACTGCACCAAAGTCTCAAAGACTATTGCCAATGATATTACAAATTCCTCTATCGGAAATTGTTACAAGACAATTCCTTAGATATGATGTCTCTCACTCAAAGTACATTCCTTTGAACATCCTTTCGCATAAAGTTTCTAATCTAGACATAGATTTTACTTCCCAACATGGACACACTTCCATATTTTCTATATGACAACTCATTCTTAATAGAATCTTATCTATTCGTAATGATGTCGATATCGTCCATCCAATATGGAAACACTTCCATAATTTCCAATACTATACTTCCAACTACTCGCAAGCGACCAATCCTCGTCGAACTTTGGATTGTCCTTTGATAGTTGTTTAATTATTTTAGTCAAAACCAATTCTAGTCCCTTTTCCCTCTAAATGCACTATACATTTGGAAAATTTTAGAATGGTCAAACATTAAAACATTCGCAATCGATCCTATAACCGAAGCGTATGGGACACGACGCATAATGTTTTATTTGCTATGTTCTCAAAACTCGAATTGCGAAGAGGAATGCCGTAATCACAATCGAAATTTTAAGAACACACTATGTACCTTTGACTAAATTTATTAACATTCCACAACCTAATCCTTTAGATTTGAAATAAAGCATAATATTCTCTCCCTTAATTATAGCAAAACAACCTTTCAACTCTTACAACTTTGCAAAGTATGACTCTTGTTTTCTATAATTAATATTGCCAACTATGCAATACGTGCCTTAATAATCATACAATCATAACATTTATGCTCCCACTATCATGATGATTATTATAAAACATAACACTTATGCTCCCACTAGCTTCGACATGTATTCATAAACATCTTAACTTTCAGAAAAACAATACTTATTGAATTTCTTAAGTTCATGTTTCTAATACTTAGTGCTTTGATAATATTTTATCAAGGCTTCTTGAACTTATACACTTTTGCCTTAGATAGTTCATATGTGTGTCTTAACAATTAAGACTAATTGCCAAACCTCACAATTCAAATTATGGAAAGGGATGCCGTAACCATGATCGAATTTGAGAATGCAATTTTACAATCACTATCTTTTAAAATCTTTCTTAGTGAAATCATTTTCTCACAATCATTTTCATGAAGGAGGAAATCTTATGACACTTAGATTTAAACGGTGTATGTGTTCCTATCCATGCGAATTTGTTAAAACCAAAGTTTACGACAAATTCAAACTCATATGGATCGAACTTTCTTAATCTTGATTTCTTGCCTTATGGTAGCACAGCTGCCCACCACGTCTTCCAAGTAGTTAAGCATCTTACCTTTTTCCTATCAATGTACCTTTCATTGATCAAGGTCCTTGCCTTTTACGCATTCAAATGAGAACTCATAGGACTCACATGCATAATTAACTCGATTGGATTGGCACAGAAACAAAATAATGTCTTTACGATAGGTTGTAAACCTCAACTCGTGTGCTAGTGATGATCGATAAGGTTTATTTGATTTGTTCTTGAAACTTTTCGAGACCATTAAGACTCCCACTGACTCCTTGACATATAAGATTCTTTTGTCAATAAACATTTCTTGACAAACAAATTTTCAAGAGTTAGTGTAGCTTGTATCAAAACACTTCATAAATTGGTCATAGTTGGTCTTTGTCTTATCCAAGACATCACAACTTTCCACATTTGATGAATGTTATAAACCTTTAATACTTTTTACTCATTGTCACAATCTTAACTTTAAGACTTGTTATTGGAACAAAGTATGATTGTCTTCTTGATTTAACCATTTCATCAATCTTTGATTCCTCTTCTTTAACATACAATTGTACCAAGACTCACTTAGAGGATCAATTGAGATATGGTTCTTAATCATTAAGACCTATCATAAAGCATAAAAGCCACTCTCCCTTCTTCTTAGAATGGAGAAACTCTTATCTTTCTGCCTATTTGATTCTTCTTATTCGTTTTGCTATTGATCTAAACCCTTTAATCAATTCAAAATTACACTTAATCTTGTAAGTATAATCATATTTACTAAACCTTTAGTAAATGATGACGAATATCTTTGTTACTCTTATGGTGAACTTGATCAACACACAACTTTGTGTACTCGATCTCCTAGTCCTTCACTTGACACTTTGTCAACGAATTAGTCTAATTATCAAATATGAAATTTCTCATTCATCATGCAACCAAGTTGCATGATTCCAAGTTTCTGTCCAATTGAAACTTGGGCGATGAGAAACTCTCCCTATTTGGTAAATTCTTGACTTTCCATAACACAATAAGAAACAAATCCATTATTGCTAATAATTTTAACATCAATTTTTCATACACGCCATTGTAAGGATAAATAAATAAAATTTATTTTATTGCGGAAAAATTTGTCCTTCACAATGCAACTCATTGAAAAACTTATGTGAATACATCTTTCTTAGCAATCTAATTCTAACTCTAAGTAGTAGCTCAAGAATCTAATCTTCGAGAAACGCAATCGAAATCCATTCCTTCACGGTTAGATTCTGCTCACTTCTTCCCTTAAGCTTCTTTTCTTTTCTTTGATCCTTCTAAACATCAATTGTAATCTTATCACATTATGTATTCAGAACCTAGAATGAAGCTTAAAAGAGTTAGTCAATGGATTTTACCTAAATTAGAGCCATACGTTCCGACTCTCCCATCTCTTAGATCTCTTAGGTAAATAGGGCAGCTTCGTCTCCAATGCCCCTTCTCTTGGCAATAAAAGCAAATTGACTCTTTTTGGAACAACACATGGAACTACTTCAGACATCGCCTTTCTCTTATGATCAAACTTTTCGATCATTGCATGCCTTTCATTGCCATTGTCTATATCCACAGAGGTCTCGAAGGCAGATTCACCAATCAACTTTGCTTTTCTATTGCGCCAAACCATTGCTGATTCAGCAGCAATAAGCATATAGGTGAGATCTATAAGGGTCACGTCGCGGTTCATCATATAGTACTCTCTTACGAACTCACTATATGAGTTAGGAAGTGATTGAAGAACCCAATCAACAGCCATCTCTTCACCGACAATGGATCCTATCATTCTTAGTCTATCAATGTGCGACTTCATCCCTAGGACGTGTGCACACACCGACTTTCCTTCTTTATGTTTACTTGCCAAAAGGGCTTGAGTGATATTGAACTTTTCAATTTTACAATCTTGTGGGTTAGGGAGAATAATTGGAGGAGGAGGAGGAGGAAGTGAAGCATGATTTCTTGTTCCATGATCGAATCGTGGAATATCATCTTCATGTGGAATGCTTGTTCCACGGAATTTGCGAAGACCATAGTTGTCGAACTTTGACATCGGGAGAAAAACGAATTCAAGTTAGTTGATTGATTGAGTCCTTGGTAAATCACCCAAATGAAATTCCAAGGCTAGGACCCAACACAATATCCTACAACTCGGGAGAGGGATGCCGTAACCCAAATCGCAGAACATTTGAAGGTAAGTGAATGACGATTCACTAGTTTTCACCATGAGAAACGAAAAAGGAATTTAAGTTTTAAATCTATGAAAACTCCTAGATCCTTTGAGATTCATTGAACATTTCAATGGCATGTATAAATCTCGATATGCCCCTCTTGTTTGTGACTGGGATGCCGAGGATCACAAAGCGGGTGTGAATAACCATGCAAACTACATGGTGCCCTCACATGTTACAATCACCTATTCGATGTGCCGGTAAACCACACACGCTCCACCGAACTATGACAAACATTGAGTCACCCTTTGCTACCTTTGCTTAGAACCATTTAGTGTGCCGGTAAACCACACACGCTCCACTAACGTCTTCGCAAGGGCACAAAGTGTAATTTCATGGAATTGCATCAATTCACTTTTGCCTAAGTAACTAAGATTGGGAATTTGCGAAACATTTAGTTACTCTGTATTTCATTATACTTATAATGGAAGGTTTCGTCCTATCCTACCCGTTCGGCTAACGACCCTCCACTAGTCAAGAGTGCGGTGGGTAAGAGTGGATACC
Source organism: Lactuca saligna (assembly GCF_052625555.1). Lineage (NCBI taxonomy): Eukaryota > Viridiplantae > Streptophyta > Magnoliopsida > Asterales > Asteraceae > Lactuca > Lactuca saligna. Next base: position 51,337,375 of record NC_136417.1, read on the forward strand.
CATTCAATCGCCATTTTATAGGCAATTTCCTTAAACACCCCTTATAGACCAGCTTCGTGAATGAGGCCTACTAACGGTAAGACTGACTTTTACTTATACATATATATAATGTTAGACTTTTAATGTTATATATAGTATAGGGTGTACTTTATACTTTTAAAATACTATATGGTTAATCTTCAACAATTACACTTTTAATTCAATTAAAAGGTTAACCTAAACTTTTATGGATTTATTAAACCTCTTTTAATTATACTCCTTAATTAATTAATAAAACCATAAGGGTGTGATTTGAACTTTTCAAAACATTACTAGAGTTTTAGAATTTAACATTTCTAATTAAACCTTTTAATCAACTTTTAAATTCCAAACCTTGAGGGCAAGTTTTGAAACATTTTTCAAAACATTAGGGTTTTAACTATTTAAATTTCAAAACAACAAAACTTTTTGGGTTCAAATTTAAACTATAAAACCTAAAGGGAAAATATGAAACTTTTCATAACAACAAGGATCAAATAATAAATAATCTAAACTAACATTTAGTTACATTGTTTAATGATTTCTTGCAAAACAATTTATCAATTTACTCAAAATAATTAATCAATTATCTTATAAGGAAACAATTATCTTGTTAATTGATAATTATCTTTAATTAGATCAAGAATAAAGTCATATATATCATAAAATCGGATTTATATTGATCTAACATGATAAGGTAACTATCCATATGCAAAAACAGCAAGAAATCCCGAGATAAGCATTATCTGACGAGTTAACTCGTCGAGTCAGGCATGGACTCGTCGAGTTTGCATGGACTCGGCGAGTTCAGCCATGGACTCGGCGAGTCCAGCCTCCAAAACATCAAAAATCGAATTTTTCAGTTATGTCAAGCATCAATACAATTGAAACCAATCAAGGCTCTGATACCACTGTTGGGTTTTGGTCATAAGACATCCTATGTGCTCATACAAACCCTAATGCTTGGATCTAGGTTTCTCTATTGTACATGCTTTGAATCCAAGACTATAAACCCTAATTCTAGCATACATATAATCATATTAACATGAGAATAAGTTTATAGTGTTACCTTGATTGTTATGTAGCAATAACAATCCCAAATCTCCTTATATTGACTTTGGAAGGCTTAGAGTCACAAGTGTCACTCCTCTAATGGCTCACAAACACCATAAGCAAGTGGAGAAGGTATAAGGAGAGAGGTGAGAGGTTAGAATTCGTATCTAGGACCTCTTGGGAAGGGATACACGAATTCATGGCCCTAGGGGTGTTTATATAGGTGTAGAGATAGGGTTTCAGTCATTATCCTTATCTAGTTGATTATCCATTAGGCAACCAATAAGATAATCCTTGAATCCTTATCATACTCGAATTCTAAGGGATTTACACCTCAAATTCGTTCACCATATATATAAGATAATTCTTACCTTATTTTGTAACTATCACATAATTACAAATCAGCCCCTCTAGTTTAATTAATTACATTTTATCACAAAACTAATTCTTAATTAATTATTGACCAATATTAATTAAACAAATATGATTTCTCCTTTAATATATTATTCTTATAACATATTAATAAATCATATTATCCTCTCTCTCTTTATTCATTTCTCCAATCAAGTTGCTTTGGTGAAGGCAACCCAAAAGGACCATGCACCATCGGTTCAAGTACATACCAAAATAGTTATGGACTTAGACACTAATCCAACATGTATATATATATATATATATATATATATATATATATATATATATATATATATATATATATATATATATATATATATATATATATATAGAGAGAGAGAGAGAGAGTTAGGTTCATATATAAACCTTAATTATTGTGTGAATGTGTGAACCAATGAGAATTTAGAAAAACAATAAATGATTAATTAAATAAGTAAAAGATAATTTTGGAAGTTTAAATATAATTATTTACTAACCAAAAAATGAAGTCGTATATTTTCCTTAAATCATGGTTTCGGTTACAAACATGCAAGAATACTAATTACTTTTTTGTTATTTATTAACTACAATTTTTTATTGTATAGACCATGTTAAATTATTCTTCCAACCATTTGCAGTTAATTTTTTTTTCTACAATGTTAATATTATTCTTAAAGAATATTAGTTGTGGTCACTGTTAATGGATATTGATCCAAAAAAGTTGAAACATAAAGAATTTTAGGTCTTGTATTCTTCAAGAATTATTGAATTCTCAAAGAATTTTTCAATTATAACAAATTAATCATGTTAGATTTTTTTATTCAAACTATTATTTTCAATAATATATGTTGTACTATACCATATTCTTAAAGAATACACAAAGAATAATAAACAAAATTGAAATACAATAACGAAGGTAGCACTCATTCTAAAAGAATATACTCCAAATGATGGTATTAAAAAGTTTAATCATGCTAAATGATGAAGTTATTCTTAAAGAATTTAAATATGCAGAATATATTATATCGTATTTTTAAAGAACGCACGGATAATATTAAACTTCTCTTTTTACAAAAATTAAATGTGGTTGCAATCGGTTACAAAATCCATTCAATACATTCCTTATTGAGAATTAATCAAAATATAAATTATGTCTTTATAATAATTATTTTTAATTTCTTATTAAAAAGAATTGTTTATGTGTGTTGTGTTTTATTGTAATTATGGTATACCATATAATCTTAGCCTTATACACATCTAAATCTAATAGTAAAAAACTTGTCATACACTCACACAATATATATCATTCACATTTAATCCTAACCCTATATATATATATATATATATATATATATATATATATATATATATATATATATATATATATATATATATATATATATTCTTAAATAATAATAGTCTTATACATTTTAATACAATTGTACACATTATATTTATACCATAAAAATAAATAAAATTCTTAAAAAAAACATTCTCAATTATACAATTCTTGAACGAATGCAGTTGATCTTCTTCAATGGTTCATAGTTAACTTGATTCCAACCATTTTACAATAATGACATTCTATGTGAATAACATTAGATGAGAAAACGAGAATGACATTCTGAATACGATTCTACGATATGTAAGTAAACACATACTATTTTGTTAGTTGATATGAAGAAAAATACAAATCATGCATCATTTGTTTTACAATAATGACATTCTTCTTACAATATGCTTCCAGAAGACATGAAAATAGTTGTTTTACTTGTCATCTCAAAATACATTAAACACACAACCTTTATTTAGGCTTACAATTAAAACACACAAAAGACTCATAAACTTTTATATAAACATATAATGCTTATTCAAAATTAATAAATTCCACTTTGTATAACACTGGCCCAACGTTCTGAGCTATATCTCATTTTTAGGAAAAAAAAACATGTAATATTAAATTACCATTCCTATTATGATATTAATTATCACAACTTTTGCGTTAGGTTAAAAAAGAGTTATATGACACTATAAAATTTTCTGGTTCCGATTAGTAATTTTTTTTTTTAAGTTTTTACTATTTATAAAATACCTCATTAATAAATTGAATACATTGTATTAACTTTTTGAAAAGTAGGGCACTACCCAAACACGAGGCATCCCTACATGGATTTAATTACTATGTCGACGAAAAATACTCAATGTAATTAGTTATGGATGAACGAAAAAACAAGAAATAAGTAAATTTCAAACATTGGATTTGCTTCAACATTAATTAGTTCATGAAACAATCCCTCTATATCTACAAATCTCACACACAAAATTCTAACGTGTTCGTCAAATGGGGTCGATGGTGTTGAGGATGGTGGCCGATTAAAGAAAGAGAGAAAGATAAATAGGGTTACAGAAAAAACCAAGGTAACTAGCTTAATTATAGTGGATTAATATTTGATTTAATAATTAACATTATTAACTAAAACAAAGATTATTAATATAGATTTTATTAGGTTTTTGAAATGATTAGTGTAAATTAATCTTTACAACTACACAATAATTGTAGTCTACATATGAACCTACCTGATTGATGGTTTGATTTAACTACTATTCAAACTAAATATATTAGCATTATACTTTACTTATTAATGGAGAGTAGTATAGTTAATGCAAAGGGTTGGTATAAATGGATCAACCCAAAACCAATTTTCTTTTGTTTTCTAAACTCCCCACGCCTAAACAATAACTATCTTAGTATGATTATAATTCATGATATTTATTATTACAAAAATACTATCATTTTCTAAAACTATTTCTCTATAGAGATATAATCATCTTTGAGAATTTATTATTAGTTGTGATGTTTTAAATTAGTAATTCTCTTTAAAATAAGATCATTGTCAACAATATGGTAAAGTAAAAACGTATTTTACTATTAAGACCAATCATAAGTTAAATATTTGAAACTGTGTGCAAAATCGAATTTCCGAATGATAATATATATATATATATATATATATATATATATATATATATATATATATATATATATATATATATATATATATATATAGTTAACGTCAAATTTGTCATAGAATGTATTTTTAAAATATTAGTGGTCTTAATAATCAAATACATTCTTACTCTACAGTAATGTCAATTTTAAACAACATAAATAATAATATGTTTTTGAAGATGAAACCTCGTCATTACATCAATCGTTTTCTTTGGTTGTCCATTTTGAATTGTGTTTAAAACTTCCACAAATTTGTCTTTCCTTCGTTACCTATTTTTAATTATATTTAAAACCTTAATAAATTTCCGTTCTTATTCATATTCAAGTATAATAATGTATCGATTAGGTTGAAAACTTCCATAAAACATAGGCCTCTCAATCAACTATTGAAATTGGTAATATATGATTAAAATCCAATAAAACATATGTTAATATTTCACTGATGATCACGTTATTACTAAAACGATCAACTAAGTATATCTTCAAGAAAGATAATAAATCTTCAAAAATGGTAACTATAAATAATGGTTTATACAGATATGATTGACAACACTTTAAAATATTACAAAATATCGAAACAAAAAAAGTAAAAAAATAGAACAAAAATAAAAAATAGATACTGCAGAGACTAATCTTGTCCAACCTCGGTGGGTTATGTATGGATACATGGGCATTCTAGATATCTTCAGGTTACAGCCCTGCGTAATCGTCTTAGCTGAATCACCATATCATTACCCTGCAAACCTTTCCTCATATTTCTTTAACCGGTCCAATAAAATAAAATTTTAATTGTTAATGATTTTGACAGCAGACTATGCTTGTCCACACAGTTTCATCATCGGATTGAATGATGAACGAATGACACAACCATTTTAAACAAAGAAATGACGGATGAACTTTAAACAAATATTTGAAAACCGATCTTAAGTATTTCATCATTTTACAAAATAAAATTTTAATTGTAAATGATTTTAACGACAGGGTATGCGTCCACACGGTTTCATCATCAGATTGAATAATGAACGAATGACACAACCATTTTAAACAGAGAATTTCCGTATGATAATATATATAGTTAACGTCAAATTTGTCGTAGAATGTATTTTTAAAATATTAGTGGTCTTAATAATTAAATACATTATTACTCTACTGTAATCTCAATTTTAAACAACATAAATAATGTTCTTGAAGATGAGACCTCGTCATTACATCAATTGTTTTCTTTGGTTGTCCATTTTGAATTGTGTGTAAAACTTCCACAAATTTGTCTTTCCTTCGTTACCTATTTTAAATTTTATTCAAAACCTTAAAAAATTTCCGTTCTTATTCATATTCAAGTATAATAATGTGTCAATTAGGTTGAAAACTTCCATAAAACATAGGCCTTTCAATCAACTATTGAAATTGGTAATATATGATTAAAATCCAATAAAACATATGTTAATGTTTCACTGATGATCACGTTATTACTAAAACGATCAACTAAGTATATCTTCAAGAAAGATAATAAATCTTCAAAAATGGTAACTATAAATAATGGTTTATACAGATATGATTTCGACAACACTTTAAAATATTACAAAATATCGAAACAACAAAGCAAAAAAATAGAACAAAAGTAAAAAATAAGTACTGAAGAGACTACTCTCGTTAAACCTCGGTGGGTTATGTATGGATACATATGCGTTCTAGATATATCTTCAGGTTACAGCGTTACATAATCGTCTTAGCTGAATCACCATATCATTACCCTGCAAACTTTTCCTCATATTTCTTTCACCGGTCCAACAAAATAAATTTTTAATTGTTAATAGTTTTGACAACAGATTATGCTTGTCCACACAGTTTCATCATCGGATTGAATGATGAACGAATGACACAACCATTTTAAACAAAGAAATGGCGGATGAACGTTAAACCCAAATCAGAAAACCGATCTTATGTATTTCATCATTTTACAAAATAAATTTTTAATTGTAAATGATTTTAGCAACAGGCTATGCGTCCACATAGTTTCATCATCAGATTGAATAATGAACGAATGACACAACCATTTTAAACAGAAAGTTTCCGTATGATAATATATATAGTTAACGTCAAATTTGTCATAAAATGTACTTTTAAAATATTAGTGGTCTTAATAATCAAATACATTCTTACTCTACTGTAATCTCAATTTTAAATAACATAAATAATACTCTTGAAGATGAGATCTTATTATTACATCAATCGTTTTCTTTGATTGTCCATTTTAAATTGTATTTAAAACTTCTTCCACAAATTAAGTTAAAACCTTAATAAATTTCCGTTCTTACTAATACTCAAGTATAATAATGTATCAATTAAGTTAAAAACTTCCATAAAACATAGGCCTTTCAATTAACTATTGAAATTGGTAATATATTATTAAAATCCAATAAAACATATGTTAATGTTTCACCGATGATCACATTATTACTAAAACGATCAATTAAGTATATCTTCAAGAAAGATAATAAATCTTCAAAAATGGTAATTATAAATCATGGTTTATACATATATGATTTTGACAACACTATAAAATATTACAAAATATCCAAACAACAAAGCAAAAAAATAGAACAAAAATAAAAAATAGATCCTGCAGAGACTACTCTTATCCAACCTTTATAGATATCTTCATGTTACTGTAATCGTTTTAACTGAATCACCATATCATTACGCTGCAAACCTTTCCTCATATTTCTTTCACCGATCCAACAAAATAAACTTTTAATTGTTAATGATTTTGACAACGGGCTATGTTTATCCACACAGTTTCATCATCGGATTGAACGATGAACGAATAACACAACCATTTTAAACAAAGAAATATCGGATGAATTTTAAACCCAAATCAAAAAACCGATTTAAAGTATTTCATCATTTTACAAAATAAATTTTTAATCGTAAATGATTTTAACGACAGGCTATGCATCCACACAGTTTCATCATCGGATTGAATGATGAACGAATGACACAACCATTTTAAATAAAGAAATATCGGATAAACTTTAAATCAAAATCAAAAAACCGATCTAAAGTATTTCGTCATTTTACAAAATAAAATTTTAATTGTAAATGACTTTACCGACAGGTTATGCATCCACACAGTTTCATCATTAGATTTAATGATAAACGAATGACACAACCATTTTAAACAAAGAAATCACGGCTGATGAACTAGATCTGGACCCAAATCAGAAAACTCATCTTCATTATTTCATCATCTTGATCCATCGAAAACAATATATACATACTTAATCCGACTAAGAAATCAACGATGATAAACTCGACTAAGAATAACGAACGATTTTGATGATGCGATTTACAGAAATTGAATCAGAATCTGAGAAAATCTGTAGAGAAATGCAAAATAGAACCTGAAGTAGTAGGAGGGTATCCATAGATGCGTAAGGAACTAAGGATCCATAGCGGCGTGTTTAGTTGTAGTAGGCGTAGCTTTATATGCTCGTCTCCTTTTAGGGTTAAATCTCAGGAAATTACGATATTGACCTCGTATGAATGTAGTAATTGCTTTAAAATGGACAGGTCAATGCACAATCCGTTTTATGCGGTCCGAAAATAAGATATATCTTTGGATTATTTGTAAAAAAATAATAATAATAACTTTTTTATTAAATATAATTTCATAATGATATAATAATATCAGTCAACATATATGAAATTTAGAATTATATATTTAAATATCTAAATTTTATATTGACATTCATATAGAAAAATAAAAAGGATTATATTACATCAATACCAATTTAGATGAAACTTACACTTCAATTTAATTTTGTAATTCAATTAATTTTTTTTTTTTATCAAATCGTTGGTTAGTCTGTTTCATTCTTGGTCGTTCTCATTCAAGCCATTTACTTTCATCCATTATTATATATCACATACAAACCACACTAAGACATGGTTGTTATTTCCATCATGTCTTTGTGTAGTTTTGGGAATACATTGCAATACTTATGCATAATTATAGAGTTTTTATCCTGCCGAAAGAGCAAATGCACCCTACATTTTCTTTTGATCGGTATAGATATTGACAAAATTACAAAAGGATCCTCTAACACAGTAAGACAAACAAGAAAAATGATGTTTGCATTCGATGAAACTAGTGTGTGAGGGTTTTTCGATTTTGGAATAGGCTCTACCGAGTCATAATTTAAAAATCAAAAGCACACACATAAAATTAGGAATAAGTGAACGAAACAAAAGTGGAAAACAAGGTCATAAGACAAGTGAAATTGAAGGCGATAATTTTCGATAAACTAAATGTACAATATATATATATATATATATATATATATATATATATATATATATATATATATATATATATATATATCATTACTATATATGAAAACCCTATTTATGTGGTGTCGTCTAAACTAAATTCACACCCTTTTAATACATCCACGTAACCCACCCTCAGATCGACGCAACCTATAACTATATTGACTCAATCTTTGACGTCAATAAAAATGAATTGTCACGCCTCCTGTAAGACATCGCCTACAGACGTTTTGTGTCCATCTTCCGCTTCAATTTGATAGCCAAGAAATTAACTTCGACGTCTTATACTTCAAATATGCTCTGATTTCTCCCCAAAGGTATGTCTTTCGAAATTTTGGGTTCTAGTTCTGTTACTCGCTTCTAAACTTCAACTATACCCACAAATTTAGCCCTAATTCAAGAAATTCAATATATTTTCATATTACAATCTAGGTTTTCAATTATTGAACCGGTAAGCATTTCCTCATCGAATTTGGTTTTGATTTTGATTTCCCCGGTTCGATTTATACTTTCTCAACCTATCTATATGTAATTTCTCACTTTCTTAAAAATGCATGGTGATGATTTTTTCATTGTTTCTTTAAATTTCATTTCTTGGCAAGCATCGGGACAACTACTTTGTTTGTATAGGTATTGTTGTTCTCCTGAAATTTTAATTTTAATAAATTTATATTGGATTGTGTTTAGGTTTGTATTGTGTCTTGTGAATGTTGGAAACGGATTACGACGTCAAGTTTAGAAAAAATGGAAACCCAACTTAAAGTAATATTTCATCTTTGTTTTTATTCCTTGATGGATTGTCGAAGTGCTTGAAACAAGAAAAACGCTCGATCTTGCATAATTTTTTTGCTTGATATGCTAATGGGTGAAATACTGTGCAAACTTTCATGTGTCTCCATCTAGAAGGATACACAAATTGAAGCCATAAGTCCCTTTATTCGGTAAATAGGTGTGAAACTAAAACAAATAATTAAATTTGAAAGTTTAAACAAAAATTTATTTAAATTTGAAATTTTAGATTTGAAATTTAAAATTTAAAATTTGAATTTAAAAGGAAACATATTAAATTCTATATGAATACTAATATTGTAATTTATTTGTTATTTTCAATTAAGGTAATTATTAACTGAGGTGTAAATATGATTGTTAATTAAGAAAAGATAAAAAAAAAAATGAGAAAATGACAAATGAAAAAAACATTTAATCAAAAATACCAAAAAATAACATGTGTCCGAGTTAACGAGAGAGTGACATGTGGCAAAATTATTTTCATTTATTAAGGAAGATTTCTCCCCATTGTTCTATGGTATTAGTTTATTTTTTCTTATTTAGATAAAACTAAATGTTTCATGGACAATATTACTGCTACAGTAAGGAAATTAGACACATTTATATGTTAAACTGGACATATTGAATTTTTGGAAGTCAAATTGTTGAATGAGACTTTGCTAATTCATTTTATGATGAAGTTTTATGAAATGGTAATATTTTTTAGAATTTTTGAGTGTTTTGGGTCTTTGGGATACCACTAACCTCATCAAGGCAAGTCTTTTCATTGACAAGCTTCCTTTTTGTCCAAATAAACTTTGTTTTATTTATTTTTTCCACGGACATTTAGGTTCAGGGAATCTGTAGAAACAATCAAAATCACATTGTAGTTTACTAAATGGTTTTTAGTTTGTTCAAAATTTTGCTTACAGCTTGAAAGAGGTTGAAGAAGAAAGTGGTCACCGATCAGATAAGGGAGACATGTAGGGCTTTTTTCGTTTGATTTAAAAAGAGTACTCAGAGCTTTTTAGTTTCCCTTGCTTCGTCAAAAGAAATCTAAACACACAAAATCACAACTTCATCAGTTCTTTTTATTAAGAACCAAAAGATTTTCATCAAAACTTACATATAAAACCTCACTACATTCACTCTTATATCTACAAAGAAACCTCACTACAAGACTCTCACCTAATCTACACTCAATTACACAAGATTAGGAAGAAATGATAAACTCTAAGAACAAAACCCTAGAAAGAAAAGAGACGAAGAAGATGAAAGAATAAAGTTGATCTGTATGTTGTAAATGTTACGAATACTTCATTTTCTCACACATACAACAAATATATACCACTGACTAGTCAACCGGGTCACTGATCTAAGATGAGGATCGGATATAACTTGCGTGTTTTACATCTTAACCACATCACAACTTCAATCCAATATTCCTGCACAATATAGACAACATACCCTTCCATACAAAAACATAACAATATAACAAAAATAACCAAAATACAATTATTAAAAGGATACGCAAAAGGATATAAATGAATTATAAGTTTGTATTGCAATATCTTGATAATTCAACACCCCTCCTCAAACTTATAATTCAACTCAATCAACACTTACCCTGAAAAGGATCAACAAGACCTAAACCTTTGCAATTCCATTCATGTTGTCCAACTCCTAAAGGTTTAGTAAAAATGTCTGCCAAATTGAACTCTGAACTTACTTTATGAACTTCAACAATCCATTTCGAAACTCTATCTCTTATAAAATGAGTATCAACATCAAAATGTTTTCGTTTTCTCATGAAATACCGGATTATGAACCAGTTTTATAGCTGACTCATTATCACAGAAAATAGACACGGGTGTTAAATCTTTCAAACCAACATCAAACAAAACTTTTAAGATCCACATTATTTCACAGGAAATAACACCAAGTGCCCTGTATTCTGACTCTGTAGAGGATCGAGAAACTGTATCCTGTTTCTTACTTTTCCAGGACACAATAGTATTACCAAGAAAAATAACATATCCTATTAGTGATCTTCTAGACATCAAACACTTAACCCATTCAGCATCAACAAAGCTTTTTAAAAACACATTACCTTTTGTAATAGAAAAACCCCTTCCAGGATTTAACTTCAAATATCTAAGTAATCTAACATCAATATTAAAATGAGATTTTCTTGGAGAATGCATAAATTGAATCAATACTTGAACAACATATGAAATATTTGGTCGAGTAATGGTAAAATAAATGAATTTCCCAACTAATTTTTGATAAAGAACAACATTATGAACAAGTGAATCATTAACATCAATACTTTTTTTCCTAATTACCAGATTACAATTAAGAGGAGTCTTAACTGGTTTACAACCTAACATTCCAAATTCATGTAACAGTTCCATACAATATTTCCTCTGACACAAACAAACACCCTCATTTATATCTATAACTGCAATACCCAAAAAAAAAAACTTTAATTTTCCTAAATCTTTGATTAAAAACTTGGATTTCAAAAAATCTTTAACTTTGTTAATTTCATCATCACAATTCCCACTTAAAATTATGTCATCAACATATACAAGTAATATAACAATATTACCACTAGAACTCTTAACAAGCAGTGAAAATCATTCACACTTTGAACAAATCCAAAATCAAGTAAAAAACCACACAATTTTTCATTCCATTTCCTAGGAGCCTGCTTCAGCCCATATAAAGATTTCAATAGCTTACAAACTTTATTATTATTTTTATCATTATATCCAAGTGGTAAAGTCATATAAACAACTTCATCCAACTCACCATAAAGAAAAGCATTATTAATATCCAATTGAAACAAATTCCAATTAAAATTAACTGCAAGTGAAATAACCAATCTGATATAAACCATTTTGCAACAGGTGAAAAAGTTTCATCAAAATCTATACCTTCTCTCTGGTTATATCCCTTAGCTACAAGCCTTGCCTTAAATCTTTCTATTTCACCATTTGATTTATACTTTATTTTATACACCCATTTACAACCAACGGGTTTCCTGTCAGAAGGTAAATCACAAATCTCCCAAGTATTATTTCTATATAAAGCTTCAATTTCTTCATTCATAGCATTTACCCAATTAGGATCCAAAGATGCTTGATAATAAGTTTGTGGTTTAACTGATTTATTTAAATTTATTGCAAAAAATTTATTGTCAAGACTAAGAAAAGAATAATTAACAGACCTTTCAATTCCATATTTATATTTTCCTTCTATAACAAAATCATTAAACTTTTGAGGAAATTTAGACTCACGATTAGATTTTCTAACACCAAGTTGTTGAGAATCAGAATGACTAAGACTTTCCTCAGAACTATTAGTGGAATCTGATGCAACAACCTCAGGTTGCGAAACAGAAGTATCGCTACCATGTGTACCTTCCTGATTAGATATTGTTGCATCTAAAGGAGATCTACCATCAATACCAAAATCAGTTGCACCAGATGGTTGATTTACAATTGAGTCATCATCCTGATTATTACACCCAGACTCTCTACTATTTTGATTATCATTAATATTTTCAGAGACAAAAAGTTCATCATAGGAAAATGGATCCCAAGAATCCTTAGCATGTGAAAAAGTTAACTCAAGAGACTTAGAAAATTCATTAGATTTAGAATACAACTTAAAGGGAAACACAGATTCATAAAATTTCACATCCCTAGAAAAGAAACAATAACCATTGTCAAGACTAAATAAGTTGTAACCTTTTTTAACACTAGAATATCCAACAAGAACTAAAAGACCCTGTATAATGGTTTGGTCTAGGCATACTAGTTAGTGGTAGTGATTGTGTAGGAAAAACCGATTTTGTCTAGTTTACGGTTGTTATATGTTTACGGCCGTAAACTCCTTACGGCAGTAAACTCCTCACTGTTGTAAGTCAGGTCTATAAATAGGGCTTTGTGTCAGACTTTAAAGGTTGTTGATGCCTTCGTGTTTTCTCCAAGTTGTATCGGACGTTTTATTGCTTTAAGGCGTATGCAAGCTTGGTTCGTTTGTTATTTGCTTATTGTTTCATCTTTAGCTTCTGTTATTTGTCTTTGATCATTGGTAGATCCGTTTTCGGGCTTTACAGTTGGTATCAGAGCAAGACGATTGTCAAAGACGTCCTATAGTTGCGATTTTGCTCAAAACGATATTCACAGCGAAAAGAAGGGTTTTATTCCAATCGAATTTCGTGTGTTCAGAAGTTCACGGTACTAGTTTACGGCCGTAAACACCAAGTTCACGGCCGCAAGCTATTCAAGGCTCAAACACCGCAAACGTTTTTCTTCTCTAGTAAATCGAGTTCCTGATTTAAGGCTTTAATAATAATATTTCACCGCGATATAATTCTTAAAAATAAAATAAACTTTTAACAGAAAATCATTGGCCGTAAATCGATTATCTGATAATCGATTTTAGATAAATTGTGTCTTTAATTTTCAGTTTCAGAATTAAAAAAAAAAATTCACGGGCCGTAAACTCGGAGTTTACAGCCGTAAACATCTCTCGGCAGTAAAAATTATTTAAATAGAAAATTAAGTTTTATTTAATAATTAATTAAGTTTAATTTAAATAAAAAATGGAGTCACAAAATCACAACCAATATCAAGAACTCGATGTTGTGATGGGTACAACCACGCGCATTCTAAGGCTTATGTCCGCTGATGGTTTCCCTGAGTGGAAATATAGAATTGAGAAGTATATAAAGATAAAAGATTTTAAGATTTGGAAATGTGTCATAAAGGATCCAGTCATAATCACCACCACAGTTGGGGGGCAAGTGGTTGAAAAGAAAATCGAAAATTATACCGATAAAGATTTCGAGTCCATCGAGGAACAAGAGAAGGCATTGGCCATTTTAACTACGGCTCTCTCTCCGGACATTGCACAAGGTTTCAGAGAATACACTTCTGCTAAATCATTGTGGGAGGCACTGATTGAGGTATACGAAGGAAACGAGGATATGCGAGAAAGTCGCCAAGACATGTTAAGGCAATGGTTTAACATGTTCAAGTATGTGCCCAGAGAGACTCTTGAAGCCCAACTACAGCGATTTACAACTCTTAACACAGAAATGACAGTGGCAGGGACCTTCTATACAAAGTCTGAGATTAACAAGAAGCTACTGAATGCCCTCCCAAAATCTTGGGACATGAATGTAGCAGTCATCAAAAAGACTAAGGTCTCAATCGCCTTTCTCTAGTTGAAGTGATGGAAGTCATCAAAGCATGTGATATTGATGACAAGCAACGAGAAATGAATCATGTCAACTCATACTCAGCTGCAAATCTTGGCATTTCATCTAACAACGCTCTTTCTTCCTTCTCTTATTCGTCTGCAGGTTTATCCTTCACTGCTTCTCCTCAAGCTCAGATGATTTCTCATCCATCAGCTCCCTCTGCATCAGTAATACCCCAGCCACAAAATCAATCATTCATGGCTGCTTCATCTTCATATGTGGTTTCCTCTTCAAAGGGAAAGGAGTGTGAAGAAAACCTTGTCTTTGTTGTAGGCTTAGTAAATTGCTACAATGCATTTGTAGCTGGGGAGCTTCCACCTCAATTGTCCTTTGCAGATCTTGATCAAATTCATCCTGAGGACATTGAGGAAATGGACATCACATGGAAGACTGCCATGCCAGTATTTAGGGCAAAACAGTTTACCAAAAAGACAGGGAAGAGTAATTGGGGAATGAGCGCTGATAAGAAGGTTGGATTCAACAAGGGGAAGCTTCGGTGCTTCAATTGCCACGAGCCAGGGCACTTTGCTCATGATTACCCACATCCCGATAGGAGAGTTAATAATGATAGAACGATGGTTGCAGTTGGGAACAACCGAAGCAGTGGTCAAGCAAACAATGAAAAGGCTATGGTTTCGCAATCTTTTGACTGGGATGATCAAATACAAGCTCTCAACTTATTTGGACCAGAAAATGCTCATCTGGCACAGGTAAGGGATGATGCTCCAGCAGGAGTTGTAGCAGCTGAGGACAATATGATGGAGCTACAGTTTGCGTTGATGGTATCCTCTTCCCATGAACCTACTTCGTCCAAGGTAAGTATCCCATCATGCTCTAAGGCTTGTATAGACTATGTAAAAACTCTACATAACAAAATTGAAACATTAGGCAATGAAGTAGGAAGTCTTAGGATTCTTCGTGAACTTAATGATAAATTAATAAGAGACGTAGAAGACCTTAGATATGAAGGGTATCAACTTCGAAAAGGACAAAAACCACTTAAAGATCATTTGAAATCGAAAACTAAGGACTTTAGGACACTTCAGGAAGACTATAGTAACAATTGTGAAAACTATGATTATGTAGTCAAACAAAATGCTGAGCTAGTGGCTAAAGTTGAATCTTTGAAAGGAAAGTTTGAAACCGCCAAAACTTGATGTTAGAAAATATAAATTTTCAAGTGAGGTGGTTGCAAATATGATAGACCAAAGCATGCAGTTTAAAAGGAATCAATCAAAAGGTCTAGGGTATAATAATGTACCCCCTCCCTTCAATCATTCATATGTGTCCAAGCCTTTGTCCAAAGAAGAAATTACCAATGAATCATTTATGGTTTATGGCAAGTCCCCCAGTTTTATTTCGGGAGGATTTATTAATGTTGAAAGTACTAACATTTCTACTTCTCATGCAGATCAATCCTTGAATCAGTCAAAGCACGAAGTTGAAGGATGTGTTTCTGATAATAAAACTGAGTCCAAACCTGAACTTTTCATTTTAAATAAAGACAATTCTTTTTCAAATGTTTTAAGTGACAATAGTTCTTGTGGTGTTTTTGATTCTTCTGATACTGTTTCTGTTTCTCATGATACTGTGGTTGTTACTTCTGATACTTTCTTAAATGGTTGTCAAATGTTTGATACAGTTTTGAACAATTTGGTTGACAATTTGAATGTTTGTGATAAAGATGTTAAAACACCGCTAGTCTCACAATCCTCCCCATCTAACATACCCTTACCTTCTTCACAACCTAATAATGTTGCTTGTTCTTGTGAGAAAAGCAAGGGTGTTGGTTGGGAGAACAAATCTAATCAATGCAGTACAAGTTCCAAAAATAACAAGCATATTTGTTTTAATTGTGGCACTAGTGGCCATATTGCTAGAAATTGTCTTAATCGAATGTTTGTGAGTCATAATCTTCCAAGAGGGGAGAACGAGTTCAGAGGAAGGTCTACAAATAGAAATTCCTCTAGAAGTCGCTCTCGAAATGATGATTGGGCAGATGAATGAAATAGAAAAGGGGATATTTTTCACAGACATAAAAAGGTTTTTAATCACCATGTCCCAAGCAGTCTGCCAAAAAAGAGCATAGCCACGCCAAGGTCAAACTCATCCTAAAGCAGTAGTGGATCTTCAACCAACTCTGGTAGAAGTCACATGCTTTGAGCAGACTGTCAAGCATAAAATGACAAAGTTAACTGAGACATTCATAAAACATAATTACAAATGGAGGCCCAAACCTGCTCCTAATACATTATCTGTGTCCTCAGAGAAGTTTAAGTGCAATAAATATGGAAAGGAATCGGGATCACCCAGGAAGATCATGACCTGGGTGCCCAAATCTAATTAAAACCCACACATTTTACAGGGACAGTTGCGGGGAAATGTCGTCAGACCCTGGTTCGTCGACAGTGGCTGTTCCCGGCATATGACGGGAGATATCACCCAACTGCACAACATTCAATTATTTAATGGGGGGGGGGGGGGTGTGTCTCTTTTGCTGGTGGAGATGGAGGGAAAATCACTCAAAGAGGAACCGTGTCAAATGGAGTTCTAAGTTTCGAAAACGTGAATTTCGCTCCCGAGTTGAAACACAGTCTGTTAAGCGTTTCTCAGATTTGTGACAAGGGCTATTCTACGCATTTCACTAACAAGGAATGCATGATCTTAAAGCCAGGCTTTGTCATCCCAGAAGAATGGATTCTCATAAAATAAAAAAGGGATGGGAATGCCTATATCATTGATATGAATAGCAATCTCCCAGAACAAGTTACTTGTTTATTCTCCAAGATCTCCGAGCAAACTGCAATGTTGTGGCATCAAAGATTAGGTCATGCTAACGCCAAGAATCTAAATCGTCTTACGAAGAATGAGATGGTCCATGGATTGCCTGTCAAAGACTTTATTATGTTTGAAAAATGTGTGTCGTGCGCTCAAGGACAGCATCATCGAAAGTCGCACTTGCCAAAGCAGGTTAACTCAAGTAGTCAGGTTCTTCAATTATTTCACATGGATTTGTTTGGTCCAGTGAACGTGCTAAGCATCAACAAAAGCTCTTACTGTTTAGTTGTGATTGATGATTTCTCTCGATTTACGTGGGTTTTCTTTCTATCCAACAAAGCTGGCGTCACTGAACTGATCAAGAAGTTCATTGTACTTGTTGAGAATCAGACCAATCATAGGGTGAAGGTGCTTCATACCGATAATGGAACAGAGTTTAAGAATTCTGTTCTCAATCACTTCTGCACTGAAAAGGGTATCCTGCGTCAATTTAGTTCAGCTCATACACCTCAACAAAATGGTGTTGCTGAAAGGCGGAACAGAACACTCAAAGACGTTGCAAGAACGATGTTGTGTGACTCAAAGCTGCCAGTTTTCTTTTGGGCTGAGGCAATAAACACTGCCTGTTATGTTTAGAATCGAGTGCTTATCAACAAAGCTAAAATGAAAACTCCGTATGAAATTTACTATGGACACAAGCCGTCAGTCAGTCGTTTCCGAGTATTTGGCTGTCCTTGCACCCTTCTTCACCTTGATGCCAACCCGAAGTTCAATGCCAAAGCCGATGACTGTTATTTTGTAGGGTATGCTGCTCGCACCGCTTATAGAGTCTACAATAAGAAAACCAAACAGATTGTGGAATCCTATGATGTGCGTTGGTTGGAAGAAAATGAGACAGACGCAAGAGTGGGTCCGGATTGGCTGTTTGATTATACGTCACTTTTCAAATCCTTAAACGTGTATTCAAATGATGTATCTAGAACTGGTTCACATTGGAAGAGCATCTATGAAGATGAAGACGAAGAAGTTGTGTACAATCCTATATCTAAATCCTCTGCTTCATCAAAAGGGAAAGCTAAAGCTTCACTTGAGGGAGAGACACCTGGTTCGCATAAGGGAGAGCCTTCTGCTGCATCTGAGGGGAGCCTTCTGCTGCACTTGAGGGGGAGTCTTCTTCTACATTCTTGGGAGAGTCCTTTTCTTCTCCTCAAGAGAGCCCGTTCTTGGAACATGATAGTTCTCAATCAGTCCATACTGATTCTTCTGATGCTGGAACACCACCTCATATATCTATAGAGAAATTGTTTATTCCAAACGATGCTTCTGCTGTCTCCTCAACATTTATGGAATTACTCTTTCCTGATCTTATTGCAGATGAGTATGTCGTAGAACTATCTGGTGCTGCCCAACCAGCAAATGAAGGAGGTATCTACATCCACACTCTTCCTGTTTCTCTAAATGATATCAGTCAAGAAATACCTTCAAGAGTTCAACGCGATCACCCGATCGAAAATGTCATTGGCCAGCTAGATTATGGTGTTAAAACTAGAAGCCAGAGTGGAGACGTAAATACATATCTGTATTCTTGATTTATCTCACAGATTGAACCCAAGAATGTAGAAATGGCTCTAAACGAACCTAGCTGGGTGGATGCAATGCATGAGGAGTTGCACCAAATTGAAAAACTCGGTGTTTGGAAGTTAGTTGAGTTACCGAAGGGCAAAAAGTCTCTTGACACACGATGGGTCTATCGTAGCAAGCAGGACGATTCAGGGGTTATTGTGCGAAACAAAGCTAGACCGGTAGTTCGTGGGTTTCGACAAGTCGAGGGTCTTGACTACACTGAAGTTTATGCTCCAGTAGCTCTCTTGGAGGCTATTCATATCTTCCTAGCGTATGCTTCGTATATGAACTTTACTGTCTTTCAAATGGATGTCAAGACTGCCTTCTTGTATGACAAGGTGAAGGAAGAAATCTACGTTGATCAACCTCCAGGGTTTATCGACTCGAAGTATCCTAATCATGTCTACAAGTTGGATAAAGCATTATATGGGCTGCATCAAGCTCCTAGAGCATGGTATGCAACTTTAACAAAGCATATGCTCGAATATGGTTACACTCACGGCACCATCGATCAAACATTGTTCATAAAGCATGTCGACAAGGACCAGATACTCGTACAAATATACGTCGACGACATAATCTTTGGATCAACGAGCCAAAAGCTTTGCAAGGAGTTCGAAAGTGTAATGAAGAAAAGATTTGAAATGAGTTCGTTAGGAGAAATGACCATGTTTTTGGGGCTTCATGTTAAACAGAATTCAACCGGAATCCTACTACATCAAGCAAAGTATGTGGAGGATATTCTTGAGAAGTTTGCGCTTCACGACGCTAAATCTGCTTCTACACCGATGGCTGAACGATCTCTCCTGACTCCAGATCCTGAAGGCGAGTCCGTAGATCCAACTCTCTACCGATCGATGATCGGATCACTGATGTATCTTACTGCAAGTCAACCTGACATTATGTCTGCAGTCTGTCAATGCGCACGATATCAGGCTAATCCTAAACTTTCTCATCTTATTGCTGTTAAAAGAATTTTTCGGTATATCAAAGGAAGCCCTAAATTGGGTCTTTGGTATCCGAAGAATTCTGAATTTGATCTTTATGCTTTTACTGATAGTAATTATGGAGGCTGTGAGCTTGACAGGAAATCAACTTCAGGAGGATGTGAATACCTAGGTGACAGATTAGTTTCATGGCAATGCAAGAAACAACACACTGTCTCGACTTCAACAGCAGAGGCGGAATACGTTGCTGCATCAGCTTGCTGTTCTCAAGTTATCTGGATCCAACATCAGCTGTTGGCCTACGGTTTGAACTACTTCGAAACCCCTATCTATTGTGATAATGAAGCGGCAATTCAAATAGCAAAAAACCCAGTCCAACACTCTAAAACCAAGCACATCGACATTAAAATTCACTTTATCAGAGACTGTTATGAACGATCTTTAATTCGAATCGAACAAGTCCACACTGATAACAATGTGGCAGACGTGTTCATAAAGCCATTTAACAAAGCTCGTTTCGATGTGCTTGTCAGATTTCTGAAAATGGTACGTTTTAAGGATTAAGTTTTTTATTTATTTTATTTTATTTTTCTTTTCTCAATTTATTTTTGGTTTTATTAGTTTACATTTTCATTTTTTGTTTTAGGTTAGTTTAAAATTTGCGCAGTATTTTGATTCGTATTCTCACCCATGCACAAATTTAGGGGGAGAAATAAAAATCCAAAAACAGCAAAAAAAATAATCAGAAACAATAGTGTCATTTTTGTTCAGCATTTTAAAATTTCTTCTGTTAACAACTTCGGTTGTAAGTACTGTGATGGGAAATGAAATTATCTTGTGATAACGGAGAATCTGAATCGGCGTAATGTAGCTAAGTTGAATCGTCTACGTTCTGTACTCGATGTGCTGGTAGGCACGAAAGATTTTAAATGGACTTGACTAGGAAAAGTTGAACCTAATAAATTTTATGGACTTGACAAACCTTGACCTAGTTAGATCTGTTTAACCTGATGTCACGACGCTCGGATAGGTGGAGCAGGGAGATATACATGAGAATCTATCGATCACATTAAATAACCCGTATTTAGAACTGTGGATTCACCTTTCCTCGATGTGCGGATTCTGTCCTTAATTCCGGTTGGATAGGGCGACTGGTAAATTCCGATAATTTAGGTCTGTAGAATATCATTTTCTTTCTTTTCGTCTGTTATTCATATGTTGCACCCTCTGCGTGATTGGAAGAGATCCGACCTGGATTGAAACATATGCAACTCTATTTCTCTGCAAGTTATATATATGAAATTCTTCTTATCTGTTAGCCATATGCTGTCTCTTTTGCGTGACTTCTAATCCGACCTGGTACACAACATATGCAACCTTCTACTTCTCAACCCCTCTGAAGTAATAAGTTATAGAATTCTGAATCTATCCTCTCTCTGAATGGTTGTCTGCTCACCCGGTGTAAGGAATACTCTGGAAGTTCTTGATGGCTAGGGCATATCAGGAAGCGGGAAACACGTTCTCGTACACTTAAAAATTGAACACATACATATTGTCTGTAGATATCGCTGCTCAGTTTAGGTGGACAACAATATCCCTAGTTGTAGTAAGTTAAATGGTTATAAGGAAAATTTATTTAAGATTTAGGATCTATTATAATAACAAAAATTTACTATTAGGTATGTGCCTGAATCTGTCATCGGTAAAATGTCCAAAACTATCACAATTTTTTCGTGTTTAAGTGGACCACAATACTGGCAATCGATCAGACGAAGATGTGAAGACGAGGGTACCGAGGAGTAAATAAGATTGTCCAATAACTTTGATCCAAGAATCACAAAAGTATTAGTGGTTAAGTTTTTTTCGTTTTGTCAAAATTTTATTTGAATTTTATTTTCACTTTTCACTTTTGAATTTTAATTTTTGTCTTATTTATTTTATTTTATTTTTTATTTTTTATTTTATTTTAATTTTAATTTTAATTTTATTTTTATTTTTATTTTTCATTTTCGAAATTAAATTAATCCTCAAAGTTTTTTTATTTTATTTTTAATTTTAATTTTAATTGTTGGAAATTGAAAATACTGTGTAGTTATCAGGTAAGAGGGTAAGGGAAGGTAAGAAAGGGTAAAAGGAGTTCACTGCCAGAATCTTCTCATTCATGAGATTCTGGCCGCAAACACTTCCTCATACTCTCTCAAAAGCTCAAAAAATCATTTGTTGATTTTTGGAAAAACGTTTACATCATCACAAAGGTAATCTCTTCTAGATCACGAATATGTAGTTTGTTTCAATTTTCACCGTGCCATTGTGTCGAAAATCGAAAAAATGTGTCCGACGGAGCGTACGGTCGTAAGGTTAGGCCGTAAACTCCAAGTGTTTGAAATATGGACTTGTTACTAATTTATATTGGTGCTACTGATTCTTACATTGATATATCTTCAAGTATTGTGCATCAATTCGATGTGTAGGATCGATTTTTGGAGATTTTTCGACTGACGGTTCTTAGGCCGTAAACTCCTAGTTTACAGCCAAGGAACAATGAATTTACTGCCTTGAGTTTTGAATGAATTAACTAAGGAATTTGTTTGTGATAATTTCTCAAAAGAGTCCTTAGGCCGTAAACTTCGAGTTTACGGCCCAAGAACGAATTTTTCAGTTAATTTTATTTTAAAAAAAATATTTTTACAGTTTCCTTACATTGTTGGCAGTAAACTCAATTTTATACAATGAAATTTTATTTTGATCACATTTTTAGTTAGTATATTTTTTTGGTTCAAAATAAATTTTTATTTTGAGGTTTTTTACAGTTGTGTTTAAGTGCAGACAATGGCGAACTTAAAATTTGCAGATATGCCCAACCTAGCAATTGTACTCGTGGATCCTCCGGCTATTCATTCAGATATGCGTTCGATGATTCATCGATTGCGTGAATGTTGCTTAGCATCCGCAATCACTGTTAATCCGGTGGTTTATCAAAGTTTAATACGCGAGTTTTGAGCGACTGCAAAGACACACATGGATAATGATGGCAATTTTACAGTGAAGGCGAAAGTACAGGGTCGAGAGATTGTCATTAATGAAGGCTTTATTCGTGAAGCGTTGTTAATTGATGATCAACCCAACTTCCTGACAGAGATTGGAATCGAAGATGCTCAAAGATTTCTGCGAAGAATGAGTTATGAGGGAACATTTCCGCCGATGCTGAAATAGCTGTTACATCCATACTGGAGGTTTTTGGCCCATGTTTTTGTAAGCTGCATCTCGGGAAGGAGGTCTGGGGCAGATGAGATTTCTCAGCGCACAACTGGTGTTGTGGTATCTCTTGCTGCTGGGTTTCGCTTTAATTTCTCAAAGTTCATCCTTGAGGAATTTGCTATCAACATCAGAGCTTCTACTTAGGATACTTTTCTGTTGTACCCCCGTTTTGTGCAAATGTTCATTAACATTCAGTTTCCAGACGTGAGGAAGACGGGAGAAACATTGGATATGAAGTCCTTGGGTCCCCACACGGTGGGACTCATCAAATAGAATCGGAAAGGCAAATTCATATTTCAAGGACTATATCCTCTTGAAAAGTTTGGGAAGTTTATAGAACTGGATGAACCACCAGAGTCATATGAGTCGTCCGAGCAAACATCCTCGGAGCAAACATCTGCTGAAAGGTCAACTCCATCTGACATTGTTATAGATGTATCTGAATATGAAGAAACCGAAAAAGAAGATTCACCAACTCCTAGAGCTCAGCTGTCTCAGAACGTGAACAAGAGTTGACTGAAGATCAAGCTGTTGGAGAGAAGAATATCAGTGAAGATCGAAATGATTCTTTTGATGATCTTGACCTAACTGGTTTTGATCATGATGATATAGCCACTTCTTTGGCAAGCAGTGCCAATGTTGTGTCTCATGAAAATCTTGACACAATATTCTATAATATCGATGATGTTGTTTTACAAACAACTGAGACAAGGAAATCGAGTGAGACGTTTGAAACGCGAACTCCTACTTCAAAGCAAATGGTGTCGACTTCTATTCCTATGGAGATGATTATGGGATATTCCCCTCCTGTGTCCGTTTCTCCTACTTCCGAACCGTTTGTGAGTGTGTTTTCTCCAGAAACTGACCAACCACAATCTAAAAGAAGAATACTTGATGCAAGACAATCTGAACTGATCGCAAGTTTGGTTAGTGGTCTTCCTACCCCACCTATCACTGTTACTACTACAAGACTCACCACTACAAAGATGTTTCCTACTGGTCCTAGTTCAACATTTGATGTTGCTGGTCCCTCAGCACCACCCGGTTTCTCGGTTCCTAGATTTAATCGGAATGCTGCTTCCAAAAGGTTGGCGCTACACATGGCAGAAGAACAAATTTTGTTGCCTGATCTTCGAGGAAAAGGGTGTCTCTATTGATGAAGGGGGTACCAGGGGTGATAATCTTACTCTTGCTAGTATGCAAAAAGAAATTTTGGTTCTTAGCCAGAAAAACATTGAACTCGATATTCAGGTGGCAGAGCTTCGTGCCGAGAATGTCGATCTTCGTATCCAAGTATCCAAGCTACAATCAGATAAGTCTAGTCTTGGTGGACAATTTGCTGAACTCAAGAAGGATAAGAAGCTAAAAAGCAAGCAGGTCTCTGATTTACAAGATCATTTTAATCTGCTGACTTCGAGCTATTTTGAGTTGAAGAAGAAACTGGAGGTTGATCTTGGTGACAGATATCAGACAACTGTTGAAGAACATAGAATTAATCTTCACGTGTAGGCTTTTCCAGTAGACTTGCCGGTCGGTCAGTCTTCTGGTACCGTTGAACGTGTTACAATTGATCCTCCAGTGGCTCCGTATATTCAAGAAATTATCCGACGAGGTCAAGAAGATGATGTTCAGAGAGGACAATTACTGTTTAAGCGGAACACTACTCGAAGTGCATCTCGGGGTGAACCTTTGATAACTGTCACTGATCTTGAAATTATTAGATTCCGAGACACATTTGGAGATAGATCCGGAGTGGCTACATGGGGATTTCATGACCCTCTCAGACTGTGGATTATCATTTGTAAGAGTGGTAATTCAGAATTGTATAAGGATATCCATGCTTTTAAGTCTTTAACAAGAATTGATCTAACGGAGTTGTCACAAGCTTCGTGTATCAATCTCTTGAATAATCCGCAGGTTGCATAGTTTAAGCACTTTTTGGATGATCAAGTTAAGAAAGGTTTTCCTTCAATGCCGACGACAGAGTCAGTTATCTTGGAACATCCAGATGTCTTTGAAGAATCTACCGACAAGCCATTACAGGTGATTATGTGGCCTCCTACGAAGCAGGTCAAACAATTTCCAATTCCTCCAGGGCTATCAGGATAGATCTCTTAGTTCTTTGGAATGTTGGGTCTATGATGAAAATACATCTGGAGCAGTTATCAAACTTAAAAATGGGTGTATCCGTTTGTACGATCGCAGAGACTTGCTGCAATTCAGGAAATGGGATATTCATTATCTTAGCAACTTTCAAATTATAGTTGTTGAAGATATTTACGAGGAAGGAGCCAAGGTGTACACAACAATGGTCGCGGAGATTCTAAGCAAGAGAATGTAGAATGGAGCGATGGGCCAGATGGACGTGATGATTGTCAACAAAGGAATGGGTTCGAGGTAGTCCAAACCAAGGGAGAGATTGAAAGACCCTGTATAATGGTTTGGTCTAGGCATACTAGTTAGTGGTAGTGATTGTGTATGAAAAACCGATTTTGTCTAGTTTACGGTTGTTATATGTTTACGACCGTAAACTCCTCACAGTTGTAAGTCAGGTCTATAAATAGGGCTTTGTGTCAGACTTTAAAGGTTGTTGATGCCTTCGTGTTTTCTCAAAGTTGTATCAGATGTTTTATTGCTTTAAGGCGTATGAAAGCTTGGTTCGTTTGTTATTTGCTTATTATTTCATCTTTAGCTTCTGTTATTTGTCTTTGATCATTGGTAGACCCGTTTTCAGGCTTTACAAGAACACACTTTTCAGATCGTTCAGGAAATTTATCAGTATTGTTTAACTTTGTAGCAAAAGTTAAGCATCCAAAAACAGGAATATTATCATATGTTGGAACATGATTATAAACCAATTCAAAAGGTGTTTTACCATTTAAAACAGAGGATGGAGTTCTATTTTAGGCAAACCAGCTTGAAACAACAAAGACCAAGCAACAATAAGTGTCTATGTTTTCGTTCTGCCACTCCATTTTGTTGTGGAGTGTGAACACAAGATGTCTGATGTATAACTCCTTTAGTTTCAAGAAAACTTGTCATTTTTATATTAACAAATTCTATTCCATTATCTAATCTAATAATCTTTAGATTGACATTAAACTGATTTTCCAACAACATAACAAATTCATGAAAACAACTAAACACTTCATCTTTAGACTTCATCAAATAAACCCATGTTGCTCTAGTATAATCATCTACAATAGTAATAAAAAGTCTAAAACCACCAAGAGATGTAACTCTGTAGGGACCCCAAACATCTAAATGAACAAGTTCCCCAAGACTAAATGACTTGTGTTCACTCAAAGGAAAAGGCTCCCTAGTTTGTTTAGCCTTATGACAAACATCACATGGCATAACTGGATCATTTTCAAAATTCAAAAAAGGTTTTAAATAATTAAGTGCTTTATCAGCTGGATGTCCCATTCTATTATGCCAGGTCAATTTTGAAACAAAACATTTATGATTATTATACATAGAGTTAGACCTACCTAACAATTGATTTTCCAAATAATAAAGACCTCCAAATTCTTTACCAGTCTTCACAGTCTCCATTGACAGTGAATCCTGAATAAAACAATTATTTTCATCAAAAATGACTTTGCACTAATTTTCTTTACAAATCTTATGAACAGACAAAAGACTAACATGAAATTCTGGAATAAGAAAAACATCAGATAAACCAATAGAATCAGAAAGATTAATATTTCCAATCTTATCTATTTTAGCAGTTGAACCATTAGGATGATCAACTCTTAGATTAAGTTTAGAAACATCAACCAAATCAGAAAGATGTGATTCAGAAGCAGTCATATGTTGACTAGCTCCCGAATCAATAATCCACTTCTCTTTATTAAAGAAAATGTTATTACAAGACATACCTGCCATATTAGCATTAACAGGTACACCTTCAGATACTTCTTTCTCATGAAGAAGAGACATTAACTTTTTATATTGATCATTTGTTAGAAAATGATGATCAGACTTATCAGAAGAAACAGCAGAAACATTAGCATTATCACTAATATGAGGAGACACAGTAGATACAGTAGATGATTTATTAAACTCTGATTTGGGTTTACAATCCTTAGGATACCCAATAAGCTTGTAACATTTTTCAATAGTATGTCCTTTAATCCCACAATTCTTACAGATTAAATTCTAATTTTTCCTTTAAATTTTTTATTATCAGAAAATTTACCAGCAAAAGTAGAAGAATGTTGATTTTTATTAGACAAAACAGAAACATTTCCATGCTTATGATTAGAATCTTATCTGGAAAGAATAGAAAAGGAAGTTTTTACATTAGGCAATGGTTCCATTATTAGAATATGACTTTTAACCTGGTTATATGAGTCATCAAGACCCTTAAGAAACTGCATAAGTTTCATAAGTTTAGAATGGTTTTTAGTATGAGTAGCTGCTTCACAAGTGCAATCAGGACACTTTGTTAAGCCATCAAATTCTTTCCATAGACCATCCAACTTATTAAAATAATCAGATACTGACAAACTACCTTGTGTGAGACTATTAATTTGTTGGTGAACATTAAAAACAACTGACCCATCAGCCTTATAATAGGTTTCAAAAAGTTCATTCCAAACATCCAAAGCAAATTCAGAATAGGCATGTCCAATATAAATGGATTCAGAAAGAGAGTTAAGAATCCATGAACGTACTATAGCATTAACCCTGTCCCACTTAAGAGATTTAGCAGTATCTGTTTTATCTTTTAACTCAGTTCCTTCAATAAAACCTTGTTTATTTCTGGCTTTAAGAGCCCTAGTCAATAACTTTTCCAAACACGAAAATTTTCAGTACCAAGTAGTTTGAAGCTTATAATAGTTGTTACAGAACGATCAGAAGGATGCAGATAAAGATGATCATCAAAATTTATAGCATCTATTTTTTTAGATGATTCAGGTGGTGTATCAATCATGATTATAAAACCAAATAACCAATCAAGATATCAGACAAATAAGAACAAGAATCAAGAATCAAGAAAATAAAAGAGCGTGCGAAACTTACAAAGATACTCAATAATGTGCTCAATAAGCAGAAATGTAGTTCCGATGAATCTCAATCACAGATTCACCGCTGAAAACCAAGTCAGGCATTCAAATGCCAAAACCAATCTGATTTTAGAACCTTGTTTGCACGATCTTAACGTTGACCGTCGAGATAGTGTTGGCCGTTAGGATTAACCCTAAACGTTTACTACTATCATGAACGTTTACTCTTAAGACGTGACAAGAGAACAACCAGATTGATGATCACCTCACGACCTTAACTGATCGTAACAACTCTAGTTCTGATAACAAATCACAAGACCCCAGGAGCATAAGAAGAAAAAAGAGAATCTGAACCAGATCCAGACACAAGACCTGAAACCCTAACTCAAACTAAACCCTAATCGAATCTAGTTAAAAACCAGGAAAAAAAACAATCGCAACTTGGCTCTGATACCATCAAAAGAAATCTAAACACGCAAAATCACAACATCATAAGTTCTTTTTATTAAGAACCAGAAGGTTTTCATCAAAACTTACATATAAAACCTCACTACAGTATTCACTCTTCTCTCTACAATGAAACCTCACTACAAGACTCTCACCTAATCTAGACTCAATTACACAAGATTAGGAAGAAATGATATACTCTAAGAACAAAACCCTAGAGAGAAAAGAGACGAAGAAGATGAAAGAATAAAACTGATCTGTATGTTGTAAATGTTACGAATACTTCATTTCTCACACATACAACAAATATATACCCCTGACTAGTCAACCGGGTCACTGATCTAAGATAAGGATCAGATATAACCCGCGTGTTTTACATCTTAACCATATCACAACTTCAATCCAATATTCCTACGCAATATACACAACATACCCTTCCATACAAAAACATAACAATATAACAAAATAACCAAAATACAAATATTAAAAGGATACATAAAAGGATATAAATGAATTATAAGTTTGCATTGAAATATCTTGATAATTCAACACTTTGTATCCCTTTTTATGTTTGTTTGTCAAGATATGATGTACTAGTACCTCACACCATAGTTAAAGACTTTATACAATTGTTCATCCTTTTGGAATGTATGACATGTTAATGCACTTGTTGGCATCAATTTTCATTAGGTACTGTGTTGGAAGAATATGTTGGTGTGTTTGTTTAAAGGTGTGCTATCACGGGTTCTTGAATCTTCAAGCCTTAATTACAGGTTTTCAGCCTTGAACTTATCAGATTAATATGTTGTCATCCACAAAAAACCATAATTTCACACCCAAAGATTTCGCCACTTCATTTGTGTCCGTTGAGGTTTGATTGATCTTCCTGGATCTTCTATAGAAGTGTACAAAGTTTATAAACTTTTTGACTTTCTTAGTATGCAGAATGGTTACCTACTCTCTTAATTCCTTTTTCTCATGTCATTAGAAAATAGATAAATTTTTTTAATATTTTGTGAAGTTTAATAATTATGAAGTGCAAATTTATAATGTGTTTTTTTTTATGTTTTTTCTTGTGGGGAGGGTGTGGTGGAAAATCTTTTTGATTTCTTGAAGTAATTATGTGTAGATGAATTAAGATTTTCAATTTCCTTACATTGTTCTTTGTTTTTGCCAAGGTGAAATAGGTTTGGTTAACTTTATGCTTCATATCATCAACGTCAACACTAAATAGGTATATTTACCATTTTGACCTTTGAGTTTGTGAAACTTTGAATAATCTTTAATTATTGGTGTTAAAAAATTTATTTTTGAAATAATGTTCCAAATTTGTAAATGACATTTTGATGTTATGGGTTTGATGACAATGATCTTTGTGTTTTTCAAGTTGGGTAATACACAAAGCATATGTCAAGTTAAGCTAATTAATTTCACTTTTATTTTATTTTTAAAAAAATCATCATTAATTTACGTTTTTGATATAATATATTTTATATGTTTTGTATGATTGTATCTACCAAAAAAACACATGACTTGATACAACACTAGAAAAATACACAACTAAATCCAAGAACTAGCAAAACAATTTCCTTTGTTTGTTTACTACATCGTATGTATGTATATATATATATATATATATATATATATATATATATATATATATATATATATATATATATATATATATATATATATATATATACTACAACATTGCACCTTCAACCTATGTGTTATTAATATGTCATTTCTTTACCCTTATTAGCACGATACTTTTATTTTCTTACCCACATTACCCTCTATGCAAATTTGCAGGAAAACAGCTATTACGACAAGGATACATATAGAAGCACACATGATTGAAGCTGCAAATGCATGTAAAAAGTATGTTATTATATTTTTTTAGACGAGATCACGTTGAAGTTGTACACGCTTGTATAAACGATGAAGAATCAAAACATCGAAATGATGATCGACCATCTCTGTCTTGAATGTATAAATTTGTTGGGTTATAACCCAATCTTACAGAAAATATGAATTCTAATTTTCATTTGATTGTCGATTATAAGAATATACTTCTATTTTCTTTTTCTTATTTATTTTTTATATTGATAATTCACACTTATAAAGAATAAAATCTTTATCTTTTGGTTGTTGCCACATTATACTTTAGATGACTGTAAAAATACATGCATTACTTTCTGTGGGTCGTGCTTAGCACGAGCCTCAAACTTTTCTAGTATATATATATATATATATATATATATATATATATATGTTTAGGTTCATTTGAGACCATTCTAATTTTGTGAGACCGTGAAACCAAATCTAAAAATAATTTTAAAATGCAAAATTAATGGAAAAATCCAAAAATTCTTTTTTTTTTAATATTATTTTCGGAACTTAAATTAACTAAAAAAAATAAAAAAAAAATTCTGTTTTTTTTGAAAAATAAGTGAAATATTCTAAATAGAATATTACACTGACATATTCTAAAAAAATAATTTTAAAATGCAGAATAAATGGAAAAATCTAAAAAAAAAATTTAATATTATTTTTGGAACTTGAATTAACTAAAAAAAATAAAAATAAATTCCATTTTTTTTTGAAAAATACGTGAAATATTTTAATAGAATATTACACTGACATATTCTAAAAAATAATTTTAAAATGCAAAATAAATGGAAAAATCCAAAAATTCTTTTTTTTACTATTATTTTCGAAACTTGAATTAACTAAAAAAAATAAATGTTTCTCACGGTCTCACAAAATTAAGCCGTCACACACACACACACACACACACACACACACACACACACATATATATATATATATATATATAGGAAATAAAACGTGTTACATGAATTATGAGTGCAAGCGATAATCTAAGGGGCATTGTTGTCACGTCTTTTGAAAATTTTATTTGCAACAACTTGGTTTTGCTTGGAATAAACAAGCAAATAGATCACACATTCAGAACCACAATATTTAATGTGATTCACTCTATATCAATAAGGTAGAATTGAGTATTTAATGTGTGTATGACCTAGGTGGATGTCATTGTTTTAAAAGGCGCGTCATGGCGTCGATCAATGTGTGCTATTGTGTGAGTCATGATATAGCTATTACAAAAACGTCTAAGGTTTGTTTGTTAAACGTGGCGTCCAAATAACGTGTCAATTCGAGCCTTATTGCGTTATGTCATGTGTTTTTTTTAAGACACATGTTTTTTAGATGTTTTGTTTTTGTATATTTTTTATTCGGCCTAAAACAATTGAGTTTTGTTAACTTTTTTATATTAAATGATAATATAGCGTTTCTAAAATCTTGATAAATTTCTTGACTTAGGCCTGACCTTGCCGTCAAACTTACGCCTTACGTTATTTAAAACATTGATGGATGCTACGTGTAACTCTTGGAAGCAAAGGCGGAATTAGGGGATTCTCGGGATGGCCGACCCAACCCCTTAAGTTTTGTAGCATAGTTTAATTTTTATGAAAACTTTTCCGGTGTGCCATCCATAAAATCATGTGTGCAACCTCCGAGAACTTGTCCTTGTGTCTGTCACTACTTGGAAGTACAATAATTTAGAAAAGGGCACAATATCCGTTGCATAAAAGTGGTGCAAGCCTTGTGTTTTCCGATTGGTGGGATTTTCGTCACGAACATAAGTTATTAAGTGTCGCGTCCGGTCTAGGAACGTGTCGTGTAATATGAATAGTGAAATTTTTACGTCGGGTAATTTGGACTCAACTTGCCTTGGCCAAACACACATCCCGCCTTTGTTTTATGTTCTCCATGTTGATCGGTGTCAGCTCGTGGATCATGCTCCTTGTAAAACATCACCTCGTATTTATGCGATTACAAAACTAAAACTCAGTAAAAATCTAAACTACAAAAAACATCACATAGTAAAAAACCCACCGAACTAAAAACATAACAAACAATAAAATACAAGCTTTTAATGAAATCAGTAACCACATAATCTAACCAAAATAAACCGTTTCCCAACAACGATGTGAAAAAACTGGATGTATAAAATTTAGTTTTAAATTTAAAGCTAATTTCACCATAACTAGAGACTACTACACAACTGGGTAAACATTGTCAACATGCTACATCAACATTGGATTAAGAACATAAGGTAATTTGTGTAAGAAAAAGTTCATCGGATTAGTGGTAAAATGGTCGTATTTTAATAGAGGGTTGAGTGGAAAATGTGCTTCCCCGCTCTGTGAAAATCCATGTGTCAACTTTATGAGGTGAGTTACTTTCTAGTAGAAGTGGGTCTAAGGCACCAAAATCGGCCCACCAGTAAAAGTTATAGTACAGATGATTGTCTTTGTGATAATTACCTGATATGTTGCTATTTGTTATGATTATGTGCTAGTATGTTATGATGTTATGTGATATGTGATAGGAGGGGTAGGATAGACCCCAGTACCAGTTGAAAGGACCGAAGGGGTGGTTAGTAACCAGTTACGATAGATAGATTATAATATATGTGCTATGATATTATGTGGTAGTGGTAGGGGTGAAATAGTCCCCGGATGCCGGTCGACAGGACCGAAGGGGTAGGCCAACACCATGATATGTTAGGCAAGGTTACCGGTCGATAGGATCGAAGGGGTAGGCCAACATCCTTATATGCTAGGCAAGTTACCGGTTGAAAGAAACCGAATGGGTAGTCAATATTCAAATGTGCTAGACAGTATGTGCTATGTGTGATATGTGGTATGATGGAGAAACTCACTAAGCTTTATGCTTACGGTTTTTAGTTTTGATTTCAGGTACTTAATCGTCGAAGGGGAAGGAACTGACACGGTAGCAGCGCATCGCACACACATGATTTCCGCATTTTGAGATCCATAAGATTGTACTCTGATTTTATTATTACTATTGACGATATAACTTTTGAGACATGAGATTATGTTTTATGGATTTATATGACATTAATGATGTGTTTCTAGTAAACGTTTTTATATAAGTAACATAATTAAAAAAAAAAAAAAAAAACAAAATTTTTGATCTAGAAAATTGGGATGTTACAAAATAAAACTAAAAGATAACTATTAAGAAATTATGCATAAAAAAGGAAAACCGACGTGCTTAAAGAAGGGAAGATAACGTCTCAATGAGTTAAAATAAAGTAGTAAGTCACATAAACAATATACATACAAAGTCAAATAGTGAAACACTACTCGCTAAGATACTTTAAAATACGTATAAAATCATTTGATTTTAAATCCTAAATAATTTTTAATTTCAAAAGTGCGAAAAATATAGTTCCATAATTCAAAACAACTTTAATTTCTTTAAAATGAGAAGGTGGAATCAATTAACATTTATTACACAGTTCAATGTTACCATACAAGTCAACCATTTGGAGTGTGGTGACTTAGTAAGATATATGAAAGATGATATTGTAGATAAACTATTGATCCATGTTTAAATCATGTTCAAATCCTGATACTACTCAACCCTTGTGGCCATGGAGGTTCGTCTACAGTGACTCCAGGGCATGAGACATAACCTCATGTTTTGTAGCGAGAGATTATTTAGTGCGCAAAAGCTGACCCTAAAACCCTAGTTAGGAAAATCCCATTTTCCAAAATATTTTACGCTGTTATTATTATGTTATGTAAAAGATATGTTAAATGATATACCATACAAGTCATGGCCTTTAATACATTTTCACTATCTTTTACAAAATTAATCTAAGATATTTAATTTAAGCACATCAATCTATCTATATCTATCTATCATAGATACTTATAAAGCTAACATTTTTTTCTTGAATCTCATGCATTTGAAACCCCTTTTTTTAACTTCCTCAAACCACATTCATTTGAAACCCCATTTTTTAACTAATGCAATTAAAAAGTTTTCTTAATTATGATTTAACACTCAAAAGTTTTATAATTTATATTATGTTTAATTAGCATTTAATGAAATGTTTACTATAAAAAAGGTGAATCTTTTGTGTCTTTCGTGTTATATAAAATCTTGCATGTAAGAAGGATGTTATAAGAAAATGAAAAAAAATCTCAATAGGTACAATCCTTTTAGAACGTATTTGCAGTGGTGGAGTCCCTAAAAGAGCTCTACAAGTCAAGGTTGTGGATTAATGTATCATTTTTTACTCATAATTTGATTGTGTTATATTGTTTTTCTAGTAATATAAATAAGACCATTCAAAATCATATGTTTAGAGATATTTTGTTTTCTCAAACCATATTGATTTGAAACCTACATAACTCACTACTAGAAAAAAGGCCTTTTACGACGCTCATTGTGCGTCGTAAAACGCTCAGACGATGCGCAAATGCGCGTCAAGGAAGGCCCTGTCATAACGAGAGACGACGCGCTTTTGCGCGTCGTCTATTTACGACGCGCAGTTATGACACACAATGCGTATCAAGGATGGCCCTATCATAAAGGAAGACGACACGCGGTTGCATGTCATAACCTTACGACGTGCATGTTTATGACACGCAATGCGTATCAAGAAAGCCCCTGTCATAAATGAAGATGACACGCGTTTGCGTGTCATAAACTTCAGTAACCATTTCCGATATACATTTACGACGCGTCTTTACAATACTCATTCACACATAATACAAAAATATGTAAACAAATATTTACCAAAACTATCAATTTCATCCAATAACATCATGTCAAAAAATTGTAATACATTGATATTAAGGGGATCTAATTGTACATTGTTATTAAGAGGTTTTCTCTAACTATATAAGCTAATAGTACATTGCTATTAAGGAACACCTTCTTGTTTCTACTTATTATTGGTATGCTTCTTTTGTTTCCATATGATACTTGTGGAGGCTCCACCTAGTTATCACTCACAGTCTTCTTAAAGTCAACCTTGTGAGAATATCAACACCCTTGAAGTCAAAAGTCATAAGTTGAAATGGTAAATACCTGTGAAACAGTCTGTTTACACAACTGATGCACAATCTCATCATTCATTATAACTCCTATGAAATGTAACACACATGAAAAATGAGGGAAAAAATGTAAAAAGTCAAAAAATGAACACTTACCATCTTCTCTGACAATACCATCATGCCCATCTGAAGAATACGGGTCTAGAACAACATTTGTGTAGATGTTCATGTGATTTCACCAACATTTGTGTAGTTGATACAAGATTGTGATCTAACTTCTGCATGACCTCCATACTCATCGGGAACATCCTCCTGTAAATATTATTCAAGAGTATAAAAAATGGTTATGAATGTTGGGTGTGTGTAAATTTATCATAAAAAAAAAGCTTGTTTGAAAAGACCAAATTGTCACCTGGATCGCATGGCCAGTATGTCGGACAACCACCATTTGAAACTTTTCATGCATTTCTCGTATTATGAGAGCCCTGGTACATAAAACTGTATAAGCAAATTTCATTATCACAATCTAGTAAGTTGTATATGAAACAAATTTATAACACTAATGCTAAACCGTATGTAGGGGTAGTTTTCATTAAATAATAATAATAATAATAATAATAATAATAATAATAATAATAATAATAATAAAAACTCTTAAAATCACTTCTTTTTAACCAAATAAACAATATGTAGGGGCAGTTTGGTCAAAATTAGTAAACTTATTATTTTTTTATCAAAAAAACAATATGTAGGGGTAATTTCGTAAAAAAAATCATAAAATCACTATTTTAAAAAAAAATAATAATCTAGGGGCAGTTTGGTCAAAACTGTTAAAATCATAATTTTTTTATCAAAGAAACAGTATGCAGGGGCATTTTGGACTATATATATATATATATATATATATATATATATATATATATATATATATTAAAATCACTATTATTTTTACCAAAAAAACCGTATGTAGTACAGTTTGGACAAAAAATTATTAAAAAAAGAAGATGTATATAAGGGCATAAAACATAAAATAAAATATTATACATACATTAAAGCATACATACCTGATGATAACACAGTGGATTCCTTGAAGAAGAAAGATAAAATATGATTTCTAGTTTTTATGATGTAAGTACATAAGAAGATCCTAGAGGAAGGTGACAGTAACACCATTAACCCTAAAGAAAGGAAGAAAATACATGTCAGACAATCATACCTTCATTAAAGTTTAAAGCCAGATATGGAGAATTAAATACATGAACAAATATTCCCATAAGCAAGAGACTACTATATTTCTGTTTTCTCATTGCACCTTATAATATGTATCACTTATAATTATCACAAAAACAAGTTGGAATGCATATGTTTTAGAAGTGATAAAATTAAAGCTAAAGTACCTACTAAGTCACATCAGCAGCTATTGTGCCCATCCAGCTGAAGGAAGAAATCTCCAAGGTAGAACGCTTGTTAGATATTCTTTCTTTGACTGTATGAAGAGGTAAACCATCATTCCACAAAGTGAATATTTGCATGTTGAGTGGACAGTTTAAGTGACCTCTAGAAATCATTCCACACTAAAGAATTAGATTTCAAAAGTTAATGTATACTTCTTCTTTTCCCAAAAAAAATATTTAAGACATAAAAGTGTATTCATACATATATAAACTTGTAGTGCAATTGAATGGTTTTGCAGTTAAACAAGGGAATATAAGTGGTTATCAACTTTTAGAAGGCAAATAAGTTATTATAGAAATCCATTTGTTCTATAATCTTCAATAAACTAATAAAATCAATGATCGATATCAGATATAGATGAGCAAGACTGAAGTTAATGTGATGCAAAGCATGGAAGATTTGTGAACTTTCTAATTGTTCTTTTGGATCAGTGAGATGCATAAGGAAGGCACAACATACTGCATTCAAATCTTCATTGAGATAAAAAAAAAAAAAAGTGATGTTAAAAATATTATAAATGAATAAATTACTCAAGACATTCAACAAGTAGTTAATCAAATTTTCAGTCTTGGTCAGTGGCGAATCTAGAACAAAATAGCACGTGGTTCCTACTTAAATGAATGCAAAAAAACCAAATAGTCAACTCTATGTATGACAGATTAGGTCGAGTTGAACCAACAAAAAAACAACCGGTTCGTAAAGCTCGAGTTCAACCAGACCAATAGAATAGTTAAAAACTGGTAAAATCAGTGTACTTAACACTAAAACCTGATTTTTGCAACAAAAAAATAACTACTTTGCAC
This sequence comes from Lactuca saligna, assembly GCF_052625555.1. Lineage (NCBI taxonomy): Eukaryota > Viridiplantae > Streptophyta > Magnoliopsida > Asterales > Asteraceae > Lactuca > Lactuca saligna. The sequence goes on from NC_136417.1 coordinate 51,375,446, forward strand.
GACCGAGTCTGTTACCTTTTTAAAAAGTTCATTTGTAACAACCATTTTGTACGAACAACAATATCAGAAAAGTTGTTTGCTTTTTTTAATTTCCTAATAACCATTCATAATTTATTTTTATAACATCAAACAGCTTCAACTCTTTTTTTTATCTTCAATGTCTGATAGGTTTTCAAAGTATTAACCATTTGCTTTGAAATGTAAGTATCAGTTTTCCATTATTTTTTATTTATTTGTTTTCTTATTTTATCAAATATTATTAGGTAGGTCCTAATTATTTTTAAGATAATTTGTATTCTTTTTTCTATTCAAATATTATATAAATTAAAAAAATTAGGTGGGTCCTAGGACCCACCTTGCTTGTAAGTGGATTCGCCTCTGGTCTTGGTGATGCTCCCAACCATAAATTACTCAAGAAATTTAACCCCAGTTGGTGCTGTTTTGGGTAGCTATTTAATGAGTAATTTGAAAAAAAAAACATAAAGGAAAAAACCAAATTTAAAAAAACCTCTAATATTTTTATGTTAGGTTGGTAAACAAAGGGATGCCAGTTAAAATCAAATATATGAATAGTTTTATTAAAGGAAAAAATTGCATAACACATGCTTAATGTAGATATGAAGTGCGTAGTAGGATATGCCCTGTTAGAAAGTGAAGTTTCTTGTGCAAATAGAGATCAAATTTAAACAGGCATGTATAAATAGTTGGTCAACCTTTTGACTATTTCAGAATGTTATCTTTCTAATTACACCACAGTTGGAATACAATTAAAAAAACAAGAATACTTTATTATTTATAAAATTTCATAAAAAATTGAGAGTACCTTAATAGCAAACACATTTCTTGACTATGTAACATGAATGAATTTCAAGAGGAGACTAGAATCACAATAGAGAAACAGGTAGAAGCTAAAACACCAAAGCCAATCCCCAGGACAAAGTAAAGCTTCTTATTTTGTGTTAATTTGGCATTGATCCTCTTCTTGACTTGCCTTATTATCTTGTTCTCCTCCCTCATCACTTGGCACTCTTCTTTCATAATCATATTCTCCCTCCTTAACTATATACATACATATCACGAACCAACAAAAATGTATCTTCTTAAACTCGACTGTTTAATTTGTTTGCTGGTTATTATACTATTTTATTGCACCTTGTTTTCTTTAAATGTGTACCTATTGTTATTACTTTTATATAGCTAGAATTCTGATAATAAATTTTCTAAAGATATAGATGACATCAAAATAGAATTTGGTGTGTTACTGTTACCTCAAGAATAGTGTTGACAAGTTTTTGTGTTGCTTCCTTCCATGAGGATAATGTTTATGAAGTGATAGAAATTTCATGGCTTGATTACACCTCCTCACCAGTTATTATTGAAGTAGTAGGAGTAGTGGAATCAGATAGAAGAAGTCCCTTATTCATAAACTCCTCTCCAATCAAATTCATAGTTTCAGGATCCAACTTCTCACTTAACTGCACAAATCCCCACATAGATGAAGAAGATGAGTCCAAATTTGTCATTTTGCACGGAAGTAGATTGTTATGTTGTAATGGGAATAAATGAAACTGGCCACAGAACATGTGACATCCTCATGCAAAGGATATGTTGCAGCCGCTGTTGAACGTAGTGCAAGATCTAACAGAGACTAAAAATTAAACTCAAATAAATTAAAACATAAATTTTATCCCTAACCATACATATGGATGATACACATAAGGGTAAATTATAGAAACAACATTACATTTTGGGCAATTTTGCAGTTTAACTAACCATTTCTACTTTATTTTTTTCCAATAAAAAAACCATTAAAGTTTCAGAAATATTTCGAATTTAACCATTTTGACCTGATATAATAGGTCAAACATGGTTAATTTGGAGAATTAGAATGGTTAATTTGGAAAAAATGTCTTAACTATTATTGTTTGATTGGAAAGAATAAAGTATCAGTGGTGTATTCACAATAATTACCCATAATATACTCTGGTTTTTTTGAGTAAGATAATACGAGTTAAATGGAGAAAGACCTGAAGCTTCTCAACAGAGATCTCATTTGGTGTTTTATCAAGTTCATCAAGTGTAATATCCGTAAAATGAACCAAGAAATCACCCTGTATTTGTAACTCAACCAAATCAAATATCAAATTTAATTACAAATTACAATTCAAAAAATTTAAACTACAAAAACACAACAATCAAAATTTAACCTGATCCGGAAGAAGATAATGCTTAATAGAACGCAATGAGGTCATGTTGTCAACATTCAAAAATAATAATTGGTCACAAAATATTGTTAAAATAACTCAAAAGAACAACCATATTTGAAAAGGAAGGAGTCAAAATTGGTTTGTTGATAATGTAAAGCCATATTTGAAGTAAGAAGCACCGTGTTGTTTGGGCCCCATGACTTGCGACTCCCCCCAATACTGATCCAACTCTATTTTTGAAGTAAGAAGCATTGTGCATGAAGAACATAACCATGACCATTCCTCGTTTCATACTCTTCCAAAAATCAAATTTAACAAGGAAAACATAGGCAACTTGATACATCAAAGGTGCATCAAGTATAAAAAAGAACATGGAAACTGATATTAACACTGTCATATAGTAGTTTGGTGCACTGAACACTGTCACCACATTCTTGTCCTAATATCAATCAAAATCTTATTAATAAGCCTAATGATTATCATTAAAGAGGGATATAGGGATAGAGGGCTAATTAAGTAAATATACATGACACCAGTTGAAACCCTCCATGAAAAGCTAGTAAGCTCTGGAGATGAGAGTAAGCCCATTTGTATAGTTGAAGTGAGACGTGATGTCTTGTCCGAATGTGTACCCGACCCCATGTGGAGAGAACCCCTACCCGCATCTATCATCTGGATCCGACCTTAACAGATCACACATTGTTCCTTCATGTGGGACCTACAAATTCTTAAACACACCAATTTAATTATTACAATTTAAGTATCACTATCATCTAAGATTGCAAAATCTAGTGTTTATGATATGTGTATACTAACTAGATCGTGCTTTTTTATAGCAAACATGGAGTCCCAACGACCTGTTGTATTAGTTCTAAGTGGAAAATCAAAAAGTGAGAAGGAATTTGCAAGGTCTTTAAAAGAAAGGTTATCCCTTAAAATCACAGATGATGTAAAGTTCCAGACCTATTTGCATTCTGAGATGGAAAAGCAATTGGAAAAAGATGAATTCAACATTGATACTTACATGGATCCTGAAATCACTAAAGAAGGGCATTGGTCCTTCAGAAAAAGATGAAAAAGTTGACTACTGAAGAACGGCTTCGTGGATAAAATTGCAATCAAGCCCTAAATTGAATGGTTCTCCATTTAAAGAAAACACAGTATAGGGCTAGAGTTGATAATTTGGAAGAAAAAGACGAAGAACAGAAGAATATGAGGTCAAACTAACGGAATGGAATAAATAAAGGAAAATTCTTACCTTTTTCTTCGAACGGAGGGTCAATTGACTTTCAATTTTCGGTGTTAGGGCTTAGCGATTGTAAGAGGAAGAAGACATACGTACTCTCATAGATGATGGTTGTATGCGCTTGATTTTGCGAAGATGTGTTAAAGGAAAGAACTAGGGTTTTCTTGTTGTAAGTCAGGGGAGAAGCTGAGAAAGTAATTAGAGGAGAAGGGGGGAATCGCTGAAGAAGAAAAATAGGATGTCTTCGTAAGATGGAAGGGAAAATTGGTTTAGAAGCTGGTCAAACGTAATGAAACGTTGAAACGTTTGGAAACAACTTCTCCCAAATGGTTGGAGAAGATGGTCGGAGAAACTTAGCAGTGCGAGATCGGAGGTTGGGTGGTGGTGCGATGCTGCTATGAAGACCAACGCCCTAGGGCTTTTTCTTGCTAATCGAAAGAGGCGGGGGGGTTAATTTTTGGGATCCAATATAGGCGGGTAAAATCCCGCTTTAAACGCGTGTTTCATTAAAAAAATTATAAAGCGACACACTTAGATGACACACGTTTTATGAATGGTGCCCTCCGCGTTTTCTTTTTTTCTTTTCTGACACTAATTTTACGGCACGCACAAATCTGTGCCCTCTATCCTTCATATTTTGCAAAACTGACATTATTTTTTAGGGCACACATAAATGTGTATCGTCTATCAGCACGTGTCATTGTTTGCGTGTTATTAAAGGGCTTTTTTCTAGTAGTGACTTTTTATATTCCTTAATTAAAACCATTTATAGTATTTATAAATTTCCAATAACTTTTTTGCATTCTCTTATTATATATCTTGTTATATTAGTATATATTTCTTACAAAAACTCGTCACTTAGTTGAAGATATTGTGATTCAAATGTTTTCATATAGTTGAAGCATTCACAATCAAAATATGATGATCTGAAGAAATGGGTTACGTCGCATCGATGGTAATTGTAATATGATTTTTTCTTTCAACTAAAACAAATGAAGTTTTTCTATTCTTTCTTTATATTTAGTTTCTCATTTAATCGTTATATGTGATTTTTGTGTATTACTCAATCTTGAATGTGACTCTCCAAACATGAATGTTTTGCTTGGAATATCTTTCTGATTCTTCTTTTTCAAGAAAAATATTTTGATTGCAGGTTATTGAAGAATTGTCATCAAGTTTCTATGGTTCAATGTTGTTAAATGAAGAAAGAAGATTCAGAAAACGGATATAGGTTTTTTTTGTTTGAGGAAAGTTGACGAATGTTAGTTTTTTCTTTTTATTTAAATGTATGTTTATGTAACATCTTTATTTATATATTCAACCACTCAATGCTCTTATTTATTTGATTGTAGTTTTTCTATTTTCATTATGTTTATTTTCTATTTTTTTGTTGTGTTATCCTATACAACATATTTAAAAGATAACATAATTTTTAACATTTGATATGTAATTATGATAAACTTATCATGATATGTTATTTATATGAAAGTAATTTATCCATATTACTACGACAATAATTAAATATGACATTTATGAAAATATATATTATATGTGATTTGTTTAACATGTATATGCACCTATGTGTTATAAATTTATAATTAAATTTCTTTATGTTTAATAATCGAATGGATTAAAATGATGCATCAAAACCAATTATTTAGACGAATAAAATAATAATAATAATAATAATAACAAAAATAAATACAAATTTCCAAGTAACGCATTCATTTGAAACTCATACTACAACTCAAGAGTTTTCTAATTTATATATATATATATATATATATATATATATATATATATATATATATATATATATATATATATATATATATTAGTCACAACTTAAGAGTTTTTAACTTATGATTATTAATTAGTAATCACTAATAACTTTTTATTTTCCTTTCTTTTATAAGGTTGTAAAGTTTTGGTCACTAAAAACGTTAATGTATTTGAAGAGATTTGTGATTTAAATATGAAGAGTTAATAAAAATGTTATAATAGATGTTTTATTGTTTTTATGTTATTAAAAGTTATAATGTTTATTTTTCATATTTTTTTATTATTCGTTGTATGTGTGTGTGTGTGTATATATATATATATATATATATATATATATATATATATATATATATATATATATATATATTAATGCAAATGTTATAATATATGTTTTTCTATTTTTATGTTACTAAAAGTTGCAGTTCATATTTTTGTTCTTATGTGTTGTTACCCGTTATAGTATCATTCATTTGATATATGATTTACACAATTTTAAACGATTTATAAAATTATCAAATAGTTGTATATATCACAATGACTTAAAAATTAAACTATAATGTTTAATAAAACTAATATTTTAACTATATGTTTGCTTTACTACTAACATTTTATTTCAATGTAGAAATATTAAATATTAATTTGGTAAAATTTATTATTTTAACTATATAATTCTTTTCTCGCGCAACGCACGAGGATTCGCCTAGTATTATACTTATAAAGGAAACATTTTTCCTTCACCACATTAATTTGAAACTCCCATGCATTTTTTCTTTCACCACATTCATTTGAAACTTTCATGACTTTTCAATTTCTTTCTAATAATAATTATAAGTTGGTTAATAAAGTTAAATAAATATCAAACCTAAAGTATAATTATATTTAAAATAAATTTCAATATAAAAATAATATATTTACTTCTACTTATAAAGTTATGCTTTTTAACTTTTAATATACTATACTTAATTTATTAGTTTTAATATATTGTTGGATCTACACTATTGTCATTTTAAAGATACAATATTGGAACAATTTGTATAAAATACTTAAATTATATATTTAAATATAACATTATTGTGTCAACTTAAATATAAATTTTAGTTTAACTTAAACAACCCAAAAAATATTTTGTAAATAGTTAAAAGTGATAAATTGTAGTGTATTTCTAATAATGATTATAAGTTGGTTAGTAAGGTTAAATAAATATCAAATCTAAAGTGTAATCATAAATAAATTAAATTTCAATTTTAAAATAATATCTTTACTTTTACTTATAATGTTATATCTTAACTTTTAATATATTATACTAAATTTGTTAAATTTAAAATGTTGTTGTATGTAAACCATTATCAATTTAAAGCTACAGCTTTTAAATGATTTTGACAAAATACTTAAATTGTTAATTTAAATATAACATTATAGTGTCATATTAAATATAAAGTTCAGTTCCCTTTAAAAAACCAAAGGATATTTTATAAATAATTAAAAGTGATAAATTGTAGTGATAAATGCAAAAACTAAATTATAATCTCAATATAACTAAAATATTTCCTAAATATCTTTTTATAACTGTTAAAAGTTTTCAAATTTGTAGCATAAAATAACTTATAATAACAATAATTAAAAATAACTCTCTATAAACGATTATATTGTTATTTTTAAAATCATAAAATAATGTTTGATGTTTTAAATAATTATAATTATAGAGACTAAAACAATAAGAAAATAAATTTTAAGAAATTAATTAAAAATAACAACAACTATAAATAACATTAAACCATATATTATATTTATTTTTAATTAATGTGTAACTCGCAGATAGAAGTTATTCAAACGATTGAGAGTATGCAGTTATAATAGATGTATATATTATCGTATAATTCAAAATAATCAATATATTATATCAATTTAGTATACGAATTACTATATCAAATTTAACAACGACGTTATTGTTATATTTTAAAAAACATATATTTGTAATACTTCAACTATATAGGTGTTTCTGCGAAACGCGCGGGCATTCGCCTAGTATAACTTATAAAGCTAACATTTTTCCTTGATTCTTATGCATTTGAAACCCCCTAATTTAATTTAATTGATTCTTATGCATTTGAAACCCTTAATTTAACTAATACCACTCAAAAGACTTTTTAATAATGATTATTAATTGGTTCTTTTATGTAAAAATAACATGAACAACATCAAACATAACAAGACCAAGTATAAATATAGTGAATAATAGAAAAATCTTTGTCATATTTTGAAAGGATTAAGGACCTTTAAAGAAGGAAAAAAAAACTTTTATGTGTGTACAATTTTTCATATAAATTTCATTATTTTTTTTTTTTAATTTTTACCAACTGTTCAATGTATAGTTGCTTCCGGTATATTCGGGGTAGAAACTTTTGTATAAAGATGCACCTAATTTCATTCACTACAGGTACTAAATTAATATTTGACTCATGTATACACAAACAAATCTTGCTGATCATTTAAATTCTTTGAATAGATTCGGTTTTCATCATCATACATTCAACAATGGAAACTATCTCTACCTTCATTATTTGACGCTTCCATATGTATCCATGCGTGCAATAATTTTTATTTTTCTTAAGTTTTTTTTTGTTAGAGCCATTTTAATATTTAAGAATACATAAAAAGATGGAAAACAGTGAAATATTCATCGTTGGAATCACAAGGTGGATTTATTGAACCCTAGAGGATATTGGAAAATTTGAAATCATATTAGCAGATGTATTGCTACATATAAATTGTTTTAAATGTCCATTGGTCTTAGTTTCAATTGAAGTCATGATTTTCTATTTGATCCCATAAAATATTACATGTCAACTAAAGGCAAGTCATGCATATTTTAATGTTGTACTGGTAAAACTGATACCAATGAGTTGTCATGCTCATTTTCAAGTCATGAGAAGGTAATCCTTTTAGTTTTCATATACATACATACATACATACATATATATATATATATATATACATACATACATACACACACACACACACACATATATATATATATACATATATATATATATATATATATACACACATTTAGTCTCAACCAAGCATTTTTGTGGCAGGGGTGTGTCTGTATTAGTCTCTAATAGAAATTAGATGTTAGTATCCAGACTATGCCTATGTGGTTTTCGTTTGCGGATGTTGAAATATGAAAATTAATATGATGCATCGATATGCATTTAAAAAATAATAAGTACATCACATTATTTACTTAGTCAATATTAATGGATATAAATGTCACTTTGTGCATTTGCAGTTGCATAATCTGGATTAAAGCAGGGCCGTAGAGTTGTAACGACCCAATTTTCACGTCCAAAAATTTTGTTTTTAAAACATTACTTTAGAAAACGTTAATAATTAAAAACATTGTTTGATCAAACTACATTACAACATAAACCATGTTCAAAAGCCAAACCATACAACCAATCGAAATATCAGAGTATAAATCCCAGAGAAATCTAATAGATGCGGAAACCAGTGTGTGTGTGTATGATGTGCTGCTACCGTGCCAGCTCCTTCCCCTTTGATGAAGAGGTACCTGAAACCAAAACTGTAAACTGTAAGCACAAAGCTTAGTGAGTTCCCCCATCGTACCACATACCATACAATACATATCATACATACTGTCAGGCTATTCTGGGGTGCCTGACTACCCGGTACGGCCATTCTGGGGTGCCGACTACCCGTGCGGCCATTCTGGGGTGCCGTCCTACCCGTGTCAAGCCATTCTGGGGTGCTGACCTACCCATGTCGAGCTATTCTGGGGTGCTGACTACCCTTCGGTCCTAACAACCGAACCTCGGGGACTATTTCACCCCCTACTACTACCATCATACATATACAAACGTAATATCAGACATATCTGGGGTGTCTGACTACCCTTCGGTCCTAACAACCGAACTCTACTACTATCACATACAACATATCATGCCAACATATAACATATCAGGTAGTAACAAACCTAGATGATATCACAAAGACAATCATCTAACATACAACTCCTACTGGTGGGCCGGCATTGTGGCCTTAGACCCACCGCTACTAGAAGGTAACTCACCTCGGAGTAGCTGCTGATCTTCGTGGGAATAGTCTGACTGCTGCTGCTGCTGCTCCGGAAATCCTCCGGCTGTAATTCCCACCAAACACTTAGTCAAAAACTGCTAACTGACCTTTGGGTAAAATGACCATTTTACCCCTGATCATGCCCTAAGTCAAAGTCAGAGTCAACTTCCAGTTGACCCAACTCGCCGAGTCCATGTCCAAACGACTGACCTGAATTTTGTTTCTACTCGTCGAGTTAGGCATCGACTCGACGAGTTCTCCTTCCAAACCGATGTTCAAGTCCTTCATCCTACTCGTCGAGTTGTATGAACAACTCGTCGAGTGCATCTTCATCCGATGAACAAGTTATACTGTGACTCGCCGAGTTGTATGAACAACTTGCCTTGAACTCACCGAGTCTGGGCATCGACTCGTCGAGTTCCATTATGGGTGAGTTTTGGCTTCCAACTCACCGAGTCCACCCTGGACTCACCACACAACTCGACATAGCTAAAAGGGGACAAACTCGGAGACTCGCGACTAGACTCGCCGAGTCCGATGAACGACTTGCCGAGTCTGTTTCATGCAAGAGCTGAAAACGCGATTTTGCTCGAATCCAGTCCATGCCATTCGTAGATCTGGGCAAAACTCACGTACCAGGAACCACGTGCTACAAATCTCCCCCACTTATTTTAGACTTCGTCCTCGAAGTCTGCTGCTCGATCCTGGAACAGCTCGGGGTAATGCTCCATCATTTCATCCACCGGCTCCCAAGTCCAGTCCGAACCCTTGCGGTGCTTCCATTGCACCTTCACTAGCTCCACCCTTTTGTTCCTCAAATCCTTCGACTTCCTGTCAAGGATTGCAACTGGGCGCTCAATGTAATTCAGGCTGTCGTCAACCTGAATATCCTCCAACGGCACTACTTCTGAATCATCCACTAAGCACTTCCGCAGCTTAGAGACATGGAAAGTGCTGTGGATCTGGCTGAGCTCGACCGGCAGATCCAATCTATACGCCACCTTGCCCACCCGGGCTACAACCCTGAACGGTCCGATAAATCTCGGGCCCAACTTGCCCCGCTTCCTGAATCGAATGACGCCTTTCCAAGGCGACACCTTCAGGAGAACCATATCCCCGACTTGGAACTCCAAGTCGGATCGACGCTTGTCGGCGTAACTTTTCAGCCAACTCTGAGCAGTCTGAAGCCTGCTCCGAACCTGCTGGATCCTCTCGGTCGTCTCGAGCACCACCTCGGTGCTCCCCATGACCCTCTGGCCAACTTCGCCCCAGCATATCGGGGTCCTGCACCTTCGTCCGTACAACATCTCAAATGGGGGACGGTCAATACTCGCGTGGTAGCTGTTGTTGTATGAGAACTCAGCCAAAGGAAGATAGGTATCCCAGCTACCACCGAAATCTAACACACATGCCCGCAACATATCCTCCAAAGTCTGGATGGTCCGCTCGCTCTGACCATCCGTCTGTGGGTGAAAGGCGGTGCTAAAATGCAAACGAGTGCCCAATTCGTCATGAAACTTCTTCCAAAATCTGGAAGTGAATCGCACATCTCGGTCTGATATCATTGACACTGGCACCCCGTGTCGCGCTACTATCTCCCTGATGTAGATATCGGCCAACTTTACGGCCGAGATGCTCTCCTGGATCGGAATAAAATGGGCGCTCTTGGTCAATCGATCAACGATGACCCAAATCGAATCTACTCCGCGTGCAGTCCTGGGAAGCTTTGTGATAAAATCCATCATGATGTCTTCCTATTTCCACAACGGGATGTCCAACGGCTGCATCTTCCCATGCGGTCTCTGATGTTCGGCCTTGACCTTCCTGCAGGTCAAGCACCGCTCGACGTACCATGCCATATCCCGCTTCATGCAGGGCCACCAATAATCTAGACGAAGATCCCTATACATCTTCGTCACCCCAGGATGAATAGAGAATCGGGACTTGTGCGCCTCCTCCATCAAGATCTGGTGCACGCCTCCGTGATACGACACCCACACCCTGCGATGTAGTGTCAATAGTCCTCGGCTATCATAATCGAAGGAGGAAACCTGACCCACCACACGCTCGTTCTTCCGATGTTCCTCCTTGATAGCCTCATGTTGAGCCTCCCGAATCTGCTCCAACAGGGGAGTCACCACAGTCATCCTCATGCAAATATCCCTGATCGGCGCCGCCTTGCGGCTAAGCGCATTGGCCATCACGTTGGCCTTTCCCGGGTGGTAAAGGATCTCACAATCATAATCCTTCACCACGTCCAACCACCGATGCTGCCTCATGTTCAGATTCGGCTGATCCATGAGGTACCTCAAACTCTTGTGGTCCGTGTAAATGGTACACCGAACCCCGTAGAGGTAATGCCGCAAAATCTTGAGGGCGAAAACCACCGCCCCCAACTCCAAATCATGCATCGGGTAGTTCGCCTCGTGAGGCTTGAGCTGTCTCGAAGTGTAGGCAATGACATGTCCCCTCTGCATCAATAACGCGCCCAACCCTGAAATAGACGCGTCACAATAAACCACAAAATCCTCTACGCCTTCCGGTAGGGCTAAGATTGGCGCCTCGCACAATCTCCGTCTCAGTGTCTCAAATGCAGTCTGCTGCTCGGGTCCCCACCGAAAGACCACGTCTTTCTTCGTTAGCCGCGTCAGGGGTACGACTATCTTGGAGAAATCTTGAATAAATCTCCGATAGTAGCCTGCTAATCCCAGGAAACTCCGAATCTCAGATGGAGACTTCGGAACCTCCCATCTCATCACGGCCTCGACCTTGGCCGGATCGACCAAAATCCCGTTCTGGTTGACAAGGTATCCGAGAAATTGCATCTCGCGCAACCAAAACTCACACTTGGAGAACTTGGCATACAAGCTCTCCCTCCTCAGGGTCTCCAACACCTCTCTCAGATGCTCCTCACGCTCTTCCTGCATCTTGGAATAAACCAAGATGTCATCGATAAAGACTATCACAGACCGATCCAACATTGGTCTGCATACACGGTTCATAAGGTCCATGAATGCGGCAGGAGCATTGGTGAGCCCAAACGGCATCACCACGAACTCATAGTGGCCATAGCGCGTCCGAAACGCGGTCTTCTGCGTATCCTCCTCCCTGACCCTCATTTGATGGTAACCCGAATGCAAATCAATCTTGGAGTACCAAGATGCTCCCTGAAGCTGGTCAAAGAGATCATCAATCCTTGGGAGTGGGTAACGGTTCTTCACCATTACCTTGTTCAACTCACGATAATCTATACACATCTGATGCGATCCGTCCTTCTTCTTCACAAACAGAATCGGGGCTCCCCAGGGTGAACTGCTCGGTCTAATGAATCCCTTGTTTAGTAGCCCCTGCAGCTGCGTAGACAACTCCTGCATCTCAGGAGGAGCCAGCCGATATGGTGCCTTGGCTATCGGAGCCGCACCAGGAACGAGGTCAATCCTAAACTCCACCTGTCGCTCCGGAGGTATCCCAGGAAGCTCCTCTGGGAAAACTGATGGGTTTTGAGCATTCTAACACTTCCTAAGTGTACATGCAACCTTAATAACCTTGGATCTATGTTTTTCTAATTATCATGCAAAGTTGAATTCCAAGGTTATATTCCTATCTAGCATACATGGGGAACAATTTTAACTTGAATGATAGATAGAATAACTTACCTTGTTGTTGTTTGTGTTCCTTGAAACCTTGTGAGCCTAGCACCCCAAGTGTGATGCCTCAAATGCTTCACACAACACCAAATGCTCTTGGAAAAACTTATGAGAGAACACACACTTCTTGAAATCGGCCAAGCCCTCTTGTTTCCTTGGTGTAACCGATTTTGGTGGAAAATGAGATCCTTATATAGTGTTGACACATCTAGGGTTACACCATGTAAACCCTAATGTGTCATGACTCTTCATTTCCATGACCCATGGGTTTGTAACTCCCATGGAGCATCCTATGGGTAGAACCCAACTTGATAATCCATGGAGCCTCTTAGCCCACTATACAAGATATGGATGATTTACATAATCAACCCATATATTTAATTAGTTCTCTTTTGACCACTTAATTAATTCTAAATTAATTATTGACCAAACTAATCAAATAATATTATTAATATATTAGAACTTATAATATATTAATAATCTCCAAGTGTTATTTCTCTCATTTAGTCTATCCAATTGCATGGTGCCATGCAACCCAAATGGACCATGCCGGGTCGAGTCAAGTACATACCAGAAATAGTTATGGACTTAGACACCTTATCCAACAGTCTCCCACTTGGATAAGTCTAATAACTATTACTGCAAGTATGACTTCAGGAACCGATCGGCAATCGTAGCTCTTTTCAAGGTTTCTCGGAACTGAGAAGATGATGGTACGCCATTTAAGATAAGTGATCATATAATCCTCTGTTCTAGATATCAGTCGGACAAATACATGGAACAATATCTTACTCATTGTCCAACAGTTTGTTTCCCGATTTCTGATTTGTTTGACAAAGAACTTAATTGAACACATCAACTTAGTTCTGACCGGGCCCGGTACATAGGTCAAAACAAAATCATCGAGGGGCCCAGATATCAGCTTCTAATCCAAGAAGGAACAGATAAACTTCGACTCATATGTTTGTTCTACCACTCATTGAATTACACACAAGAGCACGATTTATAACATCGAGTTACCAATGCGTTTTCGTACAATCAATGCATAACCAACTTGTAAGTAACAAATCATATCTCTAGGTTTGAAGACTTATACGATATTACCGTCTCACGATCACTCGAGATAGAATTCCATGAAGTGATTCCAGTGAGCGTGGGTTGAGTCCAATGCTCAGAACTTATGAGCACTCATGATTGCTGTAGCCTTGTCCAAGACCTCTACAACCAAACATGACAGTCTTGATTCATACCTACTTCCGACATATGACTGACTGTGGAGGTTTGAATAATATGTTATACCAAACAAAAAATATTCTGGAAGTCAAAACATGCAAAAGAAATATAGTAAACGATCGACAAGAGATAATAACACTTTACTCATAAATAAAACATTTTTTATTCATCATCAAATGTCAATTACACTTTACAAATTTCTAGGTTATCTAACTACTAAAGCTAATATCATCCTTCAGCCCTATGCTCCGAGCATGCTGAAGATGCTTAACCCGAGTCAGTCCCTTTGTGAGGGGATATGCCGGATTCTCATCTGATGATACCCTCTTTGCCACGAGGAGTCCTTCTTCGATCCGATGTCTGATGAAATGGTATTTTCTGTCGATGTGTTTGGATCTCCCGTGATCCCTTGATTCCTTGGCTAAGGCAACAACACTTTCACTATCACAGAAAATTTCCATTGGCTCTTTAATAGCTGGTACAACTCCAAGGTCTCCAATGAAGTTCTTCAGCCATATCGCCTCCTTTGCCGCCTCGCTAGCTGCAATATACTCTGATTCACAAGTAGAATTTGCCACTGTCTCTTGCTTGGAACTCTTCCACGAAATTGCTCCTCCATTTAGGGTAAAGACCCAGCCTGACTGAGAGCGGAAATTATCCCTATCAGTCTGGAAGCTAGCATCACTATACCCTACTACTCTCAAGTCATCACTCCCACCGAGGGTAAGGACCCAGTCCTTAGTCCTTCGTAGGTACTTGAGAATATTCTTTACCGCAGTCCATTGTGCCTTGCCAGGGTTCCCTTGAAACCTGCTAACCATGCTCAAGGCAAAGGCTACATCAGGTCGAGTACACGTCATAACATACATGATCGAACCTACAGCCGAAGCATAAGGTACTCAACTCATTTCTGCTATCTCAGCCTCAGTGCTAGGGCTTTGTGTCTTACTCAATTTGGCGTTACTCTGGATGGGTAACTCTCCTTTCTTGGAGTCCTGCATGCTGAATCTCTTCAGCACCTTATCCAAGTAGGTACTCTGACTAAGTCCAATTAGTCTTTTACTCCGATCTCTCAAGATCCTTATCCCTAAAATATAGGCAGCTTCACCAAGGTTCTTCATAGCGAAACACTTCCCAAGCCAGGACTTCACTTCCTGCAGGGTTGGAATGTCGTTTCCTATGAGTAGTATGTCATCCACATACAATACCAAAAAGCTAACTATACTCCCACTAGCCTTGACATACACACAAGATTCATCTTCACTCCTAGAAAAGCCAAATTCCTTGACCTTTTCATCAAAGCAAAGATTCCATCTGCGAGGTGCTTGCTTTAATCCATAGATGGATTTCTCAAGCTTACACACTCTATTAGGGTACTCGTTGCTAACAAAACCCTCTGGCTGACTCATGTAAACATCTTCAGCCAACTTTCCATTAAGGAAAGCGGTTTTGACATCCATCTACCATATTTCATAGTCATGAAATGCAGCTATGGCTAACAGAACCCGAATAGACTTAATCTTGGCTACCGGAGAAAAGGTCTCATCATAATCCACTCTAGGAATTTGAGAGAAGCCCTTTGCAACCAGTCTAGCCTTATAAGTGTGTACTTTACCATCCATGTCGGTTTTCTTCTTGAAGACCCATTTGCACCCCACTGTCTTACGACCTGGTACATTTTCAACCAAGTTCCAAACTTGATTGTCATACATGGATTGTATCTCGCTATCCATAGCCTCTTTCCATTTAGCATACTCGGGGCCTGCCATGGCTTCCTTGTAGCTGTTAGGGTCATCTTGAATTACTAGTGTCTCATCACTAATAAGTGTCTCACCTTCCGCAGAAATATGGAATCCATAGTAATGCTCAGGTGCACCCCTAACTCTCGTGGAACGCCTCAGAGGTACAGATTCGTCAATTGGCTCAACAGGAGTTTCCTCCTCAAGTTGAGGGCTAGAGTTTGAAGTTCCTTCACCACTTGACTCTTGAATTTCTTCAAGATCAATTTGCCTCCCACTGTCTCCTTGGCTTATAAACTCTCTTTCTCGAAAGACTCCTCTTCTTGCTACAAAGACCACATTGTCACTAGGTCTGTAGAAGAGGTAACCAAAGGATTGTTGTGGGTAGCCGATGAAAATACACCTCTCGCTTCGAGGTTCGAGCTTATCATGAGTCTCGCGTCTCACGAAAGCCTCGCAACCCCAAATCTTGATGTGGTCTAGTTTAGGTACTTTACCAGTCCACATCTCGTGAGGAGTTTTGGCAACTTTCTTTGTAGGGACTAGATTAAGAATATGGGCGGCAGTCTCTAAGGCATACCCCCAGAATGAGATTGGTAGCGAAGCTCGACTCATCATGGAACGAACCATGTCTAACAAGGTTCGATTACGCCTCTCAGCCACACCATTCAACTGCGGTGTCCTAGGAGGTGTCAATTGTGAGACAATCCCACATTCCCTTAGATAGTCGAGGAACTCTGAACTAAGATACTCACCACCTCGATCGGATCGAAGCATCTTAATGTTCCTGCCCAATTGATTCTCGACTTCCTGTTTAAATTCCTTAAACTTCTCGAAAGTCTCTGACTTATGTTTGATTAAGTAGACATATCCATATCTACTGTAATCATCAGTAAAAAGTCAAATAATAACGATTAGCATCCCTTGTGGCATGTTTGAATGGCCCACACACATCCGTGTGTATAAGGTCCAACAAACCTTCACCCCTTTCACACGAGCCTGTGAAGGGTGACTTTGTCATTTTTCCAAGTAAGCATGATTTGCAACTATCATCTGACTTTAGGTCAAACGACTCCAAGACTCCATCCTTTTGGAGTTGGCCTATGCGTTTCTTGCTTATATGTCCAAGACGACAATGCCATAATGATGCTTTATCCAAGTTATTATTAGTAGTAGAATCAATACACAAAACATTATTTCCTAAGTTATCTACAACAGACACAGCTTCATACACACCATCACAAGGTAATGCTTTAAAATAAAGAACATTATTAAAGAAATCATCAATAGAACCAACTTCATTATTAAACGAAAAGGTAAACCCTTGTTTGTACAAAGCATGAAAGGAAATAATATTTCTTGCCATTCCTGGCGAGTAACAACATTTATTCAAATCTAAACTAAACCCACTACTTAGCGATAAAGTATAAACTCCAATCTTGGTGACAGGTGAAGCTTTCCTATTCCCCATAATCAAGTTTATTCTTCCTTGCTCCACATCCTCACTTCTTTTTAGTCCCTGCAAGTCACAACAAATATGAATACCACAACCGGTATCAAGGACCCAAGAATTAGAATGGGGTGAGTTATTAGAAATGATAGTGTAAATACCTGCATGGTTGGGTTTGACTTTCCCATCCTTCACATCCTGCTGGTACTGTGGGCAGTTTCGCTTCCAATGAGCTTTTTCATGGCAATAGAAGCATTTAGCCTCTTTTGGGTCAGAAGAAGGAGTAATGAAACCTTTCTTGGTTCCACTTGAAGAAGAGCCATCAAGGGTTCGAGCCTTGGTACCCTTCGAAGATCTCTTTCTCTTCCTCCCTCGACTTTTCCCGATTGCCAAAACCGGAGTTGAGTTTGGAGTAGGTGTGATAGCAACCGACTTCCCCTTAAGACCTGATTCTGCAGTCTTGAGAAGTCCCTGAAGTTTGCTGAGTGTGACCTCTTCCTTATTCATGTGATATGTCATGCGGAATTGATCATAGCACGATGATAAGGAGCGCAAAATTATATCTATTGCAAGCTCCTCCGGGAAGTTCACATTAAGCTTCAGCAATCGATCCACATACCTTTGCATTTTCTGCATGTGGCTCGTGACGGAATCCCCGTCCTTCATCATGGTTGTTATCATGGAGCAGATGATTTCGTACCTCTCTTGTCGTGCACTTTGATGGTATCTTTCCATCAAATCTTAGTGCATTTCATAAGGGTAGAAATCTTCATAAGATTTTTGGAGTTCACATGTCATTGTGGCCAACATGATGCAAGCCACCTTGGTCGCATCTCTTTCATGAGTTTGAAAGTCAGCGATCTCCTGGGGAGTTGCAGTGGACTCATCAATTTCCTTAAGCTCCTTGTCAAGGACATATTCTTTGTCCTCGTAGCGGGTTATCATCCTGATGTTTCTGATCCACTCATTGAAGTTGGATCCATCAAAGGTAACTTTCCCACACAAACTCATAAGAGTAAAGGAGCCATTAGGATTCGAGCCAGAAGCAGCATTGTTTGAAGACATCTGAAAGAAGAGAACAAGTTTAGTATAGATCTATGAGAGTCCTTAATAAAACACCCAAATGTAATATTAAGGCTAGGATCCAATCACAATATATTATAACTTAGAAGAGGTATGTCGTAATCCAAGCTATAACATATTTGAAAGGTAGGTGAATGACGATTCACCAATTTCCACCACGAAAACCGAAATATTAGATATTAGGTTTTATAATTGGTTCTTAGAAATTCCTAGATTCTTTGAGATTCAATGAACTTTTCAAAGGCATGTTTCAATCTCGAGTGTGCCCTCCAAGTTTTGTGACTGGGATACCGAGGATCACAAAACGAGGTGTGAAGTAACCATGCAAATCACTTGGTACACTTAAAGTTTATCACTCAATCGATGTGCCGGTAAACCACACACGCTCCACCGATACTATAATAAACCTTAAGTCACCCTTTACCTACCTTGTTAAGTCCAAGTTAGTGTGCCGGTTAACCACACACGCTCCACCAACGACTTAGACAAAGTGTAAAGTGTAATTTCATGGATTAGCACCTTATTCACATTTTCCTAAAGTAACTAAGATTGGGAATTTAATAAAACATTTAGTTACTTTATTATATTCATCATACTTTGAATGAGAATTTATAAGTCTTTGTCTTACCCGTTCGGCTAACGACCCTCCACCAGTCAAGCAAGCGGTGGGTGATAGTAGACACCCATTAAGTCACCATTTTATAGGCAACAACCTTATACCCACCTTATAGACCGGCTTCGTGAATGAGGCGTACTAGCGGTAAGACGACTTTGTTCTTATACATATATATATATATATATATATATATATATATATATATATATATATATATATATATATATAATTATTAAATCATCATAACATAAGTATAAGGGTTGAATTTTAACTTTTTAAAATTCTAGGGGTTGGAACTAAAGTTTTAACTTAACTTTACTTGTTCCAAAACTTGAGGGCAAGTTTTGTAACTTTCAAAATTTTTCATTTCTTGTAACTTATGAGTTTAATAGAGTAATAAAATGAAGACTCTTCATTTTTCTAACTCTTGTGTTTTTTTTAATGGTTTTAATTCAAGTGTGACTCTTGGTTTTCCATAACTTGAGGACAAGTTATGGACACCATTAAAACACATTATGATCAAGAATTAATCTACCACATAGGTTACAAATAATTCCTATGATCATCTAAAACATCATAAGAACAAGAGCATGAATATGAACTCATTCATAAATCAAAAATTACACTTAAAACTTTGTAATTTTGATAACTAGTTGTTGTAAATGAATTATCAAGGACATTACACCATCTAAAACAAGTTTTTCAAGTACCAAAAAGTTTAGGGTAATGTTTCTAAGTCATTTCCAGTAACTAAAGTCGAAATTCTGCAACCAGTCGACCCTACTCGCCGAGTGCATGAACTTACTCGCCGAGTTGGTTGAAGATAAACGTGAACTCGACGAGTCCCTCTTATGGACTCGACGAGTCCATTCGTAGACAGCAAGATTTTCGACTTTTTCCAACTTTTAAGCACAAATAAAAAGCAAACAAGCCTAGGCTCTGATACCACTGATGGGTTTTGAGCATTCTAACACTTCCTAAGTGTACATGCAACCCTAATAACCTTGGATCTATGTTTGTCTAATTATCATGCAAAGTTGAATTCCAAGGTTATATTCCTATCTAGCATACATGGGGAACAATTTTAACTTGAATGATAGATAGAATAACTTACCTTGTTGTTGTTTGTGTTCCTTGAAACCTTGTGAGCCTAGCACCCCAAGTGTGATGCCTCAAATGCTTCACACAACACCAAATGCTCTTGGAAAAACTTATGAGAGAACACACACTTCTTGAAATCGGCCAAGCCCTCTTGTTTCCTTGGTGTAACCGATTTTGGTGGAGAATGAGATCCTTATATAGTGTTGACACATCTAGGGTTACACCATGTAAACCCTAATGTGTCATGACTCTTCATTTCCATGACCCATGGGTTTGTAACTCCCATGGAGCATCCATGGAGCATCCTATGGGTAGAACCCAACTTGATAATCCATGGAGCCTCTTAGCCCACTATACAAGATATGGATGATTTACATAATCAACCCATATATTTAATTAGTTCTCTTTTGACCACTTAATTAATTCTAAATTAATTATTGACCAAACTAATCAAATAATATTATTAATATATTAGAACTTATAATATATTAATAATCTCCAAGTGTTATTTCTCTCATTTAGTCTATCTAATTGCATGGTGCCATGCAACCCAAATGGACCATGCCGGGTCGGGTCAAGTACATACCAGAAATAGTTATGGACTTAGACACCTTATCCAACAAAAACATCCGCGAAATCTCTCACCACTGGAACCTCGCTCACTGACGCCTTACCCGCATTCCGGGTATCCATCACGTACGCAACATAACCTGCGCATCCCTGCTGAAGGTATCGTCTAGCCCTCGCTGCTGAACAGACTGAGGGTCCACACTGTAGCCTCTCTCCATGAATCACTAACTCTCCCCCACCTGGGGTCCGGACTCGCACTAGTTGTTGTGCACAATCTATCACTACCCCATTAGGGCTCAACCAATCCATGCCTATAATCACCTTGTTCCCACGCAACGGAATGGGAACCAAGTCTACCAAGTAGCACTCCTCGAACAAACGCAAGATGCAGTCCTGAAACACCATCGATGCTCACACAGATCGATCATCAGCGGTTTCTACCTCCAAAGGGCAATCCAACATGCCCGAAGACTCAGGAAACTTCTTGCTAAGCGCAAGGGACACAAACGATCGGGATGCACCCGAGTCGAATAACACCTGAACTGGGATATCGTTCACATGGAACGATCCTAACACATATACATATACCGAGCACATATCAATATTATAACATCATATAAATAAATGAGAGGGAAAGAATCATACCCGTCACCACATCGGGTGCTGCGCGTGCCTCCTCGGTGGTCAGCTGAAATGCCCGGCTCCTCATCATTGGAGCCTCTGCCTTGACCTGCCGGCCATCCATGATCCGCAGGGTCGCTGGAGCTGGCGCCTTCACCGACACTGAAGTTGTCAACTGGGGACAATTGGCCTTCTTGTGGCCTCTCTGGTTGTAGTGGAAACACAGCAACTCCGATGTCTGAATAACTGCTGTCGGAGCAGTGCAATCCCTGCTATAGTGCCCAGTCCTGCCGTACTTGTAGCAGCCTGACGATCCCATCCTGCACGCCGCCTCGTGCGGCCTGCCGCATTTCCTGCAGCGGCTCGGTCCTGACTGGCCTTTCGGCCTACCATCTGATCCCTTGGGCTTCTTCCCTGAAGCCCCTCCTGTATGTCCCTCCTCTGACTTCCATTTCCGGATATGCTCCAAATATATCTCCCTCTCTCTCGCCCTGGCAATCATGGAGTCTAAGGTGGGGCAAGCTGAAAAACTAACATGCTCTCGGATGTCAGCTCGAAGCATATCATGATAACGGGTCCTCCTCATATACTCGTCACCTGCATATTGGGGCACCAACAAAGCCCTCTCCCGGAACTTGGCAGTGATTTCCGCCACAATCTCAGTCGTCTGCCTCATGTCCAAAAACTCCCTGGCTAGCTGCTGAAGCTCGACAGCCGGCGCAAATTCTGCCCTGAACCTGGTCACGAAGTCCGACCAGGTCATAGCCTCGATAGCTGAGGCTCCCAACGAGTCACCCACCGACTCCTACCAGTCTCGAGCTCGGTCCCGTAAACACCCTATTGCATACCTCACCTTCGACCCCTCGGGGCAGAAGATAGTCAATTATGCATACTCGATGTCTGCAATCCATCGCCTGGCAACAATGGGGTCCTTCACCCCGTGGAAATTCGGCGCACCGCTGCCCCTGAAGTCCTTAAAGGACAACGTGCGAGATCCCGACTGGCCAGATGCCATGTCGCTCCTAAACGCCCTGAGGCGATCCTCCATCAACTCGATGATCCCTTCCTTGATTGACCCGAATATGATGGGGGTCGACTCAAGGATACCTCTGGTGATCTCTGATGCGATGAACTCGCGTAGCCTCTCATCTACTGGCTCGGAACCTGATCCCGAACCCGATCCCTCTCCTGAACTGCCAACTACTGGTCTCGGGCGTAGTACCACCATTCTGAAATACAAAGAAATAACAACTGTTAGCGATACTGATACCCCTGGAGGGATCCCACCCACTACAAGTTCCCTAGTCTTATCTTAGCCTTCCTCGGTTCGGGTACAGATCCTCTGCTTTCAGTAGTACGGGCCCATACTACCTTCCACATCTATCCGTACCTTCCCCAAGGACCGCCTCAACTCGACCAGGTCTCTTCTCCTACTGCTGATCACTGCTACTCATTATCCTAGGCTTACCCTAGGAAACTAAATCCACCCAACCCAGTCCTCAGCTGCTGAAGGCCTCTTGGTGATGCCAATTAACTATTACCTAAATACAATCACATGTGCTGAGGCTCGGATAATCCTTCGAGTAAGGGACTCATCTCTACAACGGTTAAGACTCAAACAAGAGCTACGCAATAGAGTCAAATCCAACACTCTGAGATTATTCAACCCTGATCACATGTGACTTAAACGTATTCACCTAATAGTTAACTCCCATCACTTCAAGGCCCACATAGCACAAAGCAAACAACATTTGGACGTAAGAAAAACAATCTCAAGCAACTCTATCCTCGAAGAGAGAACTAAACCAACATACAATGCTAAACTCATACTATCAGGAATAACCTAAACAGGCTACCCTACTGCTGTCTACTCAACTCTAGCATGCAACTCTTTCATATACTGAAGCACATAAAGCAGGCACATAAGGCATCACTCCTAGATCCTTAGTCCTATTCTAGCATGTTGTTCTACAGAAAATGATAAACATAAATAAACTTGTATGGGTACATTGGGGAATACTTACTTGAGCTTGGCCGGTCGCGCACATCACACACATTGTTCTTTCTTAAAACCCTTTACTTAACCCTTTTAAAAAAACATTTTCTCTTTCCAAAATCTTTTAATCCCTCGATTTGAGTTCAAACACCCCCGAATGTGTCCGAATCCCTCAAACCAGGGCTCTGATACCAACTTGTAACGACCCAATTTTCACGTCCAAAAATTTCGTTTTTAAAAAATTACTTTAGAAAACGTTAATAATTCAAAACATTGTTTGATCAAACTACATCACAACATAAACCATGTTCAAAAGCCAAACCATACAACCAATCAAAATATCAGAGTATAAATCCCAGAGAAATCTAATAGATGCGGAAACCAGTATGTGTGTATGATGTGCTGCTACCGTGCCAACTCCTTCCCCTTTGATGAAGAGGTACCTGAAACCAAAACTGTAAATTGTAAGAACAAAGCTTAGTGAGTTCCCCCATCGTACCACATACCATACAATATATATCATACATACTGCCAGGCTATTCTGGGGTGCCTGACTACCCGGTACGGCCATTCTGGGGTGCCGACTACCCGTGCAGCCATTCTGGGGTGCCGTCCTACCCGTGTCAAGCCATTCTGGGGTGCTGACCTACCCATGTCGAGCTATTCTGGGGTGCTGACTACCCTTCGATCCTAACAACCGAACCTCGGGGACTATTTCACCCCCTACTACTACCATCACATATATACAAACGTAATATCAGACATATCTGGGGTGTCTGACTACCCTTCGGTCCTAACAACCGAACTCTACTACTATCACATACAACATATCATGCCAACATATAACATATCATGTAGTAACAAACCTAGATGATATCACAAAGACAATCATCTAACATACAACTCCTACTGGTGGGCCGGCATTGTGGCCTTAGACCCACCGCTACTGGAAGGTAACTCACCTCGGAGTAGCTGCTGATCTTCGTGGGAATAGTCTGACTGCTGCTGCTGCTGCTCCGGAAATCCTCCGGCTGTAATTCCCACCAAACACTTAGTCAAAAACTGCTAACTGACCTTTGGGTAAAATGACCATTTTACCCCTGATCATGCCCTAAGTCAAAGTCAGAGTCAACTTCCAGTTGACCCAACTCGCCGAGTCCATGTCCAAACGACTGACCTGAATTTTGTTTCTACTCGACGAGTTAGGCGTCGACTCGACGAGTTCTCCTTCCAAACCGATGTTCAATTCCTTCATCCTACTCCCCGAGTTGTATGAACAACTTGTCGAGTTCATCTTCATCCGATGAACAAGTTATACTGTGACTCGCCGAGTTGTATGAACAACTCGCCGAGTCTGATCTTGATCCAAGGAGATTGCCTTGAACTCACCGAGTCTGGGCATCGACTCGTCGGGTTCCATTATGGGTGAGTTTTGGCTTCCAACTCACTGAGTCCACCCTGGACTCACCACACAACTCGACATAGCTAAAAGGGGACAAACTCGGAGACTCGCGACTAGACTCGCCGAGTCCGATGAGAGACTCGCCGAGTCTGTTTCATGCAAGAGCCGAAAATGTGATTTTGCTCGAATCCAGTCCATGCCATTCGTAGATCTGGGCTCCTAGAGCATGAATAACATGTAAAGTTTCCAACTTTACGTGTAAATATCCATCTATGGGGTTTCTAGGGTTTAAAATGCACCAAAAGAGTAGATCTAAGGTTTTCATGCAATATGGGTTCATAAAGGTAGTAGATCTGAGCTCCTCAAGCTCAACCATGCTTAGATCTAGAGGCCAATCAACTTATCTCGAAATATGATGCACATACAAGCTTGGAAAATGAGTCATGAAGGACTTTAATGGGGCCATAAGCATGAAGACAATGGGGAAAACGAGCCATACCTTAGTGAGCACTCTGAAATAGCTCACAAGTGCTTGACCTCCTCTTCTTCTTCTTGATCTCCTTTCCTACTCACTCCAATCTTCAAGAGGACACACCAAAAGGCTTCAAATCCACAAAACAAGGCTTAGAATGAGGTGTATGGCTCTGAGGGTGAATGGGGGCTGGCTTGGGGGCGGAAAGGGGGATTAAATAGGGTGCAAACCCCTGAAACTTAGGGTTTCATTTAACAGCGGTGACTCGCCGAGTCGCCAACTTAAACGTGTCCCGGGTCCCGTCCCTACTCGGCGAGTCGGACCTATGACTCGCCGAGTCCAAGGCTTAAAATGGAAAATACTCAAATAAGATTTACATACCAGGAACCAGGTGCTACAAAAGTTGTGTGGTGATAAACAAACATAGATTTCGTAGTATTTGTTAGATGTTTTGGCTTTGATAGAATAGAACCCTTCAAATACCAAAAAAAAAAAAAAAAAAAAAAAAAAAAAAAAAAAAAAAACAACAACGACAACAACATTAATATATTTTTAAAAATGAAAACGTTGTCTTTTGATTAACATGTATTATAAATATGAAAGGTGTTATGATATAAATATCAATAACATATTTTAATTTTAATATTTATTTATCAAATCTTCACCCCCATCGGAAACTACAAACCCTTTGTTGGTACCTCATCCACCAATCTTAATTGTATCCACTCCCACTCAAAATCTTGTTGTCGTATTTAGCTCAAATCCTCGTCCCCATCATTGGCATCCATAGTCGCGACTTTGGCAAAGTATTCTTAATCACCTACAATGACGATTCTCCCTATCTATTTATCAATCACCATCTCCAACAATCATTCTCTATGTCTCTCTTGCCTGACAATGAGCCTCTCTCTCTCTCTCTCTCTCTCTCTTTATCGATTGAAAACGCTGATTGTTTCTATCCCTTTCTTTTTCGATCATTCTCTATAGTTCCTTAATCGATGTATTCAATGGTGGGTTTGAGATTGTGGGGGTGTTTGGTGTGTGGTATGTGGAAGCAAATAATAAATTATAAGAAAATAATAATAATAATAATAATAATAATAATAATAATAATAATAATAATAAAAGATAAGAAAAAACAAAAAACAAATACAAAAACATTTTAATTATTTGATATATATTTAACAAAAAAGACATTGGACCAAATGTGTAATTTACTCTTACAGTTAAAAAAATAAATAAATAAATAATAATAATAATAATAATAATTAGTAGCGGTTTCCTGACGTCACTCCATGCTTTCCCAATTGTTATCATCATTTTAGCCGTAATCTCACATCTTCAATCCCCAACTTTCCCCACAACCTCCAACCGCTTCCGATCGACGAAGACGATGGTGATGAACAGTCCGCTGGTGGTGGCTGTGGCCAACATCTCCGCCGATTTATGCCAGTACATAGCTTGTAACCCCGAAAGATTACACAGCCAACAAGTTCTCCATCTCCTCTTCTGCTTCCCCTTTCAACAGTTTCGCCGTTTCGCCCTTTGTGTTTGGACTTTCTTCTGTTTCCCTCCGCATACCAATTTCTACACCTCTTCCTCATCTTCCTCCTCCGTCTCGTCTGATGAAGATTCGCACTCCGATTGATCCGTGCATCCTCCAGTTCTATGTAATGTGATCTCCTCCTCTCGTGTATAATTTCTTCGATGTCGTTTAGTGTCTGAAAAATTGTAAGCTGAATCGTCTAGTAGTTGTTTTGTGATAATAAGTATATAGGATTTGCTTTGTATGATTATATCATTCTGATTTCCGTTTAAATTGATCGGTTTTTGTTAATTCGTTGTACTACAAGGTTATATATAATTTTTTATTCCCTACTCTTAACATTATTCGGATGCAGAATTGAAATAAGTTTGATTTTTAGGGTTGATGCAAATTGGGAACAATCGTTTTTGTTGAATTAAGTTGATTGGAACTTGGTATAATTCTTTGAACTAAATTTGATTTGATTGCCCAATCATTCAGTTGTTGATCCAAATTGATATTGTATCATTGATTCTATGGCATTTGGACAGTGGGAATCATGATGTTCTTTGAGAGATCAATTTGTTATAAATTTTTATATTGGGATTTTTGTTGCACTTTGGAATTTAAAACCAATTTTTGTACGGATTACTTTCTGTCTACTATTGTCTACATGAGTGGTTCATCCTTCATCTTCATTGATTTACAGTCACTTGAATTACAAGCTTAGGTTTTTGTGTCTAGAATAAAAATTAGATGATCATATTCCATGACTTATAGGCTTCTGTTCTAATACAATCATGCTCATTGCACATTTTACTATCCATGTGTTTTACTGTTTTTTTGTTACACAAGACATGACAAAACTCTACTAGATCAAACTAACTTTCTAGGTTATTTTCGATGATAAGTAGTATCACGACTTTTGAATTGCAGGTGAGAGTGAGACTCGTCTCTTTTTGGTTAACAAAAAGTTACAATTATTGTTCTATTTACACGTCTCAATCCAGTACATGTCGAATACAATATATATGACTTATTTGGTTATGTATGTTCTACATAATAGACATAACAATTGGGGACCATTTTCCTATAAAACTTTTTTTTTATGATTTAAACCAAAAGGCCGAACTAGCTTTTCGATGTTGTCACCAAAGGGGAATGAGACGTGTTATCATATTTACGAGAGAGAGAGAGAGAGAGAGAGAGAGAGAGAGAGAGAGAGTGCGGATAGGAGGCGCGGGGAGGAGGTGGGGGGGACTAAAACTTTCTTTCTATGATCTTTTGTCAAAATATTTACGAGATGATGAAATTTATGCAGTCATATCCTAACCAAAAATATTTATAAGAGGATGAGTGTTTATGCAAAATACGGTGTCACAAAAAGCCATAACCTATGAAAGATAAGCTTACATATATAGTTAGACAGGAGGGTGTGGGTGAGAAACTTCCTTTATTTTTTGTGGGTCATAACACTTTTTCCCTCACTTAAACCCAAGGAATGAGTGAGAAACTTCTCTTACTATTTGTTAATTTATTTTGTTTAAATAAAATTAATTGATTTTAATGATAATTGGAATATAAAAGTATAGTGTCTATTTTGTAATTTTTGAAAACATTTTTGTGAAAAAAATTCAGAACTAAGGTTTATTCTACCATAAGACCAAAACATAGGGGCTAAATATGCCATTTTTGGAAACTTCTTCCTTCTTCCTCGATGAACCTTCAAACTCAAAAAAAAAAAAAAAAAAAAAAAAGGAAAAAACAAATTACACACAGAAAGAGTGCGGTAATCCCTTCCCCCACCTCCTCCCCGCGCCTTCTATCCCGCACCGCCGATGCGGTGTTCCTTCGAACGGGAATGGCTCTCGCATCTCCTTCTCGCTTCACTTCGTCCGGCCTTATAATTTATAAGAGTACTAAAAATATTATATTATAATTAATAGTTTAATATTTAATATCAAATATTAAAATGAAATAGTATTTAATATTTATTAAAAAAATAATTATTTAATAAATAATAAAGATTTAAAGTTTAATTACAATTGGAAAATAAAATGAAATATAATTAATTAAATGGTTAGAACAAACTAAAAAAAATTAATTCATATCAAACGGTTAAATTTGTCAAAAAAATACATGGTAATCAAATATAGAAAATTAAATTAGTCTTTTGGTCAATATTGTAAAAATAATTTACATCTTTTGAGAAAAATGATATAAAAAAATGTTGATAGTTTTTATCCAACTAGGGTTTGGACCGTCCGCGCGTTGCTGCGGAAGCTTCGGTTTTTTTAAAAACGCAATTTGACACCATATATATCATAGAGACGATTAAATCATATAAAGTGGAGCACAAAAATATCAAAATAAAATATGAATACAAACAATTGACTTGGAAATGTATCTTTAAGAAACTAATAAAAAAATATATATATTAAAAAATTATATAAGGGGCAAAATATAACTTTAAAATATAACCAAGGATCAAATTGTAATGTATAAAATACTAATAATTTAATTTTAAATTTATAAGGGTTGAAAATTATTAAATAAAAATTAATTAAGGGGAAAAAATATAAATATATATAAAATTTAAAATTATAATGATAGAAATTGTTACATCAAAATTAGTTTAGAGATACAAAATATAAAAACAAATAAAAGTAAAGAAAGGAAAATAAAAAAAAATTAAGAGTAGAAATACTTACTTTATTTTTGTTTACCATGAGAATAGTAAACCTCCTCACAAATCAATTTTGAATTTATATATATATATATATATATATATATATATATATATATATATATATATATATATATATATATATATATATATATATATATATATATATATATATATATATATAGAGGTTCAGGTTCATTTGAAACCATTCTAATTTTGTGAGACCGTGAGACCAAATCTAAAGTTAATTTTAAAATGCAAAATAAATGGAAAAATCCAAAAATTCTTTTTTTAAATATTATTTTCGGAACTTGAATTAACTAAAAAAAAATAAAAAAAATTCCGTTTTTTTTTTGAAAAATACGTGAAATATTCTAAATAGAATATTACACTGACATATTCTAAAAAATAATTTTAAAATGAAAATAAATGGAAAAATCTAAAAATTCTTTTTTTAAATATTATTTTCGGAACTTGAATTAACTTAAAAAAATTAAAAAAAAATTCTATTTTTTTTGAAAAATATGTGAATTATTCTAAATAGAATATTACACTGTACATATTCTAAAAATAATTTTAAAATGCAAAATAAATGGAAAAATCAAAAAATTCTTTTTTTAAATATTATTTTCGGAACATGAATTAACTAAAAAAAATAAAAAAAATAATAAAAAATAAAGAAATGCGTCTCACGGTCTCACAAAATATAGGTGGTCTCAAATGAACCTATATATATATATATATATATATATATATATATATATATATATATATATATATATATATATATATATATATAAAATTAGTAAAAATATAAATATAATAAGGAACGTAAGTAGTAACTTATGAAATACTAATAGTTTTATTTTATCCAAAGCACAAATAACTATATTCAGATTAAAGTATTATATAGAAATAATACGGTACAAGTTCTAAAAGAAGACCAAGTTCTAAAATTAGTCTTCTTTTGAAAATAAAGATTTTATTTCTAACAATAGCAAATCTTAATATTTACTTTTCTCTCCCTGAAGTAATTAATTAAGGGGAAAAAATATAAATATATATAAAATTTAAAATTATAATGATAGAAATTGTTACATCAAAATTAGTTTAGAGATACAAAATATAAAAACAAATAAAAGTAAAGAAAGGAAAATAAAAAAAAATTAAGAGTAGAAAAACTTACTTTATTTTTGTTTACCATGAGAATAGTAAACCTCCTCACAAACCAATTTTGAATTTATATATATATATATATATATATATATATATATATATATATATATATATATATATATATATATATATATATAGAGGTTCAGGTTCATTTGAAACCATTTTAATTTTGTGAGACCGTGAGACCAAATCTAAAATTAATTTTAAAATACAAAATAAATGGAAAAATCCAAAAATTCTTTTTTTAAATATTATTTTCGGAACTTGAATTAACTAAAAAAAATTAAAAAAAAATAAAAAAAATTCCGTTTTTTTTTTTGAAAAATACGTGAAATATTCTAAATAGAATATTACACTGACATATTCTAAAAAATAATTTTAAAATGAAAATAAATGGAAAAATCTAAAAATTCTTTTTTTAAATATTATTTTCGGAACTTGAATTAACTAAAAAAAATAAAAAAAAAATTAAAAAAAAATTCTATTTTTTTTGAAAAATATGTGAATTATTCTAAATAGAATATTACACTGTACATATTCTAAAAATAATTTTAAAATGCAAAATAAATGGAAAAATCAAAAAATTCTTTTTTTAAATATTATTTTCGGAACATGAATTAACTAAAAAAATAATAAAAAATAAAGAAATGCGTCTCACGGTCTCACAAAATATAGGTGGTCTCAAATGAACCTAACTATATATATATATATATATATATATATATATATATATATATATATATATATATATATATATATATATATATGTATAAAATTAGTAAAAATATAAATATAATAAGGAACGTAGGTAGTAACTTATGAAATACTAATAGTTTTATTTTATAATTACCAAGGATGAAAAGTGTTCAATTAAAATTACTTCAGGGAGAGAAAAGTAAATATTAAGATTTGCTATTGTTAGAAATAAAATCTTTATTTTCAAAAGAAGACTAATTTTAGAACTTGGTCTTCTTTTAGAACTTGTACCGTATTATTTCTATATAATAACTTAATCTGAATATAGTTATTTGTGCTTTGGAAATAGTCAAAACCAAATTAATAGTGATACCCCTCACAAACAAATTTTGGTAATTAATATATATATAATTAACCCTAATTATATATAGTAAGAGTTGAAAAAATATATATACAAGTCACGCGAGATAACATTTTTTTATCTTAAAAAATGACCTAACTACTTAATAATTTATAGTGAAAAGTGAAAAGTGAAACAATAATTTATTTCAAAAGTAAATATTAAAATTGACATAGAATGTGTCCATTTAATATTTTTAGGACAGTCTTGTTATAAAATTGGACTTTCTGGTATAACAACAAATGATCGACAATATATTTTTTTAAAGTAACTTTAAATAATAATAAATAATTGGGCTCAGTGGTGCAGTTTGGACCTAGTTGCCCCTGGCCCATAGTAAAATTTAAATATTTATTTATTTATTATTTCAAAAATAAGACTATTATTTAATTAAATATTCGACTTGGTAAACTATTAACTTTAATTTAATCCAACATGACCGAAATCGTAGTCATTACTTCATTCAACTACTCTTTTTTCCTACCATCTTCTCCAAAACCCCCACCGATAGCCGTCGTCCCCTGCCTCTCTCCGCCATGGCGTCATCCACCCAAACTCCTTCACAGGTGACTCGTTTGTTTTCCAATTCCTTTTCTGAACTTTTTTTCTCTTTCGGTTTGATGAAAGTTCAGATTGCAGAATATGATCTATTCGTGTTTGTTAGTGCGAATCAAAACTAATTTTCAACGTTCGATCAACTTTACTATGTTATGGAAACGATTAGAGAATTACGCCTGTTTTTCCTAATTATGATCGTTTGTCGTTCTTGTTTGACCTTTGGATTTACTAGAGTGATGCTACTGATGAAGTTTTTCAGCTGATCGAAGCTCATCAGGTACTTTCGTAACCTGAATTTGTTTCCTCTGTGTGAGTGTGTGTGTTTGTATTCATTTCTAAAAAATTATGGACATTTGTTGTGTAATTTACAAGTGCTTTGTTTGTTATTGTAGAAGAAGGCTACTAGACTCCCTCCCATTGAGGAAATCAGGACTATCCTTCATCATAGCATTCGTGGCATACTTTTAACTTTCGATCAGGTTCTTCTCAATTTTCTGTTTCCAAATAGTACTTTCAGTTCAGATCACTCATAAAACAAGGCTTTTCTTCATAAATCTCTCATGATTTTAATTTATTATTCAAACAAATCGAGATGTTCAATTTAACAATAGATTCTTAACCTGTTTTAGTTAAATTAGGAAGTATGATGGAGAAATCTTACTTACAACTTAATTATTAGCAAATAGATAATCACTCCATTGAAGTAATTAGATATTCCATTGGTGTTTGGAGGTGCTTTTTAATACTAAGTATCAGCAAACAGATAATTATCATGTATTATGCAGAATTATGAGGGTCATCCTTCTGGATCAACAGTTGATTTTGCATGTGACACCAACGGATCTCCAATATTAGCACTCAGTAAATTGGCATCTCATACAAAGGTCGTAAACAAAACTCAAATTTGACAATTAAAGTATTTGCATTTCTTACAGATAATAGCTATATATAACAAATAAAGTACATTGCCTATATTGATCATATTTTCTACTCATTATCAAATTTTTAGCAATTTCAAATGCTCAATTTTATAATTTTGTTATTTTTGCAGGCACTTTTGGCTAATCCTAAATGCTCATTGCGTGTATCTAAAGATCCTGAAGATATAACAGATTTAATCATACACTTACATGGTGTTGCTGTTTCTGTAAGCGAATCACATTCTCCAATTCTTGAAAACTTTTCTTTTCTTTTATAATTTTTCTTTAAATTAATCACTGAAAAATGGAAATCTTTCCAATCAAATTCTATAGGTTCCTGAAACAGAAAACGAAGGTATCCGTACATCATATTTCGCAAAACACCAAGATGCATTTTTGGTAAACATTTATTTTTAAGTTTTAAATAATATAATTCTTTTTGCACTTTTGCCCTAAATTGAGGCCTTGACTTTTGTATCATGAAGGTTGACTTTGTTGACTTCCAATTTTTTCGCTTTGAGCCTAAATCTGTGACCTTTGTTTCTGGCACTTCCACTCCTTTGTTGAGATCAGGAGGTTTGTTTGTCCATCTGAAATTTGAAGTATTAAATTTTAAATTATTCAAGAAATATGATTTTATTTATTTATTTATTATGTTCTTAAATTTGAGAATGGTAACAGAGTTTACAAGCAAGGATTTTAAAGAGGCAAAAGTGGATCAAATCTATCAGTTTTCTAAGCCTATAACGGTATATGACCTTTAATACTTTCTCCTTTTATTTTTAGTTTATATATTTTTATTCTCGATGAAGTTTTTAATTAAATAAGTTGATATTTTTGTTCATTGTAGTCTCACATGAATAAAGACCACTCAAATGATACAAAACTTATAGTTCAACACTCGACATCAATTCCGGTAATTTTCATTAATATTTTGTGTTAAATAAAAGAGTAATCTGCAAACATAATCCATGTAGTTTGAAAATTATATATTTATATTTTTCATTTTTAGTCCTTATTAAAATTATCAGATTAATGAAGTTTACTTGGATTTATAGGTGGATTATGCAATCATGGTGGATGTCGATAGCCTTGGCTTCAATGTAAAAGTATATGCTCTTTTTTGGTTTTTGATTTAAAGTCTTTTTATTATTATTTAATTTGATGAAGCAAATTTAATTTTTTTATTATTTTTGTTTTATATTTTTATGGTAGGCTGGTTATAAAAATAGCAACTTCAAGCTTCGGATTCCGTTCCCTAGACGCGCTGAAGAAAGAAAGTGAGTCGTGTCATTTAACATATTTTTATTTTAATAGAAAAAAAAATTCATGGGCGTTTTAGTAATTTTGTACGCAAAAAATATTTTAAGAAACGTTTTGCAAAGAAAATTGTTAAAATTTTCATTGAACTTCTTTTATTTTGCTTTTTTAAGTTTTTGTAATATAACTCAATACATGATATGATAGTTTCTTGTTTTTGGAATTAATTTCTCATATTTTGTAGGGATGTGAAGACGCTCATAATCGAAATGCTTCAAGCTGCTAAGTCTCGAGTCAATTGATAAATAAGACTTGGCGACATAAATGTTGTACTTTGTAACTTTTCTCTACAAGCAAATGCAAATAATTTGTTGTAAATTTATAATTGGATTATAGTTTGTAAGGGGTTTAATAAAATGTACTATTTTTTTAAACAACATTTTATTGATTAAGTTAGTAAGCCACTAGCGAAGGGACAAGCATGGAATCCATGTTCACCCCCTTGTCACGAATGTCCAAAATAGAGGCGATGATACCTTTCCACAAACATCCCTATTATCATTCTCAAATCTATCTTCTTTTTTTTTTTTTTTTTTTTTTTTTCCGAATATTTTGATTCCATAACCTTAACTTATGTGTCCTCACAATTTATATGTATGTTTTTCCTTACATGTATATATATGACCATATTCAAATAGGGACAATAATTCGTGAGTATGTAGGAACTACCTTTTTTTCTTTGATTGATATGAATACGGTTTTTAGAAGTTAAAAATGATAATTTTGGTATATTTAATTTGTTTTTTCAAAAAAAAAAAAAGAATATTGAAAAAAAAAAATCATTAATGAATAACATGTCTATTCAATTAATAGTATTAGGGATGAGTTTTTTGAGCGAAAAACCGAACCGGAACTGGATCAGAGTATTCAGTAATTCTCGGTTCTTCTAATCCATCATTTTTGGTTTTTGGTTATTTTAGTTACAAGACCGAACACATTGTTAGAGAACAAACTTCTCAATATAATAGAACTGGAATCAATTGAAACTGGTTAAAAGTATTTGGTTCGTTCTTGGTTCTTCAAGTACATCATTTGCGGTCTAAAATGGTTCTGGTACTGGTTACACTCCTAAATGGTATTATATATTTTTAATCAAACAAGATTGTATTCATAAATTTTAAAAGGGTAACCAAGCAAACCAGTCAGGAAAGATTAATTCAACGGACTCGCTGTTAAATTATAGTTTTAAAATATGTTACAAATGTCAAGTATCTATATATTTTAATAAATGAAAATTTTGTTTTGTCACATTTCACATTATTATTGATTTGATCATATGTTATTTTATAGTTATTTTCAATTAATGTTTTTCCACATGACATTTTATGGGTTTTTTTTTTTTTTTTTTTTTTTTTTTTTTTTTTTTTTTTTTTTTTCCATTTATCAATTTTACATATATATCAAATGAACTTTCCTTTTAAGATGTAATAAAAGGATTTCCATTTTAGGAATACAATAAAAGTCTTACTTTCATTTAAAATTCAAAATTTTCATATTTAATTTCCAACTTAATATAATTAAGTTATCAAATTTAAAATATATTATTAAATGTAAATATTATCTTCTTATTGGTACATTTTTAAAATAATTATTACAATACACTTATTTGTTATTTTAAATATTACTTTAAATTCAAAACATAGATCATAATAATATTAAATTAACTTATAAAAAATATATTTAGACACTATTGTTCAAAATAGTTAAAAATGTTTAAATATTGTAAATACAGAATGACAAGTCAAATTAAATAAACATTATCAAAAAACTATTTTATTATAATTCAATTTTTTCCAAAGAAATGAGTTTTAATTAATTAACAAAAAATTATATTGCGTTAATTTACAAACAATGGTTTATAATGGTGTACCGAGGTCGGTTAATCAGTTAAGCTCATTACTGATCCACATCCACGAGGACGGTCTGGAAAACTTACCAGAAACAAGCATAAACCATCATAAATTTATCCGGACCCAACCAACCGTATACCAACCCATCTATTGACAAAGACAACCGATCAAAATCAGACTCACAAGATAATACCAAAGCACAACAAATAAAAAGTAATGTATCTATGGATTCACGCAAAGACAGGATCAAAAGCAATAAAATAAGAAAACGGTACACATGAGGCAGCTCCCTTTTATCCAGGTAATAATGAAAGACCGTGTAAAACCTTATACCCTAAAATATAAGGAAGCCTATAAATATATTCAGATACATGGCACCAAGGTTGGTTATGTATGGAACAATAAGCAATTCCTAGCAATTTACTTGTTCGACATCTAACTTAGGCATTAGATAGCAATATTGGGGCCTATCCCTTGGTATGACTTTCTAGCCTAACGATTGTCTATTCTTTGCAACGTGATTTCCTGGATGCTCATTAGACGAAGTCCCAGGAGGATATCTACAAGCGTACCAGGATTCCCACGTAGCAACATTAATTCCATCTGTATTCTAGAGTTTTGAGATTTTTAGCTTAGAAACAATCAATACCATATCAAAGAAACTACATAGGCAACTTGACCTCAAAGTGACCAACATGAATGCTAGCCTCACCATGTCCTAAAGATGAGCGTACGACATGTTTACACAACATGTTTAATATACAACGAACGAAAACCAACCATGCACGAGGAGATAGATCGAACACCTCTACGCCTTTTTTGTTTCTTTTGGTATTGAAAAAAAACATGTTGCTTTAGAAGATTTTGAAGATGGTCTGTTCTGAGGTATTCAAATTAGTGATCATGGGTTGCAGTTGTCTCATTTGTTTTATGCGGATGATGCACTCTTTTTTGGTGAATGACAAAGGGATATATTATTAACCTTATTGCTATTTTGCATTGTTTTTATATGGTTTCGGGGCTGCAGATTAGTCTTCATAAATCTAATTTTAGAGTTGGAGTTTTAGAGGCGGGAGTTAATCAATTCGCCACGTTAATAGGGTGCAAGGCTGCCAAACTTTGTAACGTCCCTAAAATACCGAGTAAAAATTTCATTTTAGAATAAGTTAAAACCCTTTATACATTATCTCAAAAGACGATTAGAGTAAAAGTATTATCAAAACGTCATAGTGAAATCATAAATAGTCATTGCGGAATAAATCTTCATAGGATGTAGTGCAATCAAGTGAGGGTCTTATCTTTTAAAACTGAAAGTACCTGAAAATGTTTAAACCACAAAACCATAAGCAAAAAGCTTATTGAGTTTCCCCTAAAAGACCACATACCATACATACAATGGGCCTTGCTCGACAACCATCGGGCCCTGCCCAAAACAGATTTGTCAATAATCATGCGATGGGCCCCGCCGAACACATTCATCAGGCCTCGCTTGACATTGGGCCCCACCCGAAATTGGGCTCCGCCCGGTATACATACAATACATGCAAGAGTCATAAAGACAACTAACATACTATAACATAATCCAATGGGCCGACATTGGTGCCATTGACCCGCAAGTACTGTGAGAAGACTCACCTAAACTCCTCATCGGAAGCTCAACCACCACCTCAACAACAAAACAACCAACCCATGCTTCCTAAATCCAACCCAAATCAATACTTAGCAAAATTCTTAATTCTAATCAAGTTTTACCAAAATTTAAATTGGTCCTTGGCCGCTACATCGGGCCTCACCCAGCATCAGGCCCCGCCTAGCATCTGACCGAAATCCAACATACATATAAACATATTAACAATGCATATGACATACAAACATAACATAAACATAACTTAGGCCTAGCCCACTACTTCGGTCCCTGAATGGCACCGGGCCCCGCCTGACGTCGGGCCTCGCCCGGTATCGGACCGAAGTCCGGTATACATAACATAACAATAATCACATATCATAAACACATAACTTAAACATATAAATATTCCTCAGGCTTGCCCCAGTATAGGACTGAAGTCTGGAACACATAACACATATCATATAAGCTACACATTCCTCAGGCTTTCCCCGACATCGGATCGAAACCTATTATCAAGCTTGGTTTTAGCATTTTAGCCTCATGAGGCCTTGTATGCACGTAAAGTTGGCAACTTTACGTGGTAACTACACCCTAGGAGGCTAGATCTATAGTTTGGAGCCTTGGTTTTGCTTAAAAGTGTCTGAATGAGAAAAGGGTTGAAGGAACTCGACGAGTTAGATAGGGTTTACCCGCCTTCTGGATTCTGAGTGAACTCGGAGAATGGGTGAGATGACTCGACGAGTTGATTAGGGTTTTCCTGATCTTCTGGATACTGAAGAACTCGAGGAGTTACTCAGGTAACTCGGCGAGTTGACTCGAGTTTTCAGTTCTTGATTTCTGAAGGAACTCGACAAGTCAGTAGATGCACTCGACGAGTTGGGTAAACATGGACTGTTGACATTGACCGTTAACTTTGAACAAGGTTTAACCAAGTTTGACTTCCAAGGGTATTTTGGTAAATTGGGACATGATGGAATTGGTTCAATGGTGGTTGTAGGTGTTTGAGTTTGGAGCAGTGTTTCAAGCGATTGATCTTTTCAGTTCAGTTCGACATTTTGAGGTGAGTTTTCCTCACTATACTTAGGTGTCGAAGGCACCAAGGCTGGCCGATTGGATCTATTATGCTAGTAGTTATTGATATGATGAGTATGAATTAGTTATGCATGCTAGTTTGCTATGCTAGTATGGTAGGTCCGTAGGACTACCTGTGATACTGTCTGATTTTCTGTATGTGCATTTAGCTTTTACATGTCGATATGTTGTGTGGGTATGGTTGAGGTTGTACTGCTCCATGCAGTATCCAAAAAACCCTGGAGTATGCCAGATTTAAGCTGAGGGATAGGGAGAGAATGTCAGACTCATACCGAGGACTCCTAAGCATTCCAAATGCGAGTTGAGGGCCATGGGAGCATGTCAGACTCGCACTGAGGGTTGATGATTTAGATTCCAGTCTTAGGACTAAAGGGGCAAACCATTCATAAGCTGTGGGCTCGAGAGCAATCTAGGCTTATGATGTGGGCTCGAGAGCAAGCCAAATGTGATATGTGGCCCTGAAAGGCAAGCCAGACTCATAAGGTAGGCTCGGAGGTAATCCAATCTGCAAATCTGTGGACCCATTACATGTTGTTATTATGTGTGCTATTTGTTATGTATCGGTATTTTGCAGGAACTCACTAAGCTTCGGGCTTATAGGTTTGGATTTTGTTTCAG
The DNA here is from genome assembly GCF_052625555.1 of Lactuca saligna. NCBI lineage: Eukaryota > Viridiplantae > Streptophyta > Magnoliopsida > Asterales > Asteraceae > Lactuca > Lactuca saligna. The sequence continues at coordinate 51,415,177 of NC_136417.1, forward strand.
GTACTTCGGATGATCACGAGAAGGCGAAGGTGTGATCGTGCACCTCCTCCTATTTTATGATTTTGATTTTTAGGATACTCTGATATGAAAAAAACCCTTAGGCTTCTCATTTTCGGCCACTCCTTCTCCTTAAGAGATAGCTGAAAATCCTACTCTCTAATCTCCTCTCTCTTAAGCCTCCTTCTTGCTAGCTTGGGTGTGAACCATTAGAGGCACGTCAATTATGGTGCTTGCTTCTAAGAGATTTATAAATAAATGATTCTTGTTATTTACTATAATAGCAATAAGGTATGTAATCCTAAACCCTTCTTTGGTATTTTCAAAATTAACCTAGGGTTACTAGGGTTTATTATTTGATGTTCTTAGTTATAGGCTCAATAGTGAAAACATAGATCTTTTAGGTTGCATGTGAACTTAAGGGTTTTAAATTTATTTGTTTTACCTAAATCCTATCACTTTATACCTCTAATAACTCAGAAATGTGGAGAAGATGTTGGATGAAAACTTGTTCCTTGCTTCCTTACACCAAGATGAACTTCTTTCTTCTTTAAGTTTCAACAAAAGAAGACATTAACCTAATGATCAAGCCACCATGCTCATTACCATGGAAGAGAGGCTAAGGTTTCTAAATGAAGGGATGGAGGCTGAAGAAGATGACCTACAATGGGGGTTAAGATGATTAAATATGGGATACACCCTAAAAATACATGGGCTTGGGCCTGAACAGCTTCCACGCCGTGGCGGCCTAATGCCACGCCGTGGTGGGTCCATAAAACACACATCTTTTTCCAACATGGCCACGTCGTAGGAATCCTTGCACCACGTCGTGTCACAAAGTTTTCTTCAAAATTCCATCTTTAGGCCTTGACAACAAAAGGCTTAACCAATCTGAAACATGGGTGTTACAAACTTCATTTCTCTTACCTGTCTTCCTGTTGGGGTTTGCATATATCGGTTCATGGGGGTGGAAAACTGTTATTGATAAGTTTCAAAAGAAACTTTCTATGTGGAAGATCATAATGTTATCCATTAGAGATTGGTCTATGTTTTTATAATCAGTGTTAGGATCCCTTGGTATTTATTATATGTCTTTGTTTTGTATGCTAGGTGTGGTTAATAAATATGTAGAAAGATTGAGAGCCGATTTTTTTGGGATGTGGAAGTAGGGGATTGGAAATTAAATTGGGTTAAATGGGATTCAATTATATCTTCAAAAGAAAAAAGGCAGGTTAGATATTGACTCATTGGAAGCTTTTAATAAAGTCTCATTTGTAAATTGAAATGGTCTTTTACTAATAACAAAGAAGCCTTATGGGTTAAAGTTCTTAAAAAGCTTCACAATCGAGATGGTGGTTTGGGATGGGTTGACAATTCAGTTTTAACGAAAGGTATTTGGTCGAGAATTGTTGGAACTATAAATAAGCTCAATGATTATGGTATTATTTCTTGGAACGTGATTAAGAGGAAGGTGGGGGATGGGTCCTCTACGACTTTTTGGAAGGATCAATGGATAAGCGATTATTTGTTGATGATGCGTTTTCCTTGATTGTTTCTTTTGGAAATGGAGCAAGATTGTTATATCAATCAAAGATGGGATGATACTCCTTGGAGATGAAATTGGAATCGCCCAGTATGGATGAGACAATTTTTTCTCACTTTATGCAATTTATGGAATTTCTTGTTGATTCCAACACTTTCGTTTTTAGAGATAGATGGGTTTGGCATGTAAGAGGTGATGATCAATTTACAGTTCCAGATGCTCGGAGAGTTATTGATGGCAATTCTTTTCCCCATGGAGTCATAGCAACCATATAAAATAAGTACCTTCCACAAAAAGTAAATATTTTTTTTATTGGGGTTGTCGTCTAAATAGACTTCCAACCTAGCTTAGCTTAACTTAGTAAACAAAGGTATGGACATTCCTATAGTGGTTTGTATTACTTGTAGTTCAACTCTTGAAGACATTGGTCATAGATCACTTGTTTAGTTATTGAGGAGCTTTGGAAGTTTTTGAGCAAGGGGTAGGATATCTCTATTCCAAGTTCATGGGGTCGAAGATGTTATTATTGGGTTAGATTTTATCCATTTATCTAACATGAAACGAGGAGCGTTGGAAGCCCTAATCATGATAATGTGGCGGTTTTTATGGAATTTTCGAAATGGTACTTTTTTGGTGATCAAAAAGTTGGACGAAATATGTTAACTGATAGTTTGGTTGATTATTCTTATAATTAATTTGTGTATATGAATAAAAAAAAGGTAAATGTTAGTGGGTTGTGGTGGTATTTAAACCATTTTTTTAACTATTATGTTATCTTTAAAAAATAGCATTCTCTTTGATATAAAAAAACGTTGTGCACAGTAGATTTCAATACAACAGTATAAATAAATTGTTGTTTAGCAATAACTTTTTTTTCCAAGTATTTGGTAGAAATACAGGAAATATACGAATTATATATCACCGAAATCCAAAATACGTTTGTTTAGGAACGATTGTCGTTTTCGAAAATCACTTAGATTTTTTTTTTTTTTTAAATTTAAATTCTTCATAATTATATGTTAATTTTTGTGATTATCACAATATAAAACAAACATGTATGATCATTACCGATGTACTTAACGTGTTAGTTTAACAAAAACGTAGACTTTCTCTTAAATAATTGAAATACATCTCTTATTGGAAGCTTCTTATCGTAGGTGGCAAACGTAATCGACTCGATGAAAATTGTTATGAAAAATATATTAATTTAAAAATAGCTTCTTTGCCATAGGAAATAACGATTGCGGGTCATATGCGCATCAAGTAAATAATAACACAATAATAATCCACACAATATCTTTTGCGAAAAAAATTATTTTATCATATACAATCATGAACTTTTTCATCAACCACTTCTTTCCTTACATTCTGTTATATTCGTATACCGATTAATTTCAAGTATATATGAAAACAAGATATGAAAATTTATAAACAAAAGACAAAATGTCTAACTAAAATAATGGTTTTTCAAAGAAATTTTTAATTTTCCATGATAGCCATTAATTTCACAGGTATCACCTCCAAAATTGGGTTAAGCAAACGCCAAAAGTGATGTCCAGGTTCATTTTTCTTTCTGTCCGTTTTCTTTTTGGACTATCTTATTTTGTAACACTCAGAAGTCAGAAATAAACTTAATCATATTCGTTAGTCTTCACATTTAACAAAAATCATCAAAAGTAAATATCTCATTCCATGCAATATCGACATCTTTTTAGTACCGATCCTATTGTTCACCTCTAATTTCTCCAGGTGCCTTTATTATGAATATGAATACCAGTATTTTATTATTATTATTCAGTTTGGTCTTATTGTTCACATTTAATTTCGCTTTTATGAATATAAATACAATTATTATTATTATTATTATTATTATTATTATTATTATTATTATTTAGTTTTAAGTAGTAATTTTTTCTTGTTATTATATTTATATCATCATATGGTAAATGAATCGGAGTACTTTTAAAAAAAATAATTTCACATTGGGCCAGAAGAAGAAACCAAAAAATAAAATAAAATTCCATTTAGAGAAATGAAAAAAAAAAGGGATTTACAACAGGGTATATAGGTATGGGTGACATTTATCATTCTGAATCACTCTCCATGCTTCCCATGGCCTTTAAGCCTCTTGGTCTCTGCACCAAAAAAAAAAAAAACAAAACAAAAACAAAATTAATATTTCAAATTTACATCACACAATTCTGTACAACTTCTAATGCATAAGTTACATCACTTTGATGTATGAACTGAATACCCATTAAGGCAAAAACATTTTCTTGACATGCTCCAAATATACTGCTTTTAAATCAAAAGTTACATTTCGTTAAAGCATGACAATTATTTTTCTCTATAGAAAAAAAAAATAGTTAAACTGAACAAATTTAAAATATGGATTTTTTTTTAACTATTAAGGCTTTGATTTTTTTAAACACTACATAAAACTTTAATTCTATTAAAAAAATCATAACTTAGAATTTGTTCGGTTTAACTTTAACCGTTTGAAGAGTTATAATTAACGATTTAACAATTATAGCTTGGAAATATTAAAAAAAAAAAAAAACAATTTTAAACTGAACGATTTTTTTAAATAGTTAAACCAGAAATAATTATTTCGATGGTTGAAAGAAAAAACTTTAAATGGTATTAATTGTTTTTATGGAATTTGACCAGAAAAAAACCTCAAAATTCTTGAAATTATATAAAAGCACAGCTTTTAAAACACAAATCTACAAGTCACTAACTCCCTATGCAGTTTAACATTGTCCCAAAAACTAAAGAAAAAAAAAGACCAAAATTTATCAAAAATGAATCAAGTAGAAATGTAATGTACAACTTTGAAAGATCCGATCTCATCAAAACGTAGACCCATTTATCTCAGAAAATACCTATAAAACTTTTAAAGCACAACGTACAAGTCACCGAAGCAGATCCGATAAGAAGTGAACAACCCAACAAACGTACCTTTTTAGTACTCTTCTTTTCTACGACCTCATATCTGTCTTGACACATATCGGTCAACCATCCTCCGGGACTCACCAACTGAAAAAACACACAGATGGGGGAGGGGGAGATTGATGAAGAGGGATCAAACGTCTGATCTTGTAAAAAGTAAAAACACACAGCGAAAGTGTCTGTCTGTGTGTGTGAAAATGGAGGAGAATCAAGAATTGAGGATGGGTGACTTACAAGCAAACTTCTTTGGATGATTTTGGGCCTTTTTTTAGGTCTATGAGGAGGCTTGCAACCTTTCATTGCCATGAAATCTTCTTCTTTCTCTTTGCTTGATAATGTTATGAACAGTTTTGGCCAAACATGTTTCACCTTTTGATCTCCTACACCGCCGTCTACCGGAGATGTCGTCGGTTTCTCAGCACCCCCACCAGCCGCCGAAGCAGAACCTCCTCTTGTCGTATACACCTCTTTATCCGGTGACGATTTCCGGGTGTTCTCCGATCTTAGATGAACTGCTGTCTCGGAATTCCTGTAAAACCATAACATCAAAATCAATTCCACTTAACAACCAACCAAACCCATATCAGATTTGCAGAAATATAGGGGAAAGTTCTTCGATTTACTGTAAATAGAGATGAAAATCATCACCGGATTTTCAGAAAACTTAGAATTTTTGTTGAATCGGGAGTAACTAACGGTTTCAACCGAGATTACTAGCAAATCAGCATCCGATCTTCAAAAGAAATTTGGAAAAATGAATTCTACGTTGAAAAAACATGGAATCCAGATCAAATTTTCAGGGATTAAGAGAATTTCTCGTTTTTGGTGTTATTAATAAACCAAATTCCAGTGAAATTGTGGGGTTTTTTTTTTTTTTTTCCTTTTTTTCAGAATTAGCTGTTTTTTTCTGTACCTTGTGAGACGGGTAGATGGTGTTTGAAGAGAAGATTGTTTATTATTATTGCTATTATCGGAAGGGAAATCAACAAAACGAGAGTTAATTCTCCGGCGAATCCTACGGCCGCCGGAAACGGCGTACGATGGGTCGGCAGCATCATCAGGGTCTCTCATCCTCACACATCTGAGTCTCTTTTTATTACCCCATTTCAAAAACAAATCTGATGTGGTTTCTGGTAGCTTACACCCTCCTCCTACTCTCTTCTCTAATTTATCCATTAGTTCTCAAACAAAATTGTGGATCCTTAAATTCTCACAAATTTGAGCTCTGGGTTAACAAATTCATCACCCAACACATAATCTGTAGGATATCTGTCTGAAAATGATGAGAAACCTGCAAAATCGAAAGAGAATTTAGTCAAAAGAAGCAAGAATCAAGAGTAAGAAGAAAAAGTTCAGATCTGATTTCGCTGATTATGAAGAGGATGAACTTACAGAATCGATTATGCTCTAAAACAATCAACTCTTCTGAAAACAGCTATATGATAAAATTTCTAGAACATACTAAGCTAGGTTATTTTTAAGAAGGGCGTCTACAGACACAGAGAGAGTCTCCTTTGAATTCCGGAGAAAAAAATGGTGATGTTCATCTTCAACCTCTGTTTTTCTGCCATTTATATAGCTCGAGGATGTATTCGGTGAATGCTGACCGTTGATTTCTGATCAACGGTGGAAAATGATTAGTGTAAATTACTATGGGAAGGATGATCTACCGGATGTTTCCTATTTCTTATTAAGTTTTTTTGTAAGTTAGCCCATCTTTACTGGAATTGGGTTTGGGCTTTTTATTAGTTTTTCATAACCCAATGACCCAATCACCCTTTTTTGGGTGGAGTTTTTATTCTTTTGTTATGTTTTGTTTAACTATAGCTAAGCCAAAGCCAGTGGTAAATTTTTAACATTTTGTAGGGTCATTTTATTTATTTCCATTTAATATTTACTCTTAATATTTGATATTTGGTAGGGAATGATAATACTAATTAAAAAAAATATTTTTTGTTTTCTATTTAAATAAAAATGCAAATTGCATTCCACTCAAATAATCTACCACCAAACAAATTGCACACATGTTTCTTTCATCTCATCACATGCATAGAGTGTAAGATAGCAAGCCCCCTAACAAGTGCTAGAGGGTTGTGTTCCAACAACAATAGCGAGCATAGCGAGAGGTGTTAACACCCCCCACTCCTCTTAGTCTTAATATCATTTAATTTGGCGATGTTATATAGTAATAATAATAAAATATTTGTACCTTTAGTGTTTATGTAACGTTTTTCTTTTACATACGTAGTCAAAATGATATCAATCTTCACATTTGAATAGTTTTGATAAATATATTATGATTTTATTGTTGTATACCGGTAGTTTTGTAATCTTCAATCGACACAATTTTAAATCTTGAAACATACTTTCCACCTCAAACATGTCTATAAAAAACAAAAATAGTTCATTACACAAGGTATTTAGAGTACTTTGGGTCGTAAGAGAGAATCAATAATATTTTATAGTGTATAATGTCATATTAACCGAATTATCATATGGATTTTCCTTCATGTATGAATTGTTCTAGCTTGGTTCGTTTGGTGGCTAACAATATGCAATTGGCACGTAGTCACATATGTTTTAGTTTCCAACTGTATGGAAAGAAATATATTATCAAAAGAGTTGATGATTGTGATGTGAGGCACTTCGATGGTATTTTTGTGTGGTTTTACAAATATGGCATCATTGTATGTTGTTAATGGTGTTTGTCCTGATTGGAAATAATTTCCCTGAAAATATATTTGCTAGTAGAAATATATAGGATGGAAATTTGTCGGTAGGAATCGTTTGGGTGGTGTTAAAAAAGTTATATTTAAAAGGTTTCAAACTTCAAAATTAATTTATAGATTATTAGGACGAGTTATGTATATGAGTATATTAGTGGGGGTATGTTTGGTAAATATGATGCAGGATTACAGGTTTACACGCGGACTTCAGGTTAAACCATGGATCTTCTTTACATGAAGTATTTAAGAGATTGTTGTTGCATTTGTTCTTGTCATTCGGTTCATTTTCTCGCTTTTGTATTGATAAAAACTCTCTCGTCTCTCTCACTTGTAGATTAGGGTTTCGCAACTAGGGTTTGTTCATACTCTTTGTTTTATGTACAAATTTCTTGTTCATGTGCAATATGAGTGTGAGTGTGATGCGTAGTGATATTTCTAATGTATTTTTCTTGATATAAAACCATTTGTTTCATAGTGAATGAAATGATGATGTTGGGAAGATCTTCAGCTGTTTGCGTTTTTTGGATGGTATCAAAGCGTTCAGGCACTAATTCTTCTCTTTCGACGCTCGTTGGTGATTTCTTCATTCGATCATCTGTTTAAGAAAGGTATTCTCTGAATCCTTTCTTCTTTTTATCGTTTTGGTTAGATCGTCACAGTTGTTGTTCAATATTGGGTTTCTCTTCTGAATCCTTAGGTTTGTTACATAAATTGTGATTTCTTCGGTTATTCTTTTCGATTTAGGGTTTCCGCTGTTACCCCTTCAAATCGAAAAGAATATATGTGTTTCTTATTTCTCTTTAGATCCTGGTACTGCGAGATTGTTTGTAATTTTGCAGAATATTGTTGGCTTGTTTTTGTGGTTATTTTGGAGTCTCATCGGTTGGATCACTTTCAATCAATCTCCTAGTCTGACATAACTTTCTAGGGGTCGGATTTTGTCATCGATAAACCCTAGTAGGGAACGGACAAAGCGAGTTAACTCTTCATTGCTATTTCTCAACAGCTTTGTGAGGATCTTCTTGTTCGTTTTTTTTTATATTGTTATATTCTAGGATATCTTGGTTGTCTTATGTACACCAATTATTTCTTGTTTCTTTTATATTTGTTTGGTTTTCCTTGACTCTGTATTGGTTGTCTTAGGCCCCAAGATACGTGGTGACCTTTTGGACTTAAGATCAGTGCATGTGTCTGTTTTGTTTATTGCTTCATGCATGTTTTTTTATCTGTTTTTATGGATGGTGATCTAATTGATCCACCTGGTGGAAGTGGAAAGGATGATCAAATTAGCTTTGATGATTCTTTCTATATTCACCCATCCGATAATGTTGTTACTTCTATTGTCACCACAAAATTAATTAGTAATGAAAATTTTAGACTATGGAGAAGCTCTATTTCTAGGGCTCTTAAGGCTAGGAACAAACTTGGATTTATTGATGGAACTTTAAAAAATAATGATGCTGATGAATCAAAAAAATCTAAATAAGATAGACCTAATGCTGTTTGTTCTTGGCTTCAGTCTTCTATTTTCGATTATATCTATTAGAGTCAATCTTATTCTTAGGTTGCCGAGGATATCTGGAAAAATGTTTTTCAAACATATAATAAATCGGATGGGTTTGTTATTTTTAATATTCACCAACAGATCAATTCTCTTAAACAAAATGAAATCTCTTTATCATATCACTTCAATAAGCTTGATTCTTTATGGAAAGAATTTGACGACCTTGCTAGTTTAACTGAGTGTACTTGTGAGGCTTCTATTAAACTCAAATATCACTTTAATCTCATGAAACTTATGCAGTTTCTTTCTAGTCTTGATGATCCATATAATCAAGTCAAAAGTCATATTTAACTAATGAAAACCTTACCTAATGTGAAAAAAACTTTCTTTATAATGTCAAGAGAAGAGTCTCTTCAAAGAAATGGTTCTTTGTCTTATCTTTAGTCTTCTCAATCTTTGTCTAAATCTCAGCCCACTGCTTTCAATAGCAGATTTAATAACAGATCTAATTCTAATAATTCTAATAGAAATAATAACTAAGCTGTTCAGTGTAATAAATGTGGTATTAAAGGTCATACCATATAAAAGTGTTACAAGTTAATTGGTTACTATAAGGACTTCAAGCAAAGAAATGAATCTAATAACCAAAAGAATTTTAGCAAATTTTTTTTTGCCATTTCAACTACTACTTCTTTTGGAAGTTCAAATACTTTTAATCTTTCTGATTATGTTAGAGATTATGAGTTTCATCAGCTTATTAAGGATCAACACATCAAAATTTTACAACTTATTGGTGACAGACAAATTAATAAGGAAGCATCGGCTAGTGCTAATATGGCAGGTACTTGCTTGTTTCAAGTCTTTAATTCATTTGTAAATTTTCAAAAATGGATTGTGGACTCAGGAGCTAACCAACATATGATTGCTTTTGAGTCCTTTCTTCAAACACCGTGGATGTGTCTAAATTAAATCTTTTTGTTAGTCATCCTAATGGTACTTCAGCTAAAATTGAGAAAATGTGTAATATGAACTTATCTAACTACTTAACTTTGTTTGATGTTTTTTTTGTTTCTGACTTTAATGTTAACTTGTTATCTATCCACAAGGTCTACAAAGATATTAATTGTGAGGTTATTTTTAATGAACATAGTTGTAAAATTCAGGGTTTAAAATCAAAGGAGATTGTGGGAAATGGTAGACAATTTGGTAGTAAAGTTCTTCCACCTTGTGATGTATTTCATAAAGCTAAACAAACAAGAGAATCCTTCCTTATTAGTCAACATGTTACTTCCAAACTTGGTGAGTTAATTCATCTAGATGTCTGGGATCTTATAGAGTGACAACTACAAAAGGATTTTGAAACGTCCCAAAATTAAGACCCAAAAATTTTGTTTTTAATTTAATAAAACCGATATCCCAAATACATCATTATAAAAATCCAGATAAATAAATGTATCGATCAACATAACATATCAGAGTAAATCAAGAAAATATGGAACGAGGTGGTGTGTGCTCTACAATCATCTCGAGCTCTTCCCATTGGAACTGAAAGTACCTGAAACATGAACTGAAAAGCATAAGCACAAAACTTAGCGGGTTCTTCAAAATACCACATACCATACATAATAAACACATAATGGGCCCCCGTCCAATGAGTATAATGGGCCCTATCCTAACTCGCATAATGGGTCCTGCCCACTGAGTATAATGGGCCCCACCCTACCTCGCATAACAAACCCCGCCCAATAAGTATAATGGTCTCTGCCCTAACTCGCATAACGGACTCCACCCACATACAATTCATATAAGCATAATAGGTAATAGCATATAGAATATGTTGGATTAGGTGTCTAATCTCATAGTTGTAATTTGTATAAACTTGAACTGATAGTACCAATGTCATTTTAGGTTGCCTTCAAGCCTGACAATTGAATAGGATAACTGTTAAAGAGAGAATAATGATTTATTAATTTATTACTTTGTTAATAAATTAATTAGAAATCAAAATAAACGATTTATTAATGTATTATGGAAATAATATATTAATTAGAAATCATATTGTTTAATTAATATTTAATCATAAATTAATTTGGAATTAATTTTGGGATTAAAAGAATTAATTAAAAACTGCATGGACTAGAGGTGATAATGTTAAATAATTGAGAATTGGGCATTCTATAACCTCCCTAAGGGGGGGTGGGGGGGATTCTAGGGTTTCCTTGGGCTCTAAGGGTGCCTTGGATGCCTTAGAAAGGAAGTTAAGGGATTAGGTTATCTTGGAGATACATGCCTTATCCAATACCTTCCTTATCACCTATATAAACCCCTATAGGGTTTGATTTCGTCCATCACTTGATGCCTTATAGGAATTTTGAAAATTTCCACTCTTCTCTCTCTCTCTCTCTCAAAAGTGTTCCTTGGTTGCTAGGTTTGTTTATGAGCCATTAGAGGTGCGACACTTGTGGCGCTTGCTACCAAAAAGTCTTACAAGCAAGGTTTTTGGATTGTCATTACAATATAACAATCAAGGTATGTATTTTAATCCCTATTATGTGAATTTTGATTATAATACATAGAAATTTGGGTTTTTTCTTTTGTGTTCAAGTTTGCATGTTCAATTAGAGAAAACTTAGATCCAATCAATTTACGGTTGCATGTACACATAGGATATGTTGTTATGCTCAAAACTCATCAGTGGTATTAGAGTCTAGGATTAGTTTTCTATTGACTATGATGTAATTGTGAATTGTTCAAAGGAGAAGGGAAGAGAATCGACATTTTGTTCAATGAAATCTTCGAGTTATTCTTGGCACTCGTCGAGTTGCATGAACTTGTCGAGTTTGGTCCTCCAACTCGTAGAGTTGGTGCGTTAGATCTGTTTTCGGATTTTCTTTCCTAACTTGATTTTCATGGTTTATATTTGGTAATTATCTTTTATTTATTTTGACATAATCTAATTATTGGAAATATTAGATAATTAAATATAACCTAAATGTGAGGAGGTAATTATGAATTGGATAATGTTGATTTTATTTGATTATAATTAATCTTATGGATATGGTTAATAATTTAATTAATTGATTAATTAAAAGATAATTAATATATTCATAATTGGCTACTAGATAATTATTAATTGGATTAAATAATTAATATTTTTGGGTTGTTTGAAATTTAAAATTAAAAGGTTTAATTTTGGAAATTTAAATTAAGAAACCCTAAAATATATCCTTATGGATTTTTTAATCCATATGTTGTTTAAATTTAATTAAATTAAAAGTTTAATTTATTAAAAGATTAAACCCTTAGTATTTTAAAATGTTTACAATACACCCTATATTATATGTAATATTAAAAGTTTAATATTTACTATATGTATAAGACGAGACAGTCGAATCGGTAGTACGTCTCATCAACAAAGCTATACTATAAGGGGAGTTTAAGGAAGCGACCTGTAAAATGGCTGCCATTAGGTATCCATTCTTACCCACTGCTCTCTTGTATGGTGGAAAGTCGTTAGCCGATCGGGTTCGATACGACACTTAATACTCATTAAAAGTATATTGGTTAAGTAACTAACCCTTTTTCTAAAATCTCATTCTTAGTTACTTTAGGAAAAATCTGAGTTTGATGCTAACCCATGAAATTGCACATTGCACCTGAATGGTCGTTAGTGGAGCGTGTGTGGTTAACCTGCAAACTAATATGGACTAATATTGTTGGAAATGGGTGTCTCGTAAATTATCATTGATTAATGGAGTGTGTGTGGTTAACCGACACATTAATTGGGTGATAAATGACATCGACGGTACCAAGCTAATTTGCATGGTTATTCACATCTCGTTTGTGATCTTCGGCCTCCCAGTCACAAAAGTGAGAGCATCGTCAAGATTAAACATGCCATTGAATAATTCAACGAATCTCAAAGATATAGAAGTTTCATTAGATTGAAACTGGTAAATGCCTACTTACTTAAAATACATTCGAATTTCATTACGACATTCCTCTTTAGAATTCGAATCGAAAATATGGATTCTAGCCTTAATTTGATTTTTTTGGGTTAATAATTAAGGATTAAAATCAATTACCTTGATTTTTTTTCTCCATTTGTAGATGTCGAGTTCAGAAATCAATGGTATTCCTCATCCTTTTGGAAATGGTTTTCCTTATCAATATGAAGATGATATTCCACAAGTTGATCAAGGTGAGAAAATGTTACCTTCTTCAAGCAATGGTGGAACTAGAAATCATGCTTCTCCAACTCTTCCCCCACCTCCTCCAATGATTCACCCCGACCCATGTTTTCTTCAAATTGAAAAGTTTAAGGTTACTCAAGCCCTGTTGGCATGCAAAAACTTAGATGGAAATTATGTGTGTGCACATGTCCTAAACATGAAGTCATATAGTCAGTTCATTAAGTATTGTTATATGAATGACCACGACGTGACCCTAACTGATCTGACATATTTGCTAATTGCTACAGAAGCAGAAATTTTGAAGAGCATTGGTCAGGCAAATGTGTTTAAAGGATTTGTCTCCCAAAACTCCATGGATAATAACAACATTGGTAGTCCAAAAAAAATTTCTCCTCCAAATGGAAAGGGATCAGCCAATGTCAAACTGTTTAACCATATGGTAAAGAAAAAGGCTTATTATGAGATAGTCCCATGTGCTATTCCTAAGAAGTGCATATGTTTCTATTACCAATTGAAGGGGTAGTGGATGCGAAGCTGCCCTCACTACCTGAATAATCGTAGAGATAGTAAAGTCAAGTTGTATGACTCTACTTCCGGTACATCCACTATCTAACTCTACTTTATTAACTTCATATTCACAAATTCTTAAAACATTATGTGATAGTCGCATTTTGATGTTTTGAAGAATCTAAGAGGAAGAAGGAAGCTTAAGAAAAGTAAGTTAATTTTGATCATGAGAGATGGATTTCGATCACATGGTTCGATGATTAGAATTTGAAGTTGCTTCTTAGGAGTTATGATAGATTAATAGATTGCTTAGGAAATATGTATGCATTGTAAGGACAAATTTTTCCACACATTATCAATAAAATAATATTTTTGATTTATTTACTTTGTATTTCCTTGTAATGGCATTTGTGAAAATTGGTTGTTGTATTTCTATTATTAGCAATGTTAAATATGGATTTGATTCTTTATTATATCACTTGTGGTAATGTCATAATTGACCAAGTGAAAAGGAATTCTCATCACCTAAGTTTCAATTGGATAGAAACTTGGAGTCATACAATTCGAATTGTGTGATGTATGAGAATCTTGATCTTTGGAAAATTAAGACTAATTCATTGATCACATGAATATATGAATCAAAGTGAAAGACTAAGGACGTAGTACACATTGATGTGGACTGGTCAGATCCACCACAAAGGACGATAAGTCTATTCATCATGATTTACTGATGGTTCAGTAAATATGGTTATAATTTTAAGATTAAGTGTAATTCTGATTTTTTGAAAAGTTTGAAAGAGTGGCAGAACGAATATGAAGAATATATTAGGCAGAAAGATAAAAGTTTCTTCGATCTGAAAGGAAAGGAGAGTACTTTAGCATCATGTTTTATGATCATCTTCATGATTGTGGAATCATGTCACATTTGATCCTCTAAGGACATCTTAGTGTAACTGTTTTGACTAAGAAGAGGAATCTGATATTGTTGAAATGGTTTGATTAAGAGATGAGTCATACTTCGTTTCCTATTAAGTTTTAGAGTCACACTCTTGTAACTTCAAATCAAATCTTGAAGCTTATTTCAAACTAAGTAGGTTTGTTTCCTATTAAGCTTATTTCAATTCGTTTCCTATTAAGCTTAATTCAAACTAAGAGATGAGTCATACTTCGTTTCCTATTAAGCTTATTTCAACAATTTCAGGTGTGATAGAGTAAGAACACATTTCTACTCCACATATCATGAGGTGTAATTGTTTTGACTAAGAAGAGGAATCTGATATTGTTGAAATGGTTTGATTAAGAGATGAGTCATACTTCGTTTCCTATTAAGTTTTAGAGTCACACTCTTGTAACTTCAAATCGTATCTTGAAGCTTATTTCAAAATAAGTAGGTTTATAACACCTCATGATATGTGGAGTAGAAATGTGTTCTTACTCTAGCACACCTGAAATTGGTAGTTGTGATGTTTTGGTTAAAACAAAGATAAACTAAGACCAATTAAACGAAATGTTATCTTGGCAAGAATTCACACTAACTTTTTGAATATTTGTTTTAGTTCGTTAAGGAATGTTCCTTGAAGAAAGAAACTTATATATCAAGAAGTCAGTGGGAGTCTTAATGATCTTGAATAGTTTCAGGAGTCAATAAAGAATAAACTTATTAGTTAACACTAGCACACGGCCTGAAGTTGATCACCTATCATGTTAAATTGACACATTTTTTGTACAACTTCTATTTAAGTTGACTATGCATGTGAGTTCTTTAGTTCTCAATTAACTACAGAAGGTAGAGTACGTTGGTCAATGATAATACATTGATCAATATGGATGAGCTGGTTAACAACTTGGAAGCATTGGTAGGCCCTTGTGCTACCAGAAGGCGAGAAATTAAGAATAAGAAAAGTTCAGTCCAAGAAAGGAAAACAACATTTGATTTTGGGTTTTTGTCCTCAACCTTATCTTATGATTATAGGTTGGAAGTGACAAATTCATATGGATATGAACACATACACCATAAAATCTAGGTGCAAAAGGTTTCACTCTAACACATGAAAATGATTATGAGGAAACACTTTTGCTAGTAGATTTTAAATATGATTGATCTCATTATGGTTAGCAGTTCTGATAATTGCGTTCTCAAATTTGTATATGATTAGGACATCCCTTTTCATAGTTTGAATTGTGAGAAATGGCAAATGACTGTTTGAACATTCAAGACTTATTGTTGTAAGTTCTGAAAGGGTTTAAACACAAACATGCTATCTAATGAAGGTGTATGAGCGTGAGAAGTCTAGATGAAGACTTATTAAAGCATCACGTATCAGAAATCAGAACTTTAGTGAGAAGTCAAGAGCATTGATTTCTAGAAGTCCAGTTGATTTCTGAGTACATGTCAAAGCTACTGGGAGCATAATTGTTATGCAGGAGTGAGCATAATTGTTATGCTAGCAAGGGTATAATTGTTATGCTAGTGGGAACATGGTTGTTATTCTAAGTGTTGCAGGTTAGCAATACTATTTATAGGATACAAAGGTTACAAATTTGTGAGTTGCAAAGTTTGAAAATTGTTTCGTTTCAAAAGGATTTTGGGGAGAAGGAACTTATACTTCGTTTCAAATCTAAAAGTTTAGATTGAAGTTTTAACGGAACTTAGTCATGATGTTACGCCGTAAAATTTCAACAAAAATTTTCATTTTAAATCACATAAAAATCAATATCACATTTTCTCAAAAACCACAATGTATCAAATGTCAAAACACAACTCAACAAAACAACTGATAAAATCCCTGAATCCTCGACACAGTCTCAAACATGTGTGTACAATCAAGTTGGCGCCTTCCCGTGATCCTGAGAAGTACTTGAAACACATAACACACAATATGGTTGTAACATCCGGAATCCCATGTATATTATTTACTATTTATTTTTGTGAATTATGAGCAGGAACTCGGCGAGTTGATGCGTAGACTCACCGATTAGGGTCGTGATTATTCATCTGGGTTCACGTTGGACTCGGCAAGTCTATGAGTGGACTCGACGAGTCCATGTTGTTTAATGAAACCCTAAATCCTCCTGGGTTGGAGCCTATTTAAGGGTACTCTTAGCTTCCCATTGCGGCTACCAGTCCCTTGAGAGTACCCTTAGTGATCTATATCGTTTGGAAGGAAGGAGAAGCCTTTATTGATCTTTCTTTCCTTGGCTTGGCAAAAAGAAGGTGATCAAGAGCAAGAGGATGCTGAAGAGGTGTGATTCAAGTGATTTCAGAGTCCAGAGATTCCAACTTGAGGTATTCATTTGAACCTTCTTCAGTTTTGGTATTGAACTTAGAGATTAGGGTTTTCTATCCTCTTGTGAGAATGTTTATGTGGAGAAATTGGTCCCTTATCAAGTCTATGCTTTGGATCTGGACTCAAAGAGGTTCAGAGACTTCAAACCAATATGATTTATGGGTCCTTGAGGGGTGATTGGACTTAGGTTGCCATTTTTGGGACTAAATCACCATTTGATGCCATTATGTATGTATATAAGCATCAAGTTTCGAGCTTTACGTGATTATATTGATTGGAAAGGTCAGATCTATGGAATGGAGGAACAGATCTGACCTCTGGAGGTCAAAAGAATCTGTGCATGGCATGTACTCGCCGAGTTGTTCTTGGGACTCGACGAGTTGAGTCAAGGTAGCCCCGCGATTCATGCCTGGGGACTCATCGAGTAAAGGGAAGGACTCGACGTGTTAATTGGGACTAAGGAGTTAAGAGGAGACAGGTGGACTCGCCGAGTTTCCCAAGTGCACTCGCCGAGTCGGGTCAAAGTTAACCGTAGAGTTTGGTTGACTTTTAGCGTTTGGTCAGCAGCGAGTCCTTTGAGTCAAAAGAGGGGTAAAATGGTCTTTTACCCTTCTGAGTATGTTAAGAAGGGTTAGAGTATAGTCATATTTTCCTTATGTGTTTAGGCGGAGGCTAGATCGCATTCCTACCGAGTTAGGGATTTACCGAGATATCAGAGGTGTGTCTTCTCACTATACTGTACCCGGAAGGGTATTTATGTGTGACTAGAAGGTCGGATATGTTATGAGAAGTATGCATTGTATATGATTAAATTAACTATTTGTATGTGCTATGTATTCTATGCTTGATATGGGCCGGAAGGCGTTATGTTATGCGCCGGAAGGCATTGTGATGTGGACCGGAAGGTCGACGCTGGTAGGACTGGAAGGTTTACCAGGTTGGGACGGAAGTGCCCTGAGACACATGGACCGGAAGGTCATGGCCCGGAAGGGCGTATGTGCGTGTAAGTAGTATTTTGGGGAACTCACTAAACAATTATGCTTACAGTTGTTGTGTTATGCGTTTCAGGTACTAGCGAGGACCGTGGGAAGGCGTCGGCGTGATCTGTACACACTAGCGGAGGATTTATTTTATGATCTTGGGATTTATATGTTTTGTATGACGATATGATACATTGGATTCTTATGACTTGATTTGGAGGAAAAACATGTTTAAGAAATGAAAATTTTGTTTTGAAAATTTACGTCGTTACAATGGTAAGCACGAAGCTTAGTGACTTCCCTAAAATACCACATACACAAATAATAAGCCTCTTATGGCTATAGCTTGGCATGGACCCTCCGGTCATGCGTCTCGGTGAGGACTCTCCGGTTTTACAGCTCGGTGTGGACCCTCCGATCTCACGGATCAGTGTGGACCCTATGGTCAAGTGTCTCAGTGAGGAACCTTCAGTTTCACAGCTTGGCTTGGACCCTCCAGTCTTGTATCTCAGTGAGCACCCTCTGGTCTCATAGCTCGGGTTGGACCCACCGGTCTGATCTCAGTAATGCACAAAATAATATAGCATATATCACAAAGACAAAATGCCTAATATCACATAACTCAATATAAATACATAGGACCCTCTGGTCGATAACTCAAATAAGACCCTCCGGTCACTTAGGTATGTATAGTGAGAAGACTCACCTCGTAAGTAAAGTGGGTATGTCTGGTACTCGAATCGCCGGTCTAGCCTCCACCTAACATATATCATAATTATCTCTAATTAATAAAGACCCTCAACGATGTTAGGCTAAACCCACTACTAATTCTCAGAAGGATAAAAGACCATTTTACCCTTCCATGGCCTCTATAGTCCATAGTTTGACCAAACTCTAAAAGTCAACAAAATTCAACAGCAGCGCGAACGCTGGGCGTAATACTTCGCCATGCATGCATCGGGGATCCTCAATGCTACGCTGCATGTACCTGGGAGTACGCTCGGCATACGTCCCAAACTTAATTTTCCCACTCTCTTGGTCTTAATCCGTTAAGACCTTAGCTATACTCTCTGATCTGGACTCACTAAAGGCTCATACTCCATAAAGTTCGTGACTTTAAGCCTTTGCATGGCTGAGAAAGTCTAAAACCCCAAAACTCTCTCTCTTTACTCACAAAAGTGCTCATATCTCATGCATGGGGTGATTTTGAAGTCCAAGATCCCATTTTTATGAGTCCACTCCACTAGAGACACTTAAAGGGACATGTATTAGGCTCTGTAGTTCAACAAACTCATAAAGCTTCAAGCTTTGGGACAAAAATCCTAAAATGAACCATAATATGTACAAATCAAAAGGATAAGAAAGCTTTGAGCTTAATACTTTCAAATGATGCGCCAACCACAGGGAAGCTCAGATCCAAAGCTTGGACTCCAACTCTATTCTCTTTAAAGCTCTTTCTTCACTCAAAGAATCCCACAAGAACACTTAGAAGCTTACAAATGGCCACTCAAGCTAAGAGAACGAAAATTAGGGTTTTGAGGGGGTTGAAGACTATAAATTTTGGCCAGAATGAGGCCATCATGTTCCTTAAATAGGGACACACCCCACAATTAGGGTTTTCACTCTAAGCCTAGTACGCCCAGCATACTTGGTGGCTTCCGCATCCAAAACACGCACATGAGTACGCTGAGTGTACACACGTTTATGCCCTACGTACTCAACTACGACCTTTTCTCAAATAAAGGGCCAAACTTGACAACTAAAATAAAACAAGGGTTAATGAGATATACTTGGTGTCGGGATGTTACAATTATCCCCCCACTAGAATCAAAATTTGCCCTCAAATTCATCATTTGGAAATAACTCTGGGTACTGCTTGCGCATCTTAGACTCTGACTCCCAAGTCCACTTGGATCCCTTCCGATGTTGCCACTAAACCTGAACCAGGGGCACCTATTTATTCCTTAAGACCTTCACCTTCCTATACAAGATCGTTATCGGCCTCTTAATGTAGTTCAGGATTTTGTCAAACTGAATGTCCTCTAAAGGAACCACTACCGTCTCATCAGTTACACACTTCCTCAACTGGGATACATGGAAAGTGTTATGAATCTGGCTCAACTCTGCAGGCAGCTCCAATCTATATGCTACCTTACCCACTCGTGTGATCACCCTGAAAGGACCAATGTATCTAGGGCCCATCTTGCCCCGTTTACTAAATCGGATCACCCATTCCATGGGTATACCTTCATGAGGACAAAATCTCCGACCTGAAACTCTAGCTCTGAACAGCACCGGTCGGCATAACTTTTCAGATGACTCTGGGCCGCCAGTAACCTCTGTCTGACCTGCTGGATCTGCTCTGGCATCTTAAGCACTATCACAGTGCCTCCATCACTCTCTGCCCTACCTCTCCCCAATAGATGGGAGTCTGACACCTCCTCCTATATAAGAGATCAAAGGGAGGCATACTAATACTAAAGTGCAATCGGGTACCCAACTCCCACCGAATTCCATAACATATGCACGTAACATGTCCTCGAGCGTCTAAATCATCCACTCGCTCTACCCGTCTGTCTGTGAATGATATGTCGTACTGAAGTGCAACTGGGTACCCAACTCCTCATGAAATTTCTTCCAGGAAGAAAAACTCACATCTTGATCTAACACTATCGATGTCAGCACTCCATGCCATGCCACCACCTCTCACATGTAGATCTCGGCTAATTTCTCTGCAGAAGAGTTCTCACTGATAGCCAGAACCAGTCTACAATCAACCATATCGTATTGACACCTCGCGTAGTCTTGGGTAATTTGGTGATATAATCCATGGAAATGTGTTCCCACTTCCATTGGGGAATCTCTAGAGGCTGCAATGAGCCATGTGGCCATTGGTGCTCCACCTTGACCTGACGACGGGTCAGGCATCTCTCAAAGACCCATGCAACATCTCTCTTCATGCAACACCACCAGTAATCCCTCTTCAAATCAAAATATATCTTAGTGGCCCTTGGATAGATCGAGAATCTCGACTGATGGCCCTCTTCCATTAAAATACATCGAGCTCTGCCTGTATAAGCCACCCAAATCCATCCATGGAAAGTCATAAGACCCCGACTATCCATCCTAAACTTGGAAATCTGCCCGATCACACGCTCTCTCTTACGGTTCTCTGGTCTTGATGCCACCACTTGGGCCTCTCAGATGGTATCTAAGAATGGATTCATCACCGTCATCCTCATACAGACGTCTTAGATCAGAGTACTCACCGCTTTATGACTCAGGGCATCGGCTACCACATTAGCCTTGCCAGGGTGATACAAGATCTCATAGTTTTAGTCTTTTACTACATCTATCCACTTCCTATGTCTCATATTCAGGTTAGGCTGATCCATAAGGTACTTCAGGCTCTTATGGTCCGTATATATGGTACACCGAACACCATAGAGATAGTGGCGCCAGATCTTGAGGGTGAACACCACCACCCCCGACTCTAAATCATGGATGGGATACCTCATCTCATGAGGCTTCAACTGCCTCTATTCATATGTTATCACGTGCCCCATCTGCATCAAAACCACACCCACCCTGATATAGATGCATCACAGTAAACTACGAAGTCCTCCACTCCCTCGGGAAGGGCAAACACTGCAGCTTCGCACAATCTCTGGCAAAGAGTCTCGAATGAGGCCTGCTCTCTAGGTCCCCATGAAAAAGTTGTTGGGTTTTGAGCATTCTGAAACTCCTAAGTGTACATGCAACCCTAAATACCTTGGATCTATGTTTTCTTTATTATACATGCAATTATGAACATCCAAGGTATTATCCTAATCTAGCATACAAAATAATGAATATAACAAGATAGAATACATACCTCTTTGATGTAAAATGTCTTCATGAAGCTTGAGTGCCTAGTGCTTCAAGTTTGACACCTCAAATGGTTCACACAACACCAAATACACTTGGAATAACTTGAGGGAAACTTGAACACTCCTAAAATCGGCTAGCCCTTTCTTATTATTTATAGTGGCTGATTTTTCCCAAAGAATATGATCTTATATAGTTGTTACAATTAGGGTAAACCCTAATTGTCATGACCTTCCATTTCCATGGATCCAATGGTTCAAATACACCATGGAGCATCCATGGACCATCCTATGGGTTTTAACCCAACTTGATTATCCATGGAGCATTAGCCCACTATACAAGTATGGATGATTTACACAATCAACCCATATATTTAATTAGTCTTCTTTTGATCACTTAATTAATTCTAGATTAATTCTTTATCAATACTAATTAAATAATCCTATTAATATATTAGAACTTATAATATATTAATCAACCTTCAGTGTTATTTCTCTCATTATAGTCTATCCAAGTGCATGATGCCATGTAACCCAAATGGACCATGCCGGGTCGGGTCAAGTCTTACCAATTATAGTTATGGAATTAGACATTAATCCAACAAAAGTAACACCATTCTTGGTCAATCTGGTAAGAGGAACAACAATATTGGAGAAATCTATGATAAATCTCCTGTAGTAGCCTGCTAGGCCAAGAAAACTCCTGATCTTAGATGGGGACCTCGACACCTCCCATCCATAACTTCCTCGTTTTTGTTCGGGTCAACCAAAATCCCATTCTGATTAATGTGGTGTCCTAACAACTGGACCTCTCATATCCAGAAATCACACTTGGAGAATTTGGCATAAAGCCTCTCCGTCCTCAATACTCCATAGATCTCCCGAAGATGCTCCTCGTGCTACTCTCTGGACCTCGAGTATACCAAAATGTTATCGATGAACACGATCACCGACTGATCCAACATGGGCCTGCACACCCAGTTCAAGAGATCCATGAACACTGCCGGTGCATTGGTGAGTTCGAAAGGCATCACCACAAACTCATAGTGCCCATAACGAGCCCTAAAGGCCATTTTCTGGATATCCTCCTCGCAAAATCTCATCTAATGATACCCATACCTCAAATTAATCTTGGAAAACCAAGACGCCCCCTGTAATTGATCGAATAAATCGTCGATCCTCGGTAGTGGATAACGGTTCTTGATTGTAAGCTTGTTCAACTCCCAGTAGTCAATACACATCCGGTGTGAACTATCCTTCTTCTTGACAAAAAGGGTCGGCACTCCCCATGGTGAGCTACTTGGCCTAATAAAACCCTTCCCCAACAGCTCCTGGAGCTGTGAGGATAACTCCCGCATCTCGGGCAGCACAAGGCGATAAGGTGACTTAGAAATAGGCGTCACACATGGAATCAAATCGATCCATAACTCCACCTGCTTCTTAGGAGGCACACATGGTAAGTCCTCGGGGAAAACATCTGGGAACTCATACACATTCAGAACATCAGAGATAGAACTCGGCCTCTCAGTGGCAGCTCTCGTATCCGTCACATATGCTAAATATCCCATACATACCTACTATAAACTCTGCCTCACACTGGCAGGAGAACACAAAGGTGATCCAGATCTGGTCCCCTGACCATACATAGTAAGAACTCTCCCACTACGGTCTCGTATGGTCACCATCTGACGCTCATAGTCAATTACAACTCCAAACCAGCTCAACCAATCCATGCCCACTATGACACATACATCACCCATCGCTATCGGCACCAGATCTATTGGGAACTCAACACTGCAAATCTCTAATACACATCCCCAGAATACATCAGTGGAAAAAACTAAATGCTCATCGGCTATAGAAACCCTTAATGGTTGACTCAATGCCTCGCGTCTAACACTATGTGATGACTAAAGGATAAGGACACAAAACATCGACTCGCACCCGAGTCAAATAACACCAAAGTAGGCACATAACTCACAAGAAAAGTACCTATACTCAACACAATATAAACATAAAAAAATCTCAAAACAAAAAAATGGAGATACGTACCAGCAATAACATTAGGCGACGCACGGACCTCCTCCGCGGTCAGTTGAAATGCTCTCCTATGATCCCTCAGAGGCTCGACCATCAGTATCATGTAAAGCAGCAGGAGTTGCAGTCTGGGCTGATCCCTGGGTGAGATGGGGACACTCGGCCTTCTGATGGCCTGTCTAGTTGCAATAAAAGCAAACAGAAAATCCCTTGGGGCAGTCGCTTGCCATATGCACCTCCTTGCCACTTTTGTAGCAAATCCCTACTCGACAAGACCCCTCGTGGCTCTTGCCGGACTTGGTACAAGTGCAACCCTTCTGGCCTCCAGCTCTTGAATCAGCAGGCTTTGCCCGCTTAGCCGCCGGCTGCGATTGTACTGGTCTCCTATCTCTCCCTTGCCGCTCTCCCTCCTCCCTGGTTTGAATCTCCAGCTCAATCTCTCTCCTGCTGTCATTGGTCTACAACTCAACCAATGTCTGATAAGACGAGTTCACCAAGAACTCCCGAATGTCTCTCCTTAAGATGCTCTAATACTGACTCACACGTGCCTCCTCAGTGGACACGTGCTCAGGGCAGAACAACACCCTCTCATGGAACATCCTCGTAATCTCAGTCTCTAACTCTGTCGTTTGCTTGAGAGAGACAAACTACTGTGCCAAATGTTCCCTCTCCACCTGGGGAACATACTCATCTCAGAATAACTTGGTGAATCTCTCCTAAGTCACTGCAGCATGATCTACAGGGGTAAAATCAGTCGTCACAAACTTCCACCAGTCCTTCGCTCCCAAGTGAAGCTAGTTCAACGCGAATCGGACTCTCAGATGCTATGGACATGAACACGTATCCCTCAATGTCATAGATCCATCTCATGGCAGCTATCAGATCCTGCATCCATCAAACTTTGGTGGCTTCATGTTGCTGAACTCATGAAACAACGAGTCACCTCCTTATGGCCTAGCTGCAACTATGGCCGAGGTGGCTGCAGTAGCAACATCCTCCATAATAGAAGAGTATCACTCATCGAATGACTCAATCAATATGGTCTCGATAGACCCAAACATCTCCGATATGGCCTCTCGGATATCTACGACCACCTCCTCATGAATGATCCTGCGGATATCCTCATCACTAGCACCACTACCCCCGGGGTTGTTGCGGGTAATCACCATAGTGCCTCTAAAACACAAACACAAAATTATCAGAGACTAGCTCAATACACATAGTCACTCGATTACCCACCCCTACACGCTCCTTAGCATCCTAAGATTCTTACTTGGGTTGCATACAGATCCGATGTTTTCGGTAGTACGGGCCCAATACTGCCTTCCACACCAATCTGTAGTTGTCTCAATTCCTCCTCCCAGGATCGTAATTCATAGTAATTTATCCCTCACAGATCTCAACTACTCTCTCGGTAGATTCCTCAATGATCATCTATGTATCTCTCCTAGATTACTCAAATTCTCTCTAAAGATTCCTGCTATGTTTCTCCCTACTTAGTACACATACATAGCGAATAGCAGATAAAATCATTCAATAGCATACCCTAGGCTAAGGCATCATGAATCAGGCAACCCTATCCCTAATTTCTAAAGTACCTAGTCTATTCTCTAGCATGCAGCTCTAATATCTCATAAATATCTCATAATATAAACAAATAATGGTATTTTGGGAAATCATTGTTCGGGCTCTGGCTGATTGTACACACTGCTCCCTCTGGTTTTCTCTTAAAAACTCTTACTCATTTTAGAAAAAATCATTTTCACTTATAAATTTTATTCAATTCCTCTTTTTGAGTCCAGACATGCCCGAAGGTACATTCGAATCCTTCAAACCAAGGCTCTGATAGCAACTTGTTACTGTTGGGTGTTATGTGTTGCGTCAAGGGCCATTCTTTTGTATATCCGGTTTGGGCCTGTCCAACCGTGATTATAGATTAGGGTTACATTATATATATATATATATATATATATATATATATATATATATATATATATATATATATATATATATATATATAGTGCATGTATGCCTTAGATAGAGTAGTCATTTTATTATCGTTGTTGCATTGTAACCCTAAACACCTCTATAGTCAAAGTTCTTAATCGAGCTCTTCTGATATATTCAAGTTAATCATTCGACATCAGTTAAAACATTCTTGTGTTCATCAATTCTTTATCTTTATTGTTCTGCTTGAATCTAACAATCTATAAGAAGTTTTTATTCCAACAATTGGTATCAGAGCAGGAGACTGTGTTACTCATACGCATTCCTTATGTGTGAAGAATTCATTAGGATTTCCGCTTTTATCAAATATACATAGGTCGTCTTCTTCCTATCGACGATAAATCTAGTGTTTGATAAAACCCTAATCTCAAGTTTAGAAGTCTGATTCTAGCAGATCCAGAGAACAAGCTCATCATGTCACACGAAGACTCTCAAAGTAATCCCAGCAACATCTCGAATAACATTGGATCAACCACAAGATTTCCCATTCTTTACACTCAAGACTATGAAGTGTGGGCGCATCACTTTGAAAATTACATGGTTGGATATGAAGATAATGGTTATCTCATCTGGGAGGCTATCACAATCGGTACGTTCATTCATTCTGGAACAAACAGGACAATGAAGACTCAAAAGGAGTATAATCAATTCTTAGTGGACGTATAGAAGATTTCACACGATGAAAAAGATAAGTTGTTGTGCAATCTCAAAGCCTTGAGGATGATCAGATTTGCCCTACAAGCCAATACCTTCCAGCTGGTTAGTTCATGCACGATTGCGAAAGAGATATGGGACAGACTGAAAGAATTGTTTTCAACCGACAAAGATCTAGAGCACTCAATACAAACCTTGTTACTCTCTGAGTTTGGTGCTTTTGCTCAAAAACTTGAGGAGACTCTTCTTCAGACGTTTGATCACTACAATCATCTTCTCGGCAAGATGATGAAGCACCATATTGAAAGGAAGGAGATTGAATAGAAAGTCATGTTTATGAATGGCCTGAAACCTGAGTGGATGGCAGTGGTCTCAACTGTAAGGCTCATGAACAATTCAAATCTTACTCGCTGGAAAAATTGATGGGCATCTTAAAATCCCATAAAATCACAGTAACAAAAGAAGCAAAGGTTGTGTCTGGTCTGGGCTCTTTAGCCCTTGTCTCAAAAGGGAAGATTATGGCGGAAGAAGAAGAAGACTCAGATATGACTGAGTGTGACCTTACATGTGAAGAGTATGCAATGATGGTCTCCAACCCTAAGAAGTTTGCAAGAAGGAAATTCCCTGCCAATAAGAACTAAAATTGGCAAGGGAGTTACAGATCCGAGAAGGTGAAAGAGGAATTGAAGAACGCCTCTCAAAAGGATGATGATAAGAAAGAAAGCAAGCTAGTAGGAGATTCTGGATACGATTGCAATTATTGCCATGACAAGAACCACCTTGCTAAAGATTACATGTTACGAAAGATGGTTGAGAAAAGGGATAATGAAGATGATGAGGTTTATCGTACGCGAAAGCTGGAAGATGTAAAGAAAAAAAAGGCATCTAACAGTTAAATGAATGCCTTGATTGTGCAGGAGAATATGGTCAATGATGAGTTTGGTGGTGTTGAAGTCTGGTCAACTGAATCTGAGGATGAAAAAGTGAGGAAGCCCACGCATGGCAGAGCATATGTGGCGAGAAAAGGGAGTTAACAGTTTAGTTGGGAAGTGCTTGATGGTGACTGCAGGAGTACCAACAGAAGACGAGCGTAAGGAGCCGAAATTGAAGGAGGACAAGTATTTTGCAGCAAAGCCCGTGAGTGAAAGGATCAACAACTGTGATCGGTTGATCAAAAAGGTACAATCCATCCTTGAATCTCTTAAAGTTCCCGTCACAAATTATGAAGAAGAATTAAACGAACTTAAATTTAAATTTACTAATCTAAGTGGTAGTCTCATGCTGACTCGCTTAACGAACTCTAACCTAACTGACCAACTCAGCAGAGATTCATCGAAAAGTGAGTAGAGACGCATGTGGATTGAGCTGAAGGAGACAGAGCTAACTAGGGCTAGAGATGAGATTATTTATTTACAGCGAGACAATTTAATGTTTTTGAAACAAAGAAACATTTTTTGCTTGGTTGCTAGACGTTTATATATTAATATTACTCAATTGCATTTAGATTGTGAAACAGGAAAAAAGATTCATAAGATGCTCTTACCCTTCCTTGAGTTTAAAGAGGATGGGGTCATTGCTGAATGTGAATCCATAATGTCCTCAGAAGAGACTTCCATCGCTTATAAAATCAGTCTGGACAAAATTGAGACTTTCATTAACTCTAAGGAACACAAATGCATGCTTAAAAAACTCTTAGATGAAAATGATAGGTTGAAAATTAAAACAGAGACCATACAATAATTTGACTCCTCAAATGCCAAATTCATGATCGAACATAAAATGTAGAAAGTACGTCAGAATTTGATGAGGAGAGTGAGATGAGTGAAATTTTAGTCTAAGGTGTAGTTGAGTGCTCTGAGTTTTTGAAGAGCTAAACCGAGAAACCCCTTATATCTGAGAACTCAGTTGAATATGCTCGCCTGTCAAAGGACAAGTCAAAGAAACTCAAAAGAGAAGGCAATGGTTTACCAGAAAGTTCAAATCGTGCCAAATCAGGTTTATGCTATTACAGGGGTCACTGAAAAACAAACAACAGAACTGGAAATCCTGGTTGACAAAGACAGTGCTGAAGGGTATGATGATTATTTCTGGTCCACCCCTATCGATAATGCAGACGAGATCGTCGGCTTATCAGAGAGAACCTTATGGAGGGTAAACGGTAGATATGCTGTCGAACCCATCAACAAACCCTCATGCTTTGACAAACCAACCTCAAGTGGGACAAAAGAAATACCAGAAGAGCCAAAGAACACACCCGATGTATCTTCCAATACAATCGAAGCTCAAAAGGAGAAGCCAAAATCAAGCTTCAGCATTCATAAATCACAAAAGCTGTTGGCTGAACAGAAATGCCAAAGAAATCATAGATACATGAAGAATATGAATTAGAGAAAAAGGTTTTGGCAGCCTCAAAACCCTAACCATGTTCCCTCGAAGAAAGAAGCAAATGTCAAAGAAAATGACAAACCAAAGATCAAAAGAAAGAAAAATTTCAGTCCCGGCTCCTACTGTTCCAGAGCTCAA
The DNA here is from genome assembly GCF_052625555.1 of Lactuca saligna. NCBI lineage: Eukaryota > Viridiplantae > Streptophyta > Magnoliopsida > Asterales > Asteraceae > Lactuca > Lactuca saligna. The sequence goes on from NC_136417.1 coordinate 51,443,953, forward strand.
AATCGAACATCCAGTTTCTGTTCCAACTCCAAAGGACAGAACCAAACTCCAAAGGACAGAACCAAACATCATGCTTCGGTCCCAACACCAAGGATGAGAACCGAAGGCCAAGTTTCGGTCCTTCCCAACAAAAGCCTTACTCAACAAAAGATGTTAAAGGGAAGGGAAATCTTAAGTCAAATGCATACATCAATAATAAGAAAAAGGTAGCTTACCCTAAGGATCAAAAGAATATTCCAACTGACAAAACACCAACTGGTACACTGAAATTTAAACAAGATAAAAATAAAATAAAAGTGTATACCATCAAAAGAAAAAACGAAACCACACTAATAAAAAGAACTTATCTTGTTGATATTTATGTTGCTGTTCCTTTTTCTGTGAAAAACTCACCAGGGCCCAAGAGACTTTGGGTTCCTAAATCTGCTTAAATTTGCAGGTTATAAGTGACGAGCAGTTCGATGATGAATGTTACATAGACAGTGACTGCTCACGTCACATGACATGGAGGAAGGAAGAGTTAAGGGAGTTTCGGTCCCTTAAGGATGGTGGATGTGTGAAGTATGGAAACAACTCTTATGGAACAATAAAAGGATATGGGATGATAACCAACAGAGAGTTCACAATTCGAAAGGTGGCGTACGTGGAAGGATTGCAGCACAACCTCATAAGTGTATCTCAATTGGTTGTGCGTACCGAACTGAAAGTCTAATTCGATGATGAAGGATCAAAAATTATCGAAAAGCAATCCAAAAGAGTCTTGTTAAAGTCTGAACAAAAAGGAGAAATGTACCCCCTAAACCTCAGTCTAATTAAAGGAAAACCAACTATTTTCCTGTTGTCCAAGGCGAATTTTGATGAAAGCTGGTTATGACACTGACGCCTATCGCACCTAAGCTATAAAGATATAAATAAGTTGGTGCTTGGTGATCATGTTCGAGGTCTTCCAGTTCTCAAGTTTGATAAGGAACACCTGTGTGCAACATGCGAAATGGGTAAACAAAGCCGAAAGAGCCATCCTACACGTATCAATACCAAGATCGCTAAAGCTCTCAAACTACTGCATATTGACTTATGTGGACCTTCGGCTATTGAAAGCATCGGTGGCAGTAAGTTCATTCTTGTTATAGTTGATGATTTTTCACGCTTCACCTGGGTATTCTTTCTTAAACAGAAGTTAAAGGCGACTCCCAAGTTGAAAGCTTTCATCAAGCAAGTCGAACTTCAACTGCGAAAGGTGGTGAGGAACATTCGAAGCGATAATGGGCTTGAATTCAAGAATAAAGAGTTTGAGGACTTTCTGGATGAAAAAGGAACTTCTCACGACTTCTCGGCTCCCTATACCCCACAAAAGAATGGATTGTTGAAAGACGAAATCGTTACCTCTGTGAGGCAGCCTGAACCATGTTGAGCTTCGCTTCACTCCCATTATACTTCTACACTGATGTTGTTGCTACCTCATTCTATACTCAGAACCGATGCTTACTTAACAAGTGATTCTTCATCACTCTGTATGAAATTTTGAACAACAGGAAGCCCAATGTAAAGTTTTCCACGTGTTCGGTTCCAGATGCTTCATTTTTAACTCCAAATAGAACCGAAACAAATTCGATGTCAAAGCTGACGAGGGAATCATTCTTGGCTATTCACTAACTTCAAAGGCTTACAGGGTTTTGAATAAACACTCCAAATGGATTAAAGAAACCTGCTACGTAACGTTTGATGACAACTACAAGAAGAAAGTTCAAACAAATGAGAGTATCATGGGGGAAATATTTCCAGAATCAGGTCAAGTCTCAGTTCCAATTTCCAACTTGTTTGAAGAGTACATAAGGCTATTCGACGAACCAGAAAAGGCCGTACTCTCAGAAGCGAAAGCAGCAGACAACAAAATCGACCATATGAAGAAGATCATCGATGAAGCTGCAAAATATATGGAAAAGATCCTCCTAAAACAGTTGAAAGTCAACCCTCAACAGATCCTCCAAACCACAACTCAATGTTCAAGGGGGAGGTTCCAACTGTCACCAACACAGTCGAACTGTCAATCGAGGGAGCATCCAACTCCAACTCATGATGGTCCAGTCGAGGAAGAGAACCCACCTCCAACTGCAAGAGAGCATCCCACTCCAACCGAGGGATAGACTCCTGAACCTGACATGGGATACGCTTCGCCATTTGAGTGGGAGAATGCAAATACAAATGATGAAGATGATCAATCAAAATTTTAAGAAGAGGTTAATGCAGAGTTGGATCCTATTTGTGACACGAACTACCCTCCTCTGACAAAATGGATGAAGGATCATCCCAAAACACATATAATTGGTGAATCATCTGATCAGGTTCTCACACGCTCTCAATTGAAAGCGAAGCAAACTGCATTATTCTCTCACGTTGAATTTTGCATGTTTAATTTGTTTTTCTCTAAAATCGAAGGAAAGACGGTCAATAATGCACTTGATCATGCCGATTGGGTACAGGAAATGCAAGATGAACGCCATGAGTTTGAACATAGTTGAGTTTGGAGACTAATTCCCACACCAAAGGATGCTTCTGTGGTCGATTTGAAATGGGTCTACAGGAACAAGATGGATAAAGAGGGCAATGTCATTCGGAATAAGGATCGACTGGTGGTAAAGGGATATTTCCAAAAAGAAGGAATAGACTATGAGGAGACCTTCGCTCCTGTAGCAAGATTGGAATTAGTTTGAATCTTTCTAGCACATGCTGCTCATAAACACTTTGAAGTTTTCCATATGGATGTGAAATGTTCCTTCCTAAATGGAGAACTAGAAGAAACAGTGTATGTTCAGCAACCAATCGGGTTCGTGAATGAGAAATACCCTGATCATTGCTATGTGTTGGATAAAGCTGTGTATGGACTGAAGCAAGCACCAAGGGACTGGTATGAAACTTTAACTCACTTTCTAAAAATGTCTAAATTCAAGCAAGGTTCGGTTGACCCAAACTTCTTTCGCAAGAAAGAAGGCGAACATCTAATGATAGTTCAAATTTATGTCGATGATATCATCTTCGAATCCACGAATCCTAGCTTAACAGTTGAATTTAGAAAGCTGATGGAGACTAAATTTGAAATGAGCGCAATGGGTCCAATTAACTTTTTTTTCTTGGGCTGAATATAAGATAGGGATCTAAAGGTATTTTTATTATCCACGAGGCCTACACGAAGAATCTATTGGCAAAGTTTGGTATGATGGGAGACTTGAAGGTGAAGGTTCACATGGCGTTTGGCACTAAGTTAACACCATATCTGGAAAAGCTTGATGTTGACGTGACTCTCTATCGTCAAATGATAGGATCTCTCATGTATCTAACAACTAGTAGATCGGACATTATGTTTTCTGTCTATTATTGTGCCAGGTTTCAAGCTAATCCTAGAGAACCTCACATGGTGGCAGTGAAGAATATTTTTCGCTATTTGAAGCGAATATCGTCGCTTAGTCTCTAGTATCCAGCAAAGTCCGGGTTCTTTGTTCAAGCCTTTTCTGATGCTGATCTTGGCGGATGCGGTCTAGATAGAAAGAGAACAACTGGAGTATGTCGGTTCCTTGATGGTAAACTTGTTAGCTGGCAATCCAAGAAGCAAACATGTGTGTCTCTCTCAATAGCAGAAGCTCAGTACATAGTTGTTGCCTCATGTACCTCACAAGTAATCTGGATACAAAGTCAACTAAGAGACTATGGGGTGAGTATGAAGAAGATTCCTCTTTATTGTGACTCTGAAAGAACAATAAGAATTTGTCACGATCTGGTGTAGCACTCAAAGACAAAGCATATTACACTAAGGTACCATTTAATCAAGAACCATGTTTAAGATAGAAACGTGGAAGTCTATTTTGTTAGGTCCTCATACCAACTTGCTGACATCTTCACTAAAGCATTACCAGAAGCAAGCTTCAACAAAAGTTCACAAGGTTCGGGAATGATGGAAGTAGAGTTGGTACCGAATCCTCAAACCTCTCTCTAAAAAAAATTAGGCAAGCGAAATAGAGTGAACGCTCGGTCTGTTTCGGTTCCGGAATTTTAGGGAACCGAAATGAACCGAATCCTTTGCTTGATTCAGATCCTTAATTTTTGGGAACCGAAATGAACCGATCGCTCGGTCAATTTCGGCTCCGGAATTTTAGGGAACCGAAATGAACCGATCGCTCTGCTTATATCGGCTCCTCAATTTGGGGGGGGGGGGGGGACTAAAATGAGCTGATCTCTCGGTTTATTTAGCTTCAATTATTTAAGGTTTAAGTTCGGCTGTACCTTCTTGTATACTTTCTTTTCAACTCTTTACTTGCTTTATCTTTTTCGTTTTTCTTTATTTCTTAGATGTTTAAAATTATTTTTGCTTATTTTTGTTTTTATTATTTTTCAGAAATTACAAAAATCCAAAAATATATTTTTTTTATTTGTTTTTTCAGAAAATTCAAAATTCCAAAAATATTTTATGTTTTAGTTATCTCTCGTTATCTTCTCTATTGTTTCATTTTCTGTTTTTGTATATGGTTTTTTTTCTGTTCTTCTTCAATAGGTGTCAAGTACATAGTTGCTATATGAACTCGATATGGGGCAGGTAAGTCAATTTCAATATGAACTAGCTAGGTGTCCCTAGAAGCATGCTGCTGCGTGTAGACCAAAGCCTCCAAAACTTCGAGTGAGGCCTTAATGATTCGATCGCTACCTAGCGTTTCTTCCCAATCAGGCCGCTACATTCACTCAAGTCATGAGCTACCCTACTCTTCTCAAATGAGTCGAGCGTTTTCTGCTATGTCACTCTTTTAAAGCAGGGGTACTTTCCGTTCTTGAACCACCTTATCTATATTCTCCATCTACTTTTGGTTCATCAATGTAACCCTTGAGACTCTTAGAGATTACCAATGAGTTTTATGGTTACACAAACTCTAAGTTAATGATCTTAGATGCGTACACCACGTGCTAAGTGAGACCCAAAATCCAACACCAATGCTAAATTGACGGTGAATATTTATATTCAAGAACTCACTTGTTACCTAATGAAGTCTCTTTTATTTTCTTGCGTGATCTTTATGAAACTGTCTAACACCAAGGCATTTCTTTGTAAAAGATCCAATTTAGTTTTTGTTTTTGAGATTTCTATTATAAATCCTGTTACTTCAAAAAAAAAATCCAACCTACTTGTTTAACAGACCACATCGGTCTCACACCTACTTCATTCAACGTTCGGTCTTATGTTAAGTATCGAAGTTCGGTTGAAGATTAGCCACCCACTGGAGCCTATGTTTAAAAAGAAGCCTTTCAATGTTTCATAAGAAACACTTGATCATGTTCTCACGGGAAACCACACAAGCACTTCAAGTCTCTCTTGACTTTGAAGAAAGAGATTCATGCCCGGGATCCTCTGCTCTATGTCGTATTTGACATCACTCACATCCCATACACTTATTGCTTTATTTATTATTCTTTGGCACACTAATGCACGAAAATCTTCATGATTTTCCAAAATTCTGGTACGTGACAATTATGAGTTGTTTTTACTTTCGACTCTAACCATTAAACGGATTTATGGAAGCGAAAGTGGTATTCTATACCGTGAATGAACAACGGATCAGGTCGGTTGAATGGATAGGAAGTTGAAATGGGCTTTCGGATAAGTTCAAGAATGGGCGCGTGAATTTCAAACGGCTCCTAAACCTTCGTCATATGACGTCTATCTGGGGAAACCAAGCTATCAAATCCCACTTTTCCAGACGCCTTTTCAGAGATCATCTCATCATTGTGGCAAATTCTTTCTCTCTCATAGCAACCGTATATAAAGGAACTGTCGCACCACTGTACCTTCTTACCATTCTCAAATTCTCTCATATACACCGGTGATATTAAACTATTCATCTTCTTCACGAGTTCAACAATGGCGGAATCTTCATCTCTTCAAGATCAAACTGTTTTGTCGTCATTGCTTACGATCAAACCCAGTCAGAACATGATTATTCAGATGACTCCATTCCTGTATGATTCGTACATGCTTCAAGTCGTGGAATGTATAAAGTATTCCCCTCTGGTAATCTCTCTTACACAAGTGGAATCCTTTCCAATGTCCTTACTGTCCCAGGTGTATTCTACAACGACTTACGTTGAAACCAAGGAGAGAATCTACTTTCAAATTCTTACTCACAAGGCTTCTATCTCAAAAGGGCAATTTTGCTTACTGCTAGGTCTTGTTGTAGACCCTTCAGTCATCTCTCCAGATTTCATCACTATGAATCAACTATTTTCGATGTTTTATGAGATGGGATACACTGAGGTGCTTACTACCTTCACCAAATTCAAGAAATCATGCTTACCTCCTCAATGGAATGGGTTACTCACTCTTCTTCACAAGGGGTTAGTTGAGCGTGCTGGTGGGTCTGATGGTTCGAACAAGTGTTTTATGACGATTATGTATGGTCTTTACAATGGACTCAACCTGGACTATGGTTCTTTGATCTGGACCCAACTGGTGTAGAGCTTGAACTCCTCAATGAAGCATTCAGAAATCTTGTGTGGTCGTTTTTGGACTCTTGTCACTTAAAGGGCTATGATTTCTCTTGAGATTCCGGTCATGAAGGATGCTTTGCTCTCATCTGTCTCAGCCTTTCACACTAAGAATATAATAGTAGCTGATCCAACCAGGTTCTTTCACAGCGGTTCTATTCCGGAAACTATATACCGATGTGTCTCTCAAAAGAGTAAAGTAATTTCAGAATACAAACTACTTCCTCCCAAAAGTCCACACAAATTGACTCCAGAGATGTAAGCTGCTCTGGATGAGGTTGAGAAGCCCGCTAAAAGAGGGAAGAAAGCCAATCCCAAGAAAGATTCAACATAAGGTCCCTCCTCTAAACCGGCCAAGTCCAAGAAAAGAAAAAGTGAAACAGGTGACTCTTTTGCTCCAAAGAAAGTGAAGAGAATGGCACGAAGAAAACAAACTCCTTCACCTTCCCGTTCAGAAAAGAATGATGAGCAGTCTGCTGATGAGGAAGAGGAACATGAAGGTTCTCCAAGGGGGAATATACATCCTTGGTCTCCAACTCCAGAGGATGTTGTTAATGATTATATTCCTACTCCTCCTATATCTCCACCAAAGTCTAATGTTCAGGTTTCGGTTGCACCTCCACCACCACCTACACCATAAGCTTCCTCTACAATTGCTCCACTACCACCTGTCAGCTCTACTCCTATCACTACCGCTCCGTTACCACCTCCTATTTTTCCCCAGGAAACTTTCACCACTACACCTATCATCACCTCTACCAACGATTCTTCAGTTAAAGTCAACACATCTGATGTGGGGGCGAAGACTGAAGATCCTCCTAAAGTCACAACCGAACCAATTTCTCCAACTCCTTCCAGTGATTCTAATCCAGTTCTTGGAGGAGCCAAATTTGAGTTTGATTCTACCTACTACAGTCCACACAGAATCCCAAGTGATGAGGATGAATCTGCTCTAGCGACCAAGCAGCAGATAGACGGTGTCCATGAAAATCTTGATGCACTGATTGAGTCATCTAAAAAGTGCAACGACGTAGTAATGAAAGCCTTTCTGGATACAACATTGCACCAGTATCATGAGTCCATCGATAAATGCACTATTGCTGTAGATGATTCTACTTCTTTGTTCAAGAACGCCACAGCTGATGTCAAAAACCTTATTCATGATTCCAAGGTTTTCCTTGATTCTCTCCAGGGTCATGTTGAGACAAATGCTGCTAAGGTGAATGCATCGGTTGCTTCCCTATCTCAGTCTCTTCAAGGCGAACAAGCCAAATTTGAGTCTCTTCGTTCTGATGTTTTTGATGATAACAAGACCTTTCTGGCATCTGTTGATTCTCGGTTAGACAAGCTAAATGTTGATTTCCAGGTGGAAAGGAAACTACGAGATGATCTTGCTCAACAGATCGCTATCAATGAATTGTAGAAGGATGAAATTGCCAGAGCAGAAAGAGAGATTTCGTTGTTAAAAACCGAGCGTGCGGTTTCTCGAAGTTGTGTTGGGGTTGTTTTTACTCAGCTGCACAATGTGATTCAAGCTCATGACCCGATTCTTATGCTTACCATTCAAAATCAATTAACCTCCAAACTCCTTCCATCAATTAAACTCTAACGAGAAACGAAGGGTGTTTCTGAGAGGATGGCCACTCCGCAACAAGGGGGAGAAGGTACTATGAAGATCCCACCTCGTGTTAAACCGAAGGTGACTATAAAGACCGACCGAAGGATAATGTATCTTCGGGTTCTTGTAATAAAGAAAATAAGAAACATGTCATTGGGGAAGATGATGATAGTGAAGAAGATCAAGAAACTATATCTAAGATCCTGAACAGAAAGAAAAGGGATCAGGAGATAGATGAAAAGCTTCGAGTTGCAAAGGAAGAAGAAGAAAGAGAAAGAAAGAAGAAAGAAGAGGATAATGATCTTTGTTGCAAAAAGACATTGTTGCCCCCTTAGACTAGGGAAACACTGATCAAAGAAGCTATAGAGTTCCCAACCACATATTGGCTGGAACCTGTGACTTCGTTTGACTGTGATAATACGAGGGATTCACAATTTGATATGCCTATAAAATGAAAGGCATTCATTTTTCATTGTTTTGATTCAACTGTTGAAGTCCCTTCACCTCATCCTCAAATCGACCAAGAACTTATTGATTTTTATCTCCAGTTCAGCCAGCCTCAGTACCTAACGTGGAGCGCACAGAAAATTACAACGGTCAAGGTGCTGAAGCCTTAGCCTATAGGGAAGTTTGTTAATGTTCAATTCAAAATATCCCGAGGTTCAGATAACTCGGTTTCTTTGATTTCCCTGGGAGATCTTCCAAAATTAAATCTTCATGATTGGATCATGTTGTTTAATATCTTGATCTCTAATGCGAAAGAGTATGAGCCGATCCTGAATCATCTGAAGAGGATGTTGGCTTCCTACAATTATGAAGTTTCCAAGATGGATCAGGAAATAGTTTCTGTTTTAAGGAAGAAACCGACGGTGAAGCCTAATGCAAAGCCAGGAGATGTCAACAAAATGAATCTTGGTCAGATTGATTCTGCTCACCTCACTGTTATGTTCACAAGAGCCAAAGGTGAAAAGTTTATGTTTGCTCTTGTTGACAAGCACCTATTCTCCACTGATTGCTTGGAATACATTATCAATCTTGTTCATCGGTGTAACGAGAATTCTGCTTCAGATAAGAAGAACTTCACAGACATGCTTCAGTGGTACATCACATTCAGGCATACTCTTTTGTCCATCATATCGAGCGTGTTCAAGACGGTCAAGAAGTTTGTTGTAGCTCAACCGAACTAAGCTCTCGGCTCCATTAACGCAAAGGGGGAGATTGTTGGGTGTTATGTGCTGCATCATGGGCCATTCTTTTGTATATCCGGTTTGGGTCTGTCCAACCGTGATTATAAATTAGTTTTACGTTATATATATATATATATATATATATATATATATATATATACACACATACATACATACATACATATATATATATAGTGCATGCATGTATGAAGTTATTAATCGAGCTCTTCTTAGGTGTTCAAGTTAATCATTCGATATCAGTTAAACCATTCTTGTGTTCATCAATTCTTTATCTTTATTCTTCTGCTTGAATCTAACGATCTATAAGAAGTTTTTATTCCAACAGTTACGCAGTAAAATTTCAACCAAAATTTTCATTTTTAAATCACATAAAAATAATTATCACATTTTCTCAAAAACCACAAAGTATCAAATGTCAAAACACAACTCAACAAAACAACTAATAAAATCCCAGAATCCTTGTTACAGTCTCAAACATGTGTGTACCATCAAGCCGGCACCTTACTGCGATCATGAGAAGTACCTGAAACACATAACACACAACACGATAAGCATGAAGCTTAGTGAGTTCCCCAAAATACCATACACACAAATAATAAGCCTCTCATGGATATAGCTCGGCATGGACCCTCCGGTCATGCGTCTCAGTGAGGACCCTCCGGTCTCACAGCTCGGTGTGGACCCTCCGATCTCATGACTCGGTGTGGACCTTGCAGTCAAGTGTCTTAGTGAGGACCCTCCGGTATCACAGCTCGGGTTGGACCCTCCAGTCCTGTATCTCAGTGAGGACCCTCCGGTCTCACAATTCGGGTTGGACCTTCCGGTCCGATCTTAGTGATGCATAGAATAATATAACATGTATCACAAAGACAAAATGCATAATATCACATAACTCAATATAAGCACATAGGACCCTCTGGTCGATAACTCAAATAAGACCCTCCGGTCACTCAGTATTACCACTCAGGTATGTATAGTGAGAAGATTCACCTCGTAATAAAGTGGGTATGTCTGGTACTCAAATCGCCGGTCTAGCCTCCGCCTAACATATACCATAATTATCTCTAATTAATAAACTACCCTCAAAGATGTTAGGCTATACCCACTACTAATTCTCAGAAGGATAAAAGACCATTTTCCCCTTCCATGGCCTCTTGATACCAACTTGTTATGCCGTAAAATTTCAACCAAAAATTTCATTTTTAAATCACATAAAAATCAGTGTCACATTTTCTCAGAAACCACAATGTATCAAATGTCAAAACACAACTCAAGCCGATGCCTTCCCGTTATCTTGAGAAGTACCTGAAACACATAAAACACAACACGGGAAGCACGGAGCTTAGTGAGTTCCCAAAAATACCACATACACAAATAATAAGCCTCTCATGGCTATAGCTTAGCATGAACCTTCTAGTCATACGTCTCGGTGAGGACCCTCCAGTCTCACGGCTCGTTGTGGACCCTCCGATCTCACATCTCGGTATGGACCCTCCGGTCAAGTGTGTCAGTAAGGACCCTCCGATTTCATAGCTCGGGTTGGACCCTCTAGTCCTGTATCTCAGTAAGGACCCTCCGGTCTTACAGCTCAGGTTGGCCCCTCCGGTCCGATCTCAGTAATGGATAGAATAATATAGCATGTATCAAAATGACAAAATGCATAATATCACATAACTCAATATAAGCACATAGGACCCCTTGGTCGATAGCTCAAATAAGACCTTCCGGTTACTTGGTATTACTACTAAGATATGTATAGTGAGAAGACTCACCTCGTAAGTAAAGCGGGTATGTCTCGTACTCGAATCGCCGGTCTAGCCTCTGCCTAACATATACCATAATTATCTATAATTAATAAACGACCCTCAAAGATGTTATTCTAAACCCACTACTAATTCTTAGAAGGATAAAAGACCATTTTACCCTTCCATGGCTTGACTGTTGTTTAAATTCAAGTGTTTAGTTGATTAATCAAAACATTATACAATTAATAAAGTCTAATTAATATGGTGATTAAATAAAATAAGTTTTATTTATATACAATAGTTTTGGGACCATAGTTAATTAGGTTATTATTGTATTTCACTTTGCATGTTTTACTTCCCAAATAACTGGAGTATTCAAACATCCATAGTCAATCATACTTCTGGAAATAAGTAGTGAATTAAGACTGTCATGAATCATACTGTAGATTGTCTGAGGGGCTAGACATAGTAATGTTTTGCTGTAGTATTCATGAGTACTTTTGAAATGGGGATTTAAGTATTGGATTGATCCACACTCAGCGAATTACTTCATGAATTTTATCACGAATAATTTTGAGATGATAATATCTTATATTCTTTAAACGGAGATATATGAGTTGTTGTTTACGAGTCAGTTGTGCATTGATAATACGTAAACGCGTCAGTAACTTGATGTTATAAAACGTATTATTGTGTGTGATTTGATGAGTGAATAGTACACGTATATGAGTCGAAGTTTATCCGTTCCTTTTACCCTAAATGTGAAAAAGTGATATATGTGGGCCCCTTAATGATTTGATGATGACATCTAAAGCGCTTGTCCAAGCCTGGACTGAATTGATGTGTTCAATTAGTAGTCTGATATTAGTCGTCATAAATCGGAAATCGGGAAACAAATCTTGGACATAGAGATTGATTATAATCCATGTCTCATGTCCATACAATATTTTTGTAGAATGGAGGAATATTTAATCACTTATCTAAGGACATGTCACTGACTAGGTCAGAGTTCGACAACGGCTTTTGGTAGCAACAAATTGCTAGTCAAATTTTGAAGTTATACTTGCAATTATAGTTATTACACTATCGATAGAAAATATCATTTTATCAGACATCACGTAGAAGAAGGACTCTTCGTGGTCAAGAGGGTATCATCAGAAGAGAATCATGCAGATCCCTTCATAAAGGGTCTGAGTAGGATTAAGCACGTTCAGCATGCAAGGAGCATTGGTCTAAAGGACGATATTAGTTTTAGTGATTAGATAGATAATTAGAAACTAATGGATTTTGAGCAAATCATCAATCCTATGGTGCACATGCAAAACCCTAAAACTTTGGATCTGGGTTTATCTAATTGTACATGCAAATTATCCAAAGCTCATAAACCCTAAATCTAGCATACTATAATCGAGATCATATATGAAAATAGGTTTTAAATCTTACCTTGATGTAGCAATAACAATCACAAACCTTCTTGATCTTGACTCTTGAAAGCCTAGTGCCCCAAGTGTTGCACCTTTAATGGAGTCACATACACCACTAGCAACAAGATGACTTAAGAGAGGGAGGAGGAGGCACAAAAAAACGTCCAAGACCTTATAAGAGTGCCTAGCCACGTATTTGGAAGCCTTGGGGTCCTTTATATAGTTGAGGCTTCTAGGGTTTTCAACCTGAAAACCCTAATCCAGTTGCTTAGTCCTTAAGCAGCCCAATGGATCCTTCCAGAAGGCCCTTGGACGATTTCTATATGGACTCTCATATAGAATTCGTCCATGCTTCCTTTATGGATCCTAAGCGCAACTTTGTAACAATCTTATAATTATAGTATCAGTCCCCTTTATTTAATTAATCTCTTTTAGCCACAAAATTAATTCTTGACTAATATTAATTAAACAGTATGATTTCTCTTGTAATATATTCTTCACATAATATATTAACAAATCATAATTAATCCTCTTTCTCCTTAGTTCATCCTATCAATTGCTATGGTGAAGGCAACCCAAAAGGACCATGCTCATAATCGGGTCAAGTACATACCAAAATAGTTATGGGCTTAGACACCTAATCCAATAGAAACTTGTAACAGTTTAAATGTAATTGAAATTTGATGATTAAGTAATGGAAGATTTATTTATGAGTAAAGTTTACTATCTTTTGTCAATTGTTTATTTTGTGTTTCACTTTTGCATGTTTTACTTACTGAATAATTGGATTGTTCAAATTATCCACAGTCGATCATACTTTGGAAGTAAGTAGTAAAGAAAGACTATCATGAATTGGCTGGTAGATTGTCTAAGTTCTTAGACATAGCAAAGGTTTGTTGCAATGTTCATGAGTACTCTTGAAATAGGATTTGAGTATTGGATTTTACCCACGCTCATTTGAATCACTTCATGGAATTTATCACGAGTGATTGTGACACTATAATATCATATAATCTTTAAACCGAGATATATTAGTTGTTATTTATGAGTTGGTTGTGTATTGATAATGCATAAATAGATAAGTAACAAGATGTTATAAAACGTATTGTTGTGTATGATTTGATGAATAAATAGTACAAGCATATAAGTCAAAGTTTATCTGTTCCTTTTATCCCAAGGGCCGGGGTAAAAGCAATATCTTGGTCCCCTCGATGATTTTGTGTTGACTTATGTGCCTGTCCCGGTCAGGACTTAATTGATGTGTTCAATTAAGTTCTATGTCAAACAAATTAGATTTCGAGAAAAAAAACTGTTAGGCATTAAGAATGATTTTGTTCCATGTCTTTGTCCACACAATATCTTGCAGAACGGAGGATTATATGATCCCTTATCTAAAGCACACGTCATTGACTAGGTCAGAGTTTGACAATGGCTTTTAAGAGCTACGATTTCTAATTAGATTCTGAAGTCATACTTGCAGCTATAGTTATTAGGCTTATCCAATTGGGAGACTTCTGGATTAGGTTTCAAATCCCATAACTATAATTGGTATGTACTTGATTTGATAGTAGCATGGTCCTTTTGGGCTGCCTTTACCATAGCAACTTGACAGGATGGCTTTTGGAGAGAGAGAGTGAGAGAGAGAGAGGTTATTTAATGATTTATTAATATATTATAAGAATAATATATTAATTAGAAATCATATTATTTAATCATAAATTAATTTGTTATTAATTTTGGAATTAAAGGAACTAATTAAAATTATGGGGACTGGTTTTGCAAATCATTGATAGTCGCAAACTGGGCTGATGGACTACCTTTAAAATGGCTGGAAGAAATCTACAGGAGGCCCTATAGAAATCATCCGAGGCCTTCTAGAAGAAGGGTTCATGGGTTTCTTGGAGCCTAAGCAAGGAATTAGGGTTTCCACCTGAAAACCCTAGCAACCACAACTATTTAAGGACCCCCTGACGTCGAACTTTCGGCCACTACTTCCAAGTGATACCCTAGCCAAATTTTTTCCCTCTCTCTTAATCATCCTTTTCTTTTGGTTTTTGTGACTCCATTAGAGGCGCAACACTTGGGCACTAAGCTTTCAAGAGTCAAGATCATCCGTGGAATCCTTGTTATTGCAATATAACAAGCAAGGAAACATTCTAACCCTAGTTTCATATTGAATTTCGAAGTTGTATGCTAGTATTAGGGTTATTTCTTTGGAAGTTCTATTTGCATGTATAACTAGAGAAAAACTTAGATCCAAAGCAATTAGGGTTACATGATCACATAGGACGTTGTTATGCTCAAAACCCATCATATAGGAGTCTGCTCAAGAATGCAACGCGTAATCTCAGATTAGATGAACTCCCTAGTCTGATCATCAAGCTGCCCGACTCCATAAGCTGAGCCTAAGCCTTCTCTAGCACCAGAACTGCCAACAGGGATTCCCTTGCAATGTTGCCATACTAAAAATAGACCATATAAACCATCAGAATAAGCATCAGAAAACATTGAGGGATCACAATCTCTACAAGAGTCCTGGTTTCATTGCAACCATCCTTGATTCGAGTACGGATCCTTTGCTTCTAGTATTACGGGTCCATACAAACTTCCACATCTATCCGTACTTTCCCCAAGGATTGCCTTAGATCCGCAAGTCACTCTATATCCATGCAAATAACCCTCAACAAAATAAAGCTCTCAGCATTATATCTCATCCTAGGTTTTCCTAGGAAAAACTCCACACCACTCTCTAGCATCAGTTGCAGAAGGAACTCCCACTAACTTCCTCTAACTAGCTCACAAATACAATTATAAATCACAAAAACCAGATAATTATTCGAATGAAAGATCTCACACTACAACGGTTGGACTCAAACAATACTTGCGCAATAGAGTTAAAACCTAACCTTCTAAAATCATTTAGTTCCCATAACATATAACTTAGCATATTCACTTACTAGTTATTTGAAGCTAGTAAGAACCTCTAAAAGCACAAAGCATGCAACATTTGAGTATCAAGTAACCAGAACAAAGCATCACCTAATCAGGCCATCCTATCACCGACTGATCAGTACTAGCATACAAGTCTATAAGCTCATACAATATTCATACTAAGTAGATCCTTAGCCCTAACAAGCATGTGATTCACAAATTAACAAATCAAATCATAACAGATAACAAGTATGGTACCTTGGGAAAACTTACTTGAGCTCGGATGATTGCATGCACCACATCCCTTCTTGTCTTAGATAAATCTTTCTTAAAAATAAATTTCTTTTTGAAAAACCTTATCAAATCTTCAATTTGAGTTAAGACACACCCGAGAGTATGTCTGAATCCCTCAAACCAAGGCTCTGATACCAACTTGAAACATCCCAAAAATAAGACCCAAAAATTTCGTTTTGAATTTAATAAAACCGATATCCCAAATACATCATCATATACATATAGATAAACAAATGCATCGATCAACATAACATATTAGAGTAAATTAAGAAAATACGGAACGAGGTGGTGTGTGCCTTGCAATCATCCTAAGCTCTTCCCCTTTGATCTGGAAGTACCTGAAAATGAACTATAAATTGTAAGCACAAAGATTAGTGAGTTACCCAAAATACCACATACCATACATAAGAAACACATAATGGGCCTGACCAATGAGTATAACAGGCCTCTCCCTGACTCGCATTATGGGCCCCGCCCACTGTGTATAACGGGCCCCACCCAATGAGTATAATGGGCCCCACCCTAACTCATATAACGAGCCCCACCCACATATAATTCATATAAGCGTAACAGGTAATAGTATACAAAATAACCATCGAGCCCCACCCCGTAAGCATACAATCACATACACATACCGGTGTCACACAGACAACGAGTATTCTAACATAACAGTTCATGAGTCGACATTGGTGCCTTCGAACTGCTAAACTCAGTGACAAAACTCACCTCGAACTACTAAATTACACGAATAAATATTTGGCTGCTAGCCGAAAAATCCCCGAGCTATCAACAACAAATCACATCCAATTAACAATTGGATTCCAATCCATAACCATTAGTCCAAAGTTAAGGTAAAAAGATGATTTACCCTTACCTAGTTTGGTCCATGACTAAGACCCAAACCTACAATCCAAAAAGGCCCAATAACTAATTAATCATCTAAGGCCCAAACATGGCCCGGTTTTCTAAATTGGGCCCAAACCCTTTCATGGGCCTTACCCTAAGGTCCAAAAATATTCATAGACCAAAACACTTGCAATCCAATGGCCCAACAAAGCTCTAAACATATAAGCCCAAAAGAATGGCCCAAACTGAAGCCTAAAATGTCTGAAGCCCAACCGACTGAGTACGTAGGGTGTATTCAGCATGTACGTATAACGTACTCGCTTGAGGGCTTGTACGCTAAGCGTACCTACTTGTATGCCCAACTTACTCCCTCCTCCAGCGACATTCTACTTCCAACTCTTAATCTATAAAGACTTTACTTCAAAACATAGATATGAGTTCATTGGACTGATTCATCATGTAAAGTTGCTAATTTTACATGTATGCATGGCTTAATGAAGTTCTTAAAGCTCAAAAGGACTTAATGGATGACTTAATGCATGCACGAGGCCATAAAGACCATAAAGTTGCTAACTTTATGCCTAAGAAACTCATAATATGCTCAGATCTAAAAGAATAAGTCCCACAGATGACTTAACCCATCAAGCTAACCCAAAAGGGACTAAAAGCATAACAAACCAAGACATGAAGAGATCTAAACAAGAAGAGACAAGGTATGAACGTGATACCTCAAAATACTTGCAAAATGAGTGAGGATTATGGATCTCTAAGCTTCCCATAAAGCAATGCACCTTCAATCTTCTTTAACCCCTTCAAATTGAGCAAAATTAGGTCCTACTTCTTCTCTAAAGCTCAAAGATACATCAATAGACTCTAAGGGTCGAGATTTAGGGTTTTAGGGTAATGGAGGCTGATAAATAGGCCATCCTAATGGACTTAAAGACTGTATATAGGGTGCAACACCCTAAAAGTAGGGTCTCTTAAAGTCAAAAGATGAAGTTTATGATTGTGTTCTTATTTTCTTTAATATTATGGTTAATCAGTTTTGTGTTAAAATTAAAATTGTTAGGTTAGATAATGGAACTGAATTTTTTAATCATAGAATGAGACAATTGTTGGAGTCAAAAGGTATTTTACATCAAACATCATGTGTTTATACTCCACAACAAAATGGAGTTGTGGAGAGGAAACACATACATAATTTAAATATTGCTAGCTCTTTAATGTTTTAATCTGGCTTACTTCTTAAATACTGGGGAGAAGCAATTTTAACTTTTTTTTTCTTTATTAATAGAACTCCTACGTCTGTTTTAAATGGTGCTTCTCCTTATGAGATTGTTTATAATAATGCTTCTGTTTTTGATAAACTTGGGGTTTTTGGTTGTTTACGCTTTGCCAGTAAGTTGAATAGTACTGATAAATTTTCTGAAAGAGCTGATAAATGCATGTTTCTTGGTTACTCTTTTGATAAAAAAGGTTATAAAGTTCTTAGTCTTGATTCAAATCTTGTTTTTGTTTCCAGGGATGTAAAATTATTTGAATCCATGTTTCCTTTCAAGCTAAAGTCTTCACCTTTGATTGATAAATCTAATGTCCCTATAAATTCTAGTGACCTTTTTTCCTATGATGAGTCATTGCATTCTAGTATTCTTCTTGATAACACTAGTTTAGATAACTTGAGAAATGTCCATCAGTTGGATGGTGCTAGTGTTGGGTTTTGAGCATTCTAACACTTCTTAAGTGTACATGCAACCCTAATAAACCTTGGATCTATGTTTGTCTAAGATACATGCAAATAATTAATTTTCCAAGGTTTATATCCTAGCTAGCATGGCATGGGGAACATGAATCAAATAAAGCTAGAAGAAATACTTACCTTGAAGTTGTAGTTGATTGCTTGGAGTTTTTGAGCCTAGCACCAATAGTGTGTATGCCTCAAGTGGAAATCACAAATCACCACAAACTTGGAACTTTGAGAGAATAGTCACTACTATCTTGAAATTTTCCCTCACCTCAATAAGTGTCAACTAATGTCATTTCAAGAACCAAAGCCTCCTTTATATAGTGTGGAGGATTAGGGTTACATCCCTAAAACCCATGTCTCTTCATTTCCATGAGATCCATGGGTTAAAGATCCATGGAGTATCCATGGATTTTTCCATGAAAGCCTAGCCCATTCCAAATAAGCTTTAGCCCACACTATATAAATATAAAAGCCCATATTTAATTAGTAATATCTTTGATCTCTAAATTAATCCTAGATTAATTATAGATCACTACTAATTAAATAATATGATCTTATATTAATATATTAGAACTTATAATATATTAATAAATCATAACTTGTACTATTCTCAAATATTATCCATAAATTGTTCGGGTGAAGTGCAACCCAAATGGACCATGCCGGGTCGGGTCAAGTACATACCAAATATAGTTATGAACTTAGACACTATATCCAACAGCTAGTACATACAAGAACCTGGATGAGACTTGTCCTTGTAATGTCAACAACCAGACTAGTGATGGACATGTGCCTTCTTTTGGTGTGATATTTCCAAGTTATTCTACTTTGATTGAGGAAAGTGATTCAATTAATACCAATCCTTCTAAGGTTCAGTATACTAGGGTCACTAGGTCTGGACGTGTCACACCCCCAAACCAGAACAACGGAAACGTCCAGGGGTGGGTTACTCTCATGTACAATATCATAACAATTGAATAAAAATGATCAAAGAAATACAACCATCATATTGATAATTTATAAGTATACATTACAATGCCAAAAATAAATATTTCAAAAATATATGACGTGATGTTGTAGTACTTCCTCCTTAAAAACCATTTTGGCTACCTGATTACTGATTTCCTGAGAAAACAAGCAGTTTGAAAAAGTGTCAATAATTAAGTTGGTGAGTTCATAAGAGTTTTGTATGAGAAAAATCTACGATTTTTCCTTGTAAGATGATAGAGTGTGATTTCCAGAAAATCCAATATTTTCTTGTAAAATGAACTGTAGGTTTAAATCCCAAGACCAAAACGATAAGTAGTGTTGTACTAGAAAATTGTATAATGTGGTTTTATTATTTTATAAAACTGATTGAAGGTAGGTTAGCCCCATATACCAAATGTAGTATTAATACCCCATGTGAGTTATTATAACCATGCTAACGACTAGATAGCCTGCTGCGACGTTCTTCAGGCGTTGGAATATTAAAACATTTGTCACCTCAGACCTGCCGGTCTAACTGTAGCTAACAATTTAGGTGTAGGATTCTCAGTTCTATATAGATCTATACACAAGTGTCACACTCTCCCTCCAAGAAACCCTGGTTATAATACAGGACGTTTGTAGGTACTGTAGAAAGTACGTGAAGATAGTGTCTCATAACCTTGTATTAAAGGTTGACGTGTAGTGTAATGAAAAACCATTTTTGCATGTGGAAGTATTATCCTTCCAAAATAGTTACGTAGTGTAAATAATTATGCCTTTAAATAATTACTTTTGTATTGTATCCCATAATGTAAAAATAGCGCAAATGACCCATAAACTATACTTATTATAGTTTATATTCTATGTTTTGTCGAAATAAAAACCTTTGTATTTGTGGTAAACTTTGTATGTAAACGTTCATACACCTGGTAATACTACCATTTCGTGTATTTAGTATCTTTTCATAAAATGTACGAAAGCATATGTAATGATTTGTATATTAACACGGGTTCTAATACACACAAAAAATATGTAATGATTTGTATATTAACACAAGTTCTCTCGTGTTTTACTTGTATCCTCCCCCTAAAAACATAAAAAAAATCTTGGAAAATGTAGGGGTATGAACTCACCTTGAGCGTGTTCTTGGCTAGATAATGAAGTGATGGTGATGATCTTCAAGTTAGCACACTTGAAGGTAGTCATATCCTAATCATTTTTAACAGATAATAATGTGTGTAAATGAGAGGATCTATCAAGAAAGTATTGTATAAACACAAGATTTTGTTGGGCTATGGCGAGTTAGTCCATGGACCACTCTCATTATACTCTAAAATGATTATTACTATCATCATCATCTTTGTAAACTTTCAGTTAAACAATGCCTCCACGAAGAGTAACAAGACGCAACCCTCCGATAACCCCAACTCAACCACCACCTCCTCTATGATATGATTCTGCAGCTCTCCAAGTTGCGGTATCTGCGGCTGTTGCAGCAGCCTTAGCGCAATTCAGCACTAGCGGGGGTGGTGCTGCTACTCAATCTGCTCAAGGTGATGCTCTTGTGCGCGCTAGGGAGTGTTCATATAAGGATTTCACCAACTGCAAGCCCAGGTCCGTTAACGGGACTAGTGGAATCACTACCCTCTCGCAATGGTTTGAGAAGACGGAGTCGATCTTCGAGATCTGCTCCTGCCCGAAAGAGATAAAAGTTAAATTTGTTGCCTGTACATTCTCGGATAGTGCCTCACATGGTGGAATAGCCATGTCAAGTTGCTAACTCTAATAGTGGATAACGCTATGGGTTGGGAAGCTCATAAAGAGCTCATGGTCAAAGAATACTGCCCTAGGGGCGAGGTTCAGAAACTTGAACAGGAACTTTGGAGCCTAACCATGAAGGGCTCCGACGTAGTGTCCTACACTGCCTAATTTAGCGATTTGGTGGCACTATGTCCAGGAATGGTCCCTACTGAGGGACAGAAGATTGAGAGGTACATTTGGGGGTTGATGCCTCCATTCCAGGGGAATGTCCTAGCTTCAAACCCCTCTACCTTCGATAGTGCCAAATGATTGGCACAACGACTCGTGGATCACGGAGTCCACACCTCGTCAACAACAACAACCCTATCCATCCCAGAATCTTCCAAGACCACTGACCACAAGCGGAAATTCTGGGTAACAAGAAGGAAAAAGCAGCACAAAATTCTGCCAAAAAGCAGCAGGTCGTGGCGGTTCATGTTGCGATAACGCCTACTACTACTGCGCCTATGAAGCAGTTTGCTGGGAGCTTGCTTAAGTGCAACTTCCACCACACTGGAACCTACCAAGAAATGTAGTGCTATAACTGCAATAGGAAGGGTCACACTGCCCATTTATATAAGTCTCCGGAAAGGCCACTTAACCAAGTCCCCAACGCTGGTGTGGGCCAAGCTTGCTACAGATGTGGCGAGGTGGTCCATTACAAAAGAAACCGCCCGAAGGCAGGGAGCGCGGGAGGCGTAGGAAGAGTTTTGGCTACAGGCCACGAGGAAGCAGTAGCCAACCCTACTGTGTTCACTGGTACGTTTTTCCTTGATAACTCTTATGCATGCATACTGTTTGATAGCGGAGCGAATAGGAGTTTCGTGAACCAAAAATTTGCTCACTTACTTGAAAAAAAATCACGCGCACTTATTGAACCGTTCACTATAGAAATGGCAAACGGGAAAACTTAGAGCACTAGCAGTATATACATAGGATGTACTCTAATTCTAGATAGCCATTCCTATCCAATCGACCTCATACCAGTCTCGATTAAAAGTTTCGACATCATAATCGGAATGGATTGGTTGAGTCTTCATCATGTGTTATGAAAAACCTGTTCGTCTTAACCTTCCGTCTAGCGAAACCCTTATTATCTATGGCGACAAACTCGGCATGAACCTTCATATCATCTCGAGTATTCAAGCACAGAAGTTCCTGTGAAAGGAATGTCACGCATTACTTGCTCATGTTGTCGATACGAGACAAAAGACAAAAGACCTAAAGAGCATCCCATAAGTACGCGACTTTCCTTATATCTTCCCAGAGAAACTATCGGGATTTCCCCCACAATGACAAGTCGAGTTCAGAATTGACTTAGTTCCAGGGGCTACCCCAGTATCCAAATTGCCTTATCGTTTAGCATCAGCCGAGATGCAGGAACTATCCGGTCAACTTAGCGAACTGCTCGGCAAGGGCTTTATTAAACCAAACTTCTCACCCTAGGGAGCACCGGTCTTGAGTGTGAAGAAGAAAGACGGATCGTTCGGTATGTGCATCGACTATAGAGAACTCAACAAACTTACCATCAAGAATCGTTACCCTCTACCTCGCATAGACGGTTTCTTCGACTAGCTACAAGGGGAAAATTACTTTGCAAAGATTGATCTAAGATCTGGGTATCATCAGTTGCAAATGTTAGAAGAGGATGTTCTGAAGACAGCCTTCCGAACTCGTTATGGGCACTACAAGTTTGTAGTGATGCCGTTTGGATAGACTAATGCACCCGCAATATTCATGGACTTAATGAATAGGGTGTGATGTCCTTACTTCGATCAGTTTGTCATTGTATTCATCGAAGATATACTTATCTGCTCTCGTAGTAAGGAGGAGCATAGTAAACATCTATGGCTGATCTTAGACACACTACAGTCAGAGAAGCTCTACGCGAAGTTCTCTAAATGCGAATTTTGGATTCGAAGAGTCAAATTCTTGGGTCACATTCTTAGTGTAATGACCCAAAATTCGAGACCAAAAATTTCTTTTAATAAAACATTACTTTAAGCAAAGTCATCATTCCGAAACATAATCAGAGTATTAATTTTCAAAACACATGTTCATTATCAGAGTAAACATTCCCAGGCTGTCTAATCTATGGTGTGTGCCATGCGATCACCCCGAGCTCTTCCCTCCGCTACCGGAAGTACCTGAAACCAAAACTGAAAACCGTAAGCACGAAGCTTAGTGAGTTCCCCACCCTACCACATACCATGCATAATCACATACTGCACATACTGGGCCACACCCGCTATCCTGGGCCTCACCCCCTACCTTGGGCCTCGCCCGCTATAACGGCCCCGCCGCTCCAGACCCCGCCTGGCTTCAAGCCCCACTCGGATACAGATCTGTTTCACTTAGGCCTCACCTGTCACATGGCCTCTCCCGCCAAAAAATGATAACACATAACATATCACAACACATAAGCTAAACTCATACGACTGATCCTGTCCTAAGGCCTCGCCTATCCTGGGCCTCTCCCCTGTCCTGAAACTGATGAGCCATGGAACCCCGTCCACGCTCCTACTGATAGTGAGATACGGCCCAACCCACTCTCACTCCTTCCCTAACCTGGGCCTCGCCCCTGTTCTGCTACTAATGAGATATGGAACCCCATCCACACTCTGCTATTGGTGAGATACGGGACCTCGCCCACACTCACCTCCCTACCAGGCACATACATGTATCACACAGACAACAAGTATAAACTATCATATAAACAAATCCTTGCGCACCCTCCCGCTATTAATGGACCTCGTCCTGAATATCATACTAGCATACTGTGCCTAGGGTTAACCCCCGGGTCTTCTACTCATAACTACATGGGTCGGCATTGTGGCCTTAGACCCATTCACACAAAGGGAAACTCACCTGCACTGCCTGAACTTGCTAATGATCTCACTAGCTGGTGCCCTGCAACTCACTGAACTCCTTCCTTTCGCGTATCGACTCGCCGAGTCAGTCAATGACTCGCCGAGTCTACCGATTTTTGTGTCCTGACCTGTCCAACTCACCGAGTCTCCACCCGACTCACTGATTCGAGTCTCAACTCGAAGGGTTTGGGGTTTCGCAACCTGACTCGCCGAGTCCAAGAACAAACTCGCCAAGTACAAGGCAATCTTCATCTGACTCGACGAGCTGTTCATCTTACTCGTCGAGTTGCTACTCGCCGAGTCCATTCAGATCTCCTTACATGCAGAGGACTTTTGAGTCATGCATGGACTCCAAACTGTAGATCTACCCTTCCCAAGCCTATTCCTCACGTAAATTTGCAAACTTTACGTGTAGAGAAGGAGATCTAGGCAAAATACACCATAAACTAGGGTTTAAGGCAAAGAGGCTCCATAAACAACTCAAGGGCTGATACTTTATGCTTCTCAAGACCATAAAATGCTTAGATCTGAAGTAGCAACTTCAGATCTGGCTTCTAACTCAAATGAATAGCATTATAGCTAAAAAGCCCCAACAACCACATATAGACCTAAGTGCAAAACAGTCCACAAACTAGATTATTACCTCCAAATGCTCAGAAATATACTCAAAATCCAAGATCTATAGTCCTTTCTTGCACCTCCAAGTTCCTTCTTCCTTCTCCAAGCTTTAATGCACCCTTCAAAGCAACAAATGGCTCAAATAGAGGATATGGCGGCAAGGTTTTGGTGTTTTGGGTTAGAGAGGCCGTAAAGGAACCCTAAGGAGGAGAATGCGGCGCTTAAATAGGCTCCAAGTCCCGAATTTAGGGTTTTTTCCGCACAGACCAGACTCGCCGAGTCCCTCCTTGGACTCGCCAAGTCACCCTTTAAAATTAGGGTTTTCTTTCCTTTCTTGGCCTTTCAAACTTCGGGTGTTGCAGTTAGTGAAGAAGGAATTCATGTGGACCCTTCCAAAATTAAAACCATTGAGAACTGGTCAGCTCCGAAGACGCCTACAGAAATTCATCAATTTCTAGGCCTCGCCGTCTACTATCGTAGGTTCATACAGAACTTCTCTTGGATCGTGAAACCGCTCACTACGTTGACCCAGAAATGCGTGGCCTTTGACTGGGAAAAGAAACAAGAGAAAGCATTCCAAACGCTAAAACGATTCTTATGCACCGCACCAATATTATCCCTCCCCGAAGGGATAGAAGACTTTGTAGTTTATTCCTGTGCCTCCAACTAAGGGCTCGACTATGTCCTAATGCAACGAGGTAAGGTTATCGCCTATTCCTCAAGACAACTGAAGACACACGAAGTCAACTACACCACACATGATCTGGAGTTAGGAGCAGTCATATTTGCTCTGAAAATCTAGAGACACTACCTGTATGGTAATAAAAGCACTATCTTTACAGACCACAAAAGCTTGCAACATATATTCAACTAGAAGGAGCTCAATATGAGACAACGACAGTGGGTCGAGCTACTCAATGACTACGAATGCGAAATTCATTATCATCCTGGTAAAGCCAACGTAGTAGCTGGTGCCCTAAGTCGGAAAGAATATTCTGGTCATAGAGTCAAATCATTGATAGTGACTCTCCATTCGCATCTGTCCACACAAATTAAGGAGGCTCAGCTTGAAGCCTTGAAACCTGAAAATGTGGCGGGTGAATCCCTCGGAGGGATGGATAAAAATTTACAAATCAAGGGTGGCGGAGCTTTATATCTCATGGAGAGGATCTGGACACCGAAGCATGGTGGTTTTAGAGATTTTCTCATGACCGAAGCACACAAAACTCGATATTCCGTCCACCCAGGTTCAGATAAAATGTATCTTGACCTCAAAAATCTATATTGGTGGCCTAATATGAAAGCATAAATTGATACCTTCGTGAGTAAGTGTCTTACTTGTGCCAAGGTTAAGGTCGAATACCATAAACCCTCAGGATTACTACAACAACCGAAGATACCGAGATGGAAGTGGGAGTGAATCACGATGGACTTCATAACCAAGTTGCCTAAGACAATGGGTGGTCTCGATACCATTTGGGTGATCATAGACAGGTTAACAAAGTCCACACACTTCCTTCCTATCAAAGAGACTGACAAGATGGAGAAACCTACAAAAACATACATTAGAGAGATTGTACAACTTCATGGTATTCGTATATACATTATATCCAATAGAGGTAGTAGATTCACTTCAAGGTTTTGGCAGTCGCTACAAATTTCCCTAGGAACTAGGCTGGACATGAGTACAGCCTACCATCCATAGCCCGACGGACAAAGTAAGAGGACTATCCAAACTTTCGAATACATGTTGAGAGCCTACGTTATAGACTTCAGGAAGGCATGACATACTCATCTACCCCTTGTCGATTTTTCCTACAATAATAGTTATCACACGAGCATAAAGGTTGCTCCGTTTGAAGCCCTCTATGGTCGAAAGTGCAGATCCCCTATGTGCTAGGTTGAGGTGGGTGACACTTAGTTAGCTAAAGGACGAGTTCCTGACAACACTTTCATAGGTCCGGAGATCATTTGGGAAATGACAGAGAAGATCGTTCAGATTCATGAACGATTAAAAGCCTCTAGAGACCAACAGAAAATCTACGCAGACAAGCGAAGGAAACCTTTGGAATTCCAGGTTGGTGACCGTGTTCTTTTGAAGGTCTCACCCTGGAAGGGCATAATACGCTTCAGAAAGCATGGAAAGCTGAATCCAAGATACGTTGGGCCTTTCAAAATTATCGCTAGAATCAGCCATGTAGCTTAAAACTCAAACTACCTCGCGAACTTAGTAACGTACACCTTACTTTCCACGTCTCGAACTTGAAAAAGTGTCTATCCGACGAGACTCATGTAATCCCACTCGACGAGATCAAGATCATTGAGAGCCTCAACTTCGTGGAAGAACCTATAGATATCATTGACCGAGAGGTCAAGCAAACAACGCAAGGCCGTATCCCAATAGTGAAGGTTCGCTGGAATGCCAAGCGGGGACCCGAATTCACTTGGGAGGGCGAGGATCAAATGAAATTCAAGCATCCTCATCTCTTTACTTAGTTATTTATAATTACTTAAACTCTAATTTCGGGATGAAATTCCCTCTAACGAGGGGATGATGTGACAACCCCAAATTTCTATCTTGTACATCCATTGGATTCAATCAAAGTCAGACTTGTTTTTGACAATCTTTTAGCCCTGTTAAAGGTCAGTTTGAGTGTTTTAAGCCTAGTGCCTTAAAGGATAAAGCATTAGGAAGTATCGTACGTGTTCAGTGTGCAACTTAGAAGGCAAAAAACTCCACCACATGGAGTTTACGTCCGTAAACAGGAGTTTACGACCGTAAACCCCTCCTTGGCCGTGAACTCCCCTCCTTAAGTATGATATTCATCCTTCCTTCCCTACTTTTCAACCTCTAACCTCAAGAACTCGGATTTCCTCTCAACGTTCGTCATGTTTTCACCTTGATCTTCCAAAAAGGTAAGAAACCCTTCCATTTTATTAGTGGATATGCTTCTTGATCTTGTATCACCTTTTCATTTCATCCATGGAATCATTCTTTTGGTTAGATCTTCAAGTATTCAACACTTTCACCAACAACACACACTTTTTCTTGATCGTGAACCCCTCTCCAAGCCCCCAAAGTGTAAGTATCTCTTCCATCCTCTAGTTAGGCTTGATAAACACTTTATTCCTTGCCTTAAAACATCATTTAGAGCATGAACACCAAGAGTTTACGGCTGTAAACCCTTGCATGGTCGTAAACCCTTGTGTTGGTTCATGTTTTGGCCTTCAAACTCATCTAAGTCCAAACCTAGGACCAAGAACACTTAGGAAATGCTTGTTAGGGCCTTAGAATACCTCGTTTTCAATCTTTTCAATGAGTGTACGACCGTAAACTCCATGACCGTACACTCATTGGCCGAAAACTCCCTTTGGCCGTACACTCCTTTGTGTGGCCTTAAACCCCTTAGATGCAATCCTTTGTGGTTGTATCACTTCAATATAAGTGTTTCCTAGTCCCTAAAGTGGTTTCCTTACATGATTAGTTGTTTATACACTAATTATATACATATATGTGCCATTATATGCTTAATAGGATTCGGTTGTGTTCAAGACTTCACTTGACACTTCGCATCCTACAATTAATCTTACATCCGAACTACTCACTGCAGGTGAGTTCATACCCCTAACTAACCTTTTAAATGATTTTAAATGCTTTTATGGGGGGGGGGGGGGATACAAGTTGGAACATTATAGTTATTATATCAATCACATGTGATTAATAACTATCAAATAGATGCTTTCTTATACTTCAAAAGCTATGTTATCAAACAACTATTTCAAAACATTTTATCAAAATCTTTTTATGTTGAAACTCTTTATCAAGCTCTTTTAAACTTATATATTGTCAAAATCATGTCTATTCGGATATAGTTATATAAATAAGGTTGAAAGGACTTAGGACTGATAACTCGCTTTATTTACTGTTCCTTGTTTGGTTGTGGACTTAGGGTATCGGTTGTTTGTCTGGATGTCATTTGAATCATAGTTATATATTATGTATGTATGTATAGATATAAAAGATATTACATTAGTTCAATGCTTTTAGATAACAAAGGTGTACAAACATACTCAGTCATTCAAACAACATTACTAGTAAACTATAGTAGGTATAGTTTAGAGGTCAACTACTCACTATTTCTAGTACAATGAAACATACAAGGGTCAGTTCATACATGAGTCAGTTCAAACATACTATAATGAGAAATGGAAAGAACATA
This sequence comes from Lactuca saligna, assembly GCF_052625555.1. Taxonomy (NCBI): domain Eukaryota; kingdom Viridiplantae; phylum Streptophyta; class Magnoliopsida; order Asterales; family Asteraceae; genus Lactuca; species Lactuca saligna. The sequence continues at coordinate 51,472,762 of NC_136417.1, forward strand.
CTACAATGAGAAACAAAGAGGAACATACTATACACTATACAAAGAGAACATACAATACACTAGAACAGATAGAGCATACTATACAAACACAATAATACTATAACATAAATGTGAGCCACTACTTCGGGGCATGGCATCATACTACTATGTCTCGTTTCATAACCAGAGTCTCCTAGAGGGAGAGTGTGAATTTGTGTATAGATCTATATTGGATTGACCATCCTACACTAGGAATGGCAATGGGGCGGGTTCGGGGCGGGGCATGGATTCCCAAACCCGCCCCGATAACTTTCGGGTATCTTATCGGGGCACCCCATTGGGTTTCGGGTTTCCCCGTCGGGTTTCGGGTATCTTATCGGGTTTACAACAACTGATAACGAAATCTTTATTCTCTTTTAGGGTACCCTAATGTCTTATAAAATATACATGTTCTAGCAACTCTTTTAAATTAAAAACATGATGCATCACTTTAATAAAATAAATTGGACGTTATATAAAAAATTATTTGATTTAAGTTTTGTTTAATACGTCAAAACACATAAAAATGATCATTAACACCAGATTGTTAATAATTAAAAAAATTGTCCACGATAAGTATTTTATATTTGAACGTGTACAATTAACAGCAAATTTTTTTGAATATTATATATATATATATATATATATATATATATATATCTATAATCGGGACGGGGCGGGTCGGGGCGAGGATAACCCACTCCCTGCCCCGAACCCGATAACGACCCGTTACCCGACCCGAAATGATCGGGTTTCGGGTTTCCCATCGGGTTCGGGTTTTTTTGCCATCCCTATCCTACACCTTGCTGCTAGCTACAGTGGTACCTGCAGGTCTACGGGTGACGAATGTCATAACTTTTTGACGTCTTCGAGCGTCGCGTTTACCACTAGTCGATCAAGCATGGTTACGATCATATCACATTTTACCTTAATTAATAATTGATTTAAGGTAGTTAGTACTACAGTAGTTGTTGTATACAATACTACAGTACTTTATTATTTTCCAATTGCATTCACTTTGTGATCTTCTCACATAAATGGTAATGTAAAACTATATTTTGGTGATGATAGTAGCACTTGGGAAAAAACACTCACTTTTACAAGAAACAAACACTCAGAACATTCGAGTCTTGGTAAGTCCTTAATATAACACCCAAATGAAATATTAAGGCTAGGACCTGACACAATAATTACAATTCGGAAGAGGGATGTCGTAATCCAATTGTAAAGTATTTGTCGGTAGGTAAATGACGATTTACCAATTCTACCTTGAAAACAAAATTTCAAATGAATTAGGTTTTAAATGAAATTCCTAGATATTTTGAGATTTATTGGACTTTTCAATGGCATGTTTAATCTTGATTATGCCCTCTCAAGTTTTTGACTATGATACCGATGATCACAAATAAGGTGTGGATAACCATGCAAATTAGCTTTGTACTCTGAAAGTCATTTATCACCTAATCAATGTGCCAGTTAACCACACACACTCCATTAATCAACAATAATTCAATAGAACCCCATTACCATCCTTCATTAGTCTATATTAGTGTGCCGGTTAACCACATACGCTCCACTAACCGACCAATAAGGTGCAATGTGTAATTTCATGGGTTAGCATCAAATTCACATTTTTCTTAAGAAACTAAGATTAGGAATTTATAAAATATTTAGTTGCTTTATATTTCATTATACTTTAAATGAGATTTTAAATGTCACATCAAACCAGTTCGGCAAATGACCCTTCGCTGATCAAGAGTGCAGTGGGTGAGAGTGGACACCCATTCAGTCGTCATTTTATAGGCAATTTCCTTAAACATACCTTATAGACCAGCTTCTTGAATGACGCCTACTAAAGGTAACACTGACCTTTTACTTATACATATATAATATATTAAACTTTTTAATGTTCTATAGTATAAGGGTGTATTTTACACATTTAAAATGTTTGATTGTTTAATCTATTAATAAATTATACTCTTAATTTAATTAAACGTAAACCATGTTAATATGGATTTAATAATACTATCTTAATTTATCTTTTAATTAATTACTAATAAAGTCATTATTATTCCTTCTAGTTGTGTCCATTTAAATTTCTAAAAATTATAACTTTTAATTCTAAATTTAAATTATGAAGCCAAAAGGATGTATTTTAAACTTTTAAAATGCTAGGGTTTTAGTAACATTTCATAAATGAGACTTTTCAAATTCCAAAACTTGAAGGCAAGTATTAAAACTCTTCAAAACCTTTTGCATTCCAAACTTGATGGCAAGTTTTGTAACACCTTAAAAAAACTTTTGAGTTGCAAAACTTGATGGCAAGTTTTGTAACGCTTCAAAAACATTTAGATCAAATTTTAAACTAATTATAATCATTTTATCTTTTACCAATTTCACCTAATACAACCCATATAGCAAGATAAATCCAAATCAAATAATACAAATAATTATTTTATCATATAAAACTAGTAATTATCTTAAAATCTGACAATTTATCTTTAATTGGATGAGGTTAATCACTACCTTATCAGAAAAAACAGGTTTTATGATATAAACAGTTCAAGGTAAGGATCTTAATCCCATTCTGGCCAAAAAACCCGAAAATCTGCCAACAGATTGTGCAATTCTTCGAGTATGGCAATGGACACATCGAGTTCATCATGAACTAGTCGAGTTCATGCTGGCAGAAAGCAAATTTTCATTTTCTTCAGCTTTGAACAATTAACCAATGCATCTATATAACAGAAAACACCCATGGCTCTAATACCACTATTATGTTTTATGTACTATAACACTCCTATTGTGCACACACAACCATAATGCTTTGGATCTAAGTTTTCTCTAGTTATACATGCAATTTTCATTTTTCCAAAGCATGAAGCCTAACTAGCATACAATATAGATATTTAAAACATATAAACAAGTTAGATGAATACCTTTTTATTGTAGCTTGTAGAACTTGGCCTTTCAAGAGCTTAGCTCCTCAAATGTGATGCCTCTAATTTGTCACAAACACCCTGACCAAATGGACAATAATGAGAGAGAGGCTAGGAATCACTAAAAATGGCTAGGTTTCTTCTTGGAACTCTTAGGTTGCATTTTGGTGTGTTAGGAGTTACATTTATAGTATGTAATTCCTGGGGTTTCAGCTTGTAAACCCTAATTTGTTTCCTTAGGTTTTTAATCCAATAACTCATAGCCTTATGGACTAACACTTCATGGACTCTTATATAAACTTAACCCATCACTAATCAATCATGAATCATTGGCCCAAACTATATGTATCACTGATTTACATAATCAATCCCCGTTAATTTAATCAATCTCTTTTAATCACTAAATTGATTCCAAATTAATTCCTGATCAATACCAATTAAATAATATGATTTCTCAACTAATATATTATACTTGTAATATATTAATAAATCAAAATTAACCTCTTTCTCAAATATTCATCCTATCAAATTGCTATGGTGAAGGTAACCCAAAATGACCATACTTCTATTAGGTCAAGTACATACCAAAAATAGTTATGGGCTTAAACACCTAATCCAACATAAAGAACCCTGGCCGATTTCTATCATCTCTCTTTCTCATCCTTTGTATTGAGTGTTTGTGACTCCATTAAAGGTGCAACACTTGGGGCACTAAGCTTTCAAAGAGTTAAGGTGGTTCTTGTTATTACTACATAACAAGTAAGGTAATGATCAAACTCTAATCTTATGTATGAATTTCGAATTGTAAATTCTAGATCTATTGTTATTGCTTTGGTGTTCATATTCTTATGTCCAACAGAGAAAAACTTAGATCCAAACAATTAAGATTGCTTGATCACATAGGAATGTAGATATGCTCAAAACCCATCAATGTTGTCATTCCATATTTTCAGTTATAGTATACTAAATTCGAACCTGCAATGACCAATATTAATGTGCATAATAAAACTCTGCACCAAATTGAAAAAAAAACACGAATCAATTTACCTAATTTTATTAGCATAGTAAAGAGAACAGATGGCAGAAGGGGCGGGATGAAAGAGGCATGTAGCAAGAATAGAAGATGGAGATATCGGTGGAGGTGGAGATACCGATGGAAACGACATCAAGATGATAATAAATAGTCGATGGTGGTTGTTTCTTGTAGCGATTTTCCCATTTACAGATGAAAGGAAAGCTACAACAATTGCAGAAGAAATCAAATCCACAAAATTAAAATATCCCAGAATTCGGCTCTAAATAACACACATATTTTTTAAGAACCCTAGCGAAGGCAGGCGACGGGGACCCAAGTTTAATACAAAAAACCAGATGAAATATCAGAGGAAATCGAAGGTCCAGTTCCACATACCCTATAAAGCGGCTTCAAGGAAATCAATTTTGTATAAATGTCACTCTAAACCTATGATTGGAAGACATAGGAGGTAGAAGGCGACAGTGAGGAGGAAACCAAGTCAAGATAAAGAGTCGATGTCGGTAGCGAAGAGAAGAGGATGTAAGGTTTTCTGTAGTTCCAGAAGCAATTTACGGGCCACAACGTTTGGGAGATGGTGACCTAGGGAAATCCAGAAGCCTTATGGGTTCGATTTGTGATGCAAAATCAAAGAATTAAAGAACTGGATAGGAAAGATATGAGAGTCGGTAGGGAAGAAAACATGTAGCCTATGGCAATAGCAAGAGGATTAAAGCTATCGGCAAAGTGAAGGCGGTGGATCGGTGATTAAACCAACAAATTGCAGGTGGTGGATCTAAAAGCTTGAAAAAAAATGTAACACCGTAAATTTCAAAACAATTTTTCGCATTTTATAAAAACATAATCCATTTAATATTCGTAAAAACACCCATGTTTGAAATTCAATCCATGTCATACAAAAATCCCAAGATCTCATAACATAAAATCCTGTGTGTGTGTACAGATCAAGTCGGCGCCTTCCCATGGTCGTCACTAGTACCTGAAACAAATAACACCAAAAACTGTAAGCACAAAGCTTAGTGAGTTCCCCAAAATACCACATATAACACATATTAGCCACTCGAGGCTATAACTCTGTGGGTCCGTGCACCCAAACTCTGTGAACCCTCAAGTTCTAACTTTGTAAACATGCACAACACAAATCACATAGAATAATGCAGTGCAGCACATAACACATATATAGCATACAAACACTGTATCACATACTCTAGTTACCTACTCGAGGTAAAGTATAGTGAGAAGACTCACCTCGTGTATCTCGATAACTCACAAATCCCTGAAATCACTCGTGCTCGATCCCGCGAGCTATAATCTTCCTATAATACAATATATCTCTAATTAATACTTTTACAACTAAGGTTGACTAACCCTATCAAGTCAACACTGGTCAACTCTGGTCAACGGTCAACTTTGACTGGACTCGGCGAGTGCACCAAAGCGACTCGGCGAGTTTATACGCGTTCACTGACTCCCTCGGATCCTCTCTTGGCACGTCGAGTACTTCCCTAACTCGACGATTTCCACCTGGCATGAATCGCGGGGCAACCACGACTCAACTCGCTGAGTCTCAAGAACAACTCGGCGAGTTCCGGCTTGACTCAGCCCCATATTGACTCTCCCTGACTCACCGGGTCATCCTCCAATCCGGCGAGTCTACTCGCTGAACACTTTACGTGAAACCCCAACCCTACTCGCCGAGTCTCAAGAACAACTCGACGATTTCATGCCATGCACAAACTCTATTGACCTTTTGAGGTCAGATCTGCTTTCCCAAACCCTAGAATTGGCCTTCCCAAGCATGAATGTCATGTAAAGTTCGAAACTTGATGCTTGTATAACCCCCACAAGGCATCAAAAGGAGATTTGGTCCCAAAAATAACCACCTAGGTCCAATGACTCCATAATAACCCAAAAAGCTCCAATGGTTAAGGTCTCTGGACCTCTTTGAGTCCAGATCCAAGGCACAAACTCGAAGAGGGATCATTTGCTTCACATAATCACTCTCCAAAGGGGTTATAAAACCCTAACTCTAAAGATCAACCCTAAAACTGAAGGAGATTCGAACCATACCTCAAAATGAAGCCTCTGGACTCTGGATCTGCTGGAATCTCACCTCCTCCTTGCTCTTGCCACCTTCCTCTTGCAAAACAAAGAATACAAAGGCCCAAAAGTGACTTCCTCTCTCCCAAAACGAATTAGCTCTCTTAGGGTTCTCTCAAGAGACTGGTAGCCGCAATGGGAGGCTATAAGTGCCCTAAAATAGGCTCCAAACCCGGAGAATTAGGGTTTCATTAAACAGCATGGACTCGCCGAGTCCACTCCTTGGACTCGCCGAGTCCAGTCGCGAACCCGCATCCAAAATCGCGATCCTACTCGGTGAGTTTGAGATCCAACTCGCCGAGTCTCCTCACAAAATACCAAAAATATAAGAATGAATAATACCTGGGAATCCGGGCTATTACAATTCTCCCCCACTAGAAATAGACTTCGCCCTCGATGTCTCGCTCTGCAAATAACTTTGGATGTTGCTCGTGCATCTCATGCTCCGGCTCCCAAGTCATATCGGACCCCTTCCGATGCTGCCTATGAACCAAAACCAAGGGTACCTCCTTGTTCCTCAGAACCTTGATTTTCCGGTCTTTGATTGCCACTGGTCTCTCACCATAATTCAGGCTCGTATCCACCTGAATATCCTCTAATGGAACCACTGCCGACTCATCGGCTATACACTTCCACAATTGCGACACATGGAAAGTGTCATGAATCTGCCCCAACTCTGCTGGAAATTCCAAACGATATGCTACCATGCCTATCCTCGCGACCACCCGAAATGGACCAATATATCGGGGCCCCAACTTGCCCCTCTTCCTGAATCGAATCACTCCTTTCCAAGGAGAGGCCTTTAGGAGCACAAAGTCGCCGACCTGAAACTCAAGCTCGGACCGACGTCTGTCCGCATAACTCTTCTGACGACTCTGAGCAGTCAACAACCTCTGTCTGACCTGTTGGATCTGCTCTGTCGTCTGAAGTACGATCTTAGTACTGCCCATAACACGCTGTCTGACTTCTCCCCAGCAAATAGGGGTCCGACACCTCCTCCCATACAACAGCTCAAATGGTGGCATACCAATGCTCGAATGATGGTTGTTGTTGTAATAAAAATCTGCCAAGGGCAAGTATGTATCCCAACTCCCCCCGAAATCCATCACACATGCCCGGAGCATGTCCTCGAGCATCTGAATCGTCCGTTCACTCTGTCCATCTGTCTGGGGGTGATATGCGGTACTAAAATGCAGCCTAGTACCCAGCTCCTCATGAAACTTCTTCCAGAATCTGGAAGTGAAACATACATCCCGGTCTAAGACAATCGAGATCGGCACCCCATGCCGAGATACCACTTCCCTCACATACATCTCTGCTAACTTCTCTGCGGAGGAGCTCTCACTAATAGCAAGGAAGTGGGCGCTCTTCGTCAACCTGTCCACAATCACCCAAATTGCATCGACTCCCCTCGCAGTTCTCAGCAATTTGGTGATAAAATCCATGGTAATCTGTTCCCACTTCCATTCGGGAACCTCCAACGGCTGCAACCTACCATGCGGTCTCTTGTGCTCAGCCTTAACCCTATGGCAGGTTAAGCACCTCTCAACAAACCACGCAACATCCCTCTTCATAAAGGGCCACCAATACTCCCTCCTCATATCCAAATACATCTTAGTGGCCCCAGGATGGATCGAGAATTTCGACCGATGAGCCTCTTCCATCAAAATGGTACGCGTCCCTCCTACAAACGGTACCCAAATCCGCCCCTGAAATGTCATAAGCCCCCGACCATCGGTAATGAACTCCGATACCAACCCTACCACTCGCTACCTCTTTTGGTTCTCCGACCTCACAGCCTCAGCCTGTGCTCCACGAATGGTGTCCAACACCGGAGCCATCACGGTCAAACGCAAACATACACCTTGCAACAGGGCGCTCTCTACCATGCGACTCAGGGTGTCGGCTACCACATTAGCCTTGCCCGGATGATACAGAATCTCACAATCATAATCCTTAACCACATCCAACCACCTCCTCTGCCGCATATTTAGGTTGGGTTGATCCATCAAATATTTCAGGCTCTTATGGTCCGTGTATATCATACACCGAACCCCATACAGATAGTGACGCCAAATCTTGAGGGCGAACACCACTGCCCCCAACTCTAGGTCATGGGTGGGATACCTCATCTCATGTGGCTTCAGGTGACTCGATGCGTATGCTATCACATGCCCTCTCTGCATCAGCACCGCTCCCAACCCCAAGATCGATGCATCACAGTATACCACAAAGTCCTCCATTCCCTCCGGGAGGGCTAACACCGGGGCCTCGCATAACCTTTGGTGAAGCGTCTCAAAGGAGGTCTGCTGCTCGGGTCCCCATGAAAAAGCGACACCCTTCCAGGTCAATCTGGTGAGTGGCACTGCAATCTTAGAGAAATCCTTGATAAACCTCCGATAATAACCGACCAACCCTAGAAAACTCCTGATCTCGGAGGGTGACCTCGGTACCTCCCAACTCATAACCGCCTCAACTTTGGTCGGGTCGACCAATATCCCTTTCTGGTTAACGAGATGTCCCATGAACTGGACTTCTCGCAACCAGAAATCACACTTGGAGAATTTGGCATAAAGCCTCTCCGATCTCAAAACTCCAAGGATCTTCCTCAAATGCTCCTCATGTTGCTCTCTAGATCTCGAATATACCAAAATGTCATGGATGAATACAATCACTGACCGATCCAGCATCGACCTGCACACTCGGTTCATAAGATCCATGAACATTGCCGGGGCATTAGTGAGCCCGAAAGGCATCACCACAAACTCGTAATGCCCATAACGCGTCCTGAACGCTGTCTTCTGGATGTCCTCATCTCGCACTCTCACCTGATGGTATCCAGACCTCAAATCGATCTTGGAGAACCAAGATGCTCCCTGTAACTGATCGAACAAATCGTCGATCCTCGGTAACGGGTAACGGTTCTTGACCGTCAGCTTGTTCAACTCCCGGTAATCAATGCACATCCGGTGTGAACCATCCTTCTTCTTGACAAAAAGGATAGGCGCTCCCCACGGCGAGCTACTTGGCCGAATAAACCCTTTTCCCAACTGCTCCTGAAGCTACGAGGACAACACTTGCATCTCTGAAGGTGCAAGGCGATAAGGCACCTTGGCAATAGGCACGGCTCTGGAACCCAATCGATATTGAACTCCACTTGCCTTACGGGAGGCACACCCGATAACTCCTCTGGAAAGACATCTGGGAACTCACGCACTATCAGAACCTCCTCCACTGACCTTGGCCTCTCGAAATCAACCCGCGTATCCATCACGTACGCCACAAAACCCTTACAGCCCTGCTGTCGACACTGTCTCACCCACGCGGCCGAACAAAACGTTGATCCAGAACGTGTACCCTCGCCATACACTGTAAGAAATCACCCACTAGGGTCTCGTATGGTCACCAGCTGTCGCTCGCAGTCGATAACCGCACCGAATTTGCTCAACCAGTCCATGCCCACAATGACACAGACATCACCCATCGCAATAGGAACCAAGTCAATCGGGAACTCAGCACCGAAAATCTCGAATACGCACCCCGCGGATCACCTCCGTTGCATATATCACCCTCTCGTCAGCTATGGAAACTCTCAAAGGCCGACTCAGCGCCTCGCGACTAACACTAATATGCTGACTAAAAGCCAATGATACAAAAGACCGACTCGCACCCGAGTCAAATAACACCAAGGCAGGTACAAAATTCACAAGAAAAGTACCTACGCATAATATAATATAAGCATAATATCTCAATCATCAAAATAAATACACGAAAGAATACATACTAGCCATGACATCGGGCGCTGCACGGACCTCCTCCGCGGTCAACTGAACGGCTCTCCCTCGTGCCCTCGGCGCCTCGGCCTTCACTGGCCGACTCTCGGTAACTCTGATGGCGGTAGGGGCAGATCCTTGAGGTGCTCCCTGAGCTGATCCCCGCAACTGCGGACACACCGCCTTCCGGTGTCTGGTCTGGTTGCAGTGAAAACACACTGCAAACCCCTTGGGGCAGTCCTTGGCCATATGCCCCTCCTTGCCACATTTGTAGCAAGATCCAACTCTACATACTCCATCATGACCCTTGCCGCACTTTCCACAAGTGCGGCCCTTCTGGCTCCCAGATTTGGGATCAACGGGCTTGGCCCGCTTGGCTGCCGGTTGGGACTGTGCCGGTCGCCAATCCCTCCCCTGAGACTCCGCCTCCTCCCTGGCCTGAGTCTCTAGCTCAATCTCCCTCTTCCGGACATTTGCCTGAAGCTCGGCAAATGTCCGGTATGAGGAGTTCGCCACGAACTCCCGAATGTCTCGCCTCAAGATACTCAAATATCGGCTCATGCGTGTCAGCTCAGTGGACACGTGCTCAGGGCAGAACATTGCCCTCTCGTGAAACATCCTGGTAATCACTGTAACATACTCAGTACCCTGCTTGAGGGTCAAAAACTCCTGGGCCAAATGCTCCCTCTCCACCTGGGGAACGTACTCATCTCAGAACATGGCAGTGAACCTCTCCCAGGTTACTGCCGCAAGCTCAGCAGGTGAAAACTGCGCTGTCACAAACTTCCACCAGTCCTTCGCTCCTAAGCGAAGCTGGTTCAGCGCGAACCGAACTCTCAAATGCTCAGGAGATGAGCAAGTGAAGAAACACCCCTCTATGTCTGAAATCCACCTCATAGCCGCCATCGGGTCCTGGGTCCCGTCAAACTCTGGCGGTTTCGTGTTGCTGAACTCTCGGAACAACAACGCATCACCACCCTGCGGCCTCGCAGCAGCAACAACTGCAGTGGCCGCCACAACAGCAGCCTCAGAAAGAGTAGCATAACGCTCGTCGAAAGTCTCAATCAGCGTGGTCTTAATGGACCCGAACATCTCTGGTATCTCAGCCCTGATGGCCACAGCCACCTTCTCGTGGATGATCCGGCGGATCTCCTCATCACTAGCCCCACTGCTCTCTGGCATAAAACGTGTCCTCACCATGATCTACCTCTGAAATACAACATACGATAAATTAGAATCCATTCGAGCATACTCACACTCGACAACTCTTCCCTCCCTGATCCTTGGCATTCCGAAGGTTCTTACTTGAACTGTACACCGCCCCGGTGCTTTCAGTAGTACGGGCCCAATACTACTGTCCGCACCGTTTCAGTATACACCCCAAATCCTCCTCTTCGGATCCCAAGTTCCAAGTACTCTATCACTCTCTAACAGATCTCTCATAAGCTCCTCGTTGCTACCTATTTACTCTCAAGCATCTCATAGTAGCTCACCTCTCCCTAGGCTAAGGCATCACAATTCAGGGCACTCTAGTCCTAATAGGAATACCTAGCCCGCTCTATCAAGAGAATACATCATATCAATCTCATAAACATATAATATAAGGGTATTTTGGGAAATCACCGTTCGGACGCTGACTGATCGTACACACGTTTCTACTCTGAGTTTCTCTAAAGATCTTTTACTTCTTTTAGAAAATTTGGTTCTCTTTTGAAAATATTTTCCAAGTCCTCAGATTGAGTTCAAATACTCCCAAAGGTGTACCCGAATCCCTCAAACCAAGGCTCTGATACCAACTTGTAACACCGTAAATTTCAAAACAAATTTTCGCATTTTATAAAAACATAATTCATTTAATATTCGTAAAAACACCCATGTTTGAAATTCAATCCATGTCATACAAAAATCCCAAGATCTCATAACATAAAATCATGTGTGTGTGTGTATTGATCAAGCCGGCGCCTTCCCACGGTCGTCACTAGTACCTGAAACAAATAACACCAAACACTGTAAGCACAAAACTTAGTGAGTTCCCCAAAATACCATATATAACACATATTAGCCACTCGAGGCTATAACTCTGTGGGTCCGTGCACCCAAACTATGTGAACCCTCAGGTTCTAACTCTGTAAACATGCACAACATAAATCACATAGAATAATGCAGTGCAACACATAACACATATATAGCATACAAACACTGTATCACATACTCTAGTTACTTACTCAAGGTAAAGTATAGTGAGAAGACTCACCTCGTGTATCTCGATAACTCACAAATCCCTGAAATCACTCGTGCTCGATCCCCCGAGCTATAATCTTCCTATAATACAATATATCTCTAATTAACACTTTTACAACTAAGGTTGACTAACCCTATCAAGTCAACACTGGTCAACGGCCAACTTTGACCGGACTCGGCGAGTGCACCAAAGCGACTCGGCGAGTCTATACGCGTTCACTGACTCCCTCAAATCCTCTCTTGGCACGTCGAGTACTTCCCTAACTCGACGAGTTCCACCTGGCATGAATCGTGGGGCAACCACGACTCAACTCGCCGAGTCTCAAGAATAACTCAGCGAGTTCCGACTTGACTCAGCCCCATATTGACTCTCCCTGGCTCACTGGGTCATCCCCCAACCTGGCGAGTCTACTCGTTGAACACTTTACGTGAAACCCCAACCCTACTTGTCGAGTCTCAAGAACAACTCGGCGAGTTCATGCCATGCACAAACTCTATTGACCTTCTGAGGTCAGATCTGCTTTCCCAAACCATAGATCTAGCCTTCCCAATCATGAATGTCACGTAAAGTTCGAAAGTTGATGCTTGTATAACCCCCACAAGGTATCAAAAGGAGATTTGGTCCCAAAAATACCCACCTAGGTCCAATGACTCCATAATAACCCAAAAAGCTCCAATGGTTAAGGTCTTGCGACCTCTTTGACTCCAGATCCAAGGCACAAACTCGAAGAGGGACCATTTGCTTCACATAATCACTCTCCAAAGGGGTTATAAAACCCTAACTCTAAAGATCAACCCTAAAAATGAAGGAGATTCGAACCATACCTCAAAATGAAGCCTCTGGACTCTGGATCTGCTGGAATCTCACCTCCTCCTTGCTCTTGCCACCTTCCTCTTGCTAAACAAAGAATACAAAGGCCTAAAAGTGACTTCCTCTCTCCCAAAACGAATTAGCTATCTTAGGGTTCTCTCAAGGGAGTGGTAGCCGCAATAGGAGGCTATAAGTGCCCTTAAATAGGCTCCAAACCCGGAGAATTAGGGTTTCATTAAACAGCGTGGACTCGCCGAGTCCACTCCTTGGACTCGCCGAGTCCAGTCGCGAACCCACATCCAAAATCGCGATCCTACTCGGGGAGTTTGAGCTCCAACTCGCCGAGTCTCCTCACAAAATACCAAAAATATAAGAATGAATAATACCTGGGAATCCGGGCTGTTACAAAAAAAAAAAAATTGAGGACCAACAGGAATAGAGTACTGTTCCTAAGGGAACTCTCTCTTTCTCTCTCTGTCTCTCTCTATCTGACTATATATATATATATATACATATATTCGAATGTTTATTGATTAGAAACCTTTAGTTTCATAAACCAAATTGTTTTTCTATTTTATTAATTTCTAGGTGTCATATTTTCTTATATTGAATCTTTGTTTTTTATACTTTGAGCTTTGATTTTCGATTATTTATATATGTTGTATGATAGGTGTTTGTAGATTTGCATGAAAGAGTTGTGACCATGTGCTACGCATTCTGTGAGAATTACTAAAGTTTGTTTTATTGTCACTCATATAAAAATATTCTCACAAAGTGTTCTTCTTACATAATTCATGTCCATTACAGCTACTCTCATAGAATATGTGAAGGGAACACGATGATCAAGCAACTAAAGGTGGGATGATGGTGTGTGGGATAGAGATGAATAACGGTCACAAGTCTTCACAAAAGAAAATACTATCCATCATTATATTCAGGCGGAATAATCTACAATACAATAATAAGACTATATCTAATAGTATATTCTGGTATAATATCCAGATAGAATATTCTACAAATTGTGTTTGTTTATTATTAGTGACTGTTATTATCATATAATACTATTTAAAGTTTGCTATTTTTTGAAAGTGTGATTAAAATTTTAACTTGTATTAAAAAAATTGTTATTCTTCGACAATTCCATTCAATAAAAAATGTTGTTGTTCCATTTGAAGAATGATCTGATATTGGTTATTACTACACAAAACCGTAAGTTTTTAAGATTCAAGATTCTATATTAGTTTATGGCTTACATTCTCATAGAATATCATTCTAACTGAATGTCTGACAAAATAAAATCAAGTATGATTAAAAATTACATTAGAATATCAAAAGGCCTTATTTAGCTCAGATCTATAGTTGGAATGATTTTCTTAATGCATTAAGACCAAGTGAAGTAGAAAAGGGAGTCTAAGGAGTACGTCATGTGTACTCCTAGCTATGCACAGCGTAGCGCTGAGAATACCTGACGCATGCTTAGCCAGTATTACGCCTAGCGTAGAGGGTTGTACGCCCAGCGTACTCGTTGGGCGTTGACTTTCGATGACTTTTGAGTTTTGGTCAATTTGTGATTTTGGCCAAGGAGGGGAAAAATGGTCTTTTAACCTCCTGAGATTTAGTAGAGAGGCTTGGTCGAGCATTTTGGATTTATTAATATTAATTCTTAATTAGAGTTAAAGGTGATATATATATATTAGGCATAGTCTAGACCGACAGTTCGGGTGCGAGATTTATTTGCTTTGCTGCGTGAGGTGAGTATTTTTACTATACTTACATGTGTGGTAATTTATGTATGATCGAAGGGTCTAATTCGTGTTATTGACCGGATGGTCTTATTCGTATTATTGACCGGAGGGTCTTATTTTCTTATGCTGGGATATGTGTTATTACGCATTCTGTCTTTCTGATTCATGTTGTTATATTATTATGTGTATATATTGAGTTATGTACGGAGGGTTCATACCAATACGTGAGACCACAGGGTCTTCATTGAGACATATGATCGGAGGGGCCTTGTCGAGATATAGTCAAGAGAGGCCAATTACTTGTGTATGTGGTGTTTTGGGAAACTCACTAAGCTTCGTGCTTAAAGGGTTGATGTAAATGTGTTTCAGATAAATCTTAGGATCGCAGGAAGCTGCTGGCATGATTGTACACTCATCTGCTAATGGGGATATTTGTGGATTCTGAGGTATTCTGACTTTGTTTTATGATGTTATGTAATTTACAATTATATTTGACATGAGATGGTGTTAACAACTATGTTTTGGGAATCTTAAAAATGAAAAAAAAATGTTTTAAAAAATTTGAGTGTTACATGTTGACATCAAGAAGAATAAGAACTAGGTTGGGAGATGATAACTAAACATAAGGCAATAAGCCTTTTAACGAGTTTTTTCCCACATTAAGTAGTATTCATCTTTTAAAGTTGGATGTTAAATTAGCAAATTTCTAACAAATTTATTAGAGCTTAAATTTATAACTGTTAGAGGCAATTCCGAATTCTCGATAATCGATATGTCTTCATTTAAAAGATTGTTGCTAAAATCGACAATCTCATGGTTTCCAAAATATGATGGCAATAACCTGCTAGCTCATTTGATGACATATTCAAAGTACTCAAATCCTTATAGTTGATTTTCGGAGTCGAGCCTGCAATTAAACACATAGTAGGCTCAAAAGCTAATTACACACATTCAAGCAAGTGAATTTGATATTCCAAAATATGAAATCAACAATTAGGCATATCATTTGATGAACCTTATAGTTGATTTTTGGAGTCGAACCTGCAACTAAACACATAGTAGGCTCAAAAGCTAATTACACACATTCAAGCAAGTGAATTTGATATTCCAAAATATGAAATCAACAATTAGGCATATCATTTGATGAAGGTGAAGATCTTTACCTAAAAACCCATTTCGGATAAGATCGAGTTCATTTAGAGGAACCATTGTCTCGAGCTACATTCTATTTTTTAAAACATTCCCAAAACCAATTCCAAAGTTCAAATAACAAAATTTTCAGTTCCATCCAGGTCTAAAACCCAAAAACCAATTCCTAATACCAATTTTCAGTTCCAACCAGTTCTCCATAGTCCATACCCACTTTATCTGGTCTGATACCCAGAACCAAACCTGTAGGGATTTTTTTATACTGATCCGTTTCTCGAATCTTATAATCCTTTAATATAGGTTTCAGGTTCCCGGGTGTATGTCCATTCGAGTTGGGTCCAGAGACACTTTCATCCCTATTATATACTCGCTTGATGTTGAGTGGTTGTACTTCATATGTAAAAAATTGTACCAAAATGTGTTTGTCTGTTTTAATGAGTTTTGTATTTTTTTTAATATTTTGTGAATTAGTTGGTATGATTATAATTAGCTTGCGTTTATTATAAAATAAAAAAACTGAATGAGTTTGTAGGGTTGAGAACGATGGGCTTCTAGTGTTTTAGGATGAGAGTGATATAAGTGAGAATATAGAGAAAAAAAAAAAAGCTTATATATCAAGTGGGTCAAAAGGAGTAGGAAATATAGATACCCTCCCGCCTTAGCTTCAAGAACCATTAGGGACGGACAAAATAGATATTGTATATGGCCTAATTTTTTTAAATATTATTATTATTATTATTATTATTATTATTATTATTATTATTATTATATATATATATATATATATATATATATATATATATATATATATATATATATAAGGGATAATGACTTGAAAGGGTAACGAACTTTCGACTTTGTTCACATTTAGTCACTAAACTTTTTTTCGTTATCTATTTGCCATTGAACTATTGAAACTGTTCACATTTTACCCTTATGACCGGCTGTTACCGGTCATAAGGGTAAAATGTGAACAGTTTCAATAGTTTAGTGGCAAATAGATAACGAAAAAAAGTTTAGTGACTAAATGTGAACAAAATCGAAAGTTCGTTTCCGTCTAAAAAGTTCAATGGCTAAATGTTAACAAACTTCCTATTGTATTATGTTTTAGCAAATTATTTATTTTTGTTTAATTGTAGCAACATTTGTTGATAAAGAAATCTATGAAATAAAAAAACAAAATGTAACATCCGGATTTCTAGGTATCAAATTTTAAGTATTTTTCTTTTGGGTTAAGAAGAGAGACTCGACGAGTTGACACCTCAACTCGTCGAGTAAGTTGCGACTGATGACTCAGATTAATGAATGGACTCGACGAGTCGGTGAGACGACTCGACGAGTCCGCGTTGTTGGCAGAAACCTTATTTAAAGGCATTTATGGCCTTCAATTGTGACTACCTTTCCCATAAGTGAGAACCTTAGCGAGCTTGAGTGTGTAGAGTGAGAAGAAGAGCTATCTTGAGCTTTTTGGTGTGATTTTGCAAGAAAGGAGAAGAGTTCCAGCAAGAGGGACCAAGGAAGGTTATTGTAACTACGTATTCATGTGATAATACTCTAACCCCTTACTATGAATTATGAGTTCAGACGATGTTGTAACTACGTATTCATGGGATGTTACAAATTCTGCATGCCAAACCAATGGTCATAATTCACATCAGTGAGAATGGTTCATTTTTTTTGTAAAACCAAAATCAGATTGGAAATTTTGATTTTTTATTTTGGAAAATGTCAAACCATTGGTTTTTTATTTCGGTTTTGGTTTTTTGTTTTTTTAAATGTATTTTCATGGTTTTTTTATTTCATGGATTTCTTCATCAACAAATGTTGCTACAATTTAACAAAAATAAATAATTTACTAAAACATAATACAAGAGAAAGTTTGTTCACATTTAGTCATTAAACTTTTTAGAGGGAAATGAACTTTCGATTTTGTTCATATTTACTCACTAAACTTTTTTTCGTTATCTATTTGCCACTAAACTATTGAAACTGTTCACATTTTACCCTTATGACCGGTAACAGCCGGTCATAAGGGTAAAATGTGAACAGTTTCAATAGTTCAATGGCAAATAGATAACGAAAAAAAGTTTAGTGACTAAATGTGAAAAAAATCAAAAGTTTGTTACCCTTTCAAGTCATTATCCCTATATATAACTTATCATAACGATAATGACCATATTTTTACTCCTCCAATGCATTTGAGGATATTTATATCCTTAGGACCGATAATGTGAACAACCAAACCCTCATATTTTTTCCTCCATTGATTATAATTGAATTAGATGAACATGATGAAGATTAATTTTTTTTCTTTAAAATGAAGTTTTCCAATAGCTTATCTTTTAGCATATTTTTCTAATTTGTACCTAACCTTTATTTTTTTTATTTTTTTAACAACATATTATTAAGCCATACTTTAGCATGCAAGGTGCGAATAGCCAAACTACTCAAAAAGGAGCTCATATTTGTGATTGAGCTATACTTTAGCATGGGTAAACTCATATTTGTTATTGAGCTATACTTTATTTGTGATTGAGCTATACTCAAGCATGCAATGTGCGAATAGCCAAGCTACTTTTACTAAAAGGAAACTCATATTTGTGACTTTATATTATTAAATATTGTAGTGCTTATGAACCTTACAACACCGATCAAATAGTAAAAACAACCACCTCTAAAAACATTCTTTATATCCTATTTTTCATTTTCAAAATACAAAGCAAAATTAAACAACAAAATAGATCATTAATTGGTGATAACTAAGGGGATGTTTGGGATCGTTCATTTGGAATGCCTATTAACTTATTGTCATTTTGACATGAGTAAGGATACTAGGATAGGATAGAAGGATATCGGTTTCCTATCCTACAATTCATTTAATTTTTAATTTTAAAATAAATACAAATTAATTAAAATCATATAAAATAATTCACAAAATACAATACTTGTACAAAATAAACAAAAGATTAACTAGTTTGATACTAATCTTATTAAATTGTACACGTGTGTAAAAAGAACCTTCCACTAATAAAACGAACTACTATATATTGATGAAATTATTTATATAATATAAATGATGAAATTATTTATATAAATCATGAGAAGGTTGAGGTTTTTGTTATAACCGATATAAGACCTCTTGTGGACGAGTCTAAAAGCAAACGGGTGTCTCAGTTATATAGGGGGAGGAGTATAGTCGATGTTGTATGATCCTAGCGATGTGGGATGGCGGAGTGATTCTGGAAAACAAAAATAATCTGAAAAACAAAAACCAACGCTAGAAGTTTCTTTGTCCGACTACTTAACCACTAAAATCAAGCTTATGTTTTTGGTTTTTTCTTTCGGAACACACACTCACACACACATTCCTTATCCCGTCCAACAACTCCCCCACTATGACGCCCTTTCTTCCACGTACACTTAATCTTCTTCACCATTTATATAAGACAAAACTGCATTAATGGTCCTTGTGGTCAGCTGAAAATTACCATTTTGGTCTAAAAAAGTTCGGACTAGTACCAGAGGTCCAAACTTTTCATTTTGTTGCGAGTTTGGTCCAGTTTGCTTTAAACTTTTTCATAATGACTATTTTTCCCTTATTATTTTTTTCTTTTTTCAATTTTTTTTCTTATTTGAATACTTTTTTATTAAAAGAAAAACTAAAAAAGAAAATTTGCATTTTCTATTTATTTTTATTAAAAAAAAATTGAAATCTCTCTCTCTCTCTCTCTCTCTCTCTCCACCCAGACACCTCCTCCGATCTGCCTTACTCCCTATTGTCTTGTGATAAACCCCAACACTCTCACCACCCCAACACTCTCAGCACCGCCTATCGCCTTCCTCCGGTCATAGAGTTGTGCCACCAGAAAATCACCAGGGACCGTCGGAACATCACCGCTACCACCACCCATTTACCCTCTTACCATCGTTGATCAACCCACTAACCACAACCCTTTCCCTCCTCCTTCCCTTTGGTTAAACCCGTCGAAACAGGAAGACGAAATCAGCGGAGCTGCCATCTCTACCCACCGCCACCGTCTTCACCTTCTTGTTTCACCACTGTTGATGAAAATCCGACCACCACTTTATACCCCCTCCTCTCGACTGAAAAATCACCACCAAACACCATTCCTATTCGATTTCTCCACTGATTTCGACCAGCACCCAACCAAAAACGAGGCCGAAGGAACCTCCGACCACCATAGCAGGTAGCCGTTGTTGTGGGACACCGCCGCCAATAGCTGTTGTTTCCGCCGACCCTCTTCAACCAGTCTCGTCACCCCTTGCGACCTGTGTAAGTTCGATTCTCCATCGTGAGAGGATTGTTTTCCTATTTGATCGATCAAGAGGATCGATTACAGTCGTTCCTTAACTGCAATCGTAATTTTGTCGAAAAATGGCGTTGTCATCTTCCTCTGTCTCGTCGTTTTTATGTTTTGTTCATCTTGAAATTGGCTCGTGCCTCCCTCCTTATGGATCTGTAACACCCATCCATATCATCATCGGAATCGAAGGGTTTTTTGAGGAAGATGGTCGCCTGAGAATATGACTTGAAGATGGTGTTGTTCACCTAAACTCCAATGAAGGCGAGAAGATGGTGAGTTATTTGGATCTTGAGAGTTGCAAGCTGCAGGTTTTTGGGGTTTCGGAGGTGGAAGCCTCTTCGCCAGAAGCCTCCATCATCGATGGTGGTGGTGGTGAAGGGGATGGGTTTTTTGAAAATATGATGAAGCATATGCTTTTGTGTGTGTGTGTGTGTGAGATAGAGAGAGAATATTTTCCTTTTTTTAATTTCTATAATAAAAAATTGGAAAAGAGAAAATGCAAAGGGCACAATCGTCATTATAAAAAAAAATTAAAGCAAACTGGACCAAACTCGCAACAAAATGAAAAGTTTGGATCTCTGATGCTAGTCCAAACTTTTTTGGAGCAAAATAGCAATTTGCAGCTAACCACATGGACCATTTGTGCAGTTTTGTCTTTATATAACCCTCCCCTACCTCCATTCTTCTATATACCAACACCTCACACTTGATATCACTCCTCGCATCACTTACCGTTGTTGTCAGCTCCGCATCTCAGCACCACCGTCGCACCATTATTACACTACCATCACCAAGACGCTCCCCCATCAACGTCCTCATCCTCCTCCTCCCCTCCCCCCCCCCCCCCTCCCTCTTAATCGGATACCATTGCAAGCTATCACCCATACTCAGCTTAATCTTCGGCCACCTGGGCACCCTCCTTGAACATCGGTGCAATGAGAAACCCTAACCACCACATTCTTCAAAGTCATGAATAAGAGACCATCGTAAGTTGGTATTTTTCGATTGTTTGTGCTTTTTGTTCTCTGGGTGTTATTCTTCTCACGTTGGTTTCTTCTTTCTTGATTTGTCATATTTGTTTCATTGATTGGCCATTTATTGAATTGCTAGTGTTTTTTGTTGATTGAATTTAAGTTTTTTCTTTGTTCGATCAATCAAGTAAGTTGTTTTGGGTTCTTCGATGACATCAACGCCACCATCCCCAGCTTTTGTTCCAGTCATCACTCTATACTCTCCAACTAAGATTTCACATAAGCTTTCAATCACTTTCTTTCTCTCTCTTATGTTGATCTGTTTCAATCACCATCATGCACCACTTCAAGCTTGATGCAGCATTGTTTTGCTCTTCTATACATCATGCTTTCTCTATTCTTTGGCTTTTTTAGGTATAGTCACTCATCATTTGTGCCTTCTCTCCCAATGAGGCGTACATCATCTCTTGAATTTTAATTCTATATTGCATCTGATTGTTTAATTAGGGCTAACACTTCATATGATTGTTTTCTACAAGAATGGTAACTAGTGGTTGACTAACAATTGTAACAATAGTTTTTTGTAATTTCTTATGTAGATTCAAGACTTTTCCCTCCTCTTAAAGCTAAAGGTTGGAAAATGAGTTTGCCCACCTTCATAACTAGATTGATAAAGATGTCACTATTATTCAATTTCATTAAGATGTTTGTCTTCAACCCACAACCCCACTTAAATTTGTTTAATAAATGCTAAATAATATTGATTTTGCTAGACTTTGAAAGGAAGTTGAACCATTTGCCAAGCATTAAGACCAATAATTGCCACAGAAAGAAAAGTTTTTATTGATAAAAAGCAACTGGAAACATTAGACAATATAAAGTATTTGATAAGGTAGAAAATATATTTTCTTGCTATTAATCACTCTTTGATGGCCAATACCATCAGCAAATTAAGTTAAATTTTATAATTTGAAATGTATTCAGGTAATTTTTTTGCTCTATGATCTTTTGATTTTTTTTGTAATGGGAGTGAAACTTTGTGTATTCAGATAACAAAAATATGACAAAGGGTAAAAATATAGCATGTGTGTAACTACAACTATAATCATATGTTTTTTGATGTGTGTGTATATTTGTTATTTTTATCCACTAGGTGGTCATACAAGTCGATTGAGTTTGTCATGCATTTGTATAGTGTGTACGTAATGATGATTACGTCTTCATATAGTCCTTAGAGGTTTTTCTTGTGGATGACAAATAATGGATCTATGCTTCACAAAGGTTTAAAAGTTGGTTGCTATTTTACGGCATCAGCATCTTGCAAAGCTTGGAGTCCTAATTTGTATACTTACCTAGACCAAAGTGAAACATTGAATAGGGATTAAGAATGAAAAAAAAAAAAAAAAAAAAAAAAAAAAAACTTTTTTGGACCTAAACCAAACAAAATCAACAACCAGCTAAATAAATGTTCTCTTTTTTTAAATCTTTATTTGTGATTGAATTAACCGGCTGCTACTCTTTGTAACTTGCTGAAATTGGCTTTTATTTGTTTTATTATTGTTTGTCACGAACTCACGGTTCAAAAAAAAAACTATAACTAAATATAATAATTTGAATCTATTGTGTATCTTGCGATTTTTTTAAATGAATTTTTCTTTCTATAACTCTCTAGTTGACAATACATCCATATTATCAACGTTTTGTGAGTTTTCAATTTAATTGTCCGAGTGATTTTTGGATAAAATAAGTAGTTTATTTTCATTTAAAATAATAAGTCTTTCAAAAATACCTAAAGTTTAGAATTTACCAATATTATTTATAATTTTTTTATTTTACGTATTTATTATATTACTTTTTAGATCAATTTGGAAATCAATTAACACTGGAAACACGGGCTCACAATTGCAATCATCAATTATAAATTGCTAGGTTTCAAACTTTTAATTTGATACATATATTACTTATTACAATATTATAAATAAATAACCATATAAATAAAAATAAATAATGTTGACAAACATTTTTTATAACATCGATCCAATCTAACAACCTATCTTTTCAAAAACTATTAATCCAAAAATAATAAAACAACTAACGAGGCATTAACTAATATATGAGTATTTCTTTTGAATTTAATGGTTGTATATTTTTATTTCAACATAATTCAACCGTTCAAATAAACATATCACCTATTTAAAATAACTATAAACTTGATCATAAACTAACCAAATCAACAATACACTTTTAATTGTAACTTAAATATATCATGGATTAAATTTACTGTAAATAACAATAAATTTCTATTTTTAGCACAAAACATTTATGTTGTCTATTAATATACTTCAATGGTAAGTATTTATCAATGGTTTATTGCTCTTAGTAATACAAATGTAACTGGAATGAAACTAATTGTCGCTTGCTACAATACAATGGTACCCCTTCCCCTTTAAATCACCTTTGGCCAAACAGTATTAGAAATTGACAAATAGTTGTTCCTCATCTGTTGGGGTTCAAGTAAAAATATATTAATTTAGTAGTAAGTAGTGTATGCATGTGTAGGCTGTTCTAAGATTTAAAAAAATAGCAGCAATACAATTAATTAACAAAAGAAAAAGATTGATCAATCATGTGTTCTTACACATTTGTAAATAATCCTAACTATTCATTTTTATTTCTTACCCATTTTGTATTTGCAATAACTTTTGTTGATAACTGTTTTGATGCAGTAAGCTATTTGCACAAAAGAGCTAATCGCCTCTAAAAACTGATTAATGAAAAAATTATTCGCACCTGTCGCTTGGCGCACGTAAACGGCTAGTGAGTGTGTCTATATATATATATATATATATATATATATATATATATATATATATATATATATATATATATATATATATATATATATATACTAGCCGTCTACCCGCACAAAGCGGCGGACGGCGAATAATTTGATCTCTTTAGAGTTCAAACCATTTTGCGTTCACTTCGAGAAATGAATATTAAATGACATCTATTTTTCAAGAGCATTACCATGCCATATTAAGGGGGTGTTTGGCTAAGCTCTTTTTAAAACAACTTTTTAGGTTCCACATCACTATAAGTTAAAAAAGTGTTTGGATTAAAATAATTTATTCCGGTGAGGAACCTCTAATACGTCATTTTTTCATAAGTTACCCTACACTTACTTATTAACTTATAAGCTAATAAACTAATAAACAATAAGTTTTTTTTGCCAAACACCCCCTAAATGGTTATTACTTCCATTTATACATACCTAAACCACTTGTACTGTTTATCGTCCTCTTTTTTTTTTCTTTTTTTTTTTCGTTTTCCTTAATTCCTTTATTAATTTAATGTCCTACTAAGTAAAATGCTAAAATATATAAATAATAGTTTATAAAAATAGACCTTTAGAATATCAGGTGTTGTGATTCAAAAGTCGATAAATAGGCTTTTGAGAAGGCCAAAATACTCAGGTGTCAACTTGTTCACTTTGATTTTAAACCAAGTTTGGTCACAAATTAAAACATTTTCAACGATGGTATGTAATTCAAGGATTCATATTAATTTAGGTTCTCGAAACCTTAAAATATTGAACAAAATCTATATAGAACCTTATAATAAGGACAATAATCATCGTAATCAGGAAGTTCATGTGATGAAACTTGATATGATAAGGACCAATGATGAAAAAGGTTTCATTTTTAGACTAAACAAGATGAAAAATATACAAACTACCTTAATCATATCAAATCTTGTGTTTAACCGTTCTTTATTGCAAAAGTAAGATGTCAAAATATACAAACTAATGATAATACAATGCTCTAATTGGCCCTCTTAGTTGAGTTCTTTGAACCTGCAAAGCCAACACATTAAAGAAACATAGTAAAAACCTTTTTAGGAACAAACCTAATATAATAAAGCCTTCACCCAATATATTTATAAGATAAAAATACAAAAAGTTAAAAATGATGAAATCAATTACAAGTAAGGATTAAAATAAAAATTTGTTAAAAAAGAGCTATCCGCAAGAGAGATATTTGAATCAACATGTATTTTCTGATGGTTTCAAATTTTGAATTATCCGAAATTCAGAGAAGGAGATAGAATTTGTTGAGAAATATAAGGATTCAAATTTTGAATTATCCGAACCCATTATTTGGTTTCTAAAAAACTCAAATCTAAACAAATGGTTTCTATTTTGGTTTTGATTTTTCAGTTCAATTTTGTCATTTTTTCGGTTCACCGGTTTGATTTTGCTCACACCTTATATATATATATATATATATATATATATATATATATATATATATATATATATCTGTGAAGTGTGAAAGGCATATGGGGATATTTATTGAGTTTGTGTTTGATTCTTTATATAATTGATGGTATGATTATTATGTGCATTATTTTTAGAAGTTATTCATTAAGCCTTTGTAGCTTACCCCGTTTCTTTTTGTGGTATGCCTTTCGTGTTAATTCATTAAGGAAACGAGGAATTGTATAGATATGACAACGGGGGTGGGGAATACAGCGACCCCAATCCCCATCCTAATCCCCGAATCCACATTCCAATTTGCATCCCCATCTCCACCTCCATCATAACAACCCAAAAACTAGATAAACATTTTCATTTTTAATAAGGTTACAAACGTAAGTTTAACACCAAAATCCAATACATAATCATCATTTAAAATAATTAGAGTGTCAACAATAGGGAATGTGGAAAATAGTGGAGAGTGAATGTTGTGCCATCAAGCCGGGCACTTACCTTTAGAACTGGAAGTGCCTGAAATTACAATACAAACTATAAGCTAACACATAGTGACATTCCCAAAATAACACATACTAGTTAAACCAATGGGCACCGCCCTGGGGTTCATTCCAACCCTAACACAAGTATGGGCCCCTACCCTGGGGCCTCACCGTGGGTATATTTCAACCCGAAATATCATAGTGGGCCCCGCCTTGGGGTGTATTTCAACCTGACATATAATATTGGGCCTTGCCCTTGGGTGTGTTTCAACCCTATCATACGTGTAGCACACTATAGCTAACATATGACATAAACATATAATGGGTCGGCCTTGGTGCCTTCGACCCGTAATACCGGGAAGAGACTCACCTCCGTTTGCTGAAAATACTAATCGCTCAGCTACCAATCCGAAAATCTCACACTGTATAAATGTTCAAAATACCCTAATTAAAATTATGATACAAACCCAACCAAGGCCCAAAACATTTTCCTGTCAATGGGCCTAACCATAATTGACCTATTTACAATAATGTACCTAAGGCCCAACCTATGATATTATAAGCCCATAAGGAAATCGATCCACCTAACCTAACCAGGCTAAGGCCCACAATAAACACCAAAACTCTTAGAGTAAAAAACAGAGCCCATCACCAAAGGCTCAAATACCACAGCCCACTGTTGAGTATGCGGGGTGTACTCAGCTTGTATCCTAAGCGTACACACTTAGGGGACTATACGTTGTACGTACGAGCTTATACGCCTAACGTACTCCTATGACTTGCCAACTTTGCATATTAGCTCTTATTTGGTTAAGACACTTGAACCAATACCCAAATCTGACCTCCTTGAAGTAGTTAATCACTTAAAGTTGCCAACTTTACGTGCATGCATGGCTTAATGAGCCCTAAAAGCCTAAAAGAGATTAAGAAATGACTTAATACTTGCATGGAGGTCACAAACACCATAAAGTTTTCACATTTAAGCTACAAGAGGCTACTAAACATCTAGATCTACAAGCTTGACATCTTAAATGGTCTTGACTCATCAAGACCTTCCAAAAGGGACCAAAAAGACCAAAACAGGATCAAGAGGACATCTAAAAAATTTATGAGCAATGTATGAATTTTATACTTCCAGAAGCTTCCTAAGGTGGAGGAGATTTTGGATCAAGAAGCTTTACCATGTCCAAGGGTTGCACCACCAACTATTCTCTTTGCAAACACACCCAAAAATGGCTTCCTTTTGGACACTCTAAGCTCAAACTCACTTCCAATGGCAATTAGGGTTTCTAGGAACGTTTAGAGGCAATGGAGGTTGATAAAATTCAATTCCAAAGGTTATAAGAGGGTTTAAATAGGAAACAAGACCACACATTTAGGGTTTTCAAATCTAGGCCACGTACGCCCCGTGTATAAGGCTCTAATGCCCGATGATGTGCGCCCTCATACGCTAAGCGTACATGTGTGTATGCTTAACGTACGATGGGATAGACCTTTGCCAAAACCTAAATAAATAAACAAATATAAATTACCTGGATTTTTGGATGTTACAAATATCCCCCTCTAGAATTAAACTTCGTCCTCGAAATCTGCTAATGTAAATAAATATGGGTAGTACTCTCTCATCTCGTCCTCTGGATCCAGGTCCACTCAGAGCCTCTTCGGTGCTACCAATATACCTTTACCAAGTTTACTACCTTATTACGTAGAGCCTTCATCTTTCTATCAAGGATTGCAATTGGCTTCTCAACATTATTCAGGCACTCATCCACTTGAATGTCATCTAATGAGATCACTACAGACTCATCGGCGACATATTTATGCAACAAAGATACATGGAAAGTGTTGTGGATCTGACGGAGCTCATTCGGGAGATCCAGTCGATATGCACCCCTGCCAACTCGGGAAAAAATCATGAATGGTCCAATGAATCGAGGACCGAGCTTGCCCCTCTTCCAAAATTGGATGACACCTTTCCAAGGTGACATCCTCAGCAATACAAAATCTCCCACCTAAAACTCAAGATCCAAACGGTGTCAGATAGCATAGATTTTCTGAACACTCTGTACGACTCTCATCCTGTCACGTACCTGCTGAATTAACTCAGTGGTCTTAAGCACTACCTCGGTGCTTCCCATGACTCTATGATCAACCTCCCCCAATAAATCGGGGTCCTACACCTCCTTCCATACAACATCTCGAATGGAGGCCAGTCAGTACTATCATGATAATTGTTATTGTATGAGAACTCTTCTAGTGGGAGCTAAGTATCCCAACTCCCTCTGAATTCTAGTAGGTATGCCCGAAGCATATCCTTGAGCATTTGGATCATCCGTTCGCTCTGACTATCAGTTTGGGGGTGGTAAGATGTACTGAAGTGCAGTTGAGTGCCTAACTCCTCATGAAACTTCCTCCAAAACCTGGAGGTGAATCGAACGTTACATTCCGAGACCACATATACCGGCACCCCGTGCCTAACTACCACCTCCCAAACATAGAAATCCACTAATTTCTCAGCAGATATACTCTCATCTATCAAAATAAAGTGTGCAATATTGGTCATTCTATCCATAATAAGCCAAATAGAATCAACACCCCGCACCGTCCTGGGTAATTAGGTGATGAAGTCCATAGTGATCTCCTCTTATTTGCACATGGGGATGGGCAACGACTGGACCTTGCAGTGAGGAATCTGATGCTCGGCCTTGACCTTTCTACAAGTCAAACACCGCTTAACAAACCAAGCAACTTCCCTTGGGTAACACAAGAATCGCGGCTTCAGACAATTTCTGTCTCAACGTCTCGAAGCCAACTTGTTGTTCGAGCCCCACCGAAATGTCACATTCTTCTTGGTCAGACGAGTTAAAGGCACTGAAATCCTAGAGAAGTCTTGGATAAACCTCCTATAATACCCCACAAGGACCAAGAAACTCTGAATCTCAGATTCAATCTTTGGAATTTCTTAACGTATCACGACCTAAATTTTGGCCGGGCCCACCAAGATACCTCCTTGGTTGATGATGTGCCCCAGAAGCTGCACCTCTCACAACCAAAAATTGCATTTGGAGAACATAGAATAAAGCCTCTCCCTCATCAAGGTCTCCAACACCTCCTTCAAATGTTGCTCAAGCAACTCCTTGGTATTAGAGTAGACCAGAATGTCATTAATAAAAACAATCGTAGACCGATCCAACATCAGTCTGCACACCCAGTTCATGAGATCCATGAATGTTGCTGGAGCATTTTGGTGAGCCCCAATGGCATCACCACAAACTTGTAATGACCAAAACGAGTTTTGAATGTCTTCTTGTGTATATCTTCATCCATGATCCTCATCTAATGATATCTTGGCCGAAGATCGATCTTGGAAAACCAAGATGCACCATGAAGCTGATCAAATAAGTTGTCGATCCTCGGAAGAAGGTAACGGTTCTTCACCGTTAACTTGTTCAGTTCCCGATAATCAATACACATCATGTGTGACTCATCCTTCATTTTCACGAACAGGATCGGTACTCCCCACGGGGAACTGCTCGGTTGAATAAAACCCTTGTCTAGCAGCTCCTGCAGCTGCGTAGAAAACTCCTGCATCTCAAGCGGAGGTAGGCGATACAACGCCTTTTCCATCGGAGCCAAACCAGGCATAAAATCAATCTGGAACTCAACTCGCCTCTCGGGAGGCACTCCTATCAGCTCTTCAGGAAAAAACATTAGGAAAGTCTCGCACAATAGGTATCTCGCTCAACCCTATCGTGGTCTCCACCCTAGAATCCAAAACATAAGCCAAAAACCCAGAACAACCCTGCTGAAGAAGCCTCCTAGCCCTTGCTACTGAACAGATAGATGGCCCATGCGGAGCTTTTTCACCATATATGACTATTTCTCCCCGACATGGGGTTCGAACTCTCATCAGCTGCCGCTCACAATCAATCACGGCCCCATTGGGCCTCAACCAGTCCATCCCAATGATCACCTTCAATCCCCTTAATGGAATCAGTACCAAGGCGATAGGAAAACTCTTGTCGAACATGTTCAAAATACTCCTACATAATACCCTCTCAACGCTCACAGTACGATCCTTTGAGATCTCCACCTCCAAAGGAGACTCCAAGGTCCCTGGAACGTCTCGAAACTTCTTCCTAAGCACAATAGATAGAAAGGATTGGGTAGCCCCCGACTAGAAAAGAACGAGCCGACAGTCCATTGACTAAACAAGTCCCTACACAAGATAATAACAACATAAGCATAAGAATAAATCAATAAGGATTGAGATAAGTTACATACCAGTAACAACGTTTGGCGCTGCGTGGACCTCATCTGTGGTCAGCTGAAACGCTCTGATCTTCACCGCAGAAGCCTCTGCCTTTCCCTAGCGGCAATCTTTAATCCTCAATGTGGCAAGCATCGACGCCACCACTGCTACTCCAGACAACCTCGGACAATCAGTCTTTTTATGACCGGTTTGGTTGCAGTGAAAACAAATTAAGGCCCTTTTAGGGAATTCCTTGCGCATGTGGCCTGCCTAACCACAACGAAAGCATCCTAATCCCACTGATCGACAAGGTCCATCGTGCGGGTTGCCACACATGGCGCATCAACCCCGACTCGGTTGGGCTCTGCTGTGAACATGAGAGGTCTTAGGCTTCTTAGCCTGACCTACTACCATCTGAACCCACTCTAGCTTCTGCTTCATCCGTAACTCTAACTCGATTTCCTGCTCACGGGCCTTCTCAATCGTGTCATTATGAGCCTTGCACCCTGAGAAGCTTACAAACTCCCCGATATCATCCCTCAACATAGCATGATATCTCGTCTTTCTCATCATCTTCATCCATAATGTACTACGAAACCAACAACGCGTCAACGCCCTCTCCCTAAACCTGGCAATAATCTCCACCACAATCTCTATAATCTGGTGTAGGTCCTAGAACTCCCTTACTAGACGCTACACCTCAATGGCTAATACAAACTCCCTACCAAACCTCCACACAAGATCCTCCCGTGTCATCACAGTCACATCCATTTTTCCTACCCCGCATGTAACCTCATCCCACCAATCCCACGCTACGCCCCTTAGCATACAGGACGCGAATCCTACCTTTTTTCGCATTGGGGCAAAAGCTTGTGCATTGAGCATTTTCCATGCCAACGCTCCAATGACGACTAGCTATGGGTTCCTTAGCCCCATAGAACTGTGGGGGGCACCACACGCCTTGAACTCCCGAAAGGAAGGAATCCGTGTCCCAATCTGGCTCGCAGCAATCTTGGCTCGAAAAGACCTAAGATGTTCCTCCATGATCTCCATAATTCCCTCATTGATGGTACCGAAAATCACCAGGGTAGCGTCAAGGATGTCGCGTGTAACCTCGTCTGTGATAAGCTCACGCAACCTCTCATCCATCGATTCCACACCAGAACTTGAACCTGAGCCAAAACCCGACCCATAACATGAACCCCTGCGTGTAGCTATCACCATCCTCAAACTGAAAATACAACATGCAAACTGTAACATCCCAAAAATAACGACATATTTTTGTTTTTAGATTAATAAATCATTAATATGTATCATTTCCATAAAACCAAGGTAGGCAAGATTTAGCAAAACGTCATTAAATCAAAGTAAATCTCAGAATGCGGAAACATGCGGTGTGTGCGCCGCAATCATCCCAAACTCTTCCATTTTTGAAAACCTCATCACTTGAAACATAACTGAAGATCGTAAACACAAAGCTTAGTGAGTTTCCCAAAATAACATGTACCATACATAAATAAGCACATAATGGGCCCTGCTCGGTATATAGATTTATCAGTCATCAGGGCCCACTTGGCATTGGGCTTTGCCCGACATAAGCATATAAACATATAAAAATATAATCATATAAACATATAAGCATATAAGCATATGAACACACAACACATGACATAATCACAAAGAAAAATAGCATACAGACGCCTTCAGGCCCCGCCCGGCATCGGGTCGTACCCGGTAATCATTAAAACACCTACAAATAACCAGCATACAATATACTCATCAGGCCTTGCCCGTCATCGGGCCCCGACCAACATCAAACCCCACTTGGTAAATGTAAAACACATAACACATGCAAGAGTCACGCATAAAACAAGCATAACAGGCATAACAAATCATGGGTTGACATTGCTGCCTTCGACCCGCTAAACATAGCGAGAGACTCACCTCATACTGCCGAATCATATAGAAAATCGTTGGCTGCTGGCTGACAGGTCCCCGAGCTATCAATAACAAAACAACACCAAATCAAATTTTGAATCCTAAGCCATATCCATAATCCATACTCAGGGTAAAAAGAACAATTTACCCCTCACCTAGTTTAGACTAAGACTTCGTCCCAAACCATATAATCCACAAGGTCCAAATACCAAAATCACCCAAGTCCCAATCCATGGCCCAATTTTCCAAATTGGGCTCAAACCCATTGTATGCCTTCACAAAATGATTAACAACCCAAAACCTGATGGCCCAACAGGCCCCAATGCAACTAGGCCTAATAGATGGCCCAAACCAAAGCCCAATATGCAAAACCTTATTGGCAGAGTACGCGGGGCGTACGCATCTATATGCTTAGCGTGCTTGATCTTTGGCTTGTAAGTTGTGTGTACAGACTTGTACCGGCAGCGTACTCACCTAATGAGCCAAAATTTCCATTAAGTTCTTAATGCATTGATCTATAAGTCCAAACCCCATAATTGAGTCCCAAAATGTGTCTAGAACCATAAAGTCACTGACTTGGTGACCGTGCATGCCCCAACAAGACCCAAACAAGAAATATATCATTCTACTACCATGGAAAGGTTCCAAACTCATTCATGAATGGTTTTAAACCTTAAAGGTGCCATCTTTATGGACCTTGAACCTTGGAAAGACCAAGAGGAGCAACTTAAAGTTGTTGGAGTGACATCTAGCCACTATATCACATCCATGGGGCCAAAAAGGAACTAAAACTCATAAATGATAGATCTAAAACATCAATGATCAAGTTCATATCTATATACCTCAAACAAGTTGGAAATGAAGCATATAATAAAGATCCAAAAGCTCTTCCTTGACCCTCAACCTTGAACCAATCTTATACTTCTTGGATATGGACCAAAACACACCAAAATGGACACCATGAGCTCAAAATACCATCATAAAGGCCAAAGGACGATTTCTATGGTTTTGAGAACTTGGAGGATCATAAAGAGGCTAGCCTAAAAGACATAATGAGTTTATATAGGGTACAACATCAACATTCAGGGTTTACATTAAGATGCACGTAAGCCCCACGCACACCATTATATGCCTCGCGTACGTACCCGAAGGCGCGATCTTGCCTCGCATCAATACACCCCGTATACATCATTTTACGTCTCGCATAACAGCTTTAGGACTAATACTCCATGCATACACATATGAACGACATGCATACTTATTAACCCTTAAACCTAATATACTTCGAAGGCCATAACTTCCTCCTCATAAAGTTGATTCTGATGACCCTTAAATCCATGAGAAGGTAACGAAAAGCACTACACTTCAATCAACTCGTACCTGGCTTACCACATCCTGAACAAACATCCAATTTCCATATACACCCATGCTTAAATATATTACCAAAATATCCTTTGGCTCCCAAGCACAAACTGAATACCTGGATCATCCAAATTACATCATCCACCCCTAAAATGAGTCTAAACAGTAGTTCTTCAAGGGTCTTAAGCTTGCTAACACCTAATCTCATATCACCACCCCAAAATTAGGAAACTATTCGAAACAGGGCATTACATAAACAATTGATAAGGAAGTTTGAAGGGGTTCCTACTCACCGGATTCCTTAGAGTTTCCAGGTCTGCTCTTGTCTCGGGTACAACACATGTGGTTTCGGTAGTACCAGCCCAATACTACCTTCAACACCCACCTGTACCTTCTTCAAGATCATACCTAATACCTCTAATTCACTTAGTTACTTAGAAACATAACTAATATATATAACACAACACATACACATCCTATAATATTGTAGAATTTCTCCATCCTTACAAACCAGAAACCTCAATCAACATCGATGGTTGCCCTATACATGCAACTTATACATAAATAGAACTACATAGACTGTCAAATAAAGTTTCTACCCTAAGTCCACAACCAAACAAGGAATAGGAAATGAGCTAGAATCCATCATTTTAGGGCTATGCAATCCTAAGCATATATAGCTTTGAAAGAATACACTTAGCAAATAACAGAGTCAACATTGATTCCAAGAAATATATAACATCGAATTTCCTAGGATACAAGGAATCAAAAAAATTAGGCAATTTTATCACATAATTCCTAAAGGTATCCTTAGCCCTATTCTAGCATGCACTTCACATATTAACATACTAGTTGTAATTCATAAGCATGGTTTAATTTGGGAAACACTTACTTGAGCTCGGTCGATCGCACGCATTGCACTCTCCGTTGTTACTTAAGAAAACAATTTTCAGAAAAACTTGGCTTTTTTTGGAAAGCTTACCATTTCCTTAGTTTGTGTTCTGACACACCCGGGGTGTGTCAGAATCCCTCAACCCAAGGATCTGATACCAACTTGTAACAACCCAAAAACCAGAGAAAAATTTTCATTTTTAATAAGGTTAAAAAACATAATTTTAACACCAAAATCCAATACATAATCATCATTTAAAATCATCAGAGTATCAATAACAGGGAATGTATAAAATAATAGAGAGTGAATGTTGCATCATCAAGTTGGGCCCTTCCCTTTAGAACTAGAAGTACCTTAAATCTCAATACAAGTTATAAGCTAACGCTTAGTAATATTCCCAAAATAATTCATAATACTAGTCAAACTAATGGGCCCCTCCCTGGGGTTCATTCCAACCCTAACACAAGTATGGGCCCCCACCATGGGGCCTCACCCTGGGGTATATTTCAACCCGCAATATCATATTGGGCACCACCCTGGGGTGTATTTCAACCCGCAATATCATATTGGGCACCACCCTAGGTGTGTTTCAACCCTATTGTACATGTAGCACACTACAACTAACATATGGCATAAACAGATAATGGGCCGACCTTGGTGCCTTCGATAAATAATATCGGCAAGAAATTCACCTCGGTCTGCTGAAAATAATAATCGCTCAGCTACCAATCCGAAAATCTCACACTATATAAATGTTTAAAATACCCCAATTAAAATTATGATACAAACCCAACCAAGGCCCAAAAATTTTTCCTTTCAATGGGCCCAAGCATAATCGGCCCATTTAAAATAATAAGCCTAAGGCCCAAAAGGCCTAGCCCATGACATTATAAGCCCATAAGGAAACAGATCAACCTAAACTAACCAAGCTAAGGCCCACAATGCAACCCAAGACTCTTAGAGTCCAAAATCGGAGCGTACATGCTTAAGGGTTTCTAAGGACAACTCTTTTTTTTTTTTTACACTCTAAGCTCAAACTCAATTGTAACGACAATTATGGTTTCTAGGGACATTGAGAGACAATAGAGGCTGATACAAGTGAGGTCCAAAGGTTATAAGAGGGTTTAAATAGGACACAAGACCACAAATTTAGGGTTTTCAAATCCAGGCAACGTGCACCCCGCGTACGAGGCTCTGGTGACTGATTATGTGCGCCCTCATATGCTAAGCATACATGCGTGTACGCCTAACATACGAGAGGATAGTCCCTTACCAAAACTCAATAAATAAACAAATATAACTTACATGTATTTCCGGATGTTACACACACTTGGGAAAATATTCCCTATCTCCACCTCCAACAGGGAATGACGATCCTTAATAGGCAATCGGTGATTTATTTTTCATTTTTAATATGAAAACTTTTTGAAACATCCACTTTCTAGGTATTCTTTTTTTGGAAGTGTTACCTAATTATTTTCGTCTTATTGGCCTAGCCACGACGTTGTATTGGTGTAACGACCCAAAATTTGAAGAAAATTTTCACTTTTAATTAATAAAACATAAATGCATAAACCATGAAATTCCCACATAATTGTTTTCAAATCAACGATTCATTACAAATTATTCAAAGCATCAGAGTGTCCCCAAATCCTAATAGTGAAAGAGAGAGACATAGTGCACGTCGCGCCATCACGCCTTGCCCTTGCCCTTGAGCTCAGATGTACCCGAAACAAATCAACAACCTATAAGCGAAATGCTTAGTGAGTTCCCAAGAGCATACCAAACACCACACATGCACTTATCATGTTAGCTAATTAAAGCTACACACATATCACATAAACCATGCATATATAAAACCTGTAACAGTGTCATGGGCTACCCCGCATGGTGTTTACCTAGGACTACCATGAACTACCCCACATGGTCTTACATCCAATGTCATGGGTTACCCCCACATGGTCTTTATCTAGGACTACCATGGGCTACCCCACATGGTCTTACATTCAATGTCATTGGCTACCCCACATGGTCTTTACCTAGGACTGCCATTGGCTACCCCACATGGTCTTACATACAGTGTCACAGGCTCCCCCGGGATCTTCATGCAAAACACATAATCACAAATCATATAAACTCACATAATAACTAACACATATACCATACACACATAATGGGCTGGCCTTGGTGCCTTAGACCCATAGGTATGGTGAGAAGACTCACCTATGTCTACTGATCACAATAGTTGCCCTTCTAACATTCTGAAACCTCCCAAGCTGAATGATAATATTAATCAATGTTAGAACTTTGGTTAACCAAGGGAACCAGCTACCCAACCCCTCTATAAGGCCCAAATATCCATCTTTTGCTAATAGGCCCAAATCCCAAGTCCAAAATCCTTAATGAGCTTCTTGGCCCAATAAAGCCCAACACTAATCCTATGGCTTGAAACAATTATATGACTCATAAATCCAAGATTATACCAGGCTAAATAATCAAATGAGGCCCAAATAGCATAAGGGCCCAAAACAGGTTCGACCCATATGCATTGCGTACGCTCGGAATACCATCTTGGTACGTGTCACGTACTGGGACATGGGACTACGACCCGCGTACACTGAGTTACGCCCAGCGTACCCTCAATTTAAGCACGTTCCCCATTAAGTGCTTAATACTCAAGTCCTTTACGTCCAAAAGCCAGATCTAAGTCTATAAAGATGTCCTAAGGCATAAAGTTGGCAACTTTATGCCTTTGCATGACTCAAACACACCCAAATTCTCCATTAAGACCTTTCCAAGGTCTTAACCCATGCATGAGGCCAAAGCTCTTATCAAGCTGCCATTTTATGGTATTAAAGGACCAAAGGACCTCAGATTTGTCTATCCCTTCTCCTGGTGTTGCTTAACTCTCAAAGGAGGTACAAAATCATCCAAAAAGGGACCAAACAAGAAAACCTAACTAGATCTAGAGATTAAGATGGAAAGGTGCAAGCTTTATACCTCCAGAAGCTTTGCAAGATGACTAAGATGCAAGATCTTGGAGCACCAACTCATTCCAAGCTTGTAAAATCACCTCTTCTTCTTGGAATGGACACTAAAAGATTCACAAAGCACTTTTCTAAGCTCAAAATGGTCTCACACGAGTTCTATGGAGTATAAGGGCGTTCTTAGGCAGTGGAGGCTCTCTAGGGCTAAGTCCAAGGGACTTAAGGTTGCTTAAATAGGTCTCATGTCCAATAATTAGGGTTTTGGGACCCTTAGCACGCATGCCCGACGTACGGCTTGGTACGCCCAGCATACCCCTAGATCCTCCCCGACCAACCAAGTGTAGTATGCTAAGCGTACACTTAAGTACGCCCAACGTACTTAAGGGACCACTTATGCTAAAAAATGTAATTCTTGGGAGTCTCGAGACATACCAGATTTTGGGTGTTAGAGCCATAAAGTTGGAACCTTTATTCCATGGGAACCCTCAATGGTTCAAGATCTGAAGTTATACCCCCTTAGAACCACAAAATCCCGAAAACGGCTCTACTAAATCTTATAAAAGGTAGAAACTTGCCCCGACTAGAGATCTAAGAGATAAATGGTCGAGGTTGAAGCTTTTTACCTTAAGCAATCTGGAAATGTGCCAAAACTTCTGGATCAACTTGCCTTCTCTTGATCTCCCAATCCTTCTCTTTCTTCTCAAGCTTCTAACACACACAAAATGGTACAAAGAGCTCAAGAACACTCAAAATCGATTATGGTTTCGCGAGGACAGTCTGAGGATGTTGGAGGCTGTAAGGAAGCCAGTTAAGGTGTTCAAATATAGTGCAACCCCTTAAAATTAGGGTTTCATCCAGACAATCCTATTCGTCGAGTCATGGCATTCGACTCGGCGAGTAGGTCCTTCCACCTGCATCCAAGTTTCACCTTGACTCGAAGAGTTGGCATCTCCAACTCGCCGAGTCCCAAAGTAAAAATATAAAAATTCATATTTAAAGTACATACCAGGAACCGGGCACTACAATTGCGTGGTTTTCTTTTTTCCTTGGATCTTTTGATTTTTTTTGCCTTCTACGACTTGGTTGTGTTTCTTCAACCCATTTATCGTCATCGTCATTTTCGAGGTTTACAAGTTGAGATTGAGATAATGGAACTTAAGATGGTTGTGAAGT
Source organism: Lactuca saligna (assembly GCF_052625555.1). Classification (NCBI taxonomy): domain Eukaryota; kingdom Viridiplantae; phylum Streptophyta; class Magnoliopsida; order Asterales; family Asteraceae; genus Lactuca; species Lactuca saligna. Next base: position 51,511,226 of record NC_136417.1, read on the forward strand.
TTGTTGACGTTGGGAAGTTTGGGGTTGAAATTGCAGAGACGGTTGTTGAAAGGCTTGAAATTGGGGTTAAATGAATTGTGGTGGTTGTTGTTGTTGGTGGTGGTGGTGGTAGTGTGGGTGGTATGAAAGATTGGTGAATAAAGGTTGTTATTGAATGGGGGATGATAACAATTGCATGTAGGCAAGATTCGCTAACGGATCATTTGGACTGTTTGGAGTCTTCAGGGTGGGTAGGGTATTTTGGTTTGGATCTATGAGGAAGGAATATTTTTTGGTGATTATATGTGTTTGTGTTGAAAATATGTTGTTTGTTTGAAATGAAAAAAAAAAGATTGATATATAGAGAGATAATGTGTGGTAATTAATTTATATATATATATATATATATATATATATATATATATATATATATAAGGAATCCATTTCTTAAGAACAATGAACTTCCTAAGAAGTTGGCAGAAATAGCCCCCTATTTATAGGTTTGTTCGCAATTCTGGCTTGGTTTTTGTAGGGGGGGGGGCATTTTATGTCATTATATATATTGTTTGAACACGTGTTGTTAACCTTTGGATTTTTGTTACTATATTTGATGTTTATCTTACCGAATCCAGATACCCACCGCCTTCCTCTTACCCCTTCATCTTGATCGTCCTAACCTCTTATCGATTCTTCCACCGCCATATGACCTCCTCCTTGAAGTCACTAAAGGACAGAGGCGTATTACCGGTGGCGATGGTGAAGAGGCGTTATCGAGGTTAACTTCTGCTCCAACGCATTATTCCTCCATCAAATCCACCTCTGATTCCTCCGTCCACCGCTTTTCGTTACACACATACAAATGATGTTCATATATCGACTTTCGCTTCTAATATCTTGTCAAATGTTCTAATCTTTCATCGATTTCCCTTCCTACGTTTCATCCACAATTTTCTAGCATCTGGAATCAGTCGAACACCATTTTCTAACATCTGGAATTAGACCATCATTGGTTGTTTGTTTCATTTGCATGTTTCCCACTTCCAACGTCTTCCTCCCGCTCTGCCCCTCCACCAACGATAACCACCTACACTGTCGCCCTCTGTCAACATCTCCCTTAGTAAGTTTCTGTTCTGGTTAGTTGATATTGTTTTTTTAACTTTGCTTTGATTAGGGATTTTCAGAATTATAAATACATGGTTGTCTATAAAGTTTCACTGTTTTCGCTGTTCTTCACGTTGATTGGCATCAATTGGGATTTTAATGGTAACACAAAAAATCTTTACTTGTGTTTTGTTTGCATATCCGCTCTAATTTATTAATTTGTATCTAATATTTGAATTCTAAATTTGTGAAATCTGTATCCAGTTTGTGAATTTCATCAAACGAGAGTGGAGAAAATGGTGGAGCTCCAACGGATTACCACCCTGCAAAGTCACCTGGGAACTTTGAATATCACTTGTATTTAAATTTTTTGTTGGTTATAATGGTTGTTTCGGTAGGGGAAAAATGACATGGCTATTGATGACTTCAGTGGAAAAGTGTAATTGGGTTTTTTTGGCAGGTAAGGTTCAGAGAATGGGAATCGGAATTCAAGACAAGGGATTAGAATACAAGGAGAGCTCATTCCATTCCATACAGATAATTTGATTCGGAGCATTCAAGTTTGGTGAAAAGATGGAAATTCGGGAAATTTAGAGTGCAAAAAGTAAGAGAGTTCAATATATTAATTTATTTGAGTTTAAATTGGTTTGAACTTTGAAGGTTGTATAGAGCGTACCAGAGACTTTATACTTCCATGCATGATAAATGAGTGGGCCCACAACAGTAAAAATATTGCATTTTGAGGTGATAGATCATTGAAGTTTTAAAGTTTTTATTTATTATGAGTTGAACCTCACCCGTAGCTTACTCATTATTTTACTTTTCAGATCATACATCATTGAAGTTTGGAGGCAATGTAGCTTCAAATTTCTTACATTTAAGTTCATATTTTGTTCATTTGACGAAAAGGCAATTTATGTAAAAAAAAAAAGCTTTGGTTTGGTGGATTTCAGGCGAGTTGTAATGATCGAGATTTTCCAGGTAATTATGTTGCTACTTATTCAAGTTATATTATGCATATATTTGGATTTTGAGGGTTGGGGTGTACGCACAGCGTATGCAAATGAGGCGCGGAGCGGGAAGTCCCCATACGTACGTTGGGCATACCCATGCGTACGTTGAGCGTAGGATGGTCAGATGTAAACCCTCAAGTTTAGGGTTTGCACCCTATTTAATCATCTTATATCCCTCCAAACCCTTATCCTCTCAGCCTCCAGTGTCCCCAAAGTGTCCAACTTGAACCCTAACCCCTTGCATGTATCTTGAGCTTACTTTGAGCATTTTGGTGTTATTTGAATAAGAAAGTGCTTGAAGAAGGAGCAAGAACTTGGAGAAGGCTTCTAGATCCAGAAGATTGACATCATTTGTTACCCATTTGAGGTATAAAGCTTTAAACTTGATCATTGCATGCTTAGATTTAGTTTTGGAGTGTTTTATGTCTCATTTTGGTCCCATGCTTGAGGTCCTTCGAGTTTTAGAAGATTCTAACCAAATGAGTTGTCCTTTTTGGCTCTTGGAGGTGTTTAGAACCATAAAAATCGGATCGTGATGGTTTAGCCTCAATCATGCAAGTGTTAGATGACCACTAAGTGAACTTATGGACTTAATATGTGTCTTAATCCCCATCCATGAATGCAAAAGCATAAAGTTCGTAACTTTATAGTTTAGGACATTGTTAGGGGACTAGATCTACGATGGATGTTCGAACTTAATGGATTAAGTCAAAAGAAAGAACTTAGGGTGGTTGGCAGGAACGTTGGGCGTACCCCCTGGTACGTTGTGCGTACCAGGTCAGCTTCCCGCCTCTGGTCAAGGTCAAAGTACGTCGGGCGTACTTGCTATGTATGCCGCGCGTACTCATACAGTGGGCTGTTTTTGGGCCATGAGTGTTGGGTTTAGAATTGGTGGGCCTCAAACCCACTTGTAGACTGAAACCCTTGGGCCTGGGATTAGGATTATTGTATTGGGCCTCAAAGCCTAATTATTTGGACTTGGGCATTTTATTATAAATGTTGGGCGTTGGGAGGAAAAGGCCTAATAGGAAAAAGACTAGGGAACCTTTTCCCTATGTGGTGGAATTATGCCTTTGGGGTTATATTTGGATCCAATAGCTAATTAGGAAGTTGTTGTGCTTTAGGGAGAGAAGCCCTAAGTCATCTGTGGAGTACGATACGACATTCATAGTTGAGGTGAGTCTCCCTTTGTAAAATATGTGGGTCGAAGGCACCAAGGCCAGCCCACTAGTATTGATATAGCTTAATAATCGTCTTTATGATAATTATTAAGGTGACATGTAATGTTAATGTTTATGTAAGATATGCATGATTTTATATGGTAGTGGAAGGGGTGAAATAGACCCCGTAATCGTTGGGAATAAGATTGAAGGGTAGGTCGAGCACCCAGATATGCCTGATAAGGGTAGGTCGGGCACCCAGATATGCCTAGCAAGGTAAGTTGAGCACCCAGATATGCTCAGCATGGTAGGTCAGGCACCCAATTATGTCTGAAAGTATGTCATGTTGTATATGGTATGGTGTGGGAAACTCAATAAGCTTTATGCTTACCACTTTAGTTTGTGTTTCAGGTACCTCCAGCTCGAAAGGGAAAGGGTCGGCTTGATTGCATCACATCACAATATGATTTCCGTATTTAAGATTTTGGGATTTAACTATGATGATGACTTTCTATGTATTGTCTTGATTGAACTAAAACTATTTCGTGTCCTCATAGTTTTGAAAACATTGTTGTTCTTATCATGTTTTGATAAAATAAAAATGAAATTTTTTGATCGTAATTTTGGGGATGTTACACGAGTAAGCTTTATGAGCTTCATATTTACACAATGGGAAACAAACTATATGCTATAGAAAAAGTGCTTGATCCAAAAGGAGTTTTGTTTAATGGGAGAGTTCTCTTGAGGGGTGATGATGGGGATAGTGATGGAGATCCCAAGAGAAAGGATTTGGAAGGGATTTTGGGTATAGAATCATTTGTTGTAATCATATATGATTCCATAAGAATATGACCTCATAACAAGCTTAACTTAATAGTTGTAGAAATGTATAATACCATACAATACAAGACAAACCAGACCCTTGAGTTCAAAGTTTATATATGTTTATTGTTTACATTTCAAATACATATATTTTCCATGTACTAGGCGACAATTTGGGCTTCCGGGGCCTTCCCTTCTTGAGATTGATCATGATGACAGACGAGATGAAGGGACTTTGGCCTCTTCATTGGCGATAAGCACCTACAGCTTTGATCCATTTGGTGTTATTGCATCATATCATATTCGTATGTTGATAATTATTGATTGAAATGCATGATGAAGATTATTGAGAAAATTCATGAGAATTTTTTTCATGCAAGAATGTTTAGATGATGCTGGTGTACATAATATATTAGCATCGGAACAGTGGAAGATATTAGGTGGGTGTCTCACCAACCGACACCTGCTTTTACTATATTTACACCATCTCCACTACTGATGGCTATCAAATTCACAAAAGTTTTTCATCTGTTGAGATTTGAAGCCTCTCATAACCATTGTCATGAAGTAATTTACCAAGGTTTGACCTTTTCCGCCATTCCTATTTGTAATAAATTTACATTTCCATTTCATTAATTTATTACAATTTTTTATAAACCAAAATACATTTGGCCTAATCATATGGTGAGATGGTTGTTGTGTGTGTTTGTATGTGTATGAGTGGTTGGTATGTCTGTGTTTATCTGTGTCCAGTAGTTGTTGTGTGTGTTAAGTTGCAACCAAGTAAGGATTTTTTTTATGTAGGTGGCATATTGTGTTCTAGTGACTACAACCATCTGTAAGGAAGTAAAGTGGCTTCGCTTGGTGTCACCTCTCTCTACAGTGGAAATCAGAGCCTCCCCAATCAAACCGGGTATGCCTTTCTACTTTATGAGTTTTTTTTGGTGATTTACGCTACAGTGCTATGAAGTATGAGGAAAATGATTGAAAAGGAATATTAATTGGCAGAAATTGCATAATCATAATGCAAGAAAAAACCCTTCGAAAGCAGACAAACCGAACGGTTGTTGCTGTACACAGGTAATCGTTGGTTTAGATTCAAACTAGTGATTTCAATTCATATGGTGGTAAATCCATATTACAGTTCCAGTTATGGGAATTTGGCAAAGAGTAAAATTCGAAAACCACCACACTATAAGGTTTTTATTGCATAATTGTCCTCAAATTCTTAAAGGTAGCAAGTTATTTTCTTCTAAAGCTATAAAATTCTTACAGGTATGGTAACTATGGTCATTTTCGACCCGATGCTAATGATCCATAGTTATTTATCATTATAGTTAAAGCCTATTGGTAAGCTTTTCTGCTTATAGCATCTTACACGCTCAATCACAAAATTTTCTTTTATCGACATAAACTCATAGTTATGTTCAATTCGAATATATGTTTCAGGGAATGACATATCCAAGAAACACACACAAACCAAAAGTACCATGAGAAGAGAAAAAACAAGCCAGAAAGAAAGGATAACAAAGGAAAAGTGAGAAAAAGAGGCTAAAATATTGATTTTTAGCTGCCATTGGTCAATTTTCCAGTACATGACACTTAACTGCCAAGTATATTTTCTTTCTTTTGATGAGGCTAAATTATAGTAACAACAACTGGTCCATAATTAAAGCAGTGGATACAAAAAACAATTTCCTTTTTTAACAATTAGGGGTTTTTAAATAAAACTTTCACACCTTTGATAATCAAACTAGATATGGCTTCAAAAGGATTTTAGAATAAATTCAGGTTAAGATTAATATGTATTGGGACTTGAACTATAGTCACGTCAAAACTTGATGTTTGCTTTTAATTTATACTCTGTTTTAATGGTTTAATGTGTTCTTGCTTATTGTTTTTGCAACATGATTTATGGAAATGGTTTTCCTGTTAGGGCAAATGTATTTTCAATGACACCATTTATGTTAAATCTTAATTCTTTTTAACGAATTTTCCTGGCATTTAAATATAATTTCCATTATTTTTGGCCTAATGAATCGTTTTTGCATTAAATTTTGGTATGTGTTTACGTTAACCAGTGTCTTTATAATTATTGTATAAAATATAGAGTTTGTTTATTACTATATATATGAACATACAGATAGTTGCTTGAGTCATGATCTTGATTATTTGTTTTCGAGATAGCATGAATGAATGAAGAATTATCATTTTATCGACCCCTAGGGTTAAAGAGAGGTAGCATAAGAGGGCGGTCATGAATTTTCTCACAAGGGTAGATGGGTGTTGGATCGACTAGAGAACAAAAAGGTTGTGGGGTTACATGCACATTATTAATGGTTTTATTTTAAGGGACTATGTTTTCATTACTATTTGTGTATAATATATCGTTGATATGGTATGAGAGAGTTTTAAATTTGGTTTCCGGTTTCTTTTGAAAAGAAATTGAGTTTCGTTTACCAAATTTTGTTGGTTTTGTTTGTAATAAGAACATGAGCTTACTCCGAGGTCGATAGAAACGTGGTAATCAAGCTAATGAATACTAAACGCAATACCATTTAACTATAACAAAAAAATAACATTGCAGGTTTCGACCCTCCCAAAGCAGGGGACACTTCTCTAGTTAATTAATTAATTTCTTTTTTTTAATGCATAAATGGTCATAGCAACGTTTAAATTAGGAATAACCAATCACATCGATCGTCCTCTCTCGTCTACGTGAAGACGCCACACACAACCCACCAAGGTCGGGGTGGTGTTCACGTGTCTTGGAGGCTAACAAGGCTGACACGTCAGCCTCCATGCGTTTTCCACCAACCCACTCCAAGTAGCCTTACGATGCCAATAACGTCATATTGATGTCCATAATAATCAACTTGTGTTTCATAGAGTGTATATAAAGGAATCAATGAAAAATGCAATAAATTTACGTACTTGGTTGCTTACGATGTTAGATGGCCCATTTGTGTAAGACCGTTTTTCGACAAGAAATCGATTGTAGGAGTAGTAGATTGGTATGTCGGCGGTGGAAGTTAACTCGTGGCAAAAATCACATTTATGTGGGTTATGTATGGTTTTACCCGCAACAATCTATATCCGCATCATTATCAATTTTAAAAAAACAAAATTTGTAAAAAATGTCATTTTCAATCTATATGATAATATGACATTTTCATTAATTTAATTATCATCTTATAACGAATGAGATAACAAACGGACAACAAATTGTGCTGTTACGTTTTTTTATATGGTAAAACTAATTTTTTTAAAACTAAATCAATAAATCCATAAGATATAACATTGATATATATATGATTCGTTGTACTCTGTTAAAAAATCTTTCGAGAGACAAAAAAAAAAAAAAAAAAAAAAAAAAAAAAAAAAGTAAAAGTTTTTGGAGACGGTTTAATCTTAAATCGAACGGCAAAAATTTTAAATTTAAATGATAGCTTTCCATGGAGAGACAAAAAAAAAAAAAAAAAAAAAAAAAAAAAGTAAAAGTTTTTGGAGACGGTTTAATCTTAAATCGAACGGCAAAAATTTTAAATTTAAATGATAGCTTTCCATGGAAACCACACAATTCAGTTTCTTTTCGTTTTTCTAAGAAAAGGCAATCGAAACAAATGGGTGGAGCCCACGAAAGCGGCGATACAACCGTTGGCCACAGCTGTTGGGCAACCCCACATAAACACCCTGTCAACAGTCGGGCAGTTCGGTCAGCTCATGCCACTAAAGTGTCCCCTCCCCTTTCACACACTCCTATATATATTAACCCCCATCACCTCCACCACAACCACCACTTTCAAGTCTCAACACCCTGCAATTAACCAAACTAATCTGTTCTTACATTCCGCTTGAATTTCAAATTCAAACTAAAGCATCAATGGATTCAATGAAAATGAAGCTCTTCGCCGCCGTTGTTGTTATGTTGATGGCCGTATCTGCCGTCAGTAATGTGGCAGCTCAAGAAGCTCCCGCCCCGGCACCGGGTCCCGCTTCCGCCGCCAGCGTTTACGTTCCGGCCGCTATTATTTCTCTTATTTCTCTTTCCTTCGGTCTCTTATTCTAAATCGATTTCATCCATTTCTTGATATGGAGAAATTATTTTTGTTTTGTATTGAGATGATTTGTTCTGCTTTTATCCACATTTGTTCTTGAAATTTTTTATGTGAATTCATTCTTTTGTTGAATGTATGTAGTGTTTCATAAAATTCGTTTGTGATGATGATGATGATGTCCAGATCCTTAATTCTCGTTTTTCGATCCAAATTTTCATTTTTTCAAATTGATTATTGATTAATGGAGATAAAGAGTATATATAATTGCTTCCCCATTGTCTTAAATCTTGATGTTTGCTGAATTTCTGTTTTCTGATTGTAGATTTATATTGTGAGCGTTTCGGTTTTGATTTGAATACATTGTAATAACTTTAATTTCATAAAATTCGGTCATGAATTTGAATGAGAATTTGTGATTTTGTATTCATCCATACAATTGTGAATGTGTGAATGAGGCGCATACTGAAAGTAAGATATTATGTTGTCTGCCACATGCCTTTTCTGATTGTGTAACAGTTGGAAAGGGCCACGCCTTTGGTCGCATTATTGTTTCAATGTATATGAACAAAAACCTTTATATATATATATATATATATATATATATATATATATATATATATATATATATATATATATATATATATATATATATATATATATATATATATATATATATATATATATATATATATATATATATGGGTAAATTACACCAATCGTCCCTCGTGCACATGCCAGAAAGCGTGTTTAGTCCCTATTTTTAAAAATTAACTCGGACCATCCCTCGTTTGGTTAAAAGTTGCATGCTTCATCCCTCGTTAGTTTAAAATTGCATGTTGCATCCTTTACCATACATAAAATTACTATATTACCCTTATTATTTTCTTTTTAATTTAATTATGAATTATTTTGTAGTTTAAAAAAATAAAAAAAATAAATTTCATTTCTATCCCACCCAACCTTCCGTTATCAGCTCACAAATTAATCACTAAGACCACCATTCCTTTCCACCACCGCCGGAGCATCGACCACCACCATCGCCGGAGCAACGATCACCACCATCACCAGAGAACTGTCCAATAGCATCGTTGGAGTACCACTCACCACCATTTTTGTCGTTCAAAACCACTGCATCTCTCTCCTTACCTTCCTTCTTCTCCAATCAGATACACATTCTTCTTTCTCATCCCGGATCTAAGATCTCCGATGAGGATGGTTTCAAACCGTTGAGTAGGATATCGAGGATGGTTTCAAACTACGAAGATATGATAAAAACAATGAAGACCTGATGGAATCAGTGAAACCACCATTGGGAGTCTTGAGAGAAGGTAAAGGGTTGCGATCCTCGTTCTAAAGATTTGGGTCATTCCAATCTATTATGTTTCTCTAGCGAAATCACAGTCGCAGGTCATTTAGATCGATTCTTTTTCTCCAGTGAAACCATCACCGATTCTGGAATCTGGTGCTCGTCTTCTTCACCTGTGCATCATCATCGTTCTCCATCAGCTAGGGTTTCGAGATCGATGAAGAAGTCGTTGACGCATATAAAGATCAGAGAAGAAGGTAGGTGCAAGGTTCAGATTGAGGAAAAAGTCATCGAAATATGTTCAAATTGATATCCTTCTTCAGAAGCATTCATATCGATTTCCATCTAGGGTTTCAGATCGAGGAAGAAGGCATGTGTAAGGTTTTCAGATTATGGTTTGGTTATAAGAGGTGTTGGCAGTGATAGATAGTGGTACCGGAGGTGTTGGCGGTGATAGGTGGTAGGGGATTATTTGTGAAAATTTTGGAGCTTGGGAAATGGAAGGGGAGGGGTGGGCATATTTTTTTTATTTTATTTTTTCTTTTTTAATATAAAAATGATAAAGAAATAAAAGAAAATGAAAAAGAAATTATTAAGGGTAAAATAGTCATTTCATGTCAATAGGGACTAAGTGTGCAAGAAAAAACAAACACAGGGACGACCCGAGTTAATTTTTGAAAATAGGGACTAAACGTGCATTTTGACATATGCACGAGGGACGAATGGTGTAATTCACCCTATATATATATATATATATATATATATATATATATATATATATATATATATATATATATATATATATATAGGTTCAGGTTCATTTGAAACCATTTTAATTTTGTGAGACCGTAAGACCAAATCTAAAAATAATTTTAAAATGCAAAATAAATTGAAAAATCCAAAAATTCTTTTTTTAAGTATTATTTTCGGAACTTGAATTAACTAAAAAATAAAATAAAAAAAATAAAAAGAAATAAATAAATAAATAAATAAAAATTCCGTTTTTTTTGAAAAATACGTGAAATATTCTAATAGAATATTACACTAACATATTCTAAAAAATTATTTTAAAATGCAAAATAAATGGAAAAATCTAAAAATTCTTTTTTTTAAATATTATTTCGGAACTTGAATTAACTAAAAGAAATAAAAAAAAAATTATTTTTTTTGAAAAATATGTGAAATATTCTAATAGAATATTACACTGTACATATTCTAAAAATAATTTTAAAATGCAAAATAAATGGAAAAATCCAAAAAAAAAAAAATTAAATATTATTTTCGGAACTTGAATTAACTAAAAAAAATTAAAAATGAAAAAAATAAAATAAAATAAAAAATGGGTCTCACGGTCTCACAAAATTAGGCCGTCTCACATTAACCTAACTATATATATATATATATATATATATATATATATATATATATATATATATATATATATATATATATATATACCCTTAAGGGTATATAAGCTTAGGTACTCAAACTCACCATAATACGTCGTTTGTTTGATATATTTATTATAATGTTCTTCAACCTCAATCCTTAACTTGATTTACTTTAAAGATTTTCAAAATTTCATTATTATATTAGTCTTACATCACATCTTTTTGACGAACATCAATTAGGTTATATATATTATAGTTGAAAGTGAAAATTGTGTAAGAGGAAAATAAATGTGAAATTTATAAAAATATTTGAATGAAATCAAGTTAGAAGTTGAATTATAAGAACATTAGACAATTACAAAATATATATATATATATATATATATATATATATATATATATATATATATATATATATATATATATATATATATATAATACAAAACGACGTAGTATGGTGAGTTTGGGTACCTAAGCTTATATACCCTTAAGGGTATATTCACTTTTCGCTATCTATCTCTCTCTCTCTCTCTCTCTCTATATATATATATATATATATATATATATATATATATATATATATATATATATATATATATATATATATATATATATTAAAAAAAAAAACCTGATTGTGTGTAGCGTTATAATCATGTGAATTCGAATACATATTTTATTAAATTAAATTACCTAACATTTTTAGCTACATATGCGCTACGATGAGTATTAAAATAAAATTGATAGAATGGGTGAAAATGAAACGTTGTTATTAATGATGTATTTACTATGAATATGATTAAAGTTGAATAAAAATAACAATGATTAAAATACTAAATAGTGATTTAACAGTCTAGTAGGAATTAAAAAAAAAATCGAGCAAAGAACAATTTAAGAGATATAGGAACAAGGAAAAGGTTAAAGCTATCTAGGGTCGATGATAGCATGTTTCAAATATGATTTGTTTGAAGCCATGTAGGATCAAGAGAATGATAGCATCAAGAGAATGATAGCATCGAGTTGTTAAAAGGTACGAAATTGTAGCATCCAAAATGATGTGTTGTTTAATAGGTTTTATTTTGTAAAAGAAAATCCACCAATCACAACCCTTGAAGACCACCTTCATTCTCTCTCTCTCTCTCCTCTCGCTACACCTTTGGCAAGCCATGACTGGCAAGTAGCTTAGCTACTTTGACGGAAATGATGTTGGTGCGCATAGCGAGTTGGTAGCACCCTCCCTAGCAAGGCCACTTCTTCCGGCCTCAAGTATGGGTGTGAAGGTATCCATGTGTGTATAGATTTATACGTGTATAGATTTATACGAGTTGACACACCTACTTGCGGTTTCTAGCTACAATCTCAGTGGATCAATCGAAGCGGGTGATAATTATATTTTATCATTTATCCACGACGTCCAATGAAATGTCGTAAGAGTTTATATCTAGTCACATAGCTCGGTTTTAAAACATACTATAAGTATTAATTCGATCTCTTTATTTAGAAAACACGGATTTGGTTTCTCTTTTTATCAAACATTTAAGTATGGATTTACTTATGGTTTCTCTCTTTATCAAACATTTTAAATATGAATTTACTTATGATTTCTCTCTTTATCAGACATTTTAAGTAAGTATTTACTTATGATTTCTCTCTCTTTATCAAACATTTTAGGTATGAATTTACTTATGATTTCTCTCTTCATCAAACATTTTAAGTATGAATTTACTTATGGTCTCTCTCTCTCTCATACATTTTCAAACATGGTTTTAATTATAAGTGAAATAATTATTAAACTTTATAAAAGTATTATTACTACGGTTAGCAGAAAATCAGTAACTCTCACCAACATTTATGTTGACTCTCAAACTACATGTATTCTCTGGATATCATTGTACCAGCTTTTAGCAAAAGAAATATTCATGGATTTCGGGCAACCTAGTTTTCTTTAGTTTTTGTTATATCGACCTATCTGTTAAGGCAAATTCATGTACTTATTATTACTATTTGTACGAACCATGTATTTGTTGGATTAGTGTCTAAGTCCATAATTATTTTGGTATGTACTTGACCCGATTATGAACATGGTCCTTTTGTGTTGCCTTCACCATAGCAATATGTAGGATGAATAAAGGAGAGAAAGGTTTAATTATGATTTATTAACATATTATAAGAATAATATATTAAAGGAGAAATCATATTTTTTTAATTAGTATTGGTCAAGAATTAATTTTGTGGCTAAAAGAGATTAATTAAACTTAGGGGATTGGAATTGTAATTATAAGATAATTGCAATTGGGCTATTAATCACTTTGGAAATAATAGGTTGGACAAATTCTATGGGGAAACACATTAGAAATCTTCCAAGGCATGTTCCAGAAGGGGTCCATGAGCTGCTTAGGGCTTAAGCAGTCAAATTAGGGTTTCCTTGTTTGATAACCCCAATAGCCTAAGTATATAAGGAACCCTTGGGCACCAAAAACGTGGCTAACACTTCCTTTAGGGTTTCCAGCCGTTTTTTGGTGCCTCCCTTCTCTTCCCTCTTCATCCAAGTTGCTTAGTGGTGTTTGTGACTCCATTAGAGGTGCAACACTTGAGGCACTAAGTTTTTATGAAGCCAAGGATTGATTGTTATTACTATATAACAATCAAAGGTTAGATCTAAGCCCTATTTTATGTTAATATGATTAATTGTATGCTAGTATAGGGTTTATGGCTTTGGATAATCAATTGCATGTTCATTAGACAAACTAGATCCAAAGCTATTAGGGTTTGCATGTACACCATAGTAATGATGTATTGCTCGAAACCCATCAGTATTCAGACTTTAAAGTAGAATATTAATGTTGTGTTGTTATTGATGTATTGGTAATGTATAAATTCAATTTACTTGTGATCCATGAACTAAGTCGCACAACCCAATATGTTTCGCCGCCTCGACGGGGGGTGTGATGTTGGGGGACTTAGAGTTATGCTATTGTTGAATGACTCAACACAAACCAAAAGATTCCTCAAAAACAAAAGAGAATAGGAGGAGTACTCTAACTAGACTAGATGGGTCGATCAAGGTGAACACATGTTCGATAAGGTTGCATTGATTAGAATTTTCAAACTCCCTCTAAACCGTTGGGACGATTCTAATTTCTCGGCTATTGCTAGGATCTATAGAGATACCATTGCACCATTTGAGGATATCACACACCACATGGATCTCTCATGCGTAAAGATTGGGATATCGATCGTAACCCGTAGAAAGATGAATGAAGAGATTCAAATAGCCACCAATGGTAGATATTAAAGGTTGTCATCATTGAATTTGATGAGGATTTGTTCTCAATTCAATTTGACCCCCCATAATAGATTGAGGAATCTAAAGATGATGACATAGAGAATGTTGTATCTGACATATGGATGTAAAACAATGATGGAGACCTTGATGACAAAGAATTGTTCCCTCATAGGCAGGTGGTGAAGGGAAATCCAATAGCATCTTCGACAATATTGACATCACTGAGACTCCGATGACGGAAAGGTCGGTAGAGGACTTTCCAGTAATCGGTATTGAAAAGACACCTATGGAGCAAACGTAACACGTAAAATAAGAACCGATTCATTGGAAACTGGAGGAAATTAATACCAATGGTAACAATGAGTTGGTATATGGACTCGCTACTTCGGGTAGGGTCCATGTGATAGACTATGGGCTATTAGGCCATGAAGTCAATACATTGTCTAACGATTGCAACTCTTCTATAATGGAGTTGATCTAAACAACTTAGGTTGGCTAATAACTAGGGTTTGAGATTAAAGTTATGAACCTAATATTGGAAGAAGTCATGGGTGAGGTTGGGGGAATTAACACGACCCAATGAATTGTATATCGCTAAACATCAAAGGAATTGGAGAAGATCACAAGGTGGCTTGGGTTAAAAGATCAAAGGCCCAAAATAAGGTTTCATTATTTGGTATATAAAGGACTTAAATATCCAATCCAGATAACATCAACGCCCTTGGGTGTTGGGACTCAACTAACTTCAATCATGTTGGGGTTCATGCGACAAGTAGGTCAAGAGGATTACTAGATATTTTGGACAACCGGGTTCATGCGACTAGTAGACCGGGAGGGTTAAATATGTCACCAACAATTGTCCAGAATTTCTATCTTAAGGAGATCGAAGGTTGTGTAACAACATCCGTACATGACACCACAGCCATACTATCATCACATTCCTCTAATAGAAACCTAAAGAGAGAGAGAGAGAGAGAGAGAGAGAGAGAAAGAAAGAAAGAAAGAAAGAAAGAAAGAAAGAAAGAGAGAGGGGGTGTGTGATTGGTTGTTGTGGGTTTGATCATGTATAAAGTAATAGCAAATTAAATGATATATATATATATATATATATATATATATATATATATATATATATATAGTAGGTGAATACTCGCACGTTGTGCAGAATACAACAATATATTTAAAATATTTATAAATATATGTTGTTAAATATATCATGATGTTGTTGTTTGATCTTATATAATAAATATTATAATAAACTGGTGTAAACATTGTTTGTTTTGAGTTATATGATAATAAAGACATATTTTAAAATTTTATAATCTCAGTTGTCTCAATGGGCTCTACCTGTGGGTTACTTAGGAATAAAATTAAATATAATATATGGTTTAATGATATTTATAATTGTTGTTATGATTAATTAATTTTTAAAAGTTTATTTGCTTGTCGTTTTAATTTCTATCATTGTAATTCTTTATAACATCAAACATTGTTCTTGTTTTTCAATATAACAATATAATTTTTTTTTTTTATATAATGTTACTTTTAACTATTGTTGTTATAAGTTATTTTAAGTAACATATTTGGAAACTATTAATTATTTCAATTTGGTTTTAGTAATTTTACTTTTTTAAAATTTATTTGACGAGTATTGTTAGATTCTTTGATTGTAATTATTTAAAATAACAAACGTTCTTTTGTTTTTAAATATAACATTATAAATTTTTATATAATATTACTTTTAACTATTCTTATTATAAGTTATATTTAATTTTTTAAGTTTAACAAAAAAATCCATTAAGCTATTTATAGAATATTCTCTTAATTTTTTTAAGTTTAACTGAAGTTTGGATTTAGGTTAACCGTTTAACATTATATTCAAATTTATAATTTAACTATTTTGCGTAAAATCAAAAATTATACAAAAGTTGTGACTTTAAAGTGACAACTGCTTATATACAACAAGATATCTAAACTAATAAGTTACATATAGATATTTATAGTTGTTGTTATGATTAATTAATTTTAAAAAGTTTATTTTCTTGTCATATTATTTTAAACATCAAACATTGTTTTTGTTTTTAAAGTTAACAGTATAATTTTTGGATATAATGTTACTTTTAACTATTGTTGTTGTAAGTTTTTTAAATAACACATTTGGAAAGTATTAATTATTTTAATTTGGTTTCAAAATTTTAAATTTTTTAAAATTTATTTGATGAATACTATTAGTTTCTTTGATTGTAATTTAGGTTTAACACTATAATTTATAACTTTTAGCTATTTATAGAATAGTCTCTTGATTTTTTTTTTTAAGTTTAACTGAAGTTTTACTTTAATTTAACCGTTTAACATTATATTGAAATTAATATTTCAACTATTTTGCATAAATTATAAATTATAGAAAATTTGTGACCTTAAAAAGACAAATTTTCACATATAAAAACATATCTAAAATAATAACTTAACTATAATATTTTAAAAAGTTAAAATCATTTTATACATAAAAGAAAAATAAGATATTTTAATATTGTAGCTTACTTAATTTATTTTTAGAATTAAGTTTTTTCATTAATTTAACATTATTAACTAATGTATAATAATGATTATAAATAATTCGAAAAGTCCTGGATGTTTCAAATACATTTGGTACAAGTAAAAATGCATCTTTTATAAATATCATAAGCCAATGTCCGCGCGTTGCGTAGAAACACCTATATAGTTGAAGTCCTTATAAATATATGTTTTTTTAAATGTAACAATTAGTTTGTTGTTAACTTTGATATAATAATTTGTATACTACATTAATATAATATATTAATTATTTTGAATTATATGATAATATATACATCTATTATAACTACATAATCTCAATCGTTTGAGTGACTTCTACCCGCAAGTTACATATGAGTAAAATTAAATATAATATATGATTTAATGTTATTTATAGTTGTTGTTATTGTCAATTAATTTTTTAAAATCTATCTGTTTAATGTTTTAATTTCCATCATTATAATTATTTAAAAATCAAACATTGTTTTTTTTAAAGGTAAAAATATAATCATTTATATAAAGTTATTTTTAGTATTGTAATTGTAAGTTATTTTAAGCTACTTATTTTAAAACTTTTAACAATTATAAAAATATATTTAGGAAATATTTTCGTGAAATTGAGATTACAATTTAGTTTTTGCATTTAGCACTGCAATTTATCACTTTTAACTATCTACAAAATATTCATTGGTTTTTTAAGTGGAACTGAAATTTATATTTAAGTTGACTTTGTAATGATATATTAAAATTAACAATATAAGTATTTTGTCCAAACTGTTCAAAAGTTGTAACTTTAAACCGATAATGGTTTACATACAACAACATATTAAATCTAATAAATTAAGTATAATATGTTAAATGTTAAAGACATAACTTTATAAGTAGAAGTAAAGATACTTTTTTAAAATTGAAAATTTAGTTTATTTATGATTACACTTTATGTTTGATATTTACTTAACCTTATTAACCAACTTATAATTATTATTGGAAAGAAATTGAAAAGTCATGAGAGTTTCAAATGAATGTGGTGAAAGGAAAATGCATGAGAGTTTCAAATGAATGTTGTAAAAGGAAAAATGTTTCCTTTATAAGTATACTAGGCGAATGCCCGCGCGTTGCGCAGAAACACCTATATAGTTGAAGTCTTTACAAATATATGTTTTTTTAATATAACAACAACGTTGTTGTTAAATTTGATATAATAATTTTATACTAAATTGATATAATATATTGATTATTTGAATTATATGATAATATATACATCTATTATAAATTTAAAATCTTAATCGTTTGAATGACTTCTACCCACGAGTTACACATTAATAAAATTAAATATGATATATGGTTTAATGTTATTTATTGTTGTTGTTATTGTTAATTATTTTTTTTTTAAATTTATTTGTTTAATATTTTAATTTCTATCATTATAAGTATTTAAAACATCGAACATTATTTTTTGATTTTAAAGGTAACAATATAATCATTTATATAGAGTTATTTTATATTGTTATTATAAGTTATTTTAAGCTACTTATTTGGAAACTTGTAACGATTATAAAAATACATTTAGGAAATATTTTGAGTTAAATTGAGATTACAATTTAGTTTTTTTTTATTTCTTTTAATTATGATTATTATTATTATTATTATTATTATTATTATTATTATTATTTTATTTTTTACATTTATCACTTTTAACTATTTACAAAATATTCTTTGGTTTTTTTAGTGGAACTGAAATTTATATTTAAGTTGACATTGTAATGCGCAGAAACACTTATATAGTTGAAGTCTTTACACACACACACACACACACACATATATATATATATATATATATATATATATTAAATATAACAATAATATTGCTGTTAAATTTGATATAATAATTTGTAATACTAAATTGATATAATATATTGATTATTTTGAGTTATATGATAATATATATACATAACTACATAATATCAACCGTTTGAATGACTTCTACCCGCGAGTTACTAATGAATAAAGTTAAATATAATATGTGGTTTAATGTTATTTATGGTTGTTGTTATAAAAATATCATTAGGAAATATTCTAGTTAAATTGAGATTACAATTTAGTTTTTGCATTTATCACTATAATTTATCACTTTTAACTATTTACAAAATATTCTTTAGCTTTTTAAGTGAAACTGAAATTTATATTAAAGTTGACATTGTAATGTTATATTTATGTTCATAATTTAAGTATTTTGTCCAAACTGTTAAAAAGTTATAGTTTTAAACTGATAATAGTTTATATTTAACATCATATTAAACGTATTAAATTAAGTATAATATGTTCAAAGTTAAAGACATAACTTTATAAGTATAAGTAAATATATTATTTTAAAATTGGAATTAGTTTATTTATAATTAGACTTTAAGTTTAATATTTATTTAGCCTTATTAAACAACTTATAATCATTATTAGAAAAACACTACAATTTATCACTTTTTGTTGTTTATAAAATATTCTTTGAGTTGTTTAAGTTAAACTAAAATTTATATTTAAGTTGACCATGTAATGTTATATTTAAATTAATAATTTAAGTATTTTATACAAATTGTTCTAAAATTATATCTTTAAAATGATAATGGTTTACATCCAACAATATAATAAAACTAATAAATTAAGCATAATATGTTATATGTTAAAAAACATAACTTTATTAGTAGAATTAAATATATTATTTTAATATTAAAATTTAGTTTATATATGATTACATGTTAGGTTTGATATTTATTTAACCTAATTAACCAAATTATAATTATTATTAGAAATAAATTAAAAGTCATGAGAGTTTCAAATGAATATGATGAAAGAAAAAATAGATGAAAGTTTCAAATGAATGTGGTACAAGAAAAAATGTTAGATATATATATATATATATATATATATATATATATATATATATATATATATATATATATATATATATATATATATATATATATATATATATATATATATATATACTTTTTAGCAAATCATCTTATTACATAGGAATAAGAAATCAAACAAAATTGTTTTGATGGATCGTCTGAATCTATTTAGATCACACTTAAAAAATCACTTGTTATTCAACATATCCGTCCATCTCTTTTTAAACCATTCCGGTTAAATATGGAAATTACACTTCCAAAGTAATTTACAACATCCATATGATGAATAGTATACTTTCTTAAACATAAAAATTGAAAGTTCACCTCGAGGAATAAAAGAATTATAGAAGAGTTTACGAAAATAATTTCTATACATCCAAAATCCACCCTTCCATTGGTACACACCTTGAAAACTAAACTATAAGTTGGGTAAAATATCAAAGCGACTCAATTAAACTATATTTAAAATATGATTTATTTTTATGACTCGTTTATTCTAATTTAACTAATATAATGACATGGGCCTAAAAAAAAACGAACACGATGGATGAGCCTCTTTACTTTGGGCTTCAATAGTCCAAGAAAATAAAAATCGCTGTTGCAAAGTAACCCTAAAATCACTAGCCTCCTCCTCAAAACCCCATCTCCATTGGAGCTTAACCTCAGTTCTTCATCTATTTCAGCAACGGATATCTCCACAAATCTACAAACTTTCTTTCAATCTTGATTTGCTTCTATCATAGTAGTTATCCTCTGTTAGCATCACATTGAATTACGGAGATGAAATCAGAGCTCGTTTGCTTCGTAATTTGGATTGAATGTGCTCCGATTTCAATTCAATGCATCTCAATCATGTGAATCGTAAGTTCGTAACGTTCAACAGTTTGTTGGTGTTTTCTTTTCGAATCAACGCCTCTATAGAGTAGCCGTATGAATACATTTAGATTTCATATCGAGCTTAGTTAAGAGGCTTATATCAAATACGTTTATTTACAGATTAAAAGGTTTTATCTTCATCGATTAACTTTTTAATTTGATTATTTAAACCACCGGGGCAACTTGGATCGATCATTTGTGTTACCATCAATGTTCTTCCAAGCAGTCTCGGATAATTTTCGATTAAAAAAATGTCTATGCTTTATTTTTGTTTTTGAAATTGCCCTCGAATAATCGGATGTTTAATTCAATTTCGTTCGGTTCAGACAGGGGCATACAACAATGGTTTCGAGCTTGTTATTCAGATTTGATGATTTTTGATCTTCTGAATTAAGTTTGATGTTATGGAACTTTGTTTATTTTGTAAACGTTGTTCCTTCAACCTACATTCAATCATACACACACGTACATGATAAAGTTATGTTATTCTGTTTATCGCATCATTCCCTGAAGCTACATCTCGTCGCCATTTTTCTTTCTTATTCTTCTCCTGACTTTTCAGATTTGATGATTTTTGATCTTCTGAATTAAGTTTGATGTTATGGAACTTTGTTTATTTACATTCAATCATACACACACGTACATGATAAAGTTATGTTATTCTGTTTATCGCATCATTCCCTGAAGCTACATCTCGTCGCCATTTTTTTTTTCTTATTCTTCTCCTGACTTTTCTAAACACATGAAAAACTAGTTGTTGCGAGATTCTATTCATTCTCTGAACCATTTTTTAGTAAAAAAGTGAACCAACTAAAAATATATTTTATTTATATTAAAAAAATGATAACTAATCAAGCAAGGGTTTATTAGTAAAAACTTGATTTTTACATATGAAAAAGATATTATAACTTTAACAAATACTATTTGACATAGACAAGTTTAGAATGTATGCAATTGCTTAAGGCACTTAATATATTATTGGAATGAATCAGTAGATAATCTGACAACAAAGAACACAAATAAATAAGAATCGAACTAATCCCACTTTGTATGAGTGAGATATGCTTGGTCAAAGTTGAGTAAAAGTTCAGCACAAAGCTTGAATGTAGACAAGTTTTTAGGTTTGGAAATTAAAGTATTTAGATGTCATCCTTAGGGCTGCATAAGATGAGCTTTACATATTCAATTTAATTCGTTATTGAGCCAAAAATGAAGCCGAGATAGTGAGGAACTTGCATTAAGCTGATTCGACTCATTCGGAGACCATTCGGAAATGTTTTGACAGATTAAAGTTGGCTACATGCTAACTTTTGGTGCTCTAAAAAAATGACCAGTTACATTTTATTGACTATTTGAGAATTTGAGATTTTTTAACAAGTTGAATAGAATTAACTTAGAATAAGTTAATAAAAAAGAAAATTACAAATTTAACCAAGAATGTTAATTACCTTATGAAAAATTGCCAAAAAAATCTCAAGTTGCATTTTTAGCCATTAAAATCACATATGGATTAATCTCATCTGTGATTTTGACAATCCATCTACCGATCGTTAAAGTACAAATGCTTTAATGATTTGTATTTTACAGCTTTTTTATTTTACAGCTTTTTTATTTTTATTTTTATTTTTTTGCTGTATATAAAAACCTTCTACACACCCTTAAAATCCTAGGTCTATTCTGGCTTCTTTTTTTTTTTTTTTTTTTTCATAGGGTTTGATTATGAAATTGATAGAGTTTAATTATAAAACAACCATATTATTGGGATTGTTCATGAAATCATCCATAATAGTAGATGAGTTAAGAAAATGGTTTCCCAAAGAGAGTTTTCCAACAAAAAATTATGAATAATTAACCCAAAAAAAGCTATGTTTTTACACTTCGTTAGATCCAAAATTACAGGTGGGATAAATATGTTTGCAGATGGGCTAGTACTTCTTTGAACGTACAAGTCGCTAACGTGTTTTAGAGACTTGTATGTTTGCAGATGTATTAGTCTATCTGTAGATGTACTAGTCCATCTGCGAAAATGCCTACCCTATCTGCGATTTTTGTGGTTAAAAATGCAATTTGAGTTATTTTTGGTTATTTTTCACAAAGTAATTAACATTTCTTTTATTAAATTTGTAATTTTCTCTTAATAAAATATGATATAAGTTTTAGACAAATATTACAATTTTTGATTAGAGAAAAATAGAAATTTAAAAATAAATAAAATTATCGAAATGACAAAAGGATAATAGAATATACGTTAATATCTATTGTTTTGAAAACATGTTAAGACCAAAAATATATGTTTGGTGCGTCATTACTAGTTTATTTTTCATCACGATATATTATGTAACACGACATGATGTCATGTTTTTTTAACAAACACAAAAACAAACTATTAAAAACAACAAACATTACACAACAAAGATAAAATAAAATAAAATGTAGTTTATTTAATTAGTCTTTAATCATATATAACACGGCAAATACGAAAACACGATAGGCAAATACTAAATCGTGTCAAATTCATGTTGGATTTCGAATATAAACACAACGTCGTGTTTCTTATACTTGCTACAAACACGAATTCAAATTTTAGTTTCGTTCCAATTTCATTTCGTGTTTTGTATTTTTGTTATAATGTGTCGTCAATTGTCACACCTAGGCCCTAACATAAAGTAAACACAAGAATGCATGATGTTTGGAATAAGATGTAAAAAAGGGACAAAAATAGCAAAATTTTCCAAAATGAACATTTGCTTTTATGTAGTATATGTAGGTTTTAAAAGCGGTATTAAGATGACCAGATTAATAGGGTCATTACATAGTTAGAAGAATTGAAGCATATTGCGAAATAAAGTGAAATGGTCAAACGAAAATAAGTTGTTATATGTCAAAAAATTAACACCTAAAGGGTATGTGATACATTGAAATTTAAACTATATGATTAGTTTAGTGTTATAATGAGACTAAATTAAACTAAATGTAATTAGTAGAATATTATGTAACTTTTGAAAGTATATTGCTTAGATGTGAAAAGCAGCATATGTAATGATTAAAGGGTTTGGAAATGAATGCTTAGGTATGAAGCAAAATTTGGATTGCAAAGAGAAGATAATTACAGAATATATATATATATATATATATATATATATATATATATATATATATATATATATATATATATATATATATATATATTATTGTAGGAATACATGGCTTAGTACTTGATAAATGAAGTACTTGACTTATAGCAAATTATGCTTAATGAAATGCTTATGTGATTATAGTATTACTCAATGTGATAAACTGAAAGTAATTTACTAACATGTCTTGGGTTCCTACGAGGACCTACTGTAGAGTCTTATCAGAATAATTTGTTCTCTAGTCTTGGGTCATGTGATGTGACTGAGTCCAATTAGGGTTGTATTTACAACGACTTGTTATGAATGGTCACTTCATAGTAAACGTTAGCGTCCTAGGTCACATAATGTGACTGAGCCTAATTTTTTTTGGAAATGGAACTTCCCTAACGAGGGTTTTCAGGCCAGCTTTCGCGCGCCGATTAATTCCCCGCTGCAAACATGAAGCTTTGTCTCATGCTCTGGAGTCACTGCAGATGAACCTCAATGGCCACACGGGCTGAGTGGTGTCAGGATTTGAACATGAGTCAATGGATTATCCATTATATATTTACCAACCTAATCTGGGGTGTAATAATAGTACATTTAAAGAGAATTGTTTTGATATTGTTTTGTTTGAAGTGTCTTATAACCCACCAAACAAAGTTGTCTAATATGTGTTTTATTTTTGTCATGTATTCCAGGATCAGGTACAAAGTTATACGGTGAGTTGTGATAGCAACAAGACGGATGGAGACGGGACTTAGTTCTTTTTATTATATATGTCTTGTTTTTTTCTATGGTTTATGTTATGTTTTTAGGAATGAAATTTGGGATTTTTTACAAACCAGGTTTTGGTAGCATTGTATGATATTATTAAAACTTTCCTAAATTTTTATTTTAAAATGTTAAAAGAAATGCATGTTACAAGTGCAACACGGGTGGTGAGACCAAAAAACTTTTGATCTTGCGGTATGGTTATAATGAAGTTTCCTTCCTCTATTAGGTTAAGGGTTAAATCTTATTTGAGACTTAGGTATAATTCGGATGTAGATTATGTCATTATGATTGCATTTTAAAAAGAAGACAAAACTACAAAATTGGTCCCTATGGTATTCAAAAAACTTTGGATAGGGTCCAAAAAGTTTTCGACTTGCATGGAAGGTTTAAAATCAGGAATTTTCTGTGATTTTAGTCCAAAAAAACTTCAAATGTCTATTTTGCCCTTTTAATTTCTTTTTTGTATTATTTTCCAATTTTCTTAACAATTTAATAATTAAAAAATAAATAATTGCCCCATTCACCCTTTACTCCCACCGTACGCACCATTTATCACACATACACACACACACTCTCTCTCTCTCTCTCTCTCATCCGGTCGTCTTCCTCATCCCTTCTATTATTTCTACCTCATCCATGGCATATTCCTTTCTTTGTTACACCAATAAACCAATTCATATCATTGTAAATCCTATAAAAACTTTGAATAATTATCATCTCCATCAGATTGGACAAGGAACAGACGAACGAAAGGCAAATCGAGGGGAGCTGAGGTGCAAATGGGAAATTGCAAGGAGGGGCAAAGGGGTTCGTCGAGACCGACGACCCTTTGTGGGTTTACTCTTCATCTTCACTGCTGGGGAGAGGGAAGAAGGAACACGAATGGCAGCAGTCAAAATAGTGATCTGGTGGTCAAACAGATCGCGGGAAGGGTTCGATCTCCGACGAACTCCCCTAGGCTCTCCGCTCGTTGTCGGCAACCACAAATCGAGGGGAAAGGGAACAGACTTGATTGAAGGGACAAGGAAGAGGAACGGAAGCAGAACATGGGTGGTTCGGTGGAGGTTTGGTCCATCGCCAAAATGAAAGAAGAAAACGAAGGCGGCTTATGCTGCTGGTGACTGTTACAACGAGGGGGTTGCGCTGGTGGCCTCCTTGGTTTTTCTCCTTCTATTCCATTGGCAAAACACGAGGGATAAGGGGAAAGAAACATCGAAGTGGCAACAAAGGGAAGTGATGATTCTCAAGGGTGTTTGGTTGTTTCCGATTGACAGGAAGGAGGGGTGGAAAAGGGTTGCTGGTTCTCCTTTTTGTCGTCAATGGTGTAGAAACGAGAGAGAGAGAGAGAGAGAGAGAGAGAGAGAGAGAGAAATAAAGAGAGAGATAATTATTATTATTTTTATATTTTTAAATTAAAATAGTAATTGAAAATTTAAAAAAGATATATAAAAAAAGAAAGTAAAAGGGTATAACCGTTATTTTAAGTTTTTTTGAACTAAAAACACAGAAAAACTTTGATTTTGAACCTTCTATGCAAGTGAAAAAAAAAAATTAAACCCTATCCAAAAAAAATTAAATACCACAAGGATCAATCTTGCAGTTTTATCTAAAAAGAATGAGGCAAAAATGACCATCCCACACTTTATATCAACGTATCACTAATTTTTCTTTCTTCACA
The DNA here is from genome assembly GCF_052625555.1 of Lactuca saligna. Lineage (NCBI taxonomy): Eukaryota > Viridiplantae > Streptophyta > Magnoliopsida > Asterales > Asteraceae > Lactuca > Lactuca saligna. The sequence continues at coordinate 51,537,242 of NC_136417.1, forward strand.
AGTCACCTTTAAAACATCCATTAACCATACGAATTGTCAACCATTATCTGTTTATTTCACATTTTTTATTAAATTATTTAAAATGATTGAGAACTAAATAAAAAATTATAAATTTCGCAATTAAACATTTCATTAATAAAAAAATTACAAGACTAAATAAAAATTAAAATATTTTATTAAAATCACATATGACTAGTTAAATTCATATTGCACGAGTTCTTCATTCAAGCTCAAGTAAATTAAATGATCATGCGTCGTTATATAGAGTCGAATATCTTTACCTATTAGTTTTTCATGCATCATACACAACTCCTCTTGCATGATGTATAATTTCTTTTGTTTTTCCTCCTCCATGCTGCAAAATTTCTCGTCCTTGAGCTCCTCTAGTTGCGATTGATGTCGTTTATTGTCTTCTGTCTCCGACATATTTTTTGTCAAAACTGCTAAGTTCGGTAAATTCAGAAAAAAAAAATCTTTAGCATTTGTTATACCCGTTGATATTGTTCTAAGAAGAGTTATAGTGATTTTTTTTCGTTGAAGTCTCTGTGTTGTGGCTCTTCAAAGTGGAATTCATCATCCTCTTTGTTAAAGTCACAAGGAAATTACGCATCCAAACAAATTATATGAGTTTGAATTGGATGTCTTCGTCCTTTATGTTACATATGTGATATGAGTATGTAGTGGCGAGTATACATACATGAAGATGGGTCATTTGACCCACCTAATTTAATTTTTTTTCTTTTATACAAGTAATATATAAATTTTATTTATAAACTACCTGATCTATCTTAGTATGCTTGACAAAGAGTATCTTATTATGCTTGACAAAGAGTTAATATAAATCATAACTTTTAAAAACTATACTTATATCTCAATAGCCCAAATACTTAATTACCCATTAAGAAAATAAACAGATATAATTCATAAGTCATAGTTTATTTCCTATATTAAAAATTTTGTTTTAGATAGTTTTAGTAATAATCCAATTGTTAAAATATTTTAAGATATTAGACCACTTCGGATATAGTTGTTAATGATTTAAATCGTTTTTACTTTATACAATCCGATCCGCTACCAGTATTTTTTGACCGTTTTATTTCTATATATCGATTTTATATAAATAGTGAACTACATATGTTTGTGTTCTAGAATCGCCACTATGAGAATGAAATACGTACCTAACTAATTTGCACATATTTGTGTGTAGTGTATTTTTAATTTTTTGGAACTAGGAAGAAAAACAATGAGTAGATTCTTTTTGCTTTATATGTATTTTAGTTAAGAGCTGAGTTATTATGGAAACCAAAAAATTCGCAAAAATAAATCTTTTCACACTCATATGACGATTTGATTGTGCACAAATTCTTTTTTGCTTTATATGTATCTTAGTCATATTATTTTATACTAAAAAAAACATCGTTTAGTTGAATATTTTAACAAAAATATTATTTCTAATATTTTAATTATAACTAGCGAAGAGACACATGCTTTGCATGGGTGAGAATGTATTTTTTTTATATCCTGTTATTTTTATTGTTTAGTGCTCACATCACATCTAATATGATTAAATTCATGAAAATGGCAATATTGCAATATGGGTATAAAGATATAATTTGTGAATCTCCAGTTGATCTAGAGAATTGTATATTGCACGATATATATATATATATATATATATATATATATATATATATATATATATATATATATATATATATATATATATATATATATATATATATATATAGTTTACAAAGTTACAAGATAACATAATTTAAATATAACATCATCTTATCAACTAGAGAGAGATAACTTGCCTATTGATAAGGTAGACTTATCACTTATCGTTGATACCCCTGTCAAGCTGGAAGGTGGTGGTCCAACACACATCTTGGATCTAAAGTATTCAAAGAGAGGAAGAGGAAGACTTTTGGTAAATAGGTCTGCCACCATTTGTGTAGTAGGAATCAATTGAGTGTTCAATTTGCGAGAAGTAACCAACTCTCTTACGAAATGATAGTCAATATCAATGTGTTTGGCACGCTTTTGAGCAAATGGGTTTTGACTCAGAAAAATAACACTCTTGTTGTCCGAATATAATAAAGGCAGTGGAGAAATAGGAATATGAAGCTCACGCAAGAGATGAGTAATCCAAATAAGTTCAGATGTCGTGTTTGCCATAGCTCGATATTCGGATTCACAATTGGAACATGACACGGTAGGTTGCTTTTTAGCGCTCCAAGAAACGATGTTACCACCAAGGAAGATCGAATAGCCATACATGGAGCGTCGAGTGTCAGTGCATCTGGCCCAGTTAGCATCAGAGTAAGCAACAAGAGGAATAGTAGTTGACCGTTGGTAAGTAAGACCATATGCCATAGTGCCCTTTACATATCGAAGAATTCATTTGACATCTTGGAAATGAGCCACGGTTGGTGCATGTAAGAATTCACTGGCCTGGTTGACAGCATAAGAAAGATTAGGTCTAGCGATCGTTAAATATTGCAAAGCACCAACTAAAGAGTGATAGAGAGTTGGATCATGAAAGGGTTCTCCATAAGCAATAAGTGGCTCAGATGTGGCAAGTGGTGTATAAACCGGTTTCCTATCCAATAAACCAACTCGAGCTAATATATGCAGTGCATACTTCGTTTGAGTAAGAAATAATTCATCGGAAGTATAAAGCACTTTAAGACCTAAGAAGCAACTTAAATGGCCCAAATCTTTGATAGCAAATTCTTTATGAAGACGGGTGATAAAAGTAGTGATGGATTCGCTGCTATTACCTGTGAGAATGATGTCGTCAACATAAACCAAAAGAAAAAGACGACGAGAACCTTGCTTAAACATGAACATAGACGGATCAGCACGACCGCATGTGAACCCAACTCAAAGAAGAAAGAAGCGAAGACGTTGAAACCAAGCTCCAAGGCTTGCTTCAAACCATAAAAAGCCTTTTTGGGACAACATAGATGAGTTGGGTAGGTGGAATCAATGAACCCAGGAGGTTGCTCCATGAAGATTGTTTCGCTTAGGTGGCCGTTGAGAAAGGCATTGTTGACATCAAGTTGGTCGAGAGGCCAATTTTGATGTACCGCGATAAATAAGATAATACGAACAGTGGAAGCTTTAACAACAGGACTAAAGGTTTGTGAAAAATCAATTCCCAGTATTTGAGTAAAGCCTTGAGCCACTAAGCAAGATTTATATCGATCGATAGAACCGTCAGAACGATACTTGGTGCGAAAGATCCATTTAGAACCGACAATGTTGGAGGCAGTGTGACAAAGTACAAGATCCCATGTGTCATTATTTTTTAGTGCCTAAAGTTCATCGTGCATAGCCGCAAGCCACTTGGAGTGCTTAGCTGCTGACTTAAATCCTTTAGGATCTTTATGAGTAAGGAGAGCAGCATGCAAAGTACTCGAGTGCAGAGATGTGAAACCCAGAACAAGATGAGGCTTGGTGATACCAGCCTTGCTGCGAGTAAGCATGGGATCGGTTGATGAAGTTGTAACTGCAGGAGTACCCGGAGCATCATGAACTGGTGAGTCGGGTTCCGGATCAGGCACTGACGCACGGATCTATGGCTGCTGAATAGGCTGTACCAAATCTGAACATATATGACACGGGCTAGAGTGTGGGCTCAGCAAAACAGGATTGGATGGAGTATTGGTAGAAGCGGGTTGTGAGGTTGGCGGAGACACGACAACAACTTTTTCAAAGGTAGAAAGTAATAAGGTAGAATCACCAAGTTGTGAAGTGCTTTCGGTAAATCAAAATAATGTCTCATCAAATTTTGCATGGAGAGTAGTATAAATTTTGGAGGTGGTCATGTCAAGACAACGATAGCCTTTGTATTTTGTATTGTAACCGATGAAAACACACAGAATACTTCGTGGAGAAAGCTTATGATCCGAGTGGCTTCGTAAATAAGGAAACACACGACAACCAAATGTACGAAAGATTTGAAAGTTTGGTCGAGTGCGAAAGAGAAGCTCAAATGGTGATTTGTTATCTAAGGCTGGAGACAGTAGTCGATTGATGATGTAGACAACGGAAATAAAGGCATTAACCCACAAGGAAGCTGGAGCACTTACGTTAAAAAGCATTGCAAGCCCTGTTTCAGTGATGTGGTGATGCTTTCGTTCAACCCTACCATTTTGTTCTGGTGTGTAGGGATAGGAAACTCGATGATGAGTGCCATTATCAAAAAATAAAGCTTGAACTTGATTATTGAGAAACTCTTTTCCACCATCACTTTGAAATACCTTGAGTTTGCATGAGAATTGTGTTTGAACAAAGATCATAAAGGTTTTAAGAATGATAAGAAAATCATATTTGAGCTTCATGGGAAAAAACCAAGTGAACCTTCACAAATCATCGACAAAAATAGCATAGTACATGTAACCGTCAGTAGAAGAAACGGGTGAAGGTCCCCATAAGTCACAATGTACCATATCCAAAACATGTAAAGAGAGTTTTTCATTAATAGCAAACGGAAGCTTATGACTTTTAGAAAGCTCATAAGAGGAGAAAATACCAAGTTTGGGTAAAAGAGAAGTAATATATAAATGACCATGTTTTTGTAATAAAGAAATAATTGAAAAATAAACATGTCCAAGTCTACTGTGCCAAAGCTCGTATGATGCTCGCAGTCTATTCGAAGTAAGTTGAGAGACCAAAGCTTTAAGACCATGCTCGAGCACATATAGACCATTGTCAACTCTACCTGTTGCTAGCACTTCCTTTGTTTGACGCTTCTGAATTGCAAATTTGCGATTAGAGAATAAAACATCAACAAGAGAATCAGAAGTTAACTTACTTATAGAAAGTAAATTTTTAGTTAATTTTGGAACCACAAGAACATCTGCTAGATTGATATCTTTAGATATAGAAGCATTACCAATTCGAGAGATGTTTAGAATGTTACTGTTTCCAAAAGCAACATGATCGTTTCCGGTATAAGGAGATGATGTGGTTAAGTGTGAGACTGAAGGTGTCATATGGGCAGACGCCCTGGAGTCTACGTACCAGTCTGATGTAGAAACATCTTGGGTATTACACTTGGCATAAAAGGCTTGTGCTAAGTGTGCATCAATAGATGGTCTTCTGGTTGCAAAAGACGAGAGATCTGGGCTTTGAGAGGCGTAATTACCATCTTTGCGACAGATTTGGCAGTGAGGTGATCTCATACCACGTCCCCTGCCACCTGATCGAACCCCACAAGAGCCATGAGCATAGTAACCACGACCGGATGAGGTAGGGTTGCAAGTAGTGTTGGCATTGAACAACACAGGAGGACTGCTAGAAGAACTATGGACAGATTTGAGAAAGAGTTCATGACCTTCAGCAAATGCAAGAATATCACGAAAAAGTGGGCATGGCTTGACAGCACGATGAGCAACTGAGAAAGTCTCAAAAGAAGGCCCTAGGCCACATAAAAACCAATGAAATTTATATGTTTCGTCCAGTGGTTGCCCAATGGCTGCAAGTTGATCACAGATGGACTTGCATTTTCTTCCAAATTCAGAAACAGGTAACAAACCTTTTTGAAGTTGGCTCAAGGAATCACAAAGATTTTGCATTCTTTCAACTGAATCGTGACTATATGCGGACTCTAGAGTTGTCCAGACTTTCGTGCAGTGAGGAGCCCTAGAATTTCTGCCATGGCTTCCTCAGTAAGAGAGGCTTGAATGATAAGTAGGGCACGTTGATCAGTTTCAACCTAAGCAGTGTAGAGAGGATTTGAATGAAAATTTTAGAATACGCATTTGGTTGGAAGAGGTGGAATTTTTATTTTCCAACTTCAAATTTTGGAAAACTTTGGAAAACAACAAAACTCACTTTTCTAATTTATATACAATTTGGAAGACTGAAAATTTTCATTTTCTTAGAAAATTTTTGAAAATTGAACGAACCAAGCGCGTTTTCAAATTTTCTGTTTTCTTGGAAATTTTTCCTAGAAAACTGGAAAATTTTCCACAACCAAACGTGCTCTAACTAATTTCAACATGCCTTTTGAGGTTTTGAAGCAAAGGAAAATAGAAAAAAAATCTTAAGTAAAACATTGGCGTAAACAAATTTGACCCTTATTGATAGAAAATTTGAACCGATACCTTAAGAAAATAACATAATGGAGGAGGGGCAATGCACGAGGAGCCTTACTTGATCCGCTTTCTCTATCTAAGCTTGTTTTTTTCAAAGCCTGCAAAAAAAATCAAAGTCAACATGTTAAAATTAAAATTAATAAAAGCAGCGTACTTATATTTTTTACCCATTACAACGTACTTGCATCTATTTTTTCTTTATATCAATAGCATCTAAACAAAATCTAAAGTGTAGGGATCACTTGAAGAACGATTGACTATGAATCTATCACACTAATTTTCTCATGTGCAGCCTGTGATAACAACCAAGAAAATAGTGATTATCTGGTGGAATTATACACGAAACTGAACATCTTCTAAAAGTAAAATATAATAAGAATCTCAAAAATAGTATTATAACAACATTAAAAACATCTTGACATAACAATGTACTTACAAAAATTTCACATTAATTGTGAACAAACCTGACCCAATGAACTCAAAATTGTCATTGTCCTACAAAGAAACGAAAAGGTTATTAATTATTTTTTGAATGAATATAAAAATAAATAAATTAAATTATACTTCAGAAATCATGAATAGAAGTCTTTGCTCTTTTTTCCTTAAAAGTGTTTTGTGAAGAGTAGTTTGTCGATCCTGCTTGTATTAAATATTAAACAGGTTAAAAGCAGGAAATAGCAATGCACTTCAAATACAAAACAACTCTAATTCATGTAATATGGAAAAAAAAAATGGAAGTACAATGCTATAATTTGGATAAATTTTTCAAAGTACAATATAAAAAACAACCAAAACTACAACGTTTAATTATCCAAAGAATTTACTTTTATTGTTTAACCATACTAGATTGATTTAAAATAAAAACAACTTCAATCATATTACATTTATTTTCTTTATAATTTATTAGCAAAAAGAAAAAAATTTCAATGATTTTTTTCTTTTAAATAAGAATTATCAGTAGTTAAACCAATTTTTTTTCCATAAGTAACCAAATGAAAAATATAAACTACAATTTTTTTTTTGTAAACTCATAGTCGATAAAAGATCAAAATATATGTATTTTCCTTATTGCATTTTTTCATGCTAAATATATAAATATTTTTTTTAAACCGTTAATAGAAAGATATCATTTTTCATACATATTTTGTATGGTGTATTTACGGGTAAGTCTGGGACTTCATTGGATCATGGTGTGGTTGTGGTGGGATATGGTTCCGAAAATGGGAAGTACTATTGGCTTGTTAGGAACTTATGGGGGACAGTTAAACAATCCTCAAATAGTTAATCATGGTGACTCTTATAAATGAACTTGAAAACAATTTTACTATTTTCCCACTGAACTAAAATTAGGACACTTCAAGAAAAAACTTGATTCAAATTAATATGTGAAAAATAAATGAAGTTTGAAAACCTACAATTAAGCAAAAAAAAATCAAATACCATTAACATTCTAATTTGTTAAGCACACAAATACAGTGATTCATGTCACGAATAATGAAATAAGAAACTTACATTAGTCCTTGCCTCATGAGAAACATTTTGGGGTTCTTCATAACTCCCTGGTCACATCACATAAAAGCTTTTGTGAGGGGCATGTATGCAGAAATACAAGCAAAATATGCCTAATATCAATTACCACACTAAAATTTCCCCACGCAAAATGAACCTAACAATTTGCAGTTTCCACAAAAAAATGAACCAGAAAGAAGAGCACATTCTCACAGTTGTAACACATAAACCTACACTTAATTGATGCTACCCATACCGTTTCGTCTCAAAAAAACTTCCACTTGTGTTCAGTTATGTAGGGTTTCATGAGGAATTTAAATTTGAAGTCTATCAGTGAGCCTTTGTAATTCAATCTAAGAAACAAAGGGGAAAAATATCCAAAACCTAACAACCAAATAACAGAAGAACCCTAAAGATTGGAAGATTCAGTACAAACCGGACTAATACAAAATACAGAAAACTTGATAATGACAATAGGAGGAACCAAAGATTCTTCTTTTCTCATCCCAAACACAAAACTATTGCCCCTCGCTGGCGCTACGTCTCCTACCACTCTACACCTGTAGGCTGACATCAAACACTTTCCATACACTCCAAACGGCTAAAACATATATTCATAAAAAACCCAAAACAACTTGCATTCGAAACACAAACAACAACAAAAACCCTAAAAAATATGGGGAAAAAATGGAATCGACGGATGCAAATACAAAATTCAAAGCATAAAAAGAAATTCACAATCCTTGTGTTTCATTTTAGGAAGAATTTCATATATATCCTTCCTAAACATCAAAATGTCATATGTACCCAACTTAATTTCTAAATATCATATTTACCCTTTATAAAATTTCAAATATCATATTTACCCTTCATAAAATTTCAAAATATCATATATGTCCTTTTTGAACATCAAAATATCATATATGTCCTTCTTAAATATCAAAATATCGTATATGCACTTTTTAAACATCAAAATATCAATGATAATATCTAAAATATACTCCATCTACAATATAATAATAATCAACAACAACAAGAACTAAACAATCAAAATATACATTCCATAGAAAGTGTTGAAGATGAATCTTTTTGTCTGTCAAAAGACCAATATTCCAATAATTTAGAAGTTCACATTTCATTATCATAGACGTAAGGATAATATGGTTCAATTTCTTAATTATTATTATAATTTTATGGTATAAAAAAATGATTATAAAATATTATAAATATTATAAAAAGGATTTGGACAAATATGATATTTTAAAGCTTTATGAAGGGTAAATATGATATTGAGAAATTAAGTTGGGCAAATATAATATTGTGAAGTTTAAAAGGGCATATACCAAATTTTCCATTGATTTTATAAGATCATGTGTTATAAATTACAAAAAATACTGTTTATATTTATCGTTTTTCCTTTACAAAGATGCATTGGCTTTCTCTTTGAAGAAAATGCAGAAAGAATGGGATGTTGATGCTTGAAGAGGAATAGAAGTGATGGGGTCGTAATGGAGAATAATGAATATCGTTCGGTTTCTCGTCCTCTTTCGATTTCGATTTCTAATTCTGGGGTGTGCTATTCCTCTCCGTCGGTGTTTGTTTGTCACTTGCACAGATGTAGGATAAACATACCGAAATCAAAAACACAAAACGCCACCATAGAGAAATAAAAGGACGAAAATCCACGACAGCAGCAGCGTCTAACACTCCGTGGGTTCCCAAAAGTCGATTATTAACAGGCATAGTGATGTAAGGGTGGATGTGTAGCAATAGACGGATCGATTTCATTTCAGAAGGCCGAGGAAATGTTAGTGGTTCTTCAGATTCACCATCTTCTTCGGATGGTAAAAAATCTCCGCAAAATACTTAGGAGAGAGACAGTGATAGGGAAGAACGGTGATTTCTTATTAGAAGGCGACAACTGGCGACATGCAAATGGATTGTGGGAGCGACAAATGGTAGAAGATAAGGCAAGAAACCACCGCCAACACAGATATTACCAAGGCCGGATTAAATAATAAAAAACAACAAAAAGTGAAAGGACAAGAAGAAGCAAAGAGGAGAAGCTGAAGGACCAAAAAAAGTAACACAAATTTAAACGTTAAAACCAGAAAGCATGAAAACTATAGGGACCGAAAGTGCATGAAGCCCCCTTTTTACTGTTCATAAGGAACAGTTTATAATATATATATATATATATATATATATATATATATATATATATATATATATATATATTTAAGATTTTAATATTTTGTATATTATATTATATTATTTCGGTTAAAATATTAAATAATTTATACTTTTATGAATCATATTTTCAACCATGATTTTTTTTATTTTGTGATAAAAATAATAAAAGTTAATTTCAAATAATTTTATTTTATTTTAGTGATGACTAGAAACACATTTTATGTTATAAGCTTCTTTAACCCACACCTAAATTCTAATTTATTTAATTTTTTCGTCATTCTCATCCAATCCTACCTTATTTTTATCATATTTTTAAAAATATGAATAGTATTTTGTCAAATATAAAACAATACTTTTCATTTCTAAAAAAAATAGAATTGAAGTTTTAATTGTTAATTTTAGTTGATATTTTATTTTACATATTTCTAGTTTATTTTTATCTACTCATTATAATTTCAATATAATATTTAATATTGGTATTACATTGTTATAGAATAAATTATATTAATTAATCATAAATATAAAGTTTTATATTTATGTATCGAATTCATATAGGAAATTAAATACAGGTAATTCCAAAAGAAGTTGCAAAACATGGTATATCTTACAAATACGACAATAAGTTCGAGGATGAACATTATCTTTACATGTCAGTTGAAGTTGCAAAAGAAGTGACATTGATAGAGATTGAAACAATAATGGATAAAAACGTCAATTCCAATAATTTCTTGTTATGATATAATATATTAAAGAAAAAGAAACTCACTTCAAAATGCATAACTTGATTATCTATAAGAAATTATTTCAACACATAAATATGTTTTAGTTTTTTCAAATGTAAGTGTAATATTTCTAGAAAATGCATGTTTAATGATTATTTAAAAGTGTATTATAAATATAGTCTTATTTATTTAATAATTTTTTTCAATAAATAGTTTTTATACAAATTCATTATATACAAACAAGTAATTTTGTCATAGTTTTATGACAACATAACTTATAATATTATTACAATGAGAAAAAATAGAATATATATATATATATATATATATATATATATATATATATATATTCTATTTTTTCTCATTGTAATAATATTATTAATTAGTAAAATTATGTTTAACAATCTATGTAAGTTACAAAAAATAAAATATTGATAGAAATATATATTTGGAATAAAAATATAAAGATGGAGATTAAACACTATTTACCTTATCTTTTACACTATTTTTAGAATAAAATAATAATTATTTTTTTTACACTATTTTTGGGATAAAATAAAAATGAGTTGGAAATGATCTAATACTATATTATGATTACTATCCCCTCCACTTATATCGTTTTCTTTTAATTTTTCAAGTACTTTATTTAGTAATTATTATATAATATTTCTTAGATAACATTTTACTTATTATCTGTTTTAGTTTAAAATAAAGATTATAAAAGTTATAAAAATAAAATAATTAACTATAACACAACTTTTACAACAATACCTTAAATAAATATTAATGAAAATTGAAACATAAAATACAAAAGGTGTTGTTAAAGATATATTAGAAAACTTTTTAATTAATTTTTTTTGAACCAACAAATATAATATTAAAAACCAAAATCTTAGGTAGTCACCTATAATTAATTTTTTTGAACCAACAAATATAATGTTTGTATTAAATACCATTAGTGCAGTTAAATGCATCAATGAGTTTCCAATTAATACTAATATGATTAATATAGTAATGAATAAAGAAAAAACAATCTTTGATGCATTTAATTGCACTAATGGTATTTAATACAAACATTTGTTAACATATATTCTTGTTAATTTATGATCGAAAATCTTAGGTAGTCACCTATAAATCTTGCTCCAAATAGATCACAAACACATAATTTTGTAAACGGTTGTTCCGACTCATTGTTGAAGTCTTGAAGATAAAATACAAGCAAAGCAATGAAGCTTTTTAACATATTTGGCTTTGCTACAGCTCTATTACTTATTACAACATCAATTGCAACAACGACATCGAGTAATTTACATATATAATTTTGTTTTGCTTGAATGTGTTTTTTTTTATAACATAAGTTATGTAATATATGTTGTCACGTTGTTTAGGTGATGGGAAAAATAAGATGAAGATGGTAGTCAAGTTATGTGATGTGAATCTGACATGGACAACCGGTTGTTGGAAAGAAAAATGCAACAATTATTGTCATTTCTGGAGGAAGAAATACTCATGGGGAACATGTTCGGATGCTCAAACGTGCAAGTGTCAATGGATTTGTTCATAATTTTTGAAGCTTATTATGTTGGTATATTTGATTGCCATGAATAAAAATTAGTTATGCATGTTAAGTTTTAAAAGATTGGCGGTTGTTTTGATTGATTCTACTTCAAATTTGACGATCAAATAGTCGTGACAAGTTTGATTGATCTGTTTTAAATAAATTAGTTCGAGTTGTATTTTATATGAATAAGGATAAAAATGAATAATTAAAAATAGCCAAAAAGTAGAATGACGATGGGTATGTTTTCTCACCAGGTTTTGAAATTCTTTAGGAACTTGAGTTTTTAATTAGTTTTTCTAAACAACGAATTAAAAAAATGTTTGAAAATACGAGTTTAAATTAAATGTTGATGAAAAATAAGAAATAAGTTAGTTTTTTTTTTTTAACAAAAACTCAAATTTAAACCCAAAAAAAAAAAAAAAAGTGTTTGAATGTACGAGTTTAAATGAGATGTTGATGAAAAATAAGAAATATTCATGAGCATTTGCCCAAATTCATCCAACGGTATGATTAGGTAGGGGGAAACTATGCACAAGAACTTTTATTCGATCCGTATACCCGTTTTAAAATATCCACATCGGATAATCTGTTATATAGTTTTGAATCGAATACCTTTAAAAAATGAATCTGTATTTTTATCCAGCTCGATAATTTGGTTAAATCTAATCCTGATAAAAAAAACGTTTAATTCCAGTTTTTGTGCACGCCTACGCTTGTGTATTGACAAATATACAAAATAAAAAATAAAAAATAAATAAAAGAAAAAACGTAAAGTGACATGTTACTGTTCTTTTGATAGAAAAATTGTTATTAATAATTGAAAATTGTAATTATATTGTTATTATGGATTTGTGTCTACTCTCATCGTCTGGAGTTATATTGCTAGGTAGTGAGTTGTTCTTATTCCGTTTTCGGTGGATACATTTATTCGGTGGAGTATTTGTCTTCTTTGGTGGGAATCCAGTGCAAGTGTTTTTGTCATTATCGAGTTTTGGGTTTTGTTGAATTTCCGCAATATTCATATAGATGGAAAGGTAAAACCGAAAATTTTTAGACATTTTTTTATGACATTGTAGCTAATTTTTTTTTTTTTTTTTTTTTTTTTGGGTTTCTAATAGGAAGAAAAAAAAAATGCATCGGGGGTTCTTGGTTGCAAAACCGTGCTCTAGTTTGTAAAACTTGGTAATTTTCTAATTTGTTTTAATTGGTTTTATTTTTTACTGTATTTCTGTCGTTCAAAAAAGAAATCTTGTTATTATGTTGTTCTTAGGATAAAAAATCTATAATATATGTAAAGCATTAAATTAAATGATATGATATTCTTTTCAGTGGGGCACCAAAAGTCCAAAACCATTGTATTCAATTTTATATTACTACGATAAATTCATATTTTTTTGGACTGAAACTACTAGAGCATTACTAGTGTTACTCTATGTACGGAATTTGAAATTTTGACTCAAAATTTACTTTGTTAAGACTAAAAGCTTTGATAGGATTGAACTTGAGAAACATTCTATTTTGAATGGCACATTAAATGTTTCACAAACATGTTCAAAATTTAAACTTGTTATATACACATTAACAAAGAAAAAAAAAACATTTTCAGAATTTAATATCCAATACTTACTTATAATGAAAATGTTGTATTTATATTTATAATTTATGAATTTATGAATGTCATGTGTTCCAAATTCCAATCATTATGAATCATAGACCTTAGACTCACGATCTAAAATTAGAAACTAACCAAAGGATGGATGTTGATCCCGCAAGAATCTCTAGCCCAAACAAATTTCAATTCTCAATTCATATTTACACTTACCATTTTCCTAAATTAATCATCTCAAATCTAATAAATGTTCTTCATTTCTTCTTTTATCAATCCTTCCATTCACAGCATAATCTAACGATTTTCCAGAAATATGAGAGAGATTGTAAGCATACACATCGGCCAAGCCGGAATTCAGGTCGGCAATTCCTGCTGGGAGCTTTATTGCCTCGAACACGAGATTCAACCCGATGGCTTCATGACCAGGTTTCTCGTTTTTCTTCAAAATCATCAAATCTGTTGATACACAGAAACTAAAATCAACGATTTCCAGGATTTCTTATTGTATTTGTATAGATTGATTCGATTTGTTATTTCTTTTCTAAATCGATGAATGTATCCTTGAAATCCATGGATATCATATGTTAATTTGTGTTTAAAATTAGGGTTTGTTACTGAATTTTTTGTGAGATTTGTTGGCAGCGGCGAGTCGCAGCATAGCACCGGCGACGATTCGTTCAACACGTTCTTCAGCGAAACAAGTTCTGGAAAAAACGTTCCGAGAGCTGTATTCGTGGATCTGGAACCGACTGTGATTGATGAAATCCGCTCCGGTAGCTACCGGCAACTCTTCCACCCTGAACAACTTATCACCGGCAAGGAGGACGCCGCTAATAATTTCGCCAGAGGACATTATACAGGTAACTCTTTAGCCTTTTTGTATTGGTTTTCTATTTTATCATGGAAGAAAAAAAGCTTTCTATTTATGTAACTTTAATGATACAAAAAATTTTGAAGATTCGTTATTTTAATTGAAGTGGATTTTTATTTTTATAAGTAACTAAAAATATTGTTTTATTATAACTTATTTGGATTTTGGATGTGTGAGCTTATGGTTGATTAATTGATTTTTTTTTATGTTGGTCATAAAAGGTGTCTTGTAGTTTTTTTTTTTTTTTAAATGTATTGACTTTTGTCATAAAAAAATTGTACATGTTCCAACAAAAACTACATTTTTCGACCAAAATTACAAAGATCATACATTTATTAAGGGACCAAAAATAATCATTATCTAAACACGTTACAAAAAATCTCAAAAGATTACTAGATTTATAAAAACGAAGTGTTCAAACTAATCACAACTATTACATAATTGATCAATGTGAACACAAATTTGTGTGCAGTGGGAAAAGAACTTGTTGATCTATGTCTCGATCGAGTTCGAAAGTTAGCAGACAATTGCACCGGTCTGCAAGGATTTATGGTTTTCAATGCAGTAGGTGGTGGGACCGGTTCAGGTTTAGGATCATTACTTCTAGAACGTTTATCCGTTGAATACGGCAAAAAGCCCAAACTCGGTTTCTCAATCTTTCCATCCCCCCAAGTTTCAACTGCAGTTGTTGAGCCTTTTAACAGTGTGTTATCAACTCACTCACTACTCGAACACACAGACGTTGTTGCATTACTTGACAATGAAGCAATATATGATATTTGTAGGCGGGCTTTGGACATCGAAAGGCCATCTTACACGAATTTAAACCGTTTGATTTCTCAAATCATTTCATCATTGACTACTTCATTGAGGTTCGATGGTGCAATTAATGTTGATATTACAGAGTTTCAAACGAATCTGGTTCCATATCCTAGGATACATTTTATGCTTTCTTCATATGCACCCGTGATCTCAGCTGTCAGAGCCCACCATGAGCATAACACAGTGTCTGAGATCACGACTGCGGTGTTTGAGCCGTCGAATATGATGGCTAAATGTGACCCGAGACATGGGAAATATATGGCGTGTTGTTTGATGTATCGTGGTGAAGTTGTCCCGAAAGATGTTAATACTGCTGTGGGGTCCATCAAGAACAAACGTACTGTTCAGTTTGTAGATTGGTAGGCTTTTTCTTTCGTATTAACTATTAACTATTTAAAGCAAAAAAGCAAGCGCGTTTAATGAAAAAACTAAGCAATATAAAAAGTTTCTTGATTTATATTTCTATAAGTAAATTGTGATTTTTTTTGAAGGTGTCCAACGGGTTTCAAGTGTGGAATCAACTACCAGGCACCGACAGTGGTTCCTGGCGGCGATCTTGCAAAGACAAGGCGAGCAGTGGCCATGATAAGCAACAACACGGCGGTGGCTGAAGTGTTCAACCGGATTGACCATAAGTTTGACCTTATGTTTGCAAAAAGAGCTTTTGTGCATTGGTATGTGGGTGAAGGCATGGAAGAAGGTGAGTTTTCAGAAGCACGTGAGGATCTTGCTGCTCTTGAGAAAGATTATGAAGAAGTTGGTCAAGATGCTGAGGAGGAAGGAGGAGAGGAAGAAGAGGAGTAATCATCCCATGTGGCTCTCACCTTTCAAAACTATATATATTTTATTTGTTGATTAAATTTTATATTTTAGAGTTCAAATATGCACAAAATATAAATCAAGTTCTAACATTGTATTCTTTTTTCCCACGAGTAATGTGGCTGATGAGTAATGATGTTTGTCTCCATATCATGTTGTATACATAAAATCTATTGGTTTTTTAGTCAAAATTTTTTTTTTTTCTGAAATGAATGTTCCCTTCGCCACCATCGTCGGTGTCTTTGTGTGACATTATCATAACAGACAGGACATTGTTTGTTAGGGCCCAACTTGTTTATCCAGTTTGATACTGGTTTTTATTCATTTAGGCCGAAGTCACTTTAGGTTAATTTTGAAATTGGAAAACAGGAATGTCGCTTGAGTTTCTTGATGAGCAATTGCCAAATGGCAATACACATGAAACGAATGGCAACGATTCACATCTTTGATAAGTGACTAACAGGTAATCGTCTCAGTCTAAATGTCTCATACTCTCATTTGGTTTTAAGAATCACAATCACAATCACAATCCAAATTTTATAGTCGTAATCACGAATTTATAAACCTTGTTCTCAGTTCTTGTCTTTACTCTTCAGTCTTAAAAAGTGACAATCATCTGCTTTTATGTTTGACTCTTCTAATCTTCTTTAATATTAATCAAAATTCAACTCAATAGTCTTTTTAAATCACTAAATAGGCATGTTTCTATTCTAACTTTCTATCTTTCTCTGATTCAATGGCTATAAATTATAATTGACTAATTTCTAAAGTATTTCTCTTTAATGAAGATTTTTACATTTCTGGCTTGGTTACTCAAGACTCAAGAACATAATTTGCAATATTTAGCTATTAACATGCCTTCTGGATTTAGCAACTAGCAATTCACAAACATCACATGAGTTTTCTTTTTCAAAAATGTACTTTATTGTTAGTTCATTTGATTGTGAACTTGATTGTCGGTGAATAATTGTAATGTGTTTGTTTTTTGTATTGAAACTAGAGTAGATTGTTTTTAAGCACACTTTGTTGATATTATACATGGAACATCTGAAAATGGATGAACAAATTATAAAATCTAGTAAGTTTATAATAATTCGGCTTATTGGTTGGGGTATTTTATCAAAAAGAAACATTTCTTTTTGATAAATCATTTCTTTTAGAAGGCATGTTTTCATTCTGTCAGAGCCTTATAAATCATTCATGCTACAGAATCATTCTTGTTGCCAAACAGGTAAGTCGAAGAAACAACCTAAAGTTTGGTGTGAAATAATATTTTAAAAGACATAACAAAATTATGCAACATAAAAAAAAAGCAAAATCTCTAACATATAATAGTTGATTAAAGCATGAAGCAAAAAAAAATTACATAAAATCTAATGCAAGATCCATGATTAAACATTTGTTTTCATAGTTTTTCCCCGATAAAAATGTGAATAACACTAACCAGAAAGAGTATGGTGATGATGATGATGATGATGATGATAATACTTCCTCAACGATTGGCCTTGGCAACTCTCTCAATCTCATCTTTCTTCTTAATCGCATAGCTACAACAAGAACAGATGAACAATGAATACATAAAATACGAATAAAATAAATAAATAGCAATTTTTTGTTTCGGGGATTCAAATATTCAACACATACCTGTTTGAAGAGCCCTTAGCAGCATTAATGAGCTCATCAGCAAGACATTCAGCAATGGTCTTGACATTTCTGAAAGCACTCTCACGTGCACCGGTGGTAAGAAGATAGATAGCTTGATTGACACGTCTTAGAGGTGAGATATCAACAGCTTGACGCCTCACAACACCAGCAGAACCGATTCTTGTTGCATCTTCTCTTGGTCCACTGAACATCATCAGTTACAATCAATCAGAAACCATGGAAATGTAAGGATGGTTGAAAAGAAGTAGAGTGAAACTGTAGAAGGTGATTGATTGTGTACCTGTTGATGACAGCATCAACGATGATTTGAATGGGATTAGCATCAGTTAACAGATGGATGATTTCCATTGCGTGTTTGACAATGCGAACAGCCATGAGCTTTTTACCATTGTTTCTCCCGTGCATCATGAGAGAGTTGGTTAATCGTTCAACGATTGGGCATTGAGCCTTCCTGAACCTCCTTGCTTGGTACCTTCCAGCTGTGTGAGGCATGTAAATTGGGTGCTTTGATGCGGTAGCAGTGATGTAATCCTCTACAGAAAGATCGGGAACCTGTTCACATGACATAGTTAACTCGCATAATATTTCTAAACCAACCAGATCGAGATTGAAATTCATGAGCTAGAAGTACAATACGATGAGCTTAACATGACACAATTGGTGAAGATATTAAAATGAATCGATGATACTTAAGCAGTTTACACACACGAATATCTACTGAAACATGTGAATTTGGCTTAATCGGTTAAGAAGATAACCTGAACGTCGTCGTAAGTCCAGCGGTTAAAAAGCAGGACCTCGCTGCGAGCCTTCCCGTCTTCAACAATAGGTGCGACGGCCTCCATTGCTAACGATTCTTACTCAAACTGTAAAGCAAAAGCCTTCGTGATTAGTGTGTTAACATGAACACGAAAAATACTGGATTAACTCGATCAAAATTGAACAAATTTGGTGAAACGTGTTGTCGTAGGTACATGGATTAAACAGATCGAAGAGGAAGAGTTAGCAAACCTAGAATCCGGGTGTGAGGAACAAAGCTGCTGGTTCTAACCTAAGCTCCGCTTCAGACGACGAAAGGGGTGATAAAACCCTAATTGGTTGTATATAGTATGCTTGTGGTCAGTGAAGGCTTGATTATTGGGCTTGACTTGTAGGCCCAATCACATGGTTTTTTAGATGGAGATCAATAGGTCATTCCATTATCCATATAGTAGTAGTAGAGTTGAATTTCCGCAGGCTTGACTAAAATAATTTGGGCTTTGCAAAAAAATTAAACAAGTTTGATGGTGATTCAAGTATGGTGGTAATCTCGATAGGACACCGTCCGAAATGTAAATAAACGGGTTTAGATTATTTTTTAAGTTGGCCCGTCTTTCTCACATAATAAATAAATCGTGTTTGGATTGGTATGTATGCTTAGAGGTCAACCCATTAACCCATTAAACCATATTAGCTTCAAAAACATATATACCAATTTGAGATGACAATTCTCCCAAGAATAAAAACAATAAGAGTTTAAACAATTTTACGTGTCTTTTCATATCTTCAAAAAGCAAATTAAAAATAAAAAATAAATAATAAATAAATAATAAATAAAATAAAAAACAAACTAGATATGAGGAACTAATGTTGGTATTGTAACGTCCCAAAAATTAGAGCTAAAAAATTCATTTTTATTTAAAGAGACCATCAACCAAACATTTCTTGTGAAACCATATTGAAATCAAAGTATGTTAATAAACATCCAAATACATCAAGTCCATTTGATTTCTGGATACATGTCAAAGCTAATGGGAGCATAATTGTTATGTTGATATTGCAAGTTAGTAATACTACTTGTAGGGAACAAAGTTTTGTTTGCGAATTGCAAAGTTTAAATATTTTTGCTATAGTTAGACTTAAGGGAGATGGTGTTCATACTTCTTTTCGAATCTAAAGGTTTAGATCAAATGGTTTAATAGAGCTTAGTCTTGGACATTTATGAATGTCATGTTAAAATAATTTAATCTTAATCCTAAACCCTCTAGATTTCGAAAATGTAGGGTATAGGATAATTATCCAATTAAACAACAATTATCCAAACAAGGAACCCTAAAACCGTACGGTAATTTCGAAATCAAGGGATGGAGCTAGGGTTTTTCAAAACCCTAACCCTCTTTTTGATTAGGGTTTATGGAGGCTAGGGTTTTTCGAAAACCCCTCAAACCAAAACCCTAAAAACGAAAACTTTGGCCTTTAGGGTTTAATAGCTATAAACCCTAATTTGCAATTCAACTCTTATAGCAATTCAAATTAAAACATAACCAATGGCTCTGATACAACTTATGGGTTTTACGTAAAGTAAATAAACTAGAAAACAGCTCCAAAGTTCAGATGCAGCCTACTTTGGATCTGTGTTTTAATTATTGAACATATAACTTTGAATTGCAAAACAAAAACTCTAAATAGGGAGGCTATTTTCCGAAAACAACTAATTAGGGTTTTTAGAATCACATACCTTTCAATTGTTATAGTAACAATTGGTAATCCTCGATCTTGATCTTCTTGGAAACCTAGCACCACAATTGTAATTCCTTTAATGGAGTCACACCCAAGAGCTAGCAAGAAGGACAATGTGTGTGTGTATATATATATATATATATATATATATATATATATATATATATATATAGAGAGAGAGAGAGAGAGGTTGTGTGTATGTGTGTGTGAGGATGAGTACGTAATTTTCGGCCTAGGTTTCTTTTAGAGAATGAGTACTGAATCTGAGAGCCATAGGGTTCCTCTTATAGTTGAAGCAGCTAGGATTTCAGAGATAACACTAATGTTCTTTTTCTTATGGCCCAAGCTAAACCATAGACCTTTACTAAAGCCCTTCGACGAAATCATTAGGGTTTCCCCTAAGAATTTCGTCCACCTCCTCCAAGGAGGTTCTGGAGCCTTCCATCTAACTATTTTAATAATTTCAAACTAGTCCTTGTACTTCATAATTAATATAATTAACCCCAAAATCAATTCTAATTAGTTTATGGTTAACTATTAATCAAACATTATGATTTATAATTAATATATTAATCTCATAGTATATTATTAAATCATTTATATTAATTTATTAGTCTTATAATAAATTAATCTCTCTCCTTTCATAATTTCATTGTCGAGTTGCTAGGTTTGAGGGCAACTGTAACACCCAAAGTTTTAAAGGCCAAGAAGGGAAAGAAAAGCCCTAATTTTAAGGGTCGACTCGGCGAGTCCAAGGAGGGACTCGGCGAGTCCGAGCGGGATCCGGGTCAAGGTGTAAGTGGCCAACTCGGTGAGTCGGCCAAGTGGACTCGGCGAGTCTGTTCTGTGCGAGGAAAACCATGAATCCGGGACTTTGGGCGCTATTTAAGCTTCTTATTCTCTCCATTAGGGTTCCTTAGAGCCTCCCTTGTTCAGAAAACGAAGCCTAAGCCTCCATTGTTGTAAATTCAAGCTTCCAAGTCATTTTTGGGTAATTTAAAGGAAGAAGAAGGAGGGGAATCAGTAAAGCTTCAAGGATTTGCTTCAAATCTGGAGTTTGTGGAACCTTTCTGAAGTATTGAAGGTATTAAGTCATTTCCTTCCCTTAGATCAAATCTTGGTTGTGAGTTTTAGGGCTTTTAAGCCATGATTAGCCACCCTTATGGGTTAGAAGCCGGATCTGGAGTTGCTACTTCAGATCCAAGTGTGTTATGGTCTGGAGAAGCATAAAGTATCAGCCATTAAGTCGATTTTGAAGCCCCTTGGCCTTAAACCCTAGTTTATGGCATATTTTGCCTAGATCTCCTTCCCTACACGTAAAGTTTGCAACTTTACGTGTGGAATAGGCTTGGGAAGGGTAGATCTACAGTTTGGAGTCCATGCATGACTCTAAAATCCTATGCATGTAAGGAAAACTGAAGGGACTCGGCGAGTCCTTTGAGTGGACTCGGCGAGTAGCATGAAGTTGTGGAGAAACTCGACGAGTGGGATGAACAACTCGTCAAGTCGTATGAAGATTGCCTTGTACTCGGCGAGTCAGGTCGCGAAACCCCAAATCCTTCGAGTTGAGACTCGAATCAGTGAGTCGGGTGGAGACTCAGTGAGTTGGACAGGTCTAGACTCAGAAATCGGTAGACTCGGCGAGTCATGGACTGACTCGACGAGTCGAGTCACGAATGGAAGGAATCTGAACATTATGAACTCGGCGAGTCAGTAGGGTGACTCGGCGAGTAGGGTTGACCTGGAAGGTTGACCTTGACCAGGATTTTGACTTGGACCAGGGTGGACTTGGTTGTCTTTCGGGGGTCAGTTAGACTCAGTGTTGCATTGATATTGGTAATTCGGGGAGCAAGGGGATCAGGAGTTCCGTGAGTTGTTGGGAAGCAACTAGTGAGATCATCAGCAAGTTCAGCCATTGCAGGTGAGTTTCCCTTTGTGTGAATGGGTCTAAGGCCACAATGCCGACCCATGTAGTTATGAATAGAAGACCCGGGGGTTAGCCCTAGGCACAGTATGCTAGTATTATTCTCAGGACGAGGTCCAGTAATAGCGGGCGGGTGCCCAAGGAATTGTTTATATGATAGTTTATACTTGTTGTCTGTGTGATACATGTATGTGCCTGGTAGGGAGGTGAGTGGGGGCGAGGTCTCGTATCTCACCAATAGCAGAGTGTGGATGGGGTTCCATATCTCATTAGTAGCAGAATACGGGCGAGGCCCAAACTAGAATAGGAGTGAAAGTGGGCTAGGCCCGTACCTCACTACCATTAGTAGCATGGACGGGGTTCCATGACTCATCAGTAGTAGGACATGGGCGAGGCCCAGGATAGGCGAGGCCTTAGGACAGAACCAGTTGCATGTGTTAGTTATGTGTTGTGAAATGTTTATGTGTTATTATTTGTTGACGGGCGAGGCCCTGTGACAGGCGAGGCCTAAGTAAAACCGATCTGTATCCGAGCGGGGCTCGAAGCCAGGCGGGGCCTAGAGCGGTGAGGTCGTTGTAGCGAGCGAGGCCCGAGGTAGGGGGCGAGGCCCGAGATAGGGGGCGTGGCCTAGTATGTGCAATATGTGGTTATGCATGGTATGTGGTAGGGTGGGTAACTCACTAAGCTTCGTGCTTACGGTTTTCAGTTTTGGTTTCAGGTACTTCCGGTAGCGGAGGGAAGAGCTCGAGGTGATCGCATGGCACACACCATAGATTAGACAGCCTGGGAATGTTTACTCTGATAATGAACATGTGTTTTGAAAACTTATACTTATATTATGTTTTGGAATGATGACTTTACTTTAAGTGATGATTTATTAAAAGAAATTTTGGGTCTTAAATTTTGGGTCGTTACAGCAACCCAAAAGGATTGTGCTGCTTTCAATTCAAGTACATATCAATTATAGTTGTGGGCTTAGACACTTAAGCCAACATAAACACAGTGAGGAAACTTACCTCAAGATGCATAATCTCTCATATAAAATCTCAGTCTGCTGGTCAAGAACCCCCACCCCCTCCCCCCCACTCCCGCACTAACATCATCAAATAATATCCAACTAATAATTGGATCTCGACACATAATCAAAAATCTAAGATTATTTGTAAATATGTGGATTTTCGTGATGATGAAAATGGCTGATTTGGGTTTGTTCTTTCTTGATTATCAAAATAGAAACCTACAAATCAAAATTGAAAGAAATTGATTTGAGTTTGTTCTTGTTTGATTTTGTCACACCCCAAAACCGGAACGGCGGAAACGTTATGGGGTGGATGATGTCATGTCAAGTATCACAACACATGCATTATAGTAATCAAAGTACAACAAAACATTGCATTAATAGTAATAGTTCCACATAGTTTACATAACAGGGTATCAAAGTAATACAGAGAATTGTAATAAGAACAGCATGGTACTAAGCTATATTCATCAACAGCTCCGGGGATGTACCTGTCTAATGCTAAGCTGAGAATACAAGTTATTTGAAAAACGAGTATCAACATTTTTACAAAATGCTGGTGAGTTCATAAGTAATTAGTGACATTTTATTCAAATAACTTTATAATGTAGTAGTTTAAGAGTTTACAGTGTATTAGAGTTCTTTCCAGAAAATCCTATATTTTCTTTAATAAAAGCAGCCTTCTACCAAGACTGGACGGAGTTATGTGGTAAAAAGTAGACTCTAGGAGAGTATCGAACGAACGATACGCCTGGTTCCGTCTAACAAATGGAGACACAGACCCCAGAAGGTACCAAATGAAAGGTACAGCTGGTAAGGTCTGAAACAGTGAATACAGACCGCAGACAGTATCAAATGAAAGATACATCTTGCAAGGTCAAAACAGAGAATACAGACTGCAGATAGTATCAAATGAAAGATACATCTTGCAAGGTCAAAACAGAGAATACAGACCGCAGATAATATCAAATGAAAGATACATCTTGAAAGGTCAAAGCAGAGAATACAGACCGCAAACAGTATCAAATGAAGGATACATCTTGCAAGGTCAAAACAGTGTGACTCTGAAAATAAGTTACCAACATACAATGTAAATTGCCGGTGAAATACCGTTACCTTAAGGCCATGAATTATAAGGCAACCAAGGATACTCGTAACCATACTAACCAACACTAAAGTACCTGACGCCCTACAAGCGTCTATAAAATATGTCAGTTGTCACCCCTTGGCTTGGTGGGTCGTGGACTGTAACTAGCTGTCAGGGTGCGGGGGTGTAAATCCCGTATAGATCTATACACACAATGTTCGCTCTCCCTACAGGAGACTCTGGTTACCAACTAGACGACGGAGAAGGCCGTGTCCCGAAGATGCATCCCAAATAGTGGGTAGAGACTTCCAAATAGTGGGTAGTGTGTCTTTAATGTAAGTATTGAACTAGAGGTAGAGACTTCCAAATAGTGGGTAGTGTGTTTCTAATGTAAGTGTTGAACTAGAGGTAGAGACTCGTAACTGAACTGACTAGAGCATACATGTACGTCTATACTCGTATACATAATATGTAACTAATGAATCAAACAACCTTCGGACGGCCATCCGATCCCACCAGACCACATCTCAACGAAGAAAAGGAAATAGGGCGGACGAGCCTTCCTAAGACTTTCAAATCATTATTTATATGTACCTATACAAGCACAAACATACATCTAACTACGAATGAGTATGTATTAAGTAGAAGTGATTTTTGTGAAGTAGGAGTGTCTAACGAGTGAAGTAGGAGCGGTCGCAAGTGAAGTAGGAGTGTCGAACAAGTATAAGCATATCACAAAGTAGAAGCGACGATAAGTGAAGTAAGAGCGTTTATAAAGTATAAGCGACTACAAGTATAAGTGAAATAGAGACAATAACCGGTATAAGCGTACCACGAAGGAATTGCGTTATCAAGTAGGAGTTTTAAATAAGTAAAGCGAAGCAGTAGTAACAAACAAGTAAAAGTATACGTCGTAAAAGGGAACTTCGATGAAAACCTTGGAAAAACCTTTATACTCAGGGAGAATCACATTCGATATTCTTTGGTAAAATTAGTTTGAAAAACTTTATAAATCCTTGGAACCTTTATAAACCAGTTTAAAATGAACTTAGATAAAACAATATAAGTAAGGGTTTTGAAACAAATGAAAACCTTTTTGAAACCATCATAGTATCCTACTCGGTAAAAAGTGTACAGTGTGGTAAAATTCTGTGCATGCGGGTTATCAATCACATGTGATCGATATGATAACTGACATGTTTAACTTGTATTCCCCCCTATAAACATGTAACAACATTTAAAAGGTTCATTCAGGGGTATGAACTCACCTGATGTAAGTAGGTCCGACGGAGGTGCCGGTTGGGTATTCGGTGTCACGTAAAGACTTGAACACACTCAATGACCTATTTAACATGTGATAACATATGTTCACATACAATTAGTATATTTAATACTAATTAAACAAATATACGCACTCAAAAGGAGCGGAAAACACTTTGGTTAAGTGTTTAGGGTTTCCCGGGTAGCGTCTAAAGGTGTGTATGGCTTAGGAATGGAGTTTACTATCTGAGAGTAAACTCTCAATGCTATGTTTACGGCCTAGGGACATCTCACCATGAGTTTACGGCTGTAAACTCATGGTGAGGGGTTCTAGTGTGTTTTAAGGCTTCTAACTTGTTCATGGAATTATTCTAGGTTCAAAACTATATAGTATGAATGGGTTTAAGGTCTATAAGGGCATCATTAGGGAGTTTACGGCCCATGAACCATCCCTAAGGGAGTTCACGGCCGTGAACTCTCATTCCTTGAGTTTAATGAAGTTTTAAGCCCTTAATTCACTCCTAGCATTTTATGGTAATAGTCTAAGGCCATTTGGGGGACAAAAACCAACATTTTGGCATCATTAAGGGTGTTTACGGCCTTGACATGTGTCTGGGCTGTAAACTCCTTTTAACCCCTTAAATCTTTGTGTTTGGATGATCTAAACCCGAAATAGCAAGCCCCTAATTCATGTATAAGCCTAAGGGTGGTTTGGGAGTGTGTTTAGGGCATTTTGACAAGGTTTAGAGGTGTTTACGGCCTAAGCATGTGCTTGGGCCGTAAACTCTCTTTTATGCCCTAAAATCCTATGTTTTGATGATTAAACACTCCTAGACAAATTCCTTAATTGGTTCCTAGGCTCAATGGGACAAGTTCGGGTCATTTTGGCCACATTTAAGGGGTTTACGGCCCTAGAAATTTCTTGGGCCGTAAACTCCTCTTTGACAGCTTATATGGTTGAATTTTGGGGTATAATCACAAGTCATAATGTTTAGAACAAGCTAGGGTAAGTGGACTTACGATTTGGAAGCGTTTGGTTGCGGATTCGGGTAAAAAACGAGTCTAGAGAGAGAGTCTAGAGAGAGAGGGTGGAAAAGGCTCAAATGGAATTTACTCCCCCTTATATATGGGTGGGAGTTGGAGCTTAGTGATATTCTACCCAATACTGTCATTTAACGGGGTTGTTGGTCGCACCCGATTTAGTGGTTGTAATAATAAAAACTAACTTTTCCAACTAAATGGAAATGTGTATTATGAGTTTTTATTTCTCTTATCACGACTGAACGACATAAATAAATGAAATATTTATTTAATTGGCGACCTCTAATTAACGAAACTTTTATACAGTGGAATATTCCGTTAACGATAACGGGGTAATATAACGGAATAACTTTGGGTTGTCACAAATTTATTTGTGGAAATCGAAACTTAAACCTCGAAACCCTTATTATCGTGATCTACTATACAAAAACGAAGAAAATACACACTATATTTGATGAATGTATCACATAAAATTAGAAAGGAAGAGTAGTGCTTCTGTAAGATTATTTGTAAATATGATGTTTTATAAATTCAAAGTTCACAATATCTATAAATAAATAATTATATGGAAGAAAGTTGTGAATTTATTCTAAGATATACTTTGCCTTAGTCGAGTAGTTGTGTGATGTAGTTGCTAATCGCATCGGCGACGCATCTTTCAGCCACTCCATCTTCATCCTTGTAGCCTCTGCATACAAATCACTATTTAAGTGCATAGAAAATTAGAAATGGTGGACCGGAAAAGCAAGAAATAATCACCGGTACCATTTCCCACTTATGATATATTGGTAAGTGCAAGGGGTATCAGTGTATTGAAGCGATACAGATTTGGGACCGAAGATAACTTTCAATGCAACTATTAATGTGATTATTCCAATTATACTGAGTATCATCCATGTAACGATCGTGGTCGGGATTCTTACTCTTAGATCTAATATTCAAATCACTAGAATTTCGATAAAAGAACTTTATAGTTCACTACAAAAAGAATGATCATTGACAATCTCAAAAATATGATTTTTAATATCAAAATATATAGAATAACTGTCCCCATTACTATCTTTCACTAACAAAGTATCATAAGAGAAAAAAATTCCGAATGACCTTCGACGGCCAAAAAAAGATCAGCACTAAATCGTCTACACTAACAATCCATCATTCTCCCCCCAAACAACGATTTTAGTAAATAACCAAACATGATACTTGGGCTAAGCGTCAAGTTGGTTATTTTTCTTACATATCCTCCTCCCGTATGAGTGTGATTTTGTGCTCCGATTCAAGAGAGATAAAGGGATGGGACCGGTGGATTAAAGAGGTGGGACCCATTGTATTGTCATAACAATATAAATAGTTATAAGAAATAAATTAAATAAAAAAGAAATTACCAATGACACAATAGTCTTTTTATATAGTGCATGGACTAGCCATACAACGAAAACATACTATGGTGTCTGAGTTTAAAAAAAAATGTTAGGATCCAATTACACAAATTACCTTAAACAACAGGGACCAATCTTGTAATTTACTCTAAATTAATGAAAATTTGATTTTTCTTTTATAACTCAACCATCGGAAATCTGTAAACATAAAAACTGCCTCCGGCTCCTTCAACATCGACGGACACCTTCTTCCTACACCATTAGCCGGCCATCAGACCTACCATCGCCGTCGACCAGCAGCGCATCTCCGCCGTCAGCTCCTCTGCGCCGATCTCTTCCCCTCGTCCCCGACGGTACGTCTATTTCTATTTCGATTTCGATTTCGATTTTGACCTAATCTACAACAGTACCTCGAACCTAATTTCTTCCCTTTTCCTGTCTCTTGGCACCACCTTAATACTGATTTATTGATTAATCTGCACCACTACCTCGATTTTGAGTTTAACCTAATCTGTACATTGTCTTGCTTTGTTCCAGTTCTATACACCAACTGTTAGAGAAAAAAATAATTCAATAATGGAAGCCAGTTGGTTGAATTTCTGAATAACTGATCTTCAAATATGATGCTTGTAATTACGAAATTCGATACATCTCATGAGTTTCTGTCTAGTGTTTATTAGTTTCACTTTGGCGAACATCTATATCAACTAATCAGAATCTGATCCCGTATCCGATTTAGAACAGCAGACATATCAATGCCTGCAGAATCATGTATTTTTGGCCAATTCGATGCAGAAAAAATATGATGGATCATGGATGCTTATGTAGGCTTTAGAAACTGATATCTTCTTGTCAACTTAATTGACATTCAGGATACATTTAATGTATTTAAGTCTATCCATAATCATTTAACAGAAGATTGAATTATTGTTTTTAGGACATGTATATAGGGTTCTCTTAAGTTTTAACTGACATTTTTATTTCAGGAAAACCTACTGTAAATGGCAACAGCAACTTATCCACCTCCTCCACCATATTACAGACTCTACAAAGATTATGAACAAGACCCCACCTCTGCTCCAGAACCTCCCCCTCCTATTCAAGGAACTTACCTCTTATATGGTGCCAATTACACTGTAAGCTCATCTTCTTAATAACAACATAATCAAATAGTATATTTTCATCATACACATTGTCAAATTTGATTCTTTTATATACTAATTTTGTTTGTAGACTGATGATGTATTGCCAAGTTTGGAGGATCAGGGTGTTCGCCAGCTGTACCCAAAAGGCCCAAATGTTGGTATGTTATAATTCCATTTTCTTTCTGTTTTTTTATTTTTCCATAATTGGTAGTTGCATTTTCGATTAATTTAATTAATTTTATAGATTTCAAGAAGGAATTGAGGTCACTAAATAGGGAATTGCAGCTGCATATATTGGAGTTAGCTGATGTTTTGATAGAAAGGCCATCACAATATGCAAGGAGAGTGGAAGATATTTCTCTTATATTCAAGAATTTGCATCACCTTCTTAATTCATTAAGGCCACATCAGGTAGAATTATGTCTGATTAAAATTTTAATTAACTTAATTTGTTCTTATTTCAAGACCAATTTACTTAAATACCCAAAATACCCCTTTTTTCAGGCGAGAGCAACACTTATTCACATACTTGAACTTCAGATACAAAGACGAAAGCAAGCTGTGGAGGACATCAAAAGGCATGTTTTGTACATTTCATGTCAACACAAATAGACCCTTAGTTTAAGAAGTGTTTGTATGAATAAAATGATTTTTCATATGAAGTATTCCATTATATACTTTTTCTCGTAAGTCTTATTTTTATGTTTGACTTTTGTAGGAGGAGAGAAGAAGCACAAAGACTTCTCAAGGAGGCACTTGGGACATTGGAGGGACAATAAAAATAAAAAATGTTTAACTACCAAATCAACAAGTGTAGTATTTTTTTTTTGTGCACTAGCACCTAAGATTTCTATGGTTGTAAATGTTTCACATGAGTCTTTATTTTTATTATACTAGAGTATATTTTAGAAAAGGAAACCGAGCATGTTAAACCCTAATTTTGTTTCTCATTATCTGTTTCATTACAAAAGATGTTGAGACATGGTAAGACAGGTTGAGTTCTAGTGGTTGTATGTTTGATGACGAGACGAGGACATTTATATTTTTTGCAAAGATCAAGTGGTTCCATCTTTTTGGGTGTGATGAAAATTTACAGTTTTTGTTTCATTAACATCAGTCTGACTATCAGCTAAAGTTAAATACATGATAAATAGAAGAGAAATTAAATATCCTTCTACTTTTCTTCATAATTATCTTCTTACACATGTGAAATGATGACAAATATCCAAAAAATATAACTAATTTTATTAAAATATAACACGTGTCATCATTTTATATAGAGATTGATCATCTTAGAGGAAGTATGCGATTTGAGGATTGTTCGAATATTTGAGCTATGCAAAAGACCAAGTTGTGCATAATTTTATATTCTTTTGGTAGATATTTATAATGTAAAAATATATTAATTGGATGATGTTGAACTTCATTTTGATCCAATGGTATTATCGTTAGGTTATTATGACTTTATGATCATGTGGTTAGATTGCCTATGATGGAGATGAAGTGGGGGTGATTTATCATTAGCGTATTTTTTAGTGTCTAAATTGATGATATCAGAACCTGGTGGACTATAACTGCCAGGAGTTGACATTTAAAGGGGTGAAAATAGTCATATCGTCTAACTTTAAGCCACGTAGAACCTTAGAAGTTTCTGGAGACAAAGCTGACCCTAAAAAACTCTGTTGCGTGAAATTTAATCAGTTGAATCGCTGCGGATTAAGGCACGGATATAGCTCGATCGATTTTGCTGCAGGTATTGTTCTAATGTTCTTCGTCATAGTTGTACGTAGTTGGTGATTTATTTTTAAGCGTATGTATTTTCTCACATTTGGAATTTAATTGCAATTTTGTGTATGATGATATGTTCTGATAATCTGATGAAATGTTTCTATTAATTAACCGTTATCGTGATCGCCTTGTGATTGTAATCTGTAGGTATTTCTCTGATTTCTTCGTACTTTAGTCTTATATGATTTGGATCTTATTTGCAGTTCCACATCAAAAATTTTGTTAGATCAATCGCTATTTTTGTTCATAGTTTATACGCGAAATACATCAATCTATTCACACTTGTAATTATTCGGTTTTAGCGTTTCGTAAATTTATGCATCTATTCCCTCTTTCAGTTTCATCCTCACGTATTGATTCTCATAGTTATTACCTCGAATGTATCAATCTTTTCATCCTTGCTATTAGCCTTTGCGTTTACTGAATTTTTACGCTTGTATTCGTTCTTTGTCTATTTCACATCGCTTTTTGTTAGATCAACAGCATCCATCTCTTTTCATGCTTGTTGATTGCTGTTTTAGGTCCATTACATTGCAGATTAGATTTTTCATTTTTGTGTTTGAAAAACACTAAATTGAGGATTATGAGGTAATTGTAGTTCATTGCAATCAACATTCTTTAACATATATTGGCTACAGGGTGAAGCATGAGGGGTAGAAGTTACAGCTACAGCCCTTCACCACCAAGGTACCATAGCAGAAGGAATCGAAGCCCTAGCCCAAAGCGTCATGCTAGAGATCTTCCTACTAGCCTATTGGTTCGCAACCTTCGCCTTGATTGTAGGTTCGTTCCAACATTCTTTCTTTTTTGTGATAAATATTTGAAATATAAACCAATGATCATCAATCATTTCACAAACTCATTGTTTGCAGACCAGAAGATCTTCGTGTGCCATTTGGAGAGTTTGGCCCTCTGAAAGACGTTTACTTGCCACGAGACTACTACACAGGGTGAGCATATTCTTAACTGAATATTCGTTTGTTTATTACAAGTGTTGAAGACAAATGAAGTTAAAAAAGATTACCATGAAGACTGAAGAAAGTTGGTTATAAAACATAGTGAAGAACTTCACATTAAAAATGTAAAGGTTAGCATTCGTTTTTGATGAAAATATTTGGCTCAAGCTTTTGCCGGATATTGAGCGAATTACAAAACAAAACCATTATATTTTGGGGTTTTACCATTTATACTTTCGATCCTACATATGTTTTAATTTTATAATATTTATCTACAGAGAGCCACGTGGATTTGGTTTTGTTCAATTTCTTGATCCAGAAGATGCTGCAGAAGCCAAATATCAAATGGATGGTCAGATCCTTCTTGGTAGGGAGCTCACAGTTGTGTTTGCTGAAGAAAACAGGAAGAAGCCTTCAGACATGAGAGCAAGAGAACGTTTCAGGTAATAAAATTATTAATATCAATATTTATTTATTTATCCAATGAAAATTAACGTCTGAATAAATACAGAGGCAGATCTTATGATCGTAGAGTGTCTTCTTCTTCTTCTTTCAACCGTTATTCTCGTTCCCCGCCACGTGGCAGATCATATCACCATTCTCCTCCTAGACGCCGTCATCATTACTCAAGGTAGGCAGTTTAATGTGTTGTGATCTTGACACGTAGGACGGATTTAATTTAATTTAGTTTTTGTCACGTAGTGGCATGTGATAAATAATCTCTGCCACGTGGGATAGAATACATGTCTACCCAATTAAAACGCAACAACATGTAATAACAGTTGGTTTTGAATTTCATTATTGAGAAATTGACATTAAGTGTTTGATGAGTTGATGTGTTTGGATATGGAATAGGTCAATCTCACGAGACCGAAGCTACAGGGACAGATACAGGTCTTATTCAAGGTCTCCATATGGTTCCAGGAGTCCAGAAGGTTATTAGTTGACAATTAACAGAGTCTTTAATTTATGGATTATGAAATTCCGTTATGGAATCTGGATGTTGATTTTACGTGAACAACTTGATATAATATATATATATATATATATGCATTTAGACTAGATATCTACTTTTTTAGAACTTATTTTTGTCTCTTCAAAATTGTAGAAGACATTTAAGATGTGCCACAACTATAATATCTCCATCTCGTTTTTTTTTTTTCTTTTAATTTTATTTTAGTAGGATAAGTTTTATTTTTAAAGGATACAAAAAAGCCAACAAAAACAAATATGTTCTGGTTGTTTTTATGGGTCCATCGTTATATTTCATCAGTTTTGCTGGTTTAGAATTTTGTTATGTCGAGCATTTTAACATTAGTTTATTTTTTACTAGTTGTGAGATTAAGTATTATATGGGTTGATTAAAAAAAAGTTAAATAAAAATGTTAAAATATTTGAGAGTTTTAAATTTATAAGAAAATAAAAAAATAATGAATTGTTATAATGAAAATGTGTTTTATCTTTTAAATTTGAATAAATAAAAATTTTAATGAACTTTAATTTTGGAAATTTTAAAATTAAAAGGTAAATTCATTAATAAAATTGATATCTATTTATTATTTATTACATTGAAATATTATGTGAAATTTAATGAAATATAAAAATTTATAAAATGGCATGTAGAAAAAAAAATTAATTTAAATTAAATAAAAAATAATATTTAACAAATTAAATAAAATTATGATGAACGGCAAAAAAATAATATAATTATTTATTAGAGCTTGCAAAAAAAAAAAAAACTTATAAACTAGTTTATTTATTTTAAGAAAACTCTGTTTAGATTAATGTTTTAACTAGTTTATTATATAATTTAGGGCAAATTACACAAATGGTCCCTATGGTTTAGGGTAATTTGCATGTTTGGTCCCTAACTTATTTTTCTAACTCGGAAGGTCCCTACTGTTTGTTTTTGTTACACGTTTGGTCCCTGTCTTACATAAAAAGTCTATTTTTCTCTTGATTTTTTAATTTATTTAAATAAACACACCCCCAACCCCATCCCCTCACCTTACCTTACCCACCCTACAATTTTTTTCCTATTTAAATAGCTGTCTTTTTACGTAAGATAGGGACCAAACACGTAACAAAAACAAAAAATAGGGACCAATCGTGTAACAATAACAAACAATAGGGACCTTCCGAGTTAAAAAAATAAGTTAGGGACCAAACTTGCAAATTACCCCAAACCATAGGGACCATTCGTGTAATTTACTCTATAATTTATTAATTTTAAAAAAGTCAAAGCTTCTATATTTTATAGCGTGCATTAATGTTATTTTATTTATTTCTGTTATTTTTTTAATCGGATTATAATTATTTTTCACTTATCAGTTAGTTCCGAACATATCCTAAATTTGTAATGATAGAGAATGTTTGTGTTTTATTGAAATTTTTGATGTTAAGTGTTCCGCTGAAGGCACTAATGGCCATTTTAAGACGCTAAGATATTTCCAAAACGGTCCATATAGAAAAATTGTCAAATGTGGAAGGTATGGCTGACAAAATTAAAATATGATGATTAAGTCACAAATGTATTGATTAAACTATAAAAATAATTTAAACATAATTATATATATATATATATATATATATATATATATATATATATATATATATATATATATATATATATATATATATATATATTTTATCGAAAGACTAGTTTCACAAGTAGCTTATCCTTTATAGCAACTGGTTTTCATTTATTTATTTATTTTTAAATTTGTTGGGTTCTTTGCCAAACTTTACGAAACCTTCTATGTTCGTTAGCTCGCCTAAAGAGTCTTAGCTTAGCTCACTGATTGCTTTCTTCACTCATACGACCATATTTGGCACGAAAAAATTGGCTATAAAATAATATGTTGCAATATAAAATTCCTCATAACACGCATTTAGAAAGCAACACAATCTTGTCTTGTATTATAATTTAATATGTTAAACATGCTCTTTGAGGTTTTAAATTTGAACCATAGTAGGAGGATAAGACATACGGATAAGATTCGCGGGGATTTATGTCTATTTAATTTTTGTTGTGCCTTCTTTTTGAAATTAATTTATTTATGAATAATTGAGATGTCAACTCGCTGTGCCCACTTTATCTTGATTCGTATTTCTTTACTGTTTGTTTGTGAGGATTGGAAATGGGCAGATGTAAACGTCGACTAATTTCTAGAAGGAATTGATTTTCTTCGTTGGTTATTATAAAGTCGTTTGTAACGTTATCTGCAAGAGACATATCATGCTATTAATATAGTGTGATGTGATCACTCAATAATTTAAAGACAACAGGTTGATTAATTTATTTTATTTAAAATGGTAAGTCTGTTAAATTAAACGGTGTCAAAAGGTTGAATTAATCAGTGAAATGGTAGATGTATCTCATGTTTTATGATTAACTTTTTTATAGAAATGACAACAATATCAATTTTTTAAAAATCTTTTACAAAAAAGTACCTGATGATTTTTAGAAATGGATAGTTATCGGTAAAAATCACTTAAATTTTAGATAATTATGGTAAAATACTTATGAAAATCGAATGTAATAGTGTTTGTATTTTTTTAGTTTTAATTTTTTTTATACCCTATGTGAGTGTAATAGTGTTTGGTGGCAAGGAGGAAAGAGTCACATGATTCAAAGAAGAAAAGAGTTTCAAACCATGAAGGCGTGGTTTAAACTCGCTTTACTTAAAGTTTAATTTTGTTTTAGTATATAAAAAAATTAAAGAATGATCGGTTAGGCTCGATCTTCTCAGTGGGCTTAAATTGTTTCTAGACAACCTTGATTATATACATGTTGAACAATTATTTTTCTAGTTGAATTGGTTTAGTTGAACCGGATTTTCTCTTGAATCAACCGGTTATAAAACCACATGGTTTTTATTCTAGATTTGCAATTGATTACACTCTCATCAATACGGTCTTAGTGATCTATAAGGCATCAAAGAAAACTCTACATC
This sequence comes from Lactuca saligna, assembly GCF_052625555.1. Taxonomy (NCBI): domain Eukaryota; kingdom Viridiplantae; phylum Streptophyta; class Magnoliopsida; order Asterales; family Asteraceae; genus Lactuca; species Lactuca saligna. Next base: position 51,573,176 of record NC_136417.1, read on the forward strand.
ATTAAAATGAGCATTATAATGCTTTTTCAAGTTGAACGGATGTGACATCCTACATTGGTTTTGATGAGCATAGATATTATACTAAGTGTGCGTTTTACATACATAAGTTCTAGCGTATCACAAATTTATTGGGCAAATGTCATATTAGCCAATTAAACTTGTCGTTTTTGGTTTAAAAGGCCACTCAATTGTTTTTTTTTGTTACAAAAGGTAATAAAGTCATATATGACAGTTTTAAAATCTCCTTTAACCCTTTACATTAGGTTACTTTGACACGAATTAAAAATACCGGTGATATGAACTTATACGCAGGATACAACAACCTAATTGGAGTATTACGTGTCATGGATAGTACAACCCTTGGGGAGCAAGGGTTCTTACGTGCCCTGTGGTCCCGTATATAAACTCGTATTCCCCTTTTAGGTTAAACATCCTCAGTTTGTTACCCTTACAGAGCACTAGTTGTCTACCCTTTTTCTTCCTTCCCCCTTTATAAACTCTATCCCTACCAAAGATCATGGCTTCAAAAGAGATTTTCATGCAGAGGATTCCACGCGTCAGACTTAGACATCCCCATTATGGAGATACAGGTCGAAATGGAAAACATGAGAAACAACTTCACCCTGGAGGTCGTTGAAATTAGAGACCATATGACAATGATGCAGAAGAGGTTCAATTTTAGTGTGTGGATTTTGATTCTTGGAGTGGGTGATGCTTTGATTTGGGTTTATAGATCCTTGAAGTAGTGTGGGTTCATGGACCACCAAAATCGTTTTGTGGATGTCTCATTAGGTACTAAGGTTAGTTGGGTTTGTCTTGATTTCGGTGGTAATGGTGTTAGTGGGTTTCTTATATGTAATGTTGGTTAGTTTATGTGTTTATGATGACTTATTTTGGGGGTTTTGTTGATTTCGTATAATTACAGTCATGTAATGGTGTTTTGGGGGTATTGATTAGCCAATTACCCTGATTATAGTTCACGGATCAATTAGTGTACCCAAAAAGTGGTTTCAATGTTAATGGAAAATATTTCATATTATATTTTGGGGCCCTATATTTTTTATGTTTGTCAAAACAATTTTAATGCATTTCAAATAAGATGTTGACTTATTGCAGTAATGGTGGATGCATTGTGTTGAAGGTTTTGTGTTCATGTTAAAAGATAGTACATGCGAAAGTACAGTGCTATTTTAGGTGAATTCTTAAGTGCACAATTGACAACAGAAAAAGTACAAAACAAACATGTTAAAGAACATAAAAACAAAGTACAATCATCTTTCAAAGTACAACGCTATTTTCATACCTTGTAATTGTCAACATTCAAAGGATATGGTTTTATTCTTGAAATTGTGTTTGAAGCACACACATACACATCTTAAAACAACCATGACAACATAAAACAAACACATCTAATCCAAGTCCATTGGTGTGGTTGAAGTATCACCTTCTCCGTTTTTATGTAACGACGTAAATTTTCAAACCAAAATTTTCATTTTTTAATTACCACAATCACATATCATAATTCTCAAAAACCTCAAGTATCAATGTCAAAACATATTTCAAAATAGGTTTTCACAAATCCAGAATCCATAATAAATATAATCTCCAGCTTAAGTGTGTGTGTACAATCAAGCCGATGCCTTCTCGCGATCCTCTGAGGTACCTGAAACACATAACACGGTAAGCAAGAAGCTTTGTGAGTTCCCCAAAATACCATGCACAAATAACTAGCCAGTCGAGGCTATAGCTCTGTAAGACCCTCCGATCAATGTGTCTCAGTGGGACCCTCCAGTCCCATAGCTCGTTGGACCCTCTGGTCCGGTCTGGTTGGGACCCTCCAGTCCCATGGCTCGTTGGACCCTCTGGTCCAGTTTGGTTGAGAACCCTCCGGTCTCATAGTTCGTTGGACCCTCCGGTCCGGTCTAAGTATCACATAATATAACATCCATCACATATATCATACAAAAAATGCATAACTCAAGCAAGCACATAAGACCCTCTGGTCACACATAATTACCACTCTAGGTAAAGTATAGTGAGAAGACTCACCTCCAAGTAAGCAAGTTAATACACCTCGTACACAAATCACCGATCTAGCCTCCGCCTAATACATGTGATGATTATCTCTAATTAGACCATAATTCTAATAAACTCATACTAACCCCTTTCTAACTCTTGGTAAGGGTAAAAGACCATTCTACCCCTCCATGGCCTTCATTACTCATATTTTGTCAAAACTCCAAAAGTCAACATAAGTCAAACTTGAGTCAATAGTCCCTGTTGACTGAACTCATCGAGTGCATCGGAGAAGACTCGTCGAGTCCCCTCAGAGACCTTATGAAAACCAATTCTACTCGTCGAGTAGACCCGTCAACTTGTCAAGTTACAGCATGCTCAGACTTATCCGGATAAACCCTAAGCGACTCGTCGAGTCAGTTCATGGACTCGGCAAGTTCATCCAGTCTATACTCCCATTCAGACGATTTAGGGCAGATCTATCATCCCAAACTCTGGATCTAGACTCCCTAGGCTCGAATGTCACATAAAGATTCGATCTTTATGTTCATGCATGACATATTTGCTCCATAATGCCGTTACAAGCTCCAAAGAAGGTTAAATGCACATGAGCTTGCCCCTGGCTTAATAAAGCTCGGATCTTTGGACTCTCAAGGTCTCTTATAGTCCATATATGAGGTTCTAATCTCAAACCATACTCAAATAACTCAAGGATACAAGATGATTGGAAGAAACCCTAAAAACTCCCAAAAATGAGATCTAATGAAATATGTGGACAAGATGAGAGCTTTTTACCTATGTACAGATGTCAATGATTGAAGAACACTAGATCCACAACCTTTCCTCGATTTGATCCACAAAGCTCCTCAAATCTTCCTCCAAAAATGCACAAGAATGCTCAAAATGGTCTCTTTGTCTATACACAACGAATGGGCGGTTTAGGGTCTCTCTCTGTGAAGTGTGGCTTCAAAGGAGGCTATAAGTGCCTTTAAATAGGTCCCAAACCCGGGATTTAGGGTTTCTCGTTCCTGCATCTACTCGACGAGTAGCCTCTCAGACTCATCGAGTAGATCATTAAACCCACGTGGTCATTCGCGACTCGAGTCAACAAGTCATAGCACCAACTTGTTGAGTCACTCTATAAACTTCAAAAATAAATAATCAAAATGATGTACCTGGGATTTTAGATGTTACAATTCTCCCCCACTAGAATCAGACTTCGCCCTCGAAGTCATGCTCCGCAAATAGTTTTGGATGCTGCTCCCGCATCTCTGACTCTGGATACTAGGTCAACTCGGACCCCTTCCGATGTCGCCACTGGACTTGAACCAGGGGCACTTCCTTGTTCCTCAGAACCTTCACCTTTCGATCCAAAATTGCAATCGGCCTTTCAATATAATTCAGGATCACATCCACCTGAATTTCCTCTAGCGGTACCACTACCGTCTCATCAGCCACACACTTCCTCAACTGAGACACGTGGAAGCTGTTATGGATCTGGATCAACTCTGCATGTAGCTCCAAGTGGTATGCTACCCTGCGCACTCTGGTGGTCACTTTGAAAGGACCGATGTATCAGGGTCCCAACTTGTCCCGTTTCCTGAATCGGATCACCCCCTTCTAAGGTGATACCTTCAGGAGTACAAAGTCTCCGACCTGAAACTCTAGGTCGGATCGTCGCCTGTTCGCATAACTTTTCTGGAAACTTTGTGTCGTCAGTAATCTCTGTCTGACTTGCTGAATCCGCTCGGTCATTTTTAGCACTATCTTGGTGCCACCCATCACTCTCTGTCCCACTTCTCTCCAGCAAATCGGAGTCCAACACCTCCTCCCGTAAAGAAGCTCATATGGATGCATACCAATAATCGAATGGTAGTTGTTGTTGTAAGAAATCAGCCAGTGGTATGTAGGTGTCCCAACTTCCTTCGAAGTCTATGACACATGCATGCAGCATGTCATCAAGTGTCTGTATCGTCCGCTCACTCTGCCCATCTGTCTGCCGGTGGTACGTAGTGCTGAAATGTAGACGCGTGCTCAATTCCTCATGAAATTTCTTCCAAAACTGGAAGTAAATCGCACGTCTCGATCTGAAACTATCGAGATTGACACTCTGTGCTGTGCTATCACCTCTCTCACATAGATCTCTGTAACATCCTGTTTCAGATTGTTCGTGATTTGTGTTGGTGGGCCACGAGTCGGGCAAGAGAAGGTTTCGGATTGAGGCGAGTTGCTTGAAAGGTAAGGGATCTCTTTACCTTTCGATATATATGAGGATGGTGGAAGCAAAGTTTTATCTTTAAAGCTATGAAAGTTTGGAGGGTTGACAAGTTAAGCCCTTAAAGTCACGAAGTTGGCAACCAAGTACGTTGGGCGTACATATGCGTACGCTTAGCGTACAGACGCGCGTTATTCTTAAGCTGAGCCACCTAGTACGCTGGGCATACCAGGGGGTACGCTGGGCGTACTAGGCACAGAAGAAATCCCTAAGTAAGTAAAGTGTCCCTATATAAAGAAAGAGATGGTCTCGTTTTTGGCCACCTTCCTCAGTTTGTTAGACCCTCTCAAACCCTAATATCCGTTCTTGAAGTTTGTGGTGGCCATGATGAGCTTGTTGTGTTCTTGTGGATTTTGAAGAGTCAAGAAGAAGCATGAAAGGGTGTGAAGTCGAAGAGCAAGTTGTGGATCTGAGCTTCCTTGGGGCTAGAGCACCATTTGAAGGTATAAAGCTCCAAACTTTCCCTCTCTTTCTGTTTTGTGCATTTTAGGGTCCATTTTAGGGTTTTTGGTCCCAAACTTGAGACTTTATGGGTTGATGCACTCCAAAGCTTAATAACCTGTCCTTTTAAGTATATCTAATGATGAAGAACCATAAAAATGAGATCTTGATCGTGTGAATCTACCCATGCATGAGTTATGAGCATTTTGGGCTAAGAAAGTAAGAGTTTTTATGTGTTGAGACCTCACCAGCCATGCAAAGGCTTATAGTCGATAACTTTATGGAGTGAGAGATGTTAGGAAGTCCAGATCTAAGAGATAAGTCAAGGTCTTAACGGGTTAAGACCCAGATATGTATTTAAGCAAATCTGAGAGTACGCCCAGCGTAATCCTAGTACGCCTCGTGTACTAGGCTGAGGTCCCCGATCAGATTTGTGCTTGCTTGGGTACGCTGAGCATACCAAGAGAGGTACGCCCCGCGTAACCCCTTTGTGGACTTTTAGGCAAGGTGATCTTTTGGGCTTTAAGCGTTGGGCCGGAATCTTTGGGCCTGCTTAGTGGAGCCTATGATCAAAGACTAAAATTGATGTATTGGGCCTCATGTTGGGCTTGTCATGTAGGATGAGATTGGACCTTGGGGAAAACTCAATTATTATTGGGCCTTAATGGGCCCAATGGGTTAGAACCATGATGGATTGGTAGCTGGTCTATCTTTAGACCTGGTAACTTAGAATTTGGACTTAGTTCCTGATTGGGTTAATTGTGGGATTTGACACAGAGTTAGAGGTCGGTGTTTGGCAAGCAGCATGATTGGAGGTTGATTCTTGTGTCAGGTGAGTTTTCTCACTATACTGTACCCGGAAGGGTTTTATTGTGTGACCGGAAGGTCGGATATGTTATGAGTTGTATGCATTGTATATGATGAGTTAATCGTTTGTATGTGCTATGTATGCTATGATTGATATGGGCCGGAAGGCATTATGTTATGGGCCGGAAGGCATATATGTTATGGGCCGGAAGGCATTGTGATGTGGACCGTAAGGTTGACGCGGGTAAGACCGGAAGGTTTACCGAGCCAGGACGGAAGTCCCCTGAGACACATGGACCGGAAGGTCAGGGCCTGGAAAGGCGTATGTGCGTAAGTAGTATCTTAGGGAGCTCACTAAGCATTTATGCTTACAGTGTTATGTGTTATGTGTTTCAGGTACCAGTGATGATCGCGGGAAGGCGCCGGCTTGATCAGTACACACACACGGGATTTTTATGCTATGAGATATTGGGAAACATATATGTTTTGAAATGAGTTCAAACAATGATGTTTTTATGAATAATAAATGAATTATGTTCTTTTTAAAATGCGAAAATTATCTTGAAAATTTACGGTGTTACAATCTCAGCCAATCACTCTGCATAAGCGCTCTCACTAATAGTAAGGAAGCGAGCACTCTTCGTCAGTCGGTCCACAATCACCCAAATCGCGTCAACACCACGCGTCGTTCTCGGTAGTTTGGTGATAAAATACATGGTAATCTGCTCCCACTTCCATTGGGGGATATCTAATGGCTGCAATGGACCATGCAATTGCTGGTGTTCCGCCTTGACTTGGCGGCAGGTCAAGCACCTCTCAACTACCCATGCAACATCTCTCTTCATACAGGTCCACCAGTAATCTTTCTTCAGATCCAAATACGTCTTAGTGGCCTTGGGATGGATCGAGAATCTCGATCTATGCGCCTCCTCCATCAGTATAACTCGAGCAATGCCCGTATAGGGCACCCAAATCCACCCTTGAAAAGTCATAAGCCCTCAACTATCCGTCACAAACTCTGAAACCTGCCCAATCACCTGCTTCATCTTGCGGTTCTTCGGTCTCACGACCTACGCCTAGGCCTCTCTGATGGTGTCCAAAATTGGAATCATCACTGTCATCCTCATACACATCTCTCGAATCGGGGTACTCTCTGATCGATGGCTCAGGGCGTCGGCTACCATATTAGCCTTGCCCAGATGATACAAAATCTCGCACTCATAGTCTTTCACCACATCCAACCACCTCCTATGTTGGATAATCAGGTTGGGCTGATCCATGAGGTACTTGAGGATCTTGTGGTCCATGTATATGGTACACCAAACCCCATATAGACAGTGGCGCTAGATCTTGAGGGTGAACATCACCACCCCTAACTCTAGATTGTGGGTGGGATACCTCGTCTTATGAGGATTCAAATGACTCGATGCGTATGCGATCACGTGCCCTCTCTGCATTAGCACCGCACCCAACCCGGATATAGATGCATCACAGTAAACCACAAAAGTCCTCCATGCCCTCGAGAAGGGCTAACACCGGGGCTTCGCACAATCGCTGGCGAAGAGTCTCTAATGAGGTCTACTGCTCGGGACCCCAAATAAAAGCAATGCCCTTCCGGGTCAATTTGATGAGGGGGATGACAATCTTGGAGAAATCTCTGATAAATCTCCGGTAGTAGCCAGCCAATCCCAAGATACGTCTGATCTCGGTGGGAGATCTCAGCACCTCGCATCTCATAACTGCCTCAATCTTGGCCGGATCGACCAGAATCCCATTCTGATTAACGATGTGTCCCAAGAACTGGACCTCTCGTAACCAAAAATCGCACTTGGAGAATTTGGCATAAAGCCTCTCTGATCTCAATACCCCAAGAATCTCTCTCAAATGATCCTCATGCTGCTCTCTGGATCTTGAGTACACCAAAATATCGTCGATTAACACGATCACCGATCGATCCAACATAGGCATGCACACCTGGTTCATGAGATACATGAATGATGCCGGTGTGTTGGTGAGTCCAAAAGGCATCACCACGAACTCGTAATGCCCGTAACCAGTCCTAAAGGCCGTCTTCTAGATATCCTCCTCGCGGACCCTCATCTGATGATATCCAGACCTCAAGTCGATCTTGGAAAACCGAGATGCACCCTACAAATGATCAAACAGATCGTCGATCCTTGGTAGTGGATAATAGTTCTTGACCGTCAGCTTGTTCAACTCCGGGTAATCAATGCACATCCGGTGTGATCCATCCTTTTTCTTGACAAAAAGGATCGGCGCTCCCTACGGTGAGCTACTCGGTTGGATAAAACCCTTCCCCAACAGCTTCTGAAGCTGCGAGGATAACTCCTGCATCTCGTGCGGTGCAAGGCGATAAGGTGACTTAGCAATAGGCACCGCTCTCGGAACCAAATCAATATGGAAATCCACCTACCTCTCGGGAGGCACACCCGGTAACTCTTCGGGAAAAACATCCGGAAATTCACTCACTATTGGAACCTCAATGATAGAACTCTACCTCTCAGCAACAACTCGCGTATCCATCACATATGCTACAAAAACCCAACAACCCCACTAAAGACTCTGTCTCGCTCTGGCAGCCACGCAAAATGCTGACCCAGATCGGGTACCCTCGCCATATACTGTAAGCACTCCCCCACTAGGGTCTTGTATGGTCACCAACTGACGCTCGCAGTCGATCATAGCTCCGAATCGACTCAATCAGTCAATGCCGACGATAACACATACATCCCTCATCACGATCAGTACCAGATCTCTCGGAAACTTAACTCCAAAAATCTCAAGCACACATCCCCGAATCACATCAGTCGCAAACACCGCATGCTCGTCGTCTATGGAGACTCTCATAGGCCGACTCAACGCCTCTCATCGGATACTGATGTGATGACTAATTGTTAATGATACGAAGGATCGACTCGCACCCGAGTCAAATAACATCAAGGCAGGTACACAATTCACAAGAAAAGTACCTATGCATATCACAATATAAGCACAAAATAAATCAAATAGAATAAGTACAAAAACGCATACCGTCCATGACATCAGGTGCCACGCGCACCTCCTCCGCTGTCAGCTGAAAGGCTCTCTCGCGAGCCTTTGGTGCCTCGGCCTTCGCTGGATGACTCTAAGTAGCTCGAATAGCAGTAGGTGTAGATCCCTACGTTGATCCCTATAATAGTTGCGAGCACTCGGCCTTCTGATGGCCCGTCTGGTTTCAGTGAAAGCAAACTGCAAACCCCTTGGGGAAATCCCTCGTGATATACCCCTCCTTACCACACTTGTAGCACACACCTGCTCGACATACTCCCTCATGACTCTTGCTGCACTTCCCAAAAGTGCGGTCCTTTTGGCCTCCAGATCTCGAATCAGCGGGATTTGCCCGCTTGGCTGCCGGCTGTGTCTGTGCCGGCCGCCGATCCCTCCCCTAAGACTCCTCCTCCTCCTTGGCCTGAGTCTTTAGCTCAATCTCCCTCTTCCAGGTATTTTCCTGGAGATCAGCAAATATCCAATATGTCGAGCTCTCCACGAACTCACGAATGTCCCTCCTCAGTATGCTCAAATACTAGCTCATCCGTGCCTGCTCGGTAGACACATGCTCAGGGTAGAACATCGCCCTCTCATGGAACATCCTCGTAATCACTGTCACGGACTCTATCCCCTGCTTGAGGGACAAAAACTCATGGGCCAACCGTTCCCTCTCCACCGGGGGAACATACTAATCTCGAAACATAGCAGTAAACCGCTCTCATGTCACTATAGTGTGCTTTGCAAGAGTGAAACTGGCTGTCACAAACTTCCACCAGTCCTTCACCCCCAAGCGAAGCTGGTTCAGCGTGAACCGTACCCTCAAATTTTCCAGACATGAACAAGTGTAGAAACACCCCTCGATTTCATAGATCCATATCATCGCGACAATAGGATCCTGAGTCCCATCAAACTCTGGTGGCTTCGTGTTTTTGAACTCTAGATACAACAACGAGTCACCGCCTGTGGCCTGGCAGCAGCAGCAGCTGCGATGGCTGCAGCAGTAGCCGTCTTAGTAATAGCAGTGTATCGCTCGTAAAACGTCTCAATAAGTGTGGTCTTAATAGACCCGAACATCTATGGGATAGCCTCCCGGATAGCTGTGGCCACCTCCTTATGAATCATCTTGTGCATCTCCTTATCGCTAACTCCACTGCTCTCAGGGTTGTGGCGTGTACGAACCATGATGTATCTGAAACATAACACAAAATAATTAGAGACTCGATTGAGAATACTCACACTCGATCACCCACCCCTACTTGTTCCTTATCATCATAAGGATTCTTACTTGGACTGCTCACTGATCCAGTGTTTCCAGTAGTACGGGCCCAATACTACCTTCCACACCGCATCCACGCTCATCCCAAGTCTCCCTCCTAGGATCGTATATCACAAGTACTCTATATCTCGTCAAACATCTACTACTCTCATAGCAGACCTCTCATAAGCTCATCTCTTCTACATACTCACACTTAAGAAACTCACTACTAGCAGTAACTCCTAGGCTAAGGCATCACAATTCGGGCCACTCTAGTCCAAAAATTATTTCTCTTGAAATTTTTTCTCAAATCCTCTGTTTGAGTCCAGCTATACCCGAAGGTGCATTCGAATCCCTCAAACCAAGGCTCTGATATCAACTTGTAACGGTGTAAATTTTCAAACCAAAATTTTCTTTTTTAATTACCACAATCACATATCATAATTCTCAAAAACCTCAAGTATCAATGTCAAAACATATTTCAAAATAGTTTTTCACAAATCCAGGATCCATAATAAATATAATCTCCAGCTTAGGTGTGTGTGTACAATCAAGCCGACGCCTTCTCGCGATCCTCTAAGGTGCCTGAAACACATAACACATAACACAGTAAGCACGAAGCTTTGTGAGTTCCCCAAAGTACCACACACAAATAACTAGCCAGTCGAGGCTATAGCTCTGTAAGACCCTCCGGTCAATGTGTCTCAGTGGGACCCCCCAGTCCCACAGCTCCTTGGACCCTACGGTCCGGTCTGGTTGTACCCTCCACTCCCATGGCTCGTGGGACCTTCTGGTATGGTCTGGTTGAGAACCCTCTGGTCTTATAGTTCGTTGGAACCTCCGGTCCAATCTAAGTATCACATAATATAACATACAACACATATATCTCACAGAAAATGCATAACTCAAGCAAGAACATAAGATCCTTTGGTCACACATAATTACCACTCTAGGTAAAGTATAGTGAGAAGACTCACCTCAAAGCAAGCAAGCTAATACACCTTGTACATGAATCACCAATTTAGCCTCAACCTAATACATGTGATGATTATCTCTAATTAGACCATAATTCTAATAAACTCATACTAACCCCTCTCTAACTCTTGGTAAGGGTAAAATGCCATTCTTCCCCTCCATGGCCTCCATTACTCATATTTGGTCAAAACTCCAAAAGTCAACAGAAGTCAAACTTGAATCAACAGTCCATGTTGACTCAACTCATCGGGTGTATCGGGAAGACTCATCGAGTCCCCTTGTTCCCTCAGAGACCTTATGAAAACTAACTCTACTCATCGAGTAGACTCGTCAACTCGTCGAGTTACAGCGTGCTCAGACTTATTCGGATAAACCCTAAGCGACTCAACGAGTTCATCCAGTCTATACTCCCATTCAGACACTTTAGGGCAGATCTATCATTCCAAATCTGGATCTAGATTCCCTAGGCTTGAATGTCACGTAAATCTTCGATCTTTACGTTCATGCATGACATATTTGCTCCATAATGCCATTACAAGCTCCAAAGAAGGTTAAATGCACATGAGCTTCCCCTTGGCTCAATAAAGATCAGATCTTTGGACTATCAATGTCTCCTATAGTCCAGAGGTTCTAACCTCAAACCATGCTCAAATAACTCAATGACACAAGATGATTGGAAGAAACCCCAAAAACTCCCAAAAATGAGATCTAACGAAATATGTGGCCAAGATGAGAGCTTTTTACCTCTGTACAGATGCCAATGATAGAAGAACACTAGATCCACAGCCTTTCCTCAATTATATCCACAAAGCTCCTCAAATCTTCCTCCAAAAATGCACAAGAATGCTCAAAATGGTCTTTCTCTCTCTACACAACGAATGGGCGGTTTAGGGTCTCTGTTTGTGAAGTGTGGTTGCACAAGGAGGCTATAAGTGCCTTTAAATAGGTCCTAAACCCAGGGATTTAGGGTTTCTCATTCCAGCGCCTACTCGACGAGTAGCCTCTCGAACTCGTCGATTAGATCATTAAACTCACGTGGCCACTCACAACTTGACTCGACGAGTCATAACACCAACTCACCGAGTCACTCTATAAACTTCAAAAATAAATAATCAAAATGATGTACCTAGGATTCCCGATGTTACAATTTAGCTTGTACCTTTTTTGCAAACTTTTCTTTAGTATCCTCTCCGACTTTTTCCTTACTTTGATTATAAGTTTTTGTTGACCATTCCCCTCTTTAACAACACTTCCACCCTCATCCAGTTCCTTGCCCTTGGTAACACCACTTCCACCCTCATCCTGTCCCTTGCCCTTGGTAACATCACTTCCTCCCTCATCCTTTGCCTTCCATTTTTAACACCATTTCATCCCTCACCTTATACCTTCCTCTTCTTCACACCACTTCCACCTGCAACTTGACCCTTCTTTCTTTTTACCTTTAATTTTAAGGGTCTTTCAGCTGCATCACATGTTGACTTGTTGTGCCTTACTTTCTTACAAACACCACATGCAATCCTTTTTCCTACCTTTGACACTCTGTGTTATCCACTAACCTCTGTAATGTCCCTCTTCCTATTAATAGTGGGTCTCCCTGATATTTTCCTTTTTAGTGGTGGCAATGGTGTTATGTATTCTGTTAGGGGCCACATCGCACTCCTATTCATGCTTCCTATGGAATACTTAAATGTGTTCATATATATGGTTGCATGATACAAAGGATGCATAAAGGCCTCTACATTTCTGTTTACATAAGATATGAATGCCACTGAATGAACACAACCATATCCATTCAACTGCCATATCCTTCATGTATATGTTTTTTTTCTAAACCAATACCATATGACTCTCCTAAGTTTCTTGTCTCAAAGGTATTCAATTCACTATACAACACATGCCAATACCTAAAACATACACACAATTAGTATGGCAAACATCATTGATATATAATAGTGTCACAACAAACCTTTGGTGGATCTTCAATTCATTAATGGCAAGTCTTATGTTTGGACATACATCAAATCGTCCCTATCTAATACCTTTCAATCTCAAACTACACATCCTCTGCATCACATAAAGTCTTACATCCTCCAACATAGTGATACTGGGATTCTTCCTTGCATAACACATTGTTAAAGCTCTCATGTAAGCCGTTCTCAATAACATCACTTACCCTTCCTTTATGAAAGAATTCTTTGGACCATGACTTTGGATTCCTTCCCATAAGATACACATATGTAGCAAGGCTCAACATTTGAACCTCTTTCATTGCAACATTGAAAAGAGGCTCAGTTGATGCCTTACTTGCCTTCCAAAATAGTTTCTCATAATGAGCACCATGATATTTCTTCTTGAAGTTGGATAAAACGTGCATGACACATTGCCTATGTTCTATGTCTGGGAATAAATCCTTCACTGCCTCAATAAACCCATGTATTAACATCATATTGACACTTAGAACATGATCATAAATAGTTATGCACAATTCACACAACCTTACCTTATGTTGATGTGACATCAATGTCTTACCATATCCAGATTCAAAATGCAGGTCTTCTTTCAAATTTTCTAGAAACCATTTCCAATTATCCTTATTTTCCACACCTACCACATCCCAAGCTGTTGGGTATATATGATTGTTTCCATCCCTCCTAACAACTCATACGAGCTTACCACTACACATTCCTTTTTAAAAACAACCCTCCAAGTTTATAATCCCTCTACATCAACTTCTCTAACCCTGCTTCAGTGCATAAAAACATATGTGTGTATGTATGTATGTATGTATGTATGTATGTATGTATGTATGTATATTCTGCTAAAGTAGGTTTTCCGATCTGGCATAGACTTTACATATATCTTAATTGTTAACCTTCGATTAGACCTTCTAATCTCCTCACCATAGGACCACAACTTTGCATAATTTTCTACTATGGTACCTTCAACAAGAGACATTGCATGTTGCTTTTCTCTTCTACACTGTCCCATACTAACCTCAATGCCAAATTTATTTTTTTTACTTCTTCTTTTAGCATCCTCACATTCAGTTTCTCATTTTCAAGCACTTCCCTTGTGAAATGACTACCAGCCCATCTGTAATTAACAATTGACCCTAACTTAAAATTCCTGGGACAACTATGCTCAGTAATAAGGGATTTGATTTAGAACAAATGCTCATCATGTATCCATGAAGCCTAGAGCCTAAATGTGCATTCACCATCACAACACTTAACCAATAATCTTTTAATGTTATTTTTTTCATAATACAATTGAAACTCATTGGCTACAACATAATTACAAAGCATGAATTTCAATTGTTTAGGATTGGTAAACCTCATACATAGACTTGGTAAATGTTTCTTCCAAGGTATGTCATTTTTGAACCTTGCTTGACCTTTCACATCTGGGACATTGTCATCTTCATCATCTTGTGGGCTTTCAACTTCCGTTGCATCCTTATTTGCATTTTCTTGACTGATTCCATCATACGTTACTCCTTCCATGTTGCTCTTCTATGGACTCATGAACTCAGTTAGGTCAACACCATTTTCCATTTCCATTGACCCGTTTGACATGACAAAACAATTATCTTCAACGTCATTTTCCTTACTCCATCACATAATACTTGCAGATTAGTACGGAAATGGTCCATGTACACATACAGTTGTACTCCACACCTATACGCAACGCCTATAAACTCTTGATATTCAAGATCATTAAAAATCAATGTTAAACCGTTTGGGATTTCTAAATCCGGCTAACAATAGTAAACTTTCTCATACTTCTCTTGTATGAATCGTTCAAGAAAACCAACAAACTTCTTGTGATTTATACCAACAAAATTGATATTTTCAAACAAATGGTGAATACCATCTGAATAGCAAAAAAGTTTTTTTTGATGAACACATTTTGAGAATGAACTTTGATTGAGATGAATACAACCATCCACATGAACTTTGGTGGAAACAAGAGTTTTTCTTGAAAGAGTTTAACGAAAGTGGAGAATGAAACATCCAAAACCAATGTATTTAAAATATTTCAAATTATACACTTGGCCATTTCATTTAGACATGACACCGTCATTTTGTGTCATGACACCCATTATACCTGTTATCCCGGTAACTGGTAGCATAAGGAGACAACGTTGATTAAACAAAGTTCATGTGGATATTACCATTTAAACTAAAAATGACAATTCTAATGGACGAATATTACATTTGTTCCAAATTTATTTGATAAAAAAGATGAGACAACGTTGATTAAACAAACACATATATGATGTATCGATTTCTAAAAGAGTTAAAGTCAAATATGTTTATAAACAGATTAAAATTAATTTTTTTGTAAAACAACAAAACCCTTTGATTGATCGGCTCATCACATACATGAATAATAAAACATCAAAATCAACATTCAACGTATCAAACTATAGGTTCATGGAACCATAAACAAAACAACCAATAAACTAGTACTCATTTTTTTATATATATATATATATATTATGTAACTTACAATAATTTATACATTTAAGAAATATGGTAAAAGTAGTAGATTGCCACAATATAACGTTACAAAACTTACATAATATTGTGTGAGATATGGCATTATATATCTTGCTCATATCCAATCACTAACGCTCTCTCTCTATACGTGTAATAAAAATAAAAATAAAAATATATACTTATATACATATTTATAAAAAAGAGAAGGATAAAAAGACTATCATATCTCGACGAGGCAACCCGACTGTACAAACCCAGAGAACTCATCGGGGACGTCCACCTTTATCAATTTACCATTTTGCCCTTGGTTGGACTTTTCCATCACAAAAACCGCTTGAGGTGCACCTTGGTAAGCCGAACCGGTAACCACGGAGCAGTCCCCAAGGTCAACCCCGCAGGTCCCGACTTGAACCGCCGGTTCGACCTCATCCCAAGACGTGAAATTACCGTTTTGACCAACCGCCACACATGACCTAGGGCATCGACTCACTCCCCAAGCTTCCTCCACGCGCCGCCATGTGCCGGTTGTAGTATCGAACACATCCGCGCTGCTTTTGAAGCGTCCTTGGCTGTCGGTTTCGTAGCCGCTCACGACCCAGAACTCTGACCCGACGAACACTCCTTCGCACTCGTCTCGCTCCTCACTCATCGGAGCCAACTCGGTCCACTTGTCGGCAGCGATATCGTACATCCACGCGCTGTTCAGAGCGTTTTTACTCTCGTCGTGTCCACCGGCGACGTAGACTCTCCCGTCACACGCGCCGGTAGCAAAAAAGGAACGAATTAATGGCATATTAACTCGTTGAGTCCACCTCCGAGTAGTGAACTCGTACACGAATACGTCGCGAATAGGTTCCCAACTCACCGGATTCCACCCGCCCATCAGCACTAGTTTCCCCTCCGAGCTTGTGACCTGGCAAAACAACGGCAATCCGTCTGGGTACTTGGGGACAGGGTCGATTTGGTCCCAAATACCTGTAATCGGATCGAAAACCGATAGCCCGTATTTCGGTTGTTTTTCGGGTTTAACATTTGATGTAGAGTGAATCGGAAGCGATTGGACGAAACAAGCAGCTTTCCGAGTGAACCCACTTCTTTTCCGGTGGTAATAGAATTCCCGGTTTTGTATAAGGCGACGCCACCGTTGACAGACATGAGAGGCGACGTCGTGAGCTCCATAGTGCAAACGAGTCAAACATTCTAGCGCTATTTCATCAGGTAAACCTGGGATCAATTCGGTGAAATCAGGATGTGATTCCATTTCAGATAGAGGATTTTGGAAAATTGCGATTCAGATTTATTAATTTTCAGGAGAAAATTGGTGGATTAGAGAAGAGGGAAAAAGCTTCACGAAGAAATCGGTTAATGAATTCGGATATTTATAGGAAGAAATGTATATAATCAGATAGGGATGCTTGTGACATACTATCTTGAGCTCTAGCAATGAGATGCTTACACGTGGCATATACCGATAGATCGTCGCGTGAAAGTATCTATGCCATATTTTAAATTTTAAAATTTTAAAATAATGTACAAATAAGGGTTTAAAGTTTAATGGGTATTATTTTTATCAACGTAATTATTTGAGGGTTATTCGTAAAAGAGTAAATTACACCCTTGGTCCCTATGGTTTTTCCAATTCCATATATTTGGTCATATTATTGGATTTTTTTTATGTGGATGTTCTTTATAGTTTTCATTTAATCTACGAACCTTGAGGCTAACTCCATCTACTTAATATTGAGTTTATATTTAAAAACTGTTTAAAAAAAAAAAAAAAAATTAGCAACGGAATACACACTAATAATCATCATACAAGACATGAACATATTAAAACATTTAACATGTAATGCCTATAAATTCGGGCTAAATATTTAAAATATAATAAGTGATAATTATTTATAATTAAAATCCTCAAATAAGGATAATTGTTCATCCTACAAGTTGCGAGCAATAAATAATATTTTAATTAGGAGATTATTTAGGATAAATAAGCTTAACTAAAGAGGTAGTAGTCATAATGATGATCTTGTATATATAATGAGTGTTTGATTTCGTATAAAGAAGTTATGATCTTTCAAAGTTTTGCGATCAACCCGACACAACTATGTGTGTCATAAAAAGTAAGTTAGAGGTCGGTTGCTTATTAGTTTAAGTAATCTAAACGAAAGTCGTAGTAACCGTAAAAACGCAAGTATAAATATAAAAAACGCTTAAATCTGACTTCGTATGAGGAAGTTATAATTTTTTGAAGTTTCGATGCGGTACAATACAATAGTGTGCGACATAGAAATCGAATTAGATCTTTTGATTGTTAACCAAATCAATGTAAACGAAAGTTGAAGATCTATTAAAAAATGCATACGTCGATATAGAGATAGTCAAGAACGGAGTTCGTATGAAGTAGTTATGATTATCATACAGACTTTGACAATGTAATTTCTATTAAAATATGAATTTAAAATAGAGTGAAAATTAAGTAACGCCCCAAAAACTTAGAACCATTTTTTTTTAATAAATAAACCATCAGAGTATATCAATAATCATCAAATAATACATCAGAGTCGATAAAGCGGAAAATCATGGTGTGTACAATGCAATCATTCTGAGCTCCTCCCACTCGAACCAGAAGTACCTGATGTTGGATCTATATACTCAAGAATCATTATTGAGTGATGTTGCTAATAACGTATGATCATATAGTGTCACACCTTAATCAAGTTGGTACTTATTGAATATTTATTAAGTAATTTGTTATTAATAAATAAATTCAACTCTTGTATTTAATTAGAAAAAAAAATTATTGTTTAATGAAAACAATATTGTAATAAGTAAAAAAATAGTCTTTATATGATAAGGTATCATATAATAAGTCATGTACAAAGTTTTGGACATTTTGGTTAACCATGATTAAATCAAAGGCTTACTCTACCATGGTTAAAAGACTAGTGAACATTTTTTTTATCCTCTTTAGGCCCTATGCTCGAAAATATGTAGAGGGATGGAGATTGCTTGTCAACCTCCATCATCTTGTTCCCCATGCCTCTCCTTTATAGCTCATACTTTAGAATATTATATTCAAGAGGCCATACTTGGATGGGGTTATAAATATAGGGTCTTATACAAGGAGAAATTGCAAGTTTTTGGTCTAAATAACTCCTATTTTCTCTAAAAAATCGTAAGCACATAGGAGCTTGGAGCTCCCTCCTCTTTTGAAGACATTACTTGTCTTTTGATGCTCACTTTGTGTCTTCCTTTTAGTGCTTAATTGTTTAAGCACTTAAGGCTGAAAGAACAAAGTCATACAAGAGAAAAACTAGCATTTTGAGTAACTTATCTTGTTGGTGGATTACTTTTAGAGAAGATCAAGCTTCTTGTGTAACAACTATCAATTTTAGGTCAACAAAGTCAACAAAGTCAGCCAAGTCAACTCGACTGGTATTAGTATTTTAGGAGTTACAAAATGTTTTCCTAATATTACTAATGTACAACTTACAAGCATTAATGCAAAGTACATCTCTGGATTTGCCAAAGAGGATTAGTAATGTAACAAACTTGATGATTCAGATATATATTATTTGGGAATAACTAATATTCGTAACAAAATATAGTAGGGTTCATAAACCTAACACTACAGGCAAGACCATAGCGAAGGCTACAAGCACAAATATTGTTATAGGCCGACCACTTGGACCTGATGGGTTTTACATAAAATAACATCCTATGTGCTCATGCAAACCCTAAAGCGTGGATCTAGGTTTCTCTATTGTACATGCAATTCATCCAAGACTTACTGTGATATCCCCATTTTCATGGCCATAAAAGATCGATTTTGTTTATGCTTTATAAAAATCAGAGTACCTCTTTTAATAAAAATGTTGCGGAATTTGTTCCCAGTAAAATATGATAAATACGTTATCAAAGCATTTCCGAAGAAAAGTATTTGTATTCATTTTAAAACATTTGGGATGTCATCATCAATACGGAAACATAAGCATAAACAGAACTTACATTCATTATCACTAGTGATTTATATCTCCTTTAATATCTCAGTGTAATGTGACTTCATATCAACACCTGTGATATAAATAAACCGAGTGGTTCAGGTTGGGAAACCTGGTGAGTACATAGAGTTTTCAACCCACAATAATATAATTATTATGTTTAATCATCAAACAGTTAACCCAATTACCCATCCCCCTTATCTTCTTTACTCTTAAGGATCTACCTTAAGAATCAACTATTTCTCATTCAATCATTCATAAGGATTATCCTAAAGAATAGGTACGAAGTCCAGGGTTGTCATCCATACTCTGCTATATGACGGGGCCATCACTTGGGTCATCGTTGGCTCATCGTTTTGGCTCATCGCTTAGGTCATCGCTTCTCACCATATTTTACCACTTATATATCATCTCTCATCATTCATCTCATCAATCATTGCTCATCATTTATCTCATCTTTAATCTACCCATGTTCTACCCAACACATTTTATAGATATAAATATACGTATACAGTTTAAATCATTTAAAACATATATAAAATCGTTCATCCAGCATAAACAATATATATTCAAGTAATATGCACACATAGCACGTAGTTTATATAAAATACTTCATATCTATGTGTAAGATGAAAGTAACTATGCACTCACCTGAAAAGGCGGTGACTCGACACTCGGACAACACTTCGTTACTCTTAACACAATTTTCCTCTAACAAAACCCAGTATCATTACCACTAGAGTTTAGTTTAATATTCGCTGAAACTAATTAATAGTCTAACTATTATTACAATTATATAAGCGTTAAACAATACTCTTAACCCACTATGTAAAGATAGGGGCCATACATAAAACACCGGAGGGCAGAACCATTTTGGTGTATAACACTTCTGAAATCCAACAACCCTCTGCGACCTTTTAAACCAGATTCCCCATACCGCGAGTGGTTAAAAATATATTATAAAGACACTTATATAACTCATAATAATAGCCCAAATATTTATTATAAGGTCCTAATAACATTACTATATTGAATCATAAGCTATACTAAAGATAGGTTAGGCGTAGTTCACTTACAACAAGTTTTTATCAAAACCGGGCTCCGTCGAAGCAGAGTTTCTGAGCCGAAGGCTCTTCTTTTCAGATCCGTCAAGTGTTCCGGGGCTTCCGCCTCGTGCTAGGGAGTTACCCTAGGCTTTGGGGGGATTTTAGGGCTTAGAGATATGTTTTAGAGAGAGAGGAAGAAGTTAGAAAGTGTGAGGAAAGAATGGAACCCGACACCTCTATTTATAGGATTACTGGAGCATCAACACGTCGTGGTGCCTCTCACCATGTTGTGGTGTTGCGTAGGCTCCAAGGTTTCGTTTGGTGCTGACACGTGGCATCACACACAGGGTGGAAATCATCAGATTTTCAAAAACTCATAACTTTTACATACGAGCTCCGTTTTTGACGTTATTTATATCCACGTGTAGGTAAAAATAAGATCTACAACTTTCATTTAGACTCCGTCGATTAATTCTCGACCGGTCTTAAATTTAATTGTAGGAGGCGATTAGACTGTTAAATGACAGCGAATAATTCGTAACTCCTTCATACGGAATCCGTTTTCGTCTGTATTTTTATCGTTGAGTTCCTATTAATAAGATCTTCAACTCTAATTTAGGTTGCATAGGCCAAAAACCGCTCGAACTAAAATTCGAGTTTCGGGTCGTGCACTGCTATGCCAAATCTTAGAAAATTCATAACTTCCTCATACGAAGTCAGATTTGAGTGTTCTTTTTAAGAACGCTCTCGGTTTAATGTATAATAAATTTTTTTTTAGATCACTAAGGCTAAAAATTCCTCTATCATAAATTCACTATTTTACGCTTCCCGATGTCGTGCTGGTTTTTGCTGTAAAACTTCGACGGGTCATAACTTCTTTGTTATAACTCGGATTTCGACGTTATTTATATGTACGGAACCCTTGTAACATATACTACTATTTGGTTAAGATTATTCATTCTAAATAATATTCCATCAAAAACTCATTTTTGATGCTTATTGTCTCTAAATTGATTAGCTCGGATTTGCGGGCGTTATAATTATCTCCCCCTTAGGATGATTACGTCCCGGGATCATCAACGAAACATGATTGTATAATGAATCCATATGTTATCTCTTCATCCTAGGTAATAAACGTAACTTCTATGTTGCTTCGAACGAACAACTAACTCTTGGACTCGTTGACTGTAGACGGTGCTCGATCTTGCACCCGTTCTTTATGTTTTGTTAGACTTTTAATCGTGACCTTCATGTCACAACCTCGCTCTTTATCAGACACACCTTCTTCTTCTTAAAAAAATTATGACACGTTTATTTGATTTCCACGATAGACCGATGGGTCACATTCTAATGACCTCTCATCGTGTGTCGCAACGCGTAGGCTCAGGTCTCTTAGAGTCAAATTCCAGAACAGACTATACCTTCCTTCATGTTCTAATGTGATATAATCACGTCACAACATGTAGCACTTCTAGCTACAAGCTTCTTTAATGATGAGCGCGATACTTCTATTGATCGCTTCGATTATCTTTCAATTCAATCTTCTAGCTTAAGTTAGATGTTACCTCGAACTTGGTTCTCTGAAACACGTAACATACTCATCGTAGTCGGACTCAGTTTGATATGACCACTAGGGTTGGAATAAAAATCATCTTCTTAATAATTACCGAAACAATGGTAATGACATACTTGAATAAAATGTAATCAATTACTATCTTCTTGGTAACCTTGTGACTTTCCCTGATCCAAGTGTGAGTCATGTGCTTCCGATAGTATAGGCCTCTACTACCATTCATACCTACTCATACTCGTCCCAACTATTGTCTCACAACTTTCCAAGTCATTATCACAAAACAAATTTTAACACAAACTAAGGTGTCCAAAAAATCACAAAAATTTTCCTAGACTCTACTAGGACTTATTCCATGCGTATCTTCAATCATCAACTCTGCTTCAACTCGGTTGGTGGTGGAAACTCCATACGATGGGAAAACTTCAGGAATTACACCAATTGTTCCATCATCCCGCCCATCGAAGGTGTACTTCGGACGTATCGTATTCCTCTAAACGTACTGCTTGACATATTCTAAAGGCAAGATACCACTCTTACGATATCTTCCGATAGGTGTCATTCACTATCATAAGCCTTTTCATTTCCTCTATTTACTCAATTATGTATGAGTCTTTCGCCATGACGTTAGTTTCACAAAAGCATGCATTCATTGCATCGAGACGAGAATATAGATAGAGAAGATTTAGACGTGTAATCCTCCTTATTACTTCGAAAAATTACATGCCAGTTCCTATATTGTATCTAAACGTTTAGAAATCTGAACACGTAAAATTTTCAGATCCGTTCGGCAAAAGACCATAGATCCGTTCAGACATTTAGCATCATAAAGCATCATAAATCATTTAGCACATAAAAGCATGTTAGGCATTTTCCTAAATAAGCTAGTGCTTGTGTCTATTCAAGTGTGTTACCTAAATTTATTAGACACACTCCTCACAATCATTGCATAGCATTCTTAGTTTAAGTCTAGAAATAAATCATTATTCCTAGTTCGCTTAAACTAATGCTCTGATACCAACTGTGACATCCCCATTTTCAAGGCTAGAAAAGACCGATTTTGTTTATGCTTTATAAAAATTAGAGTACCTCTTTTAATAAAAATGTTTCGGAACTTGTTCCCAGTAAAATATGATAAATACGTTATCAAAGCATTTCCGAAGAAAAGTATTTGTATTCATTTTAAAACATTTGGGATGTCATCGTCAATATAGAGACATAAGCATAAACAGAACTTACAGAGTTTAGTCTAATATTTGCCGAGACTAATTAACAGTCTAACTATTATTACTATTATATAAGCGTTAAATAATACTCTTCACCCAGTATGTACAGACATGGGCCAGACATAAAACACCGGAGGGCAGGACCATTTTGGCGTATAACACTTCTGAAATCCAACTACCCTATGCGGCCCTTTAAACCAGATTCCCCGTACCGCGAGTGGTTAAAAAGATATTATAATGACACTTATATAACTCATAATAATAGCTCAAATATTTATTATAAGGTCCTAATAACATTACTATATTGAATCATAAGCTATACTAAAGATAGGTTAGGCGTAGCTCACTTACAGCGGGTTTTTCTCATAATAGGGCTTCGTCGAAGCAGAGTTTCTGAGCCAAAAGCTCTTTTTTTTGGAGCCATTACGTGCTCTGGGGCTTCCGCCTCGTGCTAGGGACTTACCCTAGGCTTTGGGGGGGGGGGGTTTAGGTCTTAAAGAGATGTTCTAGAGAGAGAGGAAGAAGTTGGAAGGTGTGAGGAATGAATGGAACCTGACACCTCTATTTATAGGATTCCTGCAGCGTCAACATGTCATGGTGCCTCTCACCACATCGTGGTGTTGCATAGGCTCCAAGGTTTCGTCTGGTGTTGACACGTGGCATCGCACACAGGGTGGAAATTAGCCGATTTTCAAAAATTCATAACTTTTGAATACGAGCCCCGTTTTCGACGTTCTTTATATCCACGCATAGGTAAAAATAAGATCCATAACTTTCATTTAGACTCCATCGACTAATTCTCGACCGATCTTAAATTTAACTGTAGGAGGAGATTAGACTGTTAAATGACTACCAAGAATTCGTAACTCATTCATACGGACTCCGTTTTCGCCTGTCTTTTTATCTTTGAGTTCGTATTAATAAGATATTCAACTCTCATTTAGGTCACGTAGGCCAAAAACCGCTCGAACTAAAATTCGAGTTTCGGGTCGTGCACTGTTATGCCAAATCTTAGAAAATTCATAACTTCTTCATACGAAGTCAGATTTGAGCGTTCTTTTTATGGACGCTCTCGGTTTAACGTATACTACAAATTTTGTTTCGATCACTAAGGCTAAAAATTCCTCTATCATAAATTCACTATTTTACGCTTCTCGGTGTTGTGCCAGTTTTTGTCGTAAAACTTCGACGGGTCATAATTTCTTCGTTATAACTCGGATTTTGGGGTTCTTTATATGCACGGAACCCTTGTAACATATACTACTATTTGGTTAAAATTATTCCTTCTAAATAATCTTCTATCAAAAACTCATTTTTGATGCTTATTGTCTCTAAATTAACTAGCCGGATCTGCGGGCGTTACACTTACAAACCCTAGATCTAGCATATATGTTTTGAAATTATCACAAGAAAACAGATATAGATGATAACTTCTTGAACAATTTCTTGAATCTTCTTGTCTTGGATCTTAGAGTCATAAATTTCACTCCTCTAATGGCTTACAAGCACCAGATAAGCAAGAGGATGATATGAGAAAGAGGAGAGAGGCACAATTTCAGCTATGAAGGCTCTTAGGGTTCAAGTGGCCGAAAATTGGAAGCCTTAGGGTCTTATTTATACTGGTGCTACTAGTGTTTCAGTCTAAACCCTAATGGATAGCTTAGGCCTTAAGCAATCCAAGGAAGCTTCTGGAATAAGGCCCTTATGGCCAAAATTATGGACGGACACATCCTAATTTCGTCCATGCCTAGTCTAAGAGGCTCCTCAGCCCAATACTCAACTATCACACATTTGACAGTTTAAGTCCCCGATATTTAATTAATGTCTTTTAGCTACATAATTAATTCTTAATTAATTATTGTCTAATATTAATTAAACCATTTGATTTCTCCTTTAATATATTATTCATATAATATATTAATAAACCATATTAACCTCTCTATTCATAAATCACCCTGTCAAGTTTCTTTGGTGAAGGCAACCCAAAAGGACCATGCACAACCGGGTCAAGTACTTACCAAATATAGTTACAGGCTTAGACACTCATCCAACAGTGTCCCACTTGGATAAGTATAGTAACTATAAATACAAATACAATCTAATTAGCAATCGTAGCTCTGAAAGTCGCTGTAAAACTTTGATCTCATCAACAACCTGTCCTTTAGATAAGGGATCATATAGTCCTCTGTTTTAGATATCGTGCAGACACTTACATGGAACATAGTCATACTTATGGTCCAACAGTTTGTTTCTCGATCTCAGATTCGTTTGACATAAAACTTAATTGAACACATCAATTCAGTCCTGACCGGGCCTGACACACAAGTCAAACCAAATCATCAAGGGCCCCTGATATCGCTTTTACCCTCTTAGGATAAAAGGAACAGATAAACTTCGACTTATATTCATTTACCATTCACTAATCAAATCATACACAACAATGCGTTTTATAACATCAAGTTACTAATGCGTTTACGCATTATCAATGTACAACCAACTAGCAAACAATAAACCATATATCTAGGTTTTAAGACCATATGATATTATCTTCTTGCGATCACTCGTGATAAATTCCATGAGGTGATTCCAGCAAGTGTGGGTTTATTCCAATGCTCAAATCTTATTCATAAACACTCATGAATGTTGTAGAAAACTCTTACTATGTCTAATACACTTTAGACAATCTACACACCAATTCATGACAAGCTTCATTCATACCTACTTCCAACATATGAATGACTGTGGACCGTTCGAATAATGTTTTTTTATTCAAGAAGTCAAAACATGCAAAATGAAACAATAGGCAAAACATTAACATAAGACAATAACTTTACTAATAAATAATACCCATTTATTTAATCGTCGAATGTTAATTCCAATTTATCTATTACACATCTCTAAACTATCTAATCTAAACTAATATCGTCCTTCAGCCCAATGCTCCTAAATGCTGCAAGTGCTTAACCCTACTCAGTCCCTTCGTAAGTGGATCTTATGGGTTATCCTCCGATGATACCCTCTTCACTATGATGAGTCCTTCTTCTACCAGATGTCGAATAAAGTGATATTTTTTGTCGATATGACGAGATCTACCATGATCCCTTGGTTCCTTGGTCAAGGCAACCGCCCCTTCATTATTACAGAAAATTTTCATAGGTTCCTGTATGATTGGCACAACTCCAAGGTCGCTGTAATGTACTCTGATACGCACGTTGAATCAACTACAGTCTCCTGCTTGGAACTTCTCCAAGTCACTGCTCCTCCATTGAGGGTAAAGACCCATCCCGACTATGACCGATAGTTTTCTCTGTTGGTCTGAAAACTGGCATCACTGTACCCTCGCACCTTTAAGTCATCACTCCCATCGAGGACTAGAAACCATTCATTGGTTCTTCGAAGGTACTTAAGAAATTCTTAACCGCAGCCCAATGTGCTTTGCTGGGGTTCCCTTGATATCTGCTAACCATGCTGAAAGTGAAGGCCACATCAGGGCGAGTATAAGTCATAGCATACATAATCGAGCCAACCGCAGAAGCGAATGGTACTAAACTCATCTTTGCTATCTCGACTTCGGTACTCGGACTTTGAGTCTTACTCAATTTGGAATTACTTTGGATTGGTAAATCTCCTTCTTGGAATTATCCATACTGAAATGTTTTATTACCTTGTCCAAGTAAGTATTCTGACTAAGTCCTATTAGTCTTTTACTCCTATTTCTCATTATCTTTATTCCCAAAATATAGGCAGCCTCTCTGAGGTCCTTCATAGCGAAGCACTTCCCAAGCCAGGACTTTACTTCCTGCAACGTCAGGATGTCTTTTCCTATGAGTAGTATGTCATTGACATAGAATACGAGGAAGCTAAATATACTCCCACTGGATTTGACATATACACATGATTCATCCTCGCTTCGTAGAAAACCAAACTCTTTGACTTTCTCATCGAAACAAAGATTCCATATGCGAGACGCTTGTTTCAATCCATAAATGGACTTCTCAAGCTTACACACTCTATTAGGGTACTTTGCATTGACAAAACCCTTTGGCTGAGCCATGTAAACATCCTCAACCAACTTCCCGTTAAGGAAAACACTTTTGACATCCATCTTCCATATCTCATAGTCATGAAATGCAGCAATGGCCAGCATCACCCTAATAGATTTTATCTTCGCAATCGGTGAGAAGGTCTTTGTCACACACCCAAACCGGAACGACGGAAACGTTCGGGGGCGGAGGACATTATGTTTAGTATCACAACACATGTATCATAGTAATCATAGTGAAAAACAACCATTGTATTAATAATAAAGTGTTTACAAAGTAGTGATTCACAAAAGATTGAATCCAAAAGAAAATAACAAAACAAGACTTGAAGTTACTATGCTCCATCTTCTGAATCCCAGAGTGCGTACCTGTCTACTAGTTTCCTGAGAATACAAGTTATTTTGAAAGAGTAGATCAACATTTAAGCTGGTGAGTTCATAAGTATTTTAGTGATGCAAAGTATGTTGAAAGTTCTTTTTAGAAAAGTTCGCCTGTTCCTCCATAAAATCCTATATTTTCTGATTTGATGAATGATAAGTAAAATGACTCTACAATCCTTTCTATGAGTACTAAACGGATACAACTTATATATATATATATATATATATATATATATATATATATATATATATATATATATATATTAGAGTAAACAAACAATGGATTGTGTGAATCTGCCCTAAGCCCACAACCAAACAAGGAACATGGAATGGGGCGGAAGTTACACATCCCATTGTTTGTTAGATCTTCATTGTATATAACCCTAGTGTATTCATTCAGTACTTACAGAGTTAATTGTAATAGATCCTTTATTTGATTAAAAACATTCTTTAAGAAAAACCCTTATTTTCTTTAGTGAAATGGTAAC
This sequence comes from Lactuca saligna, assembly GCF_052625555.1. Taxonomy (NCBI): domain Eukaryota; kingdom Viridiplantae; phylum Streptophyta; class Magnoliopsida; order Asterales; family Asteraceae; genus Lactuca; species Lactuca saligna. The sequence goes on from NC_136417.1 coordinate 51,601,252, forward strand.
CACAATAGTTCCTTCTATAATCACTTAGTTTACACTAGCTATAGATAATCTAATATCGAACGGGTCGTTAATTGTGTGAATCTGCCCTAAGACCACAACCAAACAAGGAACATGAATTAAGGCGGAAAACACACATCCAACTGCCTATCTGATGTTAATTATGTATAACTCTACTGTATAAACTAAGGTATTATAGAATTAACCACTAGAGGTCCTTTAAGTTATATTGGTTTAATAAAATGGATTAAACCTTCACTGATAAGTTTCTAGTTTAGATTACTAAATGTTCTATCTGAAAAGTATGTTCTTGTACTAGAAAACGATGTATTGAATTAGTATACTATGACCTGACCTATACCTGGTACCCCTTATGATTACTTGGTGTATACATAATATATATGTATATATATATATATATATATATATATATATATATATATATATATATATATATATAAGATCGAATAGATAGTAGACTGGGTGAATCTGCTCTAAACCCACAACCAAACAAAGAAAAGGAAATGAAGCGGAAAATACAAATCTTACTGTTGTCGGACCCGATTAATATATATCCTTTGTGTATGCACTAAGGAATCATAAAGTTAGCATTACAGGCCCATTTCTACTTAATGTTCATGTTACTAGGAATTTATGTATTTTATTTATTATTGTTCGACACTTTGTAGATGTACCCCTTTATAAATAAATCAGGTACTTTGTAGATGTACCCTGTATATAACGTCGGTACTTTGTAGATATACCCCATTTATATCTCTCGTACTTTGTAGATGTACCATATATATATATATATATATATATATATATATATATATATATATATATATATATATAATCATGGCATATTGTAGATGCACCGTGTATATATACATATACATATATATATATATATATATATATATATATATATATATATATATATACACACACCACTTTTATTATCATCTTTTGTTTAGAATAATGAGTTCATGATACTTTCCCTTCCTAGGTTACTGGGAATTATTAGTATAAGTGTGTTGATCATGATTTTTTCTTCTATTTATAGTATATTGTATGTTCCTCCCTGTTTCCCTTTATAGTATGTTCCTCCATGTTCTAGTTATAGTATGTACTAAACCCATAAAATATACCTATTATAGTTTACTAGTATGTTTACTTGAACTGATACTAACTTGAATAAAAGACTCATTTATCTACTGAGTTATGATTGTACTTTAAAAATGGTGTTTTATAAACAATAAAGTAACATAGCTTCAAAAAGAGATTTTGAAATGGTTATGATCACTTATAAAAGCATAAGAAATCCTTGAACGTGATGGTTATCACAAATAACATTTACACAGTTATCATTGTGTTCAAATTGTATTCCCCCATTAAAAGCATTTAAAAACATTTTAAAAGATTGATTATAGAGGTATGAACTCACTTGATAAGTGGTTAATCGGGCAACGTTTCGTTTCAAGGAATGATCTTTCTTGACGTAACCGTGGGTTTTGGGTGAAGAAACGAGCTTCACGCGAGCAGCACTTCGAATGGAAATGAGTTAGTTTCTCGGGAGATTCGGGGCGTCGGAACTTGCGTCGTGTGCTAGGGGTGTTACTGGGGCTTCGGGGTGGTTTAGAGGTGCCTAAGAGTGAGAAAGTATAGGAGAGAAGATGGAAATGAGCAACCAAGGCCGGTTGCCCTTGATTTTTATTTATAGGCTGGAAGTTCAGGGTTCACGTCGTGAACCACATGTTCACGTCATGACCTTGGTCCTGCTCAGGTCATGGCGTTCGTCATCAACCACTTGCTCTGGAAGGTGTCAAATCTCTAAGTTCACGTCGTGAACCCTATGTTTACGTCGGGAGCTCTGACACAGTGTTGAAATTTGTGCCCCCAACTTCAGAAATCCATATCTTTCACATATAATCTCCATTTTTGACGTTGTTTATATGTACGCGTAGGTTACATTATGCTTTAAAACTTTCGTTTAGACTCCGTCGGCTAATTTTGAGTTTACTTTTAATATACTATTTTTAGTAGGTCGGGGCTGGGAAAGTCTATTAAAAATCCATAACTTCTTCATCCGACGTCCGTTTTCGTCTGTCTTTTTACCAATGTACTACTGTTGTCGAGATCTTCAATTCTCATTTAGGTTGCGTCAGCTAAATCTGAAACTTAGAAAACTCATAACTTCTTCATACGAAGTCAGACTTGGACGTTCTTTTTATGCACGTTTATGGTTTAAAGATATCTACGACTTTCATTTAGATATCTAAGGCTAAAAAGTATTCTATTGAAATTTCACGTTTTATGCTTAACAGTGCTTTACCGGCTAAAAACTTTTGGGTTGTCACAGTCTCATCATAGTCAACTCTTGGAGTTTGATTAAAGCCCTTCGCAACCAATCGCGCTTTATAAGTGTGCACATTCCCATCCATGTCGGTCTTCTTCTTGAAGATCCACTTGAATCCGACTGTCTTATGACCTGGTACATTGTCAACCAAATTCTAAACTTGGTTGTCGTAAATAGACTGAATCTCGCTCTCCATCACCTCTTTCCACTTTGCAGACTCCAGGCCTGCCATGGCTTCCTTATAGCTGTTAGGTTCGTCTAAATTTATTAGTGTACTATCACTAATAAACGTATCACCCTCACTTGTTATATGAATACTACACAATACAGGTGGAACACTAACTCTACTCGAAAGTCTAAGAGGGAAGGATTTGTCAATCGGTTCAACCGGAGTTTCCTCTTCGAGTTGAGAGCCAACGTTATAGGTTCCTTCATTGCTTGACTCTTGAATATCTTCAAGATCGATTTTCCTTCCACTATCCCCTTGGCTTATGAGTTCTCTTTCTTGGAAAACCCCTCTCCTCGCGATGAAGACAACATTGTCACTCAGTCTATAGAAAAGATATCCAAAGGACTTCTGCGGGTAGCCGATGAAAATACACCGCTCACTACGAGGTTCAAGCTTGTTGTGAGTCTCTCATCTTAAAAAAGCCTCGCAACACCAAACCTTGATATGTGCCTATGAGGGAGCTTTCCCTACCCACATCTTGTGAGGTGTTTTGGCAACCTTTTTCATAGGGACTAAGTTAAGGATATGGGCGGCAGTCTCTAAGGCATACCCCCAGAATGAGATAAGTAGTGAATCACGACTCATCATGGAACGAACCATGTCTAGCAAGGTTCAATTATGCATCTCAGCCACACCATTCAACTACAGTGTCCTAGGTGGCTTCAATTGCGAAATGATTCTGCATTCCTTGAGGTAGTCGTGGAATTCAAGACTTAGGTACTCTCCTCCTCGATTGGATCAAATACCCAACTGATTCTCCACTTCTTCTTTAAACTCTTTGAACTTTTCAAAGGTTTCTAAGTTGTGCTTGATTAAGTAGATATACCTATATATACTATAATCATCGGTGAAATTCATATAGAATCGATTCACATCCCTTGTAGTGGATCTAAAGGGCCCACACACATCGGTGTGTACGAGATCCAATAAACCCTCACCCCTTTCACAAGTCCCAATGAAGGGTGACCTGTTCATCTTTCCAAGTAAACAAGACTCACACACGTCATTGTCCCTAAGGTCGAATGACTCCAATACTCCATCCTTTTGGAGTTGGGCTATGCGTTTCTTTTTTACATGTCCAAGACGACAATGCCACAAGAATGCTTTATCCAAAGTATTGGAAGAATCAATACACAACACATCATTTCCTAAATTATCTACAACCATCACAGTTTCATATATTCCATTACAAGGCAATGCTTCAAAATATAAAACACCATTAAGATAAGCATAAATAGAACCCTTTTCATTATCAAATGAATATCAAAATCCTTATCTATATAAACCATGAAAAGAAATGATGTTTCTTGCCATATCTGGTGAATAGAAACAATTATTTAAATCTAAACCTAATCCATTACTAAGCACTAAAGAATAAACTCCAATCTTGGTAACAGGTGACGATCTTCTGTTTCCTATGATCAAGTTTATTTTTCCATGCTCCACATCCCTATTTCTTCTTAGTCCCTACAATTCATAACATATGTGAAAACCACATCCTGTATCAAGAACCAAAGAAATAACATGTGATGAATCATTAGATTTAATAGTGTAAATACCTGCGAAGGATGACTTGATCTTCCCATCCTTGATAACTTGTAGATACTCTGGGCAGCTTCGTTTCCAATGCCCTATCTTGTGGCAGTGGTGGCACTCTGCCTCCTTGGGGTTAGAGTTGGGTTTAGTAGAACCCACCTTGGTTCCACTAAAAGAGGTACCATCTTGGGACTTTCCCTTGTGGTTTCTCTTTGAGGGAGCTTTCCTCTTCTTACCCTTCCCTTGCCCTATTCAGGAGTTGATGCAACAAACTTATCTTTGAGATTGCTCTTAGAAGTCCTTAGCAAGCCTTGAAGCTTGCTCAAAGTGACTTATTCCTTATTCATGTGGTAGGTCATGAGGAACTGTTTGTAGCAAGGAGGCAAGGAATGAAGGATGATGTCAATTTCCAGCTCTTCATCAAAGTTAACATTTAACTTTAGCAGGTGATCAACATATCTCCACATCTTTTGCAGATGAGCTGTAAGGGACTCTCCATTACCCATTTTGGCAGTGATCATCGAGGTGATGATCTCGTACCTTTCTTGCCTAGCGCTTTGGTGGTACCGGTCCAACAAATCTTGATGCATCTCATAGGGATACATGTCCTCATAGGACTTTTGGAGTTCTGCAGTCATAGTCGCCAGCATGATGCAATGGACTTTCATAGCATCACACTTAGGGGCTACAAAGGCATCGATCTTTTCAGCAGTGGCAGTTTTGAGGCAGCGATCTGTCCACACAGATCAAAGAGGCTCAACTTAAGGCCTTAAAACCCGAAGATGTGGTAGGTGAAACCCTGAGAGGAATGGATAAGAACTTTGAAGTCAGAGGTGATGGAGTTTATTATTTTATGAAACGGATCTAGACACCAAAGTTTGGTGGTTACAACGACTTGGTTATGAATGAAGCACACAAAACCCGATACTCCATTCATCCAGCTTCAGACAAGATGTATTTGGACCTTAAGAAACTTTATTGGTGGCCTAATATGAAGGCTGAGATTGCTACATGTGTGGGAAAATGACTTACTTGTGCCAAAGTCACTGTAGAGTACCAAAAGTCTTCAGGTCTACTACAACAGCCTGAAATCCCTGAATGGAAGTGGCAGCGGATTACAATGGATTTCATAACTAAGTTACCCAATACATCGGGTGGTTATGACACTATTTGGGTAATCGTCGATAGATTAACCAAATTCGCACACTTCTTGCCAATAAAGGAAACCGACAAGATGGAGAAGCTTACAAGAACCTATATCAGAGAAATAGTTAGACTACATGGTGTGCCAATATCTATTATTTTTTACCAAGATAGTAGATTCACCTCATGTTTCTAGCAGTCTTTACCAAAGTCTCTGGGAACTAGGCTGGACATGAGTACAGCCTACCACCTACAAACAGACGAACAAAGTGAGAGGACGATTAAAACTCTAGAAGATATATTGCGCGCCTGTGTGATAGACTTTGGAAAGGCATGTGATACTCATTTACCCCTTGTCGAATTCTCTTACAACAATAGTTTCACACTAACATAAAGGCTGCTCCATTCGAATCCCTTTATGGCCGCAAGTGCAGATCACCTCTGTGCTGGGCTGAAGTGGGTGATACGCAACTAGCTAGAGGTTAAATTCTAGACAATACTGTCACTGGTCCGGAAATCATTCATGAAACTACAGAGAAGATAGTTCAAATCTAGGAATGGTTGTAACCTTCTCGAGATAGACAGAAGAGTTATGCGGATAAACGACGAAAACCCTTGGAATTTAGGTTGGTGACCACGTTCTATTGAAGGTCTCACCCTGGAAAGGAATGATACGTTTTGGAAAACGTGGCAAGCTAAATCCAAGGTACATTGGACCATTCCAGATCATTTCTAGAATTGGTCATGTTGCTTAGAAACTCAATCTACCGCATGAACTCAGTAACATTCATCCCGTATTTCATGTCTCAAATCTCAAGAAGTGTTCGTCCAATGAGACTCTTTTTATCCCACTTGTTGAAATCGAATTAAATGAGAGTCTCAACTTAGTGGAAGAACGCGTAGAAATCCTAGACATGAAAGTCAACAGAACCAAACAAAGTCGTATCCTAATAGTGAAGTTTCGTTGGAATGCAAAACGAGAACCTGAATTCACTTGGGAGCGGGAGGATCAAATGCAACAGAAATATCCACATATTTTTCCCTTGTCTTTCTGTAACACAATATTCCTAATTTTGAGACGAAATTCCTTCTAACGGGGGGATAAAGTAACATCCCGTTATTTTCATTATTGTAAAAGTCAATTTGGTTAACTAAGGTCAACGTAAATCTTATTCTATCTTAAATAGGTTAGATTAACGTTTTATAAGTCTTTACACATTGTATTCAAAGTTTTATGTGTTTAAGAAGGGAATTAGTTAGAACCAAGAAACTTCACACCACTTTTCTTCTTTTCCCATCGGACCGCAAACCCTCGGACAGTGAACACCTTCGCATAGTTGTGAACCTTCTTGGGCCGCAAACACTTCTGATTCTATCACCTCGGGAAAAGGAACCTTATCGCTTTAGATCTCATTCTCGGTCGCAAACTGCCTTCGGGCTGTGAACCGTTTGCTGCCTTCGGCCGTGAACACTTCGTCCGAGAACTGAAGTCGTGAACTCCTCCCTATATATATATATATATATATATATATATATATATAATGGGCTGATTATTTCTCATTCTTTCATTTCTGGCCATGAATCCAATGATTTCTCTCTTAAGTATTATCTTCCAAACCTTCAAATCTTCTTAGAATGTTGTTTGGATCTTCAATTGTTCATCATTTCATCAGCCTACTAGGGAATTCTAGATCGAATACACTTATTTAACCTTCCAATCTACAAGATCTTCAAGATCATTGGGTCGTGAAATCAAGAACATCGAGTGTTCTTGGACCGTGAACACCCCTCATGGCCGTGAACTCCTTGACCCTCTATTCTTAGCTTCTAACACTCCTATTAGTAAGTTATACTTACAAATTAGTCAAATTTCCAATCATTCCTATGATTATATTCACTAACTGGTTGCATATATACTATACAAATTGCTATATAGGACTTGTTTTACTACGAGATTTCACTTGTGGAAATAAATGTCCTATATCAAATCATCAATCGAATCACCCTCTAAAAGGTGAGTTCATACCCTCGTATTTTCACAGTTTTTACAGTTTTTTTTTTTTTTTTTTTTTTTTTTTTTTTTTTGGGGGGGGGGGGAATACAAGTCTAACACATGGATTTTGTGTTACAAACAAATGGTTTCAAATTTATTGTAAAAATGACATCAAGTCATCAAAAGTATTTCAAAATTGTTAAACTCTTTAAAATATTTTATAAACTTATATTTTCCTCAAAAATCATATATATATATATATATATATATATATATATATATATATATATATATATATATATATATATATATATATATATATATATAAGATTTAAAAGGCTTAGGACCGATAACTCGCTTTATTTCCTTTTCCTTGTTTGGATGTGGACTTAGGGTATCAGTTATTTGTCCGACTGTTGTTTAAATTTTACTTATATATATTTATATATGTATATAAATATAAAATTGATTTCATTCAGTTTCAATACCCTTTTGTAACATGTCGAGCAAAGGGTTGCATTCATGAACAATTAGTATCAATACATAAAGTACATATAAATTATAATAGGTATAATTTATGATTCAAGAACACTAACTCATGAGTCAAGTATACAAGAGTACACTATTTTACAAGAACAAGGATTTGATTCAAAACTAAAAAAGGGTATACAACTTACAAATACATTTCAAGTATACTAAAGAAGGAACATACTATCAATCATTTATTTCAAGATGATTGGGTTTTCATTACTATTATATACGTAACGTCTATATGATTTTAATGATACAATGTTCAGGTTGTTTATTTACTTAAACAAAATAGCTAAAGTCCTAATATTATAACCATACTCTACAGTCTGGGATCAAAAAAAGTGTGTATAGATCTATATAGGATTGACAATCCCGCACTCAGACTACTAGCTACAGCCAGACATACATGCCTACGAGTGACAATTGTTATCAATAGTTTTGATGCCTTTAAAGCGTTGTTTCAGGCCATCAAGTGATAGTATGGTTATAATAACTCATTAAAAAGATATTAACAATACAGTTAATGTATAATTAACTAAACATGAGTACAAATTTCAAAGTACAAGTTTTACAAAGGAATACAAACATAGAACACTAGTTTACAAACAGGGAGCATACAATACAGAAAACATTCATCTTATAGTGTTAATAGGATTAAAAATATGTTATACTATTTTATACAAGTAGAACAATGCTTATACAAAACGATTTTATGGTTTAAAACAACATTTAATTTACATCAGAATATATAGGATTTTCTAGATCAGTTTACATATTCAAAGAACAAAAAAAGCTTTCAAACATAAATACTTATGCAATCACTCAACTTTATGCTGGTACTCTCTTTTTCAAATTACTTGTATTCTCAAGGAATCAGTATACAAGTACTCCCCGAGCTTTTGAGAAGACGAAGCTATTTTTGATTTGTGTCTTCTATCTTTTGCTATAAATATTTTGGTGTCAATATACAATGTTTGAACACATGTAGAAACTTATACTTATTAATGGAATGGTTTTTTGTAATTTGATTACTATGATGCATATGTTGTGATACTACAAATGAAGTCGTCCACCCCCGGACGTTTCCGCCGTTTGGTTTGGGGGTGTGACACTGCAAATCAGAACAAATGTGAAATCCACAACCTGTATCAAGGATCTAAGAATAAGAATGTGATGAGTTATTAGATATAATAATGTAAATACCTGTATAGGTGGGCTTAACCTTCCCATCCTTGACATCCTGCAAGTATTTGGGGTAGCTTCGCTTCCAGTGCCCTTTTTCATGACAATGGAAACACTCTGCTTCCTTACGAATGGTAGAGGGATCAACATAACCACATTTGGTTCCACTTGAAGAGGATCCATCAAGAGACTTTCCCTTGCGGCTCTTAGAAGGAGCCTTCCTCTTCTTCCCTTTCCATTGTCCAATTGCTAGAATAAGGGCAGTAGCTGTAGGAGTAGGAACAACATTTTTACCTTTGAGACTACTTTCAGTAGTCCGCAAAAGTCCTTGAAGCTTGCTAAGAGTGACCTCCTCCTTGTTCATATGATAGGTTATATGAAACTGATCATAACAGGGAGGTAAAGAGTGTAGAATGATATCTATGGCCAACTCTTCATCGAAGTTGACATTCAACTTCAGCAAGCAGTTCACAAACCTTTTCATTTTTTGCAGGTGGGCCGTGATAGACTCTCCATCCTTCATCTTTTTTGTTATCATGGAGGCGATGATTCCTTACCTCTCTTGTCGAGCAGTCTGATGGTATCTTTCCATCAGCTCTTGGTGCATCTCAAAAGTGTAATAGTCCTCATAGGACTTTTGGAGTTCAGTTGTCATAGTGGCTAACATGATACAAGACACCTTAGTGACATCCTTCTCATGAGTCCTATACTCAACAATCTCCTCAGGAGTAGCAAACAACTCATCAATTTCCGTCAGTTCTTTGTCGATGACATATTCCTTGTCCTCATAACGAGTAACCATCCTGATGTTCCTGATCCAATCATTGAAGTTGGAACCATCAAAGATAAATCTCCTACACAAGTTCATTAGGGAGAAAGAGCGAGTAGGGTTTGAGCCAGAAGCAGTGTTGGAAGACATCTGAAAAGGAAAGACAAAGTTTAGTTTAGATAATAATCCTTAATATAATACCCAAAATGAAATATTAAGGCTAGGACCCAACACAATATTTTACAATTCGGAAGAGGGATGCCGTAATCCAATTGCAAAATATTTGAAGGCAAGTAAATGACGATTTACCAATTTCCACCACGAAAAACGAAATTGATTATTAAGTTTTAATTGGATTGAAATTCCTAGATTCTTTTAAGATTCTTTGAACTTTTCAATCCATGTTTAAATCTCATTTAAGCCTTTTAAGTTTGTGAATGGGATACCGAGGATTACAAACAAGGTGTGAATAACCATGTAAATGTGCTTGGTACTCTTGATGTCATATATCACTAAATCAATGTCCCGGTTAACCACACACGCTCCATTGATCTATGATAAACATCAAGCCACCCTTTGCCACCCTTACTAGTCCATGTTAGTCTGTCGGTTCACCACAGACGCTCCACTAACGACTTGGCAAGGTGCAAAGTGCAATTTCATGGATTAGCATCAATTTCAAATTTTTCCTAAAGTAACTAAGATTAGGAATTTAATAAAATTTTAGTTACTTTATAATTATCATTATACTTTTAACGAGAATTAATGTCCTATCCCACCCGTTCGGCTAACGACCTTCCACCAGTCAAGGAAGTGGTGGGTGAGAGTGGACACCCATTGAAACACCATTTTATAGGCAATAACCTTATACCCTCTTATAGACCGGTTTCGTGAATGAGGCCTACTAACGGTAAGACTGACTTGTCTTATACATATATATATATATATATATATATATATATATATATATATATATATATATATTATTTAACTTTTAATAGTATAATAGTATAAGGGTTAAACTTTATCTTTTAAAATTCTTGGGTTTGAAATTAAAGTATTCATAAGTGTGACTTTACAAATTCCAAAACTTGGGGGCAAGTTTTGAAACCCTTCAAAACTTTTGGTTTCCATAACTTATGAGTTTAATGCATTTTTTAAAGATGAGACTTTTCATTTTTCTTAACTTGAGGACAACTTATGGAATTCACCAAAGACATTTAGATCAACATTTTAACTAACAATATTATCAAATAATTTATCTATGATCTAGTTAAACTCATAAGTCAAAATAATTCACCTCAACAATTTACAAGAAATTAGCCTATCATATATTCCAATACAAATCTTGAAATTTTGACAATTATGTTTTAATTGAATGAACATGATCACTACCATATAAAAAATAGATTTTATGATTCAAGACAGTTTGTGGTAATGATCCTAATCCAATTTTGGCCAAAAACTCAAAATTCTGCAACCAGAGCCATCATCTCGACGAGTTCATGATCCTGTCTCGTCGAGTTTCCCTTTTACTGAGTGGACTCGTCGAGTCAGCCAATGGACTCGGTGAGTTCATCAGTCAAAGGCCAGAAAATTGATTTTTTCAACTTTGAAAATTAACAAGCATCAAGTATAACAGAAAACCATCCTAGGCTCTGATACCACTGATGGGTTTTGAGCACTATAACACTCCTATGGTGCACATGCAACCCTAGATGCTTTGGATCTATGTTTTCTTTAATTATACATGCATATTCAATTTTCCAAAGCATACATCCTAACAAGCATACAATGGAGGATATACAATGCAAAATTCATAGTTAGATGAATACCTCTTAATGTAGTTGTAGTTCTTGGCCTTTGAAAGCTTTAGCACCTCAAGCCGATGCCTCTAATGTGTCACAAACACCAAAATGCATGAGGAGGCTTGAGAGAATAAGCTAGTTAGCACAAAATCTATATCAAACTCTTAGAATGATAGGTGTAGTCGATTTTGGCTCTAGGGGATCCATTTTATAGTGTAACAAATGCTAGGGTTACATCTTTGCAAGCCCTAATGACCTTTCATATTACTTAGGCTCCATGGGTTAAACCTATATGGACTACCCATGGACTATCACATTGGGTTAGCCCAACCTAAATAACCATGGATCATTGGCCCACACTATAAGAATAATTGATTTACTAAATTAGTCCCCGCATATTTAAATAGTCTCTTTTGATCACTACATTAGTTCCAAATTAATTCTTGATCAATACTAATTAAATAATATGATTTCATATTAATATATTATACTTGTAATATATTAATAAATCATAAATAACCTTATTTTTCAAAAGTCTATCCTACCAAATTGCACTGGTGAAGGCAACCCAAAAGGACCATGCTATAATCGGGTCATGTACATACCAACTATAGTTATGGAATTAGACACCTTATCCAACAGTCTACCACTTGGATAAGTCTGATAACTATAATTGTCAATGCAACTTCAGGATCCGATTAGCAATCGTAGCTTTCAAAAGCCGCTGTCGAACTCTGACCTAGTCAGTGACGCGTCCTTTAGATAAGTGATCATACAATCCTCCGTTCTTTAATATATCAGTCGGAAAAATACATGAAACAATCTCATACTTATAGTCCAACAGTTTGTTACTCGATTTCCGATTTGTTTGACATAGAACATAACTGAACACATCAATTTAGTTCTGACTGGGCTCGATACGTAAGTTGAAACAAAATCATCGAGGGGCTAAATATATCGCTTTTAATCCTCCAAGATTTAAAAGGAACAAATAAACTTTGAAATTATATGCTTGTACTAACTACTTGTTAAATCATACACAAAAGTGCGTTTTATAACAAGTTACTGATGTGTTTTTGCACTATCAATGTACAACCAACTAATTGTCAACAACTCATATATCTTGGTTTGAAAACTATATGATATTATCGTATCACAATTAGTCATGATAAATTCCATGAAGTGATTCATGTGAGTGTGGGTTTAATCCAATACTCTGACCTTATGATCACTCAGGAATGTTGTAGAAATCTTTTTCTCTGTCTAAACACTTCAAACAATCTACAAGCCAAATTCATGACAGTCTTGCCTCAATACTGTTGGGTTTTATACATAGCAAACAATCCTATGTGTGCATGCAACCCTAATTTGAGGATCTATGTTTTAATTATTAGATATACAAACATTGAACACAAAAACTAGAAACCCTAGGAGGCATATGTAATTTTTGAAATTAACATATAATTAGGGTTAGGATATATACCTTTATTGTTATATTGTAATAGCAATCAAATCCGTGAAGATCTTGAACTTTGGGAGCAAGCGCCACAAGCATCACGCCTCTAATGGCTCACAAACAAACCTAACAACTAAGGATTACTATGGAGAGAGAGAAGTAGAATATAATTTCGGCCCTTAGCCTTTCTTGGAGTGCATGGGATGAAATCCAACCCTATAGGGGTTTATATAGGTGATAAGGAAGGTTTACGATAAGGCAGGTGTATCTTAGATAACCCTAATCCCTTAACTTCCTCCCTAAGGCTTCCAAGGAACCCTTAGAGCCCAAGGAAACCCTAGGACACTATAGATTTCGTTCCCAACCTCTAAGGGAGGTTCTAGAATGATCAATGTTCAACTTTTGAACATTGTCACCTTTAGTCCCTGCAGTTTCAATTAATTCCTTTAATCCTAAAATAAATTTCAAATTAATTTCTGATTAAATATTAATTAAACAATATGATTTCTAATTAATATATTATATCCATAATACATTAATAAATCATTTATATTGATTTCAAATTAATTTATTAACCAAGTAAGAAATTAATAAATCATTCTTCTCATTCCAATAATTATCCTATTCAATTGCTAGGTTTGAAAGCAACCCAAAAGGACACTGCTACTATCAATTCAAGTACATACCAACTATAGTTATAGGCTTAGACACCTAATCCAATAATCTCCCACTTGGATAACTCTAATAACTATAGTTGCACGTATAACTTCAAAAATTGACTAGCAAACTTTAGCTACCAAAATCCGCTGTCGAACTCTAACCTAGTCAGTGACGTGTCCTTAGATAGGGGATCAAATATTCCTTCATTCTACAAGATATCGTATGGACATGATACATGGATTATAAGCAATCTCTATCCAATAGTTGTTTCCCAATTTCCGATTTGTGATGACTGACTAATTGGAAAAATCAAATCAGTCCAGGCTTGGCCAAGCGCTTAGGGTGTCGACACTAAATCATCGAGGGCCCCACATATATCGATTTTATCCACTTTGGATAAAAGAAGCAGATAAACTTTGACTCATATGCTTGATCTATTTACTCATCAAATCACACACAACAATATGTTTTATAACACCAAGTTACTAGTGCGTTTACATATTATTAGGGGTGAGCAAAAACCGAACCGACTAAAGAAAAACCGACAAAACCGCAATAAACCGAAACCGAAAAACCGAAACCGATTCAAAAACCAATGGTGCGGATTTAATTTTTGCAAAAACCGAAGGTCAATGGTGCGGTGCGGTTTCTATCCTAAAAACCGGTCCATCAAAACCGAACCGCACCGCAAGCGTGTATAGTAATAAATCAATCAATGTATATTATATACATTCTATTTAAAATAGTTATAAATGATAATATATTTATTATATGTTTATTTTGTGTTTGTATAAAACTCTATGGGTGCAAAAGAAATGTTTTATTGTTAATCAAACGTACTAATCGATTACATGTAATAAACTTGTAACAAATTAAGTCAAAATCAACCAACCTTCAATCATTAATTAGTTTGTGAGAGTGGTCACAAGTTGTATTTTAAGCGACTTACAATTTTTGATTATGTAATTTTGTTTTGAGCTGAAAATGAATGTATTAAAAAAAACAGCACAATACAAGCTTATATGCACATGGTTTTCAGTTCTTACAGTTTTAAAAAACCGCACAAAAAAACATAAAAAAACTGCACAAAATTCTTAACACGGTTTAAAAACCGAAACCGAACCGATACAAATCGAAACCGCATTTAAAAACTGAAAAACCGAACCATTGCAAAACCGCACCTAACGGTTTTAAGAATGCAAAAACCGCACCATGCGGTTTGCAGTTCGGTTTGGTCTGAAAACCGCACCATGCTCACCCCTACATATTATCAATGTGCAACCGACTTGTAAATTGCAATTATATGTCTCTGTTTCAAGAATATAAGATATTATCGTTTCACAATCACTCGTGATAAAATCCATGAAGTGATTCACGAGAGCGTGGGTTCAATCCAATACACAAGTCTTATTTTAGGAGCACTCATGAATGTTGCAGCAAACTTTTTCTATATCTAGATGCTTCAAACAATCTACAAGGTAATTCATGATAATCATGCCTCATACCTATTTCCAATGTATGATCGACTGTGGATATTTGAATAATCTTATTATTCGGGAAGTCAAAACCGCAGTACTTGACATGAAGTGCACAGAAGATTACTAAAGTCAAGGTACTGAAACCTTCATCTGCAGGGAGATTCATCAATGTCAATTTCAAGATCAACCGTGCTTCAGCAAACACGGAGTCTTTTATCTCTCTGGCAGATCTTCCTAACCTTAATCCACATGACTGGATTCTGCTATACAACATTCTGCTCTCTAATCTTAGGGAGTATGACCCGATTCTTGAACATCTTGAAAGAATGTTGGCCTCCTATATTCATGAGCTTGCAACCATGGATCAGGAGATAGCAAAGGTTATGAACAAGAAGCCTACTGTGAAGCCGACATCTAAGCCTGGTGATGTAAACAGAATGAAATTGGGGTAGATAGATTCAACAAATCTGACAATTATATTCACTAAAGGTGATAGACACAAGTTTCTGTTTGCTTTGGTCGATAAGCATCTGTTTTCAACAGATTGTTTGGAGCATATCATCAATATCATACATCGATGCAAGCAGAACTCGGCGGCTGACAAGAAGAATTTTACAGACATGCTTCGGTGGTATATTACGTTTCGACATCATATTTTTGCCATTATACCAAAGGTGTTTAAAACAGTGAAGAAGCCTTCTGCTGTTAAAAAGGAATGAAGTTTCTGCTCCAAGGACGCAAAGGGTGAGATTGTTGAGTATATTTGTGTTGCGTCTTAGGCTTTGTATTTTGTATCCGGATTGGGCCTGTCCATCCGTGTCTATCTAGATTAGTTTCGTTGTTATCTAGATTAATTGTTAGGGTTATAGTATATATATGCATGCATGTATACGTATATTAACAAGTTGTTCATTACGTTGATTCTTGTAACCCTAAACGCCTCTACAGATTGAAGTTCTTTATCGAGCTCTTCTGAGGTGTTATTGCATTAATCATTCGACATATTCAGCGCCATACTTGTGTTCTTTATTACGTTCATATTTAATATCTTGCTTAGAATCATACGATCCTAAAAGAACTTTGTTCTAACAAAAAGGGGTTAGCTTAACATATTTAAAGTTGTTGTTATAAATTGTTAATTATAGATGATTATGCTATGTAGGCAGAGTCTAGACCGATCGTTGAGTACGAGACCTACTTGCTTACTTACGAGGTGAGTCTTCTCACTATACTTACCTGAGTGGTAATATTGTGTGAGATGAGGGTCTTATCTGAGTTATTGACCGAAGGGTC
Source organism: Lactuca saligna (assembly GCF_052625555.1). Classification (NCBI taxonomy): domain Eukaryota; kingdom Viridiplantae; phylum Streptophyta; class Magnoliopsida; order Asterales; family Asteraceae; genus Lactuca; species Lactuca saligna. The sequence continues at coordinate 51,617,686 of NC_136417.1, forward strand.
TTATATACTTACAATGAGTTATGTGATATATATTATGCATTCTGTCTTTGTGATTTATGTTATATATTATTCTGTGTCTTATTGAGTTAGGACCGAAGGGTACAAACCGATTTGTGAGACTGGAGGGTCCAACCCGAGTTGTGAGACCAGACGGTCTTCACTGAAACACATGATCGGAGGGTCCTTATTGAGTATAGCCATGAGAGGAAAATTATTTGTGTGTGATATTTTTGGAACTCACTAAGCTTTGTACTTACAGTGTTGTGTGAAATGTGCTTTAGGTACCTCTCAGAATCACGGGAAGGTGCCGGCTTGATTGTATACACCAACTAGAGATTATGTTTTGAGGATTCTGAGATATTGTTAAACATTTTATTGTCTTGTGTTTTCAAACAACTTATAAACTTAAGTTTGAGAAATATGAACTTGTGTTTTGTGTGGTTTTAAAAATGAAAAAAATTATTTGAAAACTTTAGAGTGTTACAATAATAGCTAGGAAGACCATCCATTTGTGGTCGGTAAGGATGTGGTGATGACGGATCGTACCCGAAAAGTGCGAAAGAGTTGTTAACATTTTGGTTTGGAGAATTTTGTTTGGAAAAGTTTGGATTATTGGAAAACATTTTCAATGAAAAATGTTTGTTGAGTGTTTATAGTATGGTTAAATTTTGCAAATATGATATATAGTAGATTTAAAACAAAGGAAAATGGCCAAAATAGCCGTTGTCGACCGTTTGACAACGTTCCCTTCCCCAAAATCCCTCAAACGGTCAAAAATTCAAACGTTTACCAACGGTAGAAAGCCACCATCAATATTTCACCGGCAGTGAAAACATCATCACGACGTAGTGTTCACTGGCAGTGAAAGTGTGACACGTCGGATACCGCCGATGACACCTTTACCATACTTTGTAGCCTAACACCCTCAACTTTTCATGTCATCATTTTTTTTTTCAATTTTTTATTTATTTATGTTAGATTACTTAAAAAAATGAAACTTGCAATTTAATAAATCCTAGATTAACCATAACATTAAAAAAAAACACTAAACGCAAAAAAAAAACCATAGTCCTAAAAACATATAAACGATACACTAGTTATCCAAATATTTCTTTTCGATCCTCTACTTTATCTTCTGGGGCACTCGCACTTGTTGTGGCCCATATTTTCTAAAGAATTTTCAAAATCCTTTGCTATTTGATCTTCCTCCGCTTGCTTACAAAGAAACTTCAAGTGCTCACGTTGCACATCAACATTTTGTTGTGCGGTTAAATTGTGTTGGCCGAACTTTGCTTTCATTTCCGCCAACTCTTGTGCCCTTCTATCAGCTTTGTCCACCTGACGTTGAATGTGTATCGCTTTGTCGTGCCTGATCGGTCGGTATGGGGCAAGATCTCTTCGATGTCATCGGGTATGTCATCCGTGTCGGCATTGAGGTCGATGTTAGTTCATGCGTCGGAAACATCAAGCGAACTAAAATTGTGAGACCTATTTGATTGTTCCTTTGACGATGTTACCACCTTAATCTATTTTGGATCTAGTCTAACAATCTCCCATATTTTTCCAAACTTGAACGTGTGCGCCATTTCAACTTGATATTGTTCCCTCGCAGCTTTGTACACATCAAAATCATTCGCACCACTTTGCTGTTGCGATTCTAGTCTCATGAAAATCTCATTAAACTTGGTGCATCGACGACTGATCAGAGTCCATTTGCTACTAAGCATATCGATATTGCGATATGGTTGTTTCTTCATGAGCGCATAAAATTTTCCAAGCACGACTTCCCAAAACCCAACTTTTTGCATATCATTTCCTACGGTTAGACTCTTTGAAGTCCCACACCACACCCCCGCCAACGCGTCCTCCTCCTTCGGTGTCCACCATAGTGGAGGTTCTTGTTTACTTACTGCGACTTCCTTCCATTTCCTTTTCCTTTTCCCTTTCCCTCTCCCTTTTCGACTGCCTCCCACTTCTGTTTCGAGAACAGTTTTTTGCGTTGGTTGTATGGGTGATGGTTGTGTGGTTGTTTGTTGCATGGAAGTGAAAGTAACGAAAAGGTTTTGTTGAAGATTTGAGTTTTATTGCATGTAAGAGATGTAGGAGATTGCATTGGGGGTGAGTTCGGATTAAAGTTGTTCCCTTGAAGCGGTATTTGTGGTTAGTTTGAGTTGAGTAGGTTCATATAACTCCCGTATTATGCGAACCCCATCGGAACGGATGTGTTTGTGTTTAGACGCGTGATATTCAGGTTTTGCTCCATATTTGGTTGAAGTGAAAAATATTTTTTTTAAGATGAAAGAAATATGAAAGATGAGAGAAGATTTATGTGTTTAAAAATTATGTATATGTGTGTATTTATATGTAAAATAAAAAAGCTTAATACAGGTTATTCAAGTTTTGCTCCATATTTGATTGAAATGAAAATTGGTTTCCTTTAAGATGAAAGAAATATGAAGATGAGAGAAAAAATGTATGTTTAAAAATTATGTATATGTGTGTATTTATATGTAAAATAAAAAAGCTTAATACAGGTTATTCAAGTTTTGCTCCATATTTGATTGAAATGAAAATTGGTTTCCTTTAAGATGAAAGAAATACGAAGATAAGAGAAGATTTGTATGTTTAAAAATTATGTATACGTGTGTGTTTATATGTAAAATAAAAAAGTTAATCTTTTACCTCTCGACTGTTTCACAACGGTCATATTTTTTACCGTTTAAAAATTATGTATAGTGTTATACTTCCTTGTGGAGGCAAACAGAGGGCAATGAAAACGAAGATAACGGAAGAAAACGAAATTGAAGGCGGTGTTTTGGCGTGGTCACAATGATTTTGTAATGCCACCTCATGAAAACGAAGATGGATGTTGTCTACACCGAGCTCTCAGAGTTTGTCAAAGTTTCCCATAGATAGATGAACAATGGGCCATTGACACGTCCATGGTGGGCCCCACTAAATTAATTAATTTAGCTTTAAAAGAGGATAGAAGAAAAGCATGGTTGAAGTGGAGTAGAAATTCATCGTTTTCATTTAAGATTAAATTATATTTTTGGTCCCTAACGCTGACCAATATAACATCTTTAGTCCAACTATCTTAATAATTACAAGTTTAGTTCTTATTTCGGACTAAATTAGTATGTTTGACCCTTCAAAGTAACTCTTGTTAGTTTCCTATATTCAAGAAGTCTCATGTGTCAAGAATATAGGGGTATTTTAATATTTTTACATGATAATTCCACACAATTACTTTTTTGGTCCCTTGTTACCATTTTTCGCTCCTGTTCAACCGATCACCAAAGTATAGGGCTGTTTGGTGATTTCGTGGTTTTGTGTTACCAAATATTCAAAGATTAAAAGATTGAAGAATAATCAAATTTACCTATTGCACACTATTTATTCCTTTTATATATCGACACTTCATTCATTATAACTTTGTGATACATGTAATCTTATTTCTCTCTCTCTCTATAATACTTTTGTGGTTGGAATTTCATCTAATGTGTTCCGCGAATGGCCTCATAGACATGTGGTATGAGCTTTTGTGGAAACTTGGAAGATGTATATTTCAATTGTCTAAGATGTTGTTTTCATTGTGATAAGTAGGTATATATAAAATTTACGACCATTGTACCATCCTAAACATTCCATGTACCAGATCTTTACGTAATGCTATCTAGTCCAGAAATTGATATGTTTATCGTTATTAATGTTGTATTGACAAATAACAACTGTCGTTAATTTGTTTGATTTTAAAGGCATTAATTAATCAGTGTCGACTATTTGATTGTAATAGACATGATATTCAAGTGGGTTGTTGTAATTAAGACAACGTTAGCTTAATTACCTCGACGCTAGCTACTACTTGCTTATGTTTTAAACCGTCAACCTTTGTCTATAATTCTCTAAGTAATCGTTAAATTGCTTGTTTATCCCATATGTAGGAAATTATTAAATCTAATGAATCAATTTACACTCTTTCTGGGTTCAATACTTTTATGCATAAAGACTTGATCATTAATAGGGTTTTCTTGTTATTGTTCATGTTTCATCAATTAAGTACTCATGTTTATTACTTTGGTAGATTGAACCAAATTTCTTCATTTTGAAGTTGACAACGCCTTTTTCATGAGTTTTTTGATATGCATATGCACCGGCGGAGGCAAGGTATACTAAGTGGGGTGTATCTTCCTATTTACATATGTGCCCCACCATATATATATATATATATATATATATATATATATATATATATATATATATATATATATATATATATATATATATATATATATATATATATATATATGGGAAAAGTGAATATACCCTTAAGGGTATATAAGCTTAGGTACTCAAACTCACCATACTACGTCGTTTTGTATCATATATATACGTTGCAATTGTCTAATGTTCTTATAATTCAACTTCTAATTTGATTTCATTCAAATATTTTTATAAATTTCACATTTATTTCCTTTTACATAATTTTCATTTTCAACTATAATATATATAGCCTAATTGATGTTCGTCAAAAATATGTGATATAAGAGGAAGATAATAATGAAAATTTGAAAATATTGAAAGTAAATCAAGTTAATGATTGAAGTTGAAGAGCATTATAATAAATATATTAAACAAAATGACGTATTATGGTGAATTCGGATACCTAAGCTTATATACCCTTAAGGGTATATTCACTTTTCCATATATATATATATATATATATATATATATATATATATATATATATATATATATATATATATATATATATATATCATTTTGTTAAACTATGAACTCATCTCAAAGTAGGTGGTTATATTCAAAATATTTCTTTCTCAATGGAGATAAATTTTTTGAATATGACCATCTGCTTTGAAATGGGGCTATAGTTTAACAAAATAATAATAATAATAATAATAATAATAATAAAATGGCTCGACACTCTTTAATAATTACTGATGTTTTTTTGAAGATGTTATAAGTTTACTTTATGCTATGCTTAGGATGAAATGATAATTAGTGGAAAACTTGATCGGTTTTTATTTTTTTATTTATTTTTTATTTTTTATTTATTATTTATTATTATTATTATTATTTATTATTATAAATATATTTTAATTGTTTTTGATAAATGATTAGTTGTTAGTTTTTTGATTTTATTTTTTAATTTTATATTTATATTAGTGAATCCATAGATCCATATAAAAAGAAGATAATACTTAAATAGGTCTTAGTTTTTTTATGGAATATTAGGAAAATAAATCAAATACAGGAGTTCAATGATTAACATGATTATTAATTCCTTATGTTACTTTAAATATGTATTCAAAACCTAATTGAATCAAAATATTCTTGAAACATAAGGTGAATGCATGCATTACTAAAAAGAAAACCATCCATGTTATTGATTTTCTTATTTACAATTGTAACTATAAATATGCATTCATTAATTGCAAATGTAACTTTGATTTATCGGTCAGTGGAATTGTCATTGATATTACGGATACCAATGAAAATATTATCAACAGTTTTTCGATTGTGTGTCATCGTAGATTTCAACTGTAAAATAAATTTAGTAGAGGTTCTAAATGTGATTTTTGCATTTTAGTGTTTACATTTTTTTTTTAATTTACATAGTAAAAGGTCAACTATGTATCTCATTTGAGAGAGAGAGAGATGTGTGAAAAGACGAAAATACTCCTTGGCACATGAGGGTTCTTGTCTTCTCGATAGCTTGATAGGGACTATTCTTGCAATAGTTAAGATACTTGGACCAAAGATGTAGATTAGTCTAAAATCTGTGTTTTTTAATATAAGTAATTGGTGGGACGGCGGTCGTTACGCATTTGTTGCTATAAAGTCGTCTAAGGAATAACTGACCGTTGGCTAAAAGTATAAAGTTTATCTTCAACTAGAGTATTTCTAAACCAACCTTTGGTTCCCGGTTGTTTTAAAAGGATTTTAAATTTGTCAGGGAATTGGTATTGCAGTGTATTTGAAATTAAAATAAATAAATAGAATAAAATAAAAATCCTTGTTATGTGTTTGGTTGAAGAAAAAAAGAAATAGAATTCAATTCAAGTAACTTTATAAACATAAAGTAAATTCCAAATATGTCCTTTTTAGTTTGAAGATTAAAACCATTAATGAACAACATATATATTGGATCATAACTTCATAAGCTATATACGCATACGATGTTTCAATTTCGGAAGCAAGCCCTAACAAAGATGATATCAACCATCGAAAACTAAGAATAATCCGAAAGTCTCATCTAATATCCACTGAAAGCTCTCAATATATACACATAAGTCTTTGATTGATTTTATAATCGTGTGCCCTAGGAAAGCAACGTCCAGAATTCCATTATATCTTTCTAGTTGTTTCTTTTTGGATGATTGTTTATTTAAAATTTTAAATTCTCACTTTTTACCCGACCGATCTTTAATATTTAAAAAAAGTTTGATTAGGTCGGAAATAGGAAAAAGGAAAATTTTTTTTTTTCCAAAAAAAGCAGGGAATGAGAATTTCCTTGATACTTGATACGGTCCTCAAATAATCAATTTACGTCTTTGAGCGCGCATAGATCATTTGATACGGATCGACGAAAATCTGGTTCTTCCAAATAACTTATAAAGCCCAAATCGTTATTATTAATTATTTTTATCAATATTAGAATTAGAATTATTTAAATTAGACTGTTTCAAAGTTTCTAAAGTTCGTATTGAACGATTTAAAAAATCTATATGTTTATATTTTCTTGTTCGAAGCTGGTGTCCTAGCCCTTGTATTATGCCTTGTTCTTTCCGTTGTTTTTTAAAATTTTGGTGTAACTCGTTTATTAATTTGTATGACCATCGAGGATTTTTTTTTTATTTTTTTTATTTTTTTATTTTTATAGATTTCGTTTATTCTACTAAAGTTTTTTTAACCTCTAAGTTTAGCTATAATTATGGTCCATAAAAAAAAGAACCGATTATTTAAATCAATTTGGGCTTGTATTTTTTTCTAATGTTTCTATTTTCTGTTTATAGAGAATTAAGATCTATTTTATGTTCATATTCTCGAGAATTAGGATAGGGACGAAGGCTATAATGAATTTTATATAGTTCATATATTTTTGCGCAATTTTATATCGAAATTTGATTTATGATTGAAGATGAAAACAACTTATTAATTCTTCCACAATACATCTCAGTCAAAATGGATCTTCCATTTTAACTAGGTAATTCTTTTTGTTAACTAGGCAATTTTTTTTTTCAATCTCAACATTACACAATGTAGTCTTTGTTAATGCCTCAATTCTATTTATAAATTAATTATTTAAGTGGTTATTTTTCTCTTTATTTGTATAAAGCCACTCAATGTATAATGCATCAGCGGAGAGTTTTTCTAATGTAGACAACGATATCCTTCTTGCTATCATTTCCCCAAAAGTTAACAAATTGGGAGGATATGTAAAATATATTCTTTTTTTTTTCCATCACTTTGACATGTATAAAAAAATATTGTGACGTTTCTTTTCTTACAGATAAACTTTTATTTATTTTTCTTATGTATCGTAATGGACGATTTCATCGATTATAATCGAAAAAAAAGGTCAGAATAGGTTTTTCAAACTTTTTGGCCAAATATTTCTAAATACAAATCTTCTTGATTATCATACATAGAGGAAAGCGGTCTCTTGTTTTTAAACTTTGCTTGGTCCATTTTAGATCAAAGATTTAAATCTTGAGCTTCATTATAATATCTAACAATGAAATCCACCAGCAAAACTGATAAATAAATGTATATTTATCTCTTTGTCGTGGTCTTCTAGGTTGTTCCACTAACGTTGTATGTGGTCTTCTTGGTTGTTTCACTAACGTTATATGTTCTGCCAATTAGGAACTTTAGTCATTTCATAGGATCCTTACACCAACTTTGTAAAACCACCATCAACACCATCCACGCCTGCCTTAGCTTACGCTTTGCTACTCTGAACATTTCGATTTTGTATAATTTCATAAATAGCTCGTGTGAATATGTATATAAAAGACAAAATAAGTGATCCAATTAGTCTTGTTTATTCGGTCTATTTTCGTATGCACAAGCATCATTTGGATAATGAATACATGTTAATTTTACGTAAGAGGATACCATTTTTTGTTATTATTTAGTAGAAACTTAAAGAAGAAAGACGATCACATACATGTTTCTATTAAAATTTTGTATAGAGTTTGGTTTTCCAATTGATCTCAAAACTTTCTTTAAATCCCTACTCACAAATTTCTTTTTGTGTATTTTGTATATTTGCTATGCTTCTCATCACATGTTTGTGTAGATGGAAATATAACCGAATTTAAGAGATATTATGAATTTAAAAGAGTTTGAGTTAGCAGGTAAGTCAACTCATAAGATAAATATTTAGTAGACTTTATCTAGTCTTTAACATTTATACATCAACAATTTTAAATAACATTCTATACTAATTTTGAATTTAATGATAACATTATTTATATACATTTCTATTGGTCCCAAAATATCTAACAAATGTTTGGTTTGCCAAAGATTTGAGAATAAGAGCATCAGTCATGTGTGGTGATTAGCTCATTGACGGTTGGCGTGTGGGTCGCCAATGGTGACACAAGTTTAAGAGAGTGAGATCGTGAGTACATGGGAGTATAAGATGATGATATGTTGCATTTTGGTCTGTGTTGGGTGAAATTTGGTATACGATGAGTGGTCCTTGGTATTTAAGGGGTTGCTTTTGATCTTCTATAGGTAGTATTTAGGTCGCCTATGAACATGTACAGGTGTGAAAGTGGGAGAAATAGTAATTAAGGTAGAAATCTAAAAGATGATGAGAGCCGTGAGGGTTAGAGAAGTAACACACACTCTAGTCTACTTCTAACGCTACTCCTTAATTTCACATATGTACGAGACGAGACTTGAACCATTAACCTCGTGGATGGAGGATATGTCACCATATTACTAGCCCAAAGGTATGTTAGTCGCCACTTATACATGCTATTCTTTAACAAAAAATGGATGAAGATTTTAATCATTAAATTAACTAAACAATAGTTAATGAATATATTTTGTGTGAAAAGAACATTTTTTGGGAACGACATAAATTATTAAAAAGAAAAAGCAAGCTAGATGCTAACAATGTACAAAAAACCACTACATCTCTTTAATATTTTAATCTACACGGTCTAATTTCTCGAGATCTTAGAGTTCAACAACACCAATTAAGAGAACAAAAAAAATGAAGGAATCCAAAATCATATCCTTTCGGAACTTCTTCGGTCTATGCAACAACACATTGTGACACAAACAAATCACCCAAATTTAGAGTCATGAACAACGACTCCACAACCAACCTCTTCATGCATTGTAATGAGATCTCGTTAAACCATGAGAACATCTCACTAGTCAGTGAAATTGAGGAATGAAAACCCCCAACCACCGAGCAACAACATCCTAGACCCGCATATCCACATCATAAAGGAAGAAAAGATGTAGGATATTCTCCATCGCTTTTTCCAAAATACTGACATAATGTCGACTCCAAATCTATACTCCTTACTTTCAAGTTGGATCTAGTAGGTATACAATCAATAAAAATACGCCATATAAGTACATTAACTTTTATGGGAACGAATATGTTCATATGTGTAGGCACAAACATCGAAGGAAGCAATTCTCATCCAAGTACACCCACATAGAGATGACAAAAAAGTAACCTACATTCGCTATATCTCATCTCCAAGATTCTAGGAGATAGGAATGATAGGTTTTATAGGTTACAAAAAAAATTCATGTGGCGGAAAATAACTAAACCCTTAAGTTTACATGCAGTCTAACTGGATCTATGTTTTTCACTATTGAAAGCTATAAACTAAGAACATCAAAAAGAATCCTATGGAAATCCTAGAAATTCCTAAATGCATTAAAAATTAGGATTTTCATACCATTTAGTTATTGTATTAAATAACTAATCAAAACCTTCTTTAATAGCTCTTAGAAGTAAGCACCAAAAATCTCATGTTTCTTATGGATCACACCCAAACCCTAGCAACTAGGAAACTTGAAGAGATGGGAGGTATAATTCCAGCTATGCTCTAGAGGGAAGTGATGGCCCATAATATGAAGAGGTAAGGGGCAATTTATAGTTGTTAAGAAAACCCTAGATAACCCTAATTTGGATATAATACTATTTTTGGAATATTCCAAAAACCTTAAGGAAGCCTCTAAATTTTGGCCAACCTAGGATTATTCTAGAATTCCTCTTTTGCTTAACTATTGAGCAATTACAGCTTTAGTCTCTATATTTTTAATTAATCCAATTAATCATAAAATTAATCCTGATTAATTCTTTGTTAAATAATATTATTTATGATTAATATATTATTTTCATATTATATTAATAAATCATTTATTTTCATTTATTAATCATATAAAAAAATAATAAATCAATCTCCCTCTTTTTTTCTCTTTCTCTCTCTAAAAGTTATCATATTTAATTACCAGGTTTGAGGGAAACCTAAAAGGACTTTAAAAATAATTCAAATATATATCAGTTTAGTTATTGGCTTAAACACCTAATCCAACACTCTCCCACTTGGATAATTCTATAACTATAATTTCTAGTATAACTTTTAAACTAACAGAAAATGTACTTCCCAGAGCAACACCAGTCTCTGATCTGATCACACATCAGTCCTAAGATAAGTGATCAAATATTTCTTCGTGCTCCAAATATCGTATGGACACGAGACAAGGATTAGAATAAATCTCATTGTCCAAAATTTTGTTTCCCGATTTAATGATTTGTGATGACCTCATGAGACTTATTAATTGAACACATCAATTCAGTCTTGGCTGAGCCAAACACTATAAGTCAACACCAAATCACTGAGGGGTCCAAAGATATCGCTTTTTCCCATTAGGGAAAAAGGAAAAAAATAAACTTTGGCTCATATTCTTGTACCCTTTACTCACCATATCGTATATGAAACTACATTTTATAACATCGAGTTACTGATGTGTTTTCGCAATACCAATGCCGACCCAACTTGTAAATTACAACTCATATATCTCTGTTTTAAGAATATAAGATATTATTGTCTCAAAATTACTCGTGATATAATCCATGAATTAATTCTCTAAGCATGGATTTATCCAATACTCAAATCTCCATTATTTCTAAGTACTCATGAACGATGTAGTAACACAATTGCTATGTCTAAACTCCTTTGACAATCTATAATCCAATTCATGATAGTAGTCATTCACTACTTACTTCCTAAAGTATGAGCGACTATGGAGTTTCGAATAATCAAATTATCCAGGAAGTAAAACATGCAAAATGAAACACAAGAATAAATAATTGAAAAAGACAGGAAACAAACTCATAAATAATCTCTATTATGCAATCACCAAAATCAATTAAAATTATTCTGTTACAAGTTTCAAACTAATCATCTAACAACTAAAGCTAATGCCATCTCTCAAACCGATGATCCTAGCATGTTGACTATTTTAACCCTACTCAGAGCCTTTGTGAGAAGATCCACAGGAGTATCCTCCGATGAAACACTCTTTACTATGAGACGAGCTTCTTCAACTCTATGTCTGATATAATGGTATTTTTTGTTTGATATGTCTTGATTTACCATGATTTATCAGTTCTTTGGACAAAGAAACTGCTCCTTTATTATCGCAGAAAAGTTCCATTAGCTCTTGAGTTGTCGAAATTACTCCGAGATCACCGATGAAATTCTTTAGCCAAGTCACTTCCTTTTTTGCTTCACTCGCTGCTATGTACTCTGATTCACAAGTAGAATCAACCACAATATCCTGCTTTGAAGTTTTCCAAGTGACTGCTCCTCAGTTTAACACAAACACCCATCCAAATTGAGAATAAAGATTGTCTCAATCTGTTTGAAAATCGGCGTCACTATACCCACTTACTATTAACATATCACTACCACCAAGGACTAGAATCAGATCATTTGTCCTTCATAGATACTTGAGAATGTTCTTTACTTCTATCCAATAAGCTCTTCCAGGATTTCCCTGAAAGAAACTAACCATGTATAAAGCAAAAGACACATCAGGGAGAGTACATTTCATAGCGTACATGATCGATCCTACAGCCGAATCATATGGGAATCGACTCAATTCTGCTATCTCTTCATCTGTACTAGGGATTTGAGTCTTACTTAACTTGGCATTACTCTGAATAGGTAACTCTCCTTTCTTGGAATTTTTCATACTAAAACTCTTTAGTACCTTATCCAAGTATGTACTTTAGCTAAGACCAATTAGTCTTTTCCTTCTATCCCTTCAGATTCTTATCCAAAAAATATAAGCTGCCTCTCCTAGATTCTTCATAGCAAAATACTTTCCAAGCTAAGACTTTACTTCTTTAAAAGTGGGAATGTCATTTCCTATAAGGAGTATATCTTCAACATACAATACTAGAAAGGTTACTATACTTCCACTAGCCTTGACATATACACAGGACTCATCCTCACTCCTAGAGAAACCAAATTCTTTGACTTTCTCATGAAAGAAACAAATTTCAATTGCGAGATGCTTGTTTCAATCCATAAATGGATTTCTTAATCTTACACACTCTATTAGGAAACATTGTGTCTACAAAACCCTCTGGATGACTTATGTAAACATCTTCAACAAACTTCCTGTTAAGAAAAGCATTTTTGACATCTATCTGCCATATTTCATAATCATGAAAGGCATCTATTGTGAGCATAATCCTAGTATATTTTATCTTGGACACCGGTGAGAAGGTCTCACCATAGACAATCCCTGGGGTTTGAGTAAATCCCCTTGCAACCAGTTGTGCCTTGAAAGTGTGTACATTTCAATCCATTTCAATTTTCTTTTTAAGGATCCATTGGCAACCATCTATTTATCGACTAGGTTCTTGATAAACCAAATTCCAAACTTGGTTATCATACATGGACTTGATCTCGCTATCCATTCCCTATTTCCACTTGGAAACTTCAGGGCCTACCATTGGTTCCTTGTAGTTAGCTGGCTCATCCAAATTTACATGTATACGATCACTGAGAAACGTGTCACCTACTATAGTTATACGGAAACTTTAGAACTTAGGTGGCATGCTAACTCTACTAGATTGACGAAGAGGTAATTAATTGTCAATGGGTTCAACAGGAGTCTCATCCTCTTTTTGAGCGCTAGTATCTTCTAAGGTTCCTTCACTGGTTGACTCTTGAATCTCTTCAAGGTCAACTATAATCCTACTATCCTCTTTGCATATAAGCTCTCTCTCTCTCTCTCTCAAGACTACTCTTCATGCTACAAAAACCACGTTCTCATTAGGTATGTAGAAAAAATATCCAAAAGACTTTTGTGCGTAGCCAATGAATTGATATATCTCACTTCCAGGTTCTAGCTTGTCACGAGTCTTTCGTCTAACGAAAGCTTCACAACCCCAGACCTTGATATGTGCTAATGAGGGAACTTTCCCTATCCACATTTCATGAGGTGTTTTGGCAACCTTCCTGGTAGGGACCATATTTAGGTTATGGGTGGTTGTCTTTAAGGCATACCCACAAAAAAATAGGAAGACAAGCTTGACTCATCATGGAATGAACCATGTTTAACAAGGTCCAATTACACCTCTCAGCCACACCATTAAGTTGTGGTGTCTTAGAGGAGTCAATTTTGAAACAATTCCACATTCCTTGAGATAGTTGTGGAACTCGATACTAAGATACCCTCCTCCTCTGTTATATCAGAGCATCTTTATCTTCCTGTCTAATTGATTCTTGACTTCATGTTTAAACTCTTTGAACTTTTCAGAGGTTTCTGATTTATGCTTGGTTAAGTAGATATAACCATATCTACTATAATCATTTGTAAATGTCACATAAAATCGATTAGAATCCCTTGTGCTAGATACGAATGGTCCATACACATCTGTGTGTACTAGATCCAACAAACCCTTACCAAATCTAGTGAAATGTGATTTTTTCATCTTTCCCAAAAGACAATATTCACATTCAACATTTAGCCTTAAGTCAAATGATTCCAACACCCCATACTTTTGAAGTTGGGCAATGTGTTTCTTGTTAATGTTCCCAAGATGATAATGCCACAAGCATGACTTGTCTAAGCCATTAGACGAATTAATATGAAATACACTATTACTTATGCTATCAACACAAATCATAGTTTTATACACGCCATTACATGGTGAAACTTATAACATAAAATGCCATTTTTATAAACCAAAATCAATCCATTCATATCATTAAACGAATATTAATAACCTTGTCTAAATAGTGCATGAAAAGAAATAACGTTTCGCGTCATTTCTAACGAATAACAACAATTAACTAAATCTAATCTAACATATCAACTAAGGATAAGACTATAAGTTCCAATATTTGTGACAAGAGAAGATCGTATATTGCCCATGATTACATTCATCCTTCCATGCCATCCTTGATATCATGTAAGTACTTGTGGGAACTTCATTTCCAGTGGCCCTTATCATTTCAATAGAAGCAAATGGCCTCTTTGGGATCAATAATAGAAGGAATGTCATAACAGAGCTTAGCTTTTGGGCTATTGTTAGATGACCCAACATGGGCCTTGCACTTCTAATTCTGCTTAGGAGCACCTTTCATTTTATTCCCTTTGTTTTTCCCAATAGCAAAGATAGGAGCATTAGTAGAGATAGGAGTTTGATTCTTCTTCATTCCTGACTAAGCTGTTCGCAATAGGTTGTGGGGTTGGGCCGATGTGGTTTTTGTGTTGTTCAAATGATAAGCCAAAATAAATTGATCATAACAAAGCGACAAAGAGTTAACAACCATGTCAATGACCAACTCTTAATCGAAATTCACATTAATCCTTTCAAGGCGCTTCACATATCTTTTCATTCTTTGCACATGGTTGCAAATAGACTGGCCTTCCTTCAATATGCAAGGCATTAGAGCTTTGAAGACCTCATACTTTTCTTGACAAGATCTATTGTGAAAATTTTCCACAAGATCCAAGTTCATCTCGTATGGCCAGCAGTCCTCATAGAACTTTTTCAACTCAGAAATCATGGTGGCAACCTTGATGCAAGAAACCTTAGTCGTGTCGTCATAGTGTTTCTTGTAGGAGGCTATTTCTTTAGAAGTAGGAGTGGCCCCATTGATCTCAACGAGTTGTTTCTCAACGACATACTCTTTTCCCTCGTATCAAAGAGCCATCTTGATGTTACGCATCTAATCATTGTAGTTGGTGCCATCCAATGTCACCTTGGACACGATCGAGAATAGTGAAAAGTTGTGGGTGGAGTTTTGAGAAGCAGAAGCATCACCAGAAGTAAAAATCTATAGAGAAAAAGAAGCTTTGTCAGATTACAATAATCCTTAATATTTTAACCCATAATTAATATTTTAGGCTAGGATCCAATATAACAATTCACAACTAAGAAGAGGGATGTCGTAATCTTATTGCGAATTTATGAAATGTAGGTAAAAGCAATTCACCAATTTCGAATTATTAAATTCCTAGATATTTTGGGATTCATTAAATCTTATCAATGTCATGTTTAATCTCAGATTATGCTATTCTATTTGTGTCTGGGATGCCGAGGATCACAAGATGTGAATAATCCTACAAATATGCTTGGCACTCTCGATGTCATTTATCATCTTTAACTAATATGGCGGTTAACCAAACTCGCTCCATTAAAATGTAATTTTTTAGATGCCCATTATTACTCTTTATCGTCACTTTTAATGTGTCTGTTAACCACACACACTCCACTAATTACATATAAAGCATAACGTGCAATTTTATGGATTAGCATACTTTTCACATTTTTTCCAAAGTAACTAAGAGTGGGATTTTCAAAAATAGTTTAGTTACTTTATATCATTATACTTATTAATGAGATTGTATCCTATCAAACCCGTTCGGTTAACGACCATCCACCATACAAGAGAGTGGTGGGTAAGAGTGGAGACCAAATATCGGTCATTTTATAGGTAGCTTTCTTAAACTCACATCATAGTATGACTTCGTGAATGAGGTTTACTAGCAATTTGACTCACTTGTGTTATAATATATTAATCTTTTAATTGTATATAATATAAGGTGTATTTTAAAACTTTTCTAAAATATTGGGTTTAGATTTAAATTTTCGAAACTAATATAAAATATTAATTTAATTTAAAAATAAATCAATTATGATTTAACCTTTATATTTTAATCAACTATTAGTTAGATAAATATAAATCATATAAGGATTAAATAATTATTTGCTGTTAAACTATTAACTAAATAATTTGAATTTAATCATAATCCTTATCCTACAAGGTTTTCGGAAATTAAGGGGTATAGGGATTATCCAATTTTATTTATTCCATTTTAACCAATTAAAACAATAATTATCAAATAAGAAAACCCTAAGATCCATACTATATTTTTGAAACATAGGGAGGAAGCAAGGGTTTCAAGAACCCTTGTCCAATTCGAAATTTATATCCCTTAGGGTTTATTTTAAATAAAACCTAATTTTATCTATTTACTGGTGGTTGTCGAGGCCAACACAAATAATAACCCTAAATATTACACACTAAAATAGTGTATAGTGGTAAAGGGACCGAATGCACGGAGATTGGTTCAATTTATAACTCTATGAAAAATCTCTTTGTAAAAATACTTGTAAAATGAGAATAAAAGTAAAATGAGGGGTTTTGGTGTTTTGAAATACTTGAAACAAACTAGAGTTAACTATGATTTAAATAGACAAATACAACAAAAATAAGCGTTTGATGTAAAATCAATAAGGGAGAGATGGTTGACTTAAAGTTTCCTCACTTTGACTTTTGATGAACATATCATTAGAATCCAATAGTGCAATACTTTGATTTAAATCCTTAATTTGGTTATAGTAATCCAAGGAGCTTGAGATTACCTAGACTTTTCTTAATTGTTGAAATGGCTAGAGAAGCTCATAACAATTTCCTTAGTCAAAGTCACTAATTCCAAATAGCATGTAATTAGTGAAAGTCAACTAGCATTAAGAACCAAAACATCACCAAATCCAAGAGGAGTCAATTGCTTTCACCACCATGTTGGAGGAAATGTTTTTATGATTGTGTGAAGCAAAAACAACACAAAAATCACTTGTTGCTTGCTAATTTGAGGATCATTTACTTAATCAATAAATTAACCAACTAATCACCACAAACATATTTAAACTCATGAACAAAAACATACTAGTAGTGATAATATGATGAAACACAAAACATTTCCATAAAGATTCAAGAACAAGTTCATAGATTCTTCAACATCCAACAAAAGTTCAAAGGATTCAACAAAAAGTCAACCAAGATTTGTTTAGCCAAGCATGGCTAAACTCAAATGAACAAAGTTAGATAAGATTGTACCAAACATTTGACAAGATTCAAGAGGTGAAAAGAAGATGTTCTTCAAGTGTTCTTGGCCTCCAAAAGTGCTCCAAACTCCAGAGAGAAAAGCTCAAAATCGGACCTCCAAGATGATGCTAAAGAGGCACACCAACCTTCCCAATATAAAGCTCTAAGCAAAATCCCGAAATTGCCCTTGTCAGGAATCCACGCAGGCCGCGGGGAATCTTACGCGAGCCGCGGGTACTGACGGGAATTTTGGGCTTCTTCAAGTCTTGGGCCCCCACAGCTAATCCATAGGCCCAGTTCGAGTCCAATCAGCTTCTAGCCTATTTTTCTTCAATATTTCTTCAATTTGAGCCCAATTTGTCTTTCCACATCACTCAAAACTTCCGCAAACTCCTAAACATCGATCTTGCTCACTCAAGAATTTTCCCGTGCCTTTCAAATTTAAAGTTCAACACTTTCAAGCCTTCAAGCAATTGACAATTCCACTCCATGAATCACCTCCATAGCCATCAAGCATGAAATCCCCGTTTCCTTTCAAGCCCAATCGCCTCCCAAGAATCCCGCTCAGCTAGTCTCCAAGAAAATCTGCAATAATGCTCAAGAAACTAGAAAGTACCCGAAATGGTAATAAAAATAACAAAAAGGAAAATATGCATGGAAATTAACTAAAATGTGAATGAAATGTGCTAAAAAAAACTATAAAAAGAAGTAAATAAAATGAAGCTATCATTTACCAATTATGCAAATCAACTGAAAACATGTGGCACTGATACCACTAATAGGTTTTATTTGTTAGAAAACAAATTCACGTGACAGAAAATAACTTAATCCTTAAGTTCACATGCAACCTAATTGGACCTATGTTTTTCATTATTAAAAGCTATAAACTATTAACATAAAAAGGAACCCTATGGAAGCCCTAGAAATTTCGAAATACATTAAAATTAGGGTTTACTTACCTTTTAGTTATTGTTGTAAATAACTAAACAAAAACTTTTTTTAATAACTCTTGGAAGGAAGCACCAGAAATCTTATGCTTGTTCGGGTATTAATTGTGTTGTGTCAATTTAAATATGCATGTATTTAGTCTTTATTATTAATGGATTGGGCTTGTCCATCTGTCATTTTGGTGCTAGGGTTAGACTAAAAATATTGTATGCATGTATCGTTTTAGGGTTAGTGTTTTTGATTGCCCTACGTATTTTTACAGATAAGTTCTAATCGAACTCTTCTAAGATATTGATAATAAAGCATTCAACACTCTTTCAATCATATTAAATATTTGTTCTTATTGTTTGATTCATATAAACTGTTTTGAATCTATCGATCATTAATTCATTATTTCCATAATTGGTATCAGAGTAGGAGATTGTGTAATGCATACTCATATCTTCTGTCGAGCTTACTTGGGTTTTGAGTTTTTATCAGATCTGTTATAGCTATCATCATCATTTTCATCGATTGTAGATGTTATATATGAGTCTTTATTTTACCCTAATCTCGATTAGTATTTACACATCTGATTCATTATAGTTTCCATAATTATGTTAAAGATGAATCTAGAAGATCCACATACTCTTATTTTCATCTTTCTATTAGCATTGGATCGACTACCAAGATCCTAATCCTTTTCCCACAAGACTGTGAAGTTTGGAATCTACACTTTGAAGACTACATTCTTGGTCTTGAAGAACATGGAACCCTAATATGGGAAGCAATGGCGAAGGAGACCTTCATGCATTCTGGTATAAGATAAACCATTAAAACTCAAGCTGAATACAACAAACTTTTTCTTAATGTTAAGGGCGTTGAACAAAATGAAAAAGATAAATTTTTGAGTAAAATAAAAGCAACGAGAATAATCAGGTTTTCCTCCAGACACATTTCGACTGGTGAGTGCTTGTGAAACAGCTAAGGAAATATGGGATACACTGGCGCAGCTGGTGGGGATTCTGAGATCCCATGAAGATGAGGTGACGAAAGATGTGAAACTTGTCTCTAATATGGGTTCGTTGGCCCTGGTTACGAAGGGAAAGAAGGTTTCAGAAGAAGTGTCAGAATCTGACCTCTCGGATTATGAAACCACCAAGAAATAATATGCAATGATGGTTTCTAATCCCAAAAAGTTCATCAAAAAGAACTATGGTCGATTTAAGGGCAGAAACAGGGAAGGAAACTTCAGTTTTGAGAAGTTTAGGGAAGATAGCTTCAAAGAATGCATGATGAGAAAATTGAATGAGAAGAAGGAAGAAGAAATAAATGAAGCTTACCATCTTCAGAAGATAGAAGAGCCGAGGAAGAGAAAGAATGCTAAGAATGCGAAACCTTCCTTGGTCGTGCAGGAGGATATGGATGATTTTGGAAGATTTGAGGTGTGGTCAACTGATTCGAAAGATGAAGAGGTTCGAAATCCGACACATGATGAATGTTTTGTTGCAAAGGATGATACGTAGGAATACTTTTGGAAATGTATGATGGTGTAAAGCAGAAACTCAAAGCAGACGAGATTCACAGATGATGTGGGTCGTTCTACCAAAAGCTATTTTGCAGCGAGGCCTATATCAGAACAGGCGAAAGAGTGCGAAAATGTCATCAACAAGGTATACTCCATACTTCAATCTCTTAATATTCCTGCTACACGATAAGAATCTGAATTAGATGATTTGAATTATACTTTCTCTAATTTTAGTGATAGTTTAAAGAGAACTCATCTAAAAAATTCTAACCTAACTGATCAAATCAGCAGGATAACAAGTAAAAGTGAAAAGAGACGAATTTGGATAAAGAAGCTGGAGTCAGAGTTAACTAGGACTAGGGATGATGTTATTTATTTTAAATGAGAAAATTTATCGCTTTTAAAACAACATAATATTTTTTGTTTGATTGCGAAACGACAATATTTTAACATTACCCACCTTCATCTTGATTGTGAAATAGGAAAAAAGATACACAAAATGATTTTTCCTTTTCTTGAATTGAAAGAGGATGAAATAGATGCAGATTGCTACAAGTGCGACTCCATATTCTCTTTCAAAAAGGTTTCAGACACATATCGAGTTGGACTTGACAAAATTGAGGTGTACATACAATCCAAAGACCATACGAACATGTAAAAACAATTTTTGGATGAAAAAGATAAAGAGAAAATTAAATATGATACTGTGAAAAAATTTGACTCGTTGTGCATGAAATTGAGTTTAGAAAACACTTTTGATGCTAACAATGTTTCTGAAATTTGATGAAAGTGACATGAGTGGAATTTCTGTAGAGGATGAGATTAATTGTTCAACTTTTGTTCAAAATGAATCCAAACCTAAGAATAAGTTAATTTCTGAAAACTTTATTGAATATGTTCGGACTATTGAAAACAAAGGTTCATGTGTTTTAAAAGAAAAGGCTACCATTTTTCTAAAAGTCAAAACAGTTCCAAAACAAGTGTTCGTAACAGCTGGACTGGACACAAAACATACATCAGAAGTTACAACCATCGTAAATGATGATCATTGTAATGTCTGGTTCATGGATTGTATTTTAATAAAGAATTATTCATTTTTGCAAAGGGACTCGACGAGTTGGAGGCCCCAAACTTGTCAAGTAGCAATGGGATTTTTGGCGCGGGACTTGAAGTCTACTCGACAAGTCGAGAAGCCTCAACTCGACGAGTATGGCTGCCAGAGTGAAACCCTAATTTTCAGGGTTTGCACCCTATTTAAAGACCTTAACATGCCTATTGTGGCCACCCTCATCGCCTCAAAAAGTCCAACAAACCATAATTCGTGATTTTGAGCTTTGTAAGTGTGTGTGAGTGAAAAAAGAGTGATTCTTTGGTGTTTTCTTGAAGTAGTGGAAGCTAGAAGTGCTTGGTTGAAGGAAGGAGCTTTGGATCTAAAAGAAGAACTTCATTTCCAGTTTATTTGAGGTATAAAGTCTATACCTTGTCTATTTGTTTACTAGATCTCTTCATGAGGTAGTTAAGGTCCATTTGGAGCATATTATTGAACCATTCCTAGATGTTACCATGTTTTCAGGTTATAACTTTAGATCTAGAGTCTTTGAGGGACTTCATGGCAAAAGGTGCCAACTTTATGGCCATGGGAGTCCCATGCATCCTATGAACCACTTTTTAGGGATTTTTGTGCTAAATAACCCATAGATGCACGTAAAGTTAGAAACTTTACGTGATATATCAACCCTAGGGAACCAGATCTGTGTTTTGGATTCATTAAGCCTGACTAAAAAAACTGTATGGATTTAGACTATGGGGACTCGACAAGTTGTTCATACGACTCGGTGAGTTGGGTCGTGGTCCCCCAACCTTTTCTGTTACTGAGTAAACTCACTGAATCTAGGAGATGACTCAGCGAGTTAGACACGTTTTGGGCTTGAAGATTAAAGAACTCGACGAGTCGAAGGATGAACTCAACGAGTTATGAACAAAATGTCCCGACTTTGTATGAAGGAGAACTTGACGAGTTCAAGGAGGAACTCAGCGAGTTGTGGGTAAATGGTCCCGACTATGTTATAAGGAAGAACTCGCTAGTTCATGAAAGAACTCGACAAGTAGGAGCGGGACTTCAGTGTTTTATGGATTATGGAACTCGGCGAGTTGAGTCAACCGGACGTTGACTTTAACCAAAAGTTGATCTTGACTTTGACCTGAGTTGACCCTTAAATGGGTTATGAGTATGAAAGGGTAATTAAAGGAGATTGTTATGTGTAGGATTTTAAGAGGAGTTGATCCTAACACCAAGGACAGTCCAACTGCTAGGTGACATTGAGGTGAGTTACCTTCCAGTAGAAGTGGGTCCAAGGCACCAATACCAGCCCACTAGTAAGAGTATAGTCGAGATGATTGCCTTCGTGATAATTATTTGGTATGCGACTATCGGTTATGATTTATGTGGTAGTATGCTATGATATATGTGGTAGTGGTAGGAAGGGGACTAGTCCTCGGACTCAGTTGAGATATACTGGTAGGGTAGGTTGGGCACCCAGATATGCCTGCTAGTATGTTATGCTATATTTTATGTGGTGGTGGTAGGGGTGAAATAGTCCCCGTTGATGGTTGAAATAAACCGGAGGGTACGTCAAGCACCCAAATATGTTTGACGATGGGTAGGTCGGGCACCCTAATATGCCTGACAAGGGTAGGTTGAGCACTCATATATGCTCAACAGGGTAGGCCGGGCACCCGGATATGCCTAGCAGTATGTTTATTATATGGTATGTGGTATCATGGGGGAACTTACTAAGCTTTGTCCTTACTATTTTCAGTTTTGGTTTCAAGTACTTCTTCTTCGAAGGGAAAAGAGCCGGCCTAGTAGCAGCACATCACACACTTAATTGTCTGCATATGAGATTCAGGAGTTTGTACTCTAACATTGTTACTATCTTATGACATGCTTTTGAGACATATGATCTATGGTTTTTATGGAATGAAATAACTTGATGTTGTTTCCCATAAATTATATTATATTTGTTTAATTTAAAAATGAATTTTTGGATTGGTACACGTTGGTATCAGAGCCTTGGTTTGAAGGATTCAGACACACCTTCAGGGGCGTCTAGACTCAAATTGAGGGTTTGACAGTTTTTTTTTCAAGAAACTAGTTTTCTAAAGATTAATATAAAGAGTTTTGAGAAAGAACAAGGGTGTGATGCATGCAATCGGTCGAGCTCAAGTAAGTTTTCCCCAAGATACCCATACATGTTTGTTATGATATATGATATGATTATGAGAACTGTACGCTAGATTAGGGCTAAGGATCTAGGAAGGATGGCTTATATGCCTATTGTATGTACGAGAACTGCATGCTAGATTAGAGCTAATGATCTAAGAAGATGCCTTATGTGCCTGCTATATATGCTTATTGAATTAAATGCTAGAATTGAATAGTCAGTGATATGATGGCCTGAATAGGATATGCTTGGTTTGGGTTACTCAACTCCCGGATGATTATTTATTTGTGATTTTTGGAGTTCTAGTTATCTTTAACTAATTCGTAAACGAATATGTTGAGTTACATATTATGAGGACTGAATAATTTTAGAAGGTTAGGTCTAGCCCTATTTCGTAACTCTTGTTTGAGTCCAACCGTTTTAGGGTAGGACCTCTCATTCGAAGAATTATTTGGTCTTAGTGATATGTAATGGTATTCACGAGCTAGTTAGGTAAAGGTAGTAGAGACTTCTTACGTAGCTGATGGCAGAGAGTGGGTTGGAGAGTTACCCTAGGGTAAGCCTAGGATGAGATTAATGCAACAATTAGTATTAGTGAAAAGGACTTGGTGAAGTCAAGGCAATCCTTGAGGAAAGTACAGATAGATGTGGAAGGTCGTATGGGCTTGTACTACTAAAAGCAGATAATCCGTACTCGAATCAAGGAGGGCTGAGATAGAACCAGGGAACTTGTAGAGTGTGTGAGACCTCTCGAAATTAGGTATGACCCTGAAGATTATGTGTTTTGTTTCAGAATAGTGGTGAAACGATTCAAAGTAGGAGGTTCAGGGTTGGGTTCAGGTTCAGGTTCAGGTTTGGGTGCGGGTTCCGAGCCGGTTTATGACGGACTTCTCGAGTTCATTTTGTCAGAGATTACGAGAGGCATGTGACGGTATTCACGAGCTAGTTAGGTAAAGGTAGTAGAGACTTCTTACGTAGCTGATGGCAGAGAGTGGGTTGGAGAGTTACCCTAGGGTAAGCCTAGGATGAGATTAGTGCAATAATCAGTAGTAGTGAAAAGGACTTGGTGAAGTCAAGGCAATCCTTGAGGAAAGTACAGATAGATGTGGAAGGTCGTATGGGCTTGTACTACTAAACGCAGATAATCCGTACTCGAATCAAGGAGGGCTGAGATAGAACCAGGGAACTTGTAGAGTGTGTAAGACCTCTCGAAATTAGGTATGACCCTGAAGATTATGTGTTTTGTTTCAGAATAGTGGTGAAACGATTCAGAGTAGGAGGTTCAGGGTTGGGTTCAGGTTCAGGTTCAGGTTTGGGTGCGGGTTCCGAGCCGGTTTATGATGGACTTCTCGAGTTCATTTTGTCAGAGATTACGAGAGGCATCCTTGAGGCGACCCTGATGATTTTTGGGTCGATCAAGGAAGGGATCATCGAGCTGATAGAGGAACGCCTCAGGGCGTTCAAAAGCGACATGGCATCTAGACAGACAGGGATGCTCACACTCTCCTTCAAGGGTTTCCGAGGATGTTGTGCACCAGACTTTCATAGGGTGAATGACACCATTACGACCAGGAGGTGGATTGTAGACATGGATTCTACTCAGTTGACAAACTTCTGCCCTGAGGGGTCAGAGGTCCGGTATGTTGCGGGTTGTTTGAGAAATCGAGCTCGAGATTAGTGGGAGGCGGTCAATGATTCATTGGGAGCTCCACATTGAGTCTATGACCTGTTCGGACTTTGTGACAAGGTTTAGGGTTGAGTTTACACCGGCTATAGAGCTTCAACATCTGGCCAAGGAGTTTCTTGATATAAGGAAGATGACTGAGTCAGTGGTAGAGCTTACCGCCAAGTTCAAGGAGAGGGCCTTACTGGTACCGCAGTATGCACGGGATGGGGAGATGAGGAAGACTCGGTACCACGACATGTTGAGGGCTGACATCCGGAATCATGTCAGCTACTCGGCATGTCTGACCTTGGAGGATATGATATCCAGGGAGAGGCAGAGGTAGATTGACATAGAGCACCTCCGGAAGAGGAAGGTGGAGGCTGGGCAGGTTATTAGAGTTTCAGTGAAGAAACCCAAGGGATCCGACTCTAGGTAGAAGGGAAATTAGGGTCGGAGCCGCTGTAGGAAATGCGGTGGACCACATGAGGGAGTTTGTAGAGCTTGGGGCTCGGGCTGCTACAAGTGTGGCAAGACCGGTCACTTTAGCAAGGATTATACAACCCCTACCCCTACTATTCCGATGTCAAAGCTGATTTCTTTCATTGCAGTAGTAGGGCCATAAAAAGGCCAATTGCCTTCGGCTGACATCAGGAGTGCCAGTGGCGGTGCCAACTCTGGCGACCCTTCGCATGACAGATGGCCGACAAGTCAAGACAAATGCTCCAGTAGTGAGTAGCCGAGCCTTCCAGATGACCACCGAGGAGGCACGTGCCGCACTAGATGTTGTCACAGGTATGTTTTCTTCTCCATAAATTTTATCACATGTCGGTTATGATATTTTTTTCTATGTTTATGTCTTTTTTAGGATCGTACCATGTGAAAGACATCCCAGTACATGTGTTATTTGACTCGGGGGCTACCCGATCATTTGTCTCTCTTAATCTTAGCAAGAGTTTTTCTAAGTCTTTAGGCATGTTGGATTGCCCTTTAGAGGTTGATTTTGCTGATGAACGATTTGTCTATGCATCAGAGGTTTTCAGAGATTGCATTTTGAGGTTGTATGACGAGCGTTACCTTGTGGATTTGTTTCCCATTCTGTTGCATGGGAACAAGGTTATCATCGGCATGGATTGGCTAAACTGTAATGGGTCAGTGATTGACTGTGCGAAGCATTTGGTACGTGTCAGAACTGTAGCACCCGATTCCTAGTATGTATTTTACTCAAATATATTTCTTATTTTGACCTGGGACTTGGTGAGTTGGTGACCCAACTCGTCGAGTAGAAGCGAATTGGACACTGGAGTTAAGTGAGCAACTCGACAAGCTGGCAACCGGACTCGACGAGTCCGCACTATCTGGAGAAAACCCTAATTTAAGGGGGGTTTGCAGCCTATTTAAACGTCTCAGTCAACCTCCTTCATCTCTATTGCCCTCAGAACTCTCTATAACCAAAACCCTAACTATTTGTGTGATCTAAGGCCATTTTGGTGCTTGTGGTTGGTTTGTGAATCTTGAAAGTGAGGAAGAAGCTTGGAAATTCGAGTGGGGGCTTGTAGATCTAGAGATCTTATTCCATCTTCAGCTCAAGCAAGGTAAATGCCCCTGTTTTGGTCTTTCTTTTGGTTGTTCATATTTAGGGCTTAGATTTTGGGTGCATTTAGGGCTTTCTAAGCCATTTTCGGATTTGTGATGTGATTTATGGAGTTCTACTTTCCGATTTGAGTAATTGGAAGGGTCTCATGCATAAAGGTGCCAACTTCATGGCCATGAGATCCCCATGCACATTGTAAAGCACCTTTTATGGATTTTTGAGCCAAAAACCCCATGCATGTGCACCAAGTTTGGAACTTTATGTATTAAAAGGTCATTAGGAGGTCAGATCTATGGTTTGATGTGTTAAGACCCAGTTAAATCAACTGTATGTTATTGGTCAAGGATGAACTCGCCGAGTTGTTCTTGGGACTCGGTGAGTCGAGGCTTAATAACCAACGAATTCATTTTGCGAATGGACCAGTGTTAGGAAGGGGAGTCCCGTAGATGTTTAGACGCGAAAAAGGACCTGAGAACCATGGGACTCGACGAGTGTATGAACAGACTCGGCGAGTCCAAGGCAATCTCCCAACGTTTGAAGATGAACTCGACGAGTTTTTCATACAACTCGGTGAGTCAAGGCCAGGACTTGTTCATAGGATGGTAATGAACTCGATGAGTTGTTCATACAACTCAGCGAGTCGGATGAAGGCTCATTCGGAGTTATTTAGAAGGAGAACTCATCGATTCGTTGCCAAACTTAACGAGTTGAGGAGTGAAGAAGACCAAATGAAAGGATAGGGACTCGACAAGTTGGCGGCCCAACTCGGCGAGTCGGGTCAACTAGAAGTTGACTTTGACTTTGACCTGGCCAGGGGTAAAATAATCATTTTACCCTAAGAGTAGTTATCAGTGTCTGATTTAGTGTTTTATGGATTTATACCCGAAGGATTTCTGGAGCAACAACAGACAGAGATTTCCCGCACAGATTATCAGCAGCTACTCATTCGAGGTGAGTTGCCTTCCAGTAACGGTGGGTCTATGACTAGAGTGTCGCCCCACCAGTAGGAGTTGTATGTTAGATGATCGTCTTTGTGATATCATCTAGGTTTTCTACTACCTGATATGTTATATGCTAGCATGATGTGTTATATGTGATAGTAGTAGAGTTCGATTGTTAAGACCGAAGGGTAGGTCACGTACCCCAGATATGTCTGACAGTATGTGATGATATGTTTATATGCTGGCATGATATGTCATATGTGATAGTGGTAGTAGGAGGGAATAGTCCCCAAGTTCGGTTGTTAGCACCGACGGGTAGGTCAGCAACCCAGAATGGCTTGAAAAATGTAGGTCAGCACCCCAAAATGGATTGACATGGGTAGGTCGGCACCCTAGAATAGCCGTATCGGGTGGGTCGACACCCCATAATGGCCGTACTGGGTAGGTCAGGCACCCCATAATTTCCCGGAAGTATGTATGCTATATGATTGTATAGTATGTGGTATGATGGGGGAACTCACTAAGCTTCGTGCTTACAGTTTACAGTTTTGGTTTCAGGTACCCATTCAGCGAAGGGGAAGGAGTTGGCGCGGTAGCAGCACATCATACACACACGCATTGGTTTCCGTACTTGAGACATTCTGGGATTGTACTCTAACATGTTACTATTTTATGATTTCGGGTTTTCATACATGCTATATTGATTTACGAAATGATATATTTTTACATAGTTTTCTTATGAACGTTTTTGTAATCAGTTAATTAAAATGAAATTTTTGGATTCGAAATTTGGGTTGTTACAAGTTGGAATCAGAGCCCTAGTTTGAGGGATTCGGACACACCCTCGGGGGGTGTCTGGACTCAAATCGAGGGATTAAAAAGATTTTACAAGGAAATGGTTTTCTAAAAGAGAAGTTAAAAGAGTTTAGAAAAAGAACGAAGTGTGTGATGTGTGGGACCGGCCAAGCTCAAGTAAGTATTCCCCAAAGTACCCATACAAGTTCATGTTATGTTTATCAATTTCAGTAGAACAACATGCTAGGATAGGAATAAGGATCTAGGAATGATGCCTTATGTGCCTGCTTTATGTGTTTCAGCTTATTAGAATTGCATGCTAGTATTGAGTAGATAGTAGTAGGATAAACTGTTAAGGTTATGCCTGATAGTATGAGCTTAACATTGTATGCTAGTACAATTTCCTGTTATGAGAATAGAATTGCTTGAGATCATTCCATTTTGTCCTAACGCTGCTTGCTTTGTGCTTTGTGGGACTTTGTGTGATGGGAGTTAGTTATTAGGCGAATACGTTAAAGTCACATGTGATTAGGGTTGAATAATCGTAGAGGATTGGATTTGACCCTATTTCATAGCTCTTGTTTGAGTCCTACCCGTTGTAGGGATGAGTCGCTTACTCAATGGATTATCCGAGCCTTGTTGCATGTGATTGTATTCAGGTAATGGCTAATTGGCATTACAAAGAGGCCTTCAGAAGCTGAGGACTAGGTTGGGTGGAGTTAGAGGTACCCTAGGGCAAGCCTAGGATGAAAGTAGCAGAGATAAACTGTAGTAGAAGGGACTTGGTGGAGTGAAGGCAGTTCTTGAGGAAAGTACAGATAGATGTGGAAGGTAGTATGGGCCCTTACTACTGAAAGCAGAGGATCCGTACTTGAGTTGAGGAAGGCTGAGACAAGACCAGGAAACTTGTGATAGATGTAATTCCTCTAGATGTATCAACATCACTAACAATTGTCATTATGTATTGCAGAATGGTGGTGCTACATTCGAGGCAAGCAGTTGGCAGTTTAGGAGAGGGATTGGGTTCAGGTTCAGGTTCCGAACCAGTGTATGAGAGGCTATGCGAGTTCATCGCGTCCAAGATCACTACAGGCATCCTTGATGCGACCCCTGTAATCTTTAGGTCGATCAAGGAAGTGATTATCGAGCTGATGGAGGATCACCTCAGGGCGTTTAGGAGTAACATGATGACCAGCCAGTTAGGATCACGCACACTATCCTTTAAGGACTTCAGGGTGAGTGGTGCGTTGGATTTCCATGGGGGAAAGGACCCCATTGCTGCCAGATAATGGATTGCAAAGATTGAGTCTGCACAATTGACTAGCTTCTGCCCCAAGGGGTCGAAGGTGCGATATGCAGTAGGATGCTTGAGAGACCGGGCCAAGGATTGGTCGGAGTCGGTTGGTGAATCTCTGGGAGCCTAGACTATTGAGGCTATGACATGGCCGAACTTTGTGACCCGGTTCAGGAGTGAGTTCGCGCCATTTGTGGAGCTCCAGCAGCTAGACAGGGAGTTTTTGGATATGAGATAGACTACGAAGACTGTGGAGAAAATCATCGACATGTTCCGGGAGAGGGCATTGTTGGTTCCCCAGTATGTGGGAGATGAGGACATGAGGAGGACCCACTACCATGGCATGCTGCGAGCCGACATTCGGGAGCATGTTATTTTTTCAGCTTGCCCTACCTTGGATTCAATGATTGCTAGGGCAAGGGATATGGAGATTGATCTGGAGCACATCCAAAAGAGGAAGGTAGAGGAGGGACATATGACTGGGGCTTCGGGGAAGAAGCCCAAGGGATCAGATGGTAAGCCGAAAGGCCAGTCAGGTTAGGGCCACTACAGGAAATGCGGCAGGCCACACGAGGGGGCATGCAGATTGGGATCGTAGGGCTGCTACAAGTGCGACAAGACGGGGAATTTCAGCAGGGATTGTACCGTCCCTGTACCCACTATTCATACATCCGAGTTGCTGTGTTTTCACTGCAAACAGAGGGGCCATAAGAAGGCCAATTTCCCCAGTTGACAGCAACAATGCTAGTGAAGGCGCCAACCCCAGCGACCCTGCGGATTACTGATGGCCGACAGGGCAAGTCAGAGGCTCCAGTGGTGAGGATCCGGTCCTTCCAGTTGACTCGTAGCTATATACTCTGACTCACATGTTGAATCACTCACATTCTCCATCTTGGACGTTTTCAAAGTTACTGCTCCTCCATTGTTTGTAAACACCCAACTAGACTGAGAATGGAAGTTGTCTCAATCTATCCGAAAACTGGCCTCTCTATAACCAGTAACTCTCAAGTCATTAATGCCACCAAGTACAAGGACCCAGTCCTTAGTTCTTTGCAGATATTTAAGAATGTTCTTAACAACTATCCAACGAGCTTTACTCAGATTCCTTGATATCGACTGACCATACTCAAAGCGAAAGCCACATCAGGGCGAGTACATGTCATAGCAAACATGATTAAGCCAACAACGGAAACATATGGAACTCGACTCATTTATGATATCTCGACATTGGTACTCGAACTCTGAGTCTTACTCAGCTTGGTATTGCTCTGGATAGGTAATTCTCCCTTCTTGGAATTCTCCATGCTAAAACGCTTTAGCACTTTATCCAAGTAAGTACTTTGAGTAAGTCCTATTAGTCTTCTACTTCTATTTCTCAAAATCCTTATTCCCAGAATATAGGCAGCCTCTCCTTGATCCTTCATAGCGAAACCATTTCCAAGCCAGGACTTAACTTCCTACAAGGTTGGAACGTCGTTTCCTATGAGCAGTATGTCATCAACATACAGTACTAGACAACTAACTATACTCCCACTAGCTTTGTCATATACACATGACTTATCCTCACTCCTAGAGAAGCTAATTTCTTTGACCTTATCATCAAAGCAAAGACTTCATTTGCGAGAAGCTTGCTTCAATCTATAAACTGACTTTTCAAGCTTACACACTCTATTGGGGTACTTAGCATCTACAACACCCTTTGGCTGACACATGTAAACATATTCAACCAACTTTCCATTAAGGAAAGCAGTTTTGACATCCATTTTCCATATTTCATAATCATGAAATGCAGCTATGGCTAGCATAAACCTAATAGACTTGATCTTTGCCACCCGTGAGAAGGTCTCATCATAGTCAACTACTGGGGTTTGAGTAAAGCCCTTTGCGACCAACTGTGCCTTGAATGTGTGTACCTTTCCATCCATATTGGTCTTCTTCTTGAAGATCCATTTGCACCCATCTGTCTTATGACCTGGTACATTGTCAACCAAGTTCCAAACTTGTTTATTCATACATAGACTGGATCTCGATGTCTATTGCCTATTTCCATTTAGCAAACTCAGGGCCTGCCATGGCTTTCTTGTAGTTAGCATGTTCATACAAATTTATCAGTGTACTAGCACTGATAAACATATCACCTTCTGTAGTTATATGAAAACCATACAACATAGGAAAATGCTAACTCTACTAGAATGCCTAAGAGGTAACGAATCGTCAATTGATTCAACAAGAATTTTTTACTTGGGTTGAGCGCTAGTGTTGGAGGTTCCTTCATTGCTTGACTCTTGAATTTCTTCAAGATCAATTATACACCCACTATCCTCTTGGCATATGACTTCCTCTCGCAGTAAACTCCCCTTAGTTCTACAAACACCACGTTCTCACTAGGTCTATAAAACAAGTATCCAAAGGACTTCTACGGGTAGTCGATGAAAATACTCCACTAAATTTGAGTTTAAAGCTTGTCGTGAGTCTCTCTTCTAACGCAAGCTTCACAACCCCACACCTTGATATGTGCCAACGAGGTCACCTTCCCTATCCACATCTCATGAGGTGTTTTGGCCACCTTCTTTGTCGAGAGTAGATTAAGGATATGAGCGGCAGTCTCTAAGGCATACCCCCATAATGATATCAGGAGTGAAGCTCGACTTATCATGGAATGGACCGTATCCAACAAGTTTCGATTACACCTTTCAGCTACACCATTGAGTTGTGGTGTCATAGGAGGTGTCAATTGTGAACCAATTCCACATTCCTTGAGGTATTTGTGGAACTTGATACTAAGATACTCACAACCCTTATCAAATATGAGCATATTGATCTTCCTGTCCAATTGATTTTAGACTTCATGTTTAAACTCTTTGAACTTTTGAAAGATTTCTAACTTATGCTTGATTAAGTAAATATATCCATATCTGCTATAATCATTAGTAAAAGTCAAATAAAATCAATTTGCATCCCTTGAGGTAGATCTCAAGGGCCCACACACATCGGTGTGTATGAGATCCAACAATCCCTCACCGCTTTCAGATGAACCTATGAAAGGTGATTTAGTCATCTTTTCAAGCAAAACAAGACTCACATGTATTATCTGACCTTAGGTCAAATAATTCCAACACTTAATATATTTGGAGTTGGGCAATGTGTTCTTTTGTTGACATGTCCAAGACGACAATGCCACAAGCATGCGTTGTATAAACCATTAGAAGAATCAATATGCAACACACTATTTCCTAAATTATCTACAACCATCATAGTTTTATATACACTATTACAAGGCAATGCTTCAAAATAAAATACAACATTTTAATAAGCATTAATAGATCTATTCTCATTATTAAAAGAATATCTAAAAACTTGTCTGTACAACCCATGAAAAGAAATAATATTCCTTTTCATTTGTGACGGGTAGTAACAATTATTGAAGTCTAAACATTATCCACTACTAAGCTTCAATGAATAAATGTCGATCTTGGTAACAGACGATGATCTCCTAATTCCCATTATTAGGTTCATCTTCCCAAGCCCCACATTCCTACTTTCTCTTAGTCCCTACAAGTCAGAGCAAATGTGAAAACCACATCCTATATCAAGAATCCCAAGAATTAGAATGCGATGAATTTTCAGAAAAAATAGTATACATACCTGCCGAGGTAGGCTTGATCTTGCCATCCTTAATATCCTTTAGGTACTTGGGCTATCTTCTCTTCCAATTCCCCTTGTCTTGGAAGTAGAAGCACGTTGCATCTTTTGGATCTGAAGCAGAGGGAGCATAATTGGTTTTTCCTTTAGGTCGACTATTAGAACACCCATCATGAGACTTTCCCTTCCAATTTTGCTTTGAGGGAGCTTTCCTGTTTCTCGACTTTGCTTTTCTAATTGCCATGACTGGAGCAGCAGCAGCAGGAGGAATAGATTCAATAGTTTTTCCTTTTAATCCACTTTCAGTAGTTCTCAGCAAGCATTGAAGTTTATTCAAGGTGACTTCCTCTTTGCTCAAATGATAAGTCATTTTGAACTGATCATAGCAAGGAGGCAATGAGTGCAGGACTATGTCAATATCCAGCTCCTCATCAAAGTTCACATTCAACTTGAGTAGACGATCCATATATCTCTGCATGTTTGGGTTACTCAACGCCCGGATGATTATTTCTTTGTGATTTTTGGAGTTCTAGTTATCTTTAACTAATTCGTAAACGAATATGTTGAGTTACATATTATGAGGACTGAATAATTTTAGAAGGTTAGGTCTAGCCCTATTTCGTAACTCTTGTTTGAGTCCAACCATTGTAGGGTAGGACCTCTCATTCGAAGAATTATTTGGTCTTAGTGATATGTAATGGTATTCACGAGCTAGTTAGGTAATGGTAGTAGAGACTTCTTACGTAGCTGATGGCAGAGAGTGGGTTGGAGAGTTACCCTAGGGTAAGCCTAGGATGAGATTAGTGCAACAATCAGTAGTAGTGAAAAGGACTTGGTGAAGTCAAGGCAATCCTTGAGGAAAGTACAGATAGATGTGGAAGGTCGTATGGGCTTCTACTACTAAAAGTAGATAATCCGTACTCGAATCAAGGAGGGCTGAGATAGAACCAGGGAACTTGTAGAGTGTGTGAGACCTCTTGAAATTAGGTATGACCCTGAAGATTATGTGTTTTGTTTCAGAATAGTGGTGAAACGATTCAGAGTAAGAGGTTCAGGGTTGGGTTCAGGTTCAGGTTCAGGTTTGGGTGCGGGTTCCGAGCAGGTTTATGACGGACTTCTCGAGTTCATTTTGTCAGAGATTACGAGAGGCATCCTTGAGGCGACCCTGATGATTTTTGGGTCGATCAAGGAAGGGATCATCGAGCTGATAGAGGAACGCCTTAGGGCGTTCAGGAGCGACATGGCATCTAGACAGACAGGGATGCTCACACTCTCCTTCAAGGGTTTCCGAGGATGTTGTGCACCAGACTTTCATAGGGTGAATGACACCATTACGACCAGGAGGTGGGTTGTAGACATGGATTCTACTCAGTTGACAAACTTCTGCCCTGAGGGGTTAGAGGTCCGGTATGTTGCGGGTTGTTTGAGAAATCGAGCTCGAGATTAGTGGGAGGCGGTCAGTGATTCATTGGGAGCTCCACATTGAGTCTATGACCTGTTCGGACTTTGTGACAAGGTTTAGGGCTGAGTTTACACCGGCTACAGAGCTTCAACATCTGGCCAAGGAGTTTCTTGATACAAGGAAGACGACTGAGTCAGTGGTAGAGATTACCGCCAAGTTCAAGGAGAGGGCCTTACTGGTACCGCAGTATGCACGGGATGGGGAGATGAGGAAGACTCGGTACCACGACATGTTGAGGGCTGACATCCGGAAACATGTCAGCTACTCGGCATGTCTGACCTTGGAGGATATGATATCCAGGGAGAGGGAGAGGGAGATTGACATAGAGCACCTCCGGAAGAGGAAGGTGGAGGCTGGGCAGGTTATTAGAGTTTCAGTGAAGAAACCCAAGGGATCCGACTCTAGGTAGAAGGGAAATTAGGGTCGGAGCCGCTGTAGGAAATGCGGTGGACCACATGAGGGAGTTTGTAGAGCTTGGGGCTCGGGCTGCTACAAGTGTGGCAAGACCGGTCACTTTAGCAAGGATTATACAACCCCTACCCCTACTATTCCGATGTCAAAGCTGATTTCTTTCATTGCAGCAGTAGGGCCATAAAAAGGCCAATTGCCTTCGGCTGACATCAGGAGTGCCAGTGGCGGTGCCAACTTTGGCGACCCTTCGGATGACAGATGGCCGACAAGTCAAGACAGATACTCCAGTAGTGAGTAGCCGAGCCTTCCAGATGACCACCGAGGAGGCACGTGCCGCACTAGATGTTGTCACAGGTATGTTTTCTTCTCCATAAATGTTATCACATGTCGGTTATGATATTTTTTTCTATGTTTATGTCTTTTTTAGGATCGTACCATGTGAAAGACATCCTAGTACATGTGTTATTTGACTCGGGGGCTACTCGATCATTTGTCTCTCT
This sequence comes from Lactuca saligna, assembly GCF_052625555.1. Lineage (NCBI taxonomy): Eukaryota > Viridiplantae > Streptophyta > Magnoliopsida > Asterales > Asteraceae > Lactuca > Lactuca saligna. The sequence continues at coordinate 51,653,090 of NC_136417.1, forward strand.
TAATCTTAGCAAGAGTTTTTCTAAGTCTTTAGGCATGTTGGATTGCCCTTTAGAGGTTGATTTTGCTGATGAACGATTTGTCTATGCATCAGAGGTTTTCAGAGATTGCATTTTGAGGTTGTATGACGAGCGTTACCTTGTGGATTTGTTTCCCATTCTGTTGCATGGGAACAAGGTTATCATCGACATGGATTGGCTAAACTGTGATGGGTCAGTGATTGACTGTGCGAAGCATTTGGTACGTGTCAGAACTGTAGCACCCGATTCCTAGTATGTATTTTACTCAAATATATTTCTTATTTTGACCTGGGACTTGGTGAGTTGGTGACCCAACTCGTCGAGTAGAAGCGAATTGGACACTGGAGTTAAGTGAGCAACTCGACAAGCTGGCAACCGGACTCGACGAGTCCGCACTATCTGGAGAAAACCCTAATTTAAGGGGGGTTTGCAGCCTATTTAAACGTCTCAGTCAACCTCCTTCATCTCTATTGCCCTCAGAACTCTCTATAACCAAAACCCTAACTATTTGTGTGATCTAAGGCCATTTTGGTGCTTGTGGTTGGTTTGTGAATCTTGAAAGTGAGGAAGAAGCTTGGAAATTTGAGTGGGGGCTTGTAGATCTAGAGATCTTATTCCATCTTCAGCTCAAGCAAGGTAAATGCCCCTGTTTTGGTCTTTCTTTTGGTTGTTCATATTTAGGGCTTAGATTTTGGGTGCATTTAGGGCTTTCTAAGCCATTTTCGGATTTGTGATGTGATTTATGGAGTTCTACTTTCAGATTTGAGTAATTGGAGGGATCTCATGCATAAAGGTGCCAACTTCATGGCCATGAGATCCCCATGCACATTGTAAAGCACCTTTTATGGATTTTTGAGCCAAAAACCCCATGCATGTGCACCAAGTTTGGAACTTTATGTATTAAAAGGTCAATAGGAGGTCAGATCTATGGTTTGATTTGTTAAGACCCAGTTAAATCAACTGTATGTTATTGGTCAAGGATGAACTCGCCGAGTTGTTCTTGGGACTCGGTGAGATGAGGCTTAATAACCAACGAATTCATTTTGCGAATGGACCAGTGTTAGGAAGGGGAGTCCCGTAGATGTTTAGACGCGAAAAGGACCTAAGAACCATGGGACTCGACGAGTGTATGAACAGACTCGGCGAGTCCAAGGCAATCTCCCAACGTTTGAAGATGAACTCGACGAGTTTTTCACACAACTCGGTGAGTCAAGGCCAGGACTTGTTCATAGGATGGTAATGAACTCGATGAGTTGTTCATACAACTCAGCGAGTCGAATGAAGGCTCATTCGGAGTTATTTAGAAGGAGAACTCGTCGATTCGTTGCCAAACTTAACGAGTTGAGGAGTGAAGAAGACCAAATGAAAGGATAGGGACTCGACAAGTTGGCGGCCCAACTCGGCGAGTCGGGTCAACTAGAAGTTGACTTTGACTTTGACCTGGTCAGGGGTAAAATAATCATTTTACCCTAAGAGTAGTTATCAGTGTCTGATTTAGTGTTTTATGGATTTATACCCGAAGGATTTCTGGAGCAACAACAGACAGAGATTTCTCGTATCAGCAGCTACTCATTCGAGGTGAGTTGCCTTCCAGTAACGGTGGGTCTATGAGTAGAGTGTCGCCCCACCAGTAGGAGTTGTATGTTAGATGATCGTCTTTGTGATATCATCTAGGTTTGCTACTACCTGATGTGTTATATGCTGGCATGATGTGTTATATGTGATAGTAGTAGAGTTCGATTGTTAGGACCGAAGGGTAGGTCAGGTACCCCAGATATGTCTGACAGTATGTGATGATATGTTTATATGCTGGCATGATATGTCATATGTGACAGCCAAAATGAAATACTAAGGCTTGGACCCAACTCGATAATTCACAATTTAGAAGAGGGATGCCGTAATCCAATTGTAAATTATTTGAAGTTTGGTAAATGACGATTTACCAATTCCACCATGAAAACATAATTTTAAATGAATTAGGTTTTGAATGAAATCCCTAGATCTTTTGAGATTCATTAAACTATTTAATGGCATGTTTAATCTCGATTATGCCCTTCAAATTTGTGACTGGGATACTAAGGATCACAAATAAGGTGTGAATAACCATGCAAATTTGCTTGGTACTCTAGATGTCATTTACCACCTAATTGATGTGTTAGTTAACCACACATGCTCCATCAATCAATGATAATTTATGAGTTAACCGTTGCCACTCTTTGTTAGTCTAAGTTAGTGTGCCGATTAACCACATACACTCCACTATTGACGTGACGAAGTGCAAGGTGAAATTTCATGGATTCGCATCGAATTCACATTTTCCTAAAGTAACTAAGATAGGGAATTTATAAAAAACATTTAGTTATTTTATATTTATCATTATACTTGTTATAGAGATATTAATGTCTTATCCTACCCATTCGACTAATGACCCTCCACTAATCAAGGAAGCGGTGGGTGAGAGTGGACACCCATTCAACCACCATTATATAGGCAGTTTGCTTATACCCCCCCCCCCCCCCCCCCCCCCGGTTATAGATCGGTTTCGTGAATGAGACCTATTAACGGTAAGACTACTTTCTTATACATATATATATATATATATATATATATATATATATATATATATATATATATATTAAACTTTTAATCTTATAATAGTAAAATGGTGTATTTTAAACTTTTAAAATACTAGGGTTCAGTGTTGTAAAACTCGCCGAGTTGGCCGATTACTCCTCCGAGTTCTCGCTACTCGGCCCTTACCAAGGCGAGTTACAAAATCCCGAGTACTCCCCGATCGGCCTCTTACTAAACGAGCAGTGTTGTAAAACCTGGAAAACTCGGTGATTAATATGTTTAATATACTTAACGATTTATTATTTAACACAAACATATGTTATTATTACTACATCTATATCTTAAATTTTCATTAATTATTCTTGAAGTGAGATCATAATGTGTTTTTTAGTTTTTGTGTATTCACATGTATCTAACTTTGTTATATATTTCAATTAACTTAAGATTTAAACTTATGATTTTGACATATATAAGTTCCTTAAAAATATTTCTACATGAATTACTGAATCCGAGTACTCTTGAGTACTCGCTACTCGGTAGTCGACCGAACAGGTACCGAGTAACGAGTTTTACAACCTTGCTAGGGTTCTAGAATTTAAGATTTTAAAATTAAACTTTTCATTTAATCTTAAATTCCGAAACCAAAGGCGTATTTTTAAAACTTTTCAAAAACACTATATCAAATTTTAAATAATTAAATTAATAAAATAATTTTGACTTTATCTTAAAATATGATCAAATATTTTAATTTGATAAGGATATTGATTTGATTTTCCAGAAAATTCGATTTTAGACATTTAAAACGAATTTGGTAATTATCCTAATCAAACAAAGATATCAAAATCGAAAAATCAGGGATCCGACATCCCAACTCGTCGAGTTATTGCTATACACTCGTCGAGTTCCACTATGAATTTGTTCCCTCATCCTTTGGACAATTCCCATATGCATCAAATTCAACTGAAAAACATCTTAGACTCTGATACCACTGATGGGTTTTGAGCATAACTACATCCTATGTGATCATACAACCCTAATTACTTTGGATATAATGTATTTCACTAGTTGAACATGCAATTGAATACCAAAGCAATAAACCCTAGATCTATCATACAATTTTTCGAAAATTATATAACAAAAGGGTTTTGATGATTACCTTGCTTGTGATGTAGTAATAATAAGATTCCTTGTAGATCTTTAACTCTTGAAAGCTTAATGCCCAAAATGTTGCATCTCTAATGGCTCATAAACGCCAATAGCAATAGGATGAGAGGAGAGAGGGATGAAGCACTTAGAAATTTGGCTAGGTTTCTCTTAGAAAGCATAGGGGCCAAAATTCATAAGCTAAGGGCTCCTTATATAATTGTGGGTTGCTAGGGTTTGCTGGAGGAAACCCTAATTTCCTGCTTAAGGCTGAAGTAACCCATGGACATCCTACTAAGAAGCCTTGGACGAAATCTATATGGCCTCCCTATAGAATTTCATCCACTCATAATTAAGGAGTCCATCACCCCAGTTTCACAACTATTAATGATTTGCAAAACAACCCTTGTTCTTTTAATCAGTTCATTTAATCCCAAAATTAATTCCAAACTAATTGCAAATTAAATACTAATTAAATATTATGATTTCTAATTAATATATTATTATCATAATACATTAATACATCAATTTATTATTCCAAAAAATAAATTCAACCTCTCTGTCTCTCTCCAAAACTCATCCTATCAAGTTGATAGGGTGAAGGCAACCCAAAAGGACCATGATACTCTCAAATTAAGTACATACCAATTATACTTATGGGTTTAGACACCTAATCCAACAAATGGTACATCGATAGTGGCTGTTCGCATCACATGACAGGGAGGAAGGAAAAGCTCAGGGAATTCCGAACATTGAAGGACGGTCACAAAGTTAAATTTGGAAATATCACCACAGGAGAGATCAAATGATATGGCATGATCATGAATGGCGAATTCACTATTTGGATGGTAGCCTATGTAGTAGGCCTGCAACACAACCTAACAAGCATTTCTTAATTGGCTGTAGGTACAGTGCTGAAGGGTTTTTTTTTTTTTTTTTTGACAATGAAGGATCTGAAATAATTGAGAAGAAAAAGAAGGCGATGCTATTAAAATCCAAAAGAAAGGGATAGATGTTTCCTTTGCATTTTAAACCAATAGTCGGGAAGCCAACCATTTTCCTTCTTTCGAAAGCATCTTCGGTTGATAATTAGCTTTGGCACCGAAGGATCTCACATTTAAATTTCAAGGACATCAACAAACTCGTACTTGGCAACCATGTGCGAGGACTCCCTCTTCTGAAGTATGACCAAGAACATCTGTGTGCAGCTTGTGAACTTGGAAAGCAAAGTTGGAAGAGTCATTCCACAATTATCAATACCAAAATTATCGAAGCTCTTCAACTCTTACATATCGATCTTTGTGGCACATCTGCCATTGGGACTGTTGGTGGTAACAAGTATATTTTAGTTATTGTAGATGATTTTTCTCGATTTACCTGGGTTTACTTTCTTAAATAGAAATAAGATGCTTCCTCAAGGATAAAGGATTTTATTAAGATAATTGAATTCTAATTGCGAAAGCCAGTTCAGAACGTTCGGAATGATAACAATTTTGAATTAAAAAACCAAGTGTTTGAAGAATTCTTGACTAAAAAGGGAGTTGCTCACAACTTCCCTACTCCTTACACTCCATAGCAGAACGGATTCGTTGAAAAATGAAATTGATCTCTTTGTGAAGCTGTGAGGACCATGCTTTCATTTGCGAACTTACCACTCTATTCCAGGGTTGATGTGATTGGAACCGCCTTGTTTACTCAGAATCGCTCATTGATTAACAAAAGATTCTTTATTACCTCTTACAAGATTCTTAATAAACGAAAACCTAATGTCAAGTTCTTTCATGTTTTTGGTTCCAGGTGTTTCATTTTTAACTCCAAAGATCAAAGGAACAAATTTGACGTGAATGAAGATGAAGGAATCTTCTTTTGGTATTCTCTTACCTTGAAGGCATACAGGGTTCTAAACAAGAAGTGTAAAAGAATTGAAGAAACCTACTATGTCATTTTTGATGACAACTATCAAAAGAAGTATCAAAAGTCTAATAGTCCATCGGAAGAGATTTTGCCATCCATACCTTTTAAAACTATTCTTCTGATGAACTTGTACGAGGAATTCATGAATTTGTTTGATGAGCCTGAGAAAGCCATCACCTCTGAATCAACAGCTAACGAAATCTGAAGGATCCAGAAGTGTACACTGATATTCCGAAGACTTCTGAAGTTCCACCCCAAACACAACCTACTACTTAATTCTAGGGGGAGGGTTCCAATTTAACCTACACATTCGATACATTTGTTGAGGGGGAGAATTCAAACCCTAAATTCAATTATGATATTCCAAGCTAGGTGCAGAATCCAATTCCAAATGTTGAGTCACATGCAAACTCCTAGGGGGAGAAAGAAAATGAAAATAACAACTCCGACAATGTTCATTCAGAAGATTATGATCTAAACTATCCACCATTGAATAAATGGACCAAAGATCATCCCAAAACTCAAGTCATCGGAGCACAATGTTCAGGAGTTTTTACGATAGCTCAACAAAAAGCGAATCAACTTGCATTATTTTCAAAAATGGAATTTTGCATGTTCATTTCGTTTATCTCCAAAATTAAGCCCAAGAACGTAAAGGTTGCTATTGATCACTCTGATTGGGTGTAGGCTATGTAGGAAGAGCTTAATGAGTTTGAATGCAAGAAAGTATGGAGACTGATTCCAAATCCGAAGGATGCTTCTATGTTCGGTTGAAAACAGGTGTTTCGGAAAAAGATTGACAAGGAAGGGAATGTTATCCGGAACAAAGCTCGGTTGGTTGTAAACGGATACCGCCAAAAAGAAGGCATAGACTATGAAGAGACATTCGCACCAGTTGCTAGGCTTGAATCTGTTTGCATTTTCCTCACCTACGAAGCTTGCAAGCATTTTGAAGTCTATCAGATGGATGTTAAATGTGCTTTTCTGAATGGTGAGTTAGAGGAAATGATCTACGTTGAACAACCTCCAGGTTTCGTGAACAGGAATATCCAAGCCGTTGCTACATCTTGGATAAGGCAGTGTACAGTTTAAAACTAGCTCCTCGAGCATGGTATGAAACCCTAACACGATTTTTAAAACAATCAAAGTTTAAACAAGGCTCGGTCGACCCAACCTTCTTTTGTAAGAAAGATGGCGACGATCTGATGATCATCCAAATATATATTGATGATATCATTTTCGGATCAACCAATCCTAGATTTACTGCAAAATTTCAAAAGTTTTTGGAGACTAAATTTGAGAGGAGCTTAGTGGGTCCTATTAACTTTTTCCTTGGTTTAAATATTAGACAGAGTTAGGAGGGGATTTTCATCAACTAGGAAGCCTACACCAATTCAATAATTGCGGAATTTGAAATGGTAGGAGATTCGCAAGTCAAGGTATCGATGGAATTCGGAACGAGGCTAACACCGTCCTTGGACAAACCTGCATCGAATAGTACTCTCTATCGGTAAATGATTGGATCTTTAATGTATATAACATCTAGTCGACCTGACATAATGTTTGCTGTTTGCTGTTTGTTATTGTGCTAGGTTTCAGGCGAATCCCCCTGAACCACGCATGCTGATGTGAAGAATATTCTGAGATATCTCAAAAGATCATCTTCTGTTGGAATATGGTATGCTTCAAACTCAGGATTCTTTGTGCAAGCGTTTTCGGATGCTGATTTCTATGGATGCAGTCTCGATCGTAAAAGCGCCTCTGGGGGATGTCAGTTTCTAGATGGCAAACTAGTAAGTTGGCAATCACAGAAACAGAGTTGTGTATCCATATCTACTGTAGAAGCTGAATACATTGCAATTGCATCATATACTTCATAAGTCGTCTGGATCCAAAGCCAATTTCGAGACTATGACATCAACATGAAGAGGATTCCACTCTATTGTGATTTAGAAAGTGCGATTTGGATTTGTCTCAACCCAATGCAACACTCAAAGATGAAATATATTGCATTGAGGTATCATTTTATAATGGATCACGTAGAATATGGGAACATAGAAATGCATTTCGTAAGAACCTCTGATCAACTTGCTGATATCTTCACAAAAGCCTTACCTGAAACAACCTTCAATCGAATTCTACAAGGCTTAGGAATGATAGAAGCTGAATATGTTCCAAAATGACATTCGTAATCGGAATGCATCTCTTAAGTTTCGAACCGGTCCAAACCCTCAAACGTATTCGCAAGTCACTGTTCACACTCCAATCGGGTTCGAGCGCTTGCAATGGCTCGGAGTCTACTATTCATCTGGGACTCGAAACATCATGTATCCTTTGTATATTATGTATTTTCGTTATTTTACTTTCTGTTTTTATTTCTTTTTTCAAAAAAAATTTCAAAATACAAAAATATTTTCCTTTTCTGTTTTAATTTCTTTTTTCAAGAAAATCCAAAATACAAAAATATTTTCTTTCTTGTTTATGTTTTATCTTTTCAGAATATCAAAAATTCCGAAAATATTTTTTTTGTGTATGTGTGATTTATTTTTAAAGTTCGTTTTATCTTAGGTACTATTTTGTCATCACAATTTGCATTGATGGGGAAGGTATATAACTCCGATTCTATGTGCTAGCTAAGTGTTGCTAGAAGCGTGCTGCTGCTTGTTGACCAAAGCCTCTGAGACTCTATGTTGAAGCCTTTATGAATTTTTCACTCTGAATGTTTCTTCTCAATCAGGCTAATATTCACATAAGTCATTGAGCTACCTTACTCTTCTCATATTGAGTTAAGAGTTTACTGGTTAGTCATTCACAATATAGCAGATGTACATTTTTTTTTCTTCGGAACCACCTTATCTTTTCTCCATTACCTTCACTTTCACATTCTTAACCCCTGAGACTCTCATAAATTAGCACAGAGGTTTATGCTTACACAAAATTTGTGTTTATGATCTTCAAATTGTTATCACCACGATTTAAGTGAAACCCAAAATCCGAATCCTATTTATGTATTGACGATGAACAATTAATAAGTTCAAGATTTTCACTATGGAATTGACAATAATCAATCCTCATGGTTTGTACCTTGAAATCTCATCATTTATATTTTCGTGGCATCTTAATGGAATGCTCTCGACCTAAGACATTTCTTCCCAATAGATCTAGTTTTTAATTTTTTCTTGAGATTTCCAACTTGTCTAGCCACTTAAATAACTCCAAAGCATACTTGAGTTTCATACTTTGGTTGAAGCAATGCCACCCATTAAAGCTTAATGAAAAGAAGCCTTTCATTATTTCTAAAAAAGTAGATGATTGTAATTCAACGGGAAAGCATGCAAGCACTTCTGAGTCTCTCTTGACTCCGAAGGAAGAGATCGTTGCCTGGGATCCATCTACTTTTGTGATTATTTTATATTGACACCATAGAATCCAAGATATATTTTGTTATATTTTATTATCTTTGTCACACTCTTGCATGAAAATCCTCGTGATTTTCCAAAAGTTTGGTTCTAACCTCCGAATGATTACTTTCAATTTCGAGAACAGGTTATGGTGAATGATGTTGAGTTCCGAACATGCAAAACTGAAACGACGACATTTAAGGGATATGATTTCGAAAACATTGGGGGTGTGCTTTTCAAATTTCCTAACGTCACACTTTGTGAGTTACGCCGCCTAACATCACGCATGTTAGTCACGCCTTTTTAGGCGACTTTTCAAGAAAATGAACAGTCTTGCAGCTGGCTTTCTCTCTCCATCCATACCATATGTAAGGATAACTGACGATTGCCTTCCTCATTACATTCAAAATCTCTCAAGCAAACCCCTTTTTCTCTCAAACACTGTTTATCTTCTCCATCTGCAGCAATGGCCACTGCTTTTGAAACTCCATACGTGGGTCACCAAACCGCATCACTAGGGCTATTAAACATCAAAGCCAATATAATCTCATCTTGGACCTTGATTCAGCCAAATGCTATGTCTCTCTCCAACCGATTGTTAAGTGTCTTCGTCACACTCCTTTGGATCCGACCCTTACCATGGCAGAGAATGCCCCTTGATTCATCTATCCAAGGCATTCTCCATTGCAAGTTATCAGGAAGGTGAGTCTATGATTAGTTTTGAAATTGACTCTCACAAAACCACAATTTCCATGTCCCAATTTAGTCGATTGCTAGGGATTTCTCAAGCCAGGGATCTGATTGATCTGGATTCCATCGCTTCATTTGCTAATATCGAGATGTTTTACAAGATGGGTTATGTGGGCAATCTTGCCATTTTATCAAAGTTCAAGAAGCCAAATCTTCCTCCAATGCAGATTTTCGCACTGATTATTAACATTTTACTCTGATGTTGAAAAATACACTTTTACATTATTTGGTTTTGGAACAATTGGTTATATGGCTCGTTGTTTAAAATGAAAATTTTTTACTGTGTATTTTTTGGACGTTACAATTTCCCAAGAGTGACACTACTTTCATGGAATGTTGAACATCATGGGTAGGAAATTATATAATATAAAAGTGGGCGCAACCTGCAAGGAAAATGAGAAAAAGGAAGTTAGAAGTATGTTGTTGGGAAGGTTCAGAGATGCTCAATGTTTTGATCATATCTCAAGATATAGAGCTCAAATTTACATGAATAAAGAGGTTAGGGAAACTAGACCAAATTTCTCACAACTTTCATGTTTTGTGTTTCTGTTCTTTTCATTACCAAAATGTGTCCGAAAGACGAAGGACACATATTATGAGCCAATGATGACACTAAGGATTCCCTAGTCAAATTGGTCAACATCATAGCAGATTGTTGAGCAGGAAAATAAAGAAACCCCGTCGTCCTGATACATGACATCCAAGATGTTACCAAGGTGGTCAGAATGTTATTTGGACCTCTCGTATTAGAACTGGGAGTTACAAAGAATGCTTAAACTTGCAAAGGATGCCTCCTAGACATCATAGACGTCCCTAAGGATGCGTACCCATTTAGAAATATTTCTAATGCAAATCAAGGATGACAGAGAGCATGCAAAGTAGCACGAAGGATGCCCTTGTGTCATACATCACGTTAATGACATTTCCATGGACTTCCAACATCCCACATCGCTGAATTGCTGACACGATACTTCTTCACGCAAGTTTGTTTTGTTTCATAATTTGTTAATCATTAGTCCACATTTATTTAATGATTTCAAGTTTGTCTATGGATTATATTATGCAATTTATTTTTTAGTTCAAGTCATTGTTTTCATGAACTTGATGGAAGGCTAAATCATTAGGTTACTTTTGAGGATCTTTAGGACTTGTGGATGAACACACTTGATATTACTTGGTTCTACTTAATTTTAATTGTTATTTTATGTTTCATATGATGATATTATGGTGATAATGATTGAAATTAGGTTGTATGAATTTGTTTGATTTCACAACTAAAATAGTACATTGTTAATTCACCAATTTCAAGTAGTTTAGAAACAAAGACAATTGGTTCAATATATAGCTATTATTCCAACTTATGATATTGAATGCTTAATATTATAATAGGTAACTTCAAGACACTTTATTGCAAATTCAATAAGTGTTCCTAATCCAGTTAGACCTAGGGAGTAAGACAACTAATTGAATGAACGTAGTGTGTACCGAAAATTATATGTTACTAGATAATAAATACCAATCACATTTAAGTAATTTGAACTAGGATTTGAAGGAAGCAAGTGTATGAGTCTGAATTATCCTAAAACTGAACTGGAAGTGCCTTACTTTTCGTTGAGAGTTTCATATCAAGCTATAAAGTTTTAAGTATTTTCTTTTTGGTTTCGGTTTAAATTAGTTTTATATTAATTACAAGTGATCCTTCTTCTTTTTTTTTGACTATTCTAACATAAAGTTTAACCACAAACTCCTTATGGATTCGACCATTACTTACCCTATCTATCTAGTGGTTCTTTAGATTATTTTTGATTGAGACAACGATCTCGATCAGAAAGCGAGATCAAAATTCCTCCGACATGCAATAGATATCAACTGAAGACTTTGTTGTCACCCCATTCCCAACAATCCTTCGCATAGTTAGCTCGAGATGGATTTAGCTATCATGAAGATGATTATTGAAGCCAGCAATAGCTCCCCAAACATCCCCAGCTCCAAACTGTAAAGGTGAGAACGAAACCCTAATGAACTCAATAACAAATTTATTGTCACTTCAATAAGTTGAGTTCGTAACGACGTTGGATTAGGAAAAAAAACCCCATTCCCATTGGTACAACAAAGTTTAATTAAACGTAGAAACAACCGATGAGAAACTACATCATCCATAAACACATGAATGCTTCCATCACTATGATAAAGAGAATAAGACAGATGATCATCTTGTGTCAATGCGTTTTGCATATCAAACTCCTTAGTCAAACTCTCATTAAAAAGCACATTAAATAAAATAAAAACCAGGTGGACCTTTTAGCCTAGTGGTATCAATGTGTATTGGAAAGATGATTATTCCCAAGTAGTAGAGGATTCAAGTCTTGTGATATAGAAAATATATGGATTCAAAAATAAGATTAGATGATGTATTTTTGACGTTCTAAAAAATAAGTGAAATAAAAATGATCGATAATACATTGTTAATGTAGGAATTTAACTTTTTTACACAAGCAATTGATTGCTTAGTTGTATAAACCATTAGAATAATTTTGAAAGTTATAAATTAAAATAATTAATGAGAGCGGGATATATTCAACAATGATTGGAACGAACATTTGCAGGAAGGGAGCGAAAGATTGATTTTAGGAATAAAATACATGATCAGTGAATTACTTTGTCTAGTTGTTTGTATTATTAAATATAAAAGATGCTTTATATAGTATTACTAGAATAATTATCAGAGTATTAGTTTATAACCCATGGAACCACAGTTTCAAAATTAATAAATTTTTTTAAGTAAAATCAAAATTATTAATTAATTATTTTAAATAACTTATTAATTAAGAGATTTTTTTACTTATATATAAAATTATAATCGTTGATTCGAATAAATTAGTAAAATTATATCATCTTATAGTTTGTATAAATTTTATTTTATTTTTTATTCTAATGTTATTAATTTAATGTAATTAAATGAGAAATTTAAAATTTAAAATTTGAAATGGAGAATCAATAGATTGAAAGTGGCATGATATTACTTACAATGCCTAACTTGATGATACATGTCAAAAGAATTACTCGTTTATTAGTATGAAGATTTTCAAAGTATGGAAACATAAAAGATACGCATAGGATATTTGTTGATGAGATAATAACTTAAAATAGTAATATATTTTTTGATTTATACACATTTGATCATTGAGGTTTTTGTCTTTTTTTTTTAAATCTATATTTACCTTTTCAACTTGTTACACTGTACGCATTCAGTCTTTATGATCGGTTACTCTAGGTTTGTCGAAAAAAATGACTTAATCGGGTAATATAAATTTCATTTGATACGCATTTTGTCCTTAATATTTGTTTTACATATTTAGTTCTTAATATTTTTTTGTTTCAAAATAAGTCATTTTCATTTCCGTACTCATTCAACACTTACAAATGATTTCTTTAAGTTTTTCTCACGACATCTTACAAATGCTTACGTCCATCGTGATCTTGACTACTTGGTTGCGTAGATCTTGTGGTTTGAACTAGGTCTTGTGTTTTGAACGTCATAACTTCTTCATACGATATCAGATTTTAACGATATTTATATCAAAGTGTTCACTTTTTGAGTTTATTACAACTTTCGTTTAGATTACTCCCATTAAAATGTAATATATAATTTATTTACAATTTTATAAAAAAAATATCCATACATGCATTCATAAAAAAAACGCATGGATATAAAGATCGTAAGTAAAAATATATTACTTTTTAATAGAAGTAATCTAAACGAAAGTTGTAGTAGACAAAAATATGAAATCATGAATATAAAGATCGTTAAAATTGGAGAACGTATGAAGAAGTATAAATATATTACTTTTTAATAGAAGTAATCTAAATGAAAGTTGTAGTAGACAAAAATATGAAATCATGAACATAAAAAATATGAAATAGAATACATGACCTAAGCAACCAAGTAGTCGATATCGTGATGGACATAAGCATCAAAAGCCCCAAACAACTCATTAATGATTGTTTCACTTAAGATGTTCTGAGAAAAAACTATAGAAATCATTCTGAAATACAGAATGAGTAAAAAAACAAAAATAACTTATTTTGTAACAAAAATAATATATTAAGGACTAATTGTGTACAAAAACATTAACGTCTAAATGTGTACAAAGTAAAAAATATATTACCTAAGTCATTTATAGCGGCTAACATGATGTAGCCGGTCATAAGGACGAATATTATACGGTTTAACAAGTTGAAGGGGTAAATGTTGCTGGAAAAAAAACCCTAGTGACCAAATATCTTGTAATATCCTGATTTTCGAGGTATAACATTTCTATATGCAAGTATGAGTTTGCTTGGGTGACTCGGCGAGTTGGTGCCTCAACTCGTCGAGTAGGGTCGCGAGTTGGTGACGTGTTAATTGGATGGACTCGACGAGTCGGTATCTGACTCGCCGAGTCAGTGCTGCAGAGGAAAACCCTAATTGTCCTTGTTTGTGACCTATTTAAAGGCTCTTATGGCCTTAAGTTGCGGCAACACTTTCCCTTGAGAGACACTATTTGATCCAGAGAGCATAGAGAGATGGAGGGAGCTAATTTCATCATCTTGGTGCATTCTTGCAAGGAAGAAGGAGGTTTTTCAAGCAAGATCGACTTGAGGGGCTCAGATCCGCTGCTATTCCATTCAAGGCTGTTGTTTAAGGTATGAATCTATACCTATTTGCGTATTGTTAGTACATCTCTTGAATTTAGGGTTTCTTCACCCTCTTTTAAGTTGAATTATGAAGTATGTGAAGTCCCTTTGAGGCTTAGACACCAGATCTGGACCTTGAGAGGTCCAGAGAGTCCCATGATCCCAGATTTATGCATTCACATAAGAGTATTGAGTCTAAAACATCATTAAAAGGGTCATTTTGTCAAATAGACCTAGATATGTGATGCATGAGCATAAAGGTTGGACCTTTATGTGACTTTTGGATGCTAGGAGGTTAGATCTATAAGCTAGAGTCACGGATCTGACCTCAGGTGGTTGAATGAGAAATCCGATGGAGCCAACTCGCCGAGTCCATGGGATGACTCGATGATTCATAGCGAGTGTGAACTTGTAGCCTGGACCCAGTCTAAACTCATCGAGTTGGGATTCAACTCAGCGAGCCGAATAAATCCTAGGAAGAACGTGGAGAATACGAGTGGACACGACGAGTCACAGGTGTGCACTCAGAGAGTCAGGTCAATCTTGGCCGTTGACTCGGTCTGGCTTTCTGTTGACTTCCTGGGTGAGTCAATAAGGGACAGGAGGGACCAAGGAGGGGTAAAATAGACTTTTTCCCATCCCGAGGATCAAAAGGAGAAAAGAGGAGTTGAGGAGTGAATGAGTAATAAGGTGAATAATGATCGAGGTGCTTGTTGAATGTGTAGGCGGAGGCTAGTCCATGGTTTTCGAGTGATGTCTATTACCTACTAGCCATCACGTGAGTCTTCTCACTATATTTTACCTAGAGTGGTAACTATGTATGACCAAATACTCTTATGTGCTTGTTTGAGTTATGCATGTTTGTGTGACATGTATTGTATGTTGTGTTATTTGTTTCTTAGACCGGACTGGAGGGTCCAACGAACTATGAGGCCAGAAGGCCCTCAACCAGACTGGACCGAAGGGTCCAACGAGCTATGACCGGACCATACGGTCCAACGAGCCAGACCAAACTGAAAGGTCCAACAACCTATGACCGTGCTAGAGGGTCCAACGAGCTATGGGAATGGAAGGTTCCACTGAGATACATTGACCGGAAGGGCTTACAGAGCTATAGCTTCGAGTGGCTAATTACTTTTACGTGGTATTTTGGGGAACTCACAAAGCTTTGTGGTTACCGTGTTATGTGTTATGTGTTTCAGGTTTTCTCTGGATCGCGGGATGGCACCAACTTGATTGTTCACACTAGAGAAAGAATTATGTTTCGAGGAACCTGGATTATTAACTGAATAAAATCGGAGTTATGTTATGTAACTAAATAAATGATGTTTTCTGAAATGTGTTATGGATGTTATATGATTAAGAATGAAAAATTTGTTTTGAAAATTCACGTCATTACAAGTTGGTATCAGAGTCTTGATTTGAGGGATTCAGATGCACCTTCGGGTAAATCTGGACTCAAACTAAGGATTTGAGAAAAAAATTCAAAGAAATGATTTTTTTAAAACAAGCAAGAGTTTCTTATAGAAAACGAGAAAGAGCGGTGTGTACAATCAGCCAGATCCCGAACGGTGATTTCCCAAAATACCCGATTTTGTGCTATGAGATATTTTTGTGATATTCTGCATGCTAGAGGATAGGCTAGGTATTTAATATTTTAGGACTTAGCCTAGGAGTTGCTGTTAACTGTGATGTGCTTCCGAGTATATGTTGAGTAAGAGTATCCAGTAGGAATATTACAGAGATAGAGTTTCGAGTAAAGGAGTAATCTAGGAGAGACACCTAGATGAGCATTAGAGGAGCCTACTGAGAGAGTAGTTAGATGCCCTCTTGGGGTAGAGTTGCCTGAGTTTGGTGACACCTATGGAGTATGAGTAGAGCAATAGAGTTGTAACCTAGAGTAGGTTTTTCATGTTTGTTCGATGCCCGAATGTTGCTTGATTCGTGCTTTGTGGAACTCCTGATGATGGGAGTCAGCTACCAAGTGAATGTGATGATATTCAGGAGGTAGATGACTGGCATCATAGGAGTTTCTCAGCAGCTGATGGCGGAGAAGTGTGAGAACCTAGGAAGAGCCTAGGGAGTGACCCTAGTCAGATGAGTACGCTGGCAGAGTAAAGCATTTTGCTGAGGAGCGAGCACGCGTGACGAAATTGGTGGCCGAGAAGGATGAGCAACTACTTTGAAACTCTAGGATGGTGCATGTAGAAAGTATGGGTAGATGTGGCAAGTAGTATGGGCGCATACTACCGAAAGCAGAGGACTCATACTCGAAACAGGGGGTACTCCGGAGGTTCTAAGTAGCAGATTGATAAGTGATGTCATGATTCGATTACCATGCTAAGTAGCAGATTGAGAAGTGATGTCATGGTTCGAGTACCATGCTATGTAGAAGATTGAGAAGTGATGTCAGGGTTTGAGTACCATGCTAAGTAGCAAATTGAAAGGTGATGTCATGGTTCGAGTACAATCTTGGTAGCAGATTGAGAGGTGATATAGTGGTTCGAGTACCACGATTCTTAGCAGATAATGTTTGTGTTTTTCTAGTGATTCTGTCGCGATTGATCAGGTGGAGATCGGATGCAATAGAGTATGAGGTCAAAGGGCCATGTTGAACGAGTTTCCACGAAGCATTCTTTGTGAGGGAAGTCGAGATGATTCCAAGGTATTTTTGGTAAGATGTCAGATGAATTCGCAAGACTCAAGGAGGAGTAGATATGGCCTTTATGGAGGAACGTGGCCTGAGTTGAGCAATCAACCGATAGTGGAGATATCACCTTCTGTGACCTAAGTGGTGCTATTTCCGTTTCCTATGGGGAAACATAAGAGGTGTTGAGATTTTGGTTTCTGAGCTTGGGGGTAAACCCTGAGGGTTAGCATTGATGGCGATCTTCCACCAGAGTATTTGGGCAGTATGTATGCCACGAGGTAACGATATAGCATGAGCAGGTTGTCATTGGGGACTGAGATAGGAAAGGACAAGGATGCACTCTATTTGAGTATAATAGGGAATGTATTATCTGCAGCGTCGGACGACAAAGGGGAGTATATCGGGGAAGTGGCTCTTATTGTCTATGATGAATATTGGGTGTGGTAATGAGGACTTCGCTCTTATGATAACTTAAGTGATGGAACATTCGTTGTGGAGGCGAGGATGAGGGGTATGGTAGTTCATTATTTCCAGACTGAGAGTCAGGGTTACTATTGGATAGTTGAGACGTCCGGTAATGGGATGGTATGAGATTCTGAATGACTAGAGGTAGTCATGATGAGAAGTTTCTGAGGATTTCATCTGAGATTTGGGGTATTCGAGTTGCTTGATATCTAGTGGGAGATCATCGAGCGTTGCACAACACCTTCCAAGGGTAGGTGCGATGTTACTGGTAGAAACAGTCTTTGGGATAGACTGTTAATGCGCCAATTGGTGTTGAGTCGAACCCTACATGGGGGAGAACCGGCTATTTTATTGAAGGGATTAGAGATTTGTTCAAGAGTGGTTGGAGAACTGGATATATAGAGACCTGCGGAACGGATTCATGAGACCAGGGTTATTGGTGGTCAAGGTGAGTTGCAGAGCAAGGTAATGCATGTTGTGCATGTTCGAGAAAGGATGAGTGTCTCCACGACACGTGGCTATTGGTCGAAGACCTTGTGGTGGTTAGGAATTCTTCAAGGTTATAATGGTGAATTTGAGGGGGTTGACCCGTAAGGATAGTTTGGCGATTGAGAATTTTTGGTGCAATGTATGGGCTGGTATTTGCAGTTGGGAAGGGCAGAAGTTGATTAGGCAACCAAGTTCCGAGTCGTTATGAGTATGCTTGCATGACTTCTGAGCATTATAGGAGGGAGTTTCAGATTGTCGTCGACATTTTCTGAGTCATTGACCATTTCTACGTGTTTCAAAATTGAGAATCATGATATTCCGAAATTTCGGGTTGTGTGTCAAGAAGATCGGTGGCGAAAGGAATTCTACAAGCATGCGTTGCGTATCAAAGTATGATGTCGTAAATATGAGATCCGTAGCTGAGGCAAGACATCGTGAGGTTCTGTGATGGTGTATCGAGGCATTCGAGTTTAATGCCTTGAGTTTCGAATTATTTTGGGTCTTGAGTTTGAGACGACAAGTGGTGTATCAAGTATCTACGGTTCCATTGGGAGCCCTTTGGCTAATGGCAACAATTGAGATTATTTAAGAAAATGGACTACAGTGAGAGGTTGTTGTGATGTTGCGGGGAGTCACAGTGCTCAGTAGTCAGCGAGAGGTTTTTGTGATGCTGCGGGGAGCCGCAGTACCCACTAGTCAGCGAGAGGTTGTTGTAATGCTGCGGGGAGCCACATTACTCACTAGTCAGTGAGAGGTTGTTGTGATGCTGCAGGGAGCCGCAATATTGACTAGTCAGTGAGAGATTGTTGTGATAAAGTACTCTCTAGTCAGAGCATGAAGTAGAAGAGTCTTAGGCTTGGGTAGCCCTAATATTTGAGTTGTTGGGAGCCGGGTGGTCGAACCAGGGGCGAGACTGGAGTCTCCATATTTATCAGGAATGGTTATATTTTGAATTAAGTTGTGGTTGAAGCAACCAAAGGGAAGTGAAGAAGTGGTATATGTGTGGGTTGCGGGTCATGAGTCGTGAGTTGAGTGCTTCATTGGAATGAGTGGTTCCAACTCTGGGTCAAACCAAACTCTTGAGTTTGAATTTGGATATGATGGTGTGATGGGTAGGAAAGATGAGATTCTGGATTCTAAGGTGGGTTCCATGTTGAGGGGTATTGTTTGTCATCTAATGTCTTAGAACTGTGTAGGTCAGTACTCAGGCACGGGAGGTACCGTGAGATGCATGGAATTATGTGTAGTAGATGATAGAGGTCGGGGTTGAGTCGATCTTCAATTGGGATTGTAGTATTCGTTTGGGGAGAAAATAACTTTGTGACGTGTGCGTCACAATGGACCTAGATAGTGTTGTGGGAAGGAAGGCGGAAAGACGTGTTGGGCATGTAGTGGGTAACCTTTGGAGGTCCAACTGTGATACCGAGAGTAGACCAGGTGCTAAATGCTAAAAAGAGATATCTGGGGGAAAGTGAAGGATTCCGATTTTTAGATGTTTGAGGACTTCTGAGTGAGCATGATCATTTTGTTCTTGTGTCGGAGAACATGGTGTTGAAATTTTATTGTTCGGATGGGTTCAGATGGTAGATTGGTGGATGAGCCCTGGCGGGAGGTGAACCCTTTCGTTCCTTTGGGCGTGATTTAGATCGTTTTGTACGTTTGGTATGAGTAATCAGTAGCAGATTGTCGGATTTCGTCTTATGAGAATCAGAGGAGTAGTGAGTTATCAGGGTTTGATGATTTGAGGAGTGAATAACATGGTGATAGCTTGAGTGGGCAATCTGGCAGCGGGCCACGCCACTAGAGTTCCAGATTTTGGGAAGATCAAAAAGGGGTATCTTAGCGGCAGAAGGATAGTTCTGTATCGGACTTGGGAATTTCTATATGGATTCAGGTGTCCATGGAAAAAGATATCGGTGTCGTATGTGATCCTTTCGGTAGTGCCTTCCGGGTTGTTGGATTCAATTTTTGTGTAGTTAAGGAGTGATTTTGAGGGCGAAATCTAATTCTAGTGGGGGAGAATTATAACATCCTAATTTTCCAAGGTATAACATTTCTATATGCAAGTATGATTTTGCTTGGGTGACTCGACGAGCTGGTGCCTCAACTCGTTGAGTACGGTCGCGAGTTGGTGATGTGTTAAATGGATGGATTCGACGAGTCGGGTATTTGACTCGCCGAGTCAGTGTTGCGGAGGAAAGCCCTAATTGTCTGGGTTTGTGACCTATTTAAAGTCTCTTATGGCCTTCATTTGCGGCCACACTTTCCCTTGAGAGACCCTATTTGATCCAGAGAGCATAGAGAGATAGAGGGGGCTAATTACATCATCTAGGTGCATTCTTGCAAGGAAGATAGAGGTTGTTCAAGCAAGATCGACTTGAGGGGCTCAGATATGATGCTATTCCATTCAAGCCTGTTGTTTATGGTATAAATCTATACCTATTTTTGTATGGTTAGTAGATCTCATGAATTTAGGGTTTCTTCACCCTCGTTTAAGTTGAGTTATGAAGTATGTGAAGTCCCTTTGAGGCTTAGACACCAGATTTGGACCTTGAGAGGTCAAGAGAGTCCCATGATCCCGACTTTATGCAGTCATATAAGAGTATTGTGCGTAAAACATCATTAAGAGGGTCATTTTGTAAAATAGAGCTAGATATGTGATGCATGAGCATAAAGGCTGGACCTTTACGTGACTTTTGGATGCTAGGAGGTTGGATCTATAAGCTAGAGTCACGAATCTAACCTCAGGTGGCTGAATGAGAAATCCGATGGAGCCAACTCGCTGAGTCCATGGGATGACTCGACAATTCGTAGCGAGTGTGACCTTGTAGCCTGGACCCAGTGTTTACTCATCGAGTTAGGAGTCAACTCAGTGAGCTTAATGAACCCTAGGAAGAACGTGGAGAAAACAAGTAGACTCGGCAAGTCAAAGGTGTGCACTCGGCGTGTCAGGTCAATCTTAGCCATTGATTCAGTCTGGCTTTCTGTTGACTTCCTGGGTGAGTCAATATCGGACAGGAGGGACCAAGGAGGGGTAAAATAGACTTTTACCCATCTCGAGCATAAAAGGGGAAAAAAGGAGTTGAGGAGTGAATGAGTAATAATGCGAATAATGATTGAGGTGCTTGTCTAATGCGTAGGCGGAGGCTAGTCCAGGATTTTCGAGTGTTGTCTATTACCTACTAGCCATCAGGTGAGTCTTCTCACTATACTTTACCTAGAGTGGTAACTATGTGTGACCAGAGAGTCTTATGTTCTTGTTTGAGTTATGTATGTTTGTGTGACATGTATTGTATGTTGTATTATTTGTTGCTTAGACCGAACCGGAGGGTCCAACGGACTATGAGGCCTGAAGGCTCTCAACCAGACTGGACCGAAGGGTCTAACAAGCTATGGCCGGACCAGAGGGTCCAACGAGCTAGACTAGACCGGAAGGTCCAACGAGCTATGACCGACCAGAGGGTCCAACGAGCTATGGGACTGGAAGTTTCCACTGAGACACATTGACCGGAAGGTCTTACAGAGTTATAGCCTCGATTGGCTAATTACTTGTGCGTGCTATTTTGGGGGACTCACTAAGCTTTGTGCTTACCATGTTATGTGTTATGTGTTTTAGGTTTTTTCTGGATCGCGGGACGGCGTCAGCTTGATTGTACACACCAGAGAAAGAATTATTTTTCGAGGAACCTGGATTATTAATTGATTAAACTCAGAGTTATGTTATGTAACTAACTAATGATGTTTTCTGAAATGTGTTATGAATGTTATATGATTAAGAATGAATTTTTTTTTTGAAAATTTACTTCGTTACATATGTACAAATTGATATGGTTATTCTTGTACATATTACACCAATATGGTTGTTATATACCTTTGTCCATATTAGGTTCCTAAGGTCTTTTTTTGTACTTATTACACCAACATGGTTGTTATAACCGTTTAAAAAAAAGGTAATAAGGTTTAACTGTGTCTACATTGAGTCCCTATTTTAAATATTTTTATCATTTCATCTGACTCTTTTACGAATTATATTAGTACCTAGTTTGATGGTTTTATCATTTCATCTTTTCATTTTAGTCGCCCATTTACCACAACAACGATTTCAATCGAAATGTTACATAAGAATATTTTTTTTTCATTTTTATGAAAAAAAGCTAATAATAATGAATGTCTTAATGATTAATACTATGTTTGGCGCCACAGCTAGCTTATAAGCTAGTTTATTTTTCGATATTTTTCAAGTTGTCATGTTTGGCAAGCCAAAAAGTAGCATTTGAAAAAGCTACTTATAATAGTTTTTTAAAGTTTTTTAAAAATTTCCAAATATACTTCTTTGTTAATTAAGAAAACATACCTTTTAAGTGTCATTTTATGTCATTATATAAATTTTGGATAGCTTATAAGCTAGTGGCAAAGTTAGAGTCAAAGTAAAAGAGTATCCCCGAAACTCCATATCTGCAGAAAAAATGCCACTATTCTCAAAAAGATATACAATAATAAGAAGAGACTGATTGATATAGCATCTCACTAACTTAATCTCATGACTTTAGAATATCACTTTGTGAAAGTAAGTAATGAGGTATCCCCGATAAGTAATTGTCTATCAGGGATTCCCAATTGGCAGATCCATTACTTATCGGGGATATCCTATTATTTTTCGGGGATATTCTTTTACTTTGCCTGGATCCGCTACTGGCTTCTGTAACCTTTTGATTGAAACCGTGGTTGTGGTGAATAGCCGACTAAAATGAGAAGATGAAATGATGAAGCCATCTAACTAGATACTAATATAAATTGTAAAAGAGTTAGATGAAATGATAAACATATTAAAAATATAGACCTAATGTGGACACAATTAAACCTTATTACCTTTCTTTATACGGTTATAACAACCATGTTTGTGTCATATGTACAACAAAAGAGGTTAGGGACATATTATGGACAAAATTAACTGTTACATTTTTTAAACGGTTATAACAACCATGTTGGTGTAATATGTAGAAAAAAACCTTAAGGACCTAATGTGAACAAAGTTAAAACCTTATTACTCTCCTAAATCATTATTACGTGGAATGTTTCGTGGTTGAGTTTATATTGTGAACACAATGCCATAATCTTTTGATTATATGAACAATAAATATTTTTTGCTTGTATCTATAATATAATGACATAATAAATTAATAAAGCTTATAAAAAAGTATTAAAATGTTGTTTAACTATAAATGTTCATAGTTTTTTTACATCCACAGATGAAAAAATCTGAACTAAAAGTTTGTAGTTTGTAAAAAATAGTATTGTTAGTTTTCTTAAAGTCTCTACATTATATAAGTGATGGACTAAAAGTTTGTAGTCTGTAAAAAATAGTATTGTTAGTTTTCTTAAAGCATGTACACTGTATACGTGATGGACTCAAAGTTTGTAGACTGTAAAAAATAGTATTTGTTAGTTTTCTTAAAGTCTGTACACCATATAAGTGATACTAAATTACATTGATCATAGATGATACTAAACAAACAAACTAGATTGTAATACTCGTTTCATTATAACATGTATTGTTTTGAAGGATATAACTTGTTTAAAAGACAAGTACAATAAATAAACGCATGAAGTTTGCCTTAAGTTGTTTATAGGAGGTATATTGGCGCCAAGATGTGAAGTAAAAAGGCAGAAATGACAAAATATAAGTAGGTTGTTATTATTGGAAAAAGAAATGGCACACGTTTATGATGACACGACGTGGCGGTCAAGGTTGTGGTTAATTGAAGTCAACAACCAGGTCGCGGCATGTCAGGTGTCTAGGAGATGGACACATTTTGAATGGTTTAGACATATGGAGAGTGAGATAGACACATGGCAGAAAGAGGCGACACATAACATTGATTGCAGCGCGACATACTTATGCTTACAACACAATTACTCGTAATCTTGGTGTATATAAATGAAGACGTGTTCTTCATTTGGAGTTTTTACAAATAAAACTAGATAAAGAGAGAGAGAGAGAGAGAGAGAGAGAGAGAGAGAGAGGGAGAGAGAGAAAGAGAGGGATTAATTTTCAAGAGTTCGATAAGAGACTTGGTGTTGGAATGTGAGGGTATGAGATGTCAACAGGGATGAGGTATCCTCTTGTTTTGTTATTGCATTATTATATTTATAGCATAATTAGGAAGTGTTGTTGGAATACAAGTTACTTGTTAGAAGTTGTAATATGGTGCTATTACGAACTTCATTTTAAACCTATCAAGTGAATTCCTTGGATTGGTTAACAAGGTTATAAACTATAATCAATGGAATTGCTAGAAATATGAGATTTAATTAGTAGCTCAAAAGGTTAATCCAATTACACTTACACTTTGTAATTTGATTAGTTTGGTGACAATTGTCACAAAGTTTAGCTTGTAGTAGATTATGACCGGTTTTGTGGAACAAATTATTTGTTATGTAGGTGTTGGTAGAGTTGCAAGCTGATAGGCAATGAGAGCAAAAGACCGAAGTAGGACTTAGCCCTACAAACTAGCCAAGAGAGTAATTCTACTCTAACATATAGTGTTGTTGATTAATGTTGTCGTACAACATGTGGACTAAGTGTATTAATATATTATTATATTGTGCATTATTAAGTTAATGCTATATTGAACTCTTGTGAAATAAGTTTAGGTGATAGTTGATAATTGTAACATCCCAAAATTCAACTATATTGTTTTTTTTGAAGTTCAGAGTATAAGTTATTCTAAAGGATTTCATTTATAATCATTAATGAGTCATAAAATTAGTGTATCAACATAATTATAAAAAATACTGATGTTAAGTCTTGTTTTGAAATCTATAAGATAACACAATTTGGATGAAATAAATGTCACGCATCAACGAGAATG
This sequence comes from Lactuca saligna, assembly GCF_052625555.1. Taxonomy (NCBI): domain Eukaryota; kingdom Viridiplantae; phylum Streptophyta; class Magnoliopsida; order Asterales; family Asteraceae; genus Lactuca; species Lactuca saligna. The sequence goes on from NC_136417.1 coordinate 51,678,043, forward strand.
TCCAAATATCATAGTTAAGGCAGCTCCTTCCCCTTCGAACCTGAAAGTCCTACAACTAAAAACATAAAGTAGCATCTGTAAGCCTAAGGTTTAATGTGTAAGCAATATAATACTCATTATACAAATCATATGGAATACGTAACTTAGCAAATAACAACAAGCAATAATTCACATGTTACTTTACATTCTAACACATAACATATTCCAACATATTCATAACCACTATGCGACTACAACTTCTGAGCGGATATTCTCTACAACTATAGATCATCTGATCACACTTCCCTTCGAGAGGTTGTTTGTGATCATATATACTACCACAACACCACTAGAAGTTCCCTCCAAAAAGGTTATTCTCTAGTTTTATTGATCATATCAACAACACTTCCCTCCGAGAGGTTGTTTGTAGACGTACATAACATAATCTCATAGTCCATATAATACTAAAAAATGATATTTCCAAACAAAACTCTATTATTAAAATATCAAGTAGAGTTAAGGAAACTAGATGTAGATATAAAACATATTAAAAATAAAATAAAGCAATGTTATTTTGAAAATCCGTTACAATTTTGGGACAAAAACCAAATAAGAGCTAAATTAGAAATGAAAGATAAAGATAAAGATATAAGAATCAAAGTAATGAAATATAATTCTGACGATCAAAATGAATATAGAATACATACAAAGAATTGTTAGATCTTAAATTAATTAGACAAAGTCATAATTCACATAGTTCTCATGTCTTAATGGTTAGGAAACATGCTAAAATAGTTGGAGGAAAATCTCGAATGGTGATAATTTATAAAATATTAAATGATAATAATGTATTTGATGGATATTTTTTACCACATAAATAAAGTCTAATCAGTTAGACTAGAAATAAAAAATATTTTCAAAATTTTATTGTAAACATGGGTTTTGGAAAATAAAAATGCATCCAAATAGTATTTCATACACTGCATTTCGACACCACAAGGACAAAATGCATGGCTTGTTATGCTTTTGTATTAAAAAATGATCCACAAATATTTCAAAGGAAAATGGATAATATATTTAAAAATCATGATTTATTTTTGTTTATGTTGACGATATGTTGGTATTATCAAATGATATACAATTGCATTTACGATATTTAAATACTTTTGAAGATTTGTGCATTCAAAATATATTAGCTTTATCTGGAAAGAAAACTAAACTATTACAAGATCAAATAGAATTTTTAGGAATAAAAATTAATGGTAATGAAATAGAACTTCAAAGTCATATACTTAAAAATTAAAGTACAAAGTTTTCTTGAAATACTAAATTATGCTTCTGATTTTATTAATAATCTAGGAGCATTAAGGAAACCCTTTAAATAACTATTAAAAAAGATAGAGTTTTTAGCTTTGATAGGAGTTTACAAAACCAAGTAAAAACGATAAATGAAAGTTGTAAATATTTACCAAAACTTCAATAATCAAAAGAAGATGACAATTTAATTTTAGAAATAGATGCCTTTGAAAATATTTGAAGTGGAGTCCTTAGGAGACTAGATTATAACCCTAAACATGAAAAGGTTGGTGAAAGTATAAATCAATATTGTTCGGGAACATTAATTTTCTGATACACAAACTAGACATCATATTAATGAAAACTAGTTATTAGTTGTAGTTAAAAGTTTTCAAAAATTTTATTACTTTTTATTACCAAAAACACTTTTTATTGAGAACTAATAACAGCCAGGTAAAAGCATTTCTAAAAAATAATTTTCCTTCTAAACCTTAATATAAGATGCTCATATGATGGCAAACACTTTTATCTGAATATATTTTTGATATTGAAATGGTCAGATCTGATAAAAATGTTTTAGCAGATTGAAAAAATATTAAAACCCCTCATTTCCATGGATGCACAGATAAGCGCCATTGAAGAATATGTGTCAAACATTACTGATATTGCTAATCTTCCTAGCAATGCAAAAGAGATTACTACTTTACTACTCTTAGTTATTGAAGTAATGGAAAAGAGAACATACAATTAGGACACATACAATAAAACTATTATGGGTAAAATCGAAAAGTTTGATTTCAAAAGACAATACACCTCCTTATTCTTCTATAGGGAAATCATTTTCTGAAGATAAACATATACCATGTAATGTCCGCAGATTCGGGCAAGTCAATTTAGAGATAATAAGCATTAAAAATGACTTTTTGATAGAAGATTATTGATGGGTGTGAAATACACTAGTTTTAATCTTCTATTTTAACACAAATTAAACACACGAAAGGCATATAATATTGTTTTCACAAAAAATCATATGAAACAAGCAATTAAGAGGATGTTTATGCAACTTAATAGACTTGATAATTAACTGAAAATAGTTATTGTCCATATAGAAGTAATGAGTTTTTAGCTCATATCTACAGCAATTGACATCTCAAAAATGAAATCCAATGATAAAAACATAGTATACGTAAAAGATTAAGAAAAGAGAATGTGTGTTTCCTTTCCATCTCTTCCAAATTGATCTCTAGGGTTGATCTTCGAAATTCAGAGATCAAAGAATCCTTCTATTCGCCAATAAGTCGCCAAAAAGATCCAGCTAAACTTTTTGTTTTGGGAAATAATGTCCTTTAAATAGTTTTCTAAAAACGGGGGTGTAGAGATTAAAATGTGAAAGATCAATAAGATTCAAACAGGTATAGCAATAACACAATAATAATCAAACAGATGTTAAATGATTAAAAGTCACGCTTCAGCTGAACTCGATGAAGAATTTCAACTGTAGAAGTGTGGTAGGGTTAGAAGGTGAATAAAAGAGTTAACTAAAATAAGATGCATGCATGCACCATATATACACTAACCCTAGAATTAAATACAGGAGGACAGGCCCAACCCGTTTACAAAACAGACTAATTACATAGCCCAATGACGCAACAACTAAATACACAACAATCTACCCCTTTGCATCAATTGAGCCTATAGCTCATCAACTAGTGATTCGCTTCTGCACTTCATAGACTTTGGGAATAAATCATAGCAACATCTTGTGAACCTGGATATACCACATAATCATATCTAAATTCCAGACAAGCAATATTGTACATATGTTTGTCTTCGAGATAGAAGTAAGTCTTGAGAAAGTCAGCTCCTGTTCGTTCTCTAGACTGGTACACTACGAACGGTCCTTCCTTGTATATCTTCCCTGGCTTTAATTTCTCGAAGTCTTTTGGAGCTTCCTTGGGAACAACAATCGGCTTCTTCTTCAGAACTACGACACTATACACATCCATCAATCCAACTTCTTGAATATAAGACTTGAGCATCAGTTGGAGATGGGACATAACAGGTTCGTACTTCTCTTTCTCTCTCAACAAAATGTTGTAAATCACGATCCAATGATTAGGATTCAAACAGGGCAAGTCTGCGATGGTGAATTCGTATGCTTGACAAGTCGAACCACTCGCTACTTTGAACTTTGCATTGGGGAAGCTTTCAGTTTCGATTGGCCTAGTGACCTTTACGGAAACTATCTTGTGCGCACTCCAAATTTCATATTGTGTCTTCATGTGGTTCAAGTAGAAGGAGAACAACAGTTGATCAGCTCCACTGTCTATGAAAGGAGCATTCACAACCTAGAAAATATCAGATTTTTTGGAAACAAATACAATTACTTCACACGGGAAGGCTTACATATATTCATACAAACTCTTATGAACGCACCAACTTAATTGTTGACACTTTTTCAAACAACTTGTATTCTTAGGGAATCACTAAAAACAGGTAACTCCCAGCTTTTGAGGATGGGACGTTATGGCTTCAAACAATCTTTTGTCATTATAATGTAATTGATTTTTGAAACATGTAACACTTACAAACGCTGTAAATTTATCAATTATAATTATGATGGTTGTGTTTTCTTTGATCATATATATATATTTAATTATTATGATCATGTACATGAAAGTCACATACCCCAGGACATTTCCACCATCCTGATTTGGGGGTGTGACTGATTGGTATAAGAGCATTTTATATAGTGAATCAAGTATATCAAACCACATAAGATATACAAACTATAAATACAATGAGACTAAAACTCTCTGACGTAACTTTTTCATACAAGTATACTTTAAGATATTATGATACTTTTCATACTTCCTAGTTCAGTGTCATAATAGTAAGAGTAAATTACAAGAATGGTCCTTACGGTTTGGGGTAATTTGCATGCTTGGTCCCTAACTTATTTTTTCAACTCGGAGAGTCCCTACTATTTGTTATTTTTACACGCTTTTTCCTTATTATTTGTTTTTGTTATGCGTTTGGTCCCTATCTTACCTAAAAAGACAATTACTTAAATACAGAAAATGGTGGGATAGGTAAGGTAAGGTGAAGCGGATGGGGTCGGGGTGTGTTTATTTAAATAAATTAAAAGATCAAGGCCAAAATAGTTTTTTTTTTCGGTATGACAGCGACCAAGCGCGTAACAAAACAAAAAGTAGGGACCTTCCGAGTTAAAAAAAAATAAGTTAGGGACCAACCCTGCAAATTATCCGAAACCATAGGGATCGTTCGTGTAATTTACTCTAATAGTAACAAGACAAAAAGTATTATGATAAGTTGAACACAATGAGTAAGTCTCGAGGTATGTAACTAGATCTGGGATGAGTATAGCTCGATCAACTATATCTATCCAGGATGTAACTAACGTATGCCAAGATATGGTCGTGGTGAACGACGAGTCTAAAACATACCAACAAACTAGACAAGGAATTTCTAAATTTAAAATAATATAGGAGTATTTTATAATATTATAAAACCACACACTTAGATTCTTTATATACCTGTTACCACTATTCTTGAATAGACACTATGGCAAGATTTCACCTACCAAGAGATCCCTACTTCCCCATCCAGGGAAACGAGTGTTAGATAGGGGAGGATCTAGAGGATGATCCTGAAGAGAATTCAGAAGAAGATGAGCACAAAGAAGAAGGCAAGGAAGACACCGATTCAGAACTCGAAGTTTACAATCCACCACTTATTGCCCAAAACCACGGATGGAACTTCTTGTGGCTGGCACCCCGATGGGCAGTAGATTTGAAGACATGGATCTAGACCAGCGCCCATCCTATGGTATGGAACGAGGTTTCTACAACCTCGATAGAGGGGGTTCAACAGATAGGGCTCTCCCTGTCATGGTTTTTCGCATCGCACGCCATGGTGAACAAGCAAGGGCATGCACCAACTAGACCATGAAGATGGTGCTACCATCGAAGTAACTGTAGCTCATCTTCCTTGTCTGGACGAAGATCATGATCGAACATGGGATCATACTAAGCCCCTTCAGAAGGAAGTTATGATGACTCGAGCTAAGATGAGAGAATTTCGGGTACGTCATGCCATAATGGAGATGCTAGCTATTGAGGCTGAGCACGGAGTGAAGGAGACGTAGACATTCATGACTTCATTACAGGGATCATAGGATACCATGAACCACGATTAATTCCTATACTACTCAGTTTTTGTTCTAGATTAGGGGTTTTCGAGTAAGCGTCAGTGCTACTCTTTCCTGTATGTAGGTTCGACCCTATGAATAAGTGATTATACTATTCAAGGGGTCGATATGCTGTCAAAATGTTTCCTTACATTGATGTATTGTAGAACTGCTTAAAAGGTGAAATTTTCCCAATACTATGTACTAAAATATATCAATGAAATTAGCATGCATTTTATTTCATTCGAGTGTCACTAACAAATTCATAAATCGATTATAAATTTTTAATTAAATTTGGTAGAATTACTATCATTCCTCTTTTAAACCTTATGGCAGAAGCATGCCACCAACGAAGTCAAACAAGCACAAAACAACACACCACCAACTCCACCACCACCGCCACCACCCCCACCGATAGAGACTGCCTTCTTTCAAGCTGCTGTAAGAACAGCTATGACTGTTGCCATAGCATAGATTAGCTCCAATGGTACCAATGGGGCTGGAATTGGTACTGATAGTTCTAACCAAGGTAACAACCATGGTCGATCAAGTGGATGCTCCTATAAGGACTTCTCGAACTGCAAACCCAAATCATTCTATGGCAACAAAGGTGTCATCGCCCTGACAAGGTGGTTCGAGAACTGAGTCATTGTTTCAAATATGTGCCTGCCAAAAAAAGAGTAAGGTCAAATTCGCGGCCTGCACATTCACTGATAGGACTCTCTGCTAGTGGAACGCCCAGGTCAAATCGCCAACACTCCCTGTGGCCAACGCTTTGAGCTGGGAGGACCTAAAGTTAATGATGCTAGTTGAATATTGCCCAATGGGTGAAGTACAAAAAATGGAGCAAGAACTCTGGAACCTCACAGTGGAGGGTTCTGATATAATATCATATACCACCAGGTTCAGTGACCTGGCGGTGCTTTGTCCCGGGATGGTCACCCTGGAAAGAAAAAAGGTGGAGCGTTCCATCTCGGGACTATCCCCCCATATTCAAGGAAACGTGGTATCATCAAACCCTTCCAGTTTTGATAGTGCCAAATGCTTGGGACGAACGCTTGTGGATCATGGAGTCTACTAAGGATTTATGACGGACATTCCGGAAAAAGCAAAGAGGATTGACAATAAAAGAAGACCCTGGAACAAGAGAAAATGTAAATCAATACAAGAGCCCACCGAGAGACAACAAATAGTGGCAACCCACACTGTCACTGTCCTGACCGCCCCAACACCAACAAAACAATATGCTGGAACCCTACACAAATGCAACAAGTGCAACTTCCACCATGTTGGAGCTTGTCAGGAAATGCATTGCACAAATTGCAACAAGAAAGGACATGTTGTCCATTTCTGTAAGGAGCCAGCCCAACCGGCCATCCTAATCACAAATACCTGAGTGAGCCAAACATGCTACAGGTGCGGGGAAACGGGGAATTTCTGGAGAGAATACCTAAAAGCCAATAACAGGAATGATGTAGGTACAAGAAGGATTATGATATTAGGGCACGAGGAAGTCCTGAAGGACCCCACTGTAGTTACCAGTACGTTCCTTCTTAATAATTCATATGCATACATAGTTTTTGATAGTGGTGTGGAGAGAAGCTTCGTGAGCCAGAAATTGAAACACATGCTCAACCAAAAACCACAATTACTCAACGAAATATTCACAGTTGAAATGGAAAATGGTAAAACTGAAAGCACTGAAGACGTATACATAGGGTGCACGCTAACTCTAAACAATAATTCCTTTCAAATCGATTTAATGTCGGTTACAATAAGGAGTTTCGACGTTATCATTGGTATGGGTTATTTAAGTCCTCATCATGTTGATATCTTATGTTATAGAAAATCCAACAGACTCAACTTAACAAATAATAAAACCCTCGTCATCTACGGTGACAAACCCAACACATGTCTAAAAATCATCACTTGCATCAAGGCTGAGACTGATCTGCGCAAGAAGTGCGACACATTCCTAGCACAAATTGTTGACATGAAGTAGAAGGTAAAGGATATCAAGGATATTCCAGACGTCTGTAACATTCTCGATGTATTCACAGAAGACCTTCTGGGAATACCACCTGTGTGACAAGTTGAGTTCAGAATCGACTTAATTCCTGGAGCCACCCCCACAACCAAGTCCCCATATCGATTGGCTCCAACAGAAATGCAAGAACTGTCTGGTCAACTAAACGAACTGTTGTGAAAAGGATTCATCAGAACAAGCCTCTCACCTTGGTAATCACTAGTTTTGTTCGTTAAGAAGAAAGATGGATCTTTTGGCATGTGCATTGACTATCGTGAGTTGAACAAACTCACCTTAAAAAATCGATATCCCCTACCACGAATCGATGACCTATTCGACCAACTTTAGGGAGAATGCTACTTCTCAAAAATCGATCTAAGGTTGGGTTACCACATACTGCAAGTCTAGGAGGAAGATGTTTCCAAAACTACGTTTCAGACTCGTTACAGTCATTACGAGTTCGTGGTAATACCCTTCGGATTGAGAAATGCACCTGCAATATTTATGGACCTAATTAACCGTGTGTGTAGACCTTAGAAAAATTTGTGATAGTATTCATCAACGCCATATTGGTCTATTCTCGAAGAAAGGAATAACATAGTCAACAAGAAAAATTTGAGCTTCACCAAATTCCAAACTTCCATGGGAAAATTACAATAAAAAAAATAAGCGACTATGTGAATCCGCATGGCCATTACATAAAGCACAATTGAAATCATTTGAAACTTTCGATTTTTTCATTATGTCTTGACCAACGAGATCAAACCAATCCAACAAGAAAAGTAGAAACTTGACTAACATCAAATGGGACAATATCTCTCTTCCAATTCATCCAAAACAATTCATGATTTAGGTTTAGGGTTTAAGGTTTACATAGTATACCTTAGATCAGGTGACAAAAGACCATGAGTAACCGTCTCGTATACAGCTTTAGCAACTCCTTTGGCGAGCTTATGACAAGTCCTGCAGACGTTGCGGACGGAAAAACTATATGCAAAATTTCCCAAATGTGAATTTTGGATCCAGGAGGTGGACTTCTTTGGTCATGTGGTCAAAAAAGAGGGGATATATGTGGAGCCCTCCAAAATCAAGGAAATTGAGAACTAGAAGGCACCAAGAACACCGATAGAGATCTGCCAGTTCTTAGGCCTTGTTGGTGACTATAGGAGATTCATACAGAACTTCTCCAAGATCGCTAAACCACTCACTACCTTGACTCAGAAAGAAGTGACCTTCAACTAGGAAGATAAACAAGAGGCTTCCTTCCACACACTAAAGCAATCCCTGTGCAGCGCCCCGGTTTTGTCTCTCCCAAAAGGGACGTAAGACTTTGTGGTCTACTACGACACGTCAAAGAAGGGTCTTAGGTGTGTGTTCATGCAACGAGGAGATGTCATTAGCTGTGCCTCGAGACAACTTAAGACTCACGAAGTTAACTACCCCACGCACAACCTCAAATTAGGAGAGGTGGTGTTTGCTTTGAAAATTTGGAGACACTGTCTTTGCGGTACGAAGTGTACAATTTTCATGGACCATAAGTGTCTCCAACATATCTTCAACATAAAAAAGCTCAACGTGAGGCAATGAAGATGGGTAGAGCTACTAAGTGACTAAAAATGTGAGATTCGTTATCGTCCAGGAAAGGCTAACGAAGTAGCAGATGCCCTCAGTCGAAAAGAATACTCGGATCGCCGAGTAAAATCATTAACCATGACCATCCATTCACACCTGTCCACGCAGATCAAAGAGGCGCAACTAGAAGCCTTGAAACCTAAAAATGACATATGTGAATTCTTGAGAGGAACGGATAAATGTGGAAGTTAAGGGTGACAGAGCTCGTTATCTCATGAATCAGATATGGACACCGATGTTTGGTGGGTGTAAAGATGTTGTTATGAACGAGGATCATAAGACCAAATACCTGGTTCATCCCAGTTCAGACAAGATGTACATGAACCTCAAGAAAATTTATTGCTAGCCTAACATGAAGGAAGAAATCGCTACCTATGTGGGCAAGTGCCTGACTTGCGCAAAGGTCAAGGTAGAATAAAAATAGCCCTCAGGTTTACTACAACAACCAGTGATACCTGAGCATAAGTGGGAATGGATGACCATGGAATTCATCACCAAGTTACCCAAGACAATGGGTGGAATCGACTCCATTTGGGTGATCGTGGACAAGTTGACCAAATGCGCACACTTCCTGCCAATAAAAGAGACTGACAAAATGGAGCGGTTAACCATGATTTACATTAAGGAGATCGTAAAACTACATGGTGTGCCCATATCCATTTCTCGAATAGAGATAGTAGATTCACCTCATGGTTCTGGAAGTCACTCCAAAAGTCCTTGGGAACCAAACTCGACATGAGTACAAAGTACCATTCCCAGACTGACGGGCAAAGAGAAAGAACGATTCAGATGCTGGAAGACATGTTAAGAGCTTGTGTGATAAAATTTTATAAGGCTTAGGATACCCATTTACCACTCATCGAATTCTCATACAATAAGAACTATCACACTAGCATCAAGGTCGTGTCATTCGAAGCCCTCTACGGACGCAAGTGCAGATTACCTCTGTGATAGACTGAAGTGGGTGACACACAGCTAGAAAAGTGGCAAGTTCCTGACAGCAATATCACTGGCCCCGATTTCATACGAGAAACTATGGAGAAGATTGTTCATATCGATGAACAACTAAAAGCATCTAGGGACCGAAAAAAGAGCTACACAGATAAGCGACGTAAACCCATGGAGTTCCAAGTTGGTGATAATGTAGTATTAAAGGTCTCACCATGGAAGGGAATGATACGTTTTAAAAAACGTGGATAACTGAATACAATATATGTAGGGTCGTTCGAGATCCTTTATAGAATCGGCTCGGTAGGTTATAGACTCTAACTACCATAGGAACTCAACAACGTACACCTACCTTCCATTTGTCCAATCTAAAGAAGCATCAATCCGTCGAGACTCTTTTAATCCGACTCGATGAAATTGAGGTAAAAGAGAGTCTCAACTTCATCGAAGAGCCAGTGGAAATCAACGATAGGGAAATCAAGAGAACGAAGAAAAGCCGTATACCCATAGTAAAGGTCTGTTGGAATGCCATGCGAGATCCTGAATACACATAGGAACGAGAAGATCAAACGAAACAAAATTACCCACATGTTTTCCCCAACATTTGAAGTCCTACTCAGAATGCTAATTTTGGGACAAAATTCCCTCTAAGAGGGAGATGATGTGACAACTAGCAAATTTGGATTCGAGCAAAGTCTAAACGTGTATTATGTATAAGCAAAAGCACATCTTAACTTTGTTGCAATGAATCATTTATATCGAAAAACCATCATTTGTATAAGTATTTATATATGTTGAAAACCATGTTCGAAATGAAACTTTGAAAGCCAATCAAATTAACACAAGTCAACATAAGGCAACAAAATACAACATAAGTCAACATAATTCAATAGATTAAAACACCAAAAACCATGGGATTTCGGTTGGCACTAGACAGAAATTACATGTGGTTTCGATTGGACAAAGACAAAAATCCCCATGTTGATTTTGGTTTGTGCCAAGACCAAAATCACTACGTGATTTTGGTGAGTGTGGACTGAAATCACCCTTGGTTTGGTGGATACTTGGGCTGAAAACTTTATAATATCTAGATATTATATGCCACTTGATTGGTTGATTAATTTCCTAATGTGATTTAATCCACAAACCAATGCAAACATCAAATCACTATCACCATTTCATCTATATTTAAGGCCAAAATCATTCATCATATTTCTCATTTACACTTCAAACTTTCCTCCAAATCTCTCTCAAGAACGAGCCCAACTGCATATACCTTCAAGTCTTCATAGCCGTTTCTAGTAACATTTTCAACAATTTTCCAGAGAAGCATACCTCAAGATACTTCGTAGAATTTTGGTAAGTTCCTCATTATCTAGTATTTTTACAAACACTTTCAAGATAGTTCATATATTCACACACATTATTATGTGTTATAATATATTAGGATTTCAACTACCTTCAATCATTCTAAATTGAAGATTATCACCCTCACTTCGTTATCAAACCACAACCACACATAAGGTAAGTTTATACCCCCTACATTTTTTAAGACTTTTTCCATGTTTTTAGGGGAAAGGGGGGGGGGGGGGGGGGATACAAGTAAACACAAGAAAACTTACGTTAAAACATAAACGTTTAAATACAATTACTTACCATTTTTCGAATAAGTGTTAAATATATGAAATCGTTTTACCACCAAACTCATGATCTTTTACATGTAAAGTTTTGATTAAAACATAAAGCTATGAAAAACGAGTACAAAATATGCCACAATATTCTGGCTTTTATATATATATATATATATATATATATATATATATATATATATATATATATATATATATATATAATATGTTTTGGTACAAATTACGTACTACAATAGACCATATAAGTATAGTAAACAATTTTACCACCTTTGTAAACCGTTGAGCAAAGGGTATAATTATATAAGATACATATATAATTATTTTACGCCATTTTCTTTATTATCCAGGGAAAAGGAGATAATTACATATACAAACATTTTCATTAGTAAAACACATAAACTCATTGAATAAATTTGTGCGACGTTGTCTTCATCATACGTATCGACGTATACACAAAAGTCATGTTTTATAACCCGAGTCTCCTGTTGGAGAGCGTGACACTTTTGTATAGATCTATAAAGGACTGATAATCTCACACCCTAATTGTTAGCTATAGTTAGTTTGGCAGGTTACGTGTGACAAATGTCATAAACACTTTGACGCCTAAAGAACGTCACGGTAGGCAATTTCATCTTTAGCACGGTTAAGAAAACTCTCATGGGGAAACGACTATACGTTGATTTTACACGAAAATACATTTCTTCAAATGGTTTTATACACAAATAAAACTACATATTACTATTTTAAATATGGGAATCACGGGTACATTTCGTTCTTGGAACATTTAACAATACAACTAATTTCTATGGAAAATACTGGATTTTCTAGAACAAACACCATCAGTTTACAAGTAAATGACTTACATCTCATTTTATGGAATATATCGGATTTTCTGGATGCAAATATGATTACTTCACACGGAAAGGCTTACAAGTATTCATACAAACTCTTATGAACTCACTAACTTAATTGTCGACAATTTTTCAAACAATTTGAATTCTCAGGGAATCACTAAAAACAAGTCACTACCAGCTTTTGAGAATGGGACGTTATGGCGTCAAACAATCTTTTGTCATTACAATGTAATTGATTTTTGAAACATGTAACACTTACAAACGATCTAACTCTATCAATTATAATTATGATGTTTTTTTTTCTTTGATCATATATATTCAGTTGTTATGATATTGTACATGAAAACCACCCACCCCGGACGTTTCTGACATCCTGGTTTTGGGGTGTGACAGGCGGCGTGTTGCATCTCCAACAATGAACATAGAGATGAGTAGAAACAAATTATCTGGTCTCCGTCTTGAGCATGTTCAAGTAACGGGTTCAGATGCAGCAAAGTCAAGGCAACACATAGCCCTCTTTATGAACATCTTGGTGATCTCCGTCACCGTCTCACTACCCTACCTCAAGTCCACATACTCTTGGGCTAACCTCTCTCACTCCACCATAGGAACATATCAGGAGCGGAATATCTCAAAAAACTAATCCCAAGTCACTTCAGTTGTCTGCTTAGTAGAATAGGAACTGGTAGCGAGCCTCCGCCAATCCTTTACTCTAGTCCTCAGAAGGTTCAGAGCACATCTAACCTTCTTGTTGGTATGGCACAAGCAAGTGAAGAAACATCCCTCCATGTCAGATAGGCACCTCATAGAGATTATTGGGGCTGCACCCCATCGAAATTCGGGGGTTTCGTATTGTCGAAGTCTTGATATTGAAAAACCCGACCCGGTCAAACACCTGCATCGGCCACGGCTACAGAGGCTGCAACGGCAGCAATCTCAGCAATAGTTATGTATATTTCAACAAATAACTCTGTCATCATGGTCTTAATCGAAACAAATAGCTCTAGTATCTGATTTCAGATAATGGCCACAACCTCCTGATAGAGAATCCTCTAAATCCTGGCATCCAACTCATTTGATCCAATCTGCCTGTTAGCTCCTGATCCCGATCCGGATCCGTTCTCAACTCGTCTTGTAGTCACCATACTGAAAAATAAACTAGGAAGATATTAGATAATACGTATATCATAATGGGAAACCAACTTCCTACGAAGACCTAAGGGCTGCGACTTCTCTATTAAGTGTATGGGTCATGTGCTTTCAGTAATACGAGCGCATACTACCTTCCACACCTACCTATAGTTGTCTTAGAGAGTCATCACAACACCCTAACAACACTTACTAGCATACTTATACACTCAATCCTCATACCTTAGAGGACAGTTCTTGTCCCCTAGTCCCACAGCCTGGACTGATAACCACCAAGCTGTTAGTACGAGTTTGGCATGTTGTGCCCGACCCTCAGCTCGTATTTGGAATGCTCATAAGCCCTCAATATGAGTGCAACATGCCTTTTCCGGCTGGATTGATATGGGGTTTGTTGGCTACAGCACAGAGTAGTACAACCTTAACCAACCCCCACGATATGTCAACATATAACAAATAATAACATATTCAAATAAACAGACAATATCACAGATAGTCCTATAGATTTACTAGACTAGCATATCGAGACTAGCATATCAAGACTAACATATCAAGACTAGCATGCATATCAATTCCATAATCAGCATGTCAATAATATCAGGTTATCAAACCAAAGGGTCGGCCTTAGTGGATTAGACCCGACAATACAGTGCAGAAAACTCACCTCACAAGTGGTGCACAATTTATAAGCCCTGACTTTGAATCTCAGCTCATAACTCAAATGCCTACAACCATCAAATTACCAATCCCATATAAACCCAGAATACCCAAAATACCCTCAAGGTCCATTTGGTCAAATTCAAAGTCATGATCAATGACATGCGTTGACCCAACACACCGTGTTCTCTTTTTACCATGTCGTGTTCCACAAACAGCAAATTTTGAACCAACACGCCGTGTTCGCCAGATTCCCAACAGTTTAAGATATTCAGTTGCTTTTAGAACCCCAAGAGCAGCAAGGCTCATATATGGACTAGGAATGTGGTTAGGAATGATAAAATTTCCAATTTTATCCTTTGGGACCGCAAGAAGGTCCAAAACTCCAAACTACATGCTTAACCATGCAAGGGCTTAACCATGACGTCCTCAATCCTTAAGATCAAAAGTCCCCTGCTTCTAGAAGTGGTTCAACCACGTAAACCATTCCAAATATTTGTGTTGTATAAGATATGCATGTTGAATGCAAGTATTGAACCCATGTTAGGTCAAAAAGGGAATTCATGACCTACTTTCTATGCATGGCATCAAAACTTTGGTTGGAACCAGATCCAAGCCACTATAAGGTCTCCTTGACTTGAAGATTCATAAAGTTGCAGACTTTATGAGATCCCACCATACATCAACCCATAAAAAAGAGAAAAGGGTAAATAACTCAAGATCTAGTGACTAGGAATGGTAAAAATCAAGACTTGAACACTTACAATGGTCTAGGTGAATGTTACACTGAAGTATGATGCTTGCTAGCTGAAACCTTGTTTCCTTCTTTCACTTTCTACACTCAAAACACCAACTATCTTCACAAATGGGAGAGGAGAAGAATAGGGTTTCTTCTTGAGCTTGAGATGGCAGATATGTTGGATTAGGTTTCTAAGCCCATAACTATAATTGATATGTACTTGACCCGATAGTAGCATGGTCCTTTTGGGTTGCCTTCACCATAGCAATTTGACAGGATGAATTATGAGAAAGAGGTTGATAAATGATTTATTAATATATTATAAGAATAATATATTAATTGAGAAATTATATTATTTAATTAGTATTGATCAGAAATTAGTTTGGAATTAATTTAGTGATCAAAAGAGACTGATTAAAAGAATGGGAACTAATTATGTAAATCTGTAATAGTTATAGTTTGTGCTAATGGACCCTATTGATAAGGGGTAGACAAAAATCTATGGGAAGCCCATAATTTTTTTTTTATCTAAGGCTTACCAAGTAGGTGTCCATGTGTTTCTTAGGGCCTAAGCAAGGAAATTATAGGTTCGATTAGAAAACTCTGGCAGCCTCAACTATAAATGGAACCCTAACCCTCATGAAATCAGCCACTGCTTCCATAGAAGAAACCCTAACCGATTTATGCCTCTCCTCCTCCTCATTCTTTGCTTGTGGTGTTTGTGACTCCATTAGAGGTGCAACGCTTGAAGCACTAAGGTCTTGAAGGTCAAATTCAAGGAAATGATTGCTTGTTACTACTAGATAACAAGAATGGTATTCTTCTAATCCTAGTTTATTCATTGATTCCAAAAATTGTATGCTAGTTTAGGGTTATGGCTTTTGAAAATTGACTTGCATGTATAACTTGAGAAAAACCTAGATCCAAAGCAAATAGGGTTGCATGTGCACCATAGGAATGTTGTAATATTCAAAACCCATTAGTGGTATCAGAGCTTAGGGTGTTTTTCTTTTATGTGTGATGTTATTGTGTTTTGCCATAGCTGGAACAAAATCGATTTTTACTCTCAGACCGTAGAACTCGGCGAGTCCTAAGATGGACTCCATTCCTTGACTCAACGAGTTGATGCGCCTGTTGGTAGATTTTTCAGATTTTAGCCCAAAATTAAATATAGATCATTAACTTAAATTGTTTTAATTGTTTAAATTCAAAATTTCTGATATGGTATTACATATCCTTATCTAATTTAAGGATAATGGCCAAATTTTAAGATAATGTTCAAAATTGTATGATTAGTTTAATTATTTAAAATTTGATCCATAAGTTTTGAAAGGTTTCAAAATTTTCCCTCATGTTTTGGAATTTAAAATTTGATTAAATTTTTTTAATTTTGAAATATTAAATTCTAAAACCATAGTGTTTTAAAAGTTTAAAACACAATCTTATTTTAATTATATTAAAATATTAATATATATATATATATATATATATATATATATATATATATATGTATATGTATAAGATGAGTCAGTCTTACCGTTAGTAGGCCTCATTCACGAAGCCAATTTATAAGGGGGTATAAGGAAACAACCTATAAAACGGTGGTTGAATGGGTGTTCACTCTCTCCCACTGCTTCCTTGATTGGTGGAGGGTTGTTTGCCAAACGGGTAGGATAGGACATTAATTCCTCATTAATAAGTATAATGAATACTATGAAGTAAGTAAAAAATTTTATAGATTTCAAATCTTAGTTACTTTAGGAAAATGTGAAAATGATGTAATTCCATGAAATTGCAGTTTGCACCTTGCCAAGTCGTTAGTGGTACATGTGTAGTTAACCGGCACACTAACTTGGACGAACAAGGATGGCGAAGGGAAGCTCTAGAATTATCATAGATCAATGGGGTATGTGTGGTTAACCAACACATTGATTAGGTGGTAAATGACTCGACAGTGCCAAGCTAATTTGCATGGTTGTTCACACCTTGTTTGTGATCCTCGGTATCCCAATCACAAACTTGAAGGGCTTAATCGAGATCAAACATGCCACTGAAAAGTTCAATGAATCTAAAAAGAATCTTGGAATTTCATTTCATTTAAAACCTAATTTTTCATTTCATTTTTTGTGGTGGAGTTGGTAAATCATCATTTACCTCCCTTCAAATAATTTGCAATTAGATTACGGCATCCCTCTTCCAAATTGTGAATTATTGTGTTGGGTCCTAACTTTAATATTTCATTTGAGTGTTATATTAAGGATTCTTTATCTAATCGAATTTTTTTTCTTTTTCTTTTTCATATGTTTAGATCAAAAAAAGCTTCTGGCGCTCAAACTCCAACTCCTTAAGCTCCTTCTCTCTCATGAACATTTATGCGAGGATCACCTTCGATGGATTCAAATTCAATGATTGGATTCGCATTATTAGAATGAGCTTGCGTTACAAAGAGAAGGAATTCGTTCTTCACAAGCAACTCAATGAGATCAATGAATCTAAATCTATTCTTGAATAGATAGTTGAGTATAGGGATCACGAGAAGGACATGATAAAGGTGTCGTGTATAATGGTAGCCACTATGACTCATGAGCTACAGCGGTTTAACATTAGTTTAATTACAGTTGTTAAACAAAAATATGTGGGTGTTTACCGTTATGAGTTAAAAATAAATCAAAAATGTTTTCCAGGAAAAGAGGAGCATTTAATGTTGTTGCAGGCACATGATGACGCGTTGTATGATCGTGGGGTGATAATGGTTGCATCCGTTAAATAAAGTGGGAAAGTGGAACGGATGTGACCCCAACAGTTTCTTGATGGGATAGGTTAGAAAACAAATTCAAAAAGATTTCTTTTAAGGAAAATAAATATGTTTATCATATATCCAAAAATAGGCTAGGTTATGAAAAGTCATTTGAAAGGCAATCGTTTTTAATGTGAGACAAATTGAATGTAGAAGAATGTTTCAAGTTCATTAAGTAGCCCATAATGAAATTCAATGCATCTGATGCAAGATGACTTCGGGTTGTTTGATGAGTTTGAGGGAGAGAGTACTGAAGAGTAAAATTGATCCCAAAGGTTAGAAATACAAAGAAATAAAGAGACTCAAGGAGTATATAGATCATAAATGGTCCTCGTAGACAGATCATACCGAGGAGCTACTAACAAAGTATGTACTAAATCGGTTATTCTAGAAATGGATAAGGTGAGTAAATTTCTTCAAGATTTTTTTTTGTTAAAAAGAAAAGAAGTAATTCTAATCACACCCGAAGAATATGATGTCTTCAGTAGTTACCCTTTCAAGAAGAATTGAGGGTTTGGATTGATTATTCCTAAAATTTCCAAAAATCCATTTAGTTTTTGTGGAATCTACTGCCTTGGTGAAAACATCAGCTATTTCCTCATGAGTTGGAATAAAAATTAGCTCAATATTACCTTTGAGGATATGATCCTTGATGAAGTGATACCGTAGCTTTATGTGTTACGTATTTGAGTGGTGAATAGGATTGTGTGAAGTGGATATTGCATTCTCTAAGTAACAATAAACGGGTACCTGTAACATCCTATAATTGTAGTTCAAAAGCTGTGTCTTCATTTAGAGTACCTGAGAGCAGCAACTGGCTGTAGCACATATTCAGCCTTTACCGTGGAGAGGGAAAAATAATTATATTTACTTGAGGACAAACTTACTAATCTTCCAGCTAGAAACAAACATCCTCCCAAGGTGCTCTTTCTATCAAGTATGCACCCCACATGGTCTGCGTCAATGAAAGCCTGTAAACTGATGTCATTTCCTGCTGGATACCACAAACCTAGGACCTTACTCTCTTTGAGATACCTAATGATCTACTTGACTGCGGTCAAATGAGATACTTTGGGATCATCCTGGTATCTAGCACACAAGCTCGTGGCAAAGACTATATCAGGTCTACTTGCAATGAGGTACATTAATGATCGACTCATTCCTCAGTATATCATGTGATCAACTGACACACCTGTCAGGTCAACTTAGATTTTATACCTGAAGGCCATGGAACTTTTGCCGAGGAGCTATTATCCATTGAGAATTTCTTTAACAGCTTAGTGGTGTATTTTTCTTGATGAATGAAATTCCTTGAGCTATTTGTTTGACTTGAAGACCTAGAAAGAAATTAATCTCTCTATTAATGCTCATATGGATTTTTTTGTCATGAGCTTGGCAAAATCATCCACTATTGCTTGATCAGTTGGGTCGAAGATGATATCATCCACATAGATTTGCACGAGCATCAAGTGTTTGGCATTTACTCATCTAAAAAGAGTGGCATCTATCACACCTCGTTTGTACTCAAAGTTGACAAGAAACTCTGAAAGACTTTCATATCAAGCTCTGGATGTCTGGTTTAACCCATAGATGATATCATCCACATAGATGATATCACCCACATAGATTTGCACGAGCATTAAGTGTTTGGCATTTACATGTCTAAAAAGAGTGGCATCTATCACACCTCATTTGTACTCAAAGTTGACAAGAAACTCTGAAATACTTTCATATCAAGCTCTAAGTGTCTGCTTTAACCCGTAGACTGCTTTTTTTAGCTTAGAAAAATGTTTGGGAAACTCTGAACTTTTGAAGCCTCGAGGTTGTTGCAGTTACCCTTCTTCTTTCAATTCACCACAAAAAAAATCATTGTTCACATCCATTTGATGAAATTTGATGCTCATATGTGTTGCATACACTAGAAAAATACATATGGCTTCCATTCTAGCAACAGGGGGATATGTTTCATCATACTCAACACCCTCTAGTTGATTGTACCATTTAGCAAACAAACTAGCCTTTTTGCGAACCATTGCACCTGATTTATCTAATGTTTTCTTGTAAAGTAATCTGATTCCAACTACAGTGTGGCCTTTAGGATTTGGTACTAGCTTCCAAACCCGATTCCTTTCAAACTCCGCCAATTCATGTTGCATTACAATAGTGCAATTAGTCTCCAGAAGAGCTTCTTTCATTGTTCTGGGATCGATTGATGATATGAAAGCTGCATAGTGACAGTGATTTGCTAAGTCTTTAGAGTAATGAGTTAGTACACCTCCAGATGGATTGTCGATGATTTGACCCGGTGGGTGATTTTTTGTCCAGATATGTAGACGGGATTGTTGATGATCGGTAGCTGCACTCTAGGGAATGTTATCTATTTTAGAGTAGTCTTTGGGTATATCTAACAAAGGTTGTTCCCCCTCAGTTTGTTAGTATCCCACACATTGTTGGGATTAGTTCTATAGCTGAATCTGAAGGTTTCCGCTAGATTGATAATGGTTCCCTCGGGACCGATGATGGTTCCCCCTGAACTAATGATGGTTCCTCCTCAACCGATGATTGTTTTACTATCCTTGGATCCTCTTCGGTATCAATATTTCAACTTCTTCATCCTCTGAATCTTAAGTGATGGTTGATTGATTGGTCACTTTGTATACAGGTACCAGAGATGCATTTTCAAGTACGGAAACCTCGATGGTTGCAATTTCCAAAGGATCCGATTTTCCCCCTCAACTGGGAAGGTGGAAGAATTGAATGAGGTTCCATTAGAAATGATTGGTCTAGATACTACTAAATGTTGTTGTTGTGCTACCAGAGACACCACTGACAGATATGAAGACTTTGCGGGATCAAATAGGTCATCATAGTTAACTTCAACTAAGTTTAAGGGCCCCGACGATGGTGGAATATCCTTCTCCAGGATGAACTTTGTTTTTGTAAGTGGAGCAGTGCAGCAAACATAATTGTCATCGAATTTAACATCAAAACTTTCAACTATTAGTCTTGTTTGTCTTATGAGAACCCGTTATGCAACCTTGCTTTTCAAGTAACCCAAGAAGATGCCTTCATCAAATTTCGATGCAATTTTGTTGATATGATCCTTGTTTTTTACCACAAAAAACTTGCAACCAAAATTTTTGAATGAAACGTACACTGTGTTTTCTGTTGTTAAGACCTTCACATGGAGTTTTGTTGAGATGTTTAAAGATGATACTTTGATTTTGAACAAAACATGCAGTTGCCACTGCTTTAGCCAAAAAGTAGAGAGATAAGTTGGCAAATTTCAGCATTAATCTAGCAGCTTCAAACAACATTCTATTTCTTCTCTCAACTACTCCATTCTATTTTGGTGTGTATGGTGCTGAGAAGTTAACTCTAATTCCTTTTGAGACTAAAAAATTATTCAAGAGCTGATTATTAAACTTGGTGCCATTAACACTTTTTATCCTTCTGACCGGAAGTTTGATCTGAAGCTCTATCTCTTTGATGAAGTTAATTAGAATATGCGGTGTGTCTGACTTCAGTCTCAAAAAGAAGACCCAAGTTAAATGAGTGTACTCAACAGCTATAACCATAATGTATATTTTTTATGAAGAATGGTTACAGTTGAAGGACCGTAGATATATTTATGAATGAGTTCCATAGGTTCAACAATTGAAGAATCAACTATAAGAGGATGACTTCCTTTTGGTTTTTTACCACATTCACACGTTGTGCACAAAGTATCGTTGTTGAATTTCAGAATTGGTAGTCCTCGAATGATCTCGCCAGTCACCAAGTTGTTGATGTATCTTAAATTGAGATGTGTAAGCTTTCAATTTCATAACCAACTGACCTCGGACACTGCTTTCGATAAGAAATAAAGTTGTAGATTACTTTTGATTAGAGAAATATCCAGTGGATACATTGTTTCCTTCAGATTTTGACTTGATCAAGCACTTGTTTCTGTCATTTGTCAAGATGTAGCAATTCGCATTGTCGAACTCCACCCGATGCCCAACTTTACATAGTTGACCAACATTGATCAATTTGTGTTTTATACCCTCTACATAAACTACTCATTAAATAGAGAAGCTACCAATAGTTAATACACCATATCCCCTATTTATCCTATTTACATTATTCTTGAAGGTGACATGTACACCACCACTGATCATCCTGAAGTCACGAACGTAGTCTAATCTTCCAGTCATGTACAAGGAGCAGGCACTACCAATTAAGCATTCTTCTTCATGGCCCTCCTTGCACATAGCCTGCATGATCAGTTGGTTAGTTTGGGCACCCAAACTAGTTTGGAGACCATGCTAACATGGGGAACATTTTTATTAAAGGTATGCATGTGGGAATCATGAAGAGATTTATTTTTCCATTTTTGTCTGTGTCCATGATGTTTTAATTTCCTTTGAAAACTTCAAGGTGGGATTGGATGTTTCTCTTTTGAAAGTGGGTAGAAACAAAAGGTGAGGTTCTTTTCATTAATACACAGATCGTACTTGGTCAAAGGTCTGGAGACTGTGGTTTTCTTCATCAGGCTCGTCTTCAGGTTGTGCTTTACATATGTTTTTCTTGTGTTTGAGGAAGTTTGGTTAAAAGACCTAGGTGTAGGTATTGACTTTTGGATGAGTTGATGGAATTTTGAAAAATGTGTAGTGTGTAAAATACTCTTTATTTTTAGTTCTTTTAAGAAATTTGGTGGCAATGACTTGACCTTATTTTGTGATGGTACAGTGGTGTTGATTTTGAAAGATTTTGTCAGTGTACATGCATTTTGACAAGATCTATCAACTGCAGTGAGTTTTAGAAAAGTTTTTGCATTGATGGGTTTTTCAAAATTCCTTTTGTTTGAAATTTTGGCTTGGATTTTAAAACTTTTGTTTCTTGACTCAGCTTCCCATTTTTCATAGAGGGATCTGGTTTAGAGCCATTTTTGCCTTAACTTTGGTGTGACCACATCAGAAGCATTTACTTGGGTTTTTTTTTTTTTGAGATTCTTTGATATAGAAATTCACCTAGTAGTTGAATCATCAAAACTATAACGTTTATGATTTTGGGAACATTGTCCAAACTCAAATTTGTTAATGGAAAGTTCATGTGTGAAGGGATGAAGATTGATGTGGGTTTGAATGGGTTCTACGGGATATCATTTGTTGGTAATGAGAACTAAAGAGTCACAGAGTAGATCAATGGCAGATATGTGTTGGGATTTGTAATGGTTTCAAATTCTTCCATAATAATTTCTTCCTCCACTATAGAACTGGACAAAGAACTTGGACTAATTGTACAAATGACAAACAAGAAACCTTCTAAGTTTATGAGTATTCAGGGTGATTCTCCTCGATCACACAATTGTTATTGAGGTCGCGAAGTCTACCAAAGTGACATCGAATGTCTTCGGGAAAGGTCTTTTCATTAAATGGATAATAAAAGGCACAGGTGGGACATAAATGATGGGTTTTGGACATATGAACATTCCTATGTGCACATACAAACCCTAATGCTTGGATCTAGGTTTCTCTAATTAAACATGCATTGAATCCAAGACTTCTAATGACTAATTAGGTATAAGAACAATACAAAACCAGAGTTAGAAGCTTACCTTGATACACTTGTTTGATCTTCTTGTTCTTGGAGCTTTAGAGTCACAATTGTCACTCCTCTAATGGCTTACAAACACCAACTAGCAAAGAGAATGATTTGAGAGAGAGGAGAGAGGAGGAAATCGGCTAGGGTTTCCTTGCTGTAGAGGAGGTTCCGATTTCCCTATCCCAAGGGGTCTATTTATACTTATAAGGCTCCTAGGGTGTCACCTTTAAACCCTAACTGGATAACTTAGACTCTAAGCAATCCTAATCCTTTCCTTAGATATGCCTTGGACGATTTTGAGGCTTATCCTAGCCCTAGAAATCGTCCACCCTCTATCCTATAAGGATTTACAGCCCAAAGTGTAACTATCAAACAATTGACAGTTTATACCCTCTTATTTAATTAATCTCTTTAAGTCACCAAATTAATACTAATTAATCTATGACTTATATTAATCAAATAACAATATTATTATTTCTTATATTATTCTCATAATATATTAATAATATCTATTCTCTCATAATAAATCATACTGTCAAGTTGCTATGGTGAAGGCAACCCAAAAGGACCATGCACAATCGGGTCAAATACTTGCCTAATATAGTTGCAACCTTAGAAACTATTCCAACAGTCTCCCACTTGGATAAGTCTAGTAACTATATGCACAAGTACAATCCGATTTGCAATCGTAGCTCTCAAAGATGCTGTCAAACTCTGATCTAATCAATCTTGTCCTTTAGATAAGGGATCGTACAATCCTCTGTTAGATATCATGCTGACAATTCTATGGAATGATTAGCATTTGGTTTCTCGATCTCCGATTTATTTGACATAGAACTTAATCGAACACATCAATTCAGTTCTGACCGGGGCTGACACATAAGTCAAATCAAATCATCGAGCGGCCGAGATATCGCTTTTTCCTTCTTAGGATAAAAGTTATAGATAAACTTCGACTTATATGCATTTACTTATTCATTAATCAACTATACACAACAATGCGTTTTATAACATCGAGTTACCAATGCATTTTCACATTATCAATGTACAATAAATTAACAAATAACAAACCATATATCTAGGTTTTAAGACTATATGATATTATCGTCTTGCGATCACCCTTTTTATCAGATTCCATAAGGTGATTCCAGCAAGCGCGGGTTTGTTCCAATGCTCAAAACTAGTTCATAAGCACTCATGAATGTTGCAGCAATCTTTAGCTATGTCTAAAACCATTTATACAATCTACATACCTATTCATGACAATCTTCATTCATATCTACTTCCGACACATGAACGATTGTGGATAATTTGAATAATTCGATTATTCTTAATAAACTCAATTATTCTGGAAGTCAAAACATGCAAAGTGAAACAATAGTTAAACAATTAACATAAGACAATAACATTACTTATAAATAAAACTCCTTTATTTAATCATCAAATGTTAATTACATTTATCTATTCCACGTTTCTAATATTATCTAATCTATGCTAATATCATTCTTCAGCCCAATACTCCTAGCATGCTGCAAGTGCTTAACCCTACTCAGTCCCTTCGTAAGCGGATCTGTTGGGTTATCTTCCGATGATATCCTCTTCACTACGAGTTGTCCTTCTTCTACACGAAGTCTAATAAAGTGATATTTTCTGTCGATATATCGTGATCTACCATGATCTCTCGGTTCCTTGGTCAAGGCAACCGCTCCTTCATTATCACATAAAATCTCCATGGGCTCCTTTATGGTAGGTACAACTCCAAGATCACCAATGAAGTTCTTCAGCCATATTGCCTCCTTCGACGCTTCGCTCGCTGCAATGTACTCTGATTCACACGTTGAATCAGCTACGGTTTCCTGCTTGGAACTTTTCCAAGTCACTACTCCTCCATTCAGGGTAAAGACCCAGCTCGACTGCGAACGGTAGTTGTCCCTGTCGGTCTGAAAGCTGGCGTCACTATACGCTTGCACCTTCAAGTCATCACTCCCTCCAAGGACTAAGAACCATTCCTTCGTCCTCCGAAGGTACTTAAGGATATTCTTCACCGCAATCTAATGGGCTCTACCAGGATTCCCTTGGTATCTACTAACCATGCTCAAAGCAAAGGCTACATCAGGGCGAGTACAAGTCATAGCGTACATGGTTGAGCCAACTGCGGAAGTGTATGGAACTCGACTCATTTCAGCTATCTCAGCTTCGATACTCGGACTTTGAGTCTTACTCAACTTGGCATTACTTTGTATCGGTAATTCTCCCTTTTTCGAGTTTTCCATACTAAAACGTTTTAGTACCTTCTCTAAGTAAGTGTTCTGACTAAGTCCTATTAGTCCCTTACTTCTTTCTCTTACTATCCTTATTCCCAAAATATAGGAAGCCTCTCCGAGGTCCTTCATAGCGAAGCACTTCCCGAGCCAGGACTTAACCTCCTACAGAGTCGGGACTACATTTCCTATGAGTAATATGTCATCGACATATAGAACGAGGAATCTTACTACACTCCCACTGGCTTTGACATATACACATGACTCATCTTCGCTTCGTACAAATCCAAACTCTTTGACTTTCTCATTGAAGCAAAGATTCCATCTGCGAGATGCTTTCTTAAGTCCATAAATGGACTTGTCGAGCTTACACACTCTATTCGGATGCTTTGGATCCACAAACCCCTCTGGCTGAGCCATGTAAACATCCTCAGCCAACTTCCCATTAAGGAAAGTGGTCTTGACATCCATTTGCCAAATCTCATAATCATGAAATGCGATAATAGCTAGCACACTCTAATAAACTTTATCTTTGCAACTGGTGAGAAGGTCTCATCATAGTCAACTCTGGGAGTTTGAGTAAAGCCCTTCGCAACCAATCGCGCCTTATATGTGTGTAAGTTTCCATCCACGTCGGTCTTCTTCTTGAAGATCCATTTGCACCCAACGGTCTTACGTCCGGGTACATTATCAACCAAATTCCAAACTTGGTTATCATACATGGATTGGATCTTGCTATCCATTGCCTCTTTCCATTTCGCAGACTTCGGGCCTGCCATGGCTTCCTTATAGCTATTAGGTTCATCAAGGTTTATTAGTGTACTATCACTAATATACGTGTCCCCTTCGGTAGTAATATGAAAACCATACAACTGGGGTTGAACTCTAACTCTTTCGGAACGTCTAAGAGGTAATGATACGTCAATCGGTTCAACCGGAGTTTCCTCCTTGGGTTGAGCGCCAGCGGTAGAGGTTCCTTCATCTATCGATTCTTGAATCTCTTCAAGCTCGATTTGCCTCCCACTGTATCCTTGGCCTATAAGTTCTCGCTCTCGGAAAACTCCTCTCCTCGCAACAAAAACAACATTGTCCTTCGGTCTATAGAAGAGATATCCAAAGGATTTCTGCGGGTAGCCGATGAAAATACATCGCTCACTACGAGGTTCGAGCTTGTCGTGAGTATCTCATCTTACGAAAGCCTCGCAACCCCAAACCTTGATATGTGCTAACGAAGGAGCTTTTCCTGTCCACATCTCGTGAGGTGTTTTGACAACCTTCTTAGTAGGGACTCGGTTAAGGATATGGGCAGCAGTCTCTAAGGCATACCCCCAAAAAGAGATAGATAGCGAAACACGACTCATCATAGAGCGAACCATGTCCAACAAGGTCCGATTACGCCTTTCTGTCACACCATTCAATTGCGGTGTCCTAGGTGGCGTCAATTGTGAAACTATTCCACACTCCTTGAGATAATCGTGGAATTCAAGACTTAGGTACTCTCCTCCTCGATCGGATCGAAGCATCTTGATTTTCCTGCCCAATTGATTCTCCACTTTATTTTTGAACTCTTTGAACTTTTCAAAAGTTTCTGACTTTTGCTTGATTAAGTAGATATACCTGTATCTACTATAGTCATCGGTAAAAGTTACGTAGAAGCGGTTTCCATCCTTCGTGGTAGATCTAAACGGTCCACACACATCGGTATGTATGAGGTCCAATAGACCCTCACCCCTTTCACACGTACCAGCAAAGGGTGACTTAGTCATCTTTCCAAGCAAACAAGACTCGCATGTGTCATCTTCCCTAAGGTTGAATGACTCCAACACTCCATCCTTTTGGAGTTGGGCTATGCGTTTCTTGTTGACATGTCCAAGACGACAGTGCCACAAGGATGCCTTATCCATACTAGGGGAAGAATCCATTCATAAAACATCATTTCCTAAGTTATCAACAATCATAACAGTTTCATAAATTTCATTACATGGTATAGCTTCAAAATAAAAGACACCGTTCAGATAAGCTAAAATAGAACCATTCTCATTATTAAAAGAAAATCTAAAACCTTGTCTAAACAAACCATGAAATGAAATGATGTTTCTAGCCATTTCTGGCAAATAGCAACAATTTTTCAAATCTAAAGA
The DNA here is from genome assembly GCF_052625555.1 of Lactuca saligna. NCBI lineage: Eukaryota > Viridiplantae > Streptophyta > Magnoliopsida > Asterales > Asteraceae > Lactuca > Lactuca saligna. The sequence continues at coordinate 51,705,964 of NC_136417.1, forward strand.
TAAACCATTCCTAAGCACTAAAGAATACACTCTAATCTTGGTCACAGGCGACGATCTTCTGTTCCCCATGATTAGATTTATTCTTCCATGCTCCACGTCTCTATTTCTTCTTAGTCCCTGCACATTAGAACAAATGTGGTAACCACAACCGGTATTAAGAACCCAAGAAATATCATGAGATGAATCGTTAGATTTAATTGTGTATATACCTACAAAAGATGGCTTGATCTTTCCTTCCTTAATGGCTTGCAGGTACTCTGGGTAGCTTCTCTTCCAGTGTCCTATCTTGTGGTAGTGGTGGCACTCTGCCTCCTTCGGGTTAGGTCAGGGCTTAGCGGGATCAACTTTGGTCCCACTAGAAGAGGCACCATCTCGGGATTTAACCTTGCGATAGTTCTTAGACGAAGCCTTCCTCTTCTTTCCCTTTCCTTGTCCAATTGCCAAGACAGGAGCGGCGGGCGGATTGGGAGTTGGTGCAACAGACTTGTCCTTGAAGTTGCTCTCAGCGACTCTCAAGAGACCTTGGAGTTTGCTTAGGGTGACCTCTTCTTTGTTCATGTGATAGGTCATCCTAAATTGATTGTAACTTGGAGGAAAAGAGTGAAGCAGCATATCGATCGCCAAGTCTTCCCCAAAGTCAACATTTAACTTGCGAAGACAGTCGACATACCTTTGCATCTTTTGCAGGTGCACGGTAAGAGACTCTCCATGACCCATCTTAGCGGAAATCATGTTAGTGAAAATCTCATAACGCTCTTGTCTCGCATTTTGATGGTATCTCTCCAACAAGTCTTGGTGCATTTCGTACGGAAACATGTCCTCGTAGGACTTTTGGAATTCGGAGTTCATTGTGGCGATCATGATGCAATGTACCTTCATTTCATCACGTTTGTGAGTTTCAAAAGCGGTCATTTCGGCCGGAGTAGCGATTTCAGGGTTGATTTTCTCGAGCTTCTCATCGAGGACATACTCCTTATCCTCATAGCGAGCAATCGTGCGAATGTATCTTATCCATTCGCTAAAGTTTGTTCCATCAAAGGTGACCTTTTGACAAAGGCTCATCAAAGTGAATGAACTTGCAGCAGCGTTGTTAGCGTTCGACATCTACAAATAGAAAGGACAAAGATAGATTAGAATATGAATCCCTAATTATCACCCAATAAGAAAATTAGGGCTAGAATCCAACAACAATATTTACACATTAGAAAAGGGATGTCGTAATCTAATATGCAAACAATTTGAAGGTAAGTGAATGACGATTACTAATTCTCCACCATGAAAAACATAACTTTAAGTCCTAAATGTATTGAGAATTCCTAGGTTTGGATGAGATTCATTGAAACTTTTCAATGGCATGTTTAAATCTCGATATGCCCCTCTTGTTTGTGACTGGGATATCGAGGATCACAAAGCGGTGTGAATTACCATGCAAATTCACATGGTGCCTTCATTATAACGATCACCTATTCGATGTGCCGGTAAACCACACACACGCTCCATCGAACTATGATAAACAATGAATCACCCTTTTCCACCATCGCTTAGAACCAATTAGTGTGCCGGTAAACCACACACGCTCCGCTAACTTCTTAGCAAGGTGCAAAGTGTAATTTCATGGGATTGTATCAATTCACTTTTCCTAAAGTAACTAAGATTGGGAAATTTTAATAAAACATGTAGTTACTTTGTATTTCATATTATACTTTTAATGAGAAGATGAGGTTGCCCTATCCTACCCGTTCGGCTAACGACCCTCCACCGATCAAGCAAGCGGTGGGTGTGAGTGTACACCCATTAAGCGTCATTTTATAAGCCGCAACCTTATACCCACCTTATAGACCAGCTTCGTGAATGAGGCCTACTAATGGTAAGTGATATGTGCATAATTAGTTAATTATTTAGCATATATTCTTAGTTATTTTTGATTAATTATGTGAATAATGTGGACAAAAGGTACTTAAAATGTTGTGAATTTTGTTTTCAGTCCAAAAGATATGCTTGGAAGTAAAAAGGAGAAAAGGGAAGCAATTGAAGATCAAAGAGTGAAAGAAGGTGATATACTCGGCGAGTAGATCGACCCTACTCGGCGAGTACACGAGGATGTTCCAGAAGATAAATACGACTGCTGATTCAAGACGGATAAGTATGGACCTACTCGGCGAGTTGGTTCTGCTACTCGCCGAGTACACCGTGTTTTGGGATATCTATAAAAGACGAATCCTTATCTCATGGGAGGATACTCTTAGCGATTTTTAAAGGTTTAGCTGCGACTAAGAGACCTAGAAGACGCTAAGGAACCCTAAGCTTCAATATTTGGAAGAATTCAAGCAATTAGGTTAATTCTACCACATAGACTTAGGAATTGAATATGTTTGCTTTAGTAAACTTTGTTTTTATGTTTGTTTCTACTGCAATTATGAGCTGAATTCGTTTTTGTTTATGTTTGGGGAATACCAAAGAACTCCTATGGTTTGATTATTGATTTTTGCTTAATTGTCTATTGGTGATTTATTAAATTAAGTTTGTTAAAGAACCTTATGTATTAATCACTACTATTTTCTGTTAATTGGAAGGCAATTAGGTTGCATGAACATCACTTAATTGTTAACCTCATATGTCTATGTGAATACTAAACCATATGCTTAGAAGTAATGATTATGAAACTAAGATTAATAAGAAAATAGGAAGATTAATGTCTGAGCTTGTTTGAGAAACCATCAACAAGAGGTTAATTGAATTAATAACTTAATTGACCATTACAAATCTTATTTAATCCAAATAATTAATCTAGGGAATTAATTAGTTTAAACACTTGATCAACGCTTAAATTAGTTAATTGTCTAAGGGTTAGGAGTAATGAACATGAACCTAACTATTATAATTGGTAACCAATAGCAATTATTCTACCTTAAACTTAAATAACCATAGGAGTGAATTGGTTGAACCTAAATGGAAACATCTTTAGCAAATTTGGTGAATAGTTGTTGCTTTAGTTAATTAGTTAATTTAGTTTGTCTAAGTTTCTAGTCTTGCAAAACTAGAGAAAAACCCTTTACTTTTATTATTTGTTTTAGTTAAAATTAGTTATTAGTTTAATTTTCCGTTCCCTGAGTTCGATACCTTACTTATCAATCTATACCACTAAAAGACAGGTTCACTGCCTTTGTGTGCTCAATTTATTAATTAAAAGTAGGGATAAAACTAGTTCGTTTTACACCCATCAGTAAGACTAGCATTTAAGTTATACATATATAGATATTAATCTTGTAATATTATATTAGTATAAGGATGGATTTTAAACTTGTAAAATTCTAGGGTTTGAAATTTAAATTGTCTAAATTAAACTTTTAATCACAAAACGTAAATTTCAAAACTTGAGGGCAAGTTTTTAAACATTTAAAACATAAATGATCAAATAACAAATCATTCAAATTAACAATTAATCACATAATTATCCATATTTGATTTATTTATGATTTCTTGAAAAACAATTTGCCAATTTAATCAAAATAATTAATAATTATCATATAGGGAAATTAAATATTTTATTAATTGATAAATATCTTCAATTAGATCAAAAATATAGTCATATATATATCATAAAATCGGATTTGGGTTGATCTAATATGATAAAGGTAAGTTTCCATAAGATAAATATGAAAAAATCCCGATTTTGGCTCTTCCTGACGCTCGGACTCGCCGAGTACCCAATCTGGGCTCGCCGAGTCAGGCCAACTCGCCGAGTCCACTATGGGACTCGCCGAGTCCATGACTCAGAAACACAAAAATCGAATTTTGCAAGTAAGATTCAAACAATCAAGCAACAATTTAATAGAAATCAATCTAGTCTCTGATACCACTGATGGGTTTTGGACATATGAAAATTCCTATGTGCACATATAAACCCTAATGCTTGGATCTAGGTTTCTCTAATTAAACAGGCATTGAATCCAAGACTTCTAATGACTAATTAGGTATAAGAACAATACAAAACCAGAGTTAGAAGCTTACCTTGATACACTTGTTTGATCTTCTTGTTCTTGGAGCTTTAGAGTCACAATTGTCACTCCTCTAATGGCTTACAAACACCAACTAGCAAAGAGAATGATTTGAGAGAGAGGAGAGAGGAGGAAATCGGCTAGGGTTTCCTTGCTGTAGAGGAGGTTCCGATTTCCCTATCCCAAGGGGTCTATTTATACTTATAAGGCTCCTAGGGTGTCACCTTTAAACCCTAACTGGATAACTTAGACTCTAAGCAATCCTAATCCTTTCCTTAGATATGCCTTGGACGATTTTGAGGCTTATCCTAGCCCTAGAAATCATCCACCCTCTATCCTATAAGGATTTACAGCCCAAAGTGTAACTATCAAACAATTGACAGCTTATACCCTTTTATTTAATTAATCTCTTTAAGTCACCAAATTAATACTAATTAATCTATGACTTATATTAATCAAATATAAATATTATTATTTCTTATATTATTCTCATAATATATTAATAATATCTATTCTCTCATAATAAATCATTCTGTCAAGTTGCTATGGTGAATGCAACCCAAAAGGACCATGCACAATCGGGTCAAATACTTGCCTAATATAGTTGCAGCCTTAGACACTATTCCAACAATAAGGACTTTTGGCATCAAATCGAGGAGGTGCGTTCTCTTTGGTAGAGTACCCATTTGACCATCCCCAATTATATGTGTAATCGACAGTCCCATTATTAACTAACTTTTCAATGGCCTCACTTTCATTAAAAAAAAATTGAATTAAATGATTCAAATGTACAATTTCGTTTCAGGCTAGATCCTATTGATTGAAAGCAATTTCTAAGTATGTTTCACTAAGTAATCTAGCATCTTTTTCTGACAATTTTTTTAACATTGTGAACTTAAGCTTCTTGTCTTCTAGTCTTCCTCTCAAGTGATACAACTCTCGGGTCACTATGTTCTTTTCATCTAAGGCTTTGTTTAGTCTGTAAGGACGTCATCACACATTTCATTAAGTCTTGTTAAGTGAGATTCACAATCATGCATGCTATAATTATTAGACTGAATCATAAGTTTAACCTATTCAATGATGTTGAGGGTCCCTTCCCTTGCCATGTAGTAGTAGTTCCTCTGCAAGTTGGTTGATCCATTTTCGTCACTTGCTTCCATCATGCATATCATTCCTCTCTTCCTTTTGTTGTAAGGCTCCTCGTCTTCATCAACCGAAGACCTAAACCTGATGATCCCTACGAACTTGAGCTACACATGCTTTTACCTTTTCTTTCTCCTTATCATCCATCTCCTAAGCCATTCTAAGATATAATGCCTTGTCTTTCACCACATTTTCTTTACAGTCTCTTGCAAAGTGATTCTCCTTGTGACATTTGTGTCAGATAAGAACTCCATCTTTGTTGTCTTCAGTAGTAGTATCGGAGTCTAGTGATTTTTTAGTCTGTAGAGTTTCCTTTATTTGAGGAGTATTCTAAGGCTGATGTTGGTGATGAGGTTTTATGGGATATCATTGATGATTTTTATGTGGGTTGAAGTTTCAGTTGAAAGGTGGTTTAATGAACTGTTGGCTTTTACGAAAAGTAGGTGGTGGGAGTCGATTGAACGGTTGACTGATGAGGGCTATGTGTAACATCCCAAAATTCAAGACCAAAAAATTCATTTTAATTAAGTTTATATAAAAACCGATAGTGTAAAAACATTCATAGTGTCAATCCATATCAAAGCCAACATGTCATAATGAAACAACATCATAGTATAATCCCAAAGATCTCATGTGCGGAATACGTAGTGTGATGCGTTGCGATCATGCCCAATCCTTTCGTTTTGAAGAATAAGTATCTGAAACCAAAACTGAATACCGTAAGCACGAAGCTTAGTCAATTCCCCCATCATACCACATACCATACAATAAACATACTCCTAGGCATATATGGGTGCCCGACCTACCCTACTGAGCATATCTGGGTGCTCAAGCTACCCTGCTGAGCATATCTGGGTGATCAACCTACCCATGTCAAGCATACCGGGGTGCCTGACCTACCTCTATTAGGCATATCTGTGTGCCTGACCTACCCAGTCAAGCATATCTAGGTGCTCGACCTACCCTGTCGGGCATATATGGGAGCCCGACCTACCCTCCGGTTTATTTCAACCGACTACGGGGACTATTTCACCCGTACCCTAACACATAATAACATAGCATAACATACTATTAGACATATCTAGGTGTCTGAACTACGCTCCGGTTTAGCTCAACCGGTTACAGGGTCTAATCCGCCTCTCCTACCACTATCATATAATATCATAGCATACTAGCACAAAAAGCATAACAGATATATATTGGCATACCAGACAGTTATCACACAAACAATCATCTCTACTGTAATTAGCTACTAGTGGGCTGACATTGGTGCCTTCGACCCATTTCTATAGGAAGGTAACTCACCTCACATTGCTGAAGTCCCGTGGACAAAACTCTAGCTGTTGGATGATAGATTCCGAAACTGTCAACATCAAAATAACACCCAACTAATAATTGGGTTCTCGTTCATAGCCATAAGTCCATGCTTGTGGTAAAAAGACTACTTTACCCCTAACCTAGCTTGATTTAAGCCCAAGACCCAAGCTCACATGCCAAAGGTCCAAAAGATCAAACAATGGACCAAAGCCCAACATACGGCCCAATTTTCCAAATTAGGCCCAAACATTTACATGGTCTTACCCTAAAGCTTAATTATTTATTCTAGTCCAAAGATTTGGCATTCCGATGGTTCAATATCTAATAGTAATCAAGGCATAATTATGGCCAATCTATGGCCTAATTTTCCAAATTAGGCACAAATGCTTCACATGGGCTTACCGTAAAGCCCATCAAAATATTCTAGTCCATATACTTGTTCTTGAATGACCCATCAATAGCCCAATCACCAAAGCCCAACAGAAAGGCCCAACTGAAGGCCCAAAAAAAATTAGGGTTTTCACATAAAAAGATGATTATGGTTAAATGTTCTTGCTTAACCCATTAAGGACTTAATCCATTAGGTCCATCACTCTATTGGGTCGACCATACATTATGGTCGGGATTAATCCATAATTCCAATCCAATGGTCCAAACATGCGGGTCCCGACAATTCCAAATTAACATATCCAAAATTAGGGTTTCTAAACCCTAATTAGGATTTCCAACCCGATCGCATTCCAGTTATTACATTTTTTGAGTTTTTAGGTTAATTAATGTTACCTAATTCAGGCACCATCCACTGCCACCTCGGGCGGTGTTGGTCGATGACGGCAGCCACCACCTTGTGTTGGTGGTTATGAATATAATCCAAATCATGTCTAAGCATCTAAACTAGTGATCCAATCTCATAATGCGCACCACCACCCAACACAGTGGCTAGTGGCAGCAAAAGGCGATAACCATCACCTCATGGTGGAGGTAATGAATTATACAACAATATCAAATGAACACACACATAAAATAACACACATGCACACACACTCAACCACCTTTGTGGCGGCAGGCGGTGGTTGTAGGTGATAGCCACCACCTCACGACGATGGTGGTGGATTTTCTCATGATATCCGGCCAAGAAAACATTACATACGACACACACTAACAGCAGAAACATACACACACACACACACACACATTTCCTGGAACAGGAACACAACTACCCACCTCAAGGTGGCGTAAGACAATGGCAGGGGTACGAACGACAACAACAGCAGCGACTCAGATCAATGGCAACATAAACGCTTGGCGGTACTGGTAGTGTGGACGACGACGGGACAAAAGAGGAAGAACGAGTGACTACGGAGGGGGTGTGGTTATCCATCACGAGAAACAAAGGAAAATGGGCTAACTAGCTCGATCTTTCACTGCCCACCGGATGAACATTGGCTTCGCAATCCTTGGTTTCGCCGACAACAAAAACGTGGCACCCGACTGGTGGTTCTCGGTTACGACAAAGATGGCGGCCTTGACGTTGATACCTGGTCCTCCAATCTTTACTTGCTGTGACGTCCTCGGATTCTTGGCAGGCTTCATCATTGCCAGGAACATGAACCATCGGTGGACGTTTAGTGGCTTGGAACTTCGACTGATCGGAAAGACAATAGGGAGTCGGGTGGTGGTGGCGGCTGGAGGGATGGAGGCATAAGGTTGCGGCTGAATATAGTTGTAGGGTTAGGGTTACATGGCATGGGTGACGGGTTATATTCCCGGTCATATACAACTTCCCCATATTTACATTTCCAGCCCCTCCATCTTAATTCCTTTCAACATAAATCCAATATTTACTAATTCAGCCCTCATCATTCCAAATTCATTTCAATTTAGGTCCAATATTTACCAATTATACCTCGACTTTTGAAATCCCTTTCAAACTAAACCCATAATTTACCAAACAGCCCTCCGCTTTGAGAATTCTTTGCAAAACCAATCCGGAAATTACCTTTTAATCCCCAAGATCTCAATTATGACATATTAAGTCCTTCCTTCTCTAATCATCACCATATGAATCCCTATTTTACTCTTTAGTCTTTGCTTCCTACAATTTATTTTAATTCAAATCCAAATGTTACAATAAAGATCCCAATTTGCAAATTTGTGTCATTTAGCTCCTTATGACACACACTGGTAACTCATTACGGATTTAGGGCCACTGTCCATTTGTTAATATTATCCATTTATTTATTTAATAAACACGTTTTACAAATCTCCCCTTCTTAAATTAGATTTCAACCTCGAAATCATACCTTACCATTCCTTACACGCCAAACAACTAGAACGACATGGCCACAATCCCGAGCATACCCCACCCTTCCCAAGGAAATCAAAACCAACCGTCATTGGATTCTTGAACCCGAAGATGAACAAATTCCTTGCATCATTATCACATTACTCAATCTGAAATCTGAAGCCTCGAGATGGTCTGACTCCTTGACAAACCGCCCATATAGAATTATTTTTGTTGAACCCAATCCACTTATCTCCCAAATAACTACTCGACTTCTGACAAATCGAGGTTCCCACTAGAAAACGTTGTCATAGACTAAATGTCCCTGCAGAACACTTATACTTGGCCAAGGCTCAGATAATCTTCCAGGTGGGAGACTTACTCCCGTAACGGTTAGACTCAGACGAGAGTAACGCCACAGGGTCAAATCAATTATTGTGAGACTATTTAATCCCGTTGTGACTGGCTTATCATAACCCAAACAATCAGTTACTCCATACATACATGAAATCCTAAAACACTAATACTGCCCCAAACACTGAAACTGCCCGAAACAGCATGCGGCCATCTGGCTGCTTTTCAAAACACACCGAGACCTCCCTGGTCTCAATTCGTTTGCCAGCCATCTAAAATAATGGGTTCTGGCTTAGTTGCGGAGCCAAAAGCCTCTCACGCAGTTGCCCCCACATGACTTCCGAACGAAATCCTCGTCTTCCAATAGTTGTCATTAGTTATATTGCCACTATGGCTCTAACGACCTCCTGGTCCAACCGATCGGGTCTATACGTCGAATCCCAACGTCACCAAATCCAAGGCTAAAAGGGATTGCTACATTACTAAAAGCCAACTTTATATAAAAAATGACCTTATATGGTCGATCGCTTCCTTGATCCCATGACTGTAGTGGTGTCCCTATGGTCTTATCACTGGCTCAACCAGACCTAATTCATCTGGGGTAACTTGTAAACCAATCCATGGATTTGCCATGCCCTAACTACTGTACCAGAACTGGTGGGTGATACTATTATTTCCACAATCTAACAATATTCCCTTGATATCTACCAACCTAGTGAATGCTACGACTACTCTCGCAGTCTCACAACACCCTAGCACTATCTGCCAACCTTGTGAATGCTACAGCTACACTTGTACTCTTACAACACTCTAGCACTATCTGCCAATGTAGTGAATGCTATGGCTACACCTGCAGTTTTACAACACTCTGGTAGTATCCTCCAACCTAGTGAATGCTACGACTACACCCACAGCCTTACAACACTCTAGCTTGCTAACTCAATCGCTGACCATGGTCTTACCGCTGATTACCAATCCGAACACATCCCAAGTTGAGCACCCACATGGTCTAACGTCCTAAACTGAACTAATGTCCTGACTAGATTCCCCAACCTGGTTCCCTAAAGCCTACTATCAAACATAATGAGAACGTGATCCTAATGTTGACAAGTTTTCTGAATTTCCAACTTACACTATCCCTAATCCATACAGCCGATTGGGCCATCTTTCTTCCTGATGAGGATGCAAAACTCATCCTCGGTTCACACCTACTTCTGATCCTAAATACATGATCGATTCTCCCCCACTTAGATTTAACTAAATCTTCACAGCATGTGAGAATTGAAGAATTCCCAATCCTTCTGCTTTCTAATAATCCACTGTTGACGACCTGTGCTTACCAATGCTAGTGATCAATTACCAGTCAAAACCTAAGATCACTTATCCTCTAAAAACATGAAGAGTACTCTTGAAATTTGGTCTAGTCCGACACCTCAATCCACCTCCTATGCTGGCGACTGGAGGCCTTAATCTTTACCCTTGCTGAAAAATCCTCGTTCCCACTTCCCTTCTCAGAGCACCACTGAACTCTAACCGAACACAACCCATGCAAAAATACAATTCTCTTGAACATCTAATGACTAAACGCCTATACGTCTAACACCCATATCTTTCTGCTACCGCTCCTCTCCTAACAACGGTAGTGCTAGAACCCAAAAATTCTCCCATAGGCCACTACCGAGCATACCATATTAGAGGATGAAGCTTCAGAATCCTAACATCACTAGAGAACTATCATGCTAACATTAACCAAATATCCTCCAAATAGTACTCCTGAAGGATCCCGACAAGGATCTGGAATGATAACGGTACACGTGGAACCCACTCCGCAAGATACGTCCATCTGGAGATTCATCAAAGACTTCTCGGCATGCATAATGGCATATGGAAATTCGTGATCACTTAGACAATAGTAGAGAACTGACCTGAGATCTAACTTCTTCAAACTCACCGACAGTTCCAAAGCGATACAGATTTCCGATAACCACTTCTAGTGGTAGAAGATGACATAACTACAAACATCTGAAGGGATCCTGACCAACTCATCCTTAGTTACCTCGACCATTCTGAGGACATGGCGCAACACTCCCTTCTAATCCTAATGACAGGAACTAACAGTAGAATCCTCCTTCATAAAGGATTCTAGTAATTCACATGCTATGGGCTCCAGATGAGCCCCTAACTACCCCGTAAAAATTTTGACCTGAAAGGCCCCAACACGACTATTGAGAGATCCCAAAATCCATTCCTTGTACAAACGAAAGACTACCAAGGTCTATTTCGAAACTCTACGAGTAATCTTCGGTGAGATGAACTCCCGTGATAACGCATCGATTGGCCCAGGTTCTCCTCCTGAGCCGGAACCATAATCTGAATCCCATTCCTGAGTGGTCAACACCATACCGAACTGACATTCAAGAGATCTGCATATACCTAAGAATCCTCATCCCCCAGACTTCCTAGATTCTACAAGACTCTCCCCGGTTAGAGCATGGATCCTATGCTTTCAGTAGTACGGGCCCAATACTACCTTCCACACCTATCCATAATTTCTTCAAGAATCATCTCAAATCCTCCATGTCACCCTCTCAAGCTGATACCCTGAATGCTCGCTAACAGCACAACCAAATCCACTAAAGCATTTCCTAGGCTTTCCTAGGTTCTCGACCTCGCCTAGCCCTCAACTGCTAAAAGACTCCCACCAATGTCTACTAACTACATGCAACGGAGATCAAATAATCCTTCAAGTAAAAGACTCAATCCTAGAATGGTTGGACTAAAAAAGAGTTGCACAATAGGGCTAAGTCCTTCACTCTAAGATTATTCAACATGCTCCCCATGTGGCTTAACATATCCACTTAGTAGTCAATTCAAATCACCAAGAGCCCCACAAACCACAAATCAAGCAACATTCAGACAATGGTGAAAAATATAACCAGCATATCACTATTCGTACCGTTCTATCAAACTATCTGAACCATATTAATCGTGCAATTCCAAGAGCTCAAACAATCCGACATAACCTAAGCAGGCCATCCTATCACTAACTGTTCAATTCTAGCATGCAGGTCTACGAGCTCATATAGTAGGAATACAAGGCCTCCTTCCTAGATCCTTAGCTCTAATCTAGCATGCAGCTCACATATTCACAATTTATATAATACTATAACATGTATGGGTATCTTGGGAAAAACTTACTTGAGCTCGGATGATTGCACTCATCACACTCCTTGTTCTTTATTAAAAACACTTAATTTTAATTTTAGAAAAAAAAAAAATCTTGTAAAAATCTATCAAACCCTAGATTTGAGTCCAGACACACCCGAGAGTGTGTTCGAATCCCTCAAACCAGGGCTCTGATACCAACTTGTAACATCCCAAATTTAAGGCCAAAAATTTCATTTTAATTAAGTTAATATAAAAAATAATAGTGTAAAAACATTCATAGTGTCATCCCATAACAGAACCACCATGTCATAATGAAACAACATTAGAGTATAATCCTAAAGATCTTATGTGTGGGATACATAGGGTGATGCGTTGCGATCATGCCCACTCCTTTTATTTTGAAGGAGAAGTACATCAAACCAAAATGGAAAACCGTAAGCACAAAGCTTAGTGAGTTCCCCCATTATACCACATCCCATACAATAAACATATTGTCAGGCATATCCGGGTGCCTGGCCTACCCTGTTGAGCATATATGGGTGCTTAAACTACCCATGTCAGGCATATCGGGGTGCTCGACCTACCCCTGTAAAACATATTTGGGTGTTCGACCTACCCTGTCAAGCATATATAGGTGCTCGACCTACCCTGCCAGGCATATCTGGGTGCCCAACCTACCCACCAGTTTATTTCAATCGGCTATAGGAACTATTTTACCCCTACCCCTACCACATAATAATATAGCATAACATATTATCAGGCATATATGGGTGCCCAACCTACCCTCCAGTTTAGCTCAACCGGTTACATGGTCTAATCCATCTCTCTTACCATTATCACATAATATCATAGCATACTAGCACATAAAGCATAATAGATTGTGACATACCAGACAACTATCACAAAGACAATCATCTCTACTATAATCAGCTACTTGTGGGCCCGCATTGGTGCCTTCGACCCACTTCTACAGGAAGGTAACTCACCTCACACTGCTGAAATCCCACAGACAAAACTCTAGTTGCTGGATGACAGATTCCCAAACTGTTAACATCAAAATAACATCCACTTAATAAGTGGGTTCCAGTTCATAACCATAATTCCATGCTTAGGGTAAAAAATACTTTACCCCCAACCTAGCTTGATTCAAGCCCAAGGCCCAAGCTTACACTCCAAAGGTCCAAAAGGTCAAACAATGGACCAAAGCCAAACATATGACCCAATTTTCCAAATTAGGCCCAAACCTCTACATGGTCTTACCGTAAGACCCAACTATTTATTCTAGTCCAAAGATTTGGCATTCTGATGGTCCAATATCTCATAGTCATCAAGGCCCAGTTATGGCCCATCTATGGCCCAATTTTCCAAATTGGGCCCAAACCCTTTACATGGGCCTTACCCAAAACCCATCCAAATATTCTAGTCTATATACTTGTTCTTGGATGGCCCATCAATAGCCCAATCACCAAAGCCCAATAGAAAGGCCTAACTCAAGGCCCAAACAAAATTAGGGTTATCAAATAAAATGATGATTAGGGTTAAGTGTTCCCGCTTAATCCATTAAGTCCATCAGTTTACTAGGTCAAATATACAGTGTGGTCGGGATTAAACCATAATTCCAATCCAATGGTTCAAACATGCGGGTCCCGACAACTCCAAATTAACATATCTAAATTTAGGGTTCTCTAAATGCTAATTAGGGTTTCCAACCCAATCACATTCCAATTGGTCCATTTGTTAAGTTTTTAGCTTAATTAATGTTAATGAAGTCAGGCATCACCCACTACCACCTCGGGCGGTGGTGGTCGATGGCGGCAGCCACCACCTCATGGTGGTGGTTATGATTCTAATCTAAATCATGTCTAAGCATCTAAACTAGCAATCTAATCTCAGAATGCGCACCGCTACCCAACACGGCGGTTGGTAGCGGTAGCCACCACCTCAAAGCGGCGGTTATGAATTTCCTAGATTATTTAGGCCACCAAATACAAATAAACAACAATATCCAAATGAATACACACACACACACACAAAATAAGTCATACGCACACACTTGGCCACCCTTATGGCGGAAGGTGGTGGTTGGAGGTGACAGCCACCACCTCACAGTGGTCGTGGTGGCTTTTCTCGTGAAGTATGACCAATCAAACACTACACACAACACATACTAACAGCAGAAACACACACATACGCTTTGCCCAGCACAAGATCATAACCACCCACCTCACGGTGGCATACAATGACAACAGGGGTATGCACGGCGGCAATAGTAACGACTCACATCGGTGGCGGCGTAAATGCTTGGTGGTACTGGTAGTGTGGCTGACAACAGGCCAGAAGAGGAACAAGGAGTGACTACGGAGGGGAGGTGGTGGTTATCCGTCACTAGAAACAACCGCAAATGGGATAGCTAGCTCGATCTTTCACATCCCACGGCTTTGCAATACTTGGTTTCGTCGACAACAAATTCTGGCACCCGACTGGTCGTTCCCAGCTCCGATAACGGTGGCATCCTTGATGTTGATACTTGGACCTCTGATCTTCACATGCTGCGACATCCCCGTATTCCTGGCAGTCTTCATCATTGCTGGCAACATGAACCATCGGTGGACGTTCAGCTTGGAGCTTTGACTGATTGGAAAGACAAAAGGTAGTCGGTTGGTGGCAGCAGCTGGAGGGATGGAGGCATAAGGTGGTGGCTGAGTATAGTGTTAGGGTTAGGGTTACATGGCATGGGTTACGGGTTTAAATTCCTGGTCATATACAACTTCCCCCATATTTACATTTTCAGCCCCTCCATCGTAATTCCTTTCAACATAAATCCAACATTTACCAATTCAACCATCACCATTCCAAACTCATTTCAATTTAGGTCCAATATTTACCAATTATACCCCGACTTCTAAATTCCCTTTCAAACTAAACCCATAATTTACCAAACAGCCCTTCTCTTTGAGAATTCTTTGCAAAAACCAATCCGGAAATTACCTTTTAATCCCTAAGATCTCAATTATGACATATTTAGTCCTTCCTTCTTTAATCATCACCATCTAAATCCCAATTTTACTCTTTAGTCCTCGCCTCTTACAATTTATTACAATTCAAATCCAAATATTACAATAAAGATCCTAATTTCCAGAATTTATGTCATTTAGCTCCTCATGATACCCACTAGTAACTTATTATGGATTTAGGTCCACTATTCGTTTATTAATTTTATCCATTTATTTATTTAATAAACGGGATGTTGCACTATGGCATTTTTAAATTCTTCATCATCATCAAGTTTGATGTCTGCTTCATATGATTGCAGTGAGTTGTCGCATGAATATTGATATGATAACTCACCGGGATAAGGATACTGAGGTGATTGGATGGCATACTGAGGAGTTTGAGCCACTAAAGCAAGTGATCCACCCATATCTGCACATTCATTTAATACCATAGATTCTTGAGCCTGTATTTCACTGTAGAGTTTGAATAGTGAAAGAGTTTGGATTTTCCTGTCTCCTTGAAATATCATTTTTGCAGTCGTCCAATGTCTTCCTAACCCATTTAGGAACTGCAGTTTGGTTTCATGGTTTCTTCTGATGGTACCAACATTTGAGAGTTTAGTGATTATCAGGTTGAATATCTTGATGGAGTCATCAAGACTTTCACCAAGTAGAGCTTTGAAGTTGGTGAACTCGTTGAGGGCAGTAATGGGCTTCTTGACTTGAGCTTGTTCAGTCCCTTGATAGAGATTTTTTTGTACATCCCAAATTTCTTTGGCAGATTCACAATTGATGGTGATGTCAAAGTTGTTTGGAGCAACACCACATGAAATTTCATAGAAGGCAATTGCATCTTTCTCCATATTTTTGAGATCATCATTGGTAGGTCTGTTCATGGCCGCTGGACCACCTCCAAGTCTTGCCTGAGCACCATCAGCTGTAATGGGAGTGAGAATGCGGACATGAGGTCCTTTTTCTACTGATCTCCACACATCTCTTCCGAGTCTTTTTATATATCTTTCCATTCTTTGGGACCAATGATGATATTCACTTGCAACAAGTATTGGAGCCCTGTTAGACCCTCCAACACTGTTTGAAATGTTTAGAGAATAAGCGTGTGCCGTTTTTCCTTGTTTTTATAAGCTTCAATGGTATAGAAAGCCTTTTAAATAAGAGTTTTTTTTTTAAAAAAAAACCTTCGACTTTTTGAAAGGAGTTAAAAGGCAACTACTTTAGCTCTGATAGCAATTGTTGAGATAAAAACTTAATAAAGGTTAGTAACGAGAATTAATATTGCGGAATAATAAGTTAATCTCAATGGATCTTTGTTAGCTCAACAATAATAGTTAGATTGTGGGAATGTAATGAATGTAAATAGAAGCAAGTATATATCAGTAAGCATTAAACAAGTAAACACTTAGTTGAATCGTAACATGGTTTGCATTCAAGAACAAGTTAGCATATGATGAACAACATAAGTGAAGAGAGACTCAGTTAAAGTATAAATCAGATAACTTTAGATAAAATAGAGATGAAAGATCTTATATTGATAAGTTCAGAAATTGGTAAGTAAACATGAAGTGGGACACTCTATTTATAAAGGCCCAAAAGTTACATGAAAATAATAAACTATTACAAAGTAGCTGAATTCGGTGACTTTGAGAGTATACTGGATAATACTAGGGTTACAAGCAAAGTCAATAAAGGTAACTTGTTGCAATCTTCATATCACAGGCGTCCACGGGTCATCTTCTCGTCTTTGGGTGATACAAGATGAAAAACAACCTTCAACTGATACTTCTCCGGTTCACAAAGGCATTGGGGTCTTCGGCTCCATCTTAGTTGAAGAGGGTCACTTTCTTGTTTCAACAGTGAGTTGTGGCAGTACAACTTGTACTAAAGGCCAAGATATTCAGGTGGACCAACTTAATGTTGATGGTCAAGAGCGGACCAAGTTTATGTTATAAGCAGTTGAGGCGAAACCGCTATGTGTTGAAGGTCCATATTTGTAAGCTTGCAGGTATTGTATGTTATATAATATTTTAGAGAACTTATTAAGCTTTGGTCTTACAGTTGTGGATTAAATATTTCAGGTACTTCAAATGTTCATGGAAAGGCGAATACATCACTATACACAGTCATCAGTAACTTTCATGTTTTGAGATTTTGCATTATTTATGATACTCTGATTTTTGGATTATGACTTATGGAACAAATTAATGGTTTTATACCTGAGTTTAACTTAATGAAAGAAAAGAAATAAATTTGGAAATGTAAAGAACGTAAATAAAATTGATATTCTCAGGTTTCATTAAAGGAAGAAACTAGAAAGGAGTTAAAGGAAATAGAATGAAGAATTTTATTCTTACGTTTCTTCCTATTAGGTTATTTTATTTAAAGTAAGAATTACATTTATTTTTAAAGAATAAAACTCAAAAAAATTCAAATCTGGAAAAAAAAAACATCAAAGTCTAACAAAAACACTAGTACATTCTAAAAGAATAATGTTGCTAAGAAGCGTCGTTCAAATTTCGTGGTCCGTTCTTTAAGCATCAGCTTCTGTAGAAACAAATACAATGAATAAATTAGTGAGAAAATATTCATACTCCATTCCAACATAATTGGAATTTGTGATTCCATTCTGATAGAATTGAAATTCATTTACCAATAATTATATTCATTCGGGGAATTCTAACAGGAGATGTTCATGATTATCATAAATAAAACATTCTTCTCTGATAGAATGCTACAAACAAAGAAATACCATTCAGTTGAAGCATTTTAGCGAGCACTTGGTGTGCATGAAAACAACTTTCAATTCAATTGAAGCATTCATCTGTCAAATAAGCAACCAAAACAACCATGATTTTGTGTTCAACCAATCAAACCCAAAACCTTCAAATCAACTAAAACCATGGTGGGAAATTTTGTGTAACCCTCAACATGATTGATCTACTTAGAAACACATACATCTCTAAAGAGTAGTAAAAAATCAATAAATCAAAAGAATAGTAATATACAATTATATGCATTCCTCAATAGCTACATGATACAAATGAAGAAGTAATGCACATATATATATATATATATATATATATATATATATATATATATATATATATATATATATATATATATATATATATATAACCTTCAAAGCCCAACTGACAGCAATCCATGTAGTGTGACAATACCTATCAACTTGTTGTCTTCATCGATTACAGGCAAGAACTGAACAGGGGATGGAGGAGCCTCCATCTTCTTCATTGCTTCAACAACCATTCTTTCTGCACTTATGGTTCTTGGGTTCCTATAATTACAACATACTTCTAATCTTTATCAAAAAAAGATCCAATTTTCAAATTCTAAAACGTAGATTTCATCCTCTTTTTCACAAATTCAAAGTTATTAAGGGATCAATGTTACCTGTTGCACATTTCACCAATAGTAAGTTTAAAGATCCCCTCTTTGCTAGCTTTGAGTGTACGCCTAAGATCGCCTGCAACATGAAATGAAATCAACAGATCAATACATATGTTAATCAATGATCGAATGAAATTGAGAAAAAGCAACCCCGATTCTGAATTCTAACCTTAATTATTTCAATTTCTTCATAACGTCCCTCACCTGCAACATGAAATCAAATCAATAGATCGATATATTCATTAATCAACGATCGAATGAAATTGAGAAAAAGGAACCCCGATTCTGAATTCTGACCTTCATTATTTCTTCAGACTTACCCTCTTCGTGTCCTATTTCTTCAGACATACCTCAAATCCGAAATCAAAGGTTAGATCTTGATTCGCTATGAGATGGGTCTTGGAATCGAGCATATGTTTGGTGGCTCTTGTCGGAAAACTCATCAAAACCCACGGATGCAACGAGGGACTTCACATTGAATGATTGTTTAAGACAGAAAGATCTGGCCGATTTCATCTTCGGAAAAGAGTGCATGTGCAGGGAGTTGAAGGCATCACCACCGCTCGAAGAGAAGCTCAAAGAATGACGGAGTACAACGCCAGCGACCTCCATTGATACTAATACTACTAATCAATGATCGAATGAAATTGAGAAAAAGGAAACCCGGTGGTATTGATGCGATGATGGATACGGTGAAATAAGGGTATAGGGGATAACCAAGGTTTTGTAAGGATGGTAACTAAATTTCCATTAAGATGATGGTGTGGTTATCGGCGATGAAGATGATGTTGGTGCTCAGCAACCGGAAAAAACAGGAATATGATGGTGGTCGTTAAGTAAATTTTGTGGGTAGATGTTTCTATATGGTGGAATTGGTGGAACGAAGAGTTTTGAAAGTGACGATGAAGGGCAACCCCACAAAGGGTCGTTGGTGTCGATTTGTTTAACTTAGGGTTTTTAGAATCAGTTTTTAGATAAAGAGGGGAACGAGATTCAAACTGAAGAGATACCATGATTATAGAGATTATTTTTGGAAGTTATTAAACAAATGACTAAATTATCCTTATTTATTTATTTAATTATTTAATTTTTTATTTAATTTTGATTGGTTTATATTTATGCATACAATAACACAATAATTAGTTTAAACACCTGAATGTAACACACACACACACACTCTCTCTCTCTCTCTATATATATATATATATATATATATATATATATATATATATATATATATATATATATATATATATATATATATAATTTTCCTTTCATTTTGGGATTACAAAAACATTTTTTTCTCTTCTCTTTTCTCTTTACTTCTTTTTTTTATTTTATATATATATATATATATATATATATATATATATATATATATATTTGTTAAAACTCAATAACTACACATAGAAATTTTATAAAATATAACACATATGTAAAGTAAAAATTTTTTGTTAATATATTTTCCTTTATGTTTTCAAAAAAATTGTGCTTGATTGTGTCTATAGATTGCGAGTCAATCATTACTCATTACTAAGGTGCTGTTTGTTTTTCTGAAGCCAAAATGTCTGCAGTCTGCGGACCACATCTGCAAGCCTCTGCAGCTGAAGAGGTGGACCAAACGTCTACAGTCTACAATTGAAAGACTATTTGTTTTTTAACGTCTGCAGGTTACTGAAATAAACTGAATTTTAAATAAAATGATTTTTACAAACTTAAATGATTTTTCAACACCAAAATTTTAATAATAATAGTCATACAACACTCAAAATAAAATTTATGCAACTAAATTAGTAATACAATAATAAAAAATGGTTTTACAATAACAATTCATATTAGAATCGAAATGCAATGCTTTTATAAATACAAAAATTATTAATGGCTTATATAATTCATATTAGAATCAAAATGCAATGCTTTTATAAATACTTTAATATAACTCATTGTTTTGGTCTTAAACAATAGACATATCACATTTTTTTAATTCTAATCGCACATCATAAAAGTAGAAACATGGTTTTAATGTTCTATTTTTTTCTTTTAATGTTATTGAAAAAAAAACAATAAACAGATATATACATTAATAATTAAATAAACATAAAATAAAAAAGTTATAATCACTTATATTTTCAATATGATGGATAAGGAGGTGCCGAAAGAAAAAAAAAATGTGTATGGTTTTTTTATTTGTTTTGGTTTAGGTTTATTGGACTTGTGAAGACCTTAGAAGACATTGGTTCATGTTTGCGCTAAGAAGACCTCGTGCAAACGTTTTTATGTCTGCGCACTTTTAAAAAAACAAACGGTCTGTGATGGCATATGTCTGCGCGTGGTCTGCGCGACGCAGACACAAGTGGTCACGCGGATCTACAGACAAAAAACAAACAACACCTAACTGTATCATACATTGCAAGGAAATTCAAAAAGAGCATCCTTCCCCGTTCGTTTTTCTTTTCTGTTTTCTTACAATGTATTTTAACCTAATTTCTTTTATATTCGAGGCAACTGGATTTTCCATATACATATGACTATCATTATCATACTATGATACGGGATATTTGTCATAAGAATAACATTTGATGACAATCGATCTACTAATTTCATTTACTACTTCTCTAGTGAGATTTCCTATGCTTTATTTTCTTTATCCGTATTACATCCTCGATTGGTTCATAATTTTCAATAACCCAGTCTGCTATCCTACGTGGCAAATCTTTCAAATCGATATGCATTGGTTTTAATTATTTATTTCAATAGATAGAATTATTTCTTAGACAAGAGAATATGTTACCTTTTCGTTTGGATAAAGCAAGATGCAAGTTGAAATGAATAAAATTGTAGCGGGACCCTTTTTGAATTATTGTTCCTTTGTCATATACTAGTACTAAAGTTCTAGAACGTTTATTGGAAAATGAATTTCTTTTAATAATGGTTTTCCGTTAACAAACTCAAAAGAGGATATTAAATGAATATGATTAATATCATCCCTAGTAAACAATCACATGGTTACGTCTTTGAAAGATCAAAAATAATATCATTTTATTATTTTAAATATTATATATAGAGGCTACGTGAATGATTAATCTTTTCAATTTTAAATTTTCTTTATTCTTTTAGATATTTATTATTTTAATGTGCAAACTTCCTTTTGGATAAGACTGTACAATTCGATATGAGGAAGCACATGTGGGACCATTTATATACATACAACTATACAAGTTTTAAGAAGTTATGATGAAAATATAAATGAATGTTATCTAAACATCGAATACAATAATACAAACTATTAGTTAAAAATAATTTGATTTGAAATGAAAAAAAACCTATACCAATATATTTTGGAAATTGACACGGTTATACTTTGGAAATTGACACTGTAGCACAACGAAATTTTAACTTTCTTCCGGATTGATCACTCAAGTTTTTTTTTTTTTTTTTGGTATTAGTCCTTCAACTTTCAAATTCCCTATTAATTACATCATTTGGATCGATTTTAGTCTGGTGTCCAGTTACAAAGCTTATTTGGCAATCTGA
Source organism: Lactuca saligna (assembly GCF_052625555.1). Classification (NCBI taxonomy): domain Eukaryota; kingdom Viridiplantae; phylum Streptophyta; class Magnoliopsida; order Asterales; family Asteraceae; genus Lactuca; species Lactuca saligna. The sequence goes on from NC_136417.1 coordinate 51,728,181, forward strand.
CGTGTGAGAAGCTAAACCGTTACTGTAACTACTCAACCACGTCACAACTCAGTCATCACCAACCTAATAAATGATATACTTATATAGCACACTCTCGGTTACATTATTTCCTTCATCCGACCATTCAAGCCAAGTTTTCCAGCTTAAGAAATCTCACGATGGCTTCCTCATCCTCCACGTGTTGAACGATGAGGCTACAATGTTCCAATGTTGGCGACGTGAACTACCCTCCCGATGTGGCTGTGAGAAACCCTCATTGCAAAAAACATCGTGGCACATTGGAAATCTTAGGAGGAGGTTCTTTAACTGTCGTATAGCTTAGTGAGCTTCTGATTTACCCACATTTACTTCTATATTGATAATCTTTTACTTAATCTAAGCTTTATTCAAAAAGTTAGGGTTTCAAAAACCCTAATGAGTCGAACATAAACAATGTAGTAAAGATTACTTAATTAACAACTATGGCATTCTGTGTTTGTTTACTTGATTAACAGACCAATATTATTTTATTAACAACTATTTCATGTGCTTGTTTAAATGATTAACAGACCAAGCTTATGACATGTGAATTCTTTGTGTGGATACATGATGAGTTTGAAGATGGTTACTATAAAACATTGATTTGCTCAATGAATCAAAAGTTGGAGAATAGAGAGGATCACTCTAAATTGTGTTAGTTCCGGACTAAAGTGGTCGAGTTGGAGTTTTTCCTATCAAAGGAGAAGGATGATGTTGAGAGGCTGCAGAAGCTCTTGGGTCAGCCAAACATGGTTGCTGCTAGGTTGAAGCTTGTAATTGTGGTTCTTGTGGTGGTTATGCTTCGCCTTTGGCTTGTATGGAAGTAAAGTTAGGCAGCCGGGGATGGGGTTTTTGTATATGTCTTAGGCTTAGGTTTATGAAAAAAATTCCAACCTACTTTTGGGGGATTTGGTATATAATTTATTAATGATAACAATTCCAACCAACTTTTGGGATCATTATAATAGTTTATGCAGTTTATAAATACTACCAAGACTGAATGATAGGGTTTTTGTACTAGAAATGCATGGTTTTGTAAAGTACGTTGCCATTATTATAATATTGTAATGAAATGTATCCTTATATTAATCTCAATTGGAAACTGTGCGTGTGTATTAGATTCATGGACCTTACAAAAGTACATTGCTTATGCTATTTACAAGGAACTGAGTGCATTGCATGTGCAAACATGGGCCACATTACTTTAATAATAAAATGGGACCATAAATGTTGGATTCTGCAGAATTTAACCAATTTGTGTCCAATTTGTTTCCCTTTTTATGTGTATGAATTGACTAATTAATAAAAAATGAGTATCATATTGTTTTGTTCTTTGTATATCATGCATATTTTATCGTAATGTACCATATTACCCATTTATGTGCATGCATGCAATAATAAGGTAACCAATCTAGTATCATGCAACAATAAGGCAACATATATTCATACATTTCAAATTCAACACATAACTTAGTTAATCAGGTATCAATCGATCCAAATCAAATATAACCTAAAATTACCAAGTATCAAAGGATCTGATTCTTAAAACAACATAACCATATTAAAAAAAGATTAACAACACTATCCCCAAAAATACGACCCAAAAAAAAAAAAATTCGTTTTTCAATATAATCAAAACCATAATATAAGTATCATAACATAAAACATACGCGATGTATCCCCAAAACATAATAAAATATTGTGCGGAGAACCGTATCATACTACATCAAATCCAAAACATCAAAAGACATCCCCAGGATAAAAGCTATGTTGTGGTGTGTGTGATGCTGTCACCCCGAGCTCTTCCCTCTGCTTGCGGAAGTACCTGAAACCAAAACTGAAACTGTAAGCACGAAGCTTAGTGAGCTCCCCCAAAATACCACATACCATACAATAACATATAAACACATATTGGGCCCCGCCCACTGCATCGGGCCGAAACCCGGAAACTGCATCGGACCGAAGTCCGGAACTGACTGGGACCTTGTCCCCTGCATCGGACCAAAGTCCGGAACTAACTGCATCGGACCCAAGCCCGGAACTGACTGCATCGGACCAAAGTCTGGAACTGACTGCATCGGACCGAAGTCCGGAACTAACTGGGACCGTGTCCCCTACATCGGACCGAAGTCCGGAACTGACTGAGCATAGCATATCATATTAACTAGCATGAACAAATATACTGCATACTGCATCGGGCCGTAGCCCGGAACACATAACATATAACACATAACACATAGATCCTGTCTGAGCCACGAAGGCATCAAACATGCCAACTACTACGTCGGACCGAAGTCCGGAAACTACTGCTAACTGGACGGGCCGACATTGTGGCCTTAGACCCGTCCCTACTGGAAGGAAACTCACCTCGTAAGCTAGCTGATGAGTGTGTGGCTCGGGAAGCTAACGGCTGCTGCTCCTGAATCTCCTCGGCTACAAATCCATAAACACACTCCATCAACAACTAACACTGCACTTGGGGTAAAATGAGTCTTTTACCCCTGGTCAAAGTCAACTCTCTTTGGGCTGACTTGCCGAGTCGGGCTACCCAACTCGCCGAGTCCTAGTCTCACTTCTCATCTCTACACGTTGCTACTCGTCGAGTGTGGCATCGACTCGACGAGTACTCTCTTGATCCAAGAACTCAGACAATCTTCATCCGACTCGCCGAGTCGTATGAACAGACTCGACGAGTTGTTCTTGATCCCAAGAAGATTGCCTTGGACTCGCCGAGTTGTATGAACAAACTCGCCGAGTCCCTCCATTACTGAGTCTACTCTCAACTCACTGAGTCCACTCCCTGACTCACCTCGTCCACTCGACACTGATAAAACTGAAGGACTTGGGACTTGCGACCCAACTCGTCGAGTCGTTCTTCCGACTCGCCGAGTTGCCGCCATGCAACTGATTTTTACTCGATTTTGTTTGAATCCAATGCATACAATTGATAGATCTGAGTCCAATAAGCTGTTTTACCACGTAAAGTTTCCAACTTTACGTGCACAACCTCATGAATAAGGGAAATAAGGCTAAAAGATGCATAAAATGGGTAGATCTATGGTTAACATGCAATATAACTCCAAAAAGACAGTAGATCCGGGCTCTACAACACCCCAACATTCAGATCCATAGATATTTTGACTTAATAAGACGTTCATGCAAGTGCAAGGCTTGGAACAAGCATCAACTAGCTCTTAGGAGAGCTCTAATGGAAGTTTAAAGCATATAGCAAGATGGAACTCCGAAGATACCTCAATTAACTCTGATTTGGCCTTGGATCTTTGCACTCCAACACTTCTCCTTGCTTCTTTCTTCTTCTCCTTCTTCACACCTTCACAAAATGGCACCAAAACACATATAAGCTCTTCAAGGGAGGATTAGGGTTCTATCACTGTGTTCTCAGGGTGAGGGAGGCGAGGATGGGGCTATAAGGTGGTATAAATAGTGGGCAACCCGGGGATTTAGGGTTTCACCCAGACGGATGGACTCGCCGAGTCCCCGGCTCACGCGTGCCCGCAGACGCGACCCTACTCGGCGAGTCAGGCCATTAACTCGCCGAGTCCCTCTTTCAAAACTCACTATAATTACCAATAAATCAACATACCGGGAACGGGTCGTTACAATTCTCCCCCACTTGTCTCAGACTTCGTCCTCGAAGTCTGCTACGGCTGGATCTGCAAATAACTCCGGGTAGTGCGCTCTCATTTCCTCTTCAGCCTCCCACGTCCATTCAGACCCCTTCCGATGCTGCCACTGCACCTTTACTAGCTGAATTACCTTGTTCCTCAAGGTCTTGGTCTTCCGTTCCAGAATCGCAACCGGCTTCTCGATATAATTCAGGCCGCTATCCACCTGAATATCCTCTAAGGGAACGACTGTTGTCTCATCCACCAAACACTTCCTCAACTGCGACACGTGGAAGGTGTTGTGTATCAAACTAAGCTCCTCAGGAAGATCTAACCGATAGGCAGCCCGACCCACCCGGGCCAAAACCCTGAAAGGACCAATAAATCTGGGGCCCAATTTGCCCCTCTTCCGGAACCTGATGACACCTTTCCAAGGTGAGACTTTCAGAAGAACCATATCTCCCACCTGGAACTCCAAGTCCGAACGCCTCCTGTCAGTGTAGCTCTTCTGCCGACTCTGCGCAGTCTGCAGTCTACTACGGACCTGCTGGATCAATTTCGTCGTCTTGAGCACCACTTCGGTGCTCCCTATGACTCGCTGACCGACCTCGCCCCAACAAATCGGGGTCCTGCACTTCCTGCCATATAACATCTCAAAAGGAGGTCGATTAATGCTCGCATGATAACTGTTGTTATACGAGAATTCCGCTAACGGAAGATACGTATCCCAACTGCCCCCAAAATCTAGAACACATGCCCTAAGCATGTCCTCGAGAGTCTGAATCGTCCTCTCGCTCTGCCCGTCAGTCTGAGGATGAAAAGCGGTGCTGAAATGGAGACGAGTACCCATCTCGTCGTGGAATCGCTTCCAAAATCTGGACGTGAAACGAACATCTCGGTCCGACACCACCGACACCGGCACTCCATGACGTGCCACAATATCTCGCACATAGATATCGGCTAACTTTTCCGCCGATATACTCTCCTGAATCGGAATAAAATGGGCACTCTTCGTCAACCGATCCACTACTACCCATATCGAATCCACTCCACGCGCGGTCCTGGGGAGTTTGGTGACAAAATCCATGGTGATATCCTCCCATTTCCACACGGGAATGTCTAACGGCTGCATCTTGCCGTGAGGTCTCTGGTGCTCCGCATTGACCCTCCGGCAGGTCAAACATCTCTCCACATACCAAGCGACGTCTCGCTTCATGCAGGGCCACTAATAATCAGATCGAAGATCTCGATACATCTTCGTCGCTCCTGGGTGGATAGAAAATCGAGACCTATGAGCCTCGTCCATCAATACTTGCCGTACCCCACCCCAGTACGGTACCCACACCCTACCATGAAGCGTCAACAAACCCCGACTGTCGTAATCAAACGAAGCTACCCGGCCCACTATCCTCTCGCACTTCTGCCTCTCCTCCTTGAGACCCTCCATCTGAGCCTCCTTGATCCGCTCCAACAAGGGAGTGATCACTGTCATCCTCATACATAGATCTCTGATAGGGGCCGCCGACACCTTACGGCTTAGGGTGTCGGCCACCACGTTGGCCTTCCCTGGATGATAAAGGATCTCACAGTCATAGTCCTTCAGCACGTCCAACCATCTCCTCTGCCTCATGTTCAAACTCGGCTGATCCATAAGGTATCGCAAACTCTTGTGGTCCGTGTAAATAGTACAACGGACCCCATAAAGGTAATGTCTCCAAATTTTGAGGGCAAATACAACTGCCCCCAGCTCCAAGTCGTGGGTAGGATAATTAGCCTCGTGAGGCTTCAACTGTCTCGAGGCATAGGCTACCACATGGCCTCGCTGCATCAACACTGCTCCCATACCTGTGATCGAAGCATCACAATAGACTACGAAATCCTCTACTCCCTCTGGCAAGGTAAGGATCGGAGCCTCGCACAATCTCTACCTGAGAGTCTCAAACGCCGCCTGCTGCTCAGGCCCCCAACGAAATACCACCGACTTCTTGGTTAGTCGGGTGAGCGGTACTGCTATCTTGGAGAAGTCCTGAATAAATCTCCGATAATACCCTGCCAACCCTAGGAAGCTTCGAATCTCAGATGGAGACCTCGGGACCTCCCACTGCATCACGGCCTCAATCTTGGCCGGATCTACCAAAATACCCTTCTGGTTGACGAGATGACCAAGAAACTGCACCTCGCGCAACCAGAACTCACACTTGGAGAACTTTGCGAAAAGCCTCTCCCTCCTCAAAGTCTCCAACACCTCCCGCAGGTGCTCCTCGTGCTGCCCCTGTGTCTTGGAATATACCAAGATGTCATCTATGAACACTATCACTGACCGATCCAACATCGGTCTGCACACGCGGTTCATGAGATCCATGAACGCGGCTGGGGCATTGGTGAGCCCAAATGGCATCACCACGAACTCATAATGACCATACCGGGTCCTGAAAGCAGTCTTCTGTACATCCTCATCCCTAACCCTCATCTGATGGTAACCGGAGCGTAGGTCGATCTTGGAGAACCAAGACGCTCCCTGGAGCTGATCAAACAAGTCATCTATCCTCGGAAGTGGGTAACGGTTCTTCACCGTTACTTTGTTCAACTCCCGATAATCTATACACATCCGATGCGACCCATCCTTCTTCCTCACAAATAAGATCGGCGCTCCCCAAGGCGAACTGCTCGGCCGAATGAAACCTTTGTCTAACAGCTCCTGAAGCTGTGTAGACAACTCCTGCATCTCAGGGGGAGCAAGTCGATATGGTGCTTTGGCTATCGGAGCCGCACCAGGAACTAGGTCGATCCTGAACTCAACCTGCCTCTCAGGAGGTATCCCCGGCAAATCCTCGGGAAACACATCCGGGTAGTCTCGAACAATAGGAACATCATCAATCGTAGTCTGGCCCTTATCCCGGGCATCCAAGATGTAAGCTACAAAACCGGCGCAACCCTGCTGAACATAGCGCCTCGCCCTTGCGGCGGAACAAAAGGTCGGTCCTCGCTGGGGCCTCTCGCCCTGAATCACTATCTCTCCCCCACTGGGAGTGCAAACCCTCACTAGCTGAAGCTCACAATCAATCACCGCCCCATTGGGGCTTAGCCAATCCATGCCCACAATAACTTTATTCCCTCGCAGGGGAATAGGAACCAGATCCACTGAGAACTGCTCATCAAATATCTGAAGGGAACACCCTCTATGTACTCTGCCGACCCTCACGGTCCTATCATCTGCTATCTCAACCTCTAATGGACAATCCAGCTCCCCTGGAGCTCTGCTAAATCTCTTGCTAAGCGCAAGCGATACAAATGATCGGGTGGCTCCCGAATCGAACAATACCAAAGCAGGGATGCCGTTCACCGAGAACGACCCTAAATAAAACGTGTCATCAAGTAATATTCAAGCGATATACTAATAATTAAAGATGAAAGAAACATACATACCCGTCACCACATCAGGAGTCGCTCGCGCCTCCTCGGCTGTCATCTGAAATGCCCTGCTCTTCGCCACTGGCGCATCAGCTCGGCCCTGCCGGCCATCCGTAATCCTCAAGGTGGCAGGGGCAGGTGCAACCACCTTCCCTGCTGCAGCTAAACTGGGACACTGGGACTTTTTATGTCCCCTCTGATTTCACTGAAAGCAGATCAGATCCGATGCTGTAACCGGAGTGGCAGGGGCCGTACAATCCCTACTCATATGCCCAGTCCGACCGCACTTGTAGCAGCCGGAACTCCCTGCCTTGCACGCCCCCTCATGCAATCTCCCACACTTGCCACACCGACCATGGCTCTGCTGACCCCTGAACCTGTGATCTGAAACCTTGGGCTTTTTGCCCACACTGCCTGAACCCGAAACCGCCTCCGGTTTCCTCTTCTTCTCCATCTCAAGATCAATCTCCCTCTCTCTGGCTCTAGCAATCATGTCGTCCAGCGTTTTACAACTGGACCGGCTCACAAATATACGAATGTCACTCCGCAACATCTCATGATAACGGGCCTTCTTCATCTCCTCATCGGCTGTATACTGTGGAACGAGAAGAGCCCTCTCCCTGAACTTGGCGGTGATCTCCGCCACTGTCTCGGTAGTCTGGGTAAGATCCTGGAACTCCCTAGCTAACTGCTGCACCTCAATGACCGGTGCAAACTCCGCCCTGAACCTGGTAGAGAAATCAGCCCAGGTCATGGCATCCAATGCCGCATCATCCCCGATGGCATGTCCGACCTCTTCCCACCAGTCTCGTGCCCTGTCCTTCAGAAGACAGGACGCCAATCTGACCTTGTCCCCCTCGGACATCTGCTAGTGCGGGAAGCGTTGGCCACATCCGCCAACCACCTGGTACTCGCTATGGGGTCCCGTGCCCCATGATAGTCGGGAGCTCCGCATGCCCTGAACTCCCTGAAAGTGAGTGTGCGCGACCCCACCATGGCCGCCATCTCAGTACGGAACGTACCCAATCTCTCATCCATCAGCTCCAAAATACCCTCCTTGATCGAACCGAAGATCACAGGAGTCTGCTCTAGTATGATGCGAGTAACCTCAGAAGAAAGGAACTCTCTAGTCTGCTCATCCATCTGCCCGACCTCCGGGTCTGATCCCGATCCTGATCCCCCTCCGGCATCTGAACTGCCGGCTGCTGGCCTCGGACGCAAAACTACCATTCTGAAACATATCATAACAACATCAGAACACTGAAATATCTCAAGGGATCATGACACTACTACTAGCTTCCTGGTCTTGTCTTGGCCTTCCTTGATTCAAGTACGGATCCTCTGCTTTCAGTAGTATGGGCCCCTACTACCTTCCACATCTATCCGTACTTTCCTCAAGAACTGCCTTGACTCCACCAAGTCACTTCTACCGCTGCTATTCTCTGCTACTCTCATCCTAGGCTTGCCCTAGAGAAAACTCAAGCTCAATACGACTGTTCCTCAGCTGCTGTAGGTCTCCTCGTAATGCCAGTTAGCCACCACCTAAACACCATCACATGTGATGAGGATCAGATAATCCTTCAAGTAAAAGATCCGTCCCTACAACGGTTGGACTCAAACAAGAGCTGCGCAATAGGGCCAGTTCCAGCACTCTGGGATTATTCAAACCTGATTACATGTGGTGTAACGTGTCCACCTAATGGCTAACTCCCATTACTCGGAACCCCACCAAGCACGAAGCAAGCAGCATTCGGATAAGGGAAACAGACTCAAGCAAAACTATTCTTATAACAAGAAACTGTACTAGCATAGGATGCTAAGCTCATACTATCAGGCATAACCTAAACGAGCTATCCCACTGCTGTCTACTCAATTCTAGCATGCAATACTCCTAAAGCTGTAACACATAAGCAGGCACATAAGGCATACTCCTAGATCCTTAGTCCTACACTAGCATGCTGTTCTACTGAAACTGAAACTGAACAAATAACTTGTATGGGTAATTTGGGAGTACTTACTTGAGCTCGGCTGACCGCATGCACACACCTCTATCTTGTTAAAAAACAATTCTTTCTTTCTAAGTGTTTTCAAAATTCTTTTTGTAAAACATTTTTATTTTATTAAAATCTTTTATTTCCCTCAGTTTGAGTTCAGATACACCCGGAAGTGTATCCGAATCCCTCAAACCATGGCTCTGATACCAACTTGAAACGACCCAAAAATACGACCCAAAAAAAAAAAAATTCGTTTTTCAATATAATCAAAACCATAATATAAGCATCATAACATAAAACATACGCGATGTATCCCCAAAACATAATAAAATATTGTGCGGAGAACCGTATCATACTACATCAAATCCAAAACATCAAATGACATCCCCAGGATAAAAGCTATGCTGTGGTGTGTGCGATGCTGTCACCCCGAGCTCTTCCCTCTGCTTGCGGAAGTACCTGAAACCAAAACTGAAACTGTAAGCACGAAGCTTAGTGAGCTCCCCCAAAATACCACATACCATACAATAACATATAAACACATATTGGGCCCCGCCCACTGCATCGGGCCGAAACCCGGAAACTGCATCGGACCGAAGTCCGGAACTGACTGGGACCTTGTCCCCTGCATCGGACCAAAGTCCGGAACTAACTGCATCGGACCCAAGCCCGGAACTGACTGCATCGGCCCAAAGTCCGGAACTGACTGCATCGGACCGAAGTCCGGAACTAACTGGGACCATGTCCCCTGCATCGGACCGAAGTCCGGAACTGACTGAGCATATCATATCATATCAACTAGCATGAACAAATATACTGCATACTGCATCGGGCCGTAGCCCGGAACACATAACATATAACACATAACACATAGATCCTGTCTGAGCCACGAAGGCATCAAACATGCCAACTACTACGTCGGACCGAAGTCCGGAAACTACTGCTAACTGGACGGGCCGACATTGTGGCCTTAGACCCGTCCCTACTAGAAGGAAACTCACCTCGTAAGCTAGCTGATGAGTGTGTGGCTCGGGAAGCTAACGGCTGCTGCTCCTGAATCTCCTCGGCTACAAATCCATAAACACACTCCATCAACAACTAACACTGCACTTGGGGTAAAATGACTCTTTTACCCTTGGTCAAAGTCAACTCTCTTTGGGCTGACTCGCCGAGTCGGGCTACCCAACTCGCCGAGTCCTAGTCTCACTTCTCATCTCTACACGTTGCTACTCGTCGAGTGTGGCATCGACTCGACGAGTACTCTCTTGATCCAAGAACTCAGACAATCTTCATCCGACTCGCCGAGTCGTATGAACAGACTCGACGAGTTGTTCTTGATCCCAAGAAGATTGCCTTGGACTCGCCGAGTTGTATGAACAAACTCGCCGAGTCCCTCCATTACTGAGTCTACTCTCAACTCACTGAGTCCACTCCCTGACTCACCTCGTCCACTCGACACTGATAAAACTGAAGGACTTGGGACTCGCGACCCAACTCGTCGAGTCGTTCTTCCGACTCGCCGAGTTGCCGCCATGCAACTGATTTTTACTCGATTTTGTTTGAATCCAATGCATACAATTGATAGATCTGAGTCCAATAAGCTGTTTTACCACGTAAAGTTTCCAACTTTACGTGCACAACCTCATGAATAAGGGAAATAAGGCTAAAAGATGCATAAAATGGGTAGATCTATGGTTAACATGCAATATAACTCCAAAAAGACAGTAGATCCGGGCTCTACAACACCCCAACATTCAGATCCATAGATATTTTGACTTAATAAGACGTTCATGCAAGTGCAAGGCTTGGAACAAGCATCAACTAGCTCTTAGGAGAGCTCTAATGGAAGTTTAAAGCATATAGCAAGATGGAACTCCGAAGATACCTCAATTAACTCTGATTTGGCCTTGGATCTTTGCACTCCAACACTTCTCCTTGCTTCTTTCTTCTTCTCCTTCTTCACACCTTCACAAAATGGCACCAAAACACATATAAGCTCTTCAAGGGAGGATTAGGGTTCTATCACTGTGTTCTCAGGGTGAGGGAGGCGAGGATGGGGGCTATAAGGTGGTATAAATAGTGGGCAACCCGGGGATTTAGGGTTTCACCCAGACGGATGGACTCGCCGAGTCCATATTATGGACTCGCCGAGTCCCCGGCTCACGCGTGCCCGCAGACGCGACCCTACTCGGCGAGTCAGGCCATGAACTCGCCGAGTCCCTCTTTCAAAACTCACTATAATTACCAATAAATCAACATACCGGGAACGGGTCGTTACATAATCTCTCTTCGACTTGCACCTCAACTTGGACATCTTCATGAACTTGTGTTTAAGTAACTTGCACCTCAAATGCAGTTAATTGAATTTATACTTGTTCTTGATCTTCATTTACAGTTACTTAGATAGCATGGTAAAAGATTGGTATGTACATGAAAACCTAAATTTTATGTACAATACAATTAAAATGAAAGAAGTTGAATACATTAGCATTTTGTTTCTTCCCTGTCTTCTTTACATTAAGTTTTTTAGGTCTTCCCATAGAAAAAGTTGCTTTATTGTGTAACATCCCAAAATTCATAACCAAAAATTTCTTTTTAATTGCATAATTATAAAAACAATAGTTAGAAAAACATCAATAATGTCATCCCATATCATAATGTGAAAACCAATATCTCAAATATCAAAACATGTCAAAAAGAAACAATTAGAAAAAAGCATCAAAGTACAACTCCCAAAGATATTGTGTGTGGAAAATCATAGTGTGATGCGTTGGGATCAGACTGGCTCATTTCCTTTCGAAGAAGAGGTACCTGTAACCAAAACTGAAAACCATAAGCACGAAGCTTAGTGAGTTCCCCCATCATACCACATACTATACTATATACACACTGCCTAGCATATTTGGGTGTTGACCTACCCCTTCAGTCTCTTTTAACCGGTAACTGCCTAGCATATCAGTCGCTGGCCTACCCCTTCGTTCCCTTTCAACCGATAACCGCCTAGCATATATGGGTGCTAGCCTACCCCTTCGTTCTCTTTCAATGGATTATGGGGACTATTACCCCTACCACTACCACATAACATCCTAGCATATACACATAAATCACATACTGTCTATCATACCTGGGTGTTGGCCTACCCCTTCGGTCCTTTCGATCGGTTATAGAGATTATTTCACCCCTACCACGATCACATAATATCATAGTATACTAGCATAAAAAGCACAATAGATAGTGACATATCAGAAAATTATCATAAAGACAATCATCTCTACTATAATCAGCTACTAGTGGGCCAACATTGGTGCCTTCGACCTACTTCTATAGGAAAGTAACTCACCTTGCAAAGCTAAATGAAAAATCTCACGGTATGATATCTCTAGCGGTAGCTCCAACGACTCCCCAAGATATCATTACAATAATAAAACTTAATATACACTAGTAATCCTTCTTAGGATAAAATAACCATTTTACCCCTGATCTAATTTGGCCAAATCCTAAGGCCCAACACCATAACATGAAAGGCCCAAATCTAAATTATCATCCTAAACCCACTAGTGGCCCAATTTTTGGAATTGGGCAAAACTCCTGAAATGGGCCTTATCGTAAGCCGAATATATTCTTAACCCAAAATAAATAATTTCGAATGGCCCAATATGGCCTAAAAGGCTTAATACCCTAAATCTTAGTTCTAAGCTCAGATGCCTTACTCTACAGTGGGCCATGAGGCCCAAAAATCCAGTCCCAAACTTCTAAGGCCCAAAACCCATATTTGCTACTCCGCATGCGTACGTGCGGTATACCTGGCATGTACGCCCAATGTATGCTTGCCTTTACCAAAAGCGGGAAGTTGACCCAAGCGCATGGGAGTCCCCGATCAACGCCTCATAGGTGTATGACGTGCGTACACCTTGTACGCCCTGCATACGCTCCGCCTAAAAAATCCTATAATTTTAATAATTATAACTTGAATAAAAACAATATCACACATAATAAATTTCGTACGTTACATATTGTGACCTGGTTACTTGCAAATGTTGCACTTCACCCCCCTTTCTAGTTTTGGAAACCTTCTTGGTGCCATTGGTAACTCTTGAAGCCTTTTTTTCCTGTGTTCTACCATCACTACAAGAAAAACATGATTTTGCTAGGGAAGGTCGCTATGGAACATATTTTTTTTGTTAAATCTGCAATGGATTGTGCTATGGAATAACATTCCATAGCAAGGTTACTACCACATTGTCTACAGATTTTATTTCCAGCAGCAAGAATAGGACTTGCTAGGGAAAATTCTACCGACTTCATATCCGTTGGTATTATGCTACCAATATTTCTATGGCAAAAACATTCATCGCAACTTTCCAAAGAAATTTATTACGAAATCACTTTCAGTTGTAATGCTACCGTATTGACCAATGACCCATATGTCATCCAGGGGTATTACCATCACACCCATGACCCATATATATATATATATACATATATATATACATATATATATACATATATATATATATATATATATATATATATATATATGTCGTCCATGGGTGTTACCATGACACAATAAGCAACTATCATAATTACCAATGTCGCATATGTCATCCATGGGTATTACCATGACACTATAAGAAACTACCATATTGACCAATGACCCATAAGTCATCAAGGGGTATTACCATGACATCCATGAACCATATGTCGTCCATGGGTGTTACCATGACAAAATAAACAACTACCATATTGACCAATGACCCATATGTCATCCATGAGTATTACCATGACACAATAAGAAACTACAATATTAACCAACGACCAATATATTATCCATGGGTATTACCATGACACTATAAGTAACTACCATATTGACCAATGACCTAAATGTCATCGATGGGTATTTACCATAAACACCCATGCATATATGTCATCCATGGGTATTACCATCACATCCATGACCCATATATATGTCGTCCATGGGTGTTACCATGACACAATAAGAAACTACCATATTAACCAATGACCCATATGTCATCCATGAGTATTACCATGATACTATCAGCAACTACCTTATTGACCAATGACCCATATGTCATCTATAAGTATTACCATGACACTATAAGCAACTACCATATTGACCAATGACCCATATGTCATTAATGGGCATTACCATGACCCTATAAGCAACTACCATATGGACCTATGACCCAAATGTCATCCATGGTTATTTACCATCACACCCATGCCCATATGTCGTCCATGGGTATTACCATCACACGCATGACCCATATGTCGTCCATGGGTGTTACCCTGACACAATAAGCAACCACCATATTGACCACTGACCCATATGTCATCAATGAGTATTACCATGACACTATAAGCAACTACCATATTCACCAATGACCAATATGTCATCCATGGGTATTACTATGACACTATAAGTACTATAAGTAACTACCACATGGCCCTTATGACCCAAATGTCATCCAAATGTATTCACCATCCCACCCATTCCCATATGTCGTTCATGGGTATTACCATCACACCCATGACCCATATATATGTCGTCCATAGGTGTTACCATGACACAATAAGCATCTACCATATTGACCATTGACCTATATGTCACCCATGAGTATCACCACGACACTATAAGCAATTACCATATTGACCAATGACCCATATGTCATCCATGGGTATTACCATGACACTATAAGCAACTACCACATGGACCTATGACTCAAATGTCATCCATGGGTATTTACCATCACACCCATGCCTATATGTCATCCATAGGTATTACCATCACACCCATAACCCATATGTCGTCCATGGGTGTTACCATGGCACAATGAGCAACTACCATATCGACCAATGACCCATATGTCATCCATGAGTATTACCATGGCACTATAAGCAACTACCATATTGACCAATGATCCATATGTCATCCATGGGTATTACCATGACACTATAAGAAACTACCACACGAACCTATGACCTAAATGTCATCCATGGGTATTTACCATCACACCCATTCCCATATGTTGTCTATAGGTATTACCATCACACCCATAATTCCTATGTCGTACATAGGTGTTACCATGACACAGTAAGCAACTACCATATTAACCAATAACCCATATGTCATCCATGAGTATTACCATGACACTATAAGCAACTACCATATTAACCAATGACCCATACATGTTTTATATATAAATTTTGGTTCAAACATAGCAAGATAATGATGTATAGTTTATTATTGCTTAATTCTCGTTTATAATTTTAAATTAAAATTATGAGATGATCACCTCGTTAGTCTATGTTCTTTCTTGAAGTTATATACCCTTTCTATCAAGTTGGAACTACTTTAAAAAAAATTAATTATTAAATATTTAGCGTTAATTTGTATAGTTTGAATTTTTGATTAGTAGAGCTTCAAAATATTTTGAAATTCCTTTCCCTCTAACCTACATACGTTAAGGCTGCATATTAGGGTAAGTTTACTGATTAGAAATAGGGTTTACAATTTATGTAATCATCTCTGACGACTAATTGATCGAAATCTTTGTTCATTACATTTGTGCACTGACTTTGGCGATATAGGTTGTCACTCATCTAAAATTTATTTTTATTTAATTTACTATTGTCATGATCATAATTTCTTGTTCTCCGATTATCTCCATGTATATTATCATCTTAAATTACAACTAAATTTGTTTTTATTGCATTAAACAGTATGCATGCATAGTAATGCCTTAATCTATAATATATTTTTATTGTATGATTGTTCTCGGATCATCAATAGTTTATCATCTTTACTACATTGGTATTGACTATACTTTTTTTTTTATTTTTAAGAAAGAAAGATGTCGAACTTGAAACCAAAATGAGCATCAGGTGCGAAGCCAATTAAATTCATTGCACCATAGGTTTTGAATCGCAATATGACTTCAACTACAAAATTCATAAGCAGAAAATTACAAGATGAAGAAATCATGTTCCTAATATCAACAACCACATCCAATGCTCCTATAACATCTAGCACCAAAACCCGTAAACCTAAATCATTAACACCAACCATGACTACCACTTCCTCAGCATCACTTACAACATCCACACTATCCTCAGCAAATGTTGGATTAGTGTCTAAGTCCATAACTATTTTGGTATGTACTTGACCCGATGGTGCATGATCCTTTTGGGTTGCCTTCACTAAAGCAACTTGATAGGATGAATTATGGAGAGAAAGGATTAAATATGATTTATTAATATATTATGGGAATAATATATTAAAGGAGAAATCATATTGTTTAATTAATATTAGTCAATAATTAATTGGTAATTAGTTTTGTGACTAAAAGAGATTAATTAAACTTAAGGGACTGGAGTTGTAATTATAAGATAATTACAATTTGGGCATGGATTGCCTTATGTTATAAGGTGGACGAATTCTATGGGGGAAGCCCATATGAAATCGTCCAAGGCCTTAAGGAAAGGGCTCCATGGGTTACTTAGGGCTTAAGCATCCAAATTAGGGTTTCCTTGTTAGATAACCCTAATTGCCTCACTATATATAGATCCCTTAAGGACCAAAAACGTGGCTAAGCTTCTTGCTAGGGTTTCACACGAGTTTTGGTAGCCTCCATCCTCTCTTCTCCTCATCCTCTTGCTTATGGTGTTTGTGAACCATTAGAGGAGTGACACTTGTGACTCTAAGCCTTCCAAAGTCAATATAAGGAGATTTGGGATTTTTATTGCTACATAACAATCAAGGTAACATTATAAACCTATTCTCTTGTTAATATGATTAATTGAATGCTAGAATTAGGGTTTATAGTCTTGGGTAACTTGCATGTACAATAGAGAAACCTAGATCCAAGCATTAGGGTTTGTATGAGCACATAGGATGTTCTTAGGACCAAAACCCATCAGCAAATACATCCAAAAGTTCAGCAACTGGAATAATACAATCCTTAAAACCTACATCAACAACCAAAACTTCAGCACCTACATCATCTAAACCATCCTGAACACCGACATCCACTACCACATCATCAACACCTATATCTACTACCACAACTTCAAAACCTTCATCGATACTACTATCCTTAACAACTACAATAACTACCATATCCTCCTTAAGTAAAGGAACTACCACATCCTCAACATATACATCTATCCCAACACCTACCCCATAATATACCCCATCAACAACACCTATCCAAGAATCTACCACATCACCAACACGACCAACCATGAATGGATTTGTTGTGGAAAATATAGAAGGCGAAAACAATTCCTCTAAAGATTATGGACCAGATGGACACTTAACTATTCATGTTTGGAAAAAAACGTGAGTTACCAATCATATATTACAACTTTTTCTATGTATAACCTTTTGGTATACACGTACATATCAATTCAAAACTAAATTGATCACATGTCATGCCATCGGGCCCCTATACACACTTTATTAGTCGGTCCTTTTTACAAAGAGTAGATCCACAAGGGTACACTTGGGGAAAAGTAACCAAAGAAATGTGCAAATTATATTGGGCAGAGTTCCAGGTTAACTATATGTGATAAATTGTTTCTTGGTAAACATTTACATTTCAACTTATGTTTATATTGTTAATGTGTAGAAATAATGTTGTTGGGAAGAAACAATAGAGTCGGTGGTGAGGCAAGCTTAGGCAAGTAAAGCGGCACAAAGTTATGGACAATATCTCTACAACATGTGGAGCCCACAAAGAAACCCACATGCCTTTAAACTAGCTCATATTGCAAATGAAGTCTGGAACTCCTGGCAATTAAAATGGAATACAGATGAATACAAGCTAAAATCTGAGCAGAACAAGAAAAATCGGCGTAATGGTATGGCTGATGGAGTAGCACAACCTACCCATAACGTTGGATCGACAAGTCATTTGAAGATAGCTTTTGATTTGACAATTTTTTTAAGGTACATCAATGTTTATGTTTATCTATATATTTGACATTTTATGGTATTTATAGAGAAGAGGAAATTAGGACGTGATCCACTTCACAGTGATTTGTTCCTGTATACACACACGAAGAATCACGATGGAGTCACTTCACAAATGAAAAAGATAGACAAATTCATGTAATATTCATTATAGTGCAATTAAATTTTATATTGTAGCTAGTCTATAATGTCATTCATAACTTTGATATCTTTTAACTTATATTAATTTTATTTTGTAGGCGGCCTATACAGAAAAATGGGAAGAGTTGGGAGCTAAAGGTGCTGAATTTGAAGAGGACAAGCTATTTTATGATGTTGTTGGTGGTCATGACAAAAAACGAAGACTTTATGGATTAGGCTCTTTTGGAAAGTCGGTTCCTAATATTAATGGTAAAACGGATGTATCTTACGTTCCGGAAAAAAATGATAAAATAGAAGAAACGAGGGAGCTTGTTGCTAAACAAAATGAGAAAAACAAAGAGCTTAAACAAATAATGAAGGCTTGAGAAGAACAAAACACCGCAAGAGTCGGGCAACTTGAAAAACAACTTAAAACTGCAATGGATCTTACTAATGTCATTATAAAACAACACTAATAGGTCATAAATTGTTGATATCTTTATTGCAAAGTATTTATTTTATATTGGGCACTTTCCATTTTTCATGTAATAAATAATTATTGTATTCGTTTTTGATATAATGTAATTTGATTTTTTTTTTGTTATTTTTGTTTTTCATATATTACTACAAAACAATTTGGATTTACTTTATAAATCAATTATCCATTCGTCCATATAAAAACTTTGATACATAATATGATATATAATATATACACCACGAAAATTGCTAGGGATTATCCACCACGGAATTCGCTAGGAAGTAATCAAACGGAAGTTGCTAGGGATTCATCACCACTAAATTTGCTAGGGATCCATGACCATGGAATTTGCTAAGGATTCATCACCACATAATTTGATAGGGAATCACCACCACAGAATTTACTAGGGAATCACCACCATGAAATTTAATATGGATTCACCACCATGGAATTCGCTAGGCAATCATCACAATGGATTTTGCTAGGGATTAACTACAACGAAATTTGTGATGGAAGAACTACCACGAAATTTGTAATGAAATCCTACTGTGGAATACACGACGGAATACCATCTACCACGGATTTCATTACGTTGTCACAATTGCAACGAAATGATTGTTTCCATAGCAAACGCTCGCTACGGGATTTTTTAGGACAGAAATCGGTTGTCGCAAATTCCGTCGGTATTCGTCATTTGCAATGAAATTTCAACTTTTCGCAATGGAATCCTTCCCTAGAAAAATCACATTTTTGTGTAGTGCATTATTTTTTATGTGGCGTCCCTCTTTCTTTTAACAATTGGCATTCCATACATCGTTTTATTCATAGGGGGTAAAGTTGGTGTGTATTTAGTTTCTAGCCACATGTTATACCCATTTATCCTTGCAATTCTATACCTATGTGATTTCATGTAGGTATTGTTATTAAATATTTTGTCCACATAATCCTCCATATTCCTATTGAGATACACTACACTAGCAACAGAATGGGCATAACCATCTATTGAGTTGCCATAAACTACATGAGCAAGTTCACTTCTCTAGATCAACCTCATATGCATCTTCAATTCCTCTCACCTCACACTGATTCAAGTCACTTGATAATGTAGTGTAATTTCTCAAATTGACCTTTTTTGAATAGCTTGCTTATTTCTAAGCATACTTGATTTCCCTATGCTTGTCCCTTCAACTTTAACTTGTATAATATTCCATCATATACATTCTTAATTTCTCTAACATTGTGATAAGAGGCATTTTTTTTCTAGCATCCACTATGAGACTATTGAAGCTTTCCAATATAGCATTCTCTACAGTAATACAAGATCTTCCAATTGTGTATAACGCCAATGACTAAGTCTTCGGGTCTTTGTCCATCAGGTACTTTTGATCATCTGGATTTATCATCACAAACTCTCTCATTATAGTTTTGAATAATTTTTTAGTTGTTGATAAGACAGATCTCCAAAATAAGGTATCGTAGTGGGCACCACTATACATTTTCTACAAATTTTGAATGATGTGTCTACCATATTATCTGTGTTCTGAAATGGGTAGCATCTCTTTCACAGCTTCTATCAAACCCTATAACAACAAACCTTAGTAAGATTAGATACCAACAAACAAAGCAAAGATAATCAATAATATTATAATAAAAATTATTTAATTCGGTACTTTTGTGTTTGGATTTAACAATTCATTTTTGTTGGAAGTTGGAACAACTTTTAGATATCCTCTTGCATACCTTTTAGATGATGAAAAATATTCTTGTTGGTAATTTTGAAATTACCATCATTTTTAGATGATAATAAATATAATAAAAATTTATAAAGTTTCATGATAAATATTATAATTTTAAGTGTTTACGAAGATGATATGAGAAAAAATATGAATATATATTTGATTTCTTCTTTGTTTTAATTATCCAAAGTATAATTTTTTTATTTAACCATTAAAATTTGAATTTTTTTTATGTGGATATATAAAACTTTAAATTTCTATAAAAACTCTTATGGTTTGGAATTTGTTCAAATTAAAAAAATAAATTTCTTTATACTTCAATCATTATAGTTTGGAATTAAAAATAAATAAATAAATAAACAGACTTAACCAGAAAACTATTCTATGAATTGATTTTTGTAATTTGTTCTGGATCCTCTTTAAACAAAGTTTCAAATAGTTGAATCAAAAATTCAACCTATACAGAGATCATAAAATGGAATCTTAAACACACCTTATTATTTAATTATTAAACAATCAAATAATCATAATAACTCTGTTTATTAAACATATAAAGTGATTATCATTATTTGTAATCTTATTCTTATCCTTTTGATATATCCAATACCCAAATGCCGCTTCACCAAGCTGATATGGCTAGTTTCCAAATGCCAAAGACCCTGGTCAGCTTTTCATTTTCGTCCCCTCCATTATTTGTAGGTCACAAGGGTCCACCCAGCTCGATATTATCTTACCTTTTCCATATCTATGTATGTTTTTATATGCTTTAAAATACTATACTTTGATTTCGATAGTATAATAAATTTTAATATAATTAATTATACGATATGAAGATATGAGATATGTCTAAGTTCACAACAAAATAGACAACTTTGTTGGTTATTATTTATAAACTAACACAACTGTGAGGTTGGTGGGTGTGGCTTCGGCAAGGGATTTGGCATGCTCAGCGAGCATCTGGCCGAGCCCTCGGCATACCGAGATTAGCTCAGCAACTCAACGGAAATAAGTCGATGAGAGAGAGAGAGAGAGAGAGAGAGAGAGAGAGAGAGAGTAAGAGTATGAGGTTTGGGTTTGAATCTGCAGAAAAAAATCATTATCGTTGAAGGAAGAAGATAACCAGACTTATATAACCTACCCCAAAGTTTCGTGTAATGACAGATCCTACCCTAAACTTGAAATATCTTTTCAAAATCGACTTCAGGAAATTACACGATACCCCATAAACTTATAAAACCTATTTATATTAAATAATCAATTTATTTATAATAATAATAATAATAATAATAATAATAATAATAATAATAATAATAATAATAATTATTATTATTATTATTATTATTAGTTTAACCCTTTTAATTATTTTAAAAAAATGACATGATAAGTATGACAACTCATACCATATAAATAGCAAAAATTAGAAAAAGTGTGACAAATCCTAGGTAGTAGACCGTGACAAGTGTAGTACCACACACCCACCAACCAAACATACATTCTTGAGGGAATTAAGAATATGAAGATGCAAAGCAATTGGCCCAACCCAAATCTGTTGTGCTATAGGCAATATCATGAGTGTGAATAATAAGGGCGACCGTCTAGAGCTTATTTTGTAAATGGGCTATATTTTTATAGGGAAATCTTCATAAAGTCCTAATATTATATGTTAGTTTACGATTTAGTCCAAAATTAAATTTTGATTACAAAAAAGGCAGTTTACTGGTTAAAACTTCGAAATAACCCTTCGTGGCCGGTTTCATAGATTTAGCCGGTATCTTGTCTTTTTTCGTTAATTGATCCAAAAATTGGGGCTTTTTCATTATTTTTTACCAATAAACCAAAATATTTGGATTTTTCTGAAGATTACCTTTACAATAATATATATATATATATATATATATATATATATATATATATATATATATATATATATATATAATGATCTAAGTTAATATGTACCATTCCCCGTCTTCTTTCTTACTCTCTTTCTAGGTTCACCGTATGTTTTCATCGTCAAACCCAACAACAAAAATCTCACTCACAAGTATCGTTAACTCCATCGATTTTCCAAAGTCATCCATTCACAACTATACGATCATCTTTCAATCTTTAAATGAAGAAAGGAGAAAAATCTGTGTTGATTACGTGGATGCTCTTATTACCTAACCATGACTTAAACCATGGTTCCAACACTCGGATATTCCTATTACCTAACCATGACTTGAACCCTATTTCGAAACCATACACTAATGACATTGTCCATAGTGTTGTTAGCAACAAAAGACGAATCTCACATGGTTAAACCATTGATACATTGGATCAAGTCTTACTTGACCCTTTTTGCCTTACAAAAGGGCTTGAAAACTATGAAGAATGAACCATCGAGCTTACAAAACTCAACATGGGTAAAAAAACTCAACTCGATATTATGTACTGAAAACCATGAAGAATGTTAACTGTAATTGTAAAAAAAAGTCAACGAGCTATCCATTATAATCTATTAAACTATTAATTTGGTATATCTACAAGCTATAAATCAATAAGATTATGTTCTGATCTTTATCAAAAGGTTTATTATTTATTGGTTTTTTTCTTGCCAAAAACCAATGCATTCTGGAAGCCCCAAATAGACTATAATGTAATAACGACAATTATTGTGATATTACATTTTAGTCTTAATGACAATTGGTGTGATATTACAACAATTGCCATTATTACATTTTCGTCTATTTGGGGCTTCCATAATGCTTTACTTTTTGGCAACAAAAAAACCAATAAATGATGAACTTTTTGATAAAGATCGAAACACAATCTTATTAATGGATAGCTCATAGATATACCAAATTAATAGTTTAATAGTTTATGATGTATAACTCGTTGATTTGTTTTTTACAATTACATTTAATATTCTTCATAGTTTTCAATACATAATAGCGAGTTGAGTTTCTTACCCATGTTTAGGCTTTTAAGCTCGATGGCTCATTATTCATGGTTTTCAAGCTCTTTTATAAGGAAACAAGAGTCAAGTAAGACTTGAGCCAAGGTATCAATAGTTGAACCATGTGGGATTCATCTTCTGTTGTTAATAACACTATAAACAACGCCATTAATGTATGGGTTCGAGTCACGGTTAGGTAATAGGAACATCCGAGTGTTGGATCCATGGTTTAAGTCATGGTTAGGTAATATGGACATTCACGTAATCAACAAGGATTTTCTCATTTCTGCATTTGGAGATTGAAAGATGATCATAGAGTTGTGAATGGATGATTTTAGAAAATCAATGGAGTTAACGAAGCTTGTGAGTGAGATTTTTATTGTTGGGTTTGCAGACGACGATAAAAACACATTGTGAACCTAAAAAGAGTGCAAGAAGAAAATAGAGAATGGTAAATATTAACTTAGATCATATAATATATTTTAGTTAAAAGATAATCTTCAGAAAAGTCCAAATATTTTGTTTTTTTAAGCCCAATGGTTCATTCTTCATGCTTTTCAAGCTCTTTTGTAAGGAAACAATGGTCATGTAAGACTTGAGCCAATGTATTAGTGGTTGAACCATGTGGGATTCGTCTTCTATTGTTAAAAGCACTATGGATAACGCCATTAATGTATGGGTTCGAGTCATGGTTAGGTTATAGTAACATCCGAGTGTTGGAACCATGGTTTAAGTCATGGTTAGGTAATAAGGACATCAACGTAAAAACAAGGATTTTCTCCTTTCTTTATTTAGATATTGAAAGATGATCGTAGAGTTGTGAATGTATGATTTTAGCAAATTGATGGAGTTAATTATGCTTGTGTGTGATATTTTTGTTGTTGGGATTAAAGATGATGATAAAAGCACACGACGAGCCTAGAAATAGCGCAAGAAGAAGATGGAGAATGGTACATATTGACTTAGATCATATAAGATATTTTAGTTAAAAGTTAATCTTCATAAAAGTCCAAATATTTTGATTTATTGGTAAAAAATAATGAAAAAGCCCTAAAATTTTGATTAATTAATGAACAAGCCCCAAAATTTGGATCAATTAACAAAAAAAATATCAAAAATGACAAGATACCGGCTAAATCTGTGAAACCAGCCACGAAGGGTTATTCGCAATGTTTAGCCGATAATCTATCCTTTTTTATGAACAAAATTTAATTTGGGACTAAATCGTAAACTGACCTAAAATATTAGGATTTTATTGTAAAGTTCCCTTTTTTAAAAACTATATATATATATATATATATATATATATATATATATATATATATATATATATATATATATATATATATATATAATCAAAAATGTTATACTTAGAATGTAGTATAAATAATTTTATTTCAATTATTAAGTTATTATAAAAAAAAACTTTATGAAATTTCTGTATTTTAAGGGTCTTTTTTCTCTCTCGTCCTGGCTCAAAATATGTTTGGAACGACCCTAGTTAGAATAGTAGGAAGTGTAGTAACCAACAAACCTCTTTAATATTATGTAACGACCCAATTTTCACGTCCGAAAATTTCATTTTGAAAACATTACTTTAGAAAACATTAACAATTAAAAACATTGTTTGATCAAACCATAACACAACGTAAACCATGTCTAAAAGCCAAACCATACAACCCATCAAAATATCAGAGTACAAATCCCAGTGAATCTCGTAAATGCGGAAACCAGAGTGTGTGCATGATGTGCCGCTACCGCGCCAGCTCCTTCCCCTTCGAAGAAGAGGTACCTAAAACCAAAACTGTAAAATGTAAGCACGAAGCTTAGTGAGTTCCCCCATCGTACCACATACCATACAAACACATAACATACATACTGCCAAACTATTCTGGGGTGTCTGACTACCCGGTACGGCCATTCTGGGGTGCCGACCTACCCGTGTCAAGCCATTCTGGGGTGCTGACTACCCATGTCAAGCCATTCTGGGGTGCTGACTACCCATCGGTCCTAACAACCGATCCTCGGGGACTGGTCCCCTCCCACTACCTCTATCGCATAACATAACAGGCCAGCGTACAAACATATCATCACATACTGTCAGACATTTCTGGGGTGTCTGACTACCCTTCGGTCCTAACAACTGAACTCTACTACTATCACATACAACGTATCATGCTAGCATATAACATATTAGGTAGTAGTAAACCTAGATGATATCACAAAGACAATCATCTATCATACATCTCCTACTGGTGGGCCGGCATTGTGGCCTTAGACCCACCGCTACTAGAAGGTAACTCACCTCAAAGTAGCTGCTGAACTGATCGGGAACTGACTGACTGCTGTTGCTGCTGCTCCGAAAATCCTCCGGCTGCAATTCCCACAACATACTCAATCAAACACTGCTAACTGTCCTTTGGGTAAAATGACCATTTTACCCCAGGTCTAGCCCTATGCCAAAGTCAGAGTCAACTTTCAATTGACCCGACTCGCCGAGTTGGCTCTCCAACTCGCCGAGTTCCTATCCAGACGATTGTCCTGATTCCCTGTTTCTACTCGTCGAGTTAGGCTATGACTCGACGAGTTCTTCTTCTAAACTAACATTCAAGTCCTTCATCCTACTCGTCGAGTTCATCTTCATCCGATGAACACTTATGCGGAGACTCGCCGAGTTGTATGAACAACTCGCCGAGTCTGTTCTTGATCTAAGGAGATTGCCTTGAACTCGCCGAGTCAGGGAATCGACTCGCCGAGTTCCTCCATAGATGAGTTCAGCTTCCAACTCACTGAGTCACACCCCGTGACTCACTGCACACTCGACACTACGAAAAGGGGACAAATTCGGAGACTTGCGAGCAGACTCGCCGAGTCACATGAACGACTCGCCGAGTCGTTGCCATGCACCTACAAAATACACAGATTTGCTCGATTCCAGTCCATGCCATTCATAGATCTGGGCTTCTAGGGCATGGATTACACGTAAAGTTTCCAAATTTACGTGTAGATAATCACCAATGAAGGTTTTAGGGCTCAAAGTGCACCAAAAGGGGTAGATCTAGGGCTTTCATGCAATATGACCCCATAAAGGCATTAGATCCAAGCTCCAGGGACTAAAGCATGCCTAGATCTAGAGGCTAACAACTTATTACAACCCACAATGCACAAACAAGCTTGGGGAATGGCTCAAGAAGGACTTTCATGAAGCTAAAAGAGACTACAAGCTTGAAAACAGAGGGGAAACAAGCTATACCTCAAGGAAAACGTTGAGATGACACAAAGATGCCTGACCTCCTTCTCCTCTTCTTGATCTACTCTTCTTTCTCCTCAAAATCTTCAAGAACACACCAAAACACTTTAATCTCTCAAGGAATAAGGGTATAAATGATGTTGGGAGCTCTGAGGGTGAATGGGGGCGAGCTTGGGGCGGAAATGAGGGTTTAAATAGGGTGCAAACCCTTGAAATTACACCAAAACACTTTAATCTCTCAAGGAATAAGGGTATAAATGATGTTGGGAGCTCTGAGGGTGAATGGGGGCGAGCTTGGGGCGGAAATGAGGGTTTAAATAGGGTGCAAACCCTTGAAATTTAGGGTTTCATCCAACAGCGGTGACTCGCCGAGTCCAGGATATGGAATCGCCGAGTCGCCAACTTAAACGTGTCCCGGGTCCCGTCCCTACTCGGCGAGTCGGATCTATGACTCACCGAGTCCAAGGCTAAAAATGGAAAATACTCAAATAAGATTTACATACCAGGAACCAGGTGCTACAAGAACGTCCAAATCTGACTTCATATGAGGAAGTGATGATTTTTCTAAGTTTTAGCGGAGCAAAAGACAGCTAAATACTCGAATTTAAGATCGAGCGATATTTAGCCGACACAACCTAAACGAGAATTGAAGGTCTCGTCAATAGTAGTACAACGGTAAAAAGACTGACGAAAACGGACGTCGGATGAAGAAGTTATGAATTTTTAACGGATTTTTCTGTCCCGATCTGTTAAAAATAATAATATTAAAATTAAATTCAAAATTAGCCGACGAAGTCTAAACGAAAGTTGTAGAATATATTCCCGCCTATGCGTGCATATAAAGAACGTCAAAAACAAAGCTCGTATGCGAAAGTTATGAATTTTAGACGTTTTGGGTGCAATTTTCGAAAAATTCGCATGAATAGGAGTCGGCCACGTCACCCTTCTCGCGAAACCGCCTCGTGGCCGAAGCTGCTGCATCACCGAGTCGTGGCCAATTCCGGATCTGACGCATGTCACAATCTCCTCGAACCAAAGTCTCGGCCAATCAGAGGCTGCCTCGTACCCTTCGCGTGTCCGAGTCTCGCAGGGGCCACGTCCGAGCCTCGCACGAGCAGCATGGCCTTCGCACCTGCTGCCACCTGCCCTCTCTACTGTCGCGCGCTTCGCTCTCTCGCTGCCACGTCTCCCCTCCGTGTCCGATCCTCGCAGCCACTACGTGGAGCCTTCTTAGCCGATCAGTCCTCGGTCTCGCACCCTATAAATAGGGGGGTTACGAGATCTCCCAGGTACTTTTGGAAAATTGACATTTTTCACCCAAAAACTTATTATTTGACTATTTTGACTTCCCCCGAAGCCCCGATATCATTTTTAAAGACCGGAATACGTCCCGAAGTGCCCAAAGAGCTAGAAAATTTTATCTTTTCGGTTTTGAAGCTCCAACCCTCACAGAGCCCGATTTCTCAATAAAACTCCCGGTTTTATCAGGAACGATCATTTTAAGGAACGAATTGCTGCCCGATTATCATCAAATCAAGTGATTGTATAGTCACTTTCATCTTACACATAGATATGAAGTATTTTCTATAAAATACGTGTTATGTGTAATTATATTGATTGTTTATTTGAGATGACTGTTGAATAAATGTTTTATACAAGTTATAAATTGTATATGTATTTTATCTACAAATATGTTGGGTAAACCATGGGTAGACGAAATAGTTGATGTGTGTTAAAATGATGAGAGGCCTCGATGTTGTTGTTGTTCCAGTCATCTAGCGGAGTATGGATGACGACCACGGACTCTTCTAGACAGTCTAGTGGAACGCTAGCAGGCTCGCAACCTGTAGGTGTTTGTGGACTTGATGTTTACCGGTGTAGTCCACCCCCCTCATGGTTGCCTTACAGACATATATGGCTGAGGAATCCCCTTAGCAGTAAAGTCCATCCCGATGATAAAATTCTTAGACTAGGTCCCTTGTATAGGTGTTTAGGGACGTAATGTGAGGATAACGAGAATGGGTAATCAGGGTTATTGTTGGTTTGATAAAATTAATACATTTATTGTTGATCGATGAAATTAATAAATTTATTATTATTTGTGGGTTGAAAACCCTATATGCTCACCAGGCTCCCAATCCTGACCCTCTCAGCTTTCTGTTTTACAGGTAGTGGACCCAGAGCACAATTCGGATGATGATGAGGGATTTTTGGATTATAGGCCAGTAGTTGTAAATAAC
This sequence comes from Lactuca saligna, assembly GCF_052625555.1. NCBI lineage: Eukaryota > Viridiplantae > Streptophyta > Magnoliopsida > Asterales > Asteraceae > Lactuca > Lactuca saligna. Next base: position 51,756,981 of record NC_136417.1, read on the forward strand.
TGTTGTAAGGCTTATAATGTACTGTTTATGCTTTTGGTCTGTATCGAACATGACATCCTGAGTCTTTTTAATGAAATACATTTCTATGGAAATGCTTTGATAAAATTTTATCATACTTTTATTTTGGGAACAAATTCTGCAACACTTTTATGTAAAATATTACTCTGATTTTCAAACAAGCATAAACAAAATCGATCTTTTCTGGCCGTGAAATTGGGGATGTCACAGTAAACCTTCTTTAAGATGTGTCACTCAAATTTCAATCTTGGAGTATTACTCTAAGACTTGTTTTGGAATGAAGTATGACTCATCTTCTTGATTTAACCATTTCAACAATTCATGACTCCTCTTCTTAACCATAAGAATGCACTAAGATGTACTTAGAGGATGAATTGTGATATGGTCTCATAATCATTAAGATGATCATAAAACATGATACTAAAGTACTCTCCCATCTTTTCAGATTTGAGAAACTTTTATCCTTCTGCCTGATTTTGATTCTTCTCATTCGTTCCGCCATACGTAGAAACTTTTCCAACGTTTCAGAATTATACTTAAACTTGTAAGTATAACCATATTTACTAAGTTTTAGTAAATCATGATGAATAGTCCTATCGATCTTTTGTGGTGGACTTGACCAGTGCACAAGAATGTGTACTCGATCCCTTTAGTCCTTCGCTTGACTCACATATACATGTGAACAAGGAATTAGTCTTAATTTTCCAAAGATGAAAATTCTCACACAACATACTATACAACTTGCATGATTCTAAGTTTCAGTCTAATTCAAAACTTGGGTGATGAGAATCTTTCCTTATTTGGTAAATTTAGACACTCCCACAAATGAAAGAATCAAATTCATATTTCCATTATTACTAGAAACATACAAATATCAATTTTTCTTTAAAAGCCATTGCAAGGAGATATAAATTAAAATAAAATCAAAATTTTATTTATTTATAAAATGTGGAAAAACTTTTCCCTTACAATGCAACTTTAAATGAAAACTATGATATCACATATTTTCTAGCAAACTATCATGACTCCTAAGTAGTAGCTCAAGAATCCGATATTCAAACCATGCGATTGAAATCCATCTTCGCAATCAGATTCAACATACTCTTTCTTTAAGTTTCCTTCCCTTTGCTTGATCCTGCCATACATCCGAATGTATTAAGAACCTTCAAATAGGAGTTTAAAAGAGTTAGATAGTGGACATACCTGAAGCAGAGTCAAACGTTTTGACTTGACCTTCTGTCAGATCTTTCAGGTAGTTAGGGCAGCTTCGCAACCAATTCCCCTTCCTTTTGGCAATAGAAACATATGGACTCTTTTGTAATGTTACATGGGACAATGTCAGACTTAGCCTTTCTGTTTACCATTTAGTCAACCGAGTTGACTGTGACCGATCCTTTTCCATTCGGAAGAGAAGGCTTTTCATAATATCAATGTTACCATTGGCAAGGTCCATGGAAGTTTAGGAAGTTGATCTTCTAATCAAATTTGGTTTACTAGTCCTCTAAATCATTGCTGATTCAGCAGCACCAAGCAAATAGATAAGATCATTAAGGGTCATGTCATAGTCTGTTTCATAGTAGTTCCAAAGGTACTTACTATGTGACTTAGAAAGTGATTGAACATCCAACTTTCTCAAGACTTTGACACCTTACTCTCTCGGCTTGTCAATATGTGACTTCATCTCCATGATGTGATCACACATAGACCTTGCTTTCCAATAGGAATTTAGTGACCTTGAACTATTCAAGAACTTGTGGGTTAGGGAGAATAATTGGAGGAGGTGGAGGAAGAGAAGTATGATTTCCATTAGCCAACCACGGAACATCATCTTCATTAGGAAAGCTTGTTCCAAGGAATTTGGGATGATCATAGATGTCTAAACCAGACATCTAATATGGGAGATACTCAAGTTAGTTAATTTAAAGTCCTTAATATAACACCTAATTAGAAATATTAAGGCTAGGACCCAACACAATATTTTATAACTTGGAAGAGGGATGCTGTAATCCAAGCTATAAAATATTTGAAGGTAGGCGAATGACAATTCACCAATTTCCACCATGAAAAATGAAATAGGTATTAGGTTTTAATTGGTTTGAAACTCCTAGATCTTTTAAGATTCAATGAATTATTCAATGGCGTGTTTAAATCTCGATTGTGCCCTCTTAAGTTTGTGACTGGGATGACAAGGATCACAAACAAGGTGTGAATAACCATGCAAATTGACTTGGTACCCTTAATATTTATCACCTAATCGATGTGCCAATTACCCACACATGCTTCACCGATCTATGATAATCATTAAGTACCCCTTTGCCACCCTTACTAGTCTATGTTAGTGTGCCGGTTACCCACACACGCTCCACCAACGACTTGGTAAGGTACAAAGTGTAATTTCATGGGTTAGCACCAATTTTACATTTTCCTAAGTAACTAAGATTAGGAATTCATAAGTGTTTAGTTACTTAGTATTTATCATTAATACTTTTAATGAAGGGAGAATTATAGTCTTGTCAAAACCGTTCGGCTAACGACCCTCCACGAGTCAAGGAAGCGGTGGGTGAGAGTGGACACCCATTAAACTGCCATTTTATAGGCAGTAACCTTATACCCCCCCCCCCCCCTTATAGACCGACTTCGTGAATGAGGCCTACTAATGGTAAGATTTACTTTGTTCTTATACACACACACACACACACACATATATATATATATATATATATATATATAACTATTAACTATTAATAATATAATAGTATAAGGGTTGAATTTTAACTTTTAAAACTCTAACGGATTAACTTGGAATTAAAGTATCCATGAGGGAAACTTTAAGAATTTCAAAACTTGAGGGCAAGTTTTGAACAATTCAAAAACTTTTAAATTCTATAACTTATGTGTTTAAAGTAGTTTTAATGAAAAAAATTTCAAGTTTCATAGCTTGAGGACAAGTTATGGAAGACTTTAAAACATTTAAAAATGAGACTCTCCATTTTTCATAACTTATGGAAATCATATGAGTTTTTAAGAATCATAAATGTTATTTTTCAAATAACTTGAGGACAAGTTGCAAAAAAACATTTTATGAATAACTTTTGGATCAATTTGGATTGAAAACACATTATCACATAACTTTTCTATTAATCTAAGCTAACTCATAAGAACAAGATAATTCAAATCAAACATTTTCATGTAATTAGCCTAATCCTTAAAGTAATACAAAAAATGAATATACTGACAATTATCTTTGAAATTGGATTAGCATTAACATTACCACATCAAAAACAAGTTTATAAGTTCAAAAACAGCTTAGGGTAATGTTCCTAGTCCAATTACAGCCAAAAAACTCGAAAATATGTTGTCAGGGAGTCCAACTAGTTGAATGCATGAACCAACTCGACGATTTGGATGGTTTTACTCATGGACCCTTTATAGACTCGGCGAGTCTGCTGTCGAAACAACAAAAAATCCGATTTTTTAGCAGTTTTCAGTAAGTATAACATGAAAACAGGCCTAGGCTCTGATACCACTATTGGGTTTTGAGCATTCTAACACTCTTATGGTGTACATGCAACCCTAAATATCTTGGATCTATGTTTTCTCTATTATACATGCAAACTTGAACTTTCCCAGGTATGGCCCTAACTAGCATACAATCATAAGTACTAGTATAACAAAACTAGATATAATACATACCTTTTTAATGTAGCTTGATTCCATGGAGCTCAAGAGCCTAGTGCCCCAAGTGTGACACCTCAAATGGTTCACACAACATCACCAACATTTGGAATAACCATGAGAAGAGATACATGGACTTTATAAATCGGCTTGCCCTATTGTGTGTACACTAGTGCCAATTTCACCAACCAATGGGGTCTTTATATAGTGTGGATATTAAGGTTACACCACGTAACTCATGACTTTACCCATTCCTTATGCTTCATGGGTTTAACCTCCATGGAGTATCCATGGATCACCACATGGGTTAAACCCAACATAAGGAATCATGGATCATAAGCCCACATCACTAAATTAATTCCAAATTAATTCTTGATCAATACTAATTAAATAATATGATTTCATATTAATATATTAGAAATTATAATATATTAATATGTCATAAATGTCCTATTCTCACAAAAGGTCTACCCAAATCTTCCTATGCCATGCAACCCAAATGGACCATGCCGGGTCGGGTCAAGTATATACCAATTATAGTTATGGACTTAGATGCTAATCCAACAAGTAGTCCCTAGGTAAATCCGGTAATGCAAACTAGAACTATCACTAATCCCAAGGAATGCCAATAGTTCTATAAAATAAGGATTAGCCAAGCAGGACAGTTAGGATGTAGGATCATTTTGGCATATAGTTTTTCTGAAATCCAACAACCAAGCCAACATGACCATTCTAGACACCTATCCTGTAAGTAGATTGATAAGTATTATTAATGGGATTTCTAACAAATCTTTATTTACGTATTCTTAACAACAACTATGAATATAAATACAAGTTGCACTTATAGTGTAACATCCAAAGTTTTGAGGTACTTTATATATATAGTTTTTCATGTTTAAGGTCGCCAAGACATGGTGAAGGACCAACTTGACATGGAGAGTCTGGAATAAAATGTGTGTTTCATTTTATTGGCCACGGCGTGGCAGTCGTCTGATGGAAAACTCTAATTTTTCGGGTTTGCTCCCTATTTAAAAGAATGAGGAGGATAGGGTTAGCCTATCCCCAGCCTCCTCAAGCCTTGAGGAAACCCTAATGTTTTTCTCCATTGTTGAAGCTCCTTTTGGTGCTTTTGGAAGCTATTGAAGGAAGAAGGAGGAAGTAGTGAGCTAAAGATCTAGCAAGCAATTTCAATTCTTCACAATGGCATTCTTCTGGACCTTTGTAAGTGTCCTATACTCAATTTTTATCATGTTAGGTTGCTATTTCATGAGCTTTGCCCCATAATCTTCTTGTTCTGGTTAGTTAGAATGATGGGATCTCATAATCCTTGGGACATTTGGTGTAGTTTATTTCTTGGATGTAAAGTTTGGTTGTATTTTGTCTTGGATCTGATGTTTGGTTGTATTTTGATGTCACACATGAGACTTAGGTGATAAACTCTCATTTTGACCTAACATGGGTTCAATACATGAATTGGACATGCATGTCTATAATGCACCAAGTTTTATGTTGGTTTTAGTGTTAGAAACACTTATAGAAAAGATTGACTTAGGACTTGAAGGAATAAGTGCTTAATGGTTCAGTATATGCCTTGTGGAACCTAGGGTTTGAGTTTAGAACGTTTTTGGATGGTCCTAATGGGTAAAGTTAGAAACTTTATCCTTTTAGACCATGTTTTAGACTAGATATGAGCCTTGAAGCCCATGGGGTTGAAGAAACAGCTTAATCCATTAAGTTGTTTGGAACCCAGTTCCTACAATGTGGCATCAGATTGCCACGCCGTGGCGACTGGTGTCAGATCAGTTGTTTTGTCATCTTCTGCCCACAATGTGGCCAAGGAAGGCCATGTCATGTAGGACTATGGCATTTTGACTTTTTGACTTGGGTCCGGATCGGGTTTAGACCCATGGGCTATGAAGTGGTCAAGGATGGCCACGACGTGGTGAGTCAAATTTGACCGTTGACTTGGACTTTTGACTTGTGTTAACTTTTGGTCAAACCCCTGGTCTTCGAAGAAAAGCTAAGGGTGTACTTTATATGACTGTATAGGTTGTTTATAGCATATGTGTTAGCACTAGTGGTAGTAGTTACAGTTGATAATTGTTTGATAGGTGACTCTCTTCATTTTACTTGTGGGTCGATGTTACACCCCAAACTGGATGGCGGAAACTTTCGGGGGTGGAACAAGAATCACAGTATCACAATAATTGTATACATTGAAACACAAGTATATAAACAACCATCATACCATATGATTATATCAATTACATGAACCAAATGTTACTTAGTATCAAAATACATTACAAGGTTGGGATGTTATCAAATAAAGTAGTTCTTGTAATGATATTTGGTGTCTTGTCTTCAAAAGTAGCTCCACTGATCCGAGTTTAATTGTTTAATGAGATTACATGTCAATTTAAATGTCAACATAAATTTGATGAGTTCATAAGAGTTAGGTGGTGGAAAAATTCGATATTTTTCCGTAGATGAAGATCGTATCTTCATCTTGTAAAAAGTTTTGTATTTGTACGTCTTCAGGTAATAGAAGAATGTATGTGTGTAGTATGTATCCAAAAACATTTATAAAATAAAAGCCCCCATGACTTCTAAACTTATAAAAACGTGACTTGTCATGTGATTTTTATTATGCAAAAATCAAGTGTAAAAGTAAATAACCATACTTATAAATATAGTGTATAAGTAAATAACCATACTTATAAATGTAGTGTATAAGTAAATAACCATACTTATAAATGTTGGAGTAAATTACACGAATGGTCCCTGTGGTTTGGGGTAATTTGCACGCTTGGTCCCCAACTTATTTTTTTTAACTCGGAAGGTCCCTAATGTTTGTTATCGTTACACGCTTGGTCCCTATTGTTTGTTTTTGTTACACGTTTGGTCCTTATCGTACGTAAAAAAAACATTTATTTAAAAAAAGAAAAAATGGTAGGGTAGGTAAGGTAAGGTGAGGTAGTAAGGTTAAGGATGTGCTTATTTAAATAAATTAAAAAATCAAGGGAAAATAGAATTTTTATGTAAGACAGGGACCAAGCGTGTAACTAAAACAAACATTAGGGACCTTCCGAGTTAGAAAAATAAGTTAGGGACCAAACGCACAAGTTACCCTAAACCATAGGGACTATTCGTGTAATTTACCCTAAATGTTGTGTATAAGTAAATAACCATACTTATAAATGGTGTGTATAAGTAAATAACCATACTTATACTGCATCTTGCACTAGAATTTACTATTCGATATTATAGTGATCTCCTATAATCGAGCTATCGATTGTAATGCTGCCCGCCACGACACTTATTCGAACGTCGTGAAATGTTAAGACAATTGTCACCTTAGACCTACTAGTCTAACTGTAACTAGTAGCTTAGGTGCGGGTTTTCAATCTCATATAGATCTATACACAATTATCACGATCACTTAAGATTTAATGTTTATAAGGTCTGGTACTTAGCGTAATGGTTGAAGAAATGTCCCAAATAACCCGTCAAAAGTATGTAATTCTAGTTTTAAATGAGATCAGAGTTTTTCCGTGTTCAATGTATAGTTCTAAATGTGTGTTGGTTACCCAGTGTGTAATAGCATTACCCAATGGATAATGGTATTATCCAAGGGGTATTGGTTTTATCCAATGTGTAAACACAAAGTTTTAATGTTTCATACTAGACTTTTGGTTAAAAATTTGGTTTGTGTTTATCCAATGTGTAATAATATTATCTAATGGATAAAGATATTATCCACCATACGATAGCTTAAATATGAGAAACTTGTGCATATGAAAGAATAGGACTTGTGTGATTTCTTTCAAAACATGAATATATGTATATATCTTCATAAAAGAACATAAACATACATGTAATAGTATTACCCAAAGGTTAATTGTTTTATCCAATATATATATTAGATCTATGACCTTTGTGTAAAGTTATTGTCCAAAATGTATGTTTTTTATGTAACCTCCCTCGAAAGTGTAAAATGAGTGAAAACTAGTAGAAAATGGGGTATGAACTCACCTTTTGTGCTTCCCCTAGAAGATGACAAGAAATGGTGAGAAAGATAAGGTAGGAATCAAGCTTTGGAAGACAACACCTCCTTGAACTTCAAGATCTTGCCGAGGGTTTTTTATTCAATATTGTGAGTAAAAATGAGCAAAATATGTTGATGGATGCTGGTAAATCTTGAAAATAAGTTGGAAACACTTACCAAAAGACTTGCAAAACACTTGCCAAAATGCCTTGAATCCACTAGAGAGTTCTTGGAGAGTTTAAAGAGTATAGAAATGAAAGTTGTAAAATGAAAGGTGGAGAGGCGAGGTGGTGGTCGAGTTTTATGGCAGGAGAAGAAGGAGTTGTGGTGGTTTTATGGGGAAGTAGCACATACATTCTTTTGAATATAAAAACGTAGGGTTATGGCCTTCGGATTATAATATTCAAAGTAGAGTTTTACTTTGGATTATAATATATAATGTAAGATTTCTTTTGATTATAATATATAAAGTAAGATTTCTTTTGATTATAATAAAAGAGGATATGTTTATTTTGGGATAAGATGGATATATTGGGAGAGAGAGAACAAAATTTATCTCATATAATTTTTATAAAAACCTAGCCCTTTTTTATAAAAGTTTGTCATTTTTATAAAAGTGTAGTGGGATTTGAGAAATTGGTAAGGTTTAATAACTTAATAAAAATATTGTTATTTAATAATAATAATAATAATATTATTATTATTATTATTATTATTATTATTATTAAAACCTTATAATTTGACTATTTCTCAATCCGTTATATAAAATGTGAGCGTTAAACGTGATAACATTTCGTTTTATTGATGTATGACCTTTTTCCAGAATAACTACCAGAGTATCAATAAAATACTAGGTCATATGATGTTTAAAATGTGTTTATGGATTTGTGAACACGTAAACCTTGTGTTATTAACATTACCCAATTACCAGTAAGAATTGTATGTTTTATCGAATTACTACATTACCGTAGTTTATTGATCACAATAAAAGTGTTTATTCAATAATGGATTCAAAATAGCTTAAGTAGCACTATAATATTAAATAATACATTAGGGATGTTACGGAAATCACATTTCACAATTTAAACATAATATATGCACAATTGACTTTTGTTGACCATTGTTGACTTTTGTTGACCAAAATTTGACGAATGTCACATTTGAAGGCACCAATGTCGGCCCAACGGATTATGTTGGTAGGATAATAGTGGTCTTTGTGACACTTACTGTTATGCTTGTATGTGCTTGTTGTCTGTGTGACTCTTACTGATATGATTGTATGCTTAGTTGTAGATGTGAAATATACCCAGTACCGGTTAAAAGACATCAAGGGGAGGGGGTGAAATAGACCCAATATCGGTTGAAAGGTATAGAAAGGGGTGAAATAGAACCAATATCGGTTGAAAGAGACCAAAGGGGGTGAAATGTGACATCCCCAAATTCACAGTCATTTAAAAAAATTTAATTATGCTTATTTTTAAATCAAATAAACCTTTTAAAGAAACGTGTTGCGGAATTTGTTCCCAGAAAAACATGATAAATATGTTATCAAAGCATTTACTAAGAAATGTATTTTATTCATTTTAAAACGTTGGGATGTCATCGTCAATACAAAAACATAAGCATAAACAGACCTTAAATTCATTTACACTAGTGATCTACATCTCCTTAATCTCTCGGTGTAATGTAGCTTCATATTGACACATGTTATACAAATAAACTAAGTGGGCCAGGATGGGAATCCTGGTGAGTGCATAGGGTTTTCAACCCACAGTAATATAGTTATTATGTTTCATCATCAAATTATTAACCCATTTACCCATCCTCATTATCTTCTTTATCATTAAGTATATTCTCTATCAATCATCTACTCATTTTTTATTCCTAAAGATTGTCCTAAGGAATAGACACGAAGTCCATTGTCGCCAGGGTTTATATAACACACACTAAGTCCATAGTCATCAGGGTTTATATAACAGACACTAAGTCCATAGTCGCCAGGGTTTACCTTGTTTATTGACATTATTATTTTCGAGGGTCCACTTGCAATACATGTCAATGAGTTTTTAGAGTACACCGGGTGAACGTCTCGTTCACAACACGTACAGGTTGTGAGTTTGTTAGTGTTCCACCGGACTGTCTAGAATAGTCCGTGGTTGTCATTTGTACTCTGCTAAATGACGGGGCCAACGCTTGGGTAAAGGCTTATTTCATTTTTCACCTCTCACCTTCATCTCATGATCTATTTCACCTTTCATTTGATCATCCAGCTCATCTTTCACCTACCCATATTTAACACTTGTAATTTATATGTATAAAATACGCATATAGTTTAAATCATTTAAAACGTGTATAATAGTGTTCTTCCAGCATATATAACAAGTATACAGATAATATGCACACATAACACGTAATTTATATAAATAATTCATATCTATGTGTAAGTTGAAAGTAACTATGCACTAACTTGTTAAAGTGATGACTCCAAACTCGGGTAGTGCTCCGCTTTTAACGATTCTATTTTCCTTCAATGAAACCTAGCATTATTATCGTTAAGTTTTAGTCTAATCTTTATTGCGACTAGTTATTAGTCTGGATTCATCATTAACTCAAAGTCTACTTCTTGATCAATCAAGTAAGAAACAACCAGGTAGGATCATATCGTAGGTAGGGTCCGTTTGGTATACAAAGTATACTGTTTAGATAACCCACTTTAAATTCCTAACTAAATCATAGCTTATACATCATCCCAGTAAGTATATCAATAAATATAAAGATTTAAATCACTAATAAATTTTATTTATAGGTTCATAATAACGATATTATAAGTTATATTCAAGTAGGGTAGCATAACTTACTTAGCTAGGAGTCGGGCTCTGCAGGGGCAGAACTTCGTCGCTGAATCTTTCTAAGAAAGATTCTTACAGCACTTCAGCGCTCAACTTACTATATTAAAAACTATAGAAAGAAAAATCGAATCACAAGGGACCGAAATGCTCGGGGGATAAGAAGAGAAAGACTCTTAGAGAATGGTGGAAGAAATATGAGAGCCTAGATGCTCTTATTTACAGTAATTGAATTTTCAAAAACCACCCTATATATTAACTTAAATGACTAAACACCCCTTTATAATACTATTTTAAATAGACTTACTGATATTTGAACTAAACGAATGTCGAAAATACTCAACACTAATCTTATAACGACCACATCGTCGATATCTTTCTAATGATATATACATATGTATATATATGTAGACATATATATGATTTACAATTTTTTTTATTACGTAAATGTGCTATTAAAAATTATAACTCGTTCATACGAACTCTGTTTTTGACGTTCTCTATATACACGCATAGCTATCGACGAGATCTACAACTTTTGTTTAGACTCCTTCGGCTAATTTTGAATTTATATTTTTGTCGATATTTTTATAAAATTAAATAATTTTGCTAAAATCATAACTCTCTCGTACGGACTCCGTTTTTGGCATTCTTTTCTCAAAGTTCTTATTTAAAGGAGCACTAAGATTTTCATTTTGGTCGTATTAGGTAAAAGTCAACCATTCTCTTTGTAACTTTTTATGTATTGCATTCGTTGTTCGTGGCTGACTTTTATATCTTATAGAAATCATATCTAATTCATAAGGAGTCGAATTTCTACGAAATTTGTATTTTTGGGATCGGGGAGACGTGTATTTTCTATATATATATATATATATATATATATATATATATATATATATATATATATATATATATATATATATATATATATATATATATATATATATATGTTTTGACACACTTATATTTACAATTTATGGACGATTCAACTGATTTTTCCTATTTATATTATAATAATCATGAAAAAAATAATATTCACATAATTCTTCTTTATTACGTGAAATGTGTTACAATTGTTGACTATAACTATTAGTTTGGTTACGATTATTTATTCTATGTAATAAAAAGTCATTTTTAAGGCTTATTATTGACTAACCTGAATCTGAGGGTGTTACAATTATCTCCACTATAGGATGATTATGTCCCGGAATCATCAATAGAACACGGGTTGTATAATTCCATACGTTATCTCTTCATCCTAGGTATTAACCGTAACTTCTTATGTTCCTTCGAATGAGTATCTAACTCTTGGACTTCTTAACTACAAGCGGTGCTCAATCTTGCACCCGCTCTTTATCCTATGTTGGACTTTCAATCGTAACCTTCGAGTTACAAAATCAATCCTTATTGGAAACTCCTTCTTCTTCTTAACGTACTTAAGATAAGTTCTTTCATTCCTTAACCATAATAGAACGATGGGTCATTTTCTAATGACTTATCATTGTATGACGCAACACTTAGACTCAAGTCTTTTAGTGTAAAATTCAACAATAGAAGTTTCTTTCCTTCGTGTTCTAATGTGATGTAATCACATTCTACTGTGTAACACTTCTAGCTACAAGTTTCTTGCTTTCTCGGTGATTGCGATACTACTATTGATTGCTTCAATTGTCTTTCACTTCGATCTTCTGACTTAAGTTGGATGTTACATCGAACTTGGTTCTATGAACCACGTAACATACTCGTCTTAGTCGGACTTGATTTGATATGAACACTAGGGTAAAAATAACAATCATCTTCTTAGTCATTATCGAAACGATGATAATGACATACTTGAACAAAACATAATCAGTTATAGTGCCTTGGTAACCTTGTGACTTTCCCTGATCCAAGCATGATTCTTGTGCTTCTAGTAGTATAGGCCTCTACTACCATTCACAAATACTCATACTTGTCCCAAGTATTACCTCACAGTTTTCCAAGTCACCATACAAGAATTTCACATAATCATTTAACACATCAAAAATAACAAAATCAAGGTTTTATATTGTTTCTTGAAACGGTTACATAGATGTTCAAGTTCAGCCTATACTATACCTCTAATAGGCTACACCACGTGATACTATCCACGTGGTTACTTCATAGATCCTTATTCCTGATCCCTTGCATTGCCACCTGCTTCGTCAAGGATCATTTGGAATGCTCTTGCATTTGGCTTTAGTGACACATTTGGTCTTGATGGTTCATTTTTCATCGGGAAGTCCCTTGAAATGTGCCCTTCTTCATTACATCCGTAGCACACCCTCTTGTTGGATGCGCACTTGTTGGTGTAATGCCATGTCTTTTCACATTTATAGCAAGTCACCTCCTCGCTACATTTCCTGATGTGTTTCTTTTTATGCTTCTCGCACCACTAAGCTTCATTCCGAACTTCCTTGAACCAGACTTGGTCTTCTTGTTGGACCTCGCAAATCCCTCTAACTTCCTCTTTCCGCCAACCTAAACCTTGCTGGCGGCTCTTCCCTTAATCATCTCTTCAACAAACTTGACAGCCCAGATAGTTGCCTCAAGGGTAGGTGCGTAGCATACTGGTCGACTTTCTTCAGCTCGTCTGGGACAATACGCAAGACAAACTCCATTTCTCCATGAAATTATTGGTTTATTCATCGATGGACATGCTTCTCTTCTTCAATTTCAAGGATTGGTTCTCTGGCTCTAGTAGATTTTGGGTCGAGCAGTACTTGCGCCTGAAGTGTACTAAAAACTCTTCCCAAGTCATTGGCAAGGGCTCATTGGGAGTTAAAGTCTTCCCCAGAGTGTTCCACCAACAAACAGTGCCACCTCTGAACTGACGCACTATAAATGTGGTTTGTAGGTTTCCTTTGCAACCAAATGTTATGAAGACCAACTCCATCTCTGAGATCCAGTCCATAAATCTAATCGGATGTTGGGTCAAAAATATGGTTTATACTTTGCTTTTCTAGTTGATTGTAATTTACTATAATATTTTATGAGTTTACGGTCAGGAAGTGTGTTTACGACCATAAACCCAGTTTGCGGCCCATATTCTCATGTATATATATATAGGGGTGAGGGGTGTGAGGAAAAGATTGATGAACACCAAGGAGCTTAAGTGTGTGCATTTTGAAGGTGTTCTAGAGAGAGAGAAAAGTGTGTGTGTGTGTGTGTGTGCGTGTGTGTGAATCTTGTATCCGGATCTTCATTCATATCAATACATACAAGATTCATAATCATCTTCTTCTCCTTCTCTTCTTATTGTGATCTGGCATCATCCGTTTGATTGGGATTCTGCACCATCAAACGGATCTAATTGATACACAGACATATTTGGGGACTTACAATTGGTATCAGAGCTTGGATTGTATCACTCATCTTCGTCAGATCTGGAGCCGATTTGATCTTATTTTGGAAAGATTCTTGCATTTTTGGATAGATCTCGAAAAGTTTGGGGGGGGGGGGGGGTGTTCTTCGCGTTTTTTTTTTTTTTTTTTTTTTTTCTAAAAACGAGTTTTTGATCGAGTTTTGGAGCAAAAAGGGTGAAAAAAACATTGTTTTTCGTCAAGAACAATGATTTCTGGAGAGTTTACGGTCTTTGAAGGTGAGTATACGGTTGGAAACGAGTTTACAGCCGGAAACAATCCCTGGAGTTTACGGCCGGAAACGTGTCACCGGAGTTTGCGGCCTTGACTTGGATCGCGGCTTGGAGAACGACTCGGCAGCTTCAGTGAACTACAGGCGCACTTCATTAAAAAAAATGATGTGAAGCTTTGGGGAGGCGGGGATCGAACCCACGACCTTTCATTCTTCAGTTAGAGCGCTTAGCCAACCCGACCAACCGATCACTTGTTTCAATCGTCTGATATTTTAAAGTTAACCACTTCCTGTCGCACCTAATTTCGAAATTTGACACTTTTAACCCAAAAAATCAATTTCTTTCAATTTTAAATTTCATTTTCAACCAAAAATTTTAATTTTTAATTTTTGAATTTTATTTTGGACTTTTTACTTAAAATTTTGATTTTGACTTTTAAAGTTTGACCTTTGACTTTCTCATTTGACTTTTAAATTTTCAAATTTATATTTTCGGTTTGACTTTTAAAGTTTGACTTTTGAGTTTGACTTCTTAAATTTGACTTTTAAGGTTGACTTTTGAGGTTTATAGTCAAAGGGAATTTTTAAATTTAAGTTTGACTTCTAGTTGTGCTTTTAATAGTTTTTGAAGTTTACGAGGGAATTGAAAACATGAAAGAGAGTCGTCAGGAGATGTTAAGACAAAATTTCAACATGTTTGATTATATCCCTAGAGAAACCCTGAAAGCTCAGTTGCAGTGATTTACCACACTCACTACTGAGATGAATATAGCTGAGATCTTCTTGACCAAATCTGAGATAAACAAAAAGCCGCTGAATGCACTTCCGAAATCGTGGGATATGGACGTGGCTGACATCAAGAAGACAAAAGATCTCAATCGTCTTAGTCTGGCTGATATAATTGAAGAACTTCACAATTTGAATTGTCGAAAAACAATGAGTTCCGTAAACCTTTCGGTCAATGAAGTGTCATGTTCTCATTCATGTGAAGTTTCATGTTCTCAATCTTGTGAAGATACGATTAAATTTCTTAGGGATCAAATTGATTTATTAAAAAGGGAAGTTGAGGACCTGAGATATAGAGGATATCAACTCAGGAAAGGACAGAAACCCTTGAAGGCTGAATTAGAAGAAAAAACCAAAGACTTTAGGAAACTTTAGGAAGAGTATAGCAACAAGTGTGAAAATTATAAATATATTAAGAGACAACTTGCTGCTGTAACTGAAGAACTTGACGCCTTAAAAATTAAGTGTGGAAACACAAATGTTAGTTTTAAAAATTATACTACGTCATGTCAGACAATCGAGTCCTTATTTGAAACACAATTAAAATTCAAAGATAATCAAAACAAGGGTCTAGGGTATGATAGTGTTCCTCCACCTTTCAATCATAACTACACATCTATCCCGATGACACTAGAAGAAATTAACAGGGAGGCACATCTTCGATATGGAAAACCATCTGGATTTGTGTCAGGAGGTATTCAAGTTGAAAATACTAATGCTTCTACTTTATGTGCTGGTAAAGTAGTAGAGGATGAGAAAAAGGAGAACACCATTTAACAAACCAACATCTCCTTGAAATCTGAATCTATTGCTTCGAACTCAACTACTTCTGATCAACCTGCCGTTGAGAAATACAAGCCACCAATTCCAACGCAACAGAGTTCTTGTTGCAAGTTTGCATGCGGGAAAAACAAAAGAAACGGCAAGGATACGCCACTAGGGGCAGGAAGAAATAATTTCCTAGTGGAGAAAAAGACTTGTTTTCACTGTGGAACACCTAGTCACATTGCCCGAAATTGTCCAAATCATGAATACGTTCCTTACTGCGCACAAGGCTGGCAGAACGCGCCAAGAGGGAGATACTCCAAAAGAAACCCCTCGAGATCACGATCAGACATTGACGACTGGAATGCCAAGAAGGCCAAGAATGCAACTCCCAAGGCCAAGAATTCAACTCCCAAGGCCAAGAATCAAACTCCAAAGGCCAAGAATCTGAATCCTGAGGGCAAGAAAGGAATGTCGGCCAAGAAGCCCAATCCAAGAGATGCTCCAGTGAAACAATGATCGGTTAGGTCAAAGTCATCTCAATGGCCAACATCAAGTTCCAAAGCAAGTACTGAGCCACCCATCAGATAGAAAAAGAAATGGGTTAAACTCAACTACAAATGGATTCCAAAGGCTCACTCTCCCAAATCAACTAATGACTCTAATATTTCTTCATCTTCTATTTGTGATAAACAAGATATGTCATGGGAGAGAGTACTGTGCAAGGATGGCAAAGGTCAACCCAGTTTCAAAATGGACTGGGTCCCAAAGACCACCTGATCCTACTCTGTGTCGGAGTAGCTATGGAGGCATATCATCAGACTTCAATTTGTTGGTAGTAGTTGTTCCTGGAACTTGATAGGGGACATCTCTCAACTATACAACATTCAGACATTTGTTTGAGAGTTTGTGTCCTTTGCGGGAAGGGAAGAAAGGAAGTGATCAATCACGGGGTTTGTGCTTAATGACATGAAAAATTTTCGGATCTGTTCTGAGATTATGTGTGCTGTTCTCAGACCTTCTGGATGCAAATTCAATCGGTGACTTACGGTTTGAGTTTTTCTTCTCTATACTCCTGAGTTTATCTTAAGCTGATTCGCTTTAAAGACCAATTTTTGTTTTAGGATAGTTTAAATTTGCGCATTTACTTTCTTTTCTCTCATATGCAAAAATTTAGGTGGAGAAACAAAAACAAAACAAAAATTAGAAAAAATTTCAAAAATCCAAAAATATTAGAAAATATTAAAATAAAAAATATGTTGGTTATGAAATGTGCTTGAGGGAGATGTTTTGGGAACTGATATAATCAAGTGATAACAGGCAACCTGAGTCTACGTAACATACCCAAAGTTGAAGGGTCTATGCTCTGGGATTGATGCGTCGGTAGGCACGGAAGATTCTAAATGGACATCACTAGGTAAAGATGAACTTAGGAAATCTTAGACTTGACAAATCATGACCTAGTTAGATCCGTTTGGCCTGACAATACGACGCTTGGATAGATTGAGAAGGGAGATATATATGGGAATCTACTCGTCACATTAAATGAACTCGTATCTGGAACCGTGGTTTAACTTTTCCTTGATGTGCAGATTCTGTCCTTAATTCCAGGCGACTGGTGAATTCTGATGAATTAGGTCTGTAGAAGGTTATATTCTTTCTTTCCATCTGTTAGTCATATGTTACCTCCTCTTCGTGACTCAAAATCCGACCTGGATTGTAACATATGCAACTCTATTTCTCTTCATCTTCTATCTATGCAACTCTTTCTATCTGTTAGCCATATACTGTCTCCTTTGCGTGACTCACAATCCGACTTGGTACACAGTATATGCATTCTAAATCTATCTTCTCTCTTAATGATTGTCCGCTCACCCGATGCAAGGAGTATTCTGGATGTCCTTGATTACTGGAGCATATCAGGAAGCGGGAAACACATTCTTGTACAATTAAAATTGAACACTCAAAGATTGTCTATAGATCTCGCTGCTCAATTTAGGTGGACAACAATATGCCTGGTCATCGTCACTTGAATGGTTCCTAAGAAATATTTTCTAGGAACTGAGGATCATTTTGTCTTATAACTAATAGTATGTCCTCATTTTGTCACAATTTTTCGTGTTTAAGTAGACAACAATACCGGCGATCGACCAAACAAAGACGTGAAGATAGAAGGTACCGACAAGCGGATAAAGACTGTCTAAAAACTTTGATCCCAAATCATTCTTAAAGTTAGATATCATTTTATTTTTGTTAAATTTGTTCATAGTTTCTTCTAATTTAAATATTAGGGGAGAATTAAAAATTAAAAAAAAACAAACAAAAATCAGAAAATTAAAAAAAATCCAAAAATAGTGTTATTTATGTTTTATTTCTTGTTCAAGAAAAAAAATCCAAAAATATTTTTGTTTCTATGCTAAGTTTTCTTTTAGTTTTGTTTGGTCTTGAAAGGTGATTTCAGGTATAGATAAGACTCATGAAGTTTGTGTTGAAGAGTTCTGAGCCAAGACTTCATCTGTGAGCATCGAAGAATTCGCATTCGAAGGAGCAAGAAATGAAGATTATTCTTTCGACATTCAATCTTTCAACCCAAAAAGCAAGGTGAAGCTGAAATTAAAGAATATGTGACGGATTGCATTGAAGCCTCCTTAATCAGTCTGCTGCTATCTTTGTACTTGCTGAAGTGATCTAGAAGTTCAGTTCTCTCTGATGTTCTCTCTGAAGATTCTCAAACTGAAAGCGCTATCTTTCAAGAATCAGTACATCAAGCATCCTCACCCGACGTGCGTTCAAAGCCAAATTCTGAAGAAAAGCCCAACCGCTCAATATGAAGTCATTCATTGAAGATTCATCAAGTTCATCTTGAAGTTGTGAAGAATTTGAAGATTAATGCTGAAGCCAAGCTCCCATTGAAGATTGACAAGAAAAGCCAGCTACTTTTTAGGGAGAGCTTGTTGGGTCATTTAAGAAAAGAAAAGAAAGCTATAAACCAAGGGGGATATTGTTGGGTCAAAAATATGGTTTATACTTTGCTTTTCTAGTTGATTGTAATTTTCTGTAATATTTTATGAGTTTACGGTCAGGAAGTGTGTTTACGACCGTAAACAGAGTTTACGGCCGTAAACCCAGTGTTTACGACCGTAAACCTGGTTTGCGGCCCAAGTATATATATATATATATATATATATATATATATATATATATATATATATATATATATATATATATATATATATATTGGGGTGAGGGGTGAGAGAGAGAGAGAGAGAGTGATGAACACTAGAGGAGCTTAAGTGTGTTCATTTGAAGGTGTTTTGGAGAGAGAGAGAGAGAGAGAGAGAGAGAGAGAGAAAAGAGTGTGTGTTAGTGTGTGTGAATCTTGTATCCGGATCTTCATTCATATCAATACATACAAGATTCATCATCAGCTTCTTCTCCTTCTCTTCTAATTGTGATCTGGCATCATCCGTTTGATTGGGATTCCGCACCATCAAACGAATCTAATTGATACACAAGCATATTTGGGCTGAAGCTGCCGAGCCGAGTTGATTTCGAAGTCGCGATCCAAGCCGAGGCCGCAAACTCCGGCGACACGTTTCCGGCCGCAAACTCTGGCGACCTGTTTCCGGCCGTAAACTTCGGCGACCGGTTTCCTTTGCGTTTTTCTTCTCTATACTCCTGAGTTTATCTTAAGCTGATTCGCTTTAAAGACTAATTTTTGTTTTAGGATAGTTTAAATTTGCGCATTTACTTTCATTTCTCTCATATACACAAATTTAGGGGGAGAAATAAAAACAAAACAAAAATTAGAAAATTTTCAAAAATCCAAAAACATTAGAAAATCAGAAAATCAAAAATATGTTGGTTATGAAATGTGCTTGAGGAAGATGTTTTGGGAAGTGATATGATCATGTGATAACAGGCAACCTGAGTCTGTGTAACGTACCCAAAGTTGAAGGGTCTTTGCTCTGGTTTGATGCGTCGGTAGGCACGAAAGATTCTAAATGGACTTGACTAGGTATAGTTGAACTTAAGAAATTCTTAGTCTTGACAAATTTTGACCTATTTAGATCCGTTCAGCCTGACAATACGACGCTCAGATAGGTTGAGCAGGGAGATATATATGGGAATCCATTCGTCACATTAAATGAACCCGTACTTGGAACCATGGTTTAACTTTTCCTCGATGTGTGGATTCTATCCTTAATTCCGGTTAGATGGGGCGACTGGTAAATTCTGATGAATTAGGTCTGTAGAAAATTGTTTTCTTTCTCTCTGTCTGTCAGCCATATGTTGCCTCCTCTGCGTGATCGGGAGATCCGACCTGGACTATAACATATGCAACTCTATTTCTCTACAAATAATATCTATGAAATTCTTCTTATCTGTTAGCCATATGTTGTCTCCTTTGTGTGACTTCTAATCCGACCTGGTACACAACATATGCAACCTTCTACTTCTTAATCCCTCTAAAACTATAAGTAATAACAATCTGAATCTATCCTCTCTCCTAATGATTGTCTGCTTACCCGATGTAAGGAGTACTCTGGAAGTCCTTGATTGTTGGGGCATATCAGGAAGCGGGAAACACGTTCTAGTACAATTAAAATTGAACACATACAGATTGTCTATAGATCTCGCTGCTCAATTTAGGTGGACAACAATATCCTTGGTCATCGTCAGCTGAATGGTCCTTAAGATATAGTATCTAAGAACTTAGGATCAGATATAATATCTTGGAACTTAGGATCACTTTGTCTTACAATTATTAGTATGTCCTAAAATTGTCACAATTTTTCGTATTTAAGTGGACAACAATACCGGTGATCGACCAAACAAAGACGTGAAGATAGAAGGTACCGACAAGCGGATAAAGGTTGTCTAAAACTTTGATCCCAAATCACTCTTAAAGTTAGATATCATTTTATTTTTGTTAAATTTGTTCATATTTTTTTCTAATTTAAATATTAGGGGAGAATTAAAAATTTTAAAAACTAAACAAAAAAAAATAGTGTTATTTATGTTTTATTTCCTGTTCAAGAAAATCAAAAATCCAAAAATATTTTTGTTTCTATGCTAAGTTTTCTTTTAGTTTTGTTTTGTCTTGAAAAGTGATTTCAGGTATAGATAAGACTCATGAAGTTTGTGTCGAAGAGTTCTGAGCCAAGGCTTCATCTGTGAGCATCGAAGAATTCGCATTCGAAGGAGCAAGAAATGAAGATTATTCTTTCGACATTCAATCTTTCAACCCCAGAAGCAAGGTGAAGCAGAAATTGAAGATTATGTGACGGATTGCATTGAAGCCTCCTCAATCAGTCTGTTGCTATCTATGAACCTGCTGAAGTGATCTAGAAGATTTTTTCTCTCTGTAGATTCTCAAGCTGAAAGCGCTATCTTTCAAGAATCAATACATCATGCCTTCTCGTCCGACGTGCGTTCAAAGCCAAATTCTTAAGAAAATCCCAACCGTTCAATATGAAGTCATTCATTGAAGATTAATGCTGAAGCCAAGTTCCCAATAAAGATTAACAAGAAGAGCCAACTACTTTTTAGGGGGAGCTTGTTGGGTCATTTAAGAAAAGAAAAGAAAGCTATAAACCAAGGGGGAGATTGTTGGGTCAAAAATATGGTTTATACTTTGCTTTTCTAGTTGATTGTAATTTTCTGTAATATTTTATGAGTTTACGGTCAGGAAGTGTGTTTACGATCGTAAACAGAGTTTACGGCCGTAAACCTAGTGTTTACGACCGTAAACCCAGTGTTTACGACTGTAAACCCAGTTTGTAGCCCATAATCTCATGTATATATATTGGGGTGATGGGTGGGAGGAAAAGATTGATGAACACCAATTAAATGTGTGCATTTTGAAGGTGTTCTAGAGAGAGAGAGAGAGAGAAAAGAGATTGTGTGTTAGTGTGTGTGAATCTTGTATCTGAATCTTCATTCATATCAATACATACAAGATTCATCATCATGTTCTTCTGATTCTCTTCTTATTGTGATCTGGCATCATCCGTTTGATTGAGATTCCGCACCATCAAACGGATCTGATTAATACACAGGCATATTTGGGGACTTACATCGGATCTTCATTCCTAGTGAAATTCGATAGCTTAAAAATTGTGAAGTCCTTATACTTGCATCCGTTCCTCTCGACTACGTCGTCTTGGCTGTTCCTCTTAACTACTGGCGGTTCATCTTGACCAACAGTCATACTGTAGCACCCTTCCTCCGACTAACCATCATTCAATTCGGGTTATTCAATGGGCATTGTAGGTTCATCCCTATTAAGCAACATTTTCCTCATCTCCTCCCTTTGTTCGGCCATCATAGCTCGAATCATTACCTGAACTCCTGCCATTGTGATTGGCTCGGGTGCAGCTGCTATCTCCGGTGCAAGCTCAATCACTTGTGGATCAGGCAGATGATTTCCATTAGCATTTCCTAATCCACTTAGAGTTCTTACCATGTCGAACTATACGTCAGTTTAAACGTTCAGTGTGAAGTGATGAGAATTTAGATAGGGAAACTTTATTTACGATTGACATATAAATCTCCTTATAAGCTCGAAAAGTTATATACCAGTTCAAATACTGTAATCAAACGTTTAGAAGTCTGAACACATAAATTTGCAGATCTGTTCCGCAATAGACCAAAGATCCGATCAGAGGATAGCATCATAAAGCGTCACAGATCATTTATCACATAAAATCATGTTAGGAATTTTCCCTAAATAAGCTTGTGCTCATGTCTATTCATGTGTACATAACATATAATAGACACACTCCTCATGATCATCGCTTAACATTCTAAGTTTAAGTCATGAAATAAATCTGTATTCGAAGTTAACTTAAACTAATGCTCTGATACCAACAGTGACATCCCCAAATTCACGGTCATTTTAAAATTTTTATTTATGCTTATTTTAAAATTAGAGTAACCTTTTAAAGAAAAGTGTTGCAGAATTTGTTCATAGAAAAACATGACAAATACGTGATCAAAGCATTTACTAAGAAATGTATTTTATTCATTTGAAAACTTTAGGATGGCATCGTCAATACAGAAACATAAGCATAAACAGACATTACATTCATTTACACTAGTGATCTACAGCTCCTTAATCTCTCGGTGTAATGTAGCTTCATATCGACACCTGTGATACAAATAAACTGAGTGAGTCAGATTGGGAAACCTGGTGAGTACATAGGGTTTTCAACACAATAATATAATTATTATGTTTTATCATCAAACAATTAACCCATCACCCATCCCCATTATCTTCTTTATTCTTAAGTATCTTCTCTATGAATCATCTACTCCTCATTATTTATTCCTAAGGATTATCCTAACAAATAGACACGAAGTCCATCGTTGCTAGGGTTTATATAACAGGCACTAAGTCCATAGTCGCCAGGGTTTATATAATAGGTACTATGTCCATAGTTTCCAGGGTTTATCTTGTTTATTGACAGTATTGTTTTTGAGAGTCCACTCGCAATACAGGTTGCGACTCAATGGGTTTTTAGAGTACACTGGGAGAACGTCTCGTTCCCAACACGTACAGGTTGCGATCCTACCAGTGTTCCACTGGACTGTCTAGAATAGTTCGTGGTTGTCATCCATACTCTGCTAGATGATGGGGCCAAAGGTTGGGTAAAGGCTTCTCTCATTTTTCACCTCTCGCCTTCATCTCATGATCTATTTCACCTTTCATTTCATCATCCAACTCATCTTTCACCTACCCATATTTACCCCTTGTAATTTATATGTATAAAATAAATATATAGTTTAAATCATTTAAAACATGTATAATAGTGTTCTTCCAGCATAGATAACAAGTATACAGATAATATGCACACATAGCATGTAATTTATATAAACAATTCATATCTATGTGTAAGATGAAAGTAACTATGCACTAATTTGTTAAAGTGATGATTCCAAACTTGGGTTGTGCTTCGCTTTTAACGATTCTATTTTCCTTCAATGAAACCTAGCATTATTATCGTTAAGTTTTAGTCTAATCTTTATTGCGACTAGTTATTAGTCTAGATTCATCATTAACTCAAAGTCTACTTCATGATCTATCAAGTAAAGAACAACCAGGTAAGATCATTTCGGATGTAGGGTCCGTTTGGTATACGAAGTATACTGTTTGGAAATCCCACTTTAAACATCTCACTAAATCACAGCCTAGACATCATCCCCATAAGTAGATCAATCATTATAACGACTTTGAATCACTGATAAATTTTATTTACAGTTTCATAATAACGATATTATAAGTTATATTTAAAGTAGGGTAGCGTAACTTACTTAGCTAGGAGCAGGGCTCTGTTGGGGCAAAACTTCGTCGCTGAATCTTACTAAGAAAGATTCTTGTAGTGCTTTAGTGCTCACCTTAATATACTAAAAACTACATAAAGAGAAGTTGAATCACGAGGGACCGAAATGCTCGGCGGATAAGAAGAGAAACACTCTTGAATAGAGAGAATGGTGCAAGAAATATGAGAGCCTAGATGCTCTTATTTACAGTAATTGTATTTTCAAAAACCACCCTCTATATTAATTTAAATGACTAAACACCCATTTATAATACTATTTTAAATAGACTTAATGATATTTAAACTAAACGAATATCGAAAGTACTCAACACTAGTCTTATAATGACCACATCGTCGATACCTTTCTAACGATATATACATTTGTATATATATGTAGACATATATATGATTTACACTTTATTTTAATACGTAAATGTGCTATTAAAAGTTATAACTCGTTCATACGAACTCCGTTTTTGACATTCTTTATATACACTCGTAGCTATCGATGAGATCTACAACTTTCGTTTAGACTCCGTCGGCTAATTTTGAATTTATATTTTTGTTGATATTTTTATAAAATTAAATAATTTTGCTAAAATCATAACTCTCTTATACGGACTCCATTTTTGACATTCTTTTTCTCAAAATTCTTATATTAAGGAGCACTAAGATTTTCATTTTGGTCTCATTAGCTAAAAGTCAATCATTCTCTTTGTAACTTTTTACGTCATGCATTCGTTGTATGCAAATGACTTTTATATCTTATAAAAATCATATATGATTCATACGGATTCGGATTTCTACGAAATTTATATTGTCGGGATCGGAGAGACGTGTACTTTCTAAATTATATATATATATATATATATATATATATATATATATATATATATATATATGTTTTGGCACACTTATATTTACGATTTACGGACGATTCGACTGATTTTTCTATTTATATTATAATAATCATGAAACACATAATATTCACATAATTCTTCTTTATTACGTGAACTATGCTACAACTGTTGACCATAACTATTACTTTGGTAAGATTATTTATCCTACATAAAAAAAATCATGTTTATTGCGTATTATTGTCTAGCCCGAATCTGAGAGTGTTACAACTGAAATAAACCCAATACCGGTTGAAGGAGATCGAAGGGGGGGGGGGTGAAAAAACCCAGTTTAGTTTTGTGGGTATAGTATGGAGTATTTTGTGGGTACTCATTAAGTTATGTATGTATAGTATGGAGTATTTTGTGGGTACTCACTAAGTTTTGTTCTTACAGTTTTAAGTTTATGGTTATGAGGTACTTCCAGTTGGAAGGCGAAGGGCCCGACATTATCACACCGCATCCACTAGCATTCCTCGTTGATGGTATGATTTTTACTCTAATAACTATTTT
Organism: Lactuca saligna; assembly: GCF_052625555.1. Taxonomy (NCBI): domain Eukaryota; kingdom Viridiplantae; phylum Streptophyta; class Magnoliopsida; order Asterales; family Asteraceae; genus Lactuca; species Lactuca saligna. The sequence goes on from NC_136417.1 coordinate 51,782,464, forward strand.
ATACATTACCACATTCTGATGGATTTTTGAAACGAATTAATTATGTTCTTTTTGGATTATGTGTCTAAGCCAATAACTAAAATTTGTATATACTTGAATTGATAATACCACAGTCCTTTTAGGTTGCCCTCAAACGTAGCAATTCGACATGATGACTTTTAGCGAGAGAGATTATTTTATTATGTGAATAATAAAGTAAATAAATTGTTTATTAATGTGTTATGAAGATAATATATGAATTAGGAATCGTATTATTTAATTAATAATTAATCATAAATTAATTGGAATTAATTTCCATATTAATTGGATTAATTAAACGTACAGAGACTGTTCGGTTATTTATTGATTATTGAATAAGGAAGGATCTAGAACCTCATACAATGAGGTGGACGAAAATCTTCTAGGTTAAGGCCTAGATTATTTCTTCCAAGGCCGCTTAAACAAGGGGATTGGGCTGCTCGGTGACCAAGCAAGGGAATCTAGGGCTTATCCCCCAAACCCTAGTTTTGGCCCCAAGATTCCTTAACTATATAAGGGACCACTCCCCTTAGAATTTCGGACACTCATCATTCCAAGGGAAGAGCTAAAATTTAGACATACCCTCTCATCTCTCTTAATTTATCCTCTTGCTAGCTTGGGTGTGATTCCATTAGAGGCACAACATTTGTGGTGCTAGCTTCCAAGGGACATTCAATGGAAATTTCTAGTTGTTTGCTATAAAAACTAAAAGGTATATAATCCTAAACCTTCTCCTCTGATTTTCGAAAATATCCTTGGGTTTTTAGGGTTCCTTTTGATGTTCTTAGTTATACGTTTAATAGAGAAAACGTAGATCCTATTTAGGTTGCATGCAAACTTAAGGTTTTTATTTTTGTTTGTTTACCTAAATCCCATCAGTGGTATCAGAACATTTGGTTTCTTTTCTGTTGAATAACTATAACAGAAGAAGACATGAATTTTAAAGAAATTAAACCCTAAAAGGCCATGAATTTCGAATAGGGTTAGGGTTTTAAAGAAATTAAACCCTAAAGGGAAATAATTAAAATTGGAATAAATCCTATATACTAATGTTCGAAAATTATAGGGTAAGAATTAGGATTAAATTATTCGATTAATTTTATTAGTTAATCCTCGTTTGATTTAATATGATTTGTTAAATTTTAAATTAATGGATAAATATTAAACCCTAAAGGGAAATAATTAAAATTGGAATAAATCCTATACCCTAATGTTCGAAAATTATAAGGTAAGGATTAGGATTAAATTATTTGATTAATTTAATTAGTTAATCCTTATTTGATTTAATATGATTTGTTAAATTTTAATATTAATTGTTTATTAATTTTCGAAATTTAAATTATAAACCTAGTATTTTGAAAAGTTTTAAAATACACCTTATACTGTATGTAAAATTAAAAAGTTTAATAATTATTATATGTATAAGACTAAGACAGTCAAATCACTAGTACATCTAATTCACGAAGCCATACTATAAGGGGGATTTAAGGAAGCGGCCTATAAAATGAACGCCATTAGGTATCCATTCTAACCCACCACTCTCTTGTATGATGGAGGGTTGTTAGCTGAACGGATTTGATAGGACACTAATTCACATTAAAAGAATAATGCTATTAGAAGTAATAGGACCTTTTAAATCCCAAATGTAGTTACTTAAGGAAAATTTTGAAAAGTATGCTAATCCATGAAAACGCACATCATGCTTTATATGTCGTTATTGGAGCGTGTGGTTAACCGAAACACTAATAGGGATTATAAAGAGATATGATGGACATCTCGAGAATTATCATTGTTGATGGAGCGTGTATAGTTAACCGACACATCAATGTGAGATGATAAATGACGTCAAGGTTGTCAAGCGGGTTTGCATGGTTATTCACATCTCCTTTGTGATCCACGACATCCCAATCATGAAAATGACAGCATAATACGATATTAAACATGTCATTGATAAGAATCAATGAATCTTAAAAGATCTTGGACTTTCATAAGATTGAAATTGGTATAAGCCATACCTACCTAAAATAGATTCATATTTGATTATGACATCCCTCTTCAAAGTTCGAATTGAAAATATGGATCCTAGCCTTAATTTAAATTTATGGGTTAATAATTAACGATTAAAATCAACTAACTTGAATTTTCTTTTCTCCCATTATAGATATCAAGTAAAGACAATAATGGTCTTCTTCATTCTTAATGAAATAGTTTTCCTCAATCTTCTAGAGATGGTCTTCCAATTTCAAGTCAATGTAAAATTGGTTTCCTGTCCTTAGGAAATGATGGAAGTAGACATCATCTTTCTTCCATCTCTTCCTCTCATGACTCTCCCAACGTCATGTTTTCCTCAAGTTGAAAGATATGAGACTACTCAATCCCTATTGGTGTGTAAACATCAAAATAGAAACTTTGTGTGTTCACATTTACTGAAAAAAAATCATACATTGACAAGTTGGATATAATGGGCATCATTTTCCCAAGGAAGCAGGCCATTGTTTTGTTTCTTCTTTCACTTTCAAAGCTATATGATCAGTTCATTAAGAATTTTTATATGAGAATATTAACATGACCCTAAATGATTGTTGTTGAAGAAGTAAACATGCTTATCGCGTCTAATTCCAATGTTTCATGGATATTCACAATGGTGAGAATGGTGATCCAGAAAAGATTTATCTTCCCAATGGAAAAGGGTCATCCAAGATACACTGTTTGATCGTATGGTAAAGAGAAATGGCTAGTTTTAGGATCGTTCCATGTCTTGACCCCAAAGAGTGCATTTGTTTTACTAACAATTAAAGAGACATTGGAAACAAAGTTGCCTAAAAATACCCGAAAGATCTTAGAGATAGTAAAGCCAAGTCGTGTGACTCTACTTCAGGTACATCCATTATCCGAATCCATTGTTTTATAGGTTCCAATTCATAGACTCTTAATGCATGATGTGATGATCACATTTTTATAATATTAAAGGATCTAAGGGAATGAAGGAAGCTTAAGCAAAGTGAACTAAATCTGATCATGAGAAATGGACTTCGGTTATATAGTTCGATGATCAGAATTTGGAGCTACTACTTAGGAGTTAGGATAATTTAATAGATTGATATTAATCTTAGGAGATGTATAGAAACATCGTTTTTCATTTTATGCGTTGTAAGGACAACTTGCAATTTTTCATTTATTTTTAATAAAAGTGAAATTTGGTTTATCTAGTTGCCTCATTTTATATATTTCCTTTCAATAGAATTTTGTAAAGTTTCAGTTACATTTCTAATATTAGCTATATTAAATTTGGATTTGATTCTTATGATATCGCTTGTGATATTGTTATAATTAACCAAGTGAAAAGAAATCTCATCACCAATTGGATAGATACCTGGTGTTTTACAAGTCGCATTGTATAGTATATGAGAATATTGTTCATTGGAAAATTATGATCACATGTTTATGCGAGTCAAGTGAAAGACGAATGGATCTCATATATGTTGATATTAACTCTTCAGATCCACCATAAAGGATGATAACCTTATTCGTCATCATTTACTGGTGCTTCAGTAAATATGTTGTGGTTTTGAGATTATACATAATTCTAATAGTTTGAAAAGATTCAAGAGTAGTAGAACGAATAAAAAGAATCTATTAGGCGGAAAGATAAAAGCTTCTCCAATATGAAAGAAAAGGAGAGTACTTTAGTATCATGTTTTATGATCATCTTAGTAATTGTATAATTGTGTCACAATTGACTCATCCAAGGACATATTAGTACAATTGTATGACTAAGAAGAGGAATTGAACATTATTAGAAATGGTTCAATCGTAGACGAGTCATACTTTGTTCCACTCAAGTTTTAGAGTCATATTCTAATAACTACAAATCATATATTGATACTCATTTCTAACTAAGAAGGTTGAAAACACGTTGTAATATAGGGAGTACAAATTTTTCTTACTCTAGAACATATAATTTGGAGTTGTGATGTTTTCGTTAATTGAGTAACAAAAGATAAACTGAGACCTATTTTATGAAGTGTTGTCTTTTCGAGAATCCACACGAACTGTTGAATATTTGTTTTAGCTCATCAAGGAATGTTCTTTGACAGAAAACTCATATGTAAAGAAGCCAGTTGGAGTCGTATGTGATCTTGAGAGCTTCAAGAGTCAACCAAAAATAAATCTTTTAGTTATCACTAACACACAACCTGAGGTTGATAACTTGTCGTCTTTGATTAAGACATTTTTATTTCTATGCACCTTCCAATTGAGTTGGCAATGCTTATGAGTTCTATGTTTTCAGTTAACTAAAAAAAACAACATTGGTCAATGAAAGTACATTGATCGATATGGGTGAGTTGATAACAACATGGAAGCACTGGTAGACCCTTGTGCTACAAGAGGGAAAGAAATTTAAAATAAGCGAAGTTCAGTCCATGAAAGGAAAGCCAGATTTGAATTTGGTTTGGTCCTAAACCCTGTCTTATGATTGTAGGTTGGATAAAATAGATTCACATGGATGGGAACATATTCACCATAAAATCTAGGTGGCAAACTTTTCTCTCTAGTTCATGAGAATGATTATGAGGAAACACTTTTGATAGTAGATTTTAAAGGATCTGATAAAGATCAGTATGGATATTGCTTATATTAATTGCATTCTCAAATTCACAATATAACTATGGCATCCCTCTTCATATTTGGAATTGTGAGAAATGTAAAGGAATTGTTTGAACTTTCAAAGACTTATAGTTATAAGTTATGAAAGGGTTTAAACACACACATATGTTATCCAATAAAGGTGTATAAGCTTAAGAAGTCTACTTGGGGACTTATCGAAGCATCGCGTAGTAGAAATCTATAATTCAGTAAGAAAGTCAAGAGTATTGATTTCTATAAGTCGAGTTGATTTATGGGTACATGTTAAAGCTAGTGGGAGTATAATTGTTATGCTAGTATTGCATGTTGACAATACTGTTCATAGAGAACAATGTTTCCTATTTGCAAATTGCATAGTTTGTGAAAATGTTTCGCTATAAGTAGACTTAAGAGAGAGGGCACTCATACTTTGTTTCGAATCTAAAGGATTAGATCATATTGTTTAATAGAACCTAGTCATAGACATATTTAAATATCGTGTTGAAATGGTTTAACATAGGAAATTCCATATATGAAAATATTATAACAAGAGATTGAACAGATATCAGATATAATGAATCGAGTCCCATACGATTCGGATATAGGATCGATTACATATGGTATAATAATATTCAATTATGTCCATTTTTCCAAATACCATGACTACTGAGAGGAAAATGACTGGAAGTTTTGTATGACTAAAGATGTTAAACAACTACAAGAACATTCTGAGGTTTACTGAAGACAAGTTGCTTGTGGACAGTTCGAAGTATGGTATTATTTTGTACGGAACATAGTGACATGATTATGGATTGAGATGATCCTTAATTAGAATTGATGTTCATATGGAAATGTTTCCATAATGGGTGATACTTGAAAAGTCTATATGTGAGTTGGAAACTTTAATGTAAGAGGAGTGTTCAAGGAGTGTACCTTGAATTTGAACCTTCATTATCATGAAACTGTTTCTAGTAGCAAAGTTCCAATGGACCATTCTGTAATATTGTTGGCTCTGTCTTTATGGCTTTAAAGCCTCGACATCACAGAAGGTCAATGCATGTAAGGTTGGAATTCTAATACATTTTAGACAGTGACAAGAATTTGGAATTGTGAAATGAGCATCATTGGAATAGTGTCTAGTTGATCCATTCACAAAGGAAGGACCATAAAGAGACATAGTATGCTTGTTCATGACATGGTATGACTGATGTTATTTAATTCAAGTGGTTAGTTGATTACTCAAAACATTATACAATGAGTAAAGTCGTAATTATTATGGTGATAAAATAATAGATATTTTTTTTTATTTTCAATTCGTTCGAGACCATGGTTAATTAGTTTATTATTGTGTTTTACTTTGCATGTTTTACTTCCTGAATAATTTGATTATCCGAATTCCATATTTGCTCATATTTTTGGAAGTAAGTAGTGAATTAAGATTGTCATGAATTAGATTGTATGCTAGAACAACTAAAAGGTGTGTAAAATTAAAACCCTCTCCTCTATTTTTTCGAAATTACCCTAGGGTTTCTAGGGTTCTTTTTGATGTTCTTAGTTATACGAACTCCTTTCTCAGTTGTATTTATAATGACATAATCATATCGATGTGATCTTTGAAACTTGAGTAGATTGTTTTTCCTAACAATTTAACGATCTTAATTTTGGTTTCTGTGTCGTACATTGCTACACTGAAATTTTGAAAAATTATAATTTCTCATACGAAGTTAGATTTGGGCATTCTCTATATGTAGAATCTCGGTTTTATGACTTTCATTTAGATCACTAAGGATAATAAGTAATATATCTTCAATTCATATTTTACGACACATATATCCGTGTCAGTTTAATCATGAAACTTTGAAGAAGCATAACTTCTTCATTCGATGTAGGATTTATGTATTATATACATCTATAAAAATCGTATTAATGTTTTTTTACATATTCACGGTGATTATTTTGGCTCAAAAATAATGAATTGCTACTTCATATTTCATACTAATTGTATAATATTACAATCTACAGAAGTAGTGAAAATAGAGTAATGTTACAACTCTCCCCGACTTACAAGGATTTCATCCCTAAAATCTAACTGAATAATTGATGGTAGTGGCTTCACATCTCTTCTTATGGTTCCCATGTCTACTATGATCCTTTTCGGTGTTGCCACTGAACCTTTACCAAGCAGACCACCTTGTTTCATAATGTCTTTATCTTCCTATCTAGGATTGTTACTGGTTTTTCCATGTAGTTTAGGTGCTCATCTACGAGAATGTCTTCCAAAGGGATGATTGTGGATTCGTCCGTAATGAACTTTCTAAATTAGGAGACATGAAAATTATTGTGGATCTAACCGAGCTCTTCTGGCAAATACAGGCTGTAGGCAAGCTTTCCCTCTCGAGCAATAATTCAAAAGGGTCTGATATACCTAGGGCCTAATTTTCCCCTCTTCCGGAACCGAATGACACCCTTCCATAGTGAAACCTTGAGTAGTACGAGATCTTCCACTAGGAATTCAAGATTTAACCTTCGTCAATCTGCATAACTCTTCTGCTGACTCTAAGCCATCTCCAGTCTTTCTCTTACTTGTTGGATAAGTTCTGTAGTCTTGATCATAACATCAATACTTCCCATGACTCATTGGCTAACTTCTCCCTAACATATATGCATCTGACACTTTCTCCCATAATACATCTCGAAGGGTCATCTACCAATACCGGAATGGTAGTTGTTGTTGTAAGACAACTCAACTAACGCTAGGTATGTATCCCAGATTCCACTGAAGTTAAGTATGCATGCCCTTAACATGTATTCCTGAGTTTGTATAGTCCATTCATTCTACCCATTAGTCGGAGGGTGATAAGTTGTACTAATATGCAACTAGGTACACATCTCATCATGGAAATTCCTCTAAAACCGAGAAGTGAAACGAATATCTCTATCAAAGGTTTTCAAAACTGGTACTATGTGCCAAGAGAACACCTGCTTAACATACACTCATGCAAGTTTCTGTGTCAGGGAACTTTCTTTAATAGGCATGAAGTGGGCACTCTTGATTCATTTATCCACTATTACCCGGATAGTGTCTACACTATGAGGGGTCTTTGGTAATTTGGTGATGAAGTCCATCGTTATTTGTTCCCACTTCTACATAGGTATATCTAGGGGTTGTAATTTCCCATGGGGAATTTGGTGTTCGACATTGACCTTCTAACATGTCAAACACCTTTCGACGTACCACGCTACATCTCCTTCCATAAAGGGCCATCGGTAACTGTGTCTGAGGTCTCTGTACATCTTTATAGCTCCTCGATGAATTGAGAACTTGGAATTATGCACCTTATCCATCAGTACTTATCGAGTTCCACCTGAGTATGGACTCTGAAGTCTACCATGTAGGGTTAGCAACCCACGACTATCTATGTCAAAAGCTGAGACTTTCTCCACAATCCTCTCACTTTTCCACTTCTCTTCCCTGATTGCTTCACTCTGAGCTTGATTGATCATTTCTATCATTAAGGTGATTAATGTCATCCTTAAGCACATTCCTTTCATCAGCATAGTAGTTGTCTTTCGACATAATGCATCAGCTACTATGTTGGCCTTACCCGGGTGGTAAAGGATCTCGTAGTCATAGTCTTTCACTACATCAACCATCGACGTTGCCTCATCTTGGGTTGCTCCATTAGGTATCTTAGGATTTTGTGTTCTATGTAGATGCTTCATCATAATCCATAGAAGTAATGCCTCCATATATTAAAAGAAAAGACCACTACTCCTAGATCTAGATCATCTGTTAGGTAATTAGTATCGTGAGGCTTCAACTGTCTTGAGGAATATACGATTACTCTACCTCTATGCATGAGGGCGACTCTGAAACCTAGGATTATTTCATCCCAATAAACTACCATGTCATCGACACCTTTAGAAAGGGTTAATATTGGATCTTCACATAACTTTTGTCTGAGCTTCACAAAAGCTGAGACTTTCTCCACAATCCTCTTGCTTTTCCACTTCTCTTCCTTGATTTCTTTACTCTGATCTTGATTGATCATTTCTATCATTAGGGTGATTAATGTCATCCTTAATTACATGCCTTTCATCAGCATAGTAGTCGTCTTTCGACATAATGCATCAGCTACTATGTTGGCCTTACCCGGGTGGTAAAGGATCTCGTAGTCATAGTCTTTCACTACATCAACCATCGACGTTACCTCATCTTGGGTTGCTCCATTAGGTATCTTAGGCTTTTGTGGTCTGTGTAGATGGTTCATCATAATCCATAGAAGTTATGCCTCCATATATTAAGAGCAAAGACCACTACTCCTAGCTCTAGATCATCTGTTAGGTAATTAGTCTCGTGAGGCTTCAACTGTCTTGAAGCATATACGATTACTCTACCTTTATGCATGAGGGCGACTCTGAAACCTAGGATCATTGCATCATAGTAAAGTACCATGTCATAGATACCTTTAGGAAGGGTTAATATTGGAGCTTCACATAACTTTTGTCTCAATGTTTCATATGCTAATTGTTGCTCAGGACCCCAACAAAAAGCTACTCCCTTTTTTCGTTAAATGGGTAATTAGCAACACAAACTTGGAAAAGTCTCGAATAAATCTTCTATAATACCCTACTAATCCCGGCAAGCTACTATTTTTTAAAGGGTAATGGGGACCGGCCATTGAATTACTGCCTCAATCTTGGTTGGGTCTATTAAAATACCATCTTAGTTGAAAAGATGCTCAAGGTTCTCGACCTCTCTTAACCAAAACTAGCATTTAGAGAACTTCACATACAACTTCTCTCTTCTTACAACCTCGAATACTTCTCTTAGATGCTACTTATGCTGCTCTTGATTATCTTAAAATACTAAGATATCGTCAATAAACACAATTTCCGAGCAATCAAACATAGGCCTACATAATTGGTTCATTAAGTCCATAAATGCGACTGGTGTATTAGTGAGCTCGAAAGGCATCATTACAAACTCATAGTGACCATATCGAGTTATAAAGGTTGTCTTAGGTATTTCTTCCTCTCTTAGTCTCATATGGTGGTATCTAAAATGTATATCTATCTTGGAAAACCACAATGCTCCTTGGAGTTGATCGAACAAGTCGTCAATCCTAGGAAATGGGTAATAATTCTTCACTGTAAGTTTGTTAAGTTCTTTGTAGTTTGTTTACTTTCTATGTTATCCATCCTTATTCTTAACAAAAAAAAAAATTATGCTCCCCATGGAGAAGTATTATGTCGATTGAATCCTTTGTCCATCAACTCTTGAAGTTGATTACACAAATCTTGCATCTATGGAGGTGCAAGACAATAAGGTGCCATGGCTACAGGTGCTGCACTGGGAACTAAGTTGATCCTAAACTCTACTTGACGTTCTGGAGGCACACCACATACGTCTTCGGGTAACACATCAGGGAATTCACAAACTACCTGTACTTCCGAAATGGTTTCCTCCTTCTCCATTTGAGGGTCGATCACATATGCCAAAAAAATCACTCACAACCATGTTGTAGGTATTTCCTGGCACTTTCAGCGGAAAAAAAATGTTGAACTATTCTTCAATCCCTCGCCCTGTAAGTTTAGTTCTTTCCCACTTGGAGTCCAAACCCTTACCACTTTCTGCCTATAATCGATTAGGGATTAGAACTAGTCCAACCAATCCATTCCTAATATCCTTGTAGATTCTTAAGTTACAACTACGGTAAACCTTTGATTCCTTAATGGTTCAATTGTTGGATATTTCTACTCTTAGAGGATGATCTAAATCTCCTATGGTATTATCAAATCTTTTACTAAACTTAAGTTATACAAAAGAATGACTTGTGCTTGAATCGAATAATACTAAAGTAGGCATGAAGTTTGCCACAAACGTACCGACCACAACGTCAGGTGCCTTTATAGATTCTTCTGTCATGAGCTGAAAGGCTCACCCTAGCCTTTGGGGCTTCAAATCTTCCTTGGAATCCATTGATTATCCTCAGGGTTGTAAGTACTGGAGCTTAAATTGCATCTTTATGCTTCAAAAGGACTCACTCGACCTTGAGGTGACCTAACTGGTTGTAATTGAAATGGACACATTTTTCTATTTACATTCCCTAGCATAATGCCCTTCAATGCCACACTTATGGCATCCTAGTCCTGTTCGACAAGAACCATCATGGAACTTTTCGCACTTGTTGCAATTGCATCCCTTTTGACCTCCAAACCTTGAACTAGTGGATTTAAACTTCTTGCTTGCAGGCTGTGATGGAGCCAAAGTCTATCTTTTCTCATTCATCTATATTTTCAACTCAGTCTCCCTCCTCCTAGCATGCTCTTGCATCTATATCAGAGACTTGTATCGATTGTTCAATAAAAACTCCTTGATATTGGCCTTGACGATACTCATGTATCTAGACATCTTCCATTGTCCTAAGGATGCATACACGGGACAGAAAAATGCTCTTTCTGTGAACATTTTGGTGATCTTCATCGTTGTTTCAGTTGTCTGCTTGAGCGGCAAGAATTCTTGAGCTAGTCATTCTCTTTCCACCAGTGTAACATATTCCTCCTTGAAGTTCTCCACAAACTGTTCCCAAGTCCACTGCGTTCTTCTCCACCGGTGAGTAATCCTTTTTGACAAATTTCAACAGGTCTTTCACTCCATGACGTAGGAGATTCTATGCGTACCTAAAATTTAGGTTAGTTGGATAAGAACAAGTATATAAGCATCCTTTTATGTCCGAGATCCATCTCATTGCACCAATTAGATCTCTAGCACCATAAAACTCTAGGGGTTGGTGTTATTGAACTCTCCATAAGGAATTTACTTGTCTCAGGGCGATGCTGTAGCAGCAACATCATTAGTAGCGAGGTGGCAGCAGTACTAGCACAACAATACTAGCAACGACAACATACCTTTCATCAAAAAAAGCGATTAGTTCGGTTTTGATAGTTCCGAACAATTTTGAAATCATCTCTTTTACAACTGTTGCCACTTTTGTCTCAATCCAATCATATATGTCAGACTCACTTGGACCCGACTGATCCGATCTAGAACTAGAACCGCTTGCTCGAGTGATCATTACCATGTTGAAGATGGAAATCATAGTAGTTTTATTGATTTATCTAGAGATAACATTCAATCCTTTAAAGTTCCTTAGTAACTTTGTAACTTTTCTTGGTTCCTATATTGATATTGTGCTTCTGGTAGTATAGGCCCATACAACCTTCCTCACCTATCCATACTAGATCCAATAATTTTTCTAAGGTTCCTAAGTCACCACACTATTCTATTGATAGGCCCTTTCACATACCTAGTGATACAAGGACCTAACTACTCGCTTTCTTATACTTTCCTCTAAGGTTCCTTCTATTCAAGTTCTTTCATTGTAGGAAGTCGTCCCAAATATTAGATAGCCATCTCATGTATGCAAGTCACACCTAATCCAATATTGGATAGACACTCGAATAATTACTTCTACCATAAGCCTGCAATCAAACAAGGAATAGGAAGTAACGCTGAACTAAACATTCTAAGACTATAGAATCCTAATTATGTACAACTCTAAAGCATATACTTAGTAATTATATGAAATCAGTTCAGGCGTCAAGTAGCACATAAAAGCAATTCCTAAGACTATAAGGCATCCTAAATATTATATAATTCTAACTAATAGTTCGTGAAAAGAATTTTAGCCTTACACTAGCATTCATTTCTAACATTTCATATATCAGCATATAATAATAATAATATGGATATTTTGGGAATCACTTTCCTTTATGTGCTTCACCTAACTATACACATCACATCTTTTTCATTTTCATACCATTTCTTTTATAAAAAGATTTGTTAAGACATTCAGATCCTTAGTTTGAGTCTAGAATTACACAAGTGTTCATCCAAGTCTTTCAAACTAGGGCTCCGATACCAACTTCAAATGCCCGATATTAACCCAAAATTTTCATTTGTATTTATCCAAATTATAACTCTTACACATGTTATATTACATATTCGATTAAAAAAGTGAGTCTTAGTGGAAGTCTTAAATATTATTTATTGCTTTTCATGCAAGAACAGTCATGCGAGAGCCTTTCCTTGATCCCAAACAACTTGTAAAGCAGTTATTCAACAACCGTAAGCCGCGAATTATTGAATTTCCTCAAAATACCACATACCACAACATATATACAATGCATACACGTATTGTCCTTCTAACTTATAGTTGTTCCACACCTTAGCCTTCAACATATAGCTGGTCCACATTATACAGTCTTCAGCACGTGGCTTGTCTACTCTCCCTTAGCCTTTAAACTAAATCTAGTCCACCCAAATCTGTTGACCTTCAGCACAAGGCTGCTCCATCCTCAACTCCAAATATACATATCAACATATAGCAACAATCCAGACAACATGTAACTATCCTAGTCTAATTTCCTAAGTGCATACTATAAGGTAACTATATCCTAACAAATAGAGGATACATATGGGTTTATACAATATAGTAAGAAGAACTCGCATTGACAGTTTCTCAGATGGTTAATAGCTATCCTGGTAATCCATTTGGTAAGTATACGTCAAATAAGTATCAAACAATAATACTAGAGCTCATTAGTCCCTAGGGAAATCTGGTAATATAGGCTACACCCATCACTAATCCCAAGGAACACATATAGTTCTTCAAATAAGTATCAGTCAGGCAGGATAGTTGGGAGGCACGATCATTTCGACATATAGTTTTTCTGAAATCCAAAAACTAAGCCAATGACATCATTCTAGAAACCTCTCCTATAACTATATTGATCAAGATTCTTACTAGGATTACTGACAAACATTTATTTAGATATTCATAACAATGAATTTGAATATAAATACAAGTTACACTTATAGCATAGTAAGTGTAGCGTAACTTATAGAGAGTTTCTAGAGAAACTGGGATTATGCAGTCTAGACTCTGAACTGAGAGCTTTTAGTTTCTGTCACTTTGATGCCGCAGGGGCTCGCTAATGTAGGTACGAACTAGGAAGTAAAGGGCTAAAAGGTGGAAAGTGTTACAAAGAGAATGTGTGGAAAGATGTGAGAAAAAGAGCTGAAAATGAAGGAATATATAGGCTGGAAATCGAGGCGTGTCAGCACAGTCCATGCATCTAGTCGAAGGGAGTGATGTGGCAGCTTCTAGTTGGTGACACAAACCGCAAACCTGGTGGAGTGTCAATGCGCGCCGCTCTAGTGGTCGGTGTGCGCAGCTGCATGCAGAATTTTTTTTTTTTAGAAAATTTGTATCTTCTTCATAAGAGATATGTTTTCAACAGGTTTTTAATCCAGGAATAACTATCGATGAGATCTACAACTTTGATTTAGACTTCTTCATCTTATTTTCCTTAATTTTTAAATCTATATTTTTAATAGGCTTAGACGGTTAAAGCCCACAGTATAACTCTTTCATATGAACTCCATTTTCGTCTGTCTTTGTATTGACAAAATCATATCAAAAAGATCTTTGACTCTTGTGAATATTGTTTTTCCTAACAATCCGCCGATCTTAATTTTGGTTTCGATGTTGTATACTGCTATGCTGAATCTTCGAAAAATCATCACTTACTCATACGAAGTCAGATTTGGGCGTTCTCTATATGCACGCTCTCAATTTTATGATTACTAGGACTTTCATTTAGATCACTAATTCTATTAAGTAATATATCTTCTATTTGTATTTTACGACACACACAAACTTGTCGGTTTAATCGTGAAACTTCGAAGAAGCATAACTTCTTCATTCAAAGTTGGATTTAAGCATTCTATACATCTACAAAAATTGTATTGATATTTTCTACATACCAACGATGATTATTTTCTATCAAAATTAATGTATTTCTACTTCGTATTTCATAATAATTGTATAATATTACACTCTATGAAAGTAGTAAAAATGAGGTGTTACATTTTAGTTGTCAAAACATCTAAAATATAAGAATAACTAGTTTCCCTATCCCTATTAATCAATCATCAATCAAGATAGGAGGGAGAGAGACTCATATAGTGATTTGTTTAAGATCTAGGGAGCTTGAAGTGAATTCAAAGTGTTTTAGGAGGACTTAAAGCCAGATTTTCATCAATAAAGTGTCTTATGTTATAAAACTTCTTGATCTCAACCTCTAAATCGATTTAGGTTTTGGAGCTCAATACAAATGCGAAATTGGTATGAAATTAGTCATCAAAATTGAAATCCTAACTCAATATAAGCATTAGTCCTTGAATCTAAACTCCAATCTCCAATCTATTGTTTTTTTCTTTTGATTGATAAGCTTGATTTGGTCATTAAACCCAATCTATGGAAAAGGAATTCAAATATTATCATTTAATCTTAGCTCTGAGTATGTAATGAAGCTAATGTATCTAAAGGAATCGCCAATGTGTTATCATTTCATCATTTCAATGGGTGATTGAATTTCTAGATAATGGAATTGGGTGATTCGAATCCAAATCTTATAAATGACGTGTAAATAATCTTATTGAATTATAAATGAAGTTCTAGAATCATTTGTAAATTCTAATCTAGATTGAGTAATATAGTTATGGATTCCAATACATATTTTAGCTATAATTCCATAAGATCCATCGAAGTTATGATTTGGATTAGTGATTTTAATAGTGATCTACCATTGGAATGATTGGAATAGATTTTGAGACAAAAAAAAGGTTTGAGATTTCAGGTGAATAATATGAAGTAACTAAAAGGAATATTGAAAGAATTATGGCTTGATTTTAAAGTGTAAGTAACTATGTAAATTTAATTGATTGAAATCAACTCAATTTGAAACATGCAACTATGGAATGGAATTACAACATATAATGATAATTTTAGACATGATCCACATATAAAAAATAGATGGGAAATTGATATTGTAGCACAATAAGTTTTGGCTGCATCTCGGATCGGTCACACAAGGTTTTTTTTTTTTTGGAGTTATCCCTTCAACTTTCAAGTTACCTATCAATTATGCCATTTTGAGCAAGAGAAATGGATGAAGTGGTTACTTTGCTTACGTGGTTAATTAGAAAAATGAATGAAAAGAAAATCGAAGGCCACAATGGCAATTCCATGTAATTATCATGTTAAATGAGACGAATGTAAATGAGAGGAACTTAAGTTTGGTTGTTATTTATCGTTTTCATTAGCAGTAGTCCAAAACCTCAAGCCAAAGTTAGGGTTTACAAGTCCTCTACGGAGCAAAGTAAAGTAGGAGGAAGCAGAAGTTATGTCAGCCTTGAATCGCATGCTATATTTCTGATAGTACAACTAAACTTTAAGAGGGTGTTTATTCATCGTACTTTATCTTACACTAATGGTATGAAATTCACCTTTATAGATCAGGATTTTTCTGGCATGACACACTCAAATTGCATTACTTTTCTTGAACATTTCATGCAATTCGATTGTAAGAAGCTATACTACTGTGAGTCAGGTGCTCCCCTTTTGAGTGGCCTTATGCCTATCTTGAATGAAATGGAATATATGATATGTTTAAGTCAGAAGGAGGATATCATAACCATGATTCTTGTATTAGTAGTGAGGATGATGACATAGGTACCCTTAGGGATGTGACATTAGATGTTAATGATAAAATAGTTACTATGAATAGGACATGTAATGATGAATTTTTGACTAAGTTGTGTGCCTAATAAGAGGGGGAGCAAGAGGATACCCATTATTATTTAGAAGATGAGAATGAAAGTGAACCCACATGTCATGTTTATGTCATTTTTAATGAGTCAACACACTGGAAGAAACAAAAGCCTATACTTGGTATGAGATTTAAAAATAAAATTCAAGTAAAAACAATGTTGTGCAACTATGCCATAGCCAATTGTTACCAATTATGCTTTATTAAAAATGATAGTATATGTTGTTGGCACATTGTTGCAAGGGTAAATTTACCTTCAGGTTATAGGCATCATGGATGAGTGATGAAGACAACTTCCAGATTAAATCTTTGAACTTAGAACATATTTGTGCTAGAAAATTTATGTTAGGTTCATTGGTTTCATACTCAAGGATAGGAAGTCATTATAACAAACAAATCTTACACATACAAAAGATGAATGTAAGAAAATTAAGATTAGAAGTTACTAGGAAGTCTTCTATTCATGTGAGTCTTGGTCAATGCGTGAGGGCTAATAAATATGCTTTTCCACTAATAGATGGAACTCTTGTGGAACATTATGCAAAGTTATTGTCATATGGAGAAGAGATTAGGATATCAAATCCAGGTTCAACTGGCAAAATTGATGTTAACCACATGCTAGATAGGAAGAAGTACTATAGTAAGTTTTATATTTTCTTTGATGAAGTGTAAAAAGGATGGACAAAGTGATACATGGGGATAATATGACCTGATTAATGTTTTCTGAAAGGCATTTGTAAGGGAGATTTACTATGTGCTATTGGCAAAGATGCAAACAATCAGATCTATCCCATTGCATAGGCAGTAGTATGTGTTGAGAATAAAGAGAGTTGGAAGTGGTTTTTGTATAATCTAATTGATGATTTTCAATTGAATTTAGGAAATGGATACAACTTAATGTTACTTTGCTTTGTTCTGCTTTGTTGTCGTTTGCTCGATCTCATTCTCTTCGAAAATGAGTTTACAGGTGAAGCGAAGTAAATATTCTATTCTATTTTTTTGTTTGGGGACGGCAATATGATTATTACTCTTTTCCGTTTTTCATGACAAGTTCATAGGCATGTCGGTGTATAAATTATTTCATAAGTAAATTACAGTTTTGGTCATTATGGTTTACACCAATATGTATTTTTAGTGTTATTTTAAAACTTTTGACATGATTCATGTTTATGGTTTTCAAAACTTACACTCATGGTCCCTGAAGCTATTACAGTCTGCATTAGATATTTGTGAAATAACAAAAATTCACTTTTATTTATGTTTTTCTTATTTTTTATTTTCTTTATTTTTTTAATTAATTATTAAGTGAAAGAATCACCATCATACCATCGATCACCATCACAATCAGTATACTAACATCACCACACCACCAACGCCACTGCTATCATCACCAATTATCATCATCACCATATCCCTATCACCAATCATCACCGACCTCGCTATTATCACCAATCACTATTAGTCTCACAATTATCATCATCATCACCAATCATCACCAGCCTCACCACCATTGTTATATACCTCCTTTCAAAAAGTGCAACTACAACCAGGGAGAAGCTCAACACATTCAATTCCAAAGAACAAGGATGTGTGGCCAAATCGAGCTAAATTCAGATCTGGAATCATAACCCATGCCACACAAAACGTATCTCTCTACAGAAGGCAATGGGTGACGAGGCATAGTAGATCAATTAGATTTCAATGGAGGATACCAGATGTAACATGCGTCATTAGAGAAAGGGTGGCTAATGATGGTTGCCTCGTTGGAGATGGAGATTTCATTGTAGGCGGTGGGAGTGGAATGTCGAGGCTTGTCTTTGTTTGGTTATGGAGTTGCTTGTGTTTTGGAAGGGGCAGTCTTGGTAGTAGCATCATCTTGAGGCTTATGAGTGGAGTCGGTTGCAACACCAGTATTAACCAGATCTTGATCCTTGACGTGAATTTCTTCATCCACTGGTTTGGAAGAGGATGATGAGAGTCCGAAATCAAATATTGATTTTGATGGAGATGGATTGGATTGAAAGAAAACAGGCGGAAGTGCACGAGTATCAGCAACAGAAGCACCGTCATCATCAAAAATCATTTCTTGGGAGAGTTCTTCATTGGGATCGGAGTGTATGGAATCACAATGAGCCTTGGGAGTTTCTCCGGAAGTGAAGTTCAAATCAGTGACTTGGTCAGAAGGAGCAATAAATGGTAAATTGCTTTGAATAGCCCTGTTGCGCATCGAAATGAGAGTCGCTTCAACTTATGACCTTGTGAGTTTCTGGTGCCTCGAATTTGCCTTGTCAACAAAGTCTTCCCCAAGAGGATCATTAGCACCTAGTCATCCTATACGCTTACTGGGTATCAGACCAGTTACAACACCAGAGGTTGGAGGGACTTCTCCCGCAACAGAATGCTTAGGGTTCGGAACAGTGGTATTGGGTTGTGCTTGTGTGGAAGAATGATGGATAGCAAATGTGACACATGGGTTTGTTCTAGGGGCAAGGAACTTTCATCAACACCAGCATCATCTTTTTGGGAAGGTGAGGGCGGATATTATGCTGACTCCCTGTGGGTGTGTGCAAGTGATGTGGAAACATCGAGGGGTACCTCAGATAAGTGGGCAGGAGGGGTAGACAGACAGCCAGAGTCAGCAGGAATGTCATGGGTTCCTTCCTTTTGAGATAAGGAACTAAATTGTTCTCTTTTTAGGTTTTGGATTTGATGGTGGAATCTTCCTCTTTGCTGACTTCTTTTTCTTTCCTCCTGATGAGGTGGATTTGGCCACTTCTGGAATGGGCTCAATAGGGACCTGATTAGTCTGTGTTGGGTTGTACACAGTCGAAGTCTCCAAGTGATGTTTTAAATGAAGGGATCCGGAAGGCATAAGGGCCAGCATATAATCTGGTAAGCGTCAAATCGGTCCAATAGATTATTGGTATGAAATGCAATAATGCTTAACAGTTTTGAAATAGACATATACCTATTTTGGAATTGTAGCGGCTGGGATAGTTTCAGACCTTTCTCTGTAGAGCTCTTAGATCGTCAGGGCCCAAAACCTAGGGCTTGAAATATCATTCTCTTTTCTCTTAATGGCAAACATCCTGAAGTCTTGCCAAAGCACCTTTAGATGATCAACAACATTTTATTTTCCGGAGAAGATGTTGTAAACGACACAACCAGTCCTTGCTCAATGTGTCTGAACCTCCATGCTTTCTGGAAACCCCACGGATGATAAAGTGCATCAGAACGGTCCAAAGACCAGAAACACTAGGTTTCTTGAAGTCTTTTGCCTTGTATTATTGATCGTACCCTATATGGTTCAAGAACTGTTGAAATTCCTCGGTGGTTGGTTCTTGAACCTTGAAACCTTTGGGGTTTTCCTTTACTCTGATTGCCTTGACAAACATCGACTTGTGAATTGGCACAATCCGATCACCAGTGATTTTAGTTTCAAGAACGTTGTTATAAATCTTAACCCTTATAAATGTTGTGTGAAGAAGGGTAAGTAGAAGGGGTGGTTCTGGGATTTTCGTGAGAAGGATGAAGATGGGATGATGAGCAATGAACTCAATCATCACCCTGATAAGTTCACCGAAATCCATTGGATTAAGTAAAAACAGTAGTGTGGTATCCCTAAGAAAGGGTTCAATCGACATGGCTGATGAGGATCCCTTAAATGACTTATTCTTTGCAATGGATTTGGTGATTTTGTGAGCAGTTGGAGCAATTTTCAAGGGTGAAGAAGACGCCATTATTGAAGATGTTATGAAAGCTTGAAGAACACAAGAACACTAAAGAGGATGAGAGGGTTTTAAGGAGATTTGTGTGTGTAAAAGGATAAATGGGGTTTAAAGAGGCTTATAGGTGATGGAAACGGGTCTGGTTAAAAATTGTAATTATGAAATTTGAATTGGAAACGGGTAGCATTTAATGTTTTGCCCTTTTTGGATATGAGTTGATTAGTGATGACGAAGGGTTTCGATTGATGGAAGTTGGAAATAGAAACGAAAAACGGCGACGAGATGTATGCCTTATGGATCCTGCAAACGTGGCGCGGATTTCAAGGAAGACACAATAAATATCCCTGAAAGTTACTGTTAGAAAATGTTTCACCTAAAAAAACTTTGGACTTCACAATGTTTGATTCTAGAACAATGGTGTTTCAGAATTGTTGAAAATGGTTTTTGTAAAGTGAAAAGTCCGGTATGAAAGTTTGTGATTTGTTCCGGAATGAAGCATATGAGCTTAAAATGGTCCGGAGTAATTCTGAAAATTATGGGAGAGAAAAGTTTTGAGAAGATTCCGGAGCAAAATGTTGAAAAGATTCCAAAATAGGATTTGAGAAAAATGTCCGGAATGAAAAATTGAAAAAGATTTCCGAAGCAAAAGATAGAAAGAGTTTACTATGGTTCTGGAAAAAGGTGCTTTTGAAGACATGTCCGAAATTGACTTTGAAAATGTCTGAAACAATATTTTGTGAAAAGAATTCGCGAGTGAGATTTACTACCTGTCCGGATTTGAATTCCGAGAAGACCTTATGAAGTAAGTCTCGAAATAAAGTTGTTACCAATGTGACTATATTGGTCTTTGAATGTCAAAAGATTTAGGATCTGTACAACTTACGCTAATATTTAAGGTTAGATAAAAGGACACATAAAATAATCCTGATTATTTCGAGAGATAATAGTTCCGATATGTAAAATAATTTTGCTTCAGAACAAACTTTACTTCCTGTTGTTTCCATCACACCCATTCCATATTGCCTCGAAATCATGAAGAACCGTTACATATCCTACATTAAAACTTGAGATGCCCATTTTGCGGATTCCTTTAATTCTTGATGATACTATTAAACATCAGACCGGTTGTTGGTCTCCTAAGTGGAATACTCAATCCTCTGCTAAACACGACCCATAGTATGTAAAAAGGTATATGAAGATTCTCAAGACCACCACGAAGAAAATTTATTTTTCTAGGTGGGATCTTGGATAGACTACACATAACATCTCTTACAAAAACATATAATTATAAACACATTTGATAAGAGCATGAAAGAAGGAATACGACTCCTACTTGCGGCGTCAACTGGTGAAACTCGGATCCCCTCGACATGTGACTGCAATGCTCGTCTCCTTACCATAGGAGCCTCTACTATGCCCTCATGACCAATAGTACTTCCCAAAGTGGCTGGGGCAGGTTCCTTCACTGCTCCTTTCATCGACTCGGGATAGTCAGCCTTCTTGTGGCCCACTTGGTTGCAGTGAAAACACACCAAAACCGATCCACGTGGGAAAATCCATACTAAAATGACCCATCTGACCACAGTTGAAACATCCATGGCCTATCTCCCGACACCGTCCCTCATGGGTCCTCCCACACTTAATACAATATCCTCGGCCTTGTTGGCCTTCCAAACATGAATCCTAAGTCATGGGACTCTTCTCTTGGCTCACTAATGTCTGAACATGCTCTTCCTTCCTCTTCCTGAGGTGATCCAAACCAATATCCTGCTCATACACTCTAGCGATTAGATCATTCAGGGTCTTGCACCCTGACATGCTCACAAGCTCCCTTGCCAATGGCTGCACTACGATAGCCGGTGCAACCTCCGCTCTAAACCAGGTCACAAAATCCTCCCAAGACATAGCCTCCAACTCATTAAGTGTAAGATTGTGTAATCAATTCCTAATAACTCCTTGCAGTATAATGCAAGAGATCCAAGGCAAACCGAATCTTGGCAATTATGGTATAGGGAATAGTGTGCAAGATACCTTCCATCTTCTCAATCCAACACAAACTTAAAACCCTGGCAGTAAACCAAAACCTGAACCTTCTCTATGCGTGCACATCAACATTCTGAAAAGTATTCATACACATTATCAAAACATATCCAAATAATCCTCATCCCACCAACATCCTAGATTCTCAATGACTCTCCTCGAGTTGAATATGGATCATGTTCTTTCAGTAGTACGGACCCAATACTATCTTCCACATCTATCCATACTTTCCTTAAGAATCATCTCGAATCCTCCAAGTCACCTTCTCAAATTGATACTCTAATTACCCGCTAAGCAGAGAAATCAACCCTCTAAAGCACTTCCTAGGCTTTCTTAGGTTCCCAACCTCACCCTGTCATCATCTGCTGAAGAACTCCCACTAATGTCAACTAATTACCTTATGAATATATTCACATGCCACAAAGCATAGATAATCCTTCGATTAAAAGACTCAACCCTACAATGGTTGGACTCAGACAAGAGCTGCACAATAAGGTCAAATCAATAGCTAATTCACATCACCAAGCATTCCATAAAGCACAAAGCAAGAAACATTAGAGCAATAACACTTCATGCCACAAGCCAACCAAAGGACATCTCAGTCCATTTACTATAAATAAATATTTTGAATCTAAGACATCCTTCAATTCCTCTTAGGCTACAAGGCATCTCATATCAGACCATTGCATACAATCATTTGAAAATCCAAATTAGCATGCAATTTTAAAAGCTCAAACAACAGGCATACAAAGGCATCTCTCCTAACATGAAATCCTGAGTAGATCATTGGCCCTAGTTTAGCATTCAATTCTCATAACATATAACATAACAAACATGTATGGGTATTCTGAGAATCACTTATTGGAGCTCATTGATTGTACACACCACACCCCTTTTCTTTATAGAAAGCTTTTTAGAATTTTTTTTTTTAAAAGATTGCCAATTCCTCAGTTTGAGTTCAGACACACCCGAGAGTGTGCACGAATCCCTCAAACCAACTCTCTGATACCAACTTGTAACTTCCCAAAAATTATAAGGTAAAAGTTTTATTATTAGTTCAACCATAAACACCATTTAACCCTTTCAATCATTCAAATGTATATTAGATTACAATTTCTAAAATTATACAATGTGAAAACATGGATGGATGTGTTGTGATCAAGTGGGGCCCTACCATTGTGAGACGGGAGTAACTGACAAACATTTTAAACATAAACTGTAAGCACGAAGCTTAGTGGGTTCCCCCAAAATACCACATATCATACATACACTAGGCCCTGCCCGACAACCAACAGGCCCCGCCCGACATTGGATCCATCCTGGCATCGAACCCCGCCCCACTCATAACAGATTCGTCAATAACATGAGTTGGTCCCCGCCCATTCATACTCGTTAGGCCCTTCTTGGCATCGATCACTACCCGATATACTTACAGACACATAAAATACATGCAAGAATCACTAAGATAAACAACATACAATACATCAATCATGCCCCACCTGGCATCGGGCCCCGCATGGTATATATTTCACATACCACACATGCAAGAGTCACACAGATAACTAGCATCCTAATCATAATAAATCATGGGCCGACATTGGTTCCTTCAACCCGTCGAACACAGTGAGGAGACTCACCTCAAACATAAGATAGCAAATCTCCCACCCAAGTTTGTTGCACAACGGCTCCTCACACTGAACATAATCAAAACCAACCCTAGTTACTATCTAAGGTTGAGCCCATAAATCAAGTAACATCCCAAAATTCAAGGCCAAAAATTTCATTTTAATTAAGTTAATATAAAAACCGATAGTATAAAAACATTCATAGTGTCATCCCATATCAAAGCCAACATGTCATAATGAAACAACATCAAAGTATAATCCCAAATATCTTATTTGCGGAATACATAATGAGATGTGTTGCAATCATGTCGGCTCCTTTCCTTTTTAAGAAGTAATTGAAACCCAAACGGAAAACCATAAGCACGAAGCTTAGTGAGTTCCCCCATCATACCACATACCATACAATACACATACTACCTAGCATATCCGAGTGCTATCCTACCCTTTCGGTCTCTTTCAACCGTAACCGCCTAGCATATATGGGTGTTGCCCTACCCCTTCGGTCTCTTTCAACCGGTAACTGCCTAGCATATCTGGGTGTTGGCCTACCCTTACGGTTTCTTTCAACCGGTAAATGAGGACTATTTCACCCTTACGGCTACCATATAATACCCTATCATATACACATAAATCACATACTTCCTAGCATATCTGGGTGCTAGCCTACCCCTTCGGTCTTTTTCAACCAGTAACCAGGGACTATTTCACCCCTACCACTACCACATAAACACATAACATAACATAGCATACTAGCACATAAGCATAACAGAAAGTGACAAACCAAACAACTATCACACAAACAATCATCTACCTATAAACAAGTATTGGTGGGTCGGCATTGGTGCCTTCGACCAAATTCTACCGGAAAGGTAACTTGCCTCACACTGCTGAAGTCTCGCGGATAAAACCTAGCTGCTGGAAGACAGATTCCCAAACTATCGACATCAAAATAACACCAGATTAATAATTGGGTTCCAACACGTAACCATAATTCCATGCTTGGGGTAAAATACTACTTTACCCCCAACTTAGCTTGACTCAATCCCAAGCCCAATCTAAAGGCCCAAAAGTCAAACAATGAACTAAAGCCCAACATATGGCCCAATTTTCCAAATTGGGACCATACCTCTACATTGTCTTACATTAAGGCCCAACCGTTTATTCTAGTCAAAACATTTGGCATTCCGATGGTCAAATATCTCATGGTTATCAAGGCCCAGTTATGGCCCATCTATGGCCTAATTTTCCAAATTGGGCCAAAACCCCTCACATGTGCCTTACCCTAAAGCTCATCCAAATATTCTAGTCCGTATACTTGTTTTTGGATGGCCCATCAATGGCCTAAACACCAAAGCCCAATAGAAAGGTCCAACTCAATGCCCAAGTAAAATTAGGGTTTTCACGTAAAATAACGATTAGGGTTTAATTAGAAACACTTAACCCATTAAGGAATTAATCCATTTTGTCCATCAATCTACTAGTCCATTCATACGATATAGTCGGACATAATTCAAAATTCCAATCTAACAGTCCAAATGCGGGTCCCGGCAAATCCCAAACTAACATTTCCAAAATTAGGGTTTTCTAAACCCCCGGCGGCAGCCACCACCACCTCATGGTGGTGGTTATGGTTCTAGTCCAATCATGTCCAAGCATCCCAAAAGTAATCCAATCACATGTAAATATAAACCGCCACCCAACACAGCGGTCAGTGGCGGCAGAAAGCGGCAGCCAGCACCCCACGATGGTGGTGGTGGTGGAAATTTCCATGATTATTCCGATCAAAACTATGATTACAAAACATAATATCCCAAAATAAACACATACAATAAGATACACACACTCAGCCATCCTTGTGGCGGTAGGCAGTGGTTGGAGATGACAGCCACCACCTTACGATGGTGGTGGTGGTGGCTATTCTCGTGAAATCTGGCCAAACAAACACTACCCACGACACACACCAATAGCATAAACACATGCTTTACCTAGGATAGGAACACCAAAACCCACCTTGTGGTGTACGGCGACGGCTGTGGCATGAAATGGCGGTTGTCGCTTGCCTCTCTTCTCTCCCGGCGTCCCACCGTCGATCTTTGTCCTCATCCACAAAAGAAGCGGCGACAATGGCGTATCGGCAGAAAGGGGTGGAGAAGAGGAAGGTGCCCAGTCTCCAACCGAGAATATTGACAGCGACGTTCGTGGCCACCCTTCTTGATGGAAGCCACGACCGAAGATGACCTGTAAAAGAAACAGTCGCAATGAGCGATGACGGTAGTGGGCGGATGCAAGCTAACGGCTGTGGGACAGAGCAAAAGTAGAAGGAGAAGGCTACTACTGTGGGGAATGGAGGTTGCGCCTCCACCAGAACATGACAGCGGCGATAGCGACACTCAAGTGGTGGTGGTTTTCTGGCTTCAACAGCGGTGGTAGCAACCGGAGGTGAAGAAATAGGGTTAGCGGCTGAAGGATGAGAGTAGTGAGGGTGGCTGCTGGTGCATCCACAATTAGGGTTAGGGTTGGATGCGGGTGACGAGTTATATACGCCGACTCACGAAACTTTATCCCATAATGGCACAATTGGTCCCTCCTTCTCCTTTTTCTTTCAATTTAGCTTCAATATTTACCAATTATACCCTGACTTCTAAAATCCCTTTCCAATCCAATCCGAAATTTACCCAATAGCCCTCAGTCTTCAAAATCCTTTCATAATAAGTCCAATACTTACC
Source organism: Lactuca saligna (assembly GCF_052625555.1). Taxonomy (NCBI): domain Eukaryota; kingdom Viridiplantae; phylum Streptophyta; class Magnoliopsida; order Asterales; family Asteraceae; genus Lactuca; species Lactuca saligna. The sequence goes on from NC_136417.1 coordinate 51,808,906, forward strand.
AATAACCATATGACTTCTAAAAACCTTTACAAAATAAATCCTGAAATTACACTTTAACCCCCCAAAAACCTAAATTATATCATTGGCTCTCCTAAACCAACACCCCGCTAAATATTATGTGTTTTAGGGCTACTATTCATTCATGAATTTGTCTATTTATTTATTTAATAAATGGGATGTTACAACTCTCCCCCCACTTAAATTAGATTTCATCCTCAAAATCATTTCTTACCATTCATGTCACACCAAACTACTCAAGTGACATGGATACAATCTCGGGCACCCGCTAGCCTTCCCAGGACGACTGTAACCAACCTTTGCAGGGTTCTTAAACCTAAAGATGAAAGAATTCCTTGAAATTTTATCGCCTTTACTCAATCTGAAATCTGGAGTCTCGAGATGGTCTTAGTCCATGACAGACCGCCCATGTAGAATCATTATTGTTGAATCCAACCCACTTATCTCTCTACTAACTATTCAACTTCTGATAACTGGAGGTTCCTACTGGAACACAGAATCACAGACCTAATTATCCATGCAGATCACTTACACTTGGCCAAGGCTCATATAATCCTTCGAGTATAAGATCCATCCCTACAACAAGTAGACTCAGACGAGAGCTACGCAATAGGGTCAAATCTATTACCGTGAGATTATTTAATCCCACTGCGAGTGACTTAGCATAACCCAAGTAATCAGTTACTCCATCTATACGTGAAATCCTAAAACACTAATACTGCCTGAAACACTGAAACTCCCTAAAACAGCATGCTGCTACATGGCTGCTTTTCAAAATCCACTGAAACCTCCCTTGTCTCAATTTGTTTGCCAATCATCTGAAATACCGGGATTCGGCCTGGTTGCAGAACCAAGAGACTCCCACGCAGTCGCACCACACGACTTCCGAGCAAATTCCTCATCTGCCAATAGTTGCCATCAGTTATCTTGCCACTGTGGCTCTAATGAACTTTCGATCTAAATGATCAAGTCCATACGTCGAATCCTAACATCACCAAATCCAAGGCTGAAGGTGAATGTTACATGACCAGGGTAGCCTTATACCACAAACAACCTTATATGGTCCATTGCTTCCTTAATCTCATGATTGTAGTAGCGTTCCTACGGTCTTATAACCGACTCAATTAGGTCTAATTCATTTGGAGAAATCCATAAACCAATATATGGATTTGACACGCCCTCACTGCTACACTTGAACTGGTGGGTACCACTGTTCCTCATGCAATCTAACAATACTCTCATTCTATCTACCAACCATGTGAATGCTACGACTACACCCGTAGTCTTACAACACTCTAGCACTATCTGCCAACCTTGTGAATGTTACGACTACACCCACATACTTACAACACTCTAGCACTATCTGCCAACCTCGGGAATGCTACAGCTATACCCGCAGACTTACAACACTCGAGCACTATCTGCTAACCTTGTGAATGCTATGGCTACACCGACAGACTTACAACACTTTCCATATCGGGTCGAACACCACTCGGCCTAACACTCAACTGAACTTGAATCCTAACTAGATCTCTAACTTGTTCCCCGAAATCAGCTATCTGATGCCAAGGAAAAACTTGAACCAAATGTTGGAACATCTTCAAAACTCCTAACTCACACAATCCTCAACCTAGATGGCCCCTCGACCTACTTCCTCCCTGACTAGGATGCGAACTCATCCTAGATTCATTCCTACTTTTTCTCTTGACTACCTGATCGATTATCCCCCACTTAGATTCGACTATGTCTTCACTACACAAACGAACTGAAGGATTCCCGATCCCCTTTTTCTTTCTGAATGTAGATTCTATGGCAACCAATGTTAGTGCTCCACCACTAGCTAAACTCCAAAAGTCCAAACAACTTCTAAAGACCAAATGACACTTCCTGAATCTCAATGTAAACGACAACCCCTGATGCTTTAAATGATATCACACTCAAATCTTAAAGTCAAATGACATATTCTCCAACCAATACCTCAAATAAAATCCATTTCCCTTGGTGCTTCTAACAATCATTCCAAGATCAACTACTAATCACCGAGTCCTGACGATGTTGAATAACCATCCTGTTGACACTGACCGTAGATATTCCCATAACCACAACAAAATTCACACAACAATGTGCAGATAAAACTGAAAGAAGGCAAAGATATATACCCACTACATCGATTGCTGGAGTCCTGAATTCTCTTGTCTGACACTGCAGGGCGTGACTCCTATCTGTTGGGGCTCCTACCCTTCTCCTCAGACAGTCAGTCTTCTTGTGGCCCACCTGATCGTAGTGAAAACATAACGGGTTTGCACCCTAAGGACAATCTCTACTGACACGACCAACCCCGCCACACTTGTAGCATCCTAAACCCCTAAAATTACAAACTCCCTTGTGTACTTTCCTGCATGTGTTACACTGACTCCGGTCCTGCTGGCCTTTCACCCGATGATCAGAAGTCTTGGGTCTCTTCCCGAGACCCTCTACTATATGCACATGGCACGACCCTTTCTACCCAAGGTGCTCCAAATCGACCTCGCATCCTCGAACTCTGAAATTCATATCCTTCAGGGTCTGACACCTTGTCACGCTCACTAGCTCACTAGCCGACGGCTGAACTGCAACAACTGGAACATCCTCTGCTCCAAAACGGGTCACAAACTCCTCCCAAGACATAGTCTCCAATTCAAAAAGCACAATAGATCACGCAATCAATTCCCAGTAGCTCATTGTCGCTCGATACAGGAGATCCAAGGCGAACCAAACCTTGGCTCATTGTCGCTTGCTAGTGCGGAAAACACCTTCTATCTCCTTAATCCAACTCGAACTCAAAATCTTGGCAGTCCTTCCCCCGACTGGCTCACCACCTAAGCTGAAACCTAATCCTGAACCAGAACTACCTCCCTAAGTGCTCATATCCAGACTGAAAAACCACAAACAGATGATTAAAACACATCCAATGATTCTCCTCCCTGAAGCTTCTCAGATTCTCTAAGACTCTCGTTGATTCGAGTATGGATCATGTGCTTTCAGTAGTACGGCCCCAATACTACCTTCCAGACATATCCATACTTTCCTCAACAATCCTCATGAATCGTCCAAGTCACTTCCTCAAACTGATGCACCCAATTTTCACTAAACCTCACTAATAACCCACTCAAACATGTCCTAGGCTTTCGTAGGTTCCCGAACCCACTTAGTCCTTAGCTTCTGAAAGATTCTTGTTAATGTCAACTAGCTACCTCATGAATATAATCACATGCAACAGAGATAAGATAATCCTTCGAGTAAAAGACTTAATCCTAGAACGGTGGGCTCATACGAGAGCTATGCAATAGGGTCAAGTCCATTACTCTGAGATTATCCAGCCTGTGCCACATGTGACTTAACATATTCACTTAATAGTTAGATCACATTACTAAGAGTCTCACAAAGTACAAAGCAAGCAACAGTCGAATAATGGAAAAACTAACCAGCATACTCCGATTAAGCGATTCTATTTAACTATATGAACCATACTAACAGACAACTCCAAGAGCTCAAACAATCAGGCATAACCTAAACAGGTCATCCTATCACTAACTGATCAGCACTAGTATGCAGATTTGCAAGCACATACAATAGGCATATCAGGTATACTTTCTAGATCCCTAGCCCTAATCTAGCATGCAGTTCACATATTCTCAATTTCGAAAATAAGATAACATGTATGGGTATCTTGGGGAAAACTTACTTGAGCTCGGCTGATTTCACGCATCATACTCCTTATTCTTTATCAAAAAAAAATTATTTTAATTTTTAGAAAAAGTATTTTCATGTAAAAATCTTTCAAACTCTCGATTTTAGTCCAGACACCCCCTAATGTGTGTCTGAATCCCTCAAACCAAGGCTCTGATACCAACTTGTAACATCCCAAAACTCAAGGCCAAAATATTCATTTTAATTAAGTTAATATAAAAACTGATAGTATACAAACATTTATAGTGTCATCCCATATCAAAACAACCATGTCATAATGAAACAACATCAGAGTATAATCCCAAAGATCTTATTTGCAGAATACATAATGAGATGCATTACGATTATGTCGGCTCCTTTCCTTTTGAATAAGTCCTTGAAACCAAAACTGAAAACCATAAGCACGAATCTTAGTGAGTTCCCCCATCATACCACATACCATACAATACATATACTGCCTAGCATATCCGGGTGCTGACCTACCCCATCAGTCTCTTTCAACCGTAACCGCCTAGCATATATGGGTGTTGGCCTACCCCTTTGGTCTCTTTCAACCGGTAACTGCCTAGCATATAAGGGTGTTGGCCTACCCCTACGGTCTCTTTCAACCAGTAACCAGGGACTAATTCACTCATACAACTACCATATAATACCCTATCATATACACATAAATCACATACTGCCTAGCATATCTTGGTGCTGGCCTACCCCTTCGGTCTCTTTCGATCGGTAACCGGGGACTATTTAACCCTTACCACTACCACATAAATGCATAGCATAACATAGCATACTAGCACATAAGCATAATAGATAGTGGATTACCATACAATTATCACATGACAATCATCTACCTATAACCAAGTACTAGTGGGTCGGCATTGGTGCCTTCGACCCACTTCTACGGGGAAGGTAACTCACCTCACACTGTTGAAGTCTCGCGGACAAAAATCTAACTGCTGGATGACAGATTCCCAAAGTGTCAGCATCAAAATAACAACCAATTACTAATTGGGTTCCAACACTGTCACAACTAGCAATTTTAGCTAGGAAATTTTATACTCCTGTAATCATCATCAGTTGTGATACATGTAATTCTTACTAATATCAAACATTATGCTAAATCAAAGACAACAAATTCAATCAAGGTCCATCCAGTAAAAGTTCAAAGCTTTATACAAAACATTTCAAATAGTTAACTAGGAATTTGAAAACCCGAAGAATCCCAGTTCAAGTTCAGTATGGACTAGGATTTTCTTATTGGGCATAATGGACCCATAAGAACTCAATTTGACTATCTTGGGCTTGGAACCCTTAAATGGGCTCCAAATGGACCAACATTCATCGAGCATAACATTCTGGGCCACATGGGTTTAAAATGGATTAGTTTACCTCTAATAGGCCTTGTTAGGCCATAATCTCATTCTTTTATATAATATTTGGGCCGTGAATACTCACAATGCCCCAATGGGCCAAAAATTATTATTGGGCACCAAAAATTTAAGCTAAGTCTAGAATGGGCCTAAACTAGCTCACTCTTATCCTTCTTAGCCCAATTTTCGGCCCACTAGATGTGTATATTCATAAATGTGTAAAAAAAAGGAAGAATGGCTAATTAACCTAGACCATGCCACCTCATTTTTGTTTAAAGGACAACTAGGCATTTTATACAACATACAACAAAGCACTCTCATGTTTCCATGCAAAAACTTCTCTTTCCCTCTCTTTTTCTTTCTCTCAGCCAAAAATAAACCACACAGATACAATATCAAGTTCTCTCCAATGCACTCTTAAGAACATCCCTCCCATTCCATCAAAAATTTTCAAGAATTAGAGCTTTCCAAGGAGATTTTTCATTCAAAATCACGTCAAGCTACACTCTTGTAGTAATATCTTGTAAAATTTAGTTTATTTAATCCATATTTAGCTAACTCACTCATTATAAACACCTATTCTCATGATTTTTGCTTCCTAGAACCTCCTAAGTTTGAAAACCACTCAAAGAGCTTGCTAGAGCCAAAAATCACATCGACTTCTCCCATTTCTTCTTTAAAACCGAAACATCAAAGCAAAGGTGAGTTCATACCCCCTTTTTTCGGTTTTTATATGATTTTGGGGGAGAATACAAGTAAAATGTGTAGATCTATGTGTTTTATGCATGTTATATGTGATTTCTCTATTTATGTTGTGAATATGTGTTAAATCTTGACAAATCTCAAGATCTTTAACAATAATGGGTAAAATCCATAAACTAAAACATTTTATACATCATACTACAAAGATAAAAGTGTATTGCATGTCCGAGATGTGCAAAAAACAAAAAAAAAAAAATCTTACATAAGAATCATTTGGCAAATAAAGTAAAGTTTGGGGTCAAAAGTGACATTTTCAGTTTTATAAGGATCAAAGAGGTCATATTTGGATGAAAATGAATTTTTATGATAACCACCCATTTTAAAGGACCAAAGATGTAAATTTTAGCATAATGGGCTTAAATTTTGGGCCTTACAGTTTTTGGGCCCAAATTGCAAAAAATGTGAATTTTGGGATTAAAAATCTTATTTGATCAAAATCTTGGGCCAACACTGGAAATGAATAAAATAAAGGTTTAAAATAACACTTATTTCAAAAAATTGGGCCAAAAGTGCTAGATTTTTGGAAAATGGGCCAAAATGTAAATTTCTACAAAATAAGGGTTGGAAATGTCAATAAATGCATTTTGGGACTGAAACTGTAAAACAAATTTATAATTGGGCCGAAAATGCTAAGTTTGATGGTCTAATGGGCTAAAAATGTTATTTTCACCAAAAAGGACCAAAAATGTCATTTTATTTAAACAAGGGTTAAAAATAAAATTTCGGTGAAAAAGGGGCTAAAATCATCGAATATGTATTTTTGGACCAAATATGTCAATTATTACACAACTGGACCGAAGATATAAATATTTATAACTTAAGGGTTAAAATGGTATACTTTTTTTTATAAACTAAAAATATCCTTATAACAAAACACTAGACTTTTTATAACATTATGAGTAAACGTTTCAACCAAAAGAATACATATTATCACAAGCAAACGAAATACAACAATGATACAAATATTGTACCTAGTACTTATTACTATACATGCTTATTGGGCCTTCGTGATCCATTTTCATGTTTATTGGGCCCAATATATTCATTACATGTCTATTGGGCCTTAGTGACCCAATTACATGCCTAACGGGCCTAAATTATCATTTACATGTTTATTGGGTCTTAGTGCTCCATTAACATGATAATTGGGCCTGAACTATTCATCATATGCTTAGTGGGCCTTAAGTGTCCTTCTGCATACCTAACCAACCTTGAAATAAATCACATGTTTAATGGGCCACAATTGTCCTTTTTCATGTTTACTGGGCTTTAGCCAACATGTATCATTCAGTGTTTGTAAATCTAAATACATATAACGTTATTCATATTCATGTGGTAATAATTGGGATCTAGTGAAACCTATCGGTTGACACCTTTGAGTGTATGGCCGTAGCCAATAGTTATAATCAGAGTCTCTTGGAGGGAGAGCGAGAGTTTGTGTATAAATCTATATGGGGGTGACTCCCCCACACCTGAGCTGTTCGCTACAGTTAGACTTGGCCAGTCTAGCATGACAAAAACTTCATCAAAACTGGCGTTTAGAAAAATGCCAAGACTGGTGAATTAGTCATTATCATTACGGCTGGTAATTCTCGATACGACCCGCGACACGACACGAAATAAATGGGTTTGGGTTGAGTTTTTCAACCCGCCAACCCGCTAACCAGCCAACCCGTTTATTAAACGGGTCATATATGGGTTTCTCAAAAAATAAACGGGTTGACCCGCCAACCCGTTTATATACTCAATAAAAAAATTATTTTATTTTTAAATGTATTTATATATCAAGTATTAATATTTAATAAGTATTATATAATATATACCATTGATTCATAGACCATTTGACTATTTTGACATTTTGACTTGTGGTGGATGGTCTAAGGTCGTAAGTCGTAACCTCTAAGGCTAAGTCTGTAACATGTTTCTATAAATGTTTTTAATTTTCATTTGGATGTTTAAGACTTAAATGTCTAAAATTTGGACCCACGAACCTAAATCTGTCCCACGAACCCGCCAACCTGTGAATCCGTATAAATAAATGGGTTGGCGGGTCATATATGGGTTTATGTTCCAAACCCGCCAACCCGTGACCTGTATATTTAAATGGGTCATGTTTGGGTTGGCATATTTTGACTCGCCAACCCGCGACACGCCAACCCGAATACGACACGATTGCTAGGCCTAATTATCCTACATGGTTATAACAACTCACATAGAGATCCATTACCATCTCAGCATTCATGGGAATCAAAATTTTTACATTGTGTTAATACAAAACAATTCATACGATAATGCAAGTACTGCAATACTGCTATAAATCGGAAAATATCGGATTTTCCGGGAAAATACCATCATTCATACTTACATAAAATACAAAACAAGGAAAACTTTTGGGTTCATTTATTTATGCATATTTTGAAATGGAAATCGCACATAGATTTATACTTGATCATCACCTCATTTCTTAGACAAATTTTACAGAAAATATCGGATTTTCTGGGTTATACAAACGATACAAAGCTTTTAAATCAAGCATGCTTATGAAATCACCAACATTTGATACGTTGACCATTTTCAAAATAACTTGTATTCTCAGGTAATCAATAACCTGAAGACTCATCAAGAGTATATTTGGAATTTCATTTATGCAATTGTCAATCATCATACAATTTATGTTTTCAAATGTGTACTATAAAACAATATACTTGATGTGAACAATGCCAGTTCTACTATGTAATGTTTGATGATGATTGTGTTATGTTTCATGTATATTCATTATGATGATATTTCAATTTATAGTCACACGAGCCCTCGAACGTTTCCGCCGTCTGATTCGAGGGTGTGACAAACAGATAACCATAATTCCATGCTAGGGGTAAAATACTACTTTACCCCCAACTTAGCTTGATTCAAACCTAAGCCCAATCCAAAGGCCCAAAAAATCAAACAATGAACCAAATCCTAACACCAAAAAGTCAAACAATGAACCAAGGCCTATACCTCTACAACATCTTACCTTAAGACCAAACCATTTATTCTAGTCCAAACATTTGGCATTCCGATGGTCCAATATCTCATGGTCATCAAGGCCCAGTAATGGCCCATCTATGGAACAATTTTCCAAATTAGGCTCAAACCCCTCACATGGGCCTTACCCTAAAGCCATCTAAATATTCTAGTCCATATACTTGTTCTTGGATGGCCCATCAATGGCCCAAACACCAAAGCCCAATAAAAAGGCCTAATTCAAGGCCTAAGCAAAATTAGGGTTTTCACATAAAATGACGATTAGGGTTTAATTAGAAACACTTAACCCATTAAGGACTTAATCCATTAAGTCCATCAATCTACTAGGCCATTCATACGATATAGTCGGACATAATTCAAAATTCCAATCTAACAGTCCAAACGCAGGTCCCGACAAATTCCAAACTAACATTTCCAAAATTAGGGTTTTCTAAACCCTAATTAGGGTTTCCAACCCAATCGCATTCCAATTAGTCCATTTGTTAAGTTTTTAGGTTAATTAATGTTTCATTGGGTCAGCTAGGGTTCCATTAAGTCAAGCACCACCCGTTGCCACCTTGGGAGATGGTGGTCGACAGCAGCAGCTGGCGGCAGCCACCAGCTCATAGTGGGGATTATGGTTCTAGCCCGATCATGTCCAAGCATCCCAAATGTAATCCAATCATATGCAAATACACACCGCTATCCAACACGGCAGTTGGTGGTGGTAAAAGGTGGAAGCCACCACTACACGGTGGTGGTGGTGGCAATTTCCATGATTATTCTGATCAAAACTATGATTACACAACATAATATCCCAAAATAAACACACACAATAAGATACACACACTCAACCACCCTTGTGGTGGCAGGCGGTGGTTGCAGGTGACAGCCACCACCTTACGGTGGTGGTGGTGGCTTTTCTCATGAAATCTGGCCAAACAAACACTACCCACGACAAACACCAACAGCAGAAACAGAAGCTTTTCCCAGGAAAGGAACACCACCAACCACTTGGTGGTGAACGGTGACGGCAGTGGCACGAAATGGCAGTCAATGGTGGTTGTGGCTTGCCCCTCTTCACTCCTGACATCCCATCATTGGTCTTCGTCCTTAGCCACAGCAGAAGCGACATTAATGGCATATAGACAAAAGGGTGGAGAAGAGGAAGGTGACCGGTCTCCAATCGGGAATAACGGCAGCGACCTCCACATCCACCCTTCTTGATAGAAACCACGACCAGAGATGACCTGCAAAAGAAACAGTCACAATGAGCGACGGCGACAGTGGGCGGATGTGAGCTAATGGCTGTGGGCGGATGTGAGCTAACGGCTGTGGGACGGAGAAGAAGTAGAAGCAGAAGGCTGCCACAGCAGGGAATGGAGGTTGCACCTCCACCAGAACACGACAATGGTGATAGGGACACTCGAGTGGTGGTGATTTTTTGGCTCCAACAGCAGTGGCGGCGACCGGAGGTGAAGAAACGGGCTTGGCGGCTGGAGGATGAGAGTAATGAGGGTGGCGACTGGTGCATTTGTGACTAGGGTTAGGGTTAGACGAGGGTGACGATTTATATACCCCGACTCACAAAACTTCATCCCATAATGGCACAATCAGTCCCTCCTCCTTTTTCTTTCAATTTAGCTCCAATATTTACCATTTATACCCTGACTTCTAAAATCCCTTTCAAATCCAATCCGTAATTTACCCAACCGCCCTCAATCTTCAAAATCCTTTCATAATAAGTCCAATACTTACCAAAAAACCCCTGAATTCTAAAAATCGTTACCAAATAAATCCCGAAATTACACTTTAACCCTCGAAAACCCAAATTATATCATTTGGCTCTCCGAAACCAACACCGCGCTAAATGTTATGGGTTTTAGGGCTACTATTCATTCATTAATTTGTCTATTTATTTATTTAATAAATGGATGCTACAAATCATAAGGCCAATAATGGCCCAAACCCAAACTAGAGAACCCTAAGGCCCAATATAGGCCCAAAAGTTCCAAAATGGCCTAAAGTTAATGGTCAAAGTCTAAGTCAACGGTCAACAACCCAAATATCAAGCCTCACGTCGTGACCAGACCTTGGTCACGTCATAAGAACCCATCTGATCCGCTTCCAGTGACTCGCTCCTCACTCGGGCAACTCATCAACTCTGGTTCTTCGTGTTCACATTGTGAGACCTCATGTCTCACGTCGTAAGAACGTCCCGAGTCATAAACCAAGTTCAAATGTTCTTAATCCATTCAGCCTTTAAACCCAACTCTTACAAAGGCTTAAGAGGGACTCCAAAGGTAAATAGAAATGATTACTTGATGGACATGCATTCCCCATGCATGTCCTAAACCTAATATAGATCAAATGGCAAGAAATGGTCCAAATTCAAGTAAGATTCATAAATCACAACAAAGCTCCAAATCCATAAGATATGATGCTCAAGGGACCCTTAGAAGCCATAAAGTTGCCAACTTTATGGATCTCTTTCATGCAAAATTCCACAATCATGAAAGAAAAAGGGACAAGAACCTAGATCTCGTAACTTAAACTCCTAAAGGTTGAATCTTGGACACTTACAAAGGTCCAGAATATGCACAACATGATGATGATGATGAAACCTCCTTGTTGGACCAACACTCTAGAACTTCTTCTTCTTCTTTTTCTACCCATTAAAACACCAAAATGGATTCAAAACCACCAAGGGGGATTAGGGTTAGGGTTTTTCGATTTAGAGGGAGGTGTAAGCTGAGAAATGAACCCTAAAACTGAGTTAAGGGTTCTTAAATAAATGGGAAACCCTAAAGTTCGTGGGCTTGGGCTGAAACAACTCACTTATCGTGAACATCCATGGCTCACATCATGAGAAGGGTCCTGATACATGATCCTTCTTTGGTTCATCACGTCGTGATCACCTATGGCTCATGTCATGACACTCAGTTTTCCCTAAATTCAACTCAACTTCAAATGATCATAACTTCTTCGTTTCAACTCTGATTCTGCCGTTCTTTATACCCACGGAAAGGTCTTGAAGAGCTCTACAATTCTATCTTATTACTTTGGGTCACCACATGCCGAACTTATAACCTTAGCCCTTACAAGCGGCACTACATATAATTCCCCCTAGTCCCACCTCAAGTCCAAATACATTATTCCTAGGCCTCGGTCCCATTGCCAACAATATCATCTTCTAATAAGACGCAAATATTACTTCCTTAAAGCTCCAAAGCCTAGACGTAACCGAATTACAGTCCACGATCCTGGATCAAGGAACGATCTGAAACATGGTGTTACAAGAACAATGGCGGTGGATGATCCGACGGGAAAATTTTCTGGCAGTGGTTTCCGATGATGAACAAGAGGGGAAATAAGTATTTGATATGAGATATGAAGAAGAGGGGTATGAGGGTGGGGCCCATTTCTTTTAATGATAGATTAATAAGGGAAGCTATTTTTTATCAAACATAAAATAAATAATAATGAACAACCACTAGTACATAAATGATTTGTTGATTCGGCTAAAATAGTTATTTGATGCGGTTATTGAACCGCATTAAAAAATATCGCATCAAAAAATACCCTCATTTAATAGTGTGATTATAAAACCGCCTCAAAAAATAGTCAAAACCACACCAAAAAATAGTAGAGGAGAAATACAAACCATACCATAAAATGATGAAAACCGCCCCAAAAAATGCAGACAACACCCAAAAAAACCATACCACCGGAAACCACCCTTAAACCACCATCATCTCTATCGTGTGTTTATTGACGAGAACACAAGATTCACCAAACCACACCATTTTTATCATCATTAACCACCACCAGTTGACATCATCGCCATCTTCCCTACCTTTGTCGGAAACCACCATTCCAGCCACAAAGAACACCCAACATCCCCAGTTACCATCGGTTTTTCCACCTTAAACAAACCAAACGTAAATCAGTAATAAAAAAAGGAAGAAGAACAAAAATTAGTTTATATGCATACCTTTAATCTCCACCACTAACCACCGACAACAAATGTCGTGCCTTTACTAAGAACCATCGAAGCACCACCATCTCCTATATATTTCCGATCAACCAACTTATTTCACCTTAAACAAACCAAACGTTAATCAAAAAAAGAAAATAAGGAAGAAGAGATATGCTTCTTGTGTTGTCTATAAAAAGGGTAAAGCACACGCAAGGCACACATACTTTTAGAGGGAAATGAAAATATAGAAGGAAAACAAAAATATAGGAGGGAAATGAAAATTTCAAAGGATCAACCAACTTGTAGCTTGCTTGAACATGAAAACTTTGAACAAAATTTGGAGGAATCTCGTGAAGAATGAAAATTTTGAATGAAATTTTTAGAGGAAAGATTAATGGTGCGGTTGAATGTTTTTTAGTACGAATTATTTTTTGGTGCGATTTAATATTTTTTAGTGCGAATTATTTTTTGAAGCGATTTTAATTGTTTTTTGAGGCGGTTTTCGAAATTATTTTTTAGTGCGGTTTTGGGAAACCGCCTCAAAAAGGCTTTAATGGTTTGATTTTGGGAAACTACACTAATAAAGCTATTTTATGTTGCGGTTATCTTCTTTTTTTATGCTGTAGATATTTAATAAGACGATTTTTAGAAAGGACCGTATCAAAAAATAAAAATCATTCGCACTATTAAATGACTTGTATAGTAGTGAACTTAAAAATAAATAAAAACTAAATAGATAAGGGAAAATACACGTTTTATGTCTGGTAAACACTTTTAGGAACGAAACGTGCAGCTTTTAACAATAATGGACGGTCTTTAAAAATAAAAACTAAATGTGCAATTTAACACTTATACCACGAACAAATCATGTAATTTACTCAAATAATTATAATCTACTAAAGCCTCTAAATAAAAATAAAAAATTAGTGTCTTAATTATTATGCTATTAATCTTTTAAACATGATGCACATCTCATACTAGAGTTATAATCTTTAGTTATATTAGATAGTCGTAATACGAATATTGTTCATGTATGTATGAACTTGGTAAATAGGAATAAGCTATATTTTAGCATTTCTTGAATTCATACATATACTAGTCGGAGGAATACGTTGTATTGATTGAATTGAAACCCAACAAGAGCCTATTGATAGGAGCATTTAATATAAACAAACTATTAATTTTCGAACAAATCAAGTTTGGAGCGTGGATTTGCAAAAATAGGAAACCACGCAATCAGCATGCACATGTCACACATGTTTTTGCCTTGTGCATGCGAGGACCATTCACCATGTGCAACCTCGAGGTTCTTTATTTGTTCTGGTTTGTTTTCTTGTCCATTGGTTAGACTCGTTCGTATGTTTGATACTCACTTTTGCAAGGATTATTGTTGATGTTTCACCGAGGATAGAGATAACACCCGTATTTTAAGTCTAAAATCTGTCCATTTTAAAATGTTTATATAAAATAAAGTAATTAAATGAAAGAGGAATAAATAAAATAAATTACCGAAGTAAATATAATAAATAATTATTAGTGAATGTAAAGGTTTTAAGCTTATTAGTAGGTTATACAACCATGAAAGAACAAAATTAAGTTTGAGGGAGTAAATTTAGTAAGTTTGATAAATTTATGTTTTATCTTGTCATGACTAAATTTTAGGTCTAAAATGATAAACTTATTTCAAGTAAGAATGATACAACTTTTTGGGTAAATAGAAGCTATCTGGGGCCAATTGAGGAAAACTAGTTAATGAAGGACCAAAAGTGCCAAGTTGGAAAAAAAATAAAAACTTAAACACCTGTTTCCATCTTTATCTTTATGTGAACAGATCTAGAGAACACTAAGAGGGTTGGGTGATGATTTTTGAAGAATGAAGAGACATTGAAGCTTTGCAATGTACTTTTAATGAATTGTGACTGAATCTGAGAATTCTATATGGTAAAATTTATGGTCATCTTCTTCATTTGGGAAATCTATGCGTTGGATTGCATAAAATACATAAAATATTTGTTATCTATATATAGTTGGAGTTCTAGTTTGATTTCTATCCTTAGTTCACTATTCAATCAACATCCTCTAATGTTGTTTGATTTCAACTTTTCGAGTGTTTTGGAAGTGTAATAACCTAGCATGGTGAAAAGGTGGTTTGAAGCTTAGATCACAAATTCAATGTTAATTTAACTTAGAAATGTTCTTCTGAAATTCTATACAAGTTTACAAATTCATTACATGTGTGAAATAACTCTAACTTGCCATTGAAATGATTTCAACCTTGTTGTGAATACATAAATTCATTTGAGGATTTGAATCTAGATTTTGATTATGATTAGATTTTGTAGTTGGATTATCAATCCAATTATTTCATCTAGTTTTAGATAATCAAATGAAATATTATATGAGGAACTAATTACATTTACGGTTGATTGAGTAATTAAAGAAACTCATGAACTAATTTTGATTAATATGGAACGTACACCTTTATATCTCCATTGTAGCTTGTAAATCATTAATTTATTGATGAATTATTATGTTATTTGATGCGGTAAACATATTTTAAATGTTGGTGTATTATTTAAGGTCTTTATAAGTGATTCAAACGAAGATATGAATGATTTAGACTTGATCTAATGGCTTGAAGAAGCTTGGATAACATATTTGGGCATCAAAATTGTCCAATCACCATGAACTTGTTCAAGTGGATTTCCTTTGTAAATTTCACACGATCGAGTGGTAACCTAAGGTGGAAATGTTAGTTTCATAACTTTTGCTAATGAAGGCAAAATCATGTATAGTCTTCTCATATACTTTTTATGGAATAAGGTAGTACGAGAAGAATAAAATAATATATCTAAGATCAAGAACTTAATTAGCTAACTAATTTTTAATTATCTAATAATTAACTCAACGATTGTTAAATTAGGTAACTATTAAGTGTTGGTGATTTTATATCACTAATGTTATTTAAGTGTAATGGAGCTAATTTGTTGATCAATGTTACTTTGACAATTATTAAACAAATCGGTATGGTGCGGAGTGCACATTTGTTTAATTTTGTATTTGTTGAAAATATACTGCTATTTAGGGGCGAAGTCCTTGAACTAATGGGGGACCGGGGGCAACGCCCCTGGGAGCGGGGTCCAAGGGGTGGCAGCCCCTGACGGGGTCCAAGGGGCAAAACCCATGGCTAGGTTGGAGTTGAAATTGTATTAAATAATTGTGGTTACAAACAAGCGTTAGAAAGTGATAACTATATCTTGTCAAAACATGATTCTTTTATGGGATTTGGCTATATATGTAATGGAATGATTAGGCTTAATATTAATTATTATTCTAGTGAAAATTATGTTTACCTGACTTCTAGTAGTACTAACAATAATTTTCATAAATCTGAATTATGCATGCTAGACTAGGACACATTCATTACAAGAGATTAAAAGATATGTCCAAAATGAGTTTAATTCTTGCTTTTGATATGCAAAATAATGAAAAATGTAAAACATGCATGCTAACTAAAATCACTAGACAACCTTTCAAAGATGTTGTTAGGGAAAGCAAGGTGTTGGATCTTATACATAGTGACTTATGTGATTGTCATGCAACACCTTCCCTTGGAAACAAGAAGTATGTTGTTACTTTTATTGATGATGCATCTAGATATTGTTATATCTATTTGCTACATTCTAAGGATGAAGCACTTGATAAATCTAAACTTTATAAACAACAAGTTGAGCTTCATAAAAATGAAGTAATAAAAGTATTGTGTGTTAATAGAGGTGGTGAGTATCATGATCCCATTTATTTTGAATCAACTGGAATAATACATCAAACCACAGCTCCATATACACCACAACAAAATGGTGTAGCTAAAAGGAAGAATAGGACTTTGAAAAAAAATGGTTAATTCCATGTTGTCATATTCTGGTTTAAGTGAAGGGTTTTGGGGTGAGGCAATGTTAACTGCATGTTATATCTTGAATAGAACTCCAAGTAAACGAAGAATACTCCTTATGAATTTTGGTGTAAAAAGGTACCAAATTTGAGTTATCTCAAAGTTTAGGGTTGTAGAGCAGTTTTAAGGCTCACTGAACCCAAAAGGAAAACATTGGGTAAGAGAGGTATAGATTGTATCGTTATTAGATATGTTGAGCATTCCAAAGCATATAGATTCTGTGTTTTAGAATCTAATGACTTTGTGTCTGTAAACACAGTGATAGAGTCAAGAGATGCTATCTTTGATGAAGAAAGATTTACATCTATACCTAGACCAAGTGTAACGCCGTAAAATTTCAAACAAATTTTCACATTTTAAAAACAATTTAATTCACAATATTATAAAACATTTTGTTTCATATATTCAACATAAGTCAAAATCCCAAGATCATAACATATAAATAAAACTCCGCGTGTGTGTAGACTGATCATGCCAGCGCCTTCCCGCGATCCTCACTAGTACCTAAAACACATAACACAAAACATTGTAAGCACGAAGCTTAGTGAGTTCCCCAAAATACCACACATAACATATACTAGCCACTCGAGGCTAACTCTGTGGGCCCTTGGGCCCTAACTCTGTGGACCTTCTGGTCCCAACCCTGCAAACCTTCCGGTTCTAACTCTAATATACTCTGATATACACACGGCATATATCACATAGAAATGATGCAGTGCAACACATCACCTAAATAGCATACAAGAACTCTGTCACATAACTCTAATTACCACTCAAGGTAAAGTATAGTGAGAAGACTCACCTCGGATGTCTCAGTAATATCTCGCTCGCATAAACACTGATCTAGCCTCTACCTAAACACATAAACGATCATCTCAATCAATAACGGCTCTCCAGGCTAGACTAGATCCTCACATGTCCTCTAAGAAAGCTAAAAGACCATTTTACCCTTCAAACAGTCCACAAGTCCAATTGTTGACCAAACCCTAAAAGTCAACAAAAGTCAACGGTCAACCCTTTGACCAGACTCGCCGAGTGCACAATTGTGACTTGGCGAGTTCAGTCATGAACTCAAGTCCTCTAAATCCCCAATGACTCACCGAGTCACTTCCCCAACTCAGCAAGTCACCAACTGTGTGATTCATGGGGATAACTATCCTACTCGTTGAGTCTGTTCTTGGACTCGGTGAGTTCATCTCATGCTCAAACACAAATGACCTCCTGAGGTCAGATCTATTCCTCTAATCCATAGATCTGACCTTCCCAAGCATGATAATTACATAAAGTTCAGATCTTGATGCTCATGCAAAGGCCCAAAGCCTCTATTTGGAGAAATAACCTCAAATATGACATCCTAAGCTCATGACTCCTAATATTAATCATAAAGATCAAAGGGTTAAGGTCTATGTACCTCTTTGGATCCAGATCCAAAGCCTCAATACGAGAAGGGACCAAATGCTCATCAAATCAAGCCTCTAAAGGGTCTAGAAAACCCTAACTCCAAAGGTTAACACCAAAACTAAAGAAGGATCGAATCTATACCTCAAATATGAAGTCCATGGGCTCTGAAATCCACATAATAGCACCCTCTTCAACTCTTTCTTTCCTTGGTCACCTTCTTCTTGCAAGAACACCAACACAAGGATCAAAAATGGCCTCTCCTCCCTCACAAACGTTCTAGCTCTCTTAGGGTTTCTCTTAAGGGTGTAGTAGCCGCAACTGAAGGCTATAAGAGCCTTTAAATAGATCCTAAACCCGAGAAATTATGGTTTCACTTAACAGCATGGACTCGCCGAGTCCACGAGTCGACTCTCTGAGTCCAGTCACCAATCCGGATAAAAACCCGCGATCCTACTCGGCAAGTCTAAGCATCAACTCGCCGAGTTCCTACCCAAACTCAAAATAAAAGAATAAAATAATATACCTGGAAATCCAGATGTTAAAATTCTCCCCCACTAGAATCAGACTTCATCCTCGAAGTCTCACTCCGCAAACAACTTTGGATGCTGCTCACGTATCTCTCGCTCCGGCTCCCAAGTCAGCTCGGACCCTCTTTGATGTTGCCACTGGACCTGCACCAGGGGCACTTCCTTGTTTCTCAGAACCTTGATCTTCCGATCCTTAATTGCAATCGGTCTCTCAACGTAGTTTAGGCTCGCATCCACCTGGATATCCTCTAACGGTACCACCGCCGACTCATCAGCCACACACTTCCTCAACTGCGATACGTGGAAGGTGTCATGAATCTGACCTAACTCCGCAGGTAGCTCCAACTAGTATGCTACCCTACCTACTCTTGTAATCACCCTGAATGGACCAATATATCGGGGCCCTAACTTGCCCCTCTTCCTGAATCGGATCACTCCTTTCCAAGGAGATACCTTCAGGAGAACGAAGTCACCAACTTGAAACTCGAGCTC
Organism: Lactuca saligna; assembly: GCF_052625555.1. Lineage (NCBI taxonomy): Eukaryota > Viridiplantae > Streptophyta > Magnoliopsida > Asterales > Asteraceae > Lactuca > Lactuca saligna. The sequence continues at coordinate 51,828,142 of NC_136417.1, forward strand.
CGAGGGACGCCTATCCGCGTAGCTCTTCTGACGACTCTAAGTTGTCAGCAATCTCTGCCTGACCTGTTGAATCTCCTCATTCGTCTGAAGCACTATCTCTGTGTTGCCCATCACACCCTGCCTGACCTCTCCCCAACAAATAGGGGTCCTACACCTCCTCCCATATAATAACTCGAAGGGAGGCATACCAATGCTCGAATGATGGCTGTTGTTGTATGAAAACTCAGCCAAAGGTAGATACGTGTCCCAACTTCCCACGAAGTCCAACACACATGCTCGAAGCATATCCTCGAGCGTCTGAATCATCCGCTCACTCTGACTGTCCTTCTGTGGGTGGTATGCGGTACTAAAATGTAGCCTCGTACCCAACTCCTCATGGAATTTCTTCCAAAATCTGGAAGTGAAACGCACACCTCGATCTGAAAAAATAGAGAACGGAACTCCATGCCGCGATACCACCTCCCTTACGTACAACTCCATCAGCCTCTCAACAGAAGAGCTCTCACTGATAGCAAGGAAGTGAGCGCTCTTCGTCAATCGATCAACGATCACCCAAATTGCATCGACGTCTCTCGTAGTCCTCGGCAATTTGGTGATAAAATCCATGAAAATATGTTCCCACTTCCACTCGGGAATCTCTAATGGCTGCAACTTGCCATGCGGACGCTGATGCTCAGCCTTGACTCTACGACAGGTTAAGCACCTCTCTACAAACCATGCGACATCCCTCTTCATACGGGGCCACCAATATTCTCTCTTCAGGTCCAAGTATATCTTAGTGGGCCCGGGATGGATCGAGAACCGCAACCTATGTGCCTCCTCCATCACAATGGTGCGTTCCCCACCTTCAAACGACACCCAAATCCGACCCTGAAAGGTCAAAAGCCCTTGACTGTTGGCAACAAACTCTGGTCTCCCGGCCTCAACCTAGGCCTCTCGAATGGTGTCCAACATTGGAGTCATCACTATCAATCTCATGCAAATGTCTCGTATCGGGGCACTCTCCACCCTACGACTCAGGGCATCGACTACAACATTAGCCTTGCCCGAGTGGTACAGGATCTCACAGTCGTAATCCTTTACCACATCCAACCACCTTATTTGGCACATATTCAGGTTGGGCTGATCCATCAAGTACTTCAAACTCTTGTGGTCCGTGTATATAGTACACTGGACCCCATATAAATAGTGATGCCAGATCTTGAGGGCGAACAATACAGCCCCCAACTCTAGATCGTGGGTGGGATACCTCATCTCACGAGGCTTCAGCTACCTCGATGCGTATGCAATCACATGCCCTCTCTGCATCAGCACCGCATCCAATCCCGATATCGATGCGTCACAATACACCACAAAATCCTCCATTCCCTCCGGAATGGCTAACACTGGAGCTTCACATAATCTTTGGCGAAGAGTCTCAAACGAGGTCTACTGCTTCGGACCCCATGTAAAAGCAACAACCTTCCGGGTCAACCTAGTGAGAGGCACGGAAATCTTGGAGAAATCCCTGATGAATCTCCTATAGTAGCCGGCCAACCCTAGGAAACTCCTAATCTCGGTGGGGAATCTCGGCACCTCCCAACTCATCACTGCCTCAATCTTGGCCGGATCGACCAATATCCCATTCTGGTTAACGAGGTGTCCTAGGAACTGAACCTCTCGTAACTAGAAATCGCACTTGGAGAATTTGGCATAAAGCCTCTCTGATCTCAAAACTCTGAGGATCGTCGTCAATGAACACGATCACTGAACAATCCAACATCGGCCTGCATACTCTATTCATGAGATCCATGAATGATGTTGGTGCATTGGTGAGCCCGAAAGGCATCACCACGAACTCGTAATGCCCATAATAAGTCCTAAATGCCATCTTCAGAATATCATCCTCTCACACTCTCACCTGATGCTATCCAGACCTCAGATCGATCTTGGAGAACAAAGACGTTCCCTGTAACTGGTTGAACAAATCGTCGATCCTTGGCAAGGGGTAACGGTTCTTTACTATCAACTTGTTCAACTCCCGGTAGTCAATGCACATCCGGTGTGAACCATCCTTTTTCTTGACAAAAAAGGATCGGAGCTCCCCATGGCGAGCTACTCGGCCGAATAAACCCCTTCCCCAGCAGCTCCTGAAGCTGCGAGGATAACTCCTGCATCTCTGGAGGTGCAAGGCGATAGGGCGCCTTGGCGATAGGTGCTGCCCCCAGAATCAAATCAATACGTAACTCTACCTGCCTCTCGGGAGGAACACCCGGTAACTCCTCGGGGAAAACATCCGGGAACTCGCGCACTATCGGTACCTCATCGACTGACCATGGTCTCTCTGAATCAACTCGTGTATCCATCACGTAAGCCATAAACCCACTACAGCCCTGCTGTAGACTCTGCCTCACTCTAGCAGCCGAACAAAACGTTGAACCAGTACGGGTACCCTCACTGTACACCGTAAGAACTCCCCCACTAGGGTCTCGTATGGTCACCAGCTATCGCTCGCAGTCAATAACCGCTCTGAATATGCTTAACCAATCCATGCCCACGATAACACAGACACCCCCCATCGCAATCGGGACCAAATCAATAGGAAACGCAACGCCGAAGATCTCGAGTACACATCCTCGAATCACCTCAGTGGCATACACTGATCTCTATTCAGCTATGGAAACTCTCATAGGTCAACTCAACGCCTCTCGACTAATACTGATGTGTTGACTAAAGGCTAAAGATACAAAAGACCGACTCGCACCCGAGTCAAATAACACCAAGGTAGGTACAAAATTCACAAGAAAAGTACCTACGCATATCATAATATAAGCACAATATCTCAAAATTAAAAAATAGATACATGAAAGTATACATACCAGCCACAACGTCGGGTGCTGCGCGGACCTCCTCCACGGTCAACTCGAAGGCTCTCCTTCGTGCCTTCGATGCCTCGGCCTTCACCGGTCGGCTCTCTGTAGCTCTGATAGTAGCAGAGGTAGATCCCTGAGATGCTTCCTGCACTGACCCTCGCAATTGCGGACACTCTGCCTTCCGGTGTCCGGTCTGGTTGCAGTGGAAACAGACTGCAAACCCCTTAGGGAAATCCTTGGCCATATGCCCTTCCTTGCCACATTTGTAGCAGGACCTTGCTCTGCACACCCCATCATGACTCTTGCCACACTTGCCACAAGTGCGACCCTTCTGGTTCCCTATCCTCGAATCGGCGGGCTTGGCCCGCTTGGCTGCCGGCTAAGACTGTACCGGTTGCCTGTCCCTCCCCTAAGACACTACCTCCTCCCTAGCCTGAGTCTCCAGCTCTATCTCCCTCTTCCGAGCATTTTCGTGAAGCTCAGCAAATTTCCGGTATGACGAGTTCATTGCGAACTCTCGTATATCCCTCCTCAAAACGCTCAGATATCGGCTTATACGTGCCTGCTCGGAAGACACGTACTCTGGGCAGAACATCGCCCTCGCATGGAACATCCTGGTAATCACTGTAACAAACTCAGTACCCCGCTTGAGGGTAAAAAACTCATCGGCCAAACGCTCCCTCTCCACTTGGGGAACATACTCCTCTCGGAACATAGCGGTGAACCTCTCCCAGGTCACTGCAGCAAGCTCAACAGGCGAATAGTGCGCCGTCACAAACTTCCACCAGTCCTTCACTCCCAAGCGAAGCTGGTTCAGCATGAACCGAACCCTCAAATGCTCTGGACATGAGTATGTGAATAAACACCCCTCAATGTCCGAAATCCACCTCATCGCCGCAATCGGATCCTGCGTCCCATCAAACTCTAGTGGTTTTGTGTTACTGAACTCCCGGAACAGCAACACATCACCACTCTGCGATCTAGTCGCAGCGGCTGCAGCAACAACAACATCAGAAAGAGCAACATATCTCTCATCAAAAGTCTCTATCAGCGTGGTCTTGATAGACCCAAACATCTTTGGTATCTCTACCCTGATGGCCACAACCACCTCCTCGTGAATGATCCTACGAATCTCCTCATTATTAGCACCGCTGCTCTCTAGTGTAAGGCGTGTCCTGACCATGATGTATCTGAAATACAACATAAGAAAATATCAGGGACTCGCTCGAGTATACTCGCACTCGATAACTCTACCCTACTTGATCTCTGATGCTCCAAGGATTCTTACTTGGACTGTGCACCGCTCCGGTGTCTTCAGTAGTACGGGCCCAATACTACTGTCCACACCGCATCAGTATACACCCCAAGTCCTCCTCTTAGGATCCTAAATTCCAAGTACTCTACTCTCACTAAGCATAGTCGACTCTCCAGCAGACCTCTCACAAGCCTCTCGCTGCTATCTACCTCCTCTCAAGCATCTCCTAGCAGCAACCCCTATGCTAAGGCATCACAAATCAGGCCACTCTAATCCTAATAGAAATACATAGCCTGCACTAGCATGCAAAACATATTATATCGTCTCATAAACATATAACATAAGGGTATTTTGGGAATTCACCATTCGGGCGCTGACTGATCGTACACACGGCTCTGCTCTGCTATCTTCAAATTATTTTACTCTTTTAGAAAACTTTGTTTCACTTTTTGAAAAATATCTCTCAAATCCTTAGTTTGAGTTCAGATACGCCCGAAGGTGTACCCGAATCCCTCAAACCAAGGCTCTGATACCAATTGGTAATGCCGTAAAATTTCAAACAAATTTTCACATTTTAAAAACAATTTAATTCATAATATTATAAAACACATTGTTTCATATAATCAACATAAGTCAAAATCCCAAGATCATAACATATAAATAAAACTCCGCGTGTGTGTACTGATCATGCCAGCGCCTTCCCGCGATCCTCACTAGTACCTAAAACACATAACACAAACCATTGTAAGCACGAAGCTTAGTGAGTTCCCCAAAATACCACACATAGCACATACTAGCCACTCGAGGCTATAACTCTGTGGTCCCTTGGGCCCTAACTCTGTGGACCTTCTGGTCCTAACCCTACAAACCTTCCGGTTCTAACTCTAATATACTCTGATATACACACGGCATAAGTCACATAGAAATAATATAGTGCAACACATCACGTAAATAGCATACAAGAACTCTGTCACATAACTCTAATTACCACTCAAGGTAAAGTATAGTGAGAAGACTCACCTCGGATGTCTCGGTAATATCTCGCTCGCGTACACACTGATCTAGCCTCTGCCTAAACACATAAATGATCATCTCAATCAATAACGACTCTCTAGGCTAGACTAGATCCTCACATGTCCTCTAAGAAAGCTAAAAGACCATTTTACCCTTCAAACAGTCCACAAGTCCAATTGTTGACCAAACCCTAAAAGTCAACAGTCAACCCTTTGACCAGACTCGCTGAGTGCATAATTGTGAATCGGCGAGTTCAGTCATGAACTCAAGTCCTCTAAATCCCCAATGACTCACTGAGTCACTTCCTTAACTCAGCGAGTCACCAACTGTGTGATTCATGGGGAAAACTATCCTACTCATCGAGTCTGTTCTTGGACTCGGTGAGTTCATGTCATGATCAAACTCAAATGACCTCCTGAGGTCAAATCTGTTCCTCTAATCCATACATCTGACCTTCCTAAGCATGATAATTACATAAAGTTCAGATCTTGATGCTCATGCAATGGCCCAAAGGCTCTATTTAGGGAAATAACCTCAAATATGACATCCTAAGCTCATGACTCCTAATATTAATCATAAAGATCAAAGGGTTAAGGTCTATGTACCTCTTTGGATCCAGATCCAAAGCCTCAATACGAGAAGGGACCAAATGCTCATCAAATCAAGCCTCTAAAGGGTCTAGAAAACCCTAACTCCAATGGTTAACACCAAAACTAAAGAAGGATCGAATCTATATCTCAAATATGAAGTCCATGGGCTTTGAAATCTACAGAATAGCACCCTCTTCAGCTCCTTCTTGCCTTGGTCACCTTCTTCTTGCAAGAACACCAACACAAGGATCAAAAATGGCCTCTCCTCCCTCACAAACGTTCTAGCTCTCTTAGGGTTTCTCTCAAGGGTCTGGTAGCCGCAACTGAAGGATATAAGAGCCTTTAAATAGATTCTAAACCCAAGAAATTAGGGTTTCACTTAACAACGTGGACTCGCTGAGTCTGGTCACCAATTCGGATAAGAACCCGCGGTTCTATTCGGCGAGTTTAAGCATCAACTCGTCGAGTTCCTCCCCAAACTCAAAATAAAAGAATAAAATAATATACCTGGATATCCAGATGTTACACCAAGGGACATGATTCATCAATCTTCCAGTAAGAGTACTACTCAAGCTGAAGATGTTTGTGGTGGTGCAAGTTCTGTACCTGAACCTAGGAAAAGCACTAGAGCTAGAAAAGCTATGTCTTTTGGATCTGATTTTCAACTATATCAGGTTGAAGAAACAAGGAATAAGACTATATGTCAACATCAATATTGCTTTAATATTGAGGAGGGTCCAAAGACTTTAAGTGAAGCTATGGCTTCTAGGGATGTTCATTTTTGGAAAGAAGAAATTTAGGATGAAATTGATTCTATCATGCATAACAATACTTGGGTATTATCTTATTTACCTTCGGGTTGCAAGGTATTGAGAAGTAAGTGGATCCTTAAAAAGAAAATGAAGGTGGATGACACAATTGATAAGTATAAAGCCAAATTGGTTATCCAAGGCTTTAGGCAAAAGGAAGGCATTGACTTCTTTGATACTTATTCTCTTGTTGCTAGAATTTCCATAATTAAATTATTGTTCGCACTTGCAGCTATACATAATCTTGTGATTCACCAAATGGATGTGAAAACTGCATTCTTAAATGGTGACTTAGATTAGGAAATTTACATGAAACAACCAGAAGGGTTTGTGATGCTTGGTAATGAACATAAGGTGTGTAAATTGAAGAAATCATTATGTGGTTTGAAACAAGCACCAAAACAATGGCATCAAAAGTTTGATGATGTGATATTGTTTAATGGTTTTACATTAAACTAGGCTGACAAATGTGCATATTGCAAACTTGATTATCCTAGTTCACATCATTGGAAAGTTGTGAGTAAATTATTCAAGTATTTGAAAGGGACCATGAACTATGGTTTAACTTATAGTGGATATCCTTCTGTTTTGGAAGGTTATTCAGATGCCAGTTGGATTAACAACTTAGAGGATCACTCCTCTACAAGTGGTTGGGTGTTTCTTCTTGGAGGAGGTGTCATTTCTTGGGCATATAAGAAACAGACTTGTATTACTAATTCAACCATGGAGTTAGAGTTTGTTGCATTGTCAGCTGCTAGTAAAGAAGCTAAGTGGCTAAGGAACTTGATTTATGAAATTCCATTATGGACCAAACCGATATCTACCATTTCTATTAGATGTGATAGTGCTACAACCTTGGCTAAGGCTTATAGTCAAGTGTATAATGAAAAGTATAGACATTTAGGTGTTAGACATAGCATGATTCGTGAGCTCGTCATGAGTGGTGTGATATCTATGGAGTTTGTAAGAAATCAGTTGAATTTAGCCGATCATCTAACCAAAGGGTTAACAAGAGATCTTGTGCACAAGGTGACTGTAGGGATGGGTTTAAAGTCCACTTAAAATCTTTTATATTGAGATACCCAATTCTCATCAAATGTAATATTAGATGTTGAATTCAATGTGCAAAGCTTTATATTTGAAGATTGGAACACATTATTATCATCATCCCATGGTATGTGTTCAGTACTGCAAGTTGAGGAGGTTGAATTTATATTCTTAATAGTTCTTTTGAAAAATTGCATTTGCAGATGCAAGAATAAAAGAACTACCTATATAAGCATGAAGTTTAGTTGCTTTAAGAAGTTAGGACTTGGCTTTGATATGCTTATTGAAGGATGGGACATAAGCTAGTAATATATAGTGTTAAGTTAGAAGTTTGAGAATGTAAACTGTTGTGTATATTATCTTCATGTATTCACTTAGAATAAAAAGGGTTCGATCCTTAGTGACACCAGATATTCGAATATTTGGAATGAGTAATATACTAATATGAAATTCAATCGTCACGATATTTCATTTATGCATCAGTTTGCTGTTATTATGATTTTAATGTTAAGTTAATCAATATTACACTTAAATGGGGGAGGTTTGTTGGTGATTTTATATCACTAATGTTATTTAAGTGTAATGAGGTTAATTTGTTAATCAATGTCACTTTGACAATTATTGAACAAATACGTATGGTGTGGAGTGCACATATGTTTAGTTTTATCTTTGTTAAAAGTATACTACTATTTAGGGGCGAAGCCGCTGAATCAACGGGGGTCCGAGGGCAGTGCCCCTAGGAGCGGGGTCCAAGGGGCGGCAGCCCCTGGCTGGGATCGAAATCCGGATTTTTGGTAAATGTACCTAGTTTTGTGATCCATATTCTAGACCCAGATTTAAGTTAGTTTATGACTGTTTTTTGGACAGTTTAAAGACATAAAATTGTTATGGCAGTTTTAGGACATGAATTTTTTCTGGTTATATGATCATTTTTTAAATCAGTTGTTGGTACTCTTCTTCTTCATAACATCTTGAACATTCTCTCTTCTGTTTTCTTAAGTTTCTGAGTATTATCCAATTAAAGATTGGGAGTACCACCCAAATACTTTAATCTGAAAGTGTTTAACACGATTCTCAGATTTTCCAAATCTTTCTATAACCCAATTTCTTACATTAAGTTCCTAAACATTAGACGTAAAGTGAGTTGGTTACACCTACTTAAGGTGATTTATATCTAGATTATATATCACTATCATCTATTAATGATTTTGAATTGTTTATACTTGATAATTTATGCTAATTGCATATGGTATGGATTATTTGTATTCACAAAAATTCATTTGAAATGTAGTATGCCAATTGAAACCAATTATGGTATTTTGACATTGTTTTCACGTGTACATGTGTATGAACCTATGATGGTGACCTGGTATGGCGCTTATAGGTACCCATTTGGAAAATTCTTATGGTTATGCCATTCTAGACATGCTTAACATGCAATAGGGAATAACTACCCCCCCCCCCCCCATATTGTGTGGTGTGTGTAATTATATATGATCATAATATTGTATACTTTTAATGTGAATGGAAAGTGTGTAGTGTTCTTTGTGGTAACTATATATAAGCCTAGTATTGTAAATTTTAATGGGTATAGAAAATCTATTTTGTAGAATAGTTATCGTGCATGAGTCGTTATTATAACCAACATTGTGATATTAGACATCGAGATTGACTTGGGGATGGAAATAAAAGCATATTTTTTTTATTATTTTTGTTAGTACCAATGTCTTCCTATAAACAACCATTGGTCATTGTATTCTCTCTCTCTCTCTCCCTCTCTCTCTCTCTCTCTCTCTCTCTCTATATATATATATATATATATATATATATATATATATATATATATTGAACAATACAAAGTAAGATTGTACATAATACATGGAATAAATAAATACATAGTAACTATATATAATTAAGCTATCTATACTAATTTATAATCGAATACTAACACCCTGCACCCCTATCCCCCTGCAGTCATAAATAGAGGTCCGGAACGAACTTTGAGTCTGGATCTAAAATCAAAAAATGAAGATGATGGTATCCCTTAGGTGAAGATATCAATTGTAACGTCCTAAAAATGATAGTAAAATTTTCATTTTTCAAAACCATTTTATGATCCATAAGTCATACAAAATATTGTTGTCAAAAATGTAGTTATCAAATCAGATCATCCAAAAACATCTCTCAACTTAAATCCCATGATGATATGTACAATCACACCTTACCCTTGCCTCAATCATCTGATATACTTGAAACCATGAAATTAAACTGTTAGCCAAAGCTTAGTGAGTTCCCCCAAAATACCCCCCATACAAAAAATGTAAAAGAAAGCATACTGGATCCACATTCATCGGACTGGATTGCCCTCGGGTTCACATTCATCAAACTAAATTACCCCTAAGCCTATAACATAAGTTTGGATTGCCCTACCGACCCTCATCTTATATCTGGATAACTCATGATCCCACAATATAACCCTATAATGCCCTCTTGGACCCTATCCTATTTTTGGATTGCTCCCAAGCCCACATCATAAGTCTGGAATGCACTCACGACACTCAGCTTATGTCTGGATTACTCCCGAGTTTGTTGGCTTCCACACAAAGCAATATCGCCTCAACCCAACCACACTATGTCGAAGTATGCAACAAATAAACACATAAGCAGCACACATGTAATCATATAGATCTACCAATCTAACAAATCACTACAGCATAGCAACATCATATATACTAGGATACATAATACAGTCTAGTGGGTCGGCATTAGTGCCTTCGATCCACGAGTATAGTGAGTAAAACTCACCCTAAAGTCCAAAAAATATTTGAACTAATCCTTGCTCCAAATACCGGCTCTATAGGTCACCTATACAACAAACATGGACCAAACATCAATCTACTACTCAAAATACCTCAATTAACCTAAGGGTAAGCTCAGTCAAAGTCAACGGTCAAAGGTCAATGGTCAAAAAGTGAAAATTCAACATCCAGCTAGATTATGCCATGAGTAATAGCTCTACGCCTTATGTAGACCTACGCCATGCGTAATTAGATTATACCTTACGTAATGCCCCTGATCCCAAAAACTTCTATGTAACTCTTAATGCAAAAAGCCAAATCCTCCAACTTTTAAATGTGGACCTTTATAATGTCTTAATGGATAAAATTTCCAAGTTTACCCATTAAGACACCCCCATCAAGAAAGATCTAAACTTTATGCACTAAAATGACCAAAATGATACCACCACATCCATGGCTTAAAGAACAGGAAACAAGGCACAACTTTCCAAGTCCAATAAGTCCCAAGAGTGCTCTATATAGCTCAAAAGGTGATGAAGTTTCCTCAACTCCCAAACACAAGCTCAAAGGACCAAAAAGTGTCAAAATAGCCAATAACAAGATCTAAGAAATCAATGAGCAAGATAGAAGCTTTTTACTCACAATGGTCCTGAAATGAAGCAACCTTGCTGGATCTGTGCTTGAATCCTTCTTTCATGCACTTTACAAACACCTTGTTCTTCGAGATTCAACCTTCTAATGGAGAAATAAACTCATAAAAGATGTCATGTCTCAAAAAAAGCAAAAGGAGGCTATGGTTTCTCAAGGAATGATTTTAGGTAATGGAGGCTGGTCATGAGAGGGTTTTTTAGATGTCAGATCCCTTAAATAGGGCTCAAAACTGAAGAAATAGGGTTTTGATCTATCATGATTACGCCATACGTAATCCATTAGAAATTCTATCCACGTTCAGAAAGCTACACCCTACGTAGCTTGACTATGCCATGTATAGCAGCTATGCCCTGCATAGGATAAAACCACCAACTTCCAATTCGAATTCAAACAACCATAACTTCTTTGTTTCAAATACATTTTCAGCGTTCTTTATATGTATGGAAAGGTATTAATATGCCTCACAATAATATCTAGTTATCTTTGGCTTAACACATGGCGAAACAAAACCTAATCCATGCAAGAAGCCTAGTATATAACTTTTACCATTTTACACTTTTCTTTGAAACACAATTCGAGGGCTTTAAACACTTACCCAAACATGTCATCATCTGATAGGGTCTAAGCTCTATTCACTTGAAATCCACGACCTTTACTCGATCCATTTATGGCCCGCTATCATGATAAAAGAAACATCCAAAGTTAGGTGTTACAACTCTCCCCCACCTAAATTAGATTTCATCCTCGAAATCCGAATTTGTCAGAATTTCTCAAAACTGCAATAATACTATTTCACATGCCCCCTACCATCGCTTCATAACATTAACATATCCAATTTGAAAACTCGAGAATCCATGTAGAGCCCAACTGACACCAACAACAATCCAACGCTTGAAAACATTCAACTACAACAACCATCTCCCCCCCCCCCCCCCCAAACAGTATGACCCCACTCTTAGCAAACTGATCAAACTGGGAAAATCTATAGCTGCAACTGAACTAACTTATAATTTAAAGAATCAAGAATCCATGAACCTAAAATTTCCAAGGTCAAACATAATGGCTAATGATCATCCAATTGAAAAGCCTAAAAGTGTTTAGGTACACACTTCACTTCCTGCCAAGTCATCACCATCCCACCACTCCCACAAGCATACCAGTGGTTAAGCTAAGAAAAAATCTTAGGCGGCATAAATACTCCCATGTGCTTAGGGGTACAATTAAACTAACAATTTATCCATGATTCCTACAATGAACTCTACTATTGGAAACTCATCCCACTTGAAACTGATCTTGCAACACGAATAAAATCTACTAAGGAACTCCACGAGGAACTAGTAATAAACAACTATGACTTTTCTAACAAGTCAAAATCCTAGCGAAACTTGAACCATACATGTCGGCTACTGAGCCATCAAAAATATTCACATACTGCTCAAAATACCCAATTAATCCAAAGACCAAATGAATTACACCATGCGGATCTCCACGACATAACTACCGACCCAACACATAAGTGAAATCCATGAGGGTCCAGAACACATTGTGACACCATCAAACCATTGGAATGAGAAGCTCACAGTTGCTCACCATTCTTGCCATCACCCAATCTCAGCCATGAAGATTCCCGACCAGTGCCAGGTGGGCCTATAGACAAACAACCATCATCCCACTGACCTACAGGAATCCACTCAACATCCTACTTAACACTTACCAAAACCACAGGAGTCATACCTTACTACAATACGCAACCCTTCCACAGTCTCACAACCATTCCTGGTATGACCTCACTCGCCCTACAGAATGTTATGAGCTAAGTTGTAGACTTACCATACCTCCACAACTGCCTAGAAACCTAGGGAAGGTTACGGTTACCGCGTAGTCTCGCAACACTTCCACAACTGCTAAGGGCCCAACCCAAGTTGTTGCTAACTACCCACAAAAATACCTAACCAATATATCAATACAAGATGGACCCCCATCATGTTGTACACTATCAAGTGTTCAGGGCGTGCTTCGAACCCCATGGCCTTCATTAGACAAGAACAGGAAAAGAGGTCCTAACACACCATTCAACCAGAACCTAGCCATGAATTCAAAATGTGTCTATACCTCTACTTCATGTCCCCAACTGAGATGACCTGAATCTTTAACCTTTGATTCCCTGATTACAATAGACCAATGAAGATTATTCCTTGTGTGAGCATCATCTCATACCATAACCAGAAGCCATATATGCTCTTGTCCTGAGATATGAAACTTCAACTTGATATGTACTTGAAATATTTTTGATACGCCTTAGTGGTTCTCCTTCACTTGGAATCAGCCACTCCCTAACGACTTTGAGAATTCTATTATATGTCCACAATCCATAGTGAAAACTTATATGAATGACATAGATAAAACTAGGTTGCATGTGCCCTAATCAATTGAATTGTTTTGATTGTTTTTCAGCTGAAGGCAATGTAGTTGTAACCTAGAATCCCCATCAAAACACCCTAAGATTTCCAACTTTTGATCACAATTCATATTAATAAATGTTCCAACCATAAAATCGTCTCCAAGTACTATTCCAATCATAAATAATCGGATAGATCCTACAATTTCTCAACTAATTGAACAAAACATCATGTTTAAAGGAAAACTCCATAATTAACCTGGATGCTATCAGAACCAAGATCAAGTTGAGTCCTTTACAACACTGTTGATGTGACCCCCCAAAATTAGATTCAACATAGATCTGAAGCCCCTTCCACAAAACTAGTCAATGTTGCTCTGATACTCTAACCATGGGTCCAAAATATCCATTGATCCACACTTGAAGAAAGATTGATGCACCTACAACACCGTCAACTAATACAACTCGACAATTCTCGAACAATATCAACCATTGAAAACAAACCCACGGGAAAGTGCATCCACTACACCCTCAAGTTGGCTAATAAATCAACAATAGCTCTACCTTTACTAATGATAGTGATTGGTTCAATGATCTAACCAGCCCTTCATTTGATATTCAATATGAGTAACATATGCTCCTCTTAACTCTATTTTGTTGTCCTATAAAGGCCAGTCGGCTACATCAAGATCTTTGTCTAGAAGCTACTGATGCAAGGACCACGTACACAACACTGAAAGTATGAATCTCACAACAACTCACCCTACACCCGCTTCTAATCAATCCCTTAATCCCCTCTACCTTAAAAGATCTCAACAATCTCGAATACCAGAAATCCAACGAACTTACACTACGAATTCCCCTGATCCATTGTACTGGAACCAACAAAATCAATATGGTTGATGATCCTTCAATCAAAACACTCAAGCCCCATTTGATATGCGTCTGACTGATTCAAGTCGAACATTTTTTGATGACTCGACCATCAAAATGTGTTTGATAATCCAATTTTGGGCATCTGACTCGGTAAGAAATGCCTAACTGAGAAAGGAGTTAGTAGAAGGCTAACTGAGAAAGAAAGCAAGACTTTCCAATAATACCCTTTCCCTTGGATAAAACTTTGCAGCTCAACAAGTGAAATGTGAGGTTACGGGAATTGAACTCACGTCTCCCCTATACAAACAATGGTGTTTACCAGTAAGCTAGAGAGTTTTTTTGTGTTTTAATCTCTAAAATAGTATATTTAATGTCTATTATACTGGGAGTTTTTGTATGCATTATTATTATTATTATTATTATTATTATTATTATTATTATTATTATTATTATTATTATTATTATTATTATTATTATTATTATAAAGAGCACCAATGTAAAATGGTCATTTTGCATCAGTCAGTATACGCGGTCAAATGTACAATCAAACAACATGGTTTCTTACTCAGTCAGAATTTATTACTCAGACAGACCTTTCCTAATCAACACTTTCTCAGTCAGCAACTATCAAACAACCCCTCAGTCCTCCCCCACTTAGGGCTTGCTCCCTCCTTGGTCGATGTATTCCATGTCGAAGCCTAAAACAGGTTCATCCAAATAACCTATAAATTTGGCTCTTGGTATGCAAAATGGCATATGACAATCCTTTGAATACTAACCAACAAATGCAAAGAAATCCAGAACCTTAAATGGAGATGTCAGAAACTCTCCCAGCATTACAACTTCCAACCCTTCAAGAACGATCCACCTAGATTTTGATTTACGATGCACCCCAAAGGCTGAATCCATGGTCCATTAAAACCTACATATGCTAACATAATAGTTCTAACATACTAACTATACGAATGACTATCCATTTGTTGACACGACATTAATCAATTACATATCCATTCTAGATACAAATCAAGATCTAAATTCATACCTGTGATTTCTTGCGACTCAACTTTGACCTCCTGCTAGATGATAGGTATTGAGGCTTGCACTCCCTCCGCCACCCGTACAGGAAATCGGGTTGGAGATGACTCGACCGATGATAGTGAAAACACGTCTGAACCTTCTTACAATCGTGAACGACATGCCCTATCACTCCATACTTGTAGCATTTGAAGTTGTGGAAAGCAAACCCATGTCCACCATACTTTCTAAAAATATCAAAATCCCTCTAACTTCCATTACCCAGGTTAGCAACCTCGAACTCTTCGTCCATCGCTGAAAATATTGAATCATGAGTCTACTCTCTCTTTCCGTGTCGCATTCTCAGATTAAGATCTCTCCCCCTAGTTGCGTCAATAGTCTCTTCCCTGGTCCGAAGGGCTGCATTTCTCTCCTCGAACTTGGCAATCAGCCTCTCAGTGATTCTACCAACGATACCAGGCAACTCTGTCAGTAATATCTTTGAAACCTTAATGGTAATCAAACTGTGTAACCCTATGTCATCTGTATAAATCTAGGATGACTCTGCTTCCTTCCCAGACATCAACATCCTATTAAACAAGACTAAACTATCATCTCATAACCAAAATGCCATCATTAATCCATCACACCTTACCCGCTATACTAAACCCAACACATCAATCCCCTACCAACTTCTTAGATTCCCTATGATTTTCCTTGATTTGAGTACATATCATATGCTTTTAGTAGTATGGGCCTAATACTACCTTCCACACCTATCCATAGTTTCCTTAAGAAACATGGTGAGTCGACTAAGTCACCTCCTCTTAATGATACTCCCAAGATCAGCTAAATAGCGCACCATGAGCACTACAACACTTCCTAGTCTCTCTTAGGATCCCCGCCTTAGCGTACCATCAGTTTCTGAAAGACTCCTATTAATTTCAGCTAACTACTTCTTGAATACAATTACATGTAACAAAACTTAAATAATCTTAGACTAAAAGACTCCATCCTAGAACGGTTGGACTCGGACAAGAGTTGCACAATAGGACAAAATCTATCGCTCTAATATTACTTAGCATTTGCAGCATGCAACATAACATATCCATATATTTGTTAACTCACATACGTATGACTTCTAAAAAACACAAATCAAGCAGCATTCGAGCAGTATAACTCCATAGGAAATAAGGCATCGTAAAGTTCAAGCAATCGTCACATACAACTCCTGAATATCCTTAGCCTACTCATTATCAGGCATACCATCCAATTCTCTCAAACTAGGGCTCTAATACAAACTTGTGACATCCCAAAAATCATAGTAAATTTTTCATTTTCCAAAACCATTTTATAATCCGTAAGTCTTACATAACATTGTTTCCATGAAATAAAACTATAAGCTAAAGCTTAGTGAGTTCCTCCAAAATACCCAACACATAAAACATGTAAAATCATGCATATTGGGTCGATAGTAATCGGACTGGATTACCCTCGGATCCATAGTCAGCAGACTGGATTACCCCTGAGCCCACAACATATGTCGGGATTGCCCTTTCGACCCTCATCTTATGTCGGGATTTCTCCTGAGCCAACAACATAAGTCTGGAATGCCCTCCCGGCCCTCAACTTGTGTCTGGATTGTTCCCGAGCCCACAACATTGTTGGGTTTTAGCCATAAGAACTTTCCTATGTGCGCATGCAAAACCCTATTGCTTGGATCTAGGCTTTCTAATAAACATGCTTTTGAATCCAAGACTTCTAATGGCTAATTAGGTTAAACAACAATATTAAAACAGATCTAGAATCATACCTTTGAATCCCTTGTTGATCTTGTTTGTCTTGGAGCTTCTAGAGTCACAATTGTCACTCCTCTAATGGTTTACAAACACCAATAGCAAGCAAGATGATTTAGGAGAGAGGAGAGGGGATGGAATTCGACCAGAGGTTCCCTTTTTCAGGTTTTACCAAGTTGTCCACGAATTCCCCATCCCAAGGGCCTATTTATACCTTTAGACTCCTTAAGGGTTTCAACCTAAACCCTAATTGGATAATCTTCTCTTAAGGCTATCCAAATCCATTCCATAGATATCCCTATGGACGATTTTGAGCTATCCTAAAGCTCTTAGAATCCGTCCAAGGTGTATCCTAATGGATTTATAGTCTAAAGTCTAACTATCAAACAATTGACAGTTTATACCCTCTTATTTAATTAATCTCTTTAAGTCACCAAATTAATACCAATTAATTTATGACTTATATTAATCAAATAGCCAAATATTATTCCTTATAATATTTACTCTCTCTTAACAAATCATCCTTCAAGTTGCTATGGTGAAGGCAACCCAAAAGGACCATGCACCACCGAATATAGTTATAGCCTTAGACACTATTCCAACAGTCTCCCACTTGGATAAGTCTAGTAACTATACAAGTACAATACGGTTTGCAATCGTAGCTCTCAAAGACGTTGTCAACTCTGATCTAATCAATCTTGTCCTTTAGATAAGGGATCGTACAGTCCTCTGTTAGATATCATGCTGACAATCCTATGGAATGGTTAGTCTAGCATTTAGATTTCTCGATCTTCGATTTATTTGACATAGAACTTAATTGAACACATCAATTCAGTTCTGACCGGGCCCAGCACATAAGTCAAATCAAATCATCGAGTGGCCAAGATATCTCTTCTACCCTCTTAGGATAAAATTTACAGATAAACTTCGACTTATATGCATTTACTTATTCATTAACCAACTATACACAACAATGCGTTTTATAACATCAAGTTACTGATGTGTTTTCGCATTATCAATGCACAATCAATTAACAAATAATAAACCATATATCTAGGTTTTAAGACCATATGATATTATCGTCTTGCGATCACCTTTTATATCGTATTCCATAAGGTGATTCCAGCAAGCGTGGGTTTATTCCAATGCTCAAAACCAGTTCATAAGCACTCATGAACGTTGCAGCAACCCTTGCTATGTCTAACACCATTTAGACACTCTACACACCAATTCATGACAATCTTCATTCATATCTACTCCCAACATATGAACGATTGTGGACCATTTGAATAATTCGATTATTCCTAATAAACTCAATTATTCTGGAAGTCAAAACATGCAAAGTGAAACAATAGTTAAACAATTAACATGTGACAGTAACTTTACTCATAAATAAAACTCCTTTATTTAATCATCAAATGTCAATTACATTTATCTATTATACGTTTCTAATACTATCTAATCTATGCTAATATCATCCTTCAGCCCAATACTCCTAGCATGCTGCAAGTGCTTAACCCTACTCAGTCCCTTCGTAAGCGGATCTGTTGGGTTATCTTCTGATGATATCGTCTTTACTACGAGTTGTCCTTCTTCTACACGATGTCTAATGAAGTGATATTTTCTGTCGATATGTCGAGATCTACCATGATCCCTCGGTTCCTTGGTCAAGGCAACCGCACCTTCGTTATCACAGAAAATCTCCATGGGCTCCTTTATGGCCGGCACAACTCCAAGATCACCGATGAAGTTCTTCAGCCATATTGCCTCCTTCGACGCTTCGCTCGCTGCGATGTACTCTGATTCGCACGTTGAATCAGCTACGGTTTCTTGCTTGGAACTTTTCCATGTCACTGCTCCTCCATTTAGGGTAAAGACCCAGCCCAACTGCGAACGGTAGTTGTCCCTGTCGGTCTGAAAGCTGGCGTCACTATACCCTTGCACCTTCAAGTCATCACTCCCTCCAAGGACTAAGAACCATTCTTTCATCCTCCGAAGGTACTTAAGGATGTTCTTCACCGCAATCCAATGTGCTTTGCCAGGGTTCCCTTGATATCTGCTAACCATGCTCAAAGCGAAGGCTACATCAGGGCGAGTACAAGTCATAGCGTACATGATTGAGCCAACTGCGGAAGCGTATGGTACTCGGCTCATTTCTGCTATCTCAGCTTCGGTACTCGGACTTTGAGTCTTACTCAACTTGGCATTTCCTTGTATCGGCAGTTCTCCCTTCTTTGAGTTTTCCATACTAAAACGTTTTAGTACCTTCTCCAAGTAAGTATTCTGACTAAGTCCAATTAGTCTCTTACTTCTTTCTCTTACTATCCTTATTCCCAAAATGTAAGAAGCCTCTCCGAGGTCCTTCATAGCGAAGCACTTCCCGAGCCAGGACTTAACCTCCTGCAGAGTCGGGATGTCGTTTCCTATGAGTAATATGTCATCGACATATAGAACGAGGAAGCTTACTATACTCCCACTGGCTTTGACATATACATAAGATTCGTCTTCGCTTCGTACAAATCCAAACTCTTTGACTTTCTCATCGAAGCAAAGATTCCATCTGCGAGACGCTTGCTTAAGTCCATAAATGGACTTCTCAAGCTTACACACTCTATTCGGATGCTTCGGATCCACAAACCCCTCTGGCTGAGCCATGTAAACATCCTCAGCCAACTTTCCGTTAAGGAAAGCGGTCTTGACATCCATTTGCCAAATCTCATAATCATGAAATGCGGCAATTGCTAACATCACTCTAATAGATTTAATCTTCGCAACTGGTGAGAAGGTCTCATCATAGTCAACTCCGGGAGTTTGAGTAAAGCCCTTCGCAACCAATCGCGCTTTATATGTGTGTACGTTCCCATCCACGTCGGTCTTCTTCTTGAAGACCCACTTGCACCCTACGGTCTTACGTTCGGGCACGTAATCAACCAAATTCCAAACTTGGTTATCGTACATGGATTGGATCTTGCTATCCATCGCCTCTTTCCATTTCGCAGACTCCGGGCCTGCCATGGCTTCCTTATAGCTATTAGGTTCATCAAGATTTACCAGTGTACCATCACTAATATACGTGTCCCCTTCGGTAGTAATATGAAAACCATAAAACTGGGGATGAACTCTAACTCTATCGGAACGTCTAAGAGGTAAGGATTCGTCAATCGGTTCAACCGGAGTTTCCTCCTCGGGTTGAATGCCAGCGGTAGAGGTTCCTTCATCTATCGACTCTTGAATCTCTTCAAGTTCAATTTGCCTCCCACTGTCTCCTTGGCTTATGAGTTCTTGCTCTCGGAAAACTCCTCTCCTCGCAACAAAGATAACATTATCTTTCGGTCTATAGAAGAGATATCCAAAGGAAGTTTGCGGGTAGCCGATGAAAATACATCGCTCACTTCGAGGTTCAAGCTTGTCGTGAGTATCTCGTCTTACGAAAGCCTCGCAACCCCAAACCTTAATATGTGCCAACGAGGGAGCTTTCCCCGTCCACATCTCGTGAGGTGTTTTGGCAACCTTCTTAGTAGGGACTCGGTTAAGGATATGGGCGGCAGTCTCTAAGGCATACCCCCAAAAGAAGATAGGTAGTGAAGCACGACTCATCATAGAGCGAACCATATCCAATAAGGTTCGATTACGCCTTTCTGCCACACCATTCAACTGCGGTGTCCTAGGAGGCGTCAATTGCAAAACTATTCCACACTCCTTGAGATAATTGTGGAATTCAAGACTTAGGTACTCTCCTCCTCGATCGGATCGAAGCATCTTGATTTTCCTGCCCAATTGATTCTCCACTTCATTCTTGAACTCTTTGAACTTTTCAAAGGTTTCTGACTTTTGCTTGATTAAATAGATATACCCATATCTACTATAATCATCGGTAAAAGTCACATAGAAGCGGTTCCCATCCTTCGTGGTTGATCTAAAAGGTCCACATACATCGGTATGTATTAGGTCCAATAGTCCCTCACCCCTCTCGCAAGTACTCGTGAAGGGTGACTTAGTCATCTTTCCAAGTAAACAAGACTCGCATGTGTCATCTTCCCTAAGGTCGAATGACTCCAACACTCCATCCTTTTGGAGTTGGGCTATGCGTTTCTTGTTGACATGTCCAAGACGACAATGCCACAAGGATGCTTTATCCATACTAGTGGAAGAATCAATATTCAAAACATCATTTCCTAAGTTATCAACAATCATAACAGTTTCATATATTCCATTACATGGTATAGCTTCAAAGTAAAAGACACCATTTAGATAAGCCAAAATAGAACCATTCTCATTATTAAAAGAAAATCTAAATCCTTGTCTATATAAACCATGAAATGAAATGATGTTTCCAGCCATTTCTGGCGAATAGCAACAATTGTTCAAATCTAAAACTAAACTATTCTTAAGCACTAAAGAATACACTCCAATCTTGGTCACAGGCGACGATCTTCTGTTCCCCATGATTAGATTGATCCTTCCTTGCTCCACATCCCTACTTCTTCTTAGTCCCTTCACATTTGAACAAATGTGATAACCGCAACCGGTATCAAGAACCCAAGAAATAGCATGATTAGAATCGTTAGATTTGATTGTGTATATACCTGCGAAAGATGGCTTGATCTTTCCTTCCTTGATGGCTTGCAGGTAATCCGGGCAGCTTCTCTTCCAATGTCCTATCTTGTGGCAGTGGTGGCACTCTGCCTCCTTCGGGTTAGAGCAGGGCTTAGAGGGATCAACTTTGGTCCCACTAGAAGAGGAACCATCTCGGGCTTTCACCTTTCGATAGTTATTTGAAGAAGCTTTCCTCTTCTTTCCCTTCCATTGACCAATAGCCAAGACAGGAGCAGCGGATGGATTGGGAGTTGGTGCAACAGACTTGTCCTTGAAATTGCTCTTAGCAACCCTCAAGAGACCTTGGAGTTTACTTAGAGTGACCTCCTCTTTGTTCATGTGGTAGGTCATCCTAAATTGATTATACATCGGAGGCAAAGAGTGAAGCACCATGTCGATCGCCAAGTCTTCGCCGAAGTCAACATTTAACTTGCGAAGGCGGTCGACATACCTTTGCATCTTTTGCAAGTGCACGGTAAGAGATTCTCCATGACCCATCTTAGCGGAAATCATGTTAGTGAAAATCTCGTAACGCTCTTGTCTCGCATTTTGGTGGTACCTCTCCAACAAGTCTTGATGCATCTCGTATGGATACATGTCCTCGTAGGACTTTTGGAATTTGGAGTTCATGGTGGCGATCATGATGCAATGTACTTTCGTTGCATCTCGCTCATGAGTTTCAAAGGCGGTGATTTCGGCAGGAGTAGCAACTTCGGGGTTGATTTTCTCGAGCTTCTCGTCGAGGACATACTCTTTATCCTCATAGCGAGCAATGGTGCGAATGTATCTTATCCATTCGCCAAAGTTCGCTCCATCGAAGGTGACCTTTTGGCAAAGGCTCATCAACGTGAAAGAACTAGCAACAGCGTTGTTTGCGTTTGACATCTATAGAAAGGACAAAGATAGATTAGAACAAGAATCCCTAATTATCACCCAATAAGAAAAATTAGGGCTAGGATCCAACAATAAAATTTACATACTAGAAAAGGGATGCCGTAATCTAACATGCAAATAAATTGAAGGTAAGTGAATGACGATTCACTAATTCTCCATCACAAAACTTAAACTTTTAGTCCTAAGTGTTTTTGAGAATTCCTAGATTCGGATGAGATTCATTGAACTATTCAATGGCATGTTTAAATCTCGATATGCCCCTCTTGTTTGTGACTGGGATGCCGAGGATCACAAAGTGGGTGTGAATTACCATGCAAATTCACATGGTGCCTTCATTGTAACGATCACCTATTCGATGTGCCGGTAAACCACACACGCTCCATCGAACTATGATAAACAATGAATCACCCTTTGCCACCTTCGCTTAGAACCAATTAGTGTGCCGGTAAACCACACACGCTCCACTAACATCTTAGCAAGGTGCAAAGTGTAATTTCATGGGATTGCATCAATTCACTTTTCCTAAAGTAACTAAGATTGGGAAATTTTAAAGGAAGTTTAGTTACTTCGTATTTCTTATTATACTTTTAATGAGAGGATGAGGTTGCCCTATCCTACCCGTTCGGCTAACAACCCTCCACCAATCAAGCAAGCGTTGGGTGTGAGTGTACACCCATTAAGCGCCATTTTATAGGCCGCAACCTTAAACCCACCTTATAGATCGGCTTCGTGAATGAGGCCTACTAGCGGTAAGACTAGCATTTAGTTATACATATATATATTATTCTAGTAATATCATATAAGTATAGGGATGCATTTTAAACTTTTCAAAATCTAGGGTTTGAAATTTAAGTTGTCTAAATTAAAACTTTTAATCACAAATATAAATTTCAAAACTTTAGGGTAGGTTTTAAACATTTAAAACATGAAGGATCAAATAACAAATAATTCCAATTAACAATTAATATTCTAATTATCTTTATTTGATTTATCTTGATTTCTTTGAAGATAATTATCAAAATAATTAATCATTATCATATAAGGAAATTAAATATTTTATTAGATGATAAATATCTTTAACTAGATCAAGATAATAGTCATATTTATCAAAAAATCGGATTTACATTGATCTAATATGATTAAGGTAAGTTTCCATAAGATAATTATGAAAAAATCCCGAATCTGGCCCTTCCTGACGCTTGGACTCGCCGAGTGCACAAGGGGACTCGACGAGTCAGGCCTACTCGATGAGTCCACCTTGGAACTCGACGAGTCAGTGACTCAAAACCCAAAAATTCGAATTTTGTAGGTTTGTTTCAGTTATTCAAGCAACAATTTAAAGAAAACCAATCTAGGCTCTGATACCACTGTTGGGTTTTAGCCATAAGAACTTTCCTATGTGCGCATGCAAAACCCTATTGCTTGGATCTAGGCTTTCTAATAAACATGCTTTTGAATCCAAGACTTCTAATGGCTAATTAGGTTAAACAACAATATTAAAACAGATCTAGAATCATACCTTTGAATCCCTTGTTGATCTTGTTTGTCTTGGAGCTTCTAGAGTCACAATTGTCACTCCTCTAATGGTTTACAAACATCAATAGCAAGCAAGATGATTTAGGAGAGAGGAGAGGGGATGGAATTCGACCAGAGGTTCCCTTTTTCAGGTTTTACCAAGTTGTCCA
The DNA here is from genome assembly GCF_052625555.1 of Lactuca saligna. Lineage (NCBI taxonomy): Eukaryota > Viridiplantae > Streptophyta > Magnoliopsida > Asterales > Asteraceae > Lactuca > Lactuca saligna. The sequence goes on from NC_136417.1 coordinate 51,852,417, forward strand.
CGAATTCCCCATCCCAAGGGCCTATTTATACCTTTAGACTCCTTAAGGGTTTCAACCTAAACCCTAATTGGATAATCTTCTCTTAAGGCTATCCAAATCCATTCCATAGATATCCCTATGGACGATTTTGAGCTATCCTAAAGCTCTTAGAATCCGTCCAAGGTGTATCCTAATGGATTTATAGTCTAAAGTCTAACTATCAAACAATTGACAGTTTATACCCTCTTATTTAATTAATCTCTTTAAGTCACCAAATTAATACCAATTAATTTATGACTTATATTAATCAAATAGCCAAATATTATTCCTTATAATATTTACTCTCTCTTAACAAATCATCCTTCAAGTTGCTATGGTGAAGGCAACCCAAAAGGACCATGCACCACCGAATATAGTTATAGCCTTAGACACTATTCCAACAAACATAAGCCTGGAATGCCCTCGCAGCCCTCAGTTTATGTTTGTACTGCTCTTGAGTTTGTTGGCTTCCACACAAAGCAATACCACCTCAACCCAACCATACTATGTCGACATATGCAACAAATAAACACATAAGCAAGAAACAGGTAATCATATAGATCTATCAATCTAACATATCACTATATAATATCAACATCCTATATACTAGGATACATAATACAACCTAGTAGGTTGACATTGGTGCCTTTGATCCACGATCACAGTGACGAAAAATCACCTCAAAGTCCAAAATATAGTTGAACTGATCAGTGCTCCAAATACTATCTATATAGGCCACCTATACAACAAACAAGGGCAAAGCCTCAATTTACTACCCAAAATACCCCAAATGACCTAAGGTAAAAAATGGTCAAAGTTCAACGGTCAATGGTCAAAGGTCAAAAAGTAAAAAGTCAACATCCAGTCTGATTATGCCATACGTAACATCTCTACGCTCTACGTAAAGCTATGCCATGCATAATTAGATTACTCCCTGTGTAATGCCCCTAATCCCAAAAACTTCTATTAAGCTCTTAATGCAGAAAGCCAAACCTCAAACTTTTAAATATAGACCTTAACAACATCTTAATGGATAATGTTTCCAACTTTAATCATTAAGACACCCCGTCAATCAATATCTAAACTTTATGCAATAAAATAACCAAAAAAAATAACTCCACATCCATAGCTTAAAGAACAAGAACCAAGTCACATCTTTCCAAGTCCAACAAGTCACTAGAGTTTTCCATATAGCTCAAAAGGTGTTAGATTTGGCTTAACTCCAAAATACAAGCTTAAAGGACCAAAAAGTGACAAAAATGGCCAAAAACAAGATCTAAGAAATCAAAGAGCAATATAAAAGCATTTTACTCATAATGGTCCAGAAATGAAGCAACCTTGTTAGATCTTTAGTTGAATCCTTTTTACATGCACTTTACAAACACCTTGTTCTTTGAGATTCAACATTCTAATGGAGAAATAAGCTCATAAAAGATTCCAAGGATCAAAACAAGAAAGAGGAGGCTAGGGTTTCTCAAGCAATGATCTTAGGTGATGGAGGCTACTTATGAGAGGGCATCTCAGAAGTTAGATACCTGTGTAACCTAGTTACAACATGTGTATCCCATTAGAAATATGATCCACATTCATCAAGCTACGCCATGTATAACTTAGCTATTCCATGTCTAGGAAAAAAACCACCAACTTCAAATTCAACTTTAAACAACCATAACTTCTTAGTTTCAAGTCTAGTTTTGGTTTTCTTTATATGTAAGGAAAGGTATTAACGAGCCTCACAATCCTATCAAGTTATTTTTGGCTTAACACATGTCGAACCAAAACCATAATTCATGCAAGAAGTGCAATATATAACTCTTCACATTTTACTCTTTTCTTCGAAACACAATTCGAGGGCTTTAAACACTTACCCAAACATTATCATCATTCGATAAGGTCAAAGATCTATCCCACTAATGTCTATGAACATTACTCAATCCATTTACGACCCATTATCCTGATAAAAGAAACATCAAAAACTAGGTGTTATATCAGTATAATAGGATGGGGAGGGTACATGATTGACACAATTTTGTCCTATTGCGACTTTATCACACACAAAGTAAAGATCAATCTCAATATGCTTAGTGTGTTGATGTTGAATTGGATTAGTAGATAAGTACACAACACTAAAATTATCACAGTAGACCAAAGTAGCAATCATAAAGGGGTATAGCAGCTCATGTAGAAGATTATGAAGTCAATAAGTCTCAACAATGGCATTTACAACCCCGCGATACTCAGTTTTAACACTAGACCGAGAGATAGTGCCTTGTCGCTTAGACGACCATCTTACCTAAAAAGATACAATAGTCGGATGTGGATCATTTAGAAATCATGCATCCCATTCATTCAACATCTTAATAAGAAACTAAACCCCAAGATGGAGAAACATAAAGCTGAAGACCGTGGTCAAGAGTTCCACGAAAATATCACATGATGAGCTTAATAGTTGTGTAATGTGGTTCTCGGGGGTCATGCATATACAAAAAGACTTCATGAACATCATATGTGATATCTAGGCAAGTGAATGTCAGATACTAAAGAGCACATATAAGGTTGCGATAAAGAGTAGGGTCAAAAACAGGTGCTCCAATACCAAAAATCTTGGCTGATGTATCCGCTGGGGTGCTCACGGGTTTACAGTTAGAAATACTTGCGCGTTGAAGAATCTCGGTGCCATATTTTATCTAGGAGAGGAACACGCCATAATGATCTCTGGTAATTGTGATACCTAGAAAATAATTTAGTGAGCCCAAATCGGTCATAGCAAACTCTGAACGTAGAGTGGTGATGACCTGCTATAGAAAACCTGTAGTAGAAGTTTTCAAGAAAATGTCATCAACATATAATAGCAAATAGGAAATACGATCACCCTTACAATAAAATGAATAAAGAAGAGTCACATATGTTGTTGATGAAGCCGGTGTTGTTCGTCACAGAAACCCGGTGGTTGATCCATATAGATTGTCTCTTGAAGGTGACTGTGTAAAAATGCATTCCTCACATCCAGTTGATGTATCTGCCAATGGTGAGAAACTGCAAAACTAAGAACTGTGCAAATTGTTGCCGACTTAACAACCTGATTGGATGTCTCATCGTAGTCAATATCAGGTAACTGACTACAACCGTTTTCCACGAGATGAGCCTTGTATCGCGAGAGAGAACTATTTGCATTAAGATTCTTTTTAAATAACAAAATTCAATTGACAATATTAGCATCATTAAGTCGAGGTACAAGTACTCAATTCCCGCTAGAAATAAATGCATTATATCCTTCTTTCATAGCATTAAACCAATTAGGGTCTCGAAAAGCTTGAGAATAGGTATGTGAAATTAGAGATGTAACTGAAGTGTCAACATGAATATTAAGTTTTTAAATTGGTTTGACTATGTAGTTGCGAGATCGAGTGGCAATGTGGTGTGTGGAAACGGAAGTTTGAGTTTCAGATAGAGGCATAGAGATAGAAGTGGGAGCTGACGAGGATGAAGGATATAGACATGAGGGTTGTAGATGGTTGCAAAGGATGATGTAGGAGGATCAAGAGGTGTTCCGCAATGAGTGGTATTGTTAAAACAATTTCAAGACTCGTCGGTGTGAAGAAATTGATAGTTCGGCGAAATATTAGGAGTCATGGAACCAAACAAAAACACAGTCTTGCCAAATATGACATGTCATAATATAATAATTTGTTTTGTGTGAAGGTTTAGACAACAAACACAGTCTTGCCAAATATGACATGACATGTCATAATGGGTAGGATAACCGAGAAAATATGCATGGAACTGAATAAGGTTGAAGCTTATGTGTGTTATTGAGGTGGGGAAAGCATAGACATCCAAAACCTCTAAGATGAGAATATGATGGGTGTTTCCAAAAGATTTTATGATAAGATGTGTCATTCTTTAGAGTGGCAGAGGGTATAGTATTTAGAAGATGAGTGGTCATGTGGAGTGCTTCCACCATAAGGTGGGTGGTAGATAGCTTGAAATAAAAGGGTTCAAATAATGTTATTTATGGTTCGAAGCATGCATTCGGATTTACCGTTTTATTGAGAGGTATATGGACAAGAAAAGTGCATGTGAATGCCATGGGTAGCAAAAAGTTGGTGAAATTGGTTGTTGTCAAATGCTTTGCCATTGTCACATTGAATATTTGAACATTGGTACGAACTTGATTTTTAACGTATGCATGAAAATGAAGAAATTTAGAAAACACATAGATTTCTTATGAAGCAGATGCACCCATAAAAAAGAGAAAACTGATCAAGAAATATAACATAATATCTAATGTTGTCATGACATTGAATAGGTGAAGTCCAAACATCGGAATGAATTACATGAAAAGGAAATAAAGCCTCGGTTTTTTTATAAGTCAAAGGTAGATGAACATGTTTACCAAGTTAGCAAACATGACACAATAAAACTGAATCCTTTTATTACATGAAATAGACTTTTTAGAAACTAAATGTTTAAAAACTTGGTGTCCAGGATGTCCAAGTATTTGATACCAAAAGGAAGAGATAATAGAAAGGAGTGCTTGAGAGTTGGAGTGGTGACTGGATATAGGTCTCACGTGCTATCACATTGGATGAGAGTTTGTTTGGTGACAAAATCCTTCATAGAAAAACAAAACTCATCAAATTCGATTGAACATTATCACTAGTAAATTTACATACACAAACACAATTTTTAATAATATGAGGTCTAATGAGAACATCTCAAAGATGAAGAGTTAGAAAAGGGTTTAGTCCAATTATGAAGTGGCCTGTTTTAAGAACAGTAATACGAGACCTACTACTGACTAATACTGAAGAAAACATGTATTGCTAAAAGACTTGAGAGTACCTTGATAATTGTGAAGATGAACGATAGCCCCATGTATCCATATACCAATCAACAATGTCTTGATCTTGAAGTGTCATGGAATTAAAAGCCTATAGAAGAGTTTTTAACTGGTCATTTTCTTTTGGAAATTGAAAATATTTCATGGGTGTGGGCTGTTGGGGGCCAAATGTGTTGGTAGTGGGTTGTCTAACAAAAAAGGCATGGTGGTGGGTTGATGTTAAGTTTAACCAATAAGGAGAATTAGTCCAGGTTGTTTCTTGCTAAGAAGTGGGAGGAGACCATATTGTTGATGAAGTCCATTAGACTGCTTATTGGGGCGTGGGTAGTAGTTCACATTGAGGTTGTTGGATCTATACGCTCAAGAGTCATTATTGAGTCATATTGCTAATGACATGATCATATAGGTTCATACTTTAATAAAGTTGGTACTTATTTAATATTTATTAAGAATCTGATTATTAATAAATGAATTCAACTCGTGTATTTAATTAGCAAAAAAATATTGTTTTATGAAAATAATAACAAAAGAAACATCAAATTAGTCAATATAGCATATGGTATGATATAATAAGTCATGTACAAAGTTTTGGACACTTTCATTAACTATGGTTAGTTAGTTAATTGATCTTGGGTTATGATAACTAGTCATGAGATTTTTTCTTCTTCTTTTAACCTATATGGCTGAAAGTTAGTGGGAGACATGGAGGTTACTTGTCAACCTCCATGACTTGCTTCCATGCTTTGTCTACGTTACCTTTATGCTTTATAATACTTTAGATTATTAAAATCAAAACACTTTACCTTGCATGGGATATAAAAGGAGACTCTATGCATGAAAAACAAGCAAGTTTTTTGGTCTTATTCTTCTACGCTTTCTCTCCTAAAATCTTAAGCAACCTAAAGCTTGGAGCTTTCTTCCTTTTGAATTTTGGTGCTTTTGTTTCTTCCTTTCTAGTGTTTATTTTTTAATCACCTAAAGGCTTAAATCACAAAGCAATACAAGAAGAAAACTAGCATTTTGGGTACCTTATCTTGTTAGTGGATTACTTGTAGAGAGAATCAAGCTTCTTATTCTTGTCATCTACTTCAACACCCCATATCCAAGAGGGTCAGAAGGTTTCAAAGGTTGTCATTCTAAAACACCTTATGGTTATTTTAGTATCATTCTAACCCCTCTAAAAGAATCATTGATGGTTTGGTTTTGTTATACACTTGAAATTTACTTGAAAATTTTAAAGCTTCCGTTGCCGATTTTTGTGAAAAAAATCTCTATTTTATGTGTCAAAATCTATCAGTGGTGTCAGAGTCATCTTTTAAATGTTAAAATGACTTTTCATGTTTAGATAATCTTTGGTTTTTGGAAAACATCATAGATTTATTTTTGGCTAAAGAAATGGCTATATTTGTTTGCTTTGGCAACTTGTTGTTAATAGTGTTTATTTTTTATATAAACATTTTTCCATGCATTTTGGTTATATAAAAGTTGTCTTAGAAAAAATAAAGTGTTGTTTTTAATATGTTTGATATGTTTTTTTTTAAATAAACAAGATATTAGGACATTTGTGATTGTTATTTATTTATTCATATGATGATGTAATAGATAAATATGTATTATTTCGTTTGTTTATTTTAATATGTAATAAATTAGTTTTTTAGACTAGTTGTATTTTGTTTTTATAATAATGTAACAAAATGGAGCATGAAGATCTTATGAAGACATGAATCCTTATGAAGACCTTGAAGTGTCCTATTAAGTCCTTTAGAAAATGACTTAATATTTGTTGTGATAGCTCACAATATATATTACTAGAAAAATGGTTTATTTTGTACTTTTTAAAATGCATGCTTGTGATGTTTATTTTTGGTTGTTATAAAATGTTATATGTATGTAAATATTTTTGCCATGCTAAAACCATTTTGATAAAAATATCATCAAACATGGGGTTTAGAACTTTCTATAAAAGTTTCCAACATAAGATGTCAAAACTTGAGTTTTTGTTAAAAAGAGTTTTAATTTTTTAGAACTCTTAAATAGCCAAACTTTTAAATATAGAAAAAGTTTTAAAATGATTTTTAAACTTAATCTAAACTCCATAACTCTATAATAAAATGTTGTTTTATTAAAAAGTTAAAAAGTAGTTCCACTCGTTATCACGTCGAATTAAAATTCAATATAAATTTGAACTGGTAAAACTGAATGTGAAATAAATTCAACTTTATAAATTTTGGAAAACTTTTAATGAACCAAGGAATAGTTTATGCATGAAATATTCAAAATACAATATGTTTTAAAATGATGGAATAATAAAACACTAATAAAAGCCCTTATTTCAAAACTTCAAATCTAAGAAATCCACTTAAAAACCACTTAGCATTTTTATGAAATTCTTATGGATTTTAGGGTCTCCTTATTCATTTGGGTTGTAAAAAATGGCCTATGTGTTTTGTTTATTTATGGGATAAATTTCACCTAACCATTTGTAAAATATAAGTCAGGAGTTTTTTAGATGGATGATTTGATCAATTTTTTATGTGACAATGGTCATTTAAGCATAAGAGTTTTGAGGCATAGATGGGATGAACATACTATTAAAAACAAAGTAATATTTATTTAGATGCCATTAATCTATGAATTGTATAAGAGTTGTAATTGGTTATCGCAACCTACCGATCAACAAAATCTCTTGTGTGCCTCAAGTTATTTTGGGTGATATGGATCTTAGCTTTTCAAATTTAATTTAAAGGGTGATCAACTTTAAAAGAAATTATATCAAAGATATTAAAACTAATCTTATTATTTTTTAGATGATTACCCCAACTGTAACCATCTCATCACTCACCATTTGATCCATCCTTGAAAAAGAAAACGTAGCGGACCCAACTCTCTTGATTGGTTCAGACAACTTAAAATTGTCCCCAGGCTTGAGAAAAAGGACTATGTCCTTGATGAACCTAACCTGGAAGAGCTCCCAACCAATACTGCCAAAACATTGAAAGATGCTCAGGAGAAACATGTAAATGATTCGACCGAAGTGGCTTGCATCATGCTCACAAATATGAATCCTGAGCTTCGGAAAACTTTTAAGTTTCATGAAGAATTTGACATGATTGAGAAACTTAGAATCAAGTTTCAAGTTTAGGCTAATCAAGAGAGGTTTAAGACCTTAAATTCTTTCATTGGTTCCAAGATGTTTGATGGATCTTCTGTGAATGCACATGTACTCAAAATGAAAGATTATGTTGAGCAACTTGCCCACCTCGGATTCCCATTTGGCGATGAGCTAGCGACAGGTGTGATCCTAGCCTCATTCCCTAAGTCATTCAACCAATTTGTGATGAACATCAAAATGATTAAATAGGAGAGGAGTATCAATTAGCTTCATAACATGATAAAGAATGCTGAGGCAAACATCAAGAAATTTGGGAACAATCAAGTGTTAATGATCTTAGTGGGTCAAATATCCAAGAAGAAATCGGTAATAACATTGGTAAGGGGAAAGGAAAAGTTGACAAGAAAGGGAAGGGTAAAGGGAAGCCTCATGCTACCACCCCAACTCCTAAGCCCAAGCCTGCTGCTGACTCTTATTGTTTTCACTTCAATGAAAGGGGATACTGGAAACGCAAATGTCCTAAGTACCTAGAGTAAGTTAAGAAAAACAAGTCCAACCAGGTTGGCACATCAGGTATATATGTGATTGAATTATATGCATTTCGTGGTAATTTTTTGGTATTCGATAATGGAAGTGGTACTAACATATGTAATGATTTTTAGGGACTAAATAATGTTAGAGAACTCAAAGATGGCGATTTGGAACTCCATGTGGGTAATGGAACTCATGGAGCTGTCAAATCCATAGGACAATATCATCTTTTTCTTCCAAATGGCCTTAATCTTATTTTGAACAATTGTTGTTATGTACCTAGTATAACTAGGAATATTATCTCTACTTCTTGTTTGTATGAACAAGGTTTTTTTATAAGTTTGACTTTGATTCTAAAAATATCTTTGTGTTTAAAGATAGTGTGTTCTATTTTCAGACTAGTCCCAATAATGGAATATATGAAATAGATTTAAGTGATTCATATCGAAAAGACAATTCAATGTACAACTTAAATAAGAAAACAAAGTCGGACTTAAATAAAACTTATTTATGGCTTTGTCAACTTGGGTACATAAACAAACTCGCATTGCTAGGCTTCAAAAGGATGAAATCTTAGAATCAACAGGCTCAGACTATTTTGATGTATGCAAATCATGTTTATGTGGCAAGATGACCAAAGATCCTTTTTATCGGTGTTGGTGAAAGAGCTTCGGATCTATTAGGACTCATATATACTGATGTATCTGGGCCTTTTAGGAAAATAACTAGAAGCAGTGAAAGATAGTTCATTACATTTAATGACGACTTCAGTAGATTTGGATATGTGTATCTCATTAAGCACAAACATGAAGCATTCGGTGTCTTCAAAGTATTCCAAAATGAAGTACAAAATCAACTTTGTAAAAAAATTAAACCCATACGATCATATCGTGGTGGTGAATATCTAAGCTATAAGTTGGATGAACATCCTAAGAATTGTGGCATGGTGACACAACTCACTCTACTGGGAACACCACAACATAATGGTGTTTTGGAAAGGATAAAGTATACTCTACTTGATATGGTACGATCAATGATCATTCATACATCCCTTCCTCATTCATCTTAGGGTTATTCCCTTAATAACGCACCACATATTGTAATCATAGTCCTGATTAAAAAGGTTATTAAGACTCCTTACGATTTATGGTATGGAAAGGTTCCATCACCGCCTTACTTAAAGATATAGGGTTGTGAAGCATATGTCAAAAGAGAGAAATGTAGCATGCCTGACCGTAGATCTCAAAAGTGTATCTTTGTGGGATACGCAAAAGAAACCATGGGTTATTAAGAGAACCGAGTGTTCATTAGCTTGAAAAGCATTTTTTCTTGAAGATGACTTTATCTTGCATAAAGCAAGTGGCAGCCCCACTGATCTCAAAGAATTTCGAGAGACACAAACTTTAGTTGAGAATGATATTCAACAAAGCATTGTTAAACCTAAAATTATCATTCAGATGCCGAAAACCACACCAATTATATGTCGCTCTAGTACACCTAGTTAGGAACCTGACAGGTTTGGATTGGTATTCTTAAAGAGGAAGTCTTCTTGATGGATAAAGTTGAGCACATCAATTATAAGGAAGCTACTTCAAACCCATATTATGATAAATATATTGAAGCCACGAGAGTTGAAATTCAATCCATGAATGACAATCAAGGATAGGACTTTGTTGACTTACCTCCTAACAACAGGGTTGTTAGAAGCAAGTGGACCTTCTAGAAGAAGATCAACATGGATGGAAAAGTAAAAACTTTCAAAGCATGACTTGTGACGAAAGGGTATACTCAAATTCTAGTCCTTAATTATGAAGATACCTTCTAGCCAATCGTTAAGATCAAATCTATTAGGATTATCATGGCCATAGCTGCATATTACAACTATAAGATATGGAAAATGGATGTCAAAACCACTTTCCTTAATGAATGTCTTGAGGAAGATGTTTATATGGAACAACCTGAATGTTCTTTCAAACTATATAACCTAAAGAAGGTATGCAGAGTGAATAAGTCCATTTATGGGATGAAACGAACATCTAAGGCCTAGTACCATCGTTTTTATGAGAACGTCAAAAGATATGGTTTCTCAAAAAGTCCCAATGAACCACGTGTATACATCAAAGCAAGTGGGAGCCAAACTGTTTTTCAAATTTTGTATGTCGGTGACATATTACTTATCAGGAAAGATATCCCAACACTGAAGGAGATTAAGGCCTACCTTATAAGTCCTTTCAAATGAAAGATCTAGGGGATGCTGCATAGATACTTGGTATTAGGATCTATAGAGATTTATCTCATAGTCTCCTTATTTTGAGTCAGAGAACATGCATTGACAAAGTCTTAAAATGATTTTCAATGGATAACTCAAAACGGGGAATTGTACTCATACTACCTGGTACCATTCTTTCTAAGGCTGACAACCCTAGTACTAAAGATGAGATCAAAAGAATGAGTCGCATAACGTATGCTTGAGCAGTAGGGTTAGTTATGTATGCTATGACATGTATAAAACCGGATGTAGCTTATGCTATTCATCTAACTAGTAAGTATCAATCTAATCCAAGAGAGAAACATTGGATGGCAGTTTAAAACATACTTAAGTAATTAAGAAGGACTAAAGACATGTTTCTAGTTCAGGAGGAACTAAAGAAGAGCATACTGTAAGATGTCACACTGATGCTGGTTTCAACATTGATCGAGATAACTAATGATCATAGTCGAGATACATGTTCAAACTTAATGGCGAAGCCATTTCCTGGAAAAGTTCAAAGCAATAAATGTTAATGCTTTCTACAATATAATCAGAGTATATAGATGCATATGATGCAGCTCAAGAAATTGATTGGATGAAAAAATCCATTGGTGATCTGAATGTTGTACCAAGCATAAAAAATGCCATTGAGATGCTTTGTGACAACACTGTTGCTATCGCTATCGCAAGAGACTTGATGGTTACCAATAAGACTAGACACATTCAACAGAAATTCAATTTCATTCATTAGGTATTGGAATTGGGGAATGTACACATTGAGAAGGTTTATACAAATGATATTCTAGCAAAACCATTAACGAAATCTCTTTCTCAAAACAATTTTGAGAGTCATGCAAAAGGAATCTGACTTCGATTAGCTAGTGATTGCATTTAAATTTGTACTTTACTAATATATGGATATTCATAACTATGTGACAATGATATGTAATTTCTTTTGATATATGATATATCTCCTTTGTGTTAAATATTATTGTGTTCTATGTTAGCATGCTAATTAATTCTTGAATAATGTAATTATTCCAAATTGTCCATAGTTGGTCACTATTGTGGAAACAAATGTGAATTAAGACTAATATGAATCGGCTTGGTTGATTTCAAGTGGTGAAATAGTAAATTGTTGCATCCAAATTCATATGTACTTATTGGAGAACCACTATTGGATATGACCCTTGTCAAGAGTCACATTATCGATCGTTATCATAAGTGAATCTTGAACACAGGTGTTAACACGCTGTCGCACACATATTAAACATGTAAATTATCACTACTGGTTGCACTAAAAATATAGCACATGGAAAAAAGGTCGAATCCTTAGGGACACAGCCTAATGGTCAATGCCTTTTTGCATCAGGCACATTATAGTCAAGACACGTAAATATAAAAGGAGGATTTTGATTAAAACTAAAAAAACTAAAAGTTGCAATGATATTAAAATTAAACGAAAATCTATAATAAAAGAGCGATTTCAGTTGTACTGTGACTTTCCTAATCATGCAACTAGCCCAAATCTGATTATTCAACATGCTATCTAAGATGGTACTGAGAAAAACTAACAAGCTCTAGTATAATCTCTTTTACCTAAATTAGTTAATCAAAACAAGCTCTTTGATTTAACCCTAACTTTTTATTGTTCAATTAAACAAGCTCTTAATTAAATCATAAAAATTGCATTAAGTTCTTTGTAAAATTCCCAACAATACCCAATACTTCTCACAAGCTTGGAAGCGTAAAGATATGACTTTTATAGTTTATATCAAAGTTAAATCCTTTACAAAACCAATCTGATACTTGTTACTTTTACCGGTTGACAAGAACCATTATGAATTCTATTAACTGATTAACTAGATTGATAAAACCTAAATTAGGTAATTAGACTAACAAGTATTTAAAACCAACCATTCATTAAGCTTAAAACTGGAAAATCTAGATAGAAACACAAAATAAAAATCAGATCTGAAAACTAATCACATGAGAAATACTAATCTGTGCAGAATTTAAAAACTAAAATTTAGCCGGTCATGGCCAAAAACGAAATCAAATTACATAAAAGAAACATTTACTAAATAATCTAGATAAACTAAACGTGTGAAATGATTCGTAGTCTTCAGATCTTCAAATGATGCGTAGTCTTCAGATCTTCAAAAGTCGCTGAACGAATTCAAAAATCGCCTTCTGAAGTGGTTTTCTTTGTCTGGAATCATCCAACCCTTACAACTTATTATGAGGGTTGTATTTATACTCAAGGTGGAAGCTTCCAGAACAAGAAATAGATAACATGTGATCGCATGTATTGAGGTTGCGATCGTAGGTATTCAAGAAAGCGCGTCACGAACGTTGTTAATGAATTAATATGCTTTTCTGGGATTTTTTGGAAAATTTGCAATCGCATGTTTTGAGTTTTTACTCCTAGATGAATTTTTGGCACTAAAAACCCTCGAAGACAAGTTGCAAGCAAATTTACAATCACATAAAGGATCCTTGCGAGTGCATGGACAAGAGTTGCGAGATCTCATTTTAGCTAAGACGTACAAAATTTCATCTACTTTTCTGAACATTCTGAATCTCATCAATCGGAGTTAAGGTTCATAAGATACGGTCAAAATACTGATAGGGGTGAAAGCTACCAGCAACATCCTTTAGCTTTAAATTGTAGAATCTATCTTCGCGTGATCAATTCGATTGAATGTTTCTTGACCAAAACATCTTCCAAGCATTCCTTAGAATCCTTCTTAACTTCCAAGCTTCATTTTAAGCTCCAAATGTGCATCCAACTGCTACCAAAGCACTGCTCCACTCAAACTATCTGAAATTGACATAAAAACATGAGAAGTACTAGAATTCTAACGAAAGACATGAGCTAAACATTATTTAAATAAATGACATGCAAATGTACAAAATATGATGCTAAGTGATAATAAAAACTACCCTAAAAGATGCATAAAATTGCATCTAACAAATCTCCACAAGCTTGAACCTTACTTACCCTGAAGTAAGAAAATGATAAAACATTATAAACAAATGGAAAGATGTAGACGACATAAAAACAATTTAGAATAAAAGAAAAATAATAAAAACTTAAACTAAAATAATTCACTTTTTTTATAAATTTTATATATTTTTATACGATAAGACTTTGCATCGAGGGAGTTCTAATCACTAGTACCTATACAACCATCCGACTATCTTTCATGTATCACAAACTCCCAAAGTGAGGAAGATCACGAAATGGTGTAACCAAATAGCCCAATCATAGTTCTGTTTAAACTTTATATCTTAATTAACTTTGTGAACGAAAGTAACACAATCCATGATCTCATGTCCTTAAGACTAGATAGTCAAGAACCAGTATCGATGCATCCAATAAGCTTTCGCTAAAGCAGTGGGCCTCACTTGTAGGGGGCCAACTCCTATGCTTTCACTTTTTCGAGAGCCACAAAATATCATATCACACAGTTCTTCATTCACCAGATTTAACTCTGAGATGGATTTTGATTTGATTGAACTTGAATTTTTATCTTTGTGTTAGCTTGAGTTCTTCAATCAACTGTTGAATTTCTTAAGATTTCTTCGATTGAGTGCTTGAAATTTTGATTTGGGTACTAGATATGACAGTTGTAGTCTTTCTCCTTTTGACTGTGTGGATCTAATGTAAAGGCTCTCTGTTACTATGAGGGTAATGCGTGTCAACAAATAGGTCCGTGTTCTGTGGGTCTAGAGTTGTTGATAAAGATTCTTTTTAAACATTCAATAGCAAATCATCCCAAAGTTGTTATTACCGCCCACAAAAACATTTCAGTATACCATTTTTTATTTTCTAAAGCTGGTGTCTCAGATTACGGTGTTTGAATCCCTTAGTTATGACAGTTGATTCTACACTTCCAATAACAAACGGTCATTTCGTATTTTCGTTTTGATTTTTGCAGGGTCATCGAATGTAAATGTATGTCGAATGTAATAATATCCCCATCTGGTATATTTTTCAAATTTTTTGAATTTTTTCGATTTTCAGAAGTTTTTAATATGTAGAAAATAAAAATAATTAGAAATAAAAATCTTTTTGGGGTTTTTTTTGTTAATGCAGAAAAATAAAAAAGATACATAAAATATTTTTGGATTTTTTTGAATTTTTTATATGCAAGTGCAAAAGAATAAAACGCAAAAAAAAAAATTGTAAATTTAAATGAAAAACTGAAAAATTAAAAAAATTTAACAAAAAATGCAAATTTTTTACAATAACCCCTCTCCAAACTTAAAATGATGCATTGTCCTCAATGCTCAGAGAAGAATGAACAACTCATAAAAGCAAATAAAAAAAATATAACTAGGAATGAATGTACCTAATAAGCTTGTAGAAATTCTGATTTTGATAAAGATGTGGGTAAAACTCTAAATTTCAGCAACTTTGTCGATCCTCAGATTTCCCCAAGCTTGCTTGGAATTGCGGCCATCTCTTTATTAAAAGCGAAGAAAAACTAAAAATCGGGTTGCCTCCTTGAAATCTGCCCATATTTAAAGTCGTTGGCTCGACTTTGATAAACCAGATTATTAACTGGTATGGTTGGAACTTCCTTCAAGCTCAACTCTTTTTCTTGTGACTCCAGATCCCTTCAAACATGGCAATATTGGCGGATCTAGAATCACCACTTCCACCATTTCTTTGACAAAACCTTTTTTCTTTTCAAATTTTCATCTGATTTTCCTCAAATTCTAGCTCATTCTCTTCTATTTCCAAAAGTTTGTTCCTTTTCAAATTTTTATCTGATTTTCCTACAGCAGGAATCATATACTCCTTCTTCACTTCCCCAAGCTCATCTTCTGCCAACTCCTCCTGTGTGTATGATAAATTACTGTCTGCAAAATTTTCTTGCACGGAGATATTAGAAAACTCAAGTAGCCCTCACACAAAGGATTGTCGGTACCCATATAATTATAAAAACATTTTTAGAAGGAAAATCATCATTATTAATTTTGAAGTTCACAACTTCCTCATCAAACTCCATTCAAATTGTACCAGCAAAAACATCAACTTTTGTTCTAGAAGTTTTCATTAAAGGCCTTCCTAAACTAATCAATTTTTGTTCTAGAAGTTTTCATTAAAGGCCTTCCTAAAATAATCAAGTTTTTGTCAGATAAATCAACATTCCCCGTGTCCAATATATAAAAATCAGCGGGAAAAATAAGCTAACCGACTTAGACAAGAACATCCTCAAGTACTCCTTTTGGGTGTACAGTTGAATGATTTGCCAACTAGATGATGGTCCCGGTCTTTTGCAAAGATCCTAATTTTAATTTTTCAAAAATAGAAAACGGGAGGACATTAACTAGGTACCAAGTTCAAGCATGGCTTTTGGGAAATTAAGGTTCCCAAATTTACAAAGAAGTGAGAAAATTCCCAGATCCTTGCACTTTGGATGCAAACCTTTTGCAAATTAGCAGAAATGTTCTCACCAGCTTTAATTGTTTCAATATATTTTAGTTTTTTTCTTTGAAACTCATAGTTCTTTTAAAAAATTAGCATAATGAGGAATGTGTTTTATAACATCTAAAAGTGGGATATTTACCTCCACCTTATGAAAAGTGTGCATAATTTCCTTGTCCCCACGCTTGTGTTTCATGCTCTTCAGTCTTGATGGGAATATAGGTAAAGGCTTGTACTATTTCAGAACAAGCTCTTTGAGTTAACCCATACTTTTTATTGTTCAATTAAACAAGCTCTTAATTAAATCAAAAGAGCTGCATTAAGTTCTTTGTAAAATTTCCAGTACTACCCAATACTTCTCACATGCTCGGAAGCGTAAAGATATGATTTTTAATGTTTATATCAGAGTTAAATCCCAAACGAAACCATTATGATAATTGTTACTTTTACCAGTTGACAAAAACAATTACAGATTCTATTAACGGATTAACTGGAATGATAAAACCCTAATTAGGTGATAAGACTAACAATAATTTAAAACCAAACATTCATTAATTTCAAAACTAAAAACTCTAGATAGAAACACAAAACGAAAATTAGATTTGAAAACTAATCACATGAGAAGTACTAGTCTGTGCAGAACAGAAAACTAAAATTTATCCAGACATGGCCAAAAACGAAATCAAACTAGATAAAGGAAGATTTACTGAATAATCTAGATAAAGTAAATGTGTGAGATGATTTGCAGTCTTTAGATCTTCAAAAGTCGCTAAAAGAATTCAAAGTTAGTAGGAGACATGCAGGTTGCTTGTCAACCTCCATGACTTGCTTCTATGTTTTGTCTACCTTACCTTTATGTTTTATAATACGTTAGAGTCTTATAATCAAAAGGTTTTACCTTTCATGGGATATAAAAAGAGATGCTTTGCATGAAAATCAAGCTAGTTTTTTGGTCTTATTCTTCTACTCTTATCTCTCCCGAAATCGTAAGTAACATAGAGCTTGGAGCTCTCTTCCTTTTGAAGTTTGGTGCTTTGCTTTTGGTGCTTTTGTGTCTTCCTTTTTAGTGCTTATTTTTAAGCACTTAAAGGCTTAAAAACAAAGCAATACAAAAGGAAAACCAACATTTTGGTACCTTACCTTGTCGGTGGATTACTTGTAGCGAAGATCGAGCTTTTTATTCTTGTCGTCTACCTCAACACCCCAAATTGAATAGGGTCCAAAGGCTTCAAAGGTAGTCATTCTAAAACACACTATGGTTGTTTTAATATTATTATTTCTATTTAAAAGGATCCTTGATGGATTGGTTTTGTTATATACTTGAAATTACTATAAATTTTTAAAGCTCCCATTGTCGTTTTTTTTTCTTGAAAAACTCTGTATTTTATGTATCGAAACCCATAATATGCGTAGAACCCATCGACCATGCAAAGAAGCTACCCCAGCTGACATTATTCTGTGAGTAACCACTGCCAACGATTCCTCTTCCATGATCATCGATTCCACATCCACGACCACCTCTTCCTCCTTAGTGGTTCCGACCACCCCCTCTGTTGCCATTTTGCGCCTTACAGTTAGAGAAGGGAGGTCTCGGTTGATGTTTGGCAACAAGAATGGTAGGGGTCGATGATATTTTGGTATGAGAAACTGGAACCACATGATTTTGTTCTTTGAGAAGGTTTCGTTCCTCTAAGGTGAGCATGGACCGAATTTAAAAAAAAAAAGGTGGGAAACAGTGTTTAGTAGTGTATGGTGGGGATAATATGTGAATACGTGGGGGATAAGCCATTGATGACATAAATAACCAGGTTCCGCTCAGAGATGGGAGATCCAATGTTAGACAAGAGATCGAAGATGGATTTTATACGGTTGCAATAGTCATGAGTGGATGAATCGCCCAGGGAGAGGGAACGTAGCTCGTCATCAAGTTCTGTGATCTTGGACTCTTTATTTTCAAGAAATATTAACTCAATGAATTTCCAAATTTCTACACCAGTGGTATCGATTTTGATAACATACTGAAGAACAGATTGCAAGAGAGTACGATAAAGCCATTGCTTAACAATGTTGTTGATGGTGTGCCATTCCGGATCAGTGATGACCAAAGGGTTGTCTTCGAGATGATTGGATACCTTGTAGCCAATACAATGAGTTTTAAAGAGATCCTTCCATGAATCATGGCATAAATGATCTAGGTCAAGAAGAAAGGTTACGTAGGATTTGATATTTGTAATCATGTATATCTTGTCGTTTGGTTTAGAAGGAGGGTTATAGGAGTCACCGTCGGTACCCATGGAGAATCAGAAAACAATAATAACAGGAGATGAAAGAAGCAAACACGGAAAAACGACAAAGGTAAGGGTTGACTGCTAGGGTTAGCCAAAAAAGCCTGATACAATGTTAATACCAATGTTTTCCTATAAACGACCATTGAACATTGTGTGTGTGTGTGTGTATGTATATATGTATATATATATATATATATATATATATATATATATATATATATATATATAAGACAAAATTTCAACAATGAACCATTTTAAATCATAGAACCAAGGAACCATTATTTTTTCAAGTTTTAGATCTTATTATTTATCGAAAAAAATTTTAAAAATATAGAAATTCATAACTTTTTATCTTCTTTTCATTGATATCAAATTTGATAAAAAAAATATTATTATTATTTTTTTTTACTTTTTTATGTGTTCAGATTCACATTGTGAATCTACACTATAAATCGTTAATTTTATATAAATTCATTGTATGAATTTGCAAAAATTCAAAGTGTAAATCTATATAGATTCATAGTGTGAATCTGCACAAATTTCACAGCACAGATTTCACAAGATGAATCTACACATATTCATAATGTGAATTTAAATAAATTCACAGTGTGAATCTGAACAGATTAAAAAAATTTCTGTTTTATCAAATTTGATATCAAATGATGGAGGATAAAAAGTTATGAATTTCTATATTTTTAGTTTTTTTTTATGAAAACTAAAAGTTGAAAAATGGTTCATTTTTTAACCCAACCATATATATATATATATATATATATATATATATATATATATATATATATATATATACACACACACTAAGTGTGAGACTCATTTATTACACGGATTGATTTAAAAAAACATTAAACATTAACTTTTAGTGTAAACAAAAAATATGTTTTAATATACAACTTTAAAATAAGAAAAGAAGAAACGTATTTATTACAATTTAATATCATATATATATATATATATATATATATATATATATATATATATATATATATATATATATATATATATATATATATATATGATATTTAATACTTTATAGTATATGAATTTAATTTTAAAAATTGAAACAAATCAAAAATTGATAAGTGGATAATATTTGTTTCAAAAATATTACAAAATAACAAGTGTCAAAACTATGAGAGATTGACATGTATCAAAACATATTTAGGCTATCTATAATAAATCGGTTACATAAATACACACTAACTATATATAATTAGGCTATCTATACTAATGTATAATCGAATACTAACAATTTTGAAACTTGTTGAACTATACCTTTGAAACTATTGAAATTATTGAATCTTATAGAATTATTCCTTTAAAATTATCGGAAGTATTGAGACTTGGTGCTAGCACACATTTGTTTGTAGAAGCTCATTTATGTATAGATACATATAGAGAATAATAGGTTTTTAGGGCCGACCATGAGGACGTGCAGGAAGTCCGACCATACAAAGCCCAAAAAATGTTAGGACCCACGTCTTTTTTTGGATGGTATTTCATCAATTTAAACAAAATTATCTTAGCTTGTATGGCAAAGGGTGTCTTTCTTCTATCTAATTCACCCATGCTCAAATCAAGTCCTCTCATAATATTCTTCAATCTTTTTCAATATGTGATTATCTATATACAAACCTTTCCAAATGGTTTTCAAGATTTTGTTAGTTCATTTGGTTTATTTTGCTTGTTATCCAACAAAAACAATAATTATGTTTACGTTATATAGAAAGAAGAAAAATATATATATTGAGATGGGAATGTGTCAAAAAAAAAAAGGTTAAAAAATGAATCCACACAAATTTTAGACAATTTTTTTTCATTTAAATATGGCCTGTTACAACTCCTATTAAAAAAAAATGCTGCTATCAGCTCAACTGTCTAAACTCTAAACAGTTCAATGGGCTTATACCTTGGGCCTAAAGCAATTCCTTGTGTGACCCAATGAAATATTGACATTTTAATTTTTAAACATAACTTTGTTTTAAATATATAAACCTTTTGTAAGTTTCTCATTTCAGGTTCATTTTTTAGTTATTAAGAAATAGCTAAGTATATGTGTGAAATTGATTTGAATACATAAACTCCTCAACAAAAATAATAATAATAATAATAATAAAATTAGGTGTTTTTTTAACAACGGATTATTTTAGCTTTTTAGTTGGGTGAAAGCTTTAATATAAGTATATAACTACGAAGGACTTGTGTACTTATCCATAAGTTTATTTGATTTATTATTCCTTTTAACGTTTCACAAGAGTAAAATAAAAAAATAGTTTGAAAAAAATCGGGCTGAATGGATAAAGAAACTGCCGAAGTGTATTTTTTATATATGCAGCCTTTTAATCGTTAGGAAAAACAATAACCAAAGGAAACAAAGATCAATTATAATAATATAATGACAAAGTTATATGATTGGTGTATGTGGTTTGTGAAAATAAACGGATTTAAGACAATCATCAAAACTTGTAGGGTTTTTTTTTTTTTTTTTTTTTTTTTTTTTTTTTTTTTTTTTTGTCTGTTTAGTCCTTTCGACATGAACAAAATTTTTTTTATCTTTTTATTTTGGTTTAGATTTTTTAATATATTATTAGATTAAAATGGTCCCAACACATCTTACCCCCACCATAGCAGTCGACCACCACAATCGTCTACCATCATCATCCCATACAATTGCAACTAAAACCAGGATGAGTGTTCATGCTTCAAACTCGAAACACACAAACTAGCACACATTCAAACTTCAATGTTTATGATTCCAACCCAAAACACACATGATAACACTATACACCAATTAGAGAAAATATACAAAACTAAATCTAAAACCCTATAAAAACCCCTTCATGAATATACTTTAGATTTCTGAAACCAACAAACCCTTCATATGAAATATCTAGAAAACCCCTTTAAAACCAAACACATCAACCTTGTTTGTTCGTAGGTTTTGTTCTTCAACACACACACACACACATCCTCCTAGTCTGAAAATCAAACGAAAACTATAACTTTATGTTTGATCTAAAATATATGTTGCGACATTGCATATGTGAAACCGTAAATCGAATGAAAACCCTTGATTTATTATTGTGGTGCTCCTGACTGATATCTGTTATAACCGAGGGAGGGTATGGAGGGCGACACTATGTATGCAGTTTTGTGGAGGGGAGCCATGCTGGAAGTATACGTATGGCCATAACATATTGGTGAGTTTTGATAATTAGTAGAGCTGTTTTGGGTTATACATAAGGCATTATTTAAGCATAAAATGACAAAAAGAAGATTAGAGGGACTAGTTTATTAATTTGCGGTCTTGTGGTAAGTTAATTAGAAACAAAAGAAAGAGAATGATCTAACTGTAATTATCTTGGATTTGAATTGGTAAGTATTTATCCCTTGGGTGAAGGGATAATTATTAAATTAAATCAAGATAATCGTGAGATTTAACCCTTAGAATCGATCCTAGCATTATACACAACTTATTATTGATTTTACATCCTTCCATGTATTCTCCCCTCCTATCTCTTGGTCTTTCTCCAAATTCAAGGGTTTTCTCAAGTTTCGAAATGAAAAAAGAAGAATAGAGTTGTCTATTTGTTAGATCGTGATCTTAAGTGTGGCTTCATCATAGGAACTTTGTATTGGGTTCTAGATCATCCAAACTACATCAACAAAAAAAAGTTTGGATAAAAGGCTTAAAGAGTAACTAACTTACAAATTTCTTAGTTTATTTTGTTTCTAAAAGGTCACTAGTGAGATATGATGATCAAAGTTTTGTATGTTATTTTGCATCCATTGCTTTCTATTCTAGATATCATCATAGCCTAACAAGTATGATGGTGGCACATCAATGGTGGTCGGAATAAGGCTAATAGTGGCTAGACTTTAAAGAGAAAGATGAGTTTGGTAGTTGTGGACTCTAATAATGGTTTTTCAATGGTAAATTGTAGGGATCAATCGCATAAATTTGTGGAATATAGTTTTATAATCATTTGAAATTATTAGTATTCATACACAATTAGATGGATGATCTATATGGTTTGCCAAAAAGGAGGATTCAATACAACTATCCAAGTCACCATGCGCTTAAATATTGTGGTTTTTTTTTTGCCTAATTTGTCTTTATTGCATATAAAATAATTTTTCTACCTTTTATTATTCCTTTTCCATTTTTTTGTATATTTCTTTTAATTTTTTCTTTTACTAATTATACTTAGAAAAATAAAAATAAAATAAGGGTTCTCTCTCTCTCTCTCTCTCTCTCTCTCTCTCTCTCTCTCTCTCTCTCTCTCTCTCTCTCTCTCTTATTTGATTAATTTGATAAAAGTAGTCCTTTTTGCATCCTAGAAACCAAATCATTTTCATTGTTAGATGTTGACTTCTCCAATGAAATTCCAATATTCCTATTGATCAAGGATTTGGTTTTCCTCCGGTGAAACACACAAACTCTATAAAAAAACCCAAATGAAGGACCCCTCTAGTGAAACACATTGCCTCTACAAGATACCCAAAACGATCATCCATAATAGAAATCAACAAACAATAAATCTATGGAACATTAACCTATCAAGGTTTCCATAGTTGAAGGAAACAATGGTGGCGTTGAGATTCCCTTACTTCTGTTTTTATCAACAAACAACAAATTTATAAAAACCTATATCAATGATCATCATGTTTCTGATGATAAATCAACTTCTACTCTTCAATATAACTCCTAGATCTTAACATCTTCATCGTTTATGGGTTTTATATTTTTAAGGTTCAACGGAATTAAAGTAGCCACTCTTCAAACTCTCAAAACAACATTTCTGTAGTTACTTGTCGACAAAGATGGTGTAATGCATTAGATTCATCATTAGGTCAAAGTTACGAGGCTTTATATAGAAAATGCGTAGTGAATGTTTCATGTATATTAGGTTGACGTGTGTAGCCTCCAAGTTATCTCCTTGGGAACATGTCGCGTGTAACGTCTGAGCGTTTTGCGTCTGGCACTATTCAACATATTTTTTTGGCCAATTTGCTTCATTTCACTCCAGTAACATATTCTTCAAATGGCTCATCATCAGCTGATATTAGGGTAGATGGTTGGGCATCGTTGGATCATAATATCTATCTTCCTCATGTGTGTGTAGCAGCACTTGATCCACTTTTGGGTAAGGATGCGACACCCAGTCCCATATATCCTCTATATCGCTCTGATTTCCTGCATAAGACATCAAACATGAAGATGTTTATGAGAAATAATATATAACACATATAATTTCCTATTATATATATATATATATATATATATATATATAGTACCGCATCTTAGGTAACTTTCCATATGGGAGGAATGACGTATGCCAGTCTCTATTCTGGATATCCTTAAGGTGTACCATCGTCTTGCACTAGGTCATGATCTAAGACTATTCTTTAGGAAGTCGATCTATGCTACTGAGACAAAGATCCTCTAGTCCTAGGACTCATCCTAATTTCATAACTATGCGTACTAAACTACTAATCCATAAATCCTTAAGCATTTAGATTGTCAACTACGACATCCACATTTAGGCATGCATAAGTTGGACCATAATAAAACTTTGTTGCACATTCTAGATCTAGTTCTGGTAAGGCTGCGGTACTAGACTAACCCAAGGAATCATTTTTGACCTAAATTCTTAAGTCACGATTTGAATGGAAAATTTTTATGACATATATATATATATATATATATATATATATATATATACACACACACACACACATATATATATATATATATATTTATAAGAATTTATATAACTCTTTATTTGATTAGGGTATTTTATTAATTCTATGTTTTTGTATTTCAAGACTACTAAGCAAGGATCAGCCAGATGAGAAGTGTCGGAGGGCAGAACCTTTTTAGCATATAGCCATTCTGAAATCCAGCAACCCAAGCAACAATTCAAACTAGTCACATTTCCCATAAATAGTTTATCATTATGGTACTTTATAATAATACTTTCATTAGGTTTAACTAGTTCAGAGTATATACCCTAGGTTACAGTTATAGTTCCTAAGGAATTACTGGTTTATTATAACCTGTAGCTCTGATACCAATCTGTCACACCCCAGTCGGCGACACAAACAACGAGTAGTGCGACATAGGGGAAATTGGATCGAGGCATACAAATTTATGTAGAACATAACACAAAAGTATATCACATACGCTACTTTTATTTATTATAATTTATTTTAGATTACATTGTTTGTAAGGGTTACACACATCCTAAAAATAACTAGTAATGACAAACAAACGGAACCAAACTCCAACAAGCTTCCTTAAAAACCTCCTCCTCAGCATGGCAATCCTCCAAACTTATCTCCCTGAGAATACATGTATTTTTGAAAATGTCAACATAATTTTGGTGAGTGCATAGGTTTTATAGTTTATTTGGGTGTATTAAATTAGGAATCATTTTTCTTTTAGAAAAACTTTTCTTAAAATATTTTATCAAACCTAGCTTACTATCTTTTGAGGATATCTAACGATCCTATCTTATTATCTTTTAGGAATGTTTAATAATTCCTAAATTACTATCTTTTTAGAATATTTAACTAAACCTATCGTATTTTATCTACCATTCTAAGGCGTCTCTAGTGGTAGTCGGAACTCTAAGGTGGTTGTAATGTATTACTATGAGTCCCCATAATCGACGTTGTTTGACTAGTGATTCCCTCATCAGGATGCTTCATCGGACGTCGAATAGTGATTAATAAGAAAGTTATCCTACACGGATTGTAGCTAACAACCGAAGGTGGGGGTGTCTATCCTTATATAGATCTATACATATCTTCATATATCTTGCAAGATTAACAATTATAAGTATCGAGGTAGCTGAATTTAATAAGGCTAAGGATGAATATTAACAACTCACTAACACATTAACCTTAGGTATATTATCTTTTATCGTTTATGTTTAATCTTTCCTAGTGATCTCCTATAATTATCATAATATATACCACTTTTAATATTTAGGCAGAGTAACAATTAGGTACAGTGCATATCCCTATATTTGACCAACATTACTTTTAGGTATTGAGTTATCCTAGGGATTTGCCTACAATAACATCTAGGTATTACCTCTTCTTGGACTATCGGACATCATAACTCCTAGGTATAATATCATAGCTTACAACCAGACATAGTATCTATTGCTACATCATCCTAAGGCTTTAAGCTTTATAAAACGATTGATATTTATGAGCATAAATATATTTTGATAAAGCATTTTGATAAGTATGTATCCCCCCCCCCTCCCCACGTAAAACATTTATAATAGTGAAATTGGGTCGTGAACTCACCCTAGTCACGTGAGACAATTGGTGTAGGGTTGAATCAGGCTCGGGCATGATCAAAAGTGATATGTAGGGCCATCTATATTTAGTCATTGATTTATGGTGGGCGCAACACAAATATCTATGTGTGTCTCGTATGATCAACATGGCTACATCTAGACACGGCCACGTGTCACTTCCCAAATTGTTCACTTCACTCGCAATCTTCTCGAATCTGGTGTCAGGTGCGCGATGGGCATAGATGCACACCACACACACACGAAAAGATTTTTCAAAATTCATAACTTCTTTGTGCGAGCTCCGATCTAATCCCTTTTTATATATATTGGATGATATCAACAGGTACTATAACTCTCTTTTAGGTTACTTTAGCTAGTTTTGACTTTCATTTTTGTGCCTAATGGAGGTAAAAATAAATGATTTTACAAAAATCATATTTGTTTCATACAGATCCCATTTTTTGCATTCTTTGTCCTAAAGTTTATTTCTTAAGGAGTACAACAAATTTCCTTTTGGCACTTTTAGTCAAAACTCAACAAATCTCTAAGTACTGTTTTGACGTAATTAATTTTAATTACACAGTTGATTTGGATTTTTTCAAAATCCATAACTCTATCCTTTGGAGTCGGATTTTTATGAATCTTATATCATTGATATCACGTTAACGAGTACTTTTTGTGTATGTTAACCAGCTTAGAAAAGGGTACAACTTTTTAGATGCTAATTTTTTAGCTTAATGCATGGTCATTTTAACAAATAAATGTAATGATGCATTTGATTTTTATTATCTCAAAATCAAATATTACAATACTAAGCTATTACATCTATTTTTCCTATTCTTTTCCTAATGGTAATTAGTGATGGAAATCTCTCAGTTGCCATAGTAGAACTTACAACAGTTCAAAAAATTTGAATCAATTACAATTGGATAACCTTGATGATGTTGTTTTCCCTGTTCGCAACCTGCACATAAAGAGTGATTGTCAAATTTCAAATTACATAAACCACGAACAAGATTATTTAAGACAAGTTTGTTTGAATTTTTGAAATTGAGATAAAAAGAATCTTCGATGTCAAAGCAAGCTCAGGTTAGTCGTAGCATTCGATAGCAAGCAAACTGAAGGAATGCCAACTATTTGTTTTTTTTTTGTCCAAATTGAATATATCTCCTTTCCTCTTTGACTTTAACAAGGCTTCCTTCGAAAAATCAAATATCGAATCTGAATCATTTCATAATCAATATCACTTTCTGGACCGCCTTTGACTTGAAAATGAACAAACAAGAAATTCACTTTGCAAAAAACATCGACTTTGAAATCCCAAGAGATTTTCTCCAAAATTTGCAAAGATTTCTGTTTTTGGATGAGAATGCCAATTTATTGAAAATCAGAGGACCATATGTGTAACTTTGGAATCTTCTTCCCCTATGTTTCTTGATAAAAGAAAAGCAACAACATTAGCGAAGCACCAAACCTTCGATATCAAACTTCGCTATCCAATCAATCAACCTTCGCTATCAATCATTAGCTATCAATATTCAAACATTATCTATCAACCTTCCCAATCAAAGTATCCAAAATTGATACCAAAAATTCACTATCAAACCTTCAATGAAGAACCATCAACAATCTCCGTCCAGATTTAACAACAAGAACTTGATTCAGATTGCGAATCATTGGTTCCAACCGCAAGACCTTCTTTCCAATTGCTAACCCATCAATTGTGAGATTCCAATTACGAATTCATTGTCACTGTGAGGCTTCTGTGCTAATTGCTAGTCATAATCTCACACTGCGAGACTTAAAATTAAGTTCCGATTGCGAAGCGTTCGATCCCAATAGAGAGACCTATTTCAAGTACTAGAGCAACAGAACAAGTTGTAGTTCCTTCGCACCTATAGCTTTCTCAATTGCTTTGTTCTGATGTTAAGTTCATGGCAAGTCTGATTTTGACTTTTCTTGTTTGACCATTCAGTTTTCTCTTCAACTATTCACCGCATCCAGCAAATTGGATCACCAAATCATAGAATCATCTGAATAATCGAAACATAAGCTCAAAAACACCAATTTTGACCTTGATGTTCACATCTTTTGACTTTTCATTTGCAGCCATGTCGATATCCATTCATTCTCACTTTCAATTCACAGGAAATTTCGTTATTAGCTTCTTCGACAACACCCAAAAACAACTTTTATTAATATTTCGATATCCAAACACCTATCTTTCAATTCCAATTGGTTTTTCAGATCAAAACACCAATTCCACCAAAAACATCTCCATCTTCATCCATTCTTGACCAGTTTCTTCAAACGTCATCAATTAACCAAACATTCAATTTCTTCAATTTCTTTAAATCGGTATCAGATTAAATTCAACTATACACCAAGCGTTAACAGAAGAAATATATGATTACGACTCTAGATTGATTCAATCAACGCATAGCATGTATCATCACAGGAAACGATTATAATGAACTGAGATAATGAATCGATCGAGTACCAAAGATCAAGAACAATTGATTATGAAATCAAATCGATCAGATGAAATCGATTAAGAAAATCGAATGTATGAGATAAAAAATATGAATGTGATTTTGATTTGAAACAGAAAATACGATCTGGATAATAACTTTGAGGGTCATAATCAAAAACAGCTTGAGAAATTCGATTCGGAATAGATATTTGATTCGCAATTTGAATAATCGGACTTGTATAATTAGACTGGGCTTAAATAATTTCATGAACAATAACAGATTGAATTTGGGCTCAAGATTAAAGAAATGGACACAAAAAAACTTTGGGCTTGATGTTTGATCGAATAATCATCACATGATCTAGTCTTTGGGATAAATCAAAAAGAAAAAACGGATTGGATCAACAATTTTTTCATGAAAAGAAAATAGATCTATTGGAGAGACTCACTAATGATTTCAAAATTTTTGTTGAGTATGTACAAATGTTGTCATCTAGGGTCATTGTTCTGGAAACAGTTGCTTAAACCTCCAAAATTAAGTTCTGTTACTAATTGTAGAAATGTTTGAATTATGTTTTGATCAATAGTAAGTAAAATCAGAGTAAGTTTGAACACAGTGATCTAAATAAGATTCGGTTTCAGCTCAATTGATCTGGAATGAGTACAAGAGAGTCACAGTGATAAAAACCTCAAAACGTACAAATGCCCAAAAGTTACAATTATCAAATATATGTACCATATTTATAAGGTACTCAAAGATACAAAAAATACTAGGACTCGACATTACATAACGAATCATTAATGTGCCTAGTAAATACATTACACAACGATGTCTTGTTGACCTTTGCTATTTACAGATTATTCGACATCAAACACACTACCTAAGGTTTGTTATATTACAACAAAGATAGACTCTACAACTAAAAGGCTAAAATTTTAAATGTAACATCCATATCCCAGATATACGTCATTCTTTATAAGTTGATGTTTTGAGAGTTGGTTACATTACGACACGGTATGGACCGAATAAAAAGCGTGGGAGGCATCGATAAGTGGTGGTGTATTGGGGTCCTCACTACGGTGTAGTGGCGAATGGGGTTCAAAACCCTAAATTTTGGGTCTTGAGCAATATTTAAGGCTTTAACTTCTAAGGTTGACTCATTTTGGCAGCCCCCATTCCTAGAGAATCCACCATCTCCCAGACCCTAGTTCCATTGTTGTCTTATGGGCTTTTAGGCCTTGGTTTGTGAAGAAAAGTGAAGCGGGTGAAGGAAGCACTCGCCCTTGGTGCAAGGAAGCAAATAGCCAACCTAGATCCAACATGTACTTTAGATTTTAGAGTTTTTTGAGGTATAAAGCTTCAACCTTGGCCTTTGTTTATTTACATTTATGTTTTGACCTTATTTGTGTGTTTTTGATTCCTTTCCTTATTATTATTGGAGTTACACAACTATAGAACCTTATAAGTTCCAATTATAACTTCTGGAATGTGGTGTTGTGAGAAAGATGTGTTTACATGCTTCCTTTTGGGGTCATACTTGTGTTTTGGCCCCCTAGAAAGTTAGGTTTGAAGTTCGGGTAAGTTTGAGTCATAAGAATGAATAACGTTAGAGACTACATCCATTAAGACTTTATGAACTAACAAATATAAGCTTTTGAGCTCTAGAGATAAAGGGTTAAGTGCTTAATCCATTAAGTTGTTTTGGATGCTCACCACGACATAATGAGTGGGTGTTCACAATATGGCGTTAGGATTTGATCGTGTCTTTTTTGTCATCTAGTTACCACGATGCGGCTATGAGGTTGGCAACGACGCGGTGGGTTAACCGTTAACTTTAACCATTAACCATTGACTTTTGACCATATTGACTTTGGTCAAACTTTAGGGTATGGAAGTATATGGTTGATGATTTTGTAGTGGTTCATTTGGAGGACATTCAGGTGGACGAGTGCCTAAATTACATAGAGAGACTGATCGTGATTCTATTAAGAAGACGAAGATCTTGCGAAACAAGGTTATGAGCATGGTGAAGGTGCAATGGTAGCACCGCAATGGTTCAGTATGGACGTGGGATTGCAAGGAAGATATGAGGGATCATTACCTCGAGTTTTATTTAGCAACGAACTTCAAGGAAGAAATAGGATTCAAGTTGGAGAGAGTTGTAACATCCAAATTTCCTGGAGATATTTAATTCTAATATATTTGAACTTTAGGAGTGACTACATCGTGGTGAAGGCATCCCACGATGTGGCAATGCTGGAAGATTTGTGGATCCTTTAATGATCCCATTGACATGGCAACCCAGTGTCATGATAACCTTAATTTTTCAGTATTCAAAGGAAAGTAGGGATGCTAGGGTTGCCCATCTTCAGCCTCCATCACTCTCAAACCCATAAACACTAACCCTAATTCTCCTTGGTGCTCTTGTGCTCATTTTAGTAAACTTGTGGTGGTTTTGAAGGAATAAGAAGATGATTTAGTGCTTGGTTCAACAATTGATCCTTTCCTCCGTTTTTGTGCACCTTCTAGACTCCTTGTAAGTCCTCAAGCTTCAACCTTTCTGTGACCTTCTTCATAGATATAGGTTTTGGAGCATGTTTGGTGCTTTTTGGAGTGGTTTGAGTGGTATTAAGAGATGAATTTTGCAACTTTATGGTTTCTTTGTGTCCCTTTAATATCATATCTTATAGATCTAGAATTTGGTAGTAAAATGAGAACCATGCATGGATTTTGGGTCATTTTGTTTCCCTTTCTAGCTAGATTTGACGGAGGACATGCATGGGGCATGTATATCCATAAATTTTACATTTTTAGGGATCAATAGGAACCTTAGATGCTTTTTGGAATGTTTGGACAAAAGGCTTTACGATTAAGGACCTTAGAATGAACTATGCCTTCGAACACTTTACCACGATGTAGTGGTAGGTTGCTATGACATGGCGATGGGGTTTTTTCGTGACTATTTGAGATTGTCTGCGCCACATCATAGTCATTTGTTCCACAGTGTGGCTATGTATTTTGGCACATACCTGGGTTATCCGGGTCCTGGTTCGGATTAGGTTGAATCCATCAGCCAAGACGTGGCCGAAGGATGACCACGACGTGGAGGTCGAATGAGGTTGACTTTGACTTTAACTTTGATGTTTGACTTGCGCTAACTTTTGGTCAAACCCCTAGTTTTGGAAAGGAAGTTATGGTTATACTTTGTATGGCTAAATAGGTGGTATGTAGCATCTTTATTCATGGCAATGGAAGCAGTAGTAGTTGATCATCATTTGTTAGGTGAATTTCCTCACTGCACTTGTGGGTCAAAGTCACCATTACATGCCTATTGGATTATGTTGTAAGATAGTAGTGGTCTTTGTGACACTTATTGATATGCCTTTATATGCTTGTTGTCTATGTGACTCTTGCTAGTATGATTTTATGTTTAGCTATACGGGTGAAATAGTCCCCCATACCGGTTGAAAGATACCAAAGGAGTCGGAAGGGACTCAGCAAGTCAAAAGAGACTCAAAGAATCGGAATGGACTCAGGGGTGAAATAGACCCATTACATGTTTTAGTATGGTATGTATGATTGATGTGTGGTATGTAAAATTTTGGTAACTCACTAAGCTTTGTTCTTACGGTTTAAGTTTATGTTTCAGGTACTTCCATTACGAAGGGGAAGGCCTCGTCCTGATCATAGTGCATCCACCCATGTTTCCTCATTGTTATGATTTTGGGATTGTAGTCTGATAACTATTTTGACTTTGACGTACTTCTAAATGGTTTGTTATGAATATTTGATGGTTTTTGGTTGATTTAAAAATGAGATTTTTACTTATAGATTTTTGGGACCATACGGAACGACTCCGGTTTTTAGTGTAATGATTGCGCTTTTTTGAAATAAACATTAGATTCTTGACATTTTGAAGAATAGAATGATAGAAAAAAATCAATTAATGAATCAATAGAATCAAGTGAATCAATAGTGAAAAGATCATCCAGGATATCAGTAATTGCCTCATCATCATCTAAACTCCCAACATTTTCTTCTCCAATATCCAAAATTCATTTTGCTGATATCGAGATGATATATTTAGGTTGAAGTTTTCTTTATCATCAACAATATATGTAGAATTACATGAAGATTTTAAATGTTGCTACACAACCTATATCTGCTATATAATAGTAACAATGATTAATAAAAAAAATGTGGTGGTTATGTGACATACAAACTGAGAAGATATAAAACAATATTTGTGTAAAATATGTTAAATAAATAAAAAGAATGACAATAAAAATAAATTGAATTTAAGATAAATAATTACAAGTTATATGGTAGACATAACAATGATTTTTTTTTTATCCATTAATGATTTTCTAAGGTTTTTTTTTTTTTTTTTTTTTTCTTTCCTGTCTTTAGGATTGTTAGAATCCATTTCGTGTTTAAAGCCATAAAAGAATCATAAGTCTCAAAAAACTATATTGAACAAAGTGTTGATTATTTTAGCAACTCAATTATTAAAATGTAGATATTAATCAATTCAATGTAGGTAGATTTATAAAAATAATTTTAAAGACTACAATGTATAATTTGCATGACAACGATAAAATGCAATTTCACATCTTTTTTGTTGTTGTATGTAATTGTATTATATATATATATATATATATATATATATATATATATATATATATATATATATATATATATATATATATATAGAGAGAGAGAGAGAGAGAGAGAGAGAGAGAGAGGCATAATTGTCATATAACATACAATGAAGGATGTTATGGTTACTGATAGATAAAATACTCATTTTTTTTTTATAAAATATATAAGTATATAAATGAAAATACAAGGAATTCACCGATAGGAAGTTAATATCTATATTAATATATATTAATTATTATATTAATAAAACTAATTAATATGAGGTGGATACGAATTTGCAAATAAATGGAATATACATTAGTTAACATATTAATAAAACTAACTAATAAGAGTTGATTTTTAGTAAGTGAAATTTGAATAAAAAAACACAAAAATACAACGGAATATTAAATAAATTAAAAAAAATAATAATAATAACAAGTTTCCAATTGAATAAGAATAATATGTGTCAAAATAATCTTTATCTATTAATTTTGATTCATTAAAAAAAATTAATAAAAAATAGATATTCCATTGAAAAAAAAAACTTACATAATGATTTCTCATTCATCAAACATCATAAAATTGTTCCAAAAAAAAAACAATCAAATTCATGGTGTCAATCCAAACTTATTTTGTAAATAGAAAAAGTCGATGAATAATATAATTACTATTGTTGAGAGATGAACTCCAAAGCATATACAACAAAAGAAATGAAACATTTTGATCAATAGTATAAGATAGCTCTGATTTTGTTTGGAAAACAAATAAGCGGCGCATTTTGAATTCATCGACAACATGCATTTTGCAAAGGAACAACCAGACACATAGCTATTTCATCAAAATAGATAAAATTAAAACACTACTTTTAGATATGACAATCAAATAAATGAATAAACTACCTTAATTCTGTTAACATACCCATTGACTTTTAAATATGGATAGGATGAGGATCCTTGATTTGTGGCTTAACTAATGAAATTCAAATCTTTTGATAGTTTTTTAGGATGTGAATCATTGTATATGAAGATTTATTGGGATAACAATATAGTTAAAAAAATGAGAGGGAAATAAAAAGCACAAGGAATATTATTGGTAAAATAGTAATTTAACTTTGATGAGAAAATGAATTAAAGAGATATGATGTGATATTAAATAATTTTTTATTATATTAGAATATGATATTTTCTAACATATGTATACAATGAATTATGATTTATGAGGCTTATTATTTTAGCTAAATGTAAAATATTTTAATTCAAAAGAAAATATTCATTCATAGTTAGTGCATTTCATATTTTTGAATGAAAAATATTCTTTATAATTAATAAATTTTATATTTAATTATCATAATATTTTCAATAAATAATGTTTACTATGTGTGTTCTTATAGGAAAATCCATTATAATCTAAATATAAATAATGTTCATGTTTTCTTATGTTTATGAAAAAACTTATATATTATATATATACAATGAATTTGATATAAATAAATCATTATAACAGAAATATAATAGTTATGAAGTAAAATTCTATGTTGAACAACAAAAAGATTAATAATCATATACAACTAACTTACAACTAGATTTTTTTATTTGTGGATCTTAAAAGGAATTGACATAAAATATCATTTTTTATAATAAATAAATGGATTTTATAATACGTATCTTAAGTGTATATATAAGAAACATTAAATATCATAAATATTACCATAATTAAATGTGAAAAATGTATTTCACATTTAATTATGACAATATTCCTTATAATAAATGAATTTAATATTTAATTAGAATAATATTTATGATATTTAATGTTTCTTATATCCCGTTAGTGCATATATTTTTTTTGAACTAAAAACCTTACTTATAAATTTAATTATCTTCATACGAATAATAAATAAAATCTTGTTGTCTCTATTTGTGGCATGAGGAAAGATTTTTGTTCAAAGTTTCTTCCAAGACTTTTATAGAAGACTTTTATGGTGTTAGACTAATTATTCTCCATTATATATTTATGTTTAGCAGGTAGGAAGAAACCAAAAGAATATGATTTCTTCTAGCTTTTAAAGCTTTTGTCTTGTAACGGCTAGATGTAAAAATAGTCAAAGATATTTCCATAATTTTTCTTAGCATTGCATTTAATGCTCATGTAATTTTGACTAGCTTTAACATTAATAATAGTACATTTTTTAATACCAACCGACGGAGTGTCAAATGGGTTAAGAAATTAGAAACACATATATTTTGAATTACTTTGGAATAAAGGTCGCAAATCAGGTTATCGTGTCGTATTTTTTCTGACACGACAATGTTTTTTTTAATTAACACGTAAACGAACCGATTAAAAAACGACAAACACGACACGATAAAGATAACATAATAAAAAAAAATTAGTTTATTTAATTAATATTTAATCATACATAACACGAAAAACACGACAAATAAATGTTAAATCGTGTCAATTTCGTGTCGAATTTTAAACACGAACACGACACGACATCGTGTTTTTTACATTTAACACAAACATGACACGAACACGAATTCAAATTTCAGTTTCGTCCAAATTTCGTTTCATGTCGTGTATTTTTGTCGTGTCGTGTCAATAATTGTCACCCTACTTTGGAACGAATAATATGAGAAGATTACAATTCTATCTGATGATAGTTTATTAATAAGATGGTTGTGTGTGGGTAATGTCATCCTAACGGCCAAACATCGTCTCACCCTACCCGTGAAGGGCGTTACGGGGTGCTCCGTTGCTAGAATAATGAGTGTTAACGACTCAATTTCGAAAAGAAAAGGTCATATGACCATGCGAACGGTCTAAAAAACAATTCAAAAAATAAATTACTTATTTACATTTTTATATATACAATACATACGCATATTCACTTTTTTCTATACAAATTTTCTATTTCTCTTATTTTATTACATAAAAATCAACCACTTTCATTCAAGGAAATATGAATCAAAAGCCGAACACTCATCTTCTAAACACAAACACATTCGCTCTAATAGGGTTCACACCATACGAGAACTATATGAACCTATTTAACAATGAAAACTTTTTTAATCCGACTTCACCCCAATGCAATTTCTTACATCATCGTACATGCAACAAAACTCAAACATTCAACAAAACATTTTAAACAATTTCGCTTCCATGCCACAAACAACCACACAACCACCACCACACACAACCAACGCAACAAACACTTTCGCTTCCATGCCACAAACTAACATCGACCTCGGCAACAGATTATTTATTAATATATTCATTTTATAGAGAAAAATGCATATTACCTTACATAATAAATGTTTCATTAATTATAGTGTTGATCTACATATTTAATATAATAAATATTTTACATATATAATAAAAATTATATAGAGGTGTTAATTAGTAGAATTGATTAATTTTTTATTAACAAAAAATGAAAATACCAGATAATAACATGTGAAATTTAAGTAATTCAAAAATCTCACATAATGACATGTGGCAAAAATCTTGAGGAAATGACATGTGGCAAAAACATTTTCATTTATTAGGATAGGTTCTAAAAAGGCAGTTAGATTTTGCAAACCCACCAAGAATAAGTTCTCTTAGTCATCTGAATGTTGAGTTAGAAGAAAGCAAGATTCTTATGACAAAGCAAGTAGGAGGCACATGGAACTTGAAGAAGCTCAAAACCATAGATTCATGTAACAATTGATGACACTAGTTTCAACAAGGAATTGTTGAACTTGAATAAATAGTTATTCACAAACACAAACTGTTTGTATTAATGGTAGAAATCATATTTGACTTGATAAAGGTGGAATCTGCCATTGATAAGTTCTTCTTGATGGTTTCTGGAATATCCATCAACTAGCAAGATGTTATATCAAATCTTGAATTTGATAAATGACTTAAAGTCATGAACATTGAGATGTAATCCATGTGTAATATTCAAGTATGGGATTGATTAATCTTCCTCTCTCTAGCGACACTATAAAGATTAACAGATTCCTTTAAAAAGAATACATATATGGATATGATACACATTTAGCAACACTTGTTATAAAAGTATTTTATCATACTCGTGTCATTAACTATGGACAAATCGTACTCATGATATTTGATTATGATCAAACCTTTTCACAAGTACCTATGATTAGATCAACAAGGATATTATCAACTATAACTTCATATTCTTAATATGATACATATCAAATAGATTTCAAGAAATACTGCTTTTCTTAATAGACATGTATTAGAATACATCTATATAGTTTTGCCTTGAGGTTTTCTTAATCCATGTTATCCTGACAAAATGTGTAATGCTTAAGATCCAGTTGTAGATATAAAGTAAACATATCAATGTTTGAATAGTCATTTTAATATGAAGATACAAGGTATGCTTTTAAATCAAAATGAAAAGAAGATGTTTGTTTAAGAAGAACTAGTGGGAGGATAGTGATATTCCTAATGTTGTACGGATGAGACATACTTAATCATTTGAAATACAATTCTGACTATGCAAGGTCATTACACACTGAATCAAAAAGTATTTCTAAAATGGAAGACTTAGGAATGACAAGATACATTCTTGGAATGTAAAATCTATAGAGATAGATAAGATGAATGTTAAAGGTTTTAAATTCTTTTGCATAAATTAACAATATCTGGAAAGAGGTCAAGATATAAGATTCATTTGGAGGATTTTTGAGATTGTCAAATGACACCATTTTGATTCTATCTCAAAAGGGTCTAGAATATAGGTTTAAGTTAGATGAAATGATTTATATTCTATTTGCTTGGCAAAAGAATCCGTCTTTTATGTCATATTATGCTCAAAACTAGGTATATGATTATGCTATGAACATATCATAAGATACAAATCGATTACATGGTTAAGTCACAGATGACCGTTAGAACACACTAAGAATACTTAATAAAAACTAAGAGAATGTTTATGAGATAATCAGTTTAGAAGAAAATCTTTATGTAAAGAGCTATATAAAATGTTAACTTCAAAACGGATATCCAATTAATATATATATATATATATATATATATATATATATATATATATATATATATATATATAAATGACACAAAAACAATCTTTTTACACAGAAATTCGATTTTGACACCGTGTTTTTTTTGTGTCAATTTTGACACTGTGTTGTCCAATTTGTTACAATTCTGACCACTTGACCGGTTAACCAGGTTACATGCTGACGTGGCATGATGACGTGTCGGTTTTGATGACGTGACATTCTGACATGATATGCTGACGTGTCAAAATTGATTTTTTTTCCATAAAAAACACTAAGTTTTCACTTTTTTTTTTCGATTTTGACACTAAGTTTAACTTTTTATTTCAATTTTGACGCTATGTTTTTTTTGTTCTAATCGAACATCTTTTATCAAATTTTGTTTAATTTTGTCTATTTTCTATTTGAAACCGTATAAATATATTTTTTTTATTACATTTTAAACCGTCTAAACATATATTATTTTCGTTTAAAAACCACATTTTCATTTAAATACAATGTGTTTTTTTCTTACATTCAAAGCATTAGTTATATCATGAGAATCACACTAATCATAATCTTCTAATAAGATGTAAAAATTTGATAAGTTTTGATCGACTACACGTCTCCAAACCTACAAATATATTTTAAAGTTGCATATTTAATATAAAATATAATTTTTATAGAACTAATACATATTTGTATATAAAAATATGGTTTGAGTGTAAAAAAAATGTACTTATACAAAACTATAGTTTTTAAATGAAAAAAAAAACATATTTATACGGTTTAAATGTATTTAAAAAAATATTTATACGGTTTCAAATAGAAAATTATCAACATTGAACAAATTTATAAAAAATGATGTTCGATTTGGAACAAAAAAACATAGTGTCAAAGTTGAAAGAAAAAATTAAACTTAGTGTCAAAATCGAAAAAAATGAAAACTTAGTGTTTTTTGTGAGAAAAAAAAATCAATTTTGACACGTCAGCATATAATGTCAGCATGCCACGTCATCAAAACTGACACGTCATCATGCCACGTCAGCATGTAACCTGGTTAACCGGTCAAGTTGTCAGAATTGTAACAAATTGGAAAACATAGTATTAAAATTGACACAAAAAAAACACAGTGTCAAAATCGAATTTCTGTGTAAAAAGAGTGTTTTTGTGCCGTTTACCTTCTCTCTCTCTCTCTCTCTCTCTCTCTCTCTCTCTATATATATATATATATATATATATATATATATATATATATATATATATATATATGAATTATAATTGGATTATGACTTAATTATGGAATGAAGAGTAAGTCTTGCAGTAATGAGGTTCAAGCAAAACATAATTGCACAATATACTAAACAAGAATACACTACTACTTCAGAAGTTGAACTCAAATATGATTGGATAAATGAGTTCACTGAAAAACTATGTTGATTTCTGTCTTTCAAGGATGAAATAGAAATATTTATGACTTTGAGAGTATACTTAATCAAGCAAAGAGACTCTATATCATGAAATAACAACAATCATATTATCCAAGATATTTAACTATACTTGAGTAAAGTCATATATGGTGATGATAGTATTCGCAGAATTCACATAAGTTAAATTTAGTCAGACCCATTAATAGATTCCTTCTTTTGAGCTAAGTATTAATGGTCACACTTAAGCTATAGCACTTCATTATTCTCGAAATGGGATTCTGATTTGAATTTAGTAATTGGATATTGGAACATTAAGACAACATCTATTATATTGTTTTGATATATTGGGATATGATCATCACATCAATACTTGTTGTATTCTATATTAACATGTTTAACTCATGAATACTCTTATTATTCTAAACGTTCATAGTCAATTATAATTATGGGAGTAATTATGAAAGTAAGACTAATATGAATTGGAATGGTTGACTCTCACTAGATGAAATTAGCTAAGTGGTTATAAAGAAGTTTCATAGGTACTTGCCATTGAACTAGTATTGAATGAAACTACATCAAGATCAACTCATATATCATAGTTATAAGTGATACTTGATTAAATGGTACTATCTACGTATCCATAAAACCTAAGATACATAGCAGAACTTTACTATAAGGAGCGCTGCGATTTGATATGGCCAAATGTTAATCCTTAACCGGGAAGTCATAAAAATCATTTTTAGGTATAGTTCGAACTATGAAAGAGGCTTATGTAGTCAAGATGGGATTTTTTTTTCCTTTTATTTGTTCAGAGCTAGACATCTAACGCATGTTACCTAAAGTTGAACACCAAATGAGATTGATTGTAATCCAAATCTCATGTTTAACATCATTCCTGTAATAAAGGGATAACTGACTAATAAACTTACCTTAATACATCAATTGAAGCTTGGGGCTTTTGGTGATTGGATGTTGATAGAATGACACTAAGTCATATATTACTGGGGGCGGTGAAATGTTGTTAGGCATTCACTATTGTCTATATCAATCTATGATGAGTCTTGTGCAAGTGGGAGATTGAAAGATATATATGCCCAAATCACAAAGGCATAGACTTGGAGGAACCTCGCATATTTAAGTATTCCATCTATACAGGCTCTGACCAAATGTGCTTAGATTGGAAGAAACGGATAAAACGGAAAAGTTGACCAGGACATAAATAAAGGAAACCGTCAGGTTGCATGAGGTGCCGATTTTTTTCATCTCTCATAGAAATAGTAGATTTACCTAGCATTTTTGACAATTATCATAATCCTTGGGGACATGCCTAAATATAAAAACAACTTACCATCCACGATGATTAGAATCAAAGAACAATTCGGACCTTGGGTAATACGCTCCGAACCTACATGATAGGCTTTGGAAATGTGAGGAATACTCATTATCATTGATTGAGTTTTTCCTACAATGATAGTTATCAAACCAGCATAATGGCCACAACGTTTGAGTGTTTATAGGGAGTAAAGTGACGATCCTCAATATGTTGAGCAATGGTTGGATATACGAAACTAAACAAAGAGCTTGCAGATAGTACGATGCATATTGATCCAAGAATCACTCATGAGATTACAAAAAATATTTTGTGACCCTAGGAATGATTACAGATTGTACACGAACATAAAGAGAGTTATGTTAATGAAAGACATAGCCTTTCGACTTCCAAGTTGGACACTACGTAACATTAAATGCTTCCCTTTTTGGAGGATTGATATGGTTTAGAGAATGGGGAAAGTTAAACCCGCGATACAAAGGACCATCAAAATTCTTGTGGGAATTGGTCATGTTGCGTATCAACTCAAATTTCCTCAAGAGCTAAATGATATGCACATCTTTTATACGCCTAACCACAATTAGTATTTGGATGATGGAACCCTTGTTATCTATCTCAATGAAGTAAATTAGAAAACCATGCTAATGTTCCATGTTTGTTAAGTACACATGGTAGAATTATATATATATATATATATATATATGTGTGTGTGTGTGTGTGTGTGTGATTAAATAACCTTAGATATTGATACAATTTTATTCCCTATTCCTTGTTTGGTTGTGGGCTTAGGGTAGAGTCATATATTCGACGGACTATCCGATCTTGAGTTATGCTACTTAAAGCGAATATTGAATGATCAAGAGAGGATCAAGCAAAAGGTAAACGCTCCCAATTGTTTAAATACACTCCATCTACAAGAAGAATTTTGGGACAAAACTCATTTCAACGGCTGGATGATGTAACAATTGGTAAAAACAAGTCAAAGCTTGTCAGTCAAACCACCATCAACACTATTGTAATAGGACTTATTGTATGCTGATCTATACTTTTATAAGTAATTGAAGTTGTATTATCATTAATTTCTTGCGGATTACACCATTTCAAAGTCAGGCATAGGCCTAATGTAACGTCCGAAAAATACCACCCAAAAAATTTTGTTTTAATATTACTAAAAACCACAATATCAAATGTTATATAATAAAACCATGAATCGTATGTCTCAAAATGCCATAGTAAATGTATCAATTCAAAACTGAAGTCAATAACATATCAAAATATCTGAATAAAAACTCCCTGGATAAAATTGCAACTGTGGTGTGTATCATGCCATCAACCCAAGCTCTTCCCCTTGCTAGCGGAAGTACTTGAAACCAAAACTGAAACTGTAAGCACAAAGCTTAGTGAGATCCCACAAACTACCACATACCATACAATAACACATAAAGCACATACTGGGCCTTGCCCACTACACCGGACTAAAATCTAGAAACTGCATCGGATCGAAGTCCGGAAACTGCATCGGACCGAAGTCTGGAACTAATCAGGGCCTCGCCCTCTGCATCGGACCGAATTCTGGAAACTGCATCGGACCGAAGTCTGGAACTAACCATGGCCTTTCCCTCTGCATCAGAACGAAGTTCGGAAACTGCATCGGACCAAAGTTTAGAAAATGACTGAACATAGCATAACATAATCATAACTACTAGCATAAACACATATACTGCATACTGCACTGGACCGAAGTCCGGAATACATAACACAAAGACATGCTTGAATCAAAAAGACATCAAGCACACTGAACTACTGCATCAAACCGAAGTCCGGAACTACTGCTAACTAGACGGGATGGCATTGTGTCCGTAGACCCGTTCTATTAGAAGGAAAACTCACCTCGTAACGTTGGCTGCTGAGATGCTAACTCTGAAACTGGCTGACAGCTGCTCCAGAACTCCCCGACTACAATCCCATAAACACTAAATCAGATATTGATAACTATTCTCAGGGTAAAATGACTATTTTACCCCTGGTCAAAGTCAACTTCCTGGTCAGAGTCAACTTTCAGTTAACCAGACTCGCCGAGTTGGGCCGCCAACGCGCCAAGTCCCTAACACCTTTTCTAATCCTTTACTCGCTTCAACTCGTCGAGTTTTGCAAAGACTCGACGAGTTATTCTTCGATACAAACATCAAGCCATCTTCATCTGACTTGCCGAGTTGTATGAACAACTCATCGAGTCCTCCTTCATCTTATGAATGTGTCCAGCCTATGACTCGCCGAGTTGTATGAACAACTTTTCGAGTCTGTTCTTGATGCAAGAAGATTTCCTTGGACTTGCCGAGTCAGGGCGTAGACTCGTCGAGTCCCTCTATTACTAGATCTAAGCTCTAACTCACCGAGTCCATATCCCACTCACTGATTCCACCCTAAACTCTCAGATAGGGAAAAATCGAGGACTCGCGACTCGACTCATTGAGTCTGAAGAACAACTCGTCGAGTCCCATGTATGCCATTACTTGTAACGCCCGTAGATCCGGGCTAGTTAATTTAGAGACGATAAGCATCAAAAATGAATTTTTGATGGAAGATTATTTAGAAGGATTAATCTTAACCAAGTTGTAGTATATGTCACAAGGTTTCCGTGCATATAAAGAATGCCAAAATCCGAGTTATAACGAAGAAGTTATGACCTGTCGAAGTTTCGCGACAGAACCGGCACGACGCTGAATGACGTAAAAAGTGAATTTATGTTAGAGTGATATTTATCCTTAGAGATCTAAACGAAAGTCGTAGAGTTCGTTAAACCATGAGCGTGCATAAAAAGAACATCCAAATCTGACTTTGTATGAGGAAGTTATGATTTTTCTAAGTTTCGACTTAGCGGTATGCAGCCCGAATACTCGATTTGAGACCGAGTGGTTTTTAGCTGAAACAACTTAAATGAGAATCGAAGATCTCATTAATTGTAGTAAAACAATAAAAAGATAGGCAAAAACGGACGTCAGATGAAGAAGTTATGATTTTATAACGGAGTTTTCTTGTCCCGACCTACTAAAAATAAATAATAAAAATAAAGTCAAAAATAGCCGGCGGAGTCTAAACGAAAGTTGTAGAGTGTAGTCTCACCTACACGGGGATATAAAGAACGTCGAAAATGGAGTTCGTATGAGGAAGATATGAATTTTTGAAGTTTATTAAATATTTTCGATATTTAATTTAAATATAAATTCGATATTATCCGGAAAAGGGGGGGGGGGGGGGGGGAGTCAGCGTTCTTATCCCCATTACACCCAGCGTAATTTAGAATTACGCCCAACGTAATTCATGTTTCAGCCCCCTATAAAAGGGTGTCGAGGGCAACCGACTTCTTTGCTCATTTATTCCCTTTTTCTCGCGTTTTTGCATCGTTTTTCGTGCAAGAAATATCCCGAAGCCCTGGTATCATTCCCGAGCCCCGAAGCAAGTCCCGAGGCCTCGAAGATCCAGAGAAGTGCGATTCCCGAGCCGAAGCTCTGCCCGCGAGGAGCCCGGTTTTTGTGAAGATCTTCCAGATCTACCGAAGAATACTACTTCT
The DNA here is from genome assembly GCF_052625555.1 of Lactuca saligna. NCBI lineage: Eukaryota > Viridiplantae > Streptophyta > Magnoliopsida > Asterales > Asteraceae > Lactuca > Lactuca saligna. The sequence continues at coordinate 51,896,695 of NC_136417.1, forward strand.
ACAAGTCGTAGTGTTGTCCGATCATCTTCTAATCAAGTGAGTGTGTTGTTACTTTCTTCTAACGCATAATTATGAAGTATTTTATATGAAATACGTGTTATGTGTATAATTTTGTTGTTATGTGTGTGAATGTATATTCACTTTCTTCTATCTCATAGATCTGATTTATTCTCTATGAAATACGTGTTATGTCGGTGTGCCTCATCTGTTATGTGGAATAGGTATTGAATGAGAATGCTATACAGGTTTTAAACTATGTATAAAAATATATATTTTTATCTACTAATATGTTGGGTAGAACATGGGTAGATAGTTGATGTGTGATAAACAGATGAGAGGCCCCGATGTTGTTGTTGATCTAGTTATTCATCGGAGTGTGGATTAGACCACGAGGTTAGTTTTAGATCCGGAGTATGGATCAGGTAAAGAGATAAAACTTGTTATTAGTCCGGGAGTATAGATTAAGACTAAGTTAATTGTCCCTAGTTCGGGAGTATGGATTGGGCACAATTATTGATCCGGGAGTATGGATCAGATCAGGATTAGGGTATAGTTAATTGTCCTTATTCCAGGAGTATTGGGTACAATTATTGATTCGGGAGTATGGATCAGATCAGAAGATTATTTTTAGATCCGTGAGTATGGATCAGGTAGTTTTAGATCCGTGAGTATGGATCAGGTGAAAAGGGTTAGTTTTAGATCCGTGAGTATGGATCAGTGAAGAGGATAGTTTTAGATCCGTGAGTAGGGATCAGGTATAGAGGATAGTTTTAGATCCATGAGTAGGGATCAGGTAAAGAGGAAAATTTTAGATACGAGAGTTTAGATCGTGTCGTTGTGAGGATCGATGGGGTTGGATAAGAGTTGCCTTTATATGGTGAAATTGTACAAGTTTGAATGTTCTATATTTATAAATATATGATATAACATTGTGGGATGAAAACCCTATATGCTCACTAGGCTCCCAAGCCTGACCCACTCAGTTTTCTTTGTATCACAGGTATCGATACGAAGACACATTTCACAGAGAGATTTAAAGGAGATATGAATCATTAGTGTAATTGAATGTAAGTTCTGTTTATGCTTATATGTCTGTATCGGAACATGACATCCCGAGGTTTTATTATTTAATGAAAATACATTCTCTTTGAGAAATATTTTGATAAGTTTTTATCATATCTTGTTTTAGGAACAAATTCCGCAACCATTTTCTTTAAACGAATACTCTGATTTTAAAAACAAAGCATAAACAAATCGGTCTTTTCTGGCCGTGAAAATGGGGATGTCACATTACTATACAGTTGATTTTTCTCGATTCTAGTGCATCCAATTCATAGATCTGGGTTCCTAGGACTGGTTTCACACGTAAAGTTTCTAACTTTACGTGCATGCATGCTCATACGAAGCTTAAATACCCAATAATGAGCTAAAAGAGGAGATCTAGGTTTGAAATGGGAATTTAGCTCAATAAAGGTGGCAACCTTGAGCTTAAGGAGTTCTGAAATGCTTAGATCTGAAGCCCATTCATAATAACTACTCTTAAATCGACATCAATGTCTAGAAATGGCTGAAAAACAACACTAACAAGCTTTTAAGGATATCTACATGATAATAAGAAAAGATTTGAGCTTTATACCTCAATGGGAATTGGAATGACACAAGAAAATCGGATCTTCTTTCCTCCTCTTGAAAACCCCTCTCCTCTCTTCTTCTTCAAACCCCAAAATGCACCAAAATGCTTCACAAGGTGAGAAATACTCCAAGAATGCTTAAAGGAAAGCTAGGATTTAGTAAGGGACGTTCTGTGGGTGATGGAGGCTGATTTTAGGCGCATAGAGTTGTTTAAATAGGGTGCAAACCCATGAAATTAGAGTTTCATCCAAACTGGCAGACTCGCCGAGTCCAAGAATATGGACTCGTCGAGTCGCCAACTTAAATCGCGTGCAAAACCCGTCTCTACTCGACAAGTCAGGCTACAGACTCGTCGAGTACCCCTTAAGAATGAAAATTATTTTATTTAAATCACATATCAGAAATAGGGCGTTACACCTAATATTTGATTTCCTTGTTTATACTGCTTTTAATATCAAGCAAAATCAAATGTAAGGAAACTGCCGAATAAAAATTGTTTAGACGCGAAACTTTAAACATCATTTCACGGATTTCTATGTATCAGATTTGAATTCCATTTGAGCCTTTAAACTCACTTTGTTTAACACAATCAACATGCACGTATGTAATATTTTAAGAAAACAAGTTTGTTAGTTAGTGAATTGAGACAACGGAAATAATAACAACATTATAAGAACACTTGCATGTGCATGGTTATAAATTAAGTTTCCAAGCCATTATATATTTCATAAGAATATGAGGAGATTATATATGTTATGTGTAATTAAAAATACACAAGTACATGTACATTTTTGTGTTTAAATTATGCATTTTTATATCCAAATACTTGTATGTTATGTATTTTTAATTTCCACATATATGAACAAACATGAGATATTTACTAGATATCAAAAGTACATGTGCATGAGAGTGTGTATATCTCTCATAAAATCTACAACATGTATTGTGTACTTACAAAATCCTTCAAACATCACAAGTGTTATACTCAATCTCTCTATATCCATCTATCCGTCTCACATATTCTATCTCTCTACATATTTCTCTCACAAATGTTATATTTCTCAAAATAATGGCACATGCATGGGATATCTCCTAAATCTTTTTTTGTACAAACAAATCCTCCAAGATCAATACATATCTAGTTCTCTCTCACATGTATGTGTGTGGCTATATATATATATATATATATATATATATATATATATATATATATATATATATATATATATATGTGTGTGTGTGTGTGTGTGTGTGTGTATATATATATATGCATCTCTCCATGCATGCTCATGTTTCACATCTTAGGAAATCATACAATATATCTCTCTACATGTGATTTATATAATTAAATCATAGGAAAATCTATCCAATATCTTTAAAATATCAGCCATATATACTTGGAGATATCACAATTTACCTCTCGTTCTATCACACCCGCTTACACTCCCCCCCCCCCCCCCCTAAAACTCTCCTTTCACTCAATCTTGATCACGGCGAGTGTGACAACCCGAGATTTCAAACTTACAAATCCTTCATCTTATCAAATTTAACCTCGTTTTGCTATTTTACAATGTAGTTTTGGGTCTATATAAGTGTATTAGGCTTAGTATAATTAAGATATGAGTCTTAGGAAGGGTTAGAATGTGTTTAGAATCGAAAAATCGGGCCAAACACACCAAGAAAAGTGTGTGCGGCCAGCCAGCCGCACACAGCCGACCGCACACCCCCCTAGCCTCACACTCCAGCCTATATAAAGGACCCTAAGTCAACCTTACACCTTTTCCCAACTCCTTCAAAGCTGGAACATTCTCTCTCAATAGTCCTTCAAGTTTTCCTCTCTAATCGGCAATACAAGTAAGTAAACATCCTTAGATCATTACTACAACACATAATTAGAAAGCCTTTTCCTCGAGTTTGATCTATGAAATCATCATTCTAGATGATCTTCATGTGTGTACGCCCGCACACACATCATGTGTGACCGCACATACATCTTTTAGTCCTAAAATGGACTTAAACACTCATCTAAGCATAGCATCGACCAAAACGCTTTCTTAGGATCATCACAAAGCCTTGGAAAATCGATTTGGACACGTTTGGATGGGAGTGTACGGCACATACACCTGACCGCACACACACCCTGGCCGCACACACACCAATATGGTGTATTTTGACCACACACTCCCTTGTATAGCCATACACCCCTTATATATAATCATATACGATTGTAACACGTCAATATAATTGTATACTAGTCCCTAAGGTGGTCCCAATTCAATAATTAGTTGTTACAAACTCTAATTGTATACATACATATGTCATTATATGGTTAATAGGATTCGTTTGTGCTCAAGTTCAAAATTGTCACTCAACCTCCTAAACTAATCCTACCGTCACATCACTCACTACAGGTGAGTTCATACCCCTTAATCAACCTTTTAAATGATTTTAAATGCTTTTATGGGGGGATACAAGTTGAATATCATAGTTAGTATATCAATCACATGTGATTAATAACTAGCATACAAATGGATTTTCCATATGTTAAACTATTTTACTAAACATATGACTTCAAACTGCTTATCAAACTATTTTACATGTCAAACTCTTTATCAAATTCACTTTTGTACACTAAACCTTTTTCTTACAGTTTTCAAACTTATATATTGCTAAAACCATGTCTACTACATGTATAGTTATATAAATAAGGTTTGAAGGACTTAGGACTGATAACTCACTTTACTTCTTGTTCCTTGTTTGGTTGTGGACTTAAAGTACCCGATTGTTTGTTCAAGTGTCGTTGAATCCTTAGTTATATATTATGTATATACGTATAGATATAAAGACTTTTATCCCAGTTCAGTACATTCAGTCATACAAACAAGTCTACTAGTAAACTATAATAGGTATAGTTTAGGGTTATACTACTTACTACTTCTAGTCCAATGAAGCATACAAAGATTCAGTTCATTCACGAGTCACTACTTACTATACTATGATGAGAACTTATACAACTATACTATGATGAGAACTTATACAACTATACTATGATGAGAACTTATACAACTATACTATGATGAGTACGTATACAACTATACTATGATGAGAACTTATACAACTATACTATGATGAGAACTTATACAACGATACTATGATGAGAAACAATACATTCATTATACAAGTACATACATTACATATACAAGTATACTATAACATAAATGTGATCCATTGTATCGGAGCATGCCTTCATTGTCATGGCCCGAGTTGTAACCAGAATCTCCTGGAGGGAGAGCGTGAGTTTGCGTATAGATTTATACTGGATTGACTATCCTACACCTTGCTGCTAGCTACAGTGGGACTTACAGGTCTTCGGGTGCCAAATGTCATTACTTTTCAACGTCTTACATCGTCGTGTTCATAGTCGATAGCATGGTACAATTGAGCACATGATACCTTAATATAAATCCGGTTTAAGGTAGTTAGTACAACATTCGTTACGATAATACAACACTACAGTACTACATTAATTTATCATTTACATTTATTTGGTGATTACTTCACTTAAACATTAATGAACAAACTTTATTTTGATAATGATAGTTACGCTTGGGAAAAATTATACACTTTTACAAGAAACAAATATACAAAACAATTGTTCCTTGGTAGAAGGCTACTTTTAGTAGAAAATATAGGATTTTCTAAGAGTTACAAACTTTTACAAAGACTTACGAACATACACATACTTTTACTACAAACATTTACAAACTCGTACTTCAAACACGGTTTCTAACATTTTGATACAGTCATGGACACTAATACTTATGAACTTACCAGCTTTAATGCTGATAAACACTTTCAAAATAACTTGTATTCTCATGTCATCAGTAGACAGGTACCGATGCCAGCTTTTGAGAAGATGGAATGCATACAAGACTCATCTTTTTATTTTGAATCATATGTTGGTGTCTTATATACTACTAGAACAAACTTGTATTAAAATTATATATATATTTAATGCAACGGATGATGTTGTTTACTTGTTTACTATTATACTGTGTTGTGATACTATACATGACGTCCTCCGCCCCAGAACGTTTCCATCGTTCTTGGTTTTGGGGTGTGACAGATTGGTATCAGAGCATCGTTTATAGTGAATCTAGTATATCAACCCATAAAAGATATATTATAATTAAATAAAAGCTATATTAAAAATAGCGTATGCGTAGCTCACTTACAGTTGGTTTTATAGAAAACCGGGCTTTGCTTGGAGTAGCATTCACGAGCTGAAAAGCTCTTCTTCTCAGATCCATTCGGGGCTTCCGCCTTGTGCTAGGGAGGTTCCCTAGGCTTTTCGAGGGGTTTCGGGGCTAGAGAGAGGTTCTAGAGAGAGAGTAAAGAGAATAAGGAATGGAAAAGGTGTGAAGAAAATGAGGTGGGAGAGGTTCTATTTTTAGGGTGAAATATGGTTGAACTTGGTGCCACATGTCACCATCTGGTGGCAAGACTTGTGGAGAAAGCAATGACCAAGATTGTGCAATGTCACCCATTTTCGCACAACACACTTCCGACTTCTAAAATTCATAACTTTCGCATACGAGCTCCATTTTTGACATTCTTTATATCCATACGTAGGTAAAGATAATATCTACAACTTTAATTTTTACTCCGTTGTCTAATTCTCGACCGATCATAAATTGAACAGTACGAGAAGATTAGACTGTTAAATGACAACGAAAAATTCGTAACTCCTTCATACAGACTCCGTTTTCGTCTGTCTTTTTACCGTTGAGTTCCTATTAATGAGATATTCAACTCTCATTTAGGTCGCGTAATCCAAAAACCACTCAAACTAAAATTCGAGTTTCAGGTTGTGCACTGCTAAGCCAAATCCTAGAAAAATCATAACTTCCTCATACGAAGTCAGATTTAGGCGTTCTTTTTATGGACGCTCTTAGGTTAACATATTCTATGACTTTCATTTATATCACTAAGGCTAAAATTTGCTTTATCATAAATTCACTATTTACGTCTCCCCGGTGTCATGTCGGTTTCGTCGCGAAACTTTGACGGGTTATAACTTCTTCGTTATAACTCGGATTTTGGCGCTCTTTATATGTACAAAACCCTTGGGACATATGCTACAACTTGGTTAAGATTATTTATTCTAAATAACCTTTTGTCAAACAGTCGTTTTCGACCCCTATTATCTCTAAATTGACTATCCCGGATCTACGGGTGTTACATGTAAGATCTCTCTTTTGGGATAATTTTCAACTCTATTTATAGTTTCCAGCATCAAATCGATGAGTTTGGACACCAACTCGATGAGTTCTTCATTAAAATCCCGTATTCCCCAAGTCAACGTCAAGAATCGCGAATATTCCATTCAACTCGGCGAGTTTGTGTTAAACTCGACGAGTTTGTTGGGAATCACCATTATCAAAACACAAAATTCATTTGAAATTGTGTGTAGTTTTCATAACATTTTGAATCTCGTCAATCGGAGTTATGAGTCAAGAGATATGGTCAAAATACTAACAAGGGGTCAAGTTGTCCAACAACACCCTTTTTGCGTGTTTTTAGCTCCTTTCTCCTCCTTTTGCATTCCAACTCCCATTTTAACTGTAATTTAACATTTCAAAACGTATTAAGTATCTTTTATTTATAAATAGCATAAAAACATAGTATAAAATAATAAGAAAACCTCATAAATATATGCATAAAATAGACGTTATCAGGGTTTAATTATGCTTTACTTCAAAAATAGTAATAGAGATTTTTAAAGAAAAAAAATGCTATTTGGGTTAGGGTGATCTCGACTTTACATGGCTCATAGGAAGGTTTTGATGGTTCTCAAATCACAACTCGATCAGGGGGTGTTTGATCAAGAATTATGTATGCGGCTTCAAAAATGCATGATAGAGGTATTATCCCTTTTAATATTCTAAAAAAGTATTGGTCATGATGTGAGAACAAAAATTTGGAGTGAAGTGTGGTGTGAGAATGAAGCTTTTATGACTAGATTTAATTGATTGTTTATATTAGAAAGTTACAAGATGAGTGTAACATCCTGTTTCAGGTCATTTCTTAATTCGGGGTTGTGGATAAAATTCGATCATGAAAAGGCTTTGTGCTTTGAGAAAGTAAAGTTGGGCCCTATTAAAGGGTGATAACATTGGTTGTGAGATCTAGACCCTTGATCTATGTGTTGAACCAAATGGTAGAAAAGGAAAAATATATATGTTAGGTTTCTTGCATGGATTAGGGTTTTAGTTAGACATGTGTTAACACAAAAATAACTAGATAGGATTATGGTGCTCTTCAACACCTTTTCGTGCATATAAAGAACGCTGAAAACGGAGTTGAAATGAAAAAGTTATGAGTGTTTGAAGTTGAGTTAGGAAATAGGAGCCTTGCGCTATGCAGGGCGTACTCTAAGCATGCGGGGCATAATGGGGGCGCGTTTTAGTAAATTATGCAAGGCATAGCTTATGTTATGTAAGGCGTAAGTGTGCAAAGTAAAAACCCTAATTACGGGGTTTTGAACCCTATTTAAGGACTCTAACCCCTTGGGGTCCTTCTTATTATCAATTTTCATCCTCTTGAGCCTACAACTCAAAACCCTAGCCATCTTGTGAGGATGTTGAATAAATTTAGTGTTCCTTGCGTGTTTTGAGAAGAAGGAGATCATTGAAGGTGTGCTTGGGGAGTCCGAAGCTTGTAGATACAGACGCTACTCTTTTTCAACATCCTCCATGAGGTATAAAGCTTAAACCTTGAAGATTCATTAGATAGATCTAGCTTGTTATGGGTATTGTGAGCTTTTTGTGCCTTGATATTGGGTCTAGTGAGTATGAGGTACTCTAAACCTCCTGAGTGGTATTTTCTAGCATTTCAGAGATTATAGAGTGATAAAAATGGGAGCTTGGTCATTCCCATCTTTCCATACATGAGTATTCGGGCATTGGAATATGTTTTGGACTTAAGATTTGGTATTGTTCTCTTTTAAGCCATGAAAAGGCATAAAGTTAGGAACTTTATCACTCTAGACGTTTAATAGGACCAGATCTGAGCAATAGATGGTTGGTCTTTAAGAATTAAGAGATAAAAAATGGAAATGGCTTAACAACGAAGTACACAGGGCGTACTCTCGGTATACAGGGCGTAGTCTGATTACGCATGGATTAAGTCAACTGGGTGCTGACCATTGACTTTTTGACCAATTTGACCTTTGGTAAACTATGATGGGTTGAGGACATGGAAGGAAAAATCTGTGTTTTGCCCAAATAGGGGGTTTATCTTTGGCTTTTGGACCTTTTAAGTGGGATATCACCTTAATTGCTAATTAGGGTTTCATTTTTAGATATATTTAGTAAGAGATACCTTAGCACCAACAGCTCGTGTATAAGATCTATATGTTTACCGATCGATATAAGTCTCCTCACTATACTCATGGGTCGAAGGCACCAACGTCTAGCCACTTGATTATGTTATGTAGAAAGACCAGGTGGTGGCCCCTAACAATTGTATGTAAGACCTGGATATGGCTCCCAGTAGATTGTATGCAAGACCAAGGTCTGGACCCTAGCATTTATATGTTGGATGCTAGTTGTCTTTGTGATACTTGCATGGAAGACCATGATGTGGCTCTTGGCACTTGTTTGTAAGACCTAGGTGTTGGCCCCCGACTTGGCAAGAAAAGACCATGATACAGCTCATGGCATGATAGTGATCATAAGACTATGGTTGGCACATATCATTCTCTATTCTATGTATGATATGTGGTATTTAGGAAACCCACTAAGCTTTGTGCTTGCGGTTTTATGTTTATGCTTTCAAGTACTTCCGATTCTAAAAGGAAGGGTCCGACATGACTGTACGGCATCCTCAAGATTTTTCTGCATTGACTATTTGTGATTTTTTATTATGATGTTTAAATGATATATTCACTTGATTGGTTTTGGAATAATTCATTTGTATGGTTTACTTTTTAAAAAGTAAAAATTTTACCATGAATTTTTGGGATGTTACAATGAGTTTTGTCGATGAGTATTGGTAAAGTCAAGCTTGGATTTTTAGTTGGAGAAGGGAGATTAGCGGTGGGGCAGAATTGGAGCAATTTGTTTTACTTCAAAATCTTTTATCAAATGTAATTCTTTTGGATTCCCAAGATAAGTATGTTTGGAAATTAGATAATTCTGAGATATTTACAGCTAAAGATACTAGAAATCGAATTAAAGGGCATGCATTGTCGAATGGTGAGGGTTATACTGGGTGGACTCCTTGTGTTCCAAGAAAAGTAAATATTTTGCTTGGAGACTGATGTTGAACAAGATACCTAGGAGAGTCACCTTGGATGTGAAAGGGGTTGATATCACTTCAATTGTTTGTCTATTATGTTGTAAAAATAAATATCTTCCTCATTTGATTCTTAATTGTGAAATGAAAAATAACATTTGGGGTGCGTTTAGTAGATGGGCCAACATGAATTTGCCATTTTTTAACATATAATGATGTTTTCAATCTGACATATGTGATAAAGAATTATTTGAAAAAAAAAAATTTAACAAGTTTCCTAAGAACACATATAAGAAATATTAATTGAACTATTAATTATGAAGAATATTATCATAATTAAATATGAAATTAATTAATTATAAAAAATATTCCTCATGCATTTTATATTTAATTATATTAATATTTCTCATAATTAATAGTTATTATATATAATTAATAGTTATTATATGTATATATTTATGACACATATTAGAAAATCCCAACAAAAAATGATGGAAGGGATTATTTTTTGATGTGGTGGACTATCTTGAAAATCACGTTTTTGTGTGGAAATAAGAAGTTTAGGAAAGTATGCTTGTTGATATTAAGCATTAAACCGTTAAAAAAAATATTTGTTAAATTGTATTAGTATAAAACCAATTATAAAAACTATTTTTACATACTAAAAAAAATGATATTACATTGATATGGATTGTCTAATAACTCTTTCATAATTTGCCTAATACATGGATTGTCTAATAACTCTTTCAATAATTTGCCACCAAAGGATTTTTCCAATATAATATATGGATTGTCTAATAACGCTTTCAATAATTTGCCACCAAATGATTTTTGCAATATAATATTCATTTAAATTTTCTGGTGCTACAATTAATCTTTATACCTCTTAGTTCTTTATACGTCTTTTATGAGATTATAATGTTCCTTGCAAGATTTAACTTGAACCGAGCAAAAGTAAATGATTATTCTATGACATTTATCCACCATAAACATGAACGTCAATGATTATAGTAACTATCACGTAACAAAGTTGTTTTTAAGAAATGATGTTAAAGTCAAATACCCAACAAAATATAAGTTGTATAAATTAGGTTAAAATCCGTACAAAATAGGTCGAAGATCAATTGATCTCACATGGGCAAGATAGATGTTTGTGATGAACAAAATTACTTAGCATAACTCTTAACCCAATTTTCATGAAACTAAAAGAAACGGCTGTTAAGAAACCTTCAATTTTGAAGTTATTAGATGCAAAACGTTCAGTTTTCAAATTAATAAACACAAATACAATCTGATATTCATTTTTCTTCATTAAAAACACCATATCAGCATCGAAAACAACTTGAACAAATGAATTATGTGGCAAAAAAAATTTCAAACAAAAAAGTTTTTCAAAATATGATTTTTTTTTTTTTCTCAAGGAAAAAGTTCATCAATTAGCGGAAGATAAACGTTAAGCTTATTAAGAACGATTGAAAGATTTTTTGTATTAAAATTGTACATATTTTTTGAAAACAAAAAGGGTATATATATATATATATATATATATATATATATATATATATATATATATATATATATATATATATATATATATATATATATATATATATATATATATATATATATATAAAAGCACAACCAATTATATATGTATATGCAGAAAAATCTTTATATTATTTTTATGCTTAGAAAAACTCTTATATTAATAATTACCATTCGAAAAAGACCGAAATACGGGTTTTTAAGAGAAATTAACAACTAAAAGTCTAATGTTTCTTACATTTTTATTTTTTTAATTCAACATTTGATTTTAATTTGGGATAAAAACAATTAGTTAAGAAGAGAAAAAATAATCATATAAATAACACAATCGAGTGAACGTAATCTAAATGTATGTCGGTTTAACATGTTCTTGCATACAATCGAAGAACTATAAAGGACATGTATCTCATATCATATTTTTAGCCGGTCATTTCTTTTAAAAATTTACAATTTGGTTTTATTTGAAACGTAAATAATAATATAAGGATGTTCTTAAACATAAAAAAATATAAGGGTTTTTTAGCATATACATGTATAATTGGTTGGGTTTTTTTGCATTTATTCCGAAAAAAAGCTATTTAAATAAAAAAAATTAAAAAAAAAATCTAGTCATTAAGACCATATCTAACTTTCATTATTCATAAAACACAATATCAACATTGAAAACAACTTTAACAAATGAGTTGTGTGGCAAAACAAATAAAAAAGTTTCAAACCAAAATGTATTTTTCAATGAAAAAAGCTAATTTTCAAAAATAAAAACCATCAATTAGGGGAAGATTCCCGTTAAGCCTATTAAGAACGGTTGAAATATTTTTTTTTATTAAATTGTACATATTTTTTTGAAAAAAGAAATATTTAACTAAAAAAAAAACTAGTTTTCTAAGACCAACTCCAATAACAAAACACTAAAATGATGATGTTTACATTAAAATAGCGTTTTCAATTCAATCAAATACTAAAATGATGACTTTTAAAGGCCATGTATTTTGCCCTTTATATGTCGCCTCTAAAATTATCTCATACATTAAAATGGTATTTTTTTAGAGGTTGGTTGGAATCAAATAATCATTTTTTGACCTTTAAAATGGTATTTTAGTGTTCCATTACAGTGGTTTGTAATAACCCTAGCCTTTAATATATATATATATATATATAAAAGTTGTAAAACGAATTAAAAAAAACATTATAAAAAACTGTTAAAAGATGAACAAAAATTATAAATAAAATTAGAACTTTATAAAAAAAATTAAATATGGTAAAAGTTTATCAAAATTTTAAAATTTTTGCATAAAAAGTCTTAATTGTTTTTGTAAAAAGTAATTTGATAAAAAATAAAAAATAAAAAAATAACTTTTAGGTATGTTAAAAAGTTGGACAACACTCCTAACATAATTTAAAGTACAGATCAAATTTATAATAACATTTAAACATGGGCTAACATTGAAAATCACGATCAAAAATATAAAATTAAAATATTAAAAAATAAAAAAAGTTTGTCATCTTGTTATGTAAGAATTTTGGTTTTTGGCAACTTAAAGAAATGTATAGTTGTTTTTGTTTTTCAAAAATTCAGTGGCTATTCTTATAGATAAATACAAAAATTAATATAACATGTATATAAAATATTTATCAATGAAAGTAAATATACAACTTAAAACTCTAAAATGCTTATATTCTATCTATAATGAAAGTGGAATGGTTAAAGAGTGAAATTTTATATATAATGTTGAAGATTAAAACGCACCTAAAATATTAATATCATTAGTCTTATAACTTTTCATATAAGTTTTGAATCAAATTGATATAAACCAGTCAAATGATATAATTTAATTTTTTAAACATTCACAATTTCAAGGTATATATTAAGAAAATCTCACATAAAGTTTTATATTTAAAAAAAAAAATAGATATTGAAATTAAACCCCTAAACCAAAATATTACTAAAATTTATGGAAGACTTCCCCAATATTTGATATAAATAAATTATTATAACACATAGTAAAAAAACTAAAAAAAAATAAATACACATGCTACTTGTAATATAAATAGTAATGGATGCGTGGAAGGAAAATCTCAGATCCCAAGAAAGGCGTTGAATAACATGTTACCTAAAGTGACTCTTCATCTTTTTTTTTTTTTTTTTAGGTTTTGATTTATGAAAGAAAAAAGAAAGAAAAAGTCAAAATTTGGTCTCTATTTAGTTTAGCAAAATCCCACGCCCTTTCTCCATATGATTATTTAAAGATTTTCAGAGCCTCAATTCCATAATCAAATCACAGAAGAAAACTAACTACTTCCCGCCATCTTAGCCGTTGGCAAAAAGGGAGCCTTTAGCTTCATCCTCCTAACCTTCATCTCCTTCTTTTAAAAACCTCTTTTCACCCATCTGTCTTTAAATTAATCAACCAAACCCATATCTTATTTTCCATTCCTATCTCTATCTCTATCGGTTTCTTTCTTTTTTTAAGGTTATGCGCTTTTTCCCTTTAATTTTAATTGAATTACAGTTATCCAACTTTTTATTATTATAGGAGGTAATTAGCTAAGAAGAAGACTTTCCAACTTTACAACCAACATCCTCCTAACTGCAAATTATCCCTTGTGTGATTTTGGTTTCGCATTTTTTCTTCTGGAAGCCATTTAGATTTCTCTTGAAAATGATGGGGACTATGTCTCTTGGTTCTTCCATCGTCATTTCGAAGAAAGGGGCTGTCGCTTTGTTGAGTAATGACAAGAATTATTACCCCCCATGCTTGTCAAAGAAGTACGCCAACTGTTTGATGAATTGCCAAAGTGAAGGAAACGTTATTAAAACCAACGGGGTTTCAGTATCCGTTTCATCGTCTTTCACAAAAAGATCCGTTTTGGTGAATGCGGATCCTGGAACAGCTCTCTTGGATACCGGAAGATCCGTTTTGCCTCCAAATGGTAACGTTTATAATGGTGCACAAAGTGGAATTGGGATTGTGAATATACTCAAAGGGAAAGCCTTCTTTGTTACTGGAGCAACTGGTTTCTTGGGGAAAGGTACTTATACTTTTTTTCACCTTTTTTCTATCTTATTCTTCACCTTTTTCTAACTCTTTAATCTGTTTTCTTTTTTTATTATATAAAAATCGATAGTATTTATAGAGAAGATACTTCGCACAGTGCCTGATGTGGGAAAGATATATCTCTTAATCAAGGCAAAAGACATGGATTCTGCCATGGAAAGATTAAATAACGAAGTATGCAGTTTTTTTTTTTTCTTTCTTTCTCTTCTTCTGGGAATATAATTCTCCTATGATCTATTCTTTTTTATCATTAAGTAGCATAATTAAATTTAATTTAGGATTGCATTACAGATAATAAATACCGAACTTTTCAAGTCTCTTCAACAAGCTTATGGAAAATCGTATCAATCTTTCATGTTAAGTAAGCTGATTCCTGTGATTGGAAATGTTTGTGAATCTAATCTTGGGTTAGATGAAGATACAGCAGAAGTTATAGCCAAAGATGTTGACATAATTGTAAATTCAGCAGCTAATACTACTTTTGATGAAAGGTGGGTTAATTAATTAAGTAATTAATTAACAAAAAAAAAGTGTAAAGATTAAAGAATAAAGATTCACTGAAAATGTCAAATGGAAATGCAGATATGATGTAGCTCTTGATATAAACACTAGAGGACCTAGTCGCCTTATGAGTTTTGCAAAGAAGTGCAAGAAACTTAACCTCTTTCTTCAAATTTCGACAGGTAAAATAAATAAATAAATTAACCCCTTGAAAATTTATAAAAAGTTTTATAAAATTTTGACCTTTTTTGTTTTGTTTGTAGCGTATGTTAATGGACAAAGGCAAGGAAGAATCATGGAAAGGCCATTTAATGCGGGTGATAGTATAGCAAGGGAGAGCCTAATTTATGAGGATCAAGAATCAATATCAATTCCAAATTTGAATGTAGAAGATGAAATAAAATTGGTTTTGGAATCAAAGAAATCTTTAGGAGAAAATGCAGCATCTCAAAAGCTGAAAGAGCTTGGTTTAGAGAGGTACAATGGATTTGAATCTTATATTTGTCTTATTGAAATACTATTGAATAAAAATGACACCTTTTTTGTTCAATTTTGTGGTTTAATTAGGGCAAATCTATACGGGTGGCAAGATACATATGTTTTCACTAAAGCAATGGGAGAAATGATGATTGATAAAATGAGAGGTGACATACCCGTTGTTATAATTCGGCCTAGTGTCATTGAGAGTACTTACAAAGAACCTTTTCCCGGGTGGATGGAAGGAAATAGGTACATTTTTTTTTTAAATATATGTTTATCTGTATGTGCCTCACATCAACTAGACACACGACACAGTCCCATCTGCCTCTATCAAATGTGTCCCACATCAGCTAGACACAGTCTCAGCTGTCTTTATCAATTGTGTCTCACATCAGCTAGATACAAATATATGCATATTTATATGTGTCCCACATCAGCTAGACACAATCTCATCTGCCTCTATCAATTGTGTCTAACATCAGCTAGACACAGTCCCACATCAGCTAGACACAAATATATGCATATCTGTATAGGTCACACATCAGCTAGACACGGTCTCATCTGCCTCTATCAATTGTGTCTCACATCAGCTAGACACAAATATATGCATATCTGTATAGGTCCCACATCAGCTAGACAAAATCTCATCTGCCTCTATCAATTGTGTCTCACATCAGCTAGACACAGTCCTACATCAACTAGACACACATATATGTGTATCTGTATGGGTCCCACATCAGCTAGACACAGTCTTATCTGCCTCTATCAAATTCAAGTTTTTTGCTTTTTCTCTCTTATTTGAAGGATGATGGATCCAATTGTACTTTACTATGGAAAGGGGCAACTTAGTGGATTTCTTGTTGACCCAAATGGCGTTCTTGATGTGGTAAGTTCTTTTCTTGATGATGTCATAAATTACTAAAAAGCTTTAATTTTTATTTCAAGATTTACGGGCCCCACAAAATATTTGCAGGTTCCAGCTGATATGGTGGTGAATGCAACAATGGCAGCCATGGCAAAACACGTGACATGTGGCAAAACGGAAGAGAATTACATATATCAAATAGCTTCATCAGCAGTGAACCCATTGGTGTTTAAAGATTTGGCAAGGCTACTTTATGAACACTTTAATTCTTCACCATGTTTGGATTTAAAAGGGAGGCCTGTTCATGTACCTATCATGCAACTTTATCGATCCATGGAAGATTTTTCAGCTCATCTTTGGAAAGATGCGATTAATAGAAGCGGATTGAATAATTCGGGTGGAATAAAGAAAGGGAAGTATTCACATAAACTTGAAAATATTTTCCGAAAATCAGTGGAGCAAGCAAAGTATTTGGCCAATATTTATGAACCCTACACGTTTTATGGTGGAAGGTAACATCATATTTCAATATTCGTGAATTTACACTTTATACCCTATAATATTGTCTTTTAACACTTTGACTCCATGCATCATAGAGCTTATGGTTGGATCCGTTTAATTAAACAGGCTAAAGATTTTAAACCCTAACCTAATTTGTTTAATTACATAAGCTCATCAAGTTGAACCTATAATTAAAATGTTGAAGATTTTAAATCCTAACACTTATAACCCTAATCCAACCAATTTAACTAGACATGTTCATTAGGTTGATCTGTTTAATCAAACATGTTAAAGATTTTAACCCAACTTACTAATTTTGGTTGGATTAGTGTTGGGTCGGTTTTTGCCAACTCTAGTGCATAATGTGAATAGTCCATGTGTTCTTTTGAGAATTTTGCCTAAAAATAATTAAAGTTTTGTGTTTATACTTTAGGACAACTTGGTCTTTTTAAGGCCAAACCAAGCCAATGTTTTCTTTCTATTGCTAAGATCATGGATCAAGATTTATATATGCATACATAGATCACTTGATTGTTTTGAAAAATGATGAAAGTTTAAAACTTTTTGAAGGAAAGTTTTAATTATTTTGTAGGTTTGACAATAGCAACACTCAAAAATTAATGGGGTTAATGTCTGAAGAAGAAAAGAGAACATTTGGATTTGATGTGGGGAAAATAGATTGGAGAGATTACATCTCAAATATTCATATTCCGGGGCTAAGGAGACATGTAATGAAGGGAAGAGGAATGTGCACCCAAAATTAACTATATGAAAATTAGTCAATATACATT
This sequence comes from Lactuca saligna, assembly GCF_052625555.1. Lineage (NCBI taxonomy): Eukaryota > Viridiplantae > Streptophyta > Magnoliopsida > Asterales > Asteraceae > Lactuca > Lactuca saligna. The sequence goes on from NC_136417.1 coordinate 51,914,364, forward strand.
ACACTATATGCATATTTTCTATAAATAGAGAACTATATTGTAATAAATTAATGTGATTTCTCTCTTTATTATTTTCTTTTGAAATTAAATGGGGTAAAACCCTTTGACTAATGAAGTGAGTTTCATTGAATGTATCTTGTCAAATAGATTATGTATGAAATAGTATCGGTTATGTATGTTATGGTGCATTTCATAATTTGGTTGGTAGGTATATGACCATTTTTTCATTTAGTTCTTGTTTTTTGTATTCTATAAATTTACCATTCTCTTTGATTGTGACATATAAAGCTATGCAAATAATGTGTTCGATGGATTGTTTTAAGATAGTCGTGATGTTAAGTTTACAATTTTAATAGATGTATGATTTCTCATTTGAATGAAACTTGTTTATTTATGATAGAGTTGTGAAAAAACCCGTTAGGATTAACGATGTATTGTCACCATATAAATAATACACTGACGCAATTAATTAACATAAAGGACACTAATTATAAAAACATACAACATAAGCAAATAACATAATATTTAACACGCCGCCTCGGTTTGAAGTGTAGCTTCTGGAACGTTTAAACTACTCCAAAAATCTAAAAATAACTATGTAGGTAGTCTCTTAGTAAATATGCCAGCAAACTAATGAGCAAACGAAACATATAAAACACGTGTATGCCCAACTGCAATATGTTTCCTAACAAAATATAAATTTATTTCCACATGTTTGGTTCTTTGTGTAACAGTCGTCTTCCAGATTGGATCAATGTAGGGCACAAAGGAGTCAAATGTATGGTTGTTGGGAAAAACCATGTGTCACGAGGTAAACATAGGGCGGTCACGACGTGACGTGCAAAAAATGAGAACGCGTTCCGGATGGATGTCATGACGTGACGTGAGTATGGTCACGTCATGACTAAAGTTGCAACCCAAACCCATGATCTTTTAGGGTTTCCTTCGTATTTAAGCCTCTAATCTCGGATTTAAGGTTCCATTTCCAACATCCATAACTCTCTAGAACCTTGAAGAAAACCCTAATACCCTCATCTTCATTTGTGAGCTTATTCTTGGTGCTTTTGGTTGCTTTTGAAGGAATAAGAAGGCTTTGGTAGTATTGTGTGCATTTTGGCAAGTTTGGGACTTCTTTTAGGAAATTTATGGACCTTTGTAAGTGTTCAAGATCCAAACTTTATTGTTCTAGGTTGCTAGATCTAAGTTATTGTCCCTTTATCTTCAAGTTTGAGCATGTTGGAATGGTGGGATTCCATAAAGTTGGCAACTTTATGGGTCCTTGAGGTCCCTTGAGTGTTATATATGTTGGATCTGAAGTTTGGCTAAGTTTTGAAGACATTCATGTGATTGTGTTTCCATCTTTCATCATTTTGACCTAATAAGAGATCTAGACATGCATTGGACATGCATGTCTATAAAACATTGATTTTTAGAGTGATTTTGGAGAAAGAAGTCCTTCTAGAAAGTTGGAATGGATAGCTTAAGGGATTAAGGGTTGAATGCATTAAGTTGTACCAATCTGTTGTAATCTCAACATGATCATATGGTGGTCACAAATTAACGATAAGTTTTCCTGGTTGTTTTAGATTGATTATGTCACAACGTGACGGCCTGATCATCATGTCGCAACGGTAGCTTGGATCGCGACTGAGTTAGACGAGTTGGATCATGATTGAGTTTAGGATCGGGTTGAGTGTGTCCTCTCAGCGTCACCATGAGTTGGTTACGACGTAAGGGTCATCTCCTAGTGATGCTCACTATTGACTTTGACATTGACCGTTGACTTTTGGGCCAATTGGCTAGTTTTAAAAGGTATACTAAGGGTTTACCTTGAATGGTTTATTAGGAGGTGTGTAGCACCCAATTCTTTAGTTGTGAGAGCTGTTAGTTGTTGATTGCGTCTACGAGGTGAGTCTTCTCATTATACTATGTAAGATGCTAGTTGTCTTTATGATTTTTGCATTATGTGTTGGGCTGGCCTGTTCGTATGTTGGGCGGGGACCGTTTCTATGTGAGTGAGGACCGATATGATAGGCAGGGCCCGATATGATGGGTGGGGCCCGATGTTATGTATGGTATGTGGTATTTTAGGGAACTCGCTAAGTTTTGTGTTAATGCTTTTGTGGTTTAAAACATTTTTTTGGTACTTTTAGTTCCAATGGGAAGGACCCGACTTGACTACATTGCATCCCCTAATGGCTTTTTCCATACTGATTATTAATATTGTTTACATTGATGTTTGAAAGATACATTTTACCCTGATTGTTTTTGGAACAAATGGTTGTATGGATTTGATGATTTAAAAATGAAATTTTTAGTGGTATTTTGGGACGTTACTCTTAGATGGTGAATCGAGTTAAACGTAAGGTACATGATACTAACATTATCACAAAACACAATTGTTGTTCGCGACAAAGGACATGATAACTCAAGTAGGAGATTTTGTAGCCATGTGTGACATCCCAAATTGATGGTCATTTTAAAACTTTTATTTATGCTTATTTTAAAACAGAGTATTTCTTTTGTTTACAGAATTGGTTCCAAAAATATTGTTTCAGTGTGAGATAATATTAACATTAAACATTTCCAAAGAAAAGTTTGATATTGATATCTTTTCAAAACTTGGGATATCATAACTGATACAAAATATAAGCATAAATAGATCTTACATTAATTTACACTAATAATCTACATCTCTTTTAATCTCTCAGTATAACGTATCTTCGCATTGATACCTGTGATACAAATAAACTGAGTGGGTCAGGTTGGGAAACCTGGTGAGTACATAGGGTTTTCAACCCATAGTATAATAATCATTTTGTTACAATTATATACTTCACATCAAATAATTAACCCGATTACCCATTCTCGTTATTCTTACTCCCTGATCCTAGATCGATGATCTCAAGGGATCTATCCTAAAGGATCTCTAAGTGAACAATATTACTTCACAGTTCCATTAACAATATGTGCTAATAAGATAGTCATGGAGTGAATGGAGTACCCACAAGAATAATTAATTCATACCTACAATTCGTAGTTATGTTTGTATGAGGTTCATTAACATCTATAGGTTAGGAAATGCCCATGTATAATTTAGTAACACCTATAGGTCAAAGACATTTCTGTGTATGGTTCATTAATGCCTACATGTCGTAGACCTGCCCGCAAGATAATTTACTAACACCTACAAGTTTTATACCTACCCATGTCTAACTTAAAAACACCTACGAATTGTATACTCGCCCATTCTTGAGTGATTAGCATTTACATGTTGTAAACCTTCCTATGTACCAATTGATTAACACTTATAGGTTGTAAGCATGCCCGTGTATGATTTAGCAACATCTACACGTTGTGTACCTTCCCGTGGAGGACTTAATAAAATATATACAGGTTGCAAACATGTCCATGTTGACCAGACTTGTCTAGATTAGTCAATGGTCATCCTCTATATCCTACTAGATGACTAATCCTTAATAGTATAAGAATACCATGTTGGCTACAATTCCTCGTTATATATTACTTCATTTAAACCTTTACTACCCAATACACTTTAGGTATTATAAAATAGTTCAATATAGTATAACTAAGTAATCATATCGAGCACAAGTATTGCAAATTCAGGTAATAGGCACACATGGCATTTAAGTAGTTAAATATTGCATATCTATGTGTAAGATGAAAGTAACTATGCACTCACTTGATAAATATGAGTGACTGATGATTTCGGCAAAGCTTCACTTCATACTTAGAAAAGACATATACGCATAAAGTACTAAGCCTTAGTCTAGTTTCGTAAACCTGGTGGTTGTAATAATTATAGTCTAGATTTATCATTAATTAAAAGTCTACTAATCTATAGATGATAAGGGATAACCAGGTAAGATCATATCGGAGGTAGGGTTCATTTGGTATACAGAGTATACTGTTTGGGAACCTCACTTTAAACACCTCACTAAATCTAGCCTTGTCATCATCCCTATAAGTAAGATCAAATAGTATAACGACTTGGAATTATTGATAAATCTTGTTTATAGGTTCATAATAACGATAATGAACTTAAACATAAGTTACAATTAAAGCGAAGTAAATGCAGCTTAATTTACCATTTTTTAAGAGAAAAACAGAAAGTTTTCAAGCAGAACTCTGACCCAAAAGTTTCTATTTTTCAGGCTCTCTGATGCCTTAGGGCTTCGCTAAGATGCTCCAAAAACCTCAAAAACTTCAGAAAATGGGATCTATGGAGAAATGAATGTTTAGGAGTAATTTGTGAATGGAATGGAGATCAAATGAGCATTGAGGCTATTTATAGGTTGTTCTGGGGCCTCCCCAAGTCATGGCCTTGCGTAGGCAGCAAGGCTTCGCCTCTGGTGCTGACACGTGGCACCGAACGCAGGTAAAACTATAGATCTTCAAAAATTCATAACTTTCGCATATTAGTCTGGTTATTACATTCTTTATATCCATGCATAGCTATCAACAAGATCTAAAACTTTTATTTAGGCTCCGTTAGTTAATTTTGACTTTATTTTTATAGTTATATTTTAACAGACATAAACTGTTAAATTCTGTTAAAAAATTATAACTTTGTCATCCGACATCCGTTTTTTACTGTCTTTATATCATTGAACTCCTATTAACGAGATCTTTAATTTTTGTGTAGAATGTTTTGGCTAAAAATTTACCGATCTAAAATTTGATTTCTTAGTTGTATACTGTTTACGATGAATCTTAGAAAAATCATAACTTCCTCTAATGAAGTCAGATTTAGACATTCTCTATATGCACGCTCTCAGTTTAAAGATTACTACGACTTTCGTTTAGACCACATAGGCTAAAAAGTAATTTATCAAAAGTTTACTTTTTACAATATGTAGAGTCATGTCGGTTTAATCGTGAAACTTCGAATAAGCATAATTTCTTTATACGAAGTTAGATTTTATTGTTGTTTATATGTACGGAATCCTTGAGAAATATACCAAACTTTGGTTACGATTATTTATCATAAATAATAGACAAAACTGCAAATTTAGTCCTCGTGGTTTGTAAAAACCTTTGGATAGGGTCCAAAAAGTTTTCGACTTGCATGGGAGGTCCAAAATTAAGGTTTTTCCGTGTTTTTGGTCCAAAAAAACTTGAAAAGATGATTATGCCCTTTTACTTTCTTTTTTTTTATTTTTTATAAATTTTCAAATACTAATTTAATTTAAAAATAAAAAGAAAAGAAAATAACTATCCCCCAACCCTCTCCCTCTCTCTCTCTCTCTCTCTCTCTCTCTCTCTCTCTCTCCCCCCCCCCTTTCCCCCTAACTTAACCCAGATTCATTCCTATTCATCTTTAATAGTCTTACACTACTCCATCGGCATACTCCTTACTTTGATCAGCCTCCTGCTGATCGAACCTGACCACCGATCCCATAAACATACAATGAAACCCTTTTCCCCTTCAACAACACACTACTATATTATCTTACCCAAGTCAAAATTCAAAAACTGATTGTCAAAAGAATCTTAGGGTTCCGGTCAAAGAACCTGCAACTTCTTTAAATTGGAGAAATCGATCATGGATAAGCCTCCAGTAACCAAATTCCCTTTAATGTAGATCACTTCAAGACTCTTTAACCCCCAAATTTTATTAGGTAACTCATCGGTAAGGATTGATTCTAGACTTTTGATTTCTACCCATCATATATGGGTTGTTTTGCAGGTTAGAAAACCCATATGAGATTGCAGCGATAGTGGTCGCTATTGGTTGCAGTGGTGGTGATCGACGGTGGTTGTAAAGGAGGAGTACGAGAATTAGATGGCGGTGATGTCGATTTTTCTAACCCCTAAAATAAAAAACCACCAATGAATGTTAATATAGAGATTAACCTTTAAGATCAAAACCACAACACAAAAAACGGAACTTGAAACTTGGATTTTTCGGTGTACCTAAGGACGAAGATCTTGGTGGCAGTTAGACCACCGATCTGTTTCTTTTGGCGCTCTGCTCTCGTGGATAATGGAGCTCGACAAAGATGTTTGGGCTTTTTATTTTGACAATGATGGTTGTTGTGTTGCTTGATGGGATTTCTTCCCAGCTTTTCTTCTATCTAATATGTGAACATGGTGCTCGACTGGATAGGGAGAGAGGACCGATACGTGAGAAAGGAAGAAGGGTGGAGCTGGGTTTTGAAGAAGATGATGGTGATGGATTGTGTCCTGGGAATTAAACGAGAGAGGGAGAGAGGGTTGGGGGATAATTATTTTCTTTTCTTTTTATTTTTAAATTAAATTAATATTTGAAAATTTATAAAAAAAATATAAAAAAATAAAGTAAAAGGGTATAACCGTCTTTTTAAGTTTTTTTGGACCAAAAACATGGAAAAACCTTAATTTTGGACCTTCCATGCAAGTCAAAAACTTTTTGGATCCTATCCAAAGGTTTTTACAAACCACAAGGAATAAATTTGCAGTTTTGTCTAAATAATATTCTATCAAAAAGTCATTTTTAACGTTTATTATATCTTAATTGACTAGCCCAAATCTGCGGGTGTTACAATTATTTCCCCCCTTATGATGATTACGTCCCGGAATCATCAACAAACAGGGGTTGTATAATGACTTCACATGTTATATTTTCATCCTAGGTAATAACTGTAACTTTTATGTCCTTTCAAATGAGTATCTAACTCAAGGACTTCTTAACTGCTAGCAGTGCTTAATCTTGCACCCGCTATTTATCTTATGTTAGACTTTCAATCATAACCTTCGAGTTACAAACTCGATCGATACTGGAGACTCCTAATCCTTCTTAAACATAGGAATCACTGATAAATCTTGTTTATAGGTTCATAATAACGATAATGAACTTAAGCATAAGTTACACTTAAAGCAAAGTAAGTGCAACTTAACTTACATAAACTTTTAGCGAAAATCGAAATGTTTGCAAGCAGATTTCTGAACCAAAAGGTTCTATTTTCTGGGCTCTATGAGGCCTCAGGGCCTCGCTAAGATACTCCAACCCCACCCCAACCCCCCCCCCCCCCCCCCCCCCCAAAAAAAAAAAAAAAAAAACTTCAAAAAATGGGATCTATAGAGAGAGGAATGTTTGGCAGTGATTTGTGAATGGAGTGGAGATCAATAAGCTTTGAAGAATATTTATAGGCTATTTTAGGGCCTCCCCACACCGCGACACATCTTGCCACATCGTGGCCTTGCGTAGGCAGCAAGGCTTCGCCTCTAGTGCTGACACGTGGCACCGGATGCAGGTAAAACTGTAAATCTTCAAAATTTCATAAATTTCGCATACGAGCTCCGTTTTTTAGTTTCTTTATATCTATGTGTAGCTATTGACAATATATACAACCTTCATTTAGAATTTGTCGACTAAATTTGATTTTATTTTAAAGTTATATTTTAATAGGTTTAGACGATTAAAATCTATTAAAAATTCATAACTTTGTCATGCAACGTGTGCTTTCGACTGTCTTTATGTCATTGAAATCCTATTAACGAGATCTTTAATTCTCGTTTAGATTGTTTCACCTAAAAATCGACCAATCTAAAATTTGATTTCTGAGCTGTATACTACTACACTTAATCTTAGAAAAATCATAACATCCTCTAATGAAGTTAGATTTAGAGGTTATCTATATGCACGCTCTCGGTTTTACGACTACTATGAATTTCGTTTAGATCACCTAGGCTAAAAAGTAATTTATCAAAAATTTACTTTTTACGATACACAGAGTCGTGTTGGTTTAATCTTGAAACTTCAAAGAAGCATAACTTCTTCATACGAAGTCGGATTTCAACATTCTTTATATGTACGAAATCCTTGTGACATGTATTGCAACTTTGGTTAAGATTATTTATCCTAAATAATATTCTATCAAAAAATCATTTTAATGCTTATTATATCTTAATTGACTAACCCGAATCAAGGGTTGTTCCACCATGCAACGTCGACAACTACATTAGCTACCCTTAGTACTCATCTTCTGCGCTAGATCGAGAGACAACGTTAACGTTTGAAGGACCATGATACCAAGTTGTCTCCAAGATAGACATAAATGAGACAACATAAGTTGCAAGAGAGGAAGAATCACCTCATTCTTCATAAGTGATCTAAATCACGGGTTGTGACAATATTCATTTAATGACACCAAATTTCAATTTACTTGACCTTGATGTGCATCGATCATTGTAAAAGGAATTTATAGTGTTAAAAAGATGTTTATGGCAGTTATCTGATATGGTCCAAGGATTAGATTCGAAGTCATATGAGTTGAAAATAGACAAATACTATAATTGTTGCATGATTTTTATGGAGGCATGCCATGACACCACGCCTTGATGTTGGGGTAAGGCATCCTATTTTAGTGTCTCATGACTTGAAGGGTTGTGAAAGTTAGTTATTTAGTGTTTTTGGTGTCTGAATGCATCCCCAATAACATCCCATAATGGGTGTCTTATGATGTTGAAAAGGAAAGGACCAAATGACAAAGTTAGGTAATTATATCCCATGATGTTGACTCCGACTTTAGCTTATTTTGGAATTTTCTTCATGTAGCTTTTAGTTTAGTGGTCATGGTTCTACGATATTGACGTATAGTTCCGTTACTGTTATATATGCCATTGATGTTCGAAGAGGCTAGGATAACAACGTGTAAGGAAATCTTCGCCCTCGAGCCAATTTAAATACATGATATTTTATGAGAGCATGCTATCTACAAAAAATTATAGTCTTATCTCTTGGGTGACAATGTTGGAATACATGCATAACCTCAACATAATTAAGTTATGTAACACTCTAAATTTTCAAACAAATTTTTATTTTTAAATCACAGAAAATCAATATCACATTTTCTCAAAACCACAATGTATAAAATGTCAAAAACACAATTCAACAAAATAGCAGATAATATCCGAGAATCCTCAACATTGTCTCGAACAGGTGTATACAATCAAGCCAGTGCCTTCCCGAAATTTTGAGAAGTAACTGAAACACATAACACACAACACGATAAGCACGCAGCTTAGTGAGTTCCCTAAAATACCACATACACAAATAATAAGCCTCTCATGGCTATAACTTGGCATGGACCCTCCAGTTATCATGTGTCTCGGTGCGGACCCTACGGTCTCACGGTTCAGTATGGACCCTCCGATCATGTGTCTTAGTGAGTACCCTTCGATCTCACAGCTCAGGTTGGAACCTCCAGTCCTATATTGTAACATCCCAAATTTCGACACCAAAAGTTTCATTTTTGAATTAATAATTTATAAAACATTTTACCATAACATTGTCAATAAAGAAACACGTTACAAAATCATAGTGTTGTGTCCCAAACCATGACATCAAAAGTAATGAAAATCAGAGTACAATCCTAGAAACCCAATGCGGAAACCATGTGTGTGTGATGTGCTGCTACACCGTCGGCTCTTTCCCCTTCGACGAAGAGGTACCTGAAACCAAAACCAAAACTATAAGCACAAAGCTTAGTGAGTTCCCCTATCATACCACATACAATATCATATCATTGGTATCTTTCAACCGGTAGCGACCATCGGTATCTATCAACCGGTAAGCGTCATCGGTATCTTTCAACCGGTACCTGCCATCGGTATCTTTCAACCGGTAACCGGAGACTATTTCACCCTACTGCTATCATACAATATCAATATATAATCATACATTTAGGCATATCTGGGGTACTGACCTACCCTTCGATCCTAATGACTAATGTCAGGAAAAAACTATTCCCCACTACTACCACTAACATACACATTGCATATCATACAGGCATATCTCATGACCATATCACATAAGCATACCAAGATAATTATCACAGAGACAATTATCCACCAAATACCCCTGATGGTGGGCCATCATTGTGGCCTTAGACCCACCCCTACTGGAAGGTAACTCACCTCGATGTAGTGCAGTGTCTGAACTATCTTCGGCGTACAAGTCGACTACCCACGACCCCTCAATCCCTACACGAAAATACTTCAAAGTTATTCATTTAAGTATGCAACCCTAACCGGGGTCATACCAATCTAGTCAAAGTCAATATTGGTTAAATTCAACTTCCAGTTGACCTGACTCGTCGAGTTGGTTTACCAACTCGTCGAGTCCATACCCCTCAACTCGATGTAAATCCCCATCTCCACTCATCGAGTCTGAAAAAACTCAATGGGTTCTTCTTCGATCTTACGGTCAGGGCCCACTTCATCCGACTCGCCGAGTTTAACTTGAACTCATCGATCCCACCTCCCTCTTATGAACACGTCAAGTCTACGACTCGCCGAGTTGTATGAACAACTCGCCGAGTCCTTAGGAGATTCCCTTGGACTCGTCAAGCCGATTTCAAGCACTCGTCGAGTCCCATGACTCTTAGGCCCTCTAATGAGCTTGAACAACTAAGGGACCTTCCTTTCTCTCATTTGGTCCTTCGATAGAAGGATTTGATAGTTATTACGCTCCGACTCGACGAGTCCCAAGAATTACTCATCGAGTTCACTCTTGACCATCACCATACAGTCGATCTAAAGGGGTCTTAACACATCAAAACCATAGATTTGGCCTCCTGATGCCCATTTTACACGTAAAGTCCCGAACTTGATGCACATGCAAGGGGTTTTGGCTCAAAAAGCCATAAGAAGTGACCTACAAGAGGCATGGGGCTCTCATGGCCATAAAGTTGGCACACTTATGCCATGAGACCCCTCCCAAGGCCCAGATATGAAGTCAAACCCCATTCAATCCCTTCATAATCCGAAAATGGCTTAGAAAGCCCCCAAAATCCCAACTCCAAAGATGAATAATCACATAGAAGACCAAGACAAGAGATTTTTACCTTGAATGAACTGGAAATGGAACAAATCTATTGGATCTTTAAGCACCAACTTGCACTCCCAGGCTCCTTTTCCTCTTCTCAAGCTTCACAACCCACCAAAATACACCAAAATGGCCTTAGAGCACACAAACAAGGCTAGCGTTTCGATATACTGTCTTATGGGACTGATAGGGATGAAGGAGGCTGGGATAAGTTGTTTAAATAGGGTGCAAACCCTCGGATTTAGGGTTTCACCCACATATTACCTACTCGCCGAGTCAGGCTCCCGACTCGTCGAGTTCCAGAACAAATACAAGAAACCTTGAATTAATACATACCGGAAATCAAGTGTTACATGTATCTCAGTGAAGACCCTCCAGTATCACAACTCAGTTTGGACCCTCCAGTCCTATCTCAACAGAGCACGGAATAATGTAGCACATATCACAAAGATAAAAATGCATAATATCACATAACTCAGTATAAGCACATATGACCCTCCGGTCGATAACTCAAATAAGACCCTACGGTCATATAGAATTACCGCTCAGGTAAGTATAGTGAGAACACTCACCTCGGAAGTAAGCAAGTAGATCTAGAACCCCACGAACAGTCTAGACTCCGCCTATATAATATAATTATCTCTAATAAGCAATTTGTAATAACCACTCCGAAATGCTAAGCTAACTCCTCCACAAAATCTCAAAAAGGGTGAAAAGACCATTTTACCCCTCCATGGTCTCTAAAGTCTACAGTTTACCAAACCCTAAAAGTCAATGAAAGTTAACGTTCAAGTCAAGACTAAACTCATCAAGTGCATCTACGCGACTCATCGAGTTCCTTCGTTTTCTTAGAAGTATCGGGAAAATCCAACTCAACTCGTCGAGTTACCTCATCAACTCGCCGAGTTGTAGCGCGTTCAAAATATCAGGGAAAACCCTAGCTAACTCGTCGAGTTGGCTCATGGGCTCGTCAATCCCCTCTAGACTAATTCTCATTCAGACAGTTCTAAGCATAAATAATGCCCCAAACTCTAGATCTAGCCTTCCAAGGCTGAAATACCACATAAAGCTGCAAGCTTTATGTCCAGGCATGGCATCTAGGGCTCGAAATGCCAAAATAAGCTCTATATAGGGTTTAATGCATAAAAACTTGTCACCAGCTTGATAAAGCTTGGATCTTTGGGCTCAAAGGACTATATAGGGTCCAGATCTGAAATCTCAACTATATGGCAAGCTTAAAACAATCTATAACTCAATGAAGGATGGAAAAGGCCCTAAATTTCCTAAAAACGAGATCTAACCAAACAATGAGCAAGGTGGTGACTTTTTACCTTCAAATAGATGCTAGGAATGAATGAGCACTAGATCCAAAAGCTCCCTCTTGTCTTAAGCCCTTTGCTCCTCAACTTTCCTCCAATGATGCCCTAAAACACACAATATTAGCCTCTTTTTCTCTCACACATGTTTATAGCTCAATTAGGGTTTTTCACAGAGTGCTAGGGTGATAAGGGAGGCGGAAATGAAGGATTAAGGTTCTTTAAATAGGACACAAACCCTGAAAATGAGGGTTTTCTCACTCAGCACCTACTCGTCGAGTTGGGGTCCTCCAACTCATCGAGTAGACTCTAAAAATCGCGCAGCCATTAACTCATTTACTCGGCGCGTTGGGGTATCCAACTCATCGAGTTACTTTGAAATTATGAAAGTAAATTAATTAAATATTACACCTGGGAGTTGGGATGTTACAAGTTACAACTAAACTGTTAGCTTGATCCCACTTAGGTTGCACTAATCAGAACATAGTGTATGGTATGATCATTTTCTAGTGTTAAACCAAACTTATAAATCTATAAGAGGATGGAGCACCCATGAATCATAAACAAGCTAGATCAATATGATCCGAGGTGGACAAAACTATTACTAGCACTCTCTATGCTCTTTATAGGAAAAACTATAAAGGGTTTTAACCATAAAGGTGTGAAAATGCCAATAAAATATTTATTTGGTATTTATTTATGAAAAAAATTGTTAATTGTTTTCTATAAGTAATGATGGTTGTAATTCAAGATAAAATAAAAATAATAACATATTTAGGGCTGTAAACAAACTGAATGAACACAAACGGAGGCTTGTTCATGTTCGCTCGTTAAAATTACCCGAACAAATAAACACACACGAACGAATAAACAAACGAGCTTTCTTGTTCATGTTCGTTCATTGAACAAATTACATAGTTAATGTTCGTTCATTTATGTTCGTGAACATGCTAAACGAACATAAATGAACAAAGATAAAAAAAAGGCATAATTGAACATATATGAACAAAAAATAACATATAATATAGTAATGTAATTAACACAATTAAACATATATGAACATAAAAGGAACTTATATAAACGAACGTAAACGAACAACATAAACGAACGTTCACGAACATAATTAAACGAACGAGACCATTGTTCATGTTCGTTCGTTTAATTAAACGAACGAGAATTTATGTTCATGTTCGTTCGTTCATTAAATAAATGAATATAAACGAACTTCCCACCAAACGGTTCACAAACAGTTCGCTGAACGTTTAGTTCATTTACAGGCTTAAAAATAATAGGAAAAAAAAACTTTCCTTTTGATAAAGGCAAGATGAAAAATTTAGGTACATTCTTATTTTAATTTTATGCTTAATTGTAACAATCATGAAATTTTTGGTAAAACTAGATAACTATCAAATTTATTAGAGAGTAAATAACTATAACTTAGTAATCGGGGTGATACTTGGAGTAACACAAGTTTAGTGACCAGAGTATCAATCTATAAAATATAAAAGATGAAATCTCTTTCGGTTTTTCGCTAGTCATTTCTCGAAAAAAAAACAAGATACATGTATTTTTTTAATAAGACATGAAAAATCAAATATTTTCACGGATAAATTGGATTTGTGATTGAGAGAAGTATTTAAATCCATAATGTAACATCAGGAATTCCAGGTACATCATTTTGATTATTTATTTTTGAAGTTTATACAGTGACTCGACGAGTTGATGCTATGACTCGTCGAGTCGATTCATGCGTGGTCATAAGGGTTTAATGACATACTCGATGAGTCCAAGAGGCTACTCACCAAGTAGGCGATGGAATGAGAAACCCTAAATCCCCGGGTTTGGAACCTATTTAAAGGCACTTATAGCCTCCTTGGGCGACCACACTTCATAGAGAGAAACCCTAACCTGCCCTTTTCGTTATGTTGAGAGAGAGAGAGAGAGAGAGAGACCATTTTGAGCATTCTTGTGCATTTTAGAGGAAGGATTGGAAGAGCTTAGTGGATCTAACTGAGTGAAAACTGTGGATCTTGCATTCTTCTGTTATTAGCTACTATTCAGAGGTAAAAAGCTCTCATCTTGACCGCATATTCATTAGATCTCATTTTTAGGAGTTTTTAGGGTTTTCTCCCAAATCATATTGTGTTCTTGAGTTATTTATGCATGGTATGAGGTTAGAACCTCATATTTGGACTAGAGAAGGCCTTGAGAGTCCAAAGATTCAAGCATTACTGAGTTAGAGGCAGGTCCACATGCATTTAACCTTCTTTGGAGCTTGTAATGGCATTATGGAGCATTTATGTCATGCATGAACGTAAAGATCAAAGCTTTACGTGACATTCGAGCATAGGGAGCTAGATCTAGTGTTTGGAGTGATAGATCTTCCCTAAAACGTCTGAATGGGAGTTTGGATTGGATGAACTTGTTGAGTCCATGTGCAGACTCGACGAGTCGAATAGGGTTTACCCGATAAAGTCTGAATATGCTGCAACTCGACGAGTAGACCGGTCTACTCGGCGAGTAGAAATGGTATTGATAAGGTCTCTAAGGGAACGAGGGGACTCGACGAGTCCTCCCGGTACACTCAACGAGTCGAGTCAACATGGACTGTTGACTAAAGTTGACTTCCATTGACTTTTGGAGTTTAGACCAACTATGAGTAATAGAGACCATGGAGGGGTAGAGTAGTCTTTTACCCTTACCAAGAGTTAGAGAGGGGTTAGTAGGAGCTTATCAGAATAACTGGTCTAATTAGAGATAATCACCATTTGTATTAAGTGGAGGTTGTTTCGGTGATTCGTGTATGAGGTGTATTAGCTTGCTTACTTCGAGGTGAGTCTTCTCACTATACTTTACCTAGAGTGGTAACTACATGTAACCAGAGGGTCTTATTTGCTTGCTTGAGTTATGCATGTTGTGTGATATGTGTTGTATGTTATATTATGTGTTGCTTAGACCGGACTGGAGGGTCCAACGAACTATGAGGCCGGAGGGTTCTCAATCAGACCGGACCAGAGGGTCCAACGAGTTGTGGGACTGGAGGGTCCCACTAAGACACAATGACCAGAGGGTCTTCTAGAGCTATAGCCTCGAGTGGCTAATTATTTGTATGTGGTATTTTTGGAAACTCACTAAGCTTTATGTTTACTGTGTTATGTGTTTCAGGTACATCTGAGGATCACAGTAAGGCACCGACATGATTGTACACATCTGCTGGAGATTATGTTGAGAGTTCTGGGAATTGACTTTTGTTGTGAATTTGTGTTGACATTGAGACACTTATGATTTTCATGAAATATAATATATGAGTTTATGTGTTTTAAAAATGAAAATTTTGGTTGAAAAATTATGTCGTTACACATAAAATGAGGTGTGTGTGACTTATGGTTTATTTTTTATGTCAGACTCTTATCATCCATGATTTATGTTTGCATTCATGTTCACCATAGTAGGTTTGATTTGTTTGAGTTTTTATTAAAATAAAATGTATACCTTTATAGTTTGTTGTGATGTTGTTTAAAACTTGTTATGAATTATAATTTGATTTTAGTTTTAGTTTTATTATTGGTTTGAACTTAAATTCGACATGATTTAAAAGTCTAAGATAAAAGTCATGATTATTTAAGAATTTTGACGGGATAAGATGGATAAGATAAAGATAACGTAATAACAACTTTAATAAGAAATCTAAAATTGATCGAGATAAAAATAGTTAGAGACAATAATAACTTTGTTTAGAAATCATTTATGCAAACACAAAAAGCATTTGAACAATTTACACAAATTAAAAACGGTCCAAACCATGAACAAAGATACCGCAAAACTTTGTTTAGAAATCATTTATGCAAACACATCAAACATTAACAAAATCCACAAATTTTACATAGACTAAAGTTAAATTATAATTTACTCATATATTGACAAAAGAACTTCTGGTGCGCTTTTGTAAATAAAAGATAGTTATAACTTATACAAGACGCTGAAACTTTTATATTTGCCCCCTAGGGGTGAGCATTTGGACCGGTGGATCGGATCGGATCAGACCGGTTTTTTGGATTCCCGGGCCGGTTCTCGGTTTTAAGATTTCTATCCGGTCCGGTCCGGTTTTTTCCCCGGTTCGGTTCAGTTTTTACTAGGTTTAGAACCGGTTGGACATGTTTAAAAAAAATCAATTTAATTTAATCGGCTAAGTCGCTAAGAATCTTGACCCCATAACAGTACGTAGCCGCTAGTACGCTACCAATTACCTTACGTAACAAAGATCGATATCGACTGATCATCCAAAATTTCAATTCGTAAATCGGAGTCGTTGCCCTTCTCTTAAGTCGCAAGTCGGACGTTCCTATCATGTTATCGTTCCTTCTTTCAACCTTCTCGGCTTCTCAGTTCTCTCTCTCTGTCTCTCTCTCTCTCTCTCTCTCTCTCTCTCTCTCTCTCTCTCTCAACTCTCAAGTGTCGATTCTCCCTGTCTCAAGTCTCAAGTGTCGATTCAAGTGAAAATCGATTTATGTGAAACTCAAGTCTCGATTAAGAAGTAATGGAATCAAAAATCTGGAATACTAATTGGATTGGACTTGATGATGATGAAACTCAAGTAAGGGTTACAATTTTTGGTTGTTTTTTGTTAATTTTTGTTGAAATAACAAAGAATGTTGTTATATTTAGTTGAATACTTGTCAAAAAAAAATTATTGTTATTATATGTAAACTAGGGTTATGATTTTTGGTTGAATTTTGTTAATTTTTGTTGAAAGTTATAAAGTATGTCATTATATTTTGTTGATTAATTGTGAAAACATTTTTGTTGTGGCTATATGTAAACTAGGTTACGAATGTTGATGAAGAGGAATATATTGAGAATACACCACAAACCAATTTAGTTGATGATTTGGCAAAAGATGATCAATCAAATTTTAACAAACGAAAAAGAACAAATGGCGAAACTAAAACAAGTCGCAAAACAAACAAACAAACAAACAAGTGGCAAAGAAACATTTTCTTGTTGGGACACATTTGATAAAGTTATAATAGAAGAGGATGATGGTTTCAAAAGAAGATATGGAAAATGTCATTGGTGTGAAAAACTACTAAAGGCGGATGTGGAAAGAAACGCGACTTCTAGTTTACTCAAACACGTAGGTGGGTGTCAAAAAAAACCCGGATAAGCTATAAGATCAAACTCAAACCAAATTGAATCTAAAGAAGGAATCAAGTGGGGAGACTAGTGTTAAAACATGGAAACACGACCATGCTAGGATAAAAAAGCATACTAAACCTTTTTGTGGTAGACGAACTACCTTTTAAGTTCGTTGAAAATGAGGCTTTTGTGGAATACACCAACACACTTAATGCTAAGGTCGTGTTGCCATCTAGACATACGATATCTCGGAATGTTTCCAAGTTTTACATAAAAGAAAGAAGCAAAATGCTTCAATTTTTAAGTAACCCAAACACCGCTATACATTTGATAACGGACACTTGGACATCTTCTTATCAAATGACTACTTACATGGTGGTCACGGCTCACTTCATGGATGAGAATTGGATAATGCACAAAAGAATTATAAACTTTAGGGGGATAGATAGTCATAAGGGAGAGGATATGGGCCGAGAATTACTCGATTGTATTCGCGGATGGGGAATGAAAAATATCATGACCATTACCTTGAACAATGCCGCTACAAACGACAAGGCAATTGACTTTTTAGTAAAAAAATCGTCCAATCTTTACGATGGTGGAAAGCATTTCCAAGTTAGATGTATGACCCACATTTTAAACCTTATCGTAAAGGATGGACTAAAACACCAAAACTATCATGTTGAGTGTATCCAAAAGGTGGTACGGTATATTAGATTGTCACCACAAAGAATAAACAAGTTAAAGAAGGCAATGAAAGATTGTGGCTTACAAACGAAGAAGTTTCTATGTGGTGACACCCCTACCCGATGGAACTCGACTTTCGAGTAATTGAAGTCCGCATACCAGTTACGAGAGGCATTTATGGAATTTGGCGTAAGAGGTAATATTTATTTTAAGTTATATTTCAGCATTTCAGCAACATTTTAATAATTTTGTAATCTGTGGGTAATTTTAAACAACTATAACTCATTCGTTTTAAGTCGGATTGACCTGCGGTTTTTTCCAATATTTAGTTTACAGTTTGTAGATGAATTTAGATTATATTTTTGTTGATTTTGGTATTATATTCAATGAGTTATAGTCTTTCAAAGTTGAGGTATCAAAGCTGAATAAATTCAACATTTCAGCAACATTTTAATAATTTTGTAATCTGTGGGTTTTTTTAAACAACTATAACTCATTCGTTTTAAGTCGGATTGACAAGCGGTTTTTTCCAACGTTTAATTCACATTTTGTAGATGAATTTAGATTATATTTTTGTTGATTTTGGTATTATATTCAATGAGTTATAGTCTTTCAAAGTTGAGGTATCAAAGCTGAATAAATTCAGCATTTCAAGTTTTCAACAACATTTAATAATTTTGTAATCTGTGGAATTTTTTAAACAACCATAACTCATCCGTTTTAATTTGGATTTGTAATTGTCATTAAAATCAAGGTCTAGTAAAACGATTATCAACTAAATGCTTGAAGACATGATGACCGAGATGACCAAGACGTTGATGCCAAAGAAGCGGAGCAATAGTGAGAAGTGCTTGAGGAGATGGAGTGGTGGCAGGATAAAGATCTACGGTGCTATCACATCGCATGAGAACTTGTTTGGTTTGTAAATCCTTCACAGAAAAACCAAACGGGGTCAAATTCAATTGAACACGAATTTTCACGGGTAAAGGAACGAACATAAATAAGGTTTTTAATGATTTGAGGTGTGATTAAAACATTTTTCAAAACAAGAGTACGATACGGATTTTAATAAGGAATAGTGGAATGACCAACATTACTCACTGGTATTGAAGATCCATTACCAACTAAAACTGATGAAGAAAAATTATGCTTATTGGAACTTTTAGTAAGTATACCTGCATCTTGATGAAGATGGGTGGTAGCTCCTGTATCCATGTACCACCCTCCGGTACCCGGATCAACCATGGAAGTTGTTTGGAATGCTTGTGGAATACTCGTTGGATGTTGAAACATATGTGGAGGGTGGCTGATCAACGCTTGAGGATGAATGCTGGAGAGAGCAGGTGACCCAAAAAACTGATGATGTTTGGCTTGTTGTTGTGGCCTACCTGGAAGAAGAGGCACGTGGGTTGATTGAGGTTGGACCAAAGGCTGTTGCAACATTGTTGATGGACTCGGTAGAAGACCAGGTTGAGTCTGGGCATGATGCGACAGAGGGTACCAGCCGTACCCCCAACCAGAAGGTACAACCGTCGGATGTTGTTGTTGATGTGAACCCCTAGTAAACCTGTTGCTATTGCGACCTCCTCGACCGCCTGCGCTGATTGGTTGAGTTGGAGTTGCCATCAGTGACGAGAATTGTGGGATAAGCGTCGTGGTCAGAATGAGTGGGAGTGAGAGTAGTTTGTCGCTACTGATCTTGAAGTATTTGGTGTTCTTCAATCAATAACATAGACCACATTTGCATGAAGGAGGGTAGAGGATCACGATGTCGTATGGTAGTAGCAATGTAATTATGTTTGGCAGACAACCCATTGAGAGCATAGGAAACGAGATTGACTCCAGGGACCGGATTTTCCAAATTTTCAAGCAAATCAGCAAGAGTCTTGATACGAGAACAATAATCACTAATAGAAGAGTCTCTTTGAGTGATGTTTCAGATCTCACTGTCAAGTTGGATAAAGGTAGTATGCTTATTTTCTCGGAAAAGTAGTTCCAACCGGTTCCAAACGCCATATGCAGAGGAGTTTTTCTTCAGAATCATGTGGAGAAGAGGCTGAGACAACGTGTTGTAGATCCAAGATTTGACAATGGAGTCCAAACGTTCCCATTCTTCAGTTGGTTCAGGAGACTTGTCGGTGGTGGGAAGAAGATGTTTGGAGAGACTGTATCCCTTGCAATGAGTTTTAAATAGCTCACGCCATATGTCATAATTCATTCTGTCAAGATCAAGAACTAGGGGAACTGCATGTTTGAAGTTAATGGAGGAAGAAGGTTTGTCAAGAAGAGAGGCAGAAGAGGATGAATCACTACATGTCATGATTGATGCAGTAAAGGGAGGGAAACAGAATCAAGAATAGGAAGAAAAAAGAGAGATAACTCAGCGACTAGGGTTCTCTGTGTCACACCCCCAAACCAAGGATGGCGGAAACATCCGGGGGTGGAGGACTTCATGTACAGTATCACAACAACGTGTATAATAGTGCTCAAAGTAGAAACAACCACCATATATATAATTGCAAAAGTTACACCAAGGTATATGTTTATATGTTTCAAAAGCAATTACATTATGATGACAAAATAAATTGTTGACGGTTTAACGTCCCATCCTCAAAGCGATGAAGTTTTCCTGTTTCACTGATTTCCTGAGAATACAAGTAGTTTTAAAAAGTGTCAACACAAAGGTTGGTGAGTTCATAAGAGTTTTGTTTGAAGTAGAAACCGCTTTTCCTTGAAAAATCGATATAGTTTGATTTCCAGAAAATCCAATATTTTCTTAGTTAAGTATGAATAGAAATATTCCTATATGATGCATTAATGAACCCTAGAATGACCCGTAGAGTTCCTCTATAATCGTCCAGTGTATATAAGTTATATAAGATTTAAATTAGATAAAACGTTGAATATAGTGGGTCTGCCCTAGGTCCACAACCCAACGAGGAACAGGAGATGAGGCGGGCACCACCAATTCTAGGCCAACCAAGACTAAATTCTTATATGACTCAAACATATACACTCAGCGACTATAGTTGAAGTCTAACAATTCTAGAGGAAGAATAGTTTTAATATCAATATAACTTTGTATAGAGACCCGGCACTTTGTATTTGTACCCATAGAGATAAAAAGTGATTTTAAATCGACATAAAACTCATTTAGGTTTTAAAAATAAAATCCCGTAAACTTATGGATTGTTCCCTATGTGAGTCGTTATAATCATACTATGACTATGTGAACCTGCCACGACATTCTCAGTGTCGCGAAAAATAAAATGACATTTGTCACCCGTAGACCTGCAGGTCCAACTGTAGCTAGCAGAAAGGTGTGGGGTGTCAAACCCAATATAGATCTATATACAAGTATCACGTTCTCCCTCAAGGAGATTCTGATTATAACTACCAGGAATTATATCCCGCACTCGGACGTACGGGGAGAGAGAGAGAGAGAAAGAAAAATAGAGAAACTCACAATATAGGATAACAAGTTTACGTGAAATGTGTGTGAATATAAATATTTCTTGTATGAATGTACCCTTCTTGTACGAGTGCGTAGAGTGATGTATCATAAACTATACCTATTATAGTTTATCTAAAATGTATGTAATATGTATGAATCCTTTTATGGAAATGTATTAGTGTTGTGAATTTATCAAACCATAGATTAACTTACGTGAAATGTGTGCGAATAGAAATCTTTCTTATATGAATGTACACTTCTTGTACGAGTGCGTAGAGTGATGTATCATAAACTATACCTATTATAGTTTATCTAAAATGTATATAATATGTATGAACCCTTTTATGGAAATGTATTAGTGTTATAAATATATTCAAACTATACTTTTTATAGTTAAATAATACGTGTTCCAAAATGAATGAATAATATTTAATATGAATGTCTTAGTTTCAGTTCATAATGATAAACTAACTAGGAAACACATTCAAATATTAAAACTTATGATTATACACTTTGCTCAACATAATACAAAGTGTTATGATATTTACATGCTGTTGGCAAAATTTAGCAATTCTGCCCTGTTTTGGAAAAATCCTAGAAAAATCATACGAAGTCGAAAACTAGATCCGTAAATTCTGAGAGTTCACAAAATGTGTCTAGTTTTCTCATAATTTTTATCACAATTTATAATGACCTCTAACTTGGGTGAAAAAGTCCATAATCACAGACTGGTCCGGATTGTTGTTTGAAATGATAGGCAGTTTTGTAAAAATCACCATAAATTGTAGAAAAATCGTATGGAGATGTGCAAGTAGTCATTTTAAATCTAAAAACTTGAACTATTTGCACCTTGTACAGTTTTGAAAACAAAAATGTTTAAGATGCCCAAAACAGTCCGTGAATGGAGTTGAACTTTTCTGATGAAGGCTGTTAGAAAAATCTAGTTATGTTCTTAGTGTTTTAACTTGTATTCCCCCCCTGAAAACTTGAGAAAACATGAAAATGTAGGGGTATGAACTCACCTTGAGTGATTTCAGTAGATGATTGTTGAAGAAGAGAAGTGTTCAACCCAAGAACACTTGAAGAATCACTTGAAGATTCGAAGCTCTAACGTTAATATGATGGAATTTGCATAAGATATTCATGATTTGAGTAGAATGAAGTGAAATAATCATAAGGAGGATGAATTATACTTACTAAGAGTGGAAGAACACTTGAAAATCAGCCTTGAATCTCGAAATTGGAGTGGGAAAAGTTTGAGAGAAAAGTGGTGTTTGATTCTTAGTGAAATGAGGGCAAATGAGAGAAATGAGGAGAGAGGATGTTTGTTCCAGCTCTAAAAACATGGGAATGAGGGTAAATTGAGTGTGAGGGACATTGATGTGACCTAGGTAAGGTGGGGAGGTGTGGTTAGTCAAAGAGTGGGTGTGGGGTGGTTGCTTGTGACATTGGATAAGGCAAAGTCAACACTCCACCTTTAATAATTCACCCATTTGATTTTTATTATTTAAATAATGATTTTCATCAAAATGTGTTTAAATTATGAATATTTAGAGTTTATTATGTTAAAATATAATTTCTGGAGAAAATCCCGCTTTAAAATCACGAAAAACGGGCTTAAAATGTTAAAAATATCAAAAATGGGCTAAAAGTGGCAAATATGCGAAATTCTGGCCGAGGTTCGGCCTTCTGGTGCTGAACCGAGAGAGAGGGAGGCAGAACCGAGAGGGAAGAAGAAGGAAGGAAGGAGCCGAGAGGGGAAAGGAGAGAACAGAGAGGCGAGGAGCGGAGATCAGAGACCGAGCGAGAGAATAGAGATCAGAGACCGAGGCTCGGTTCGGCGATAAAAGGCGAGAATATGCGAACCGAACGGACTGTAGTGAACAGTACCTTCGGTTCGTTTGGTGAACAGTACTTTCGGTTCGGCTCAAGAGGTTTCGGTTCGGCTCAAGAGGTTTCGGTCGGGTGAACAGTACCTTCGGTTCGGGTGAACAGTACTTTCGGTTCCTCCTTTTCTTGGGTTCGGTTTCTCCTTTTCTTGGGTTCGGTTCCTCCTGGCTCGGTTCGGTCCTCTCACTTTCGGTCCCTAAGAGGACTTTCGGGTCCTAAGGAACTTCGCCCCTTATAAGAGGGTTTCGGTTCCTAAGGTCCATTTTTCTTGTTTTTATCCCGTTTTAAGCCGTTTTTGACCCGGTTAAGGGTCGGAATGACCCGAATGATTCTAAAAAGTTACGGGAAGCTTTTGAGAGAGATTTGGGAGAGATTTCACATACTTGGAGAGATTTGGGAGAGATTTGACATTCTTGGAGAGATTTCTCATACAAAGAGATATTTGAGAGAGGTTTCACATATTTGGAGAGATTTGTCATACAGAGAGATATTCGAGAGAGATTTCACATACTTGGAGAGATTTGGGAGAGATTTCACATACTTAGAGAGACTTGGGAGAGATTTAACATACTTATAGAGATTTCTCATACAAAGAG
This sequence comes from Lactuca saligna, assembly GCF_052625555.1. Lineage (NCBI taxonomy): Eukaryota > Viridiplantae > Streptophyta > Magnoliopsida > Asterales > Asteraceae > Lactuca > Lactuca saligna. The sequence goes on from NC_136417.1 coordinate 51,938,274, forward strand.
AGTTTTGGGAGAAGTTTCACATACTTAGAGAGATTTCAAATAGAGAGAGGTAGAGTGATAACGATTGAGAGAGGTTTCGAGTGTGGCATTTGTGAGTGTCTAGCTTCGCAAGGCAAGGTTTGTAAACCCTGTTAAGCCTTGTTTTAGGATCTTACACACTCCCGATGAGTATGCAACATTGTTTTATCGGATTGGCTCGCCACGTAGCACAGTTTTAGGTTAAGGAGATCTAGATGTTCGCACTTTTTGCTTTATGATTTCTCATTAGCATAGAGAGTTATGTAGAAGTTTCATAATGTGAATTTTAGTACTCATGGGCAAATTGAGTCAAACGGCTTGACTCGCTGACTTTAGTTGACTTTGACTTAACCGAAATTTGACGGTTGTCACACTCTGATACCATGTAATTGTCTTTAAAATCCATGCAATCCATTTCATCATAAAACGTATTTATACAAATATACATCAATGGGCCAAGGGCCACATATGGGCTACTAAATTAAATACATAGAAAATACATCAAAATATATGTGTTAACAGGATTGACACGCGATTTTTTCCAACGTATAATTCACAGTTTGTAGATGAATTTAGACTATAATTTTGTTGATTTTGGTATTATATTCACTGAGTTACAATCCTTCAAAGTTGAGCTATCAAAGCTGAAATATTTCAGCTTTTTAGATATTATTTTAGACTAAAATTTTGAATTTTATTTATCTTTGACAGATAAATCATATAGAAGGGATCTCAGTAGAGTACCGAAAATTGTAACTTTGAAGTTATAACTGAAATGGTGAAGTTCTTTGAAAAATTCAAGACAAAAACAGAGCTTGTTTCGGCTACATCAAAACTTTTAGTAAATCTTTTTATCCGGGAAGTCTTAGATGTAGACTTACATTTAAGAAACTGGTCAACCAAACCAATGTTTCTCGAAATGGTAAAAGACAGGAAGACGAAATACGATAAGTATTGGGGTACATACAACAAGATGAACAATTTTATGTACTTTGCGGTTTTACTTGATCCTACCACCAAATCACCTTTTTTGTTACATGCTTTTAAAAAAATGATCAGGTACATGGAAGTGATGGAACCGCCATTGACCCCCGCGGACATAGACATAAAAGCACGTCAAATGGTCCGAGAAATTGAGAATAGGATGGATAATTTATTTATGACATACTTGAAACGATTTGACAATGATGGATCATCTCAACAAGAAGTGAGTCAAAATGTCATTGATGTTGATGATGATAACGACTTTTTCAGTGATTTTCATTGTACGGGATGTAGCAACTCGGATCCAACAAATAACGAGTTTCGAACTTATTTGAAAGAGAATATAGTTAATTATATAAAAAAAATTCAATTCTCGGGTGGTGGAGACTAAACGCGATTAGGTTCCCGACAGTTGTTCGGATTTCGAAAGGTGATTATTTTTTTTAGTCTTTCATAGTTACTTTATAAATTAATGTTGTTACAATTTATTTCTTTTTTGTTAGACATATTGGCGATACAAATCTCAAGTGTGGCGTCCAAGTCCGCGTTTAGCATATGTGGTAGAGTTGTAAGTGAGTATTAGACTAGTTTATCGACTTTGATAGTTGAAGCTTTGTTATGCACCCAAGATTGGGTGAGAAAGTCTACAAATTCAATAATTGACAATGTTGATGACATCTTGAACGATGATGATATAGCTTTGGGTAAAAAATTTCAATCTTTGTTCTTTTTTTATACAATTATTAATTTTTATTAAATACTAGCAACATTTTCATTTGTGTTTACGTAGAGATTGCACAAGCTTTGAACATATTAGATATAGATGACAATGATATGGGGAAGCGACTAATACAAGATTAGATTGTGAGTTTATAAAGTTTGATAGTTTGATTAATTTTAAAGTTTAAACTATGATTTTTGGTGTTACAGTAATACTTTTGTATGTTTGTATTATGATTGTTAACTTTTGTTGGTAACTTGATTTATATATTAGTTGCTTTTATTTGGAAAACTAATTTTACAAGTTATGCATGAAACGAAAATGTAATCATTCTATCAAGTTGTATCGTATCAAACTCAACAACATATTTGTTTTAACGAGTTCTATGAAACCCAAAACTTTATTTTAATGATTTGTACTCTATACAAGTAAAGTTGTACCAGTCCAAACGGATCCAAGAACCGGAAAACCCGAACCTGGACTCGAACCCGGACACGGACACGGACACGATTCATCCGGTCCGATCCACGGTTCACAAAATTCTCCATAACCGGTCCAGTCCAAGAACCGGTCCGTCTGGTTCGCGTTCACCCCTTTGCCCCCTAACTATGTAAAAGATAGTTATAAGTTATACTAGAGGCTGAAACTTTTATATTTGCCCCCTAACTATGTAAAACCTTCAAAATCTTCCCTAGAATTTGTATCCAGCAATGGCTGTTGAAATCAATTCGGTGGGCTAAAGGCCCAACCTTATACCCCCGTCATAGAGAAGCGATATTCATAGGAAACCTCTGATTCTTCACGAGACTGTGATTACGAGAAGAACTTGTTGACGAAATCTATATTGTAATCGATTATGAATCACGTTTGGTGAGAAAATTCTGTGAATTGGATCTGCATACAAGCAAAATTGTGAATTTAAATAGGGATTTCGAGATCTGCCACCAACAACCACCACCATGAGAGTGGCAGGGCAATCACCACCACCACCTTCTCCGCGACAATCAACACCGTCGTCTCCATCTACATTAACAGCAAAAGATGCGGAATCTCTCTTCCGTACCAAACCCATCTCCGAAATCCGAAATGTCGAAGCCGCAACCAGAAAACAGATCCAAGACAAGAGCGAAGAGCTCCGGCAGCTTGTCGGTAACCGTTACCGCGATCTGATCGATTCCGCCGATTCAATCGTCAACATGAAGTCATCCTGCCACTCCATCTCTAGCAATATATCCGCTGTTCACGATGGTATCCTTCATTCCCTTTCATCTACCACGATTAACCCTAATTCTGCATCTTCAAACCCTGCTAGGGCTCGTATCTACGGCATTGCGTGCCGTGTTAAGTATATAGTCGATACACCTGAAAACATATGGGGATGCCTCGACGATTCGATGTTTGTCGGTGCAGCTGCACGATACATGCGCGCGAAATTAGTTCACCATGGTTTAACTAGCAACGATGATAACAAGAGCGTGTTATTGAAATTCCCTTTGTTACAACACCAATGGCAGATCGTAGAGAGTTTCAAAACACAAATCTCACAGAGAAGTCGTGAGAGATTGTTGCTAGATCAAGCCGTAGGACTCGAGATCTCTGCATATGCTGATGCTCTTGCTGCTGTTTCAGTTATCGATGAACTCAATCCGGCTCAGGTTCTGAAATTGTTACTTGATTCAAGAAAGTCTTGTGTTTCTCAGAAACTAGGTAGTTGTAAGGTGGCTAGTGAGGATGTGATCATGGTGTTTTGTGAAGTATTGAAGGTGATCCAGGTTAGTGTAGCACATGTAGGAGAGTTGTTCTTGCAGGTTTTGAGCGACATGCCTTTGTTCTACAAGACAGTATTGGGTTCTCCCCCTGTTTCTCAGCTCTTTGGTGGGATCCCAAATCCAGATGAAGAAGTAAGATTATGGAAATCTTTTAGGGACAAATTGGAATCCATAATGGTAATGCTGGATCGTGATTTCATTTCCAAAGCTTGTTTGGACTTCTTAAGGAGTTGTGGGAAGGAGATTGTCAACAAGGTCAATGGGCGTTACCTAATTGATGCCATTGATAATGGGCAACAGCTTTCTGCAGCTGAGAAATTGATCAGAGAAACCATGGAAGGGAAAGATGTGTTGGCAGGGAGTTTGGAGTGGCTGAAAACCGTTTTTGGTTCAGAGATTGAAATGCCATGGAGTAGAACCCGTGAGCTTGTTTTAGGCAATGATGATGATCTTTGGGATGAAATCTTTGAAGAAGCTTTTGCATCAAGAATGAAAGCTATAATTCTCTCTGGATTTGATGAAATGAATAAGATAGTCAATGTAAAAGAGTCCATCCTCACAATCTCTGGTGACCAAGTTGACTTTCAAGCTTTCTTGAATAGGTCTCCATTAGGTGGTGGGGTTTGGTTTATGGAGCCAACTAGCAAAAGAGGTGGTTTAGTTACAAGTCCTAAAGCATCCATGGTGGGTAATGATTATCAAAACTGTCTAAATGCTTACTTTGGTGATGAAGTTGGGAGAATCAGAATGGCAGTTGATAACCACTGCAAGAATGTTCTTGAAGACCTTTTAAGCTTCTTGGAATCTCCAAAAGCCTCTTTAAGATTGAACAAACTAACACCATATCTACAAAGCAAATGTTTTGAAAGCATTTCAGCCATACTTACAGAGCTCAAGCATGAATTGGAGTACTTGTATGCTACATTGGGTAATACTAATTCATCATCATCACCTCCATCATCATCATCATCATCATCTCCATCTCCAGCTATAATTGTTGAAAGATCACTATTCATTGGAAGACTCCTGTTTGCATTCCAAAAGTACTCTAAAAACATTCCTGTAATCCTTGGTTCTCCTAGACAATGGTTGAATGAAAGTAGAGGATCAGGATCAGTATCACCACTTTTGAGGTATTCTAGTGGAAGATTTGATTCGTTCACTTCTGAAAACCATGGAAAGAAAATTCTCACCTCACCTAGAAGACAATCTTCACTTACTGCTTCTGCATTATTTGGAGTTGATGACACTTCAAGCCCACAGCTTCCTGAACTTAAAAAAACAATACAAGATCTTTGTATCAAAGCTCATAACCTGTGGATAACTTGGGTTTCAGATGAACTCTCTTCTCTCCTTTCTCAAAGCCTCAGAAATGATGAATCTTTATCTGCAACCACACCATTGAGAGTAAGTTTTCCTTTTTAGTTTTTATTCCACATTACATTTATGTAAATTGTTAAAAAAAATGTTATAACTATTTACAGGGGTGGGAGGACACAGTGGTTAAACAAGAGGAGTCTAGTGAACACCCATCAGAGATGAAGATCTCACTTCCTTCAATGCCTTCTTTATACATCACCTCATATTTGTTTCAAGCTTCTGAAGAAATTCACCGAGTTGGAGGTCATGTTCTTGATAAACCAATTCTACAAAACTTTGCTTCAAAATTACTCGAAAAGGTATTTATTTTCAAAATCAATAATTTGTGTTTCTTGACATAAGTTTATTTACTCATTACTCATATTCTTGTTGTTTTCTTGATATAGGTGATTGATATATACACAAATTTCCTCTCAAACAATGAATCTACTACAAATACAACCCGTGTGTCTGAAAAAGGAGTACTCCAAATCTTACTTGATCTAAGATTCACTGCTGACATTCTATCCGGAGGCGATTTAACAGGAAACGAAACCTTAAAAACATCAAAAACAAAAACAGCATACAGACGAAAACAAGATGTTATTCAACAAACAAAAACAGTTATGAAAGATCGCCTTGATGAGTTGGCAAATCGCCTCTCTCAGAAGCTAGACCCCATAGACTGGCTCACGTAAGTTTCTTTAATTTATTTATTTTATATTCGTGACATAGTTATAAAATATAATTTTAAAAACTGTGTATAGGTATGAGCCATATCTTATGGAAAACGAGAAGCAGTGTTACTTGAGACATGCTGTTTTATTTGGTTTCTTTGTGCAACTTAATCGTATGTACACAGACACCATGCAAAAATTGCCTACAAATTCAGAGTCAAATATAATGAGATGCTCCACAATTCCTCGTTTCAAATATCTTCCAATCAGGTTCATTCATGATTCATCTTTTATTAAATTGGTTTATTATTATTATTATTTATTATTAATGTTGTTTTTTTTTTTTTGGTATGTAGTGCTCCTGTGTTATCCAAGGGGACAAGTAAATCGCCTATATCAACATCATCTATAGACAACAGTGTGACATCATCAAGTAATTCATGGAGAAATTATACACAAAATGAGCATATGAATATGGATCATGACACCACAAGTTTAGGGGTTGCAACGCCTTTCCTCAAGTCCTTCATGCAGGTAGGTAGATCGAGATCGTCTTCAAGGGCAAAATCGTAATTTTAAAAAAAATGTCTTTTTTTTTTTTTTTTAAATATTGTTGTTGAAATGCCAGGTTGGCAGTAGATTTGGGGAGAGTACGTTGAAACTAGGATCGATGCTGACAGAAGGACAAGTAGGGAGATTTGGGGATATTTTACCTGCTCAAGCAGCTGGACTTCTTTCATCATTTACAGCTGGAAGATCAGATTAAAATCTGGATTTATTGATATTATATTTTCCAACAAATTAAACAAGTTCCAAAAACATGGGAACTCACTTGGGTGACAAATTAAGGTCTCACATGAACTGCTGCTTCGAGGGGATTTATTTGTAAAGAGAATATTTTCAGGAGGGTTATGTTTGTTGATGTAAAATTTTGGGATATGTGTGTGTGTGTAAACGAGGTGAAGACTGAAATTATAATTTCATGTGTTTTAAATTTTATGAAGAAAAGCAAATAGAAGAGAGAGAGAAAGGGGGAGTTTGAAGAGGTTAAGCTTAGAAGAGTGTGGACTACACATATTTGTATACTGTTTTTATAGCGACTTTATTATATTTTCATTGTTTGGAAACATTTGGTATTATGTGTTTATAATTTGGATCAATTCAAGAATTTTAACAGTTCATATGTTTTGTATTATTTGTTAAATGAGATTTGGACGCGACTTATTTGCAGCTTCTGCATACGCTATTTACTCTACATTTTACAAAATGAAAGAACTTTTTTTCATACGTTATTACTTTACAAAACAGTGAGAGTTATTTTTGATAATTTAATTTGAGAGATTGAGAGACATTCATTGTTACCTTTTTATGTAAAATTGACATAGCATAGCATGGTAAAAATTGGTTACAAAATGAAAGTTCGATTAAATGATTAAAAGTTGCATATAATGATCATTAAAAAAAATGATACATTATTTGATAAAGTAATTAATATACTTTAAATTGTCAAAGCTGAAGGTTGTGAGATAGTTTGAGGACTAATTTTGTAGTTTACTCTTAATCCGTGGCCTTATACTGTCACTTTTCAACTTTATTAGTTACACTACGAAGGCGAATCACGCCCCAACGCATTTCACCGATCTTCTTCCCAACGACGAGGAACTCCAAGCGAATTGACACGGAGAAGTGATTCCGCCGGTGAGTTCTACGTTCTGTTATGTGTAGATCATCTTTCGTTATACCTATTTTCATTTATCATCTAATTTTTATATGTATGAATCATATGATTCCTCGGAAGCATTAGTTTGTAGTGTTAGGGTTCAATTGAATCAAAATGTTCGTTTGCTTGATTAAATTGACAATTCTATGGAGCTTCCTTGAGGTTTCATACAGTTACATCTGTGCTTCTCTCTCACAATAATGACAATTTTGATAATCCTGTTGTTAGTTTCGATTTGATTATTGTAATTATGTTATTTTCGAAGTTATGTACTGAATAATTTTCGGTTTTACAAGATTGACTTGATTTACTGCTGTAATTGTTATGATAGCTTCAATATTCCTGTTGCTTGAATTGATTCATTTGTTTGTTGCATCACCAACTCCGATCAAAACTTATCACGGTGGCGAATTCATGCTTTTTGATTATATTCTCTGCACCTGAAATATAGGTTTTTAGGGCATCTTTGTTTCCTCACTTTTTAATCCCTTTGGGTTTAGAACACTGAAGAAGGGAAGAAATCTATATACTGAACTGAAGCTGAGATGGGAGATTCAGATCCTAGAAACTCTTTGAGATGCAGACACTGTGCAGGTCCTCTCACCAAGGAGATGGTAACTTCCATAACAAAACTATGAATTTTGTTCATCTTCTGTGTGTTATATTGTTCTTATCAATGGCAGGAAACCAGTGCTTGGACTGTTGGACCTCTTATCAGAGATAGCTTTTCCATGGTACTCCTTTTCTTTTTTCTTTTATTTATTAAAAATCACATATGTTTTTTTTTTTTTTTTTTTTTTTTTTTCGGAAAAAGATTCTATAAACTTTCTTTATTTGATCTTTCTTGATCACAAACCAGATTGGTTCTGCTGTTGGTGGTGTGTCAAGTGCATTCTATGGATTCAATCTAGGTATAAACATCAATGTTATTCATTTCTTTACTCTATTTTCCATTTATTTTTTCACATAAATCATTTTCTTTTTCCTTTTCTTGTAGTGATGCCAATTGTTCAAAGGCGTGTGAAAGGACCTATGTGGTTGCATTTCTTGATTGGTGTAAGCTTACTAAATGGGAACTAAATAATTTCCATTTATTTAATTTTTGTTTAATCCTACAAAAGTATATATATATATTTTTATCTAATATTTACATTCTTTATTCTGATGCAGGCCCCACCAGTGATAGTATTCTCATCAGCTTGTGCTGGATTAGCAGGTGAGTGATGTCTGTCTGGATACAGACATCCAGTGTTATATGTATAAAAGTTTTTTAAATAAATATTTAAAAAAAGAAATTGATGTTTTAGTTTTTGTTTTTATCGAATGAAATATTTGTAGGTGGTGCTATTCCAGCCCTTACTCAACTTGCAGCTTCATCATATCACGCAGCAGTCTCGTCAGCGCCACCTCCTCAAGATGATGACATCAGCAAATCAAGAACTTCCTCCACATTGTAACAAAATGGTGAATCACTGAGTTGACTCGATCTTCGATCTGGATTTATACAGCTTGAACCACATGTACATGTTTTGAATTTTTGGGACTTGGTTTTGAAACTCAACACATATATAGTAGACTAGTAGGTGATTATTTTCAAAGGTATGATGGGTGTTTGATAAAATTATGATCATGACTGTATATTGTTAGCAATGGGGTTAAAGCATAATAGCTCATTTAAAAATTAAAATGTTATTGAGATATGGTGAAATATGATATATAATTAGTTAATTATATATGTCATAAATCGTTAAGAAATCACATTTATTTGGTTTACACTAATTTTAAAGAAGACAAATCACCTCGTGTGTCTGAATTTTCAAGGCCAAAAAAGAATATCATTGTATACTTCGAGGGTAAGAATTGTTAATCTGCCAAACTTGGGGGATAGTATGTGATTTTTTTTTTAAGAATGTCTATTGGTTATCAATTGTGTTTAAAAGAAAGATCGAAACCCTAAAATAAAATTAAAAAAAAAAAAAACAAATGAATATATTTATGCCACGAAACCCTAACACATGAATTTATACCATCTATGATTGTGAATTGTAGATGCACGTAGGCTCCAAATCGAAGCCCATATACATCTGTGATTTTGATGGCAATAAGGTTTTTTTTTTTTTGAAAATAAATAATTGTACAATTATACTAAATTCGTATTTTCTTTAATAAACGAGGAAAGGGATTTGAAAATTGGATGCACAGGTGTTAGGATAAAAAAGATTAACGAACCTTGAGGGTAAAATTGATATTTCTCTTAAGTAAAGGGTAGTAGATGAAAAGTTTTTTTAGGGCAGCATAGATCAGGTGTCAGGGTGTATAAAATGAGAACAAAACCCTAAAGCTAAGGTTTAACACTACTTGATCTTATCCGAGCGGTACCGGAAAGGGACTACGGCGGCGATGGTGATAGTGGTATCGGAGAAACATGGCGGATATTGTCACCCATCCACGACATCTTCTGGTGTTTAATGGTTGCAGGAGACTCCGTCATGATCTTCTCAGTTCGCCTAATCGCTTTTCTCTTCCTTAGTTCCTCCGGTCATCCGCGATGACGACTGCCCGCTTCCGGAGCCATAAATTCGATTATAATCGGGGCGATGATGGCCGCGCGGGCTAACCAAAACAAATTATTTTTCTTTGTTTAGTTGATTTATCCATTCGTTTTTAGTCTCTGCAAATTAAAGCCCCTGCCTTTTTTCGAAATCGATCGATATTTTTAGGCAATTTAGGATTTTGCCTGTTGATTTTCAAATTGAAGCCCCTTGTTTGTAAAAGTAAACTATGATTTTCAACATCAAAATGCTGTTTTTCTCAATAAAGTGTCATATATTTGTTATTTATATTCTTAATTGTGTTTGCTTTGATCCAGAGACGATTCTTGCTTGATTGTTAGTTTGTGGAATAAAGCCCGAAATTCAAAATCTGATCGGAGTAAAGCGGCTGTTGGTGGTTGAAGCTGTCCCTCCCTCTGGATCTCCGGTGTTGCTGTATGTTGTCTCTCTTTGATGCAACATAAATTCGTAGTCTTTTGTAGATGATTAGATTCACATGTCTTTTATACTGAAGTAATATACATATTTCTCAGTTGTAAAACTTCTACTTTCATCATCTTATAACAATAAACAGTCTTTTTAAAGCATTATTGAACTTAAAAGGAGACAATTTGAAAAAGAAACCCTCAAATGATATGCTCAAAAGTTAAAACCAATAATGGATCAGTCTTTAGCACCACACTCATTCCAATATTGAGCATGATTACAACACAGACAACTACTGATTCACTAAGAAATACACATACTAAATACCAACCCTTGTTGGTTTTCAAATCATACTACGAACACTCTTTAAGAATTTGTAGTATAGTTCAGGCTTCCAATCTGGGCTTTTTAAAAAGAGCCCATGAAATTGGATCTTGATCACTATAAAAATCAATGAACCAATTAGTAACATAAACAACCAAAGAGTAGAATCTCGAGTTAGGAATTAGGATGCTAAAACTGTCTTCCCGTGTATGTTTGCCCAAATGACCAGTTCGAAGGTGCAACATCATTTGAAATTACGGTTTTGCCATCACTTGTTGTAACTTTAAACGATAGAGTTTGACCATTAAGGTAACTGTTACTCTGCCAATTTTGACCCCAATTACGACTCATCTTTTGCCATGTGGCCCCACCTTTCGACCCCCTTACAGACACCGAGATGACATCACCTGCTCCGCCCACATTGGTCACAAGCACCAAGTTAAAATACGAGTGCCCATTAATGGTGAACCTAATCCCACCTCTCTTTCTACAAGCAACTCTACAAAAAATTATAAAAAAACGTTACGAGTTGTTTGATAACCTCTGAATCCATCAACATTCAACGTGTTTGATAGAATCTCTGTCAGAATATCATTTACCACTTAATGTTTCAGTTTTATCAGACAGTCTTACCTTCTATATTGAACTGGTATTATCCCGGCTTTTTCTCGAGCAATGCGGTTGAAGATAGGTTGGGTGAGGTCAAAGTGATGCAAGGGTGGATTACACCAACCACCATTGTTGTTAGGGAGCGCGTTGTTTGGTGGGCAAAAGTTTGTAGCCGTGACAATGATTGATCCCGGGTGGCACCATTTTTGGTCGTTAAAACACTTGATCTCGAAACACGCACCGCATGTGAGACCGTTGTTGAAGAGACTTGTACTTAGTGCGGCCGTGGTTGTACCGTATCCTTGACTATATAGATTTCCGTACCCACAAGCGCCCCCTGTGAAAAAATTACAATTTTTATACAGAAATCAAAGTTGCAAAAAACATGTTAACCCAGTTGAGCCAAACAGTGTTGGGTTTAACTGGGTTGGACAGTGTAGAACTGTTGATGTTCTTACCCATTGTGCCGGAGGCGTCGTGACCTCCATAGAAGGTGGCGTGCGCGTTAGACCATGCCTTAACACTTGTGATGGTGGATAGAAGAAGTAAGCATAGATTGAGAAAACTCATTCTTTTTTTTTTAATTCCAAAGTGATGATTAAAAAAAATGAGAAATGGACTTCTATTGGACTCTTTGTGAACTTGGACTTAGATTCTTAGAAGAGAAGTGAGTTGAAGATGTTGAAGTGATGAATGGTGCTATATTTATAAACAAAGCATGGAAAGATGGAACTACTTTTATACTGCTCTCTTGTTTTATTTAATAATTGTAGGGGTAAATAAGAGGAATATTTTTGTTATAACCAAAACCCATCTTTGTCTCTAATATATCTCTTTGTTTTCCTTTCTTAAAATCTCAAAAAAAAAAAAAAAAAAAAAAAATCGTTAAAGACAAGTTGAGAACGCGGCGTACTGTGTAAGTGGGACTTCATTTTTAATGGTTATTGCGTTGTAATTGCATTATCCTTGATGTCTTTGAGCAGAGTTTTTCTAAAAATAAAATTGAAAGGAATCCTTCTTAAAGTATGACGATAAAATGAGTGTTGTATCCCTAGGCATTGTGTCTTGTTGAAGTTAAAGAAAGATGGAAAAGCAAAAATCCCTTGTATAAATCTATACGAAAAGTGTGTTGATGATATGTAACTTTTTGAATGGAAAAAACCGGTGTGCAAAAGATTATTGTGAAAAGTGAAAAGCATGGGGGACAAATATGATGCGATTTGTAGGGGTCTAATTTCACTTTACAGCATATGAAAGATGAAATAAATAGAATACTTTACAGCTTGAACTCAACTTCTGTTTTCTATCTCTTTTACGTTGGATAAAAAATTGTTATCCAAATATGATGTGATTCGTAGGGCTCAAAGGTCATTAGCCTTTGTTGGTTGGGTTTAGTTTCGTTTCTGTTTTTTAATAATACTTTAAATATCATCATTACACATACACATAACAAAGTTTTATCCCATATAATTTCCTAATTTCATAAGATCAAAATTGGTTTGTGATCGATCACTAGTTCTAAGAAATCAGCAACACACGTAAATACATGTAAAAAGTCACTAAAATAATGGTACTTTGGGGGGTCACGTTGTGCAAAGTCGATGGAATAATTTTGTTCCAATAAAGTTGAACATCTTGGGTTGGCATTTGGGTTTGGATGAAGTGCCTACGATGTCGAATCTTGTTGACAAATGGATTTATGTGGACTCCATGTTTTTGTCCCCTTTGTATTACGTGTTTTTGTAACAACCTTTTATTTGGATCGATTAAGTTGATGTTTGAAATGGACCATTGACATAAAATCAGTCTATTGAAACGTGTATGCCACAATCGAGAAATAAGGAAAATCCACCTCTGTTCAAGCCCAAACCCTCATATGTTGCCGAATTCCATGAGCCAAATCTCACTATTGCTTTTAATTTATCCGTTTTTCTACAAAATATTTAAAATATATAAAAATGTTGAGTTCCATTTAGTAACTATGTCAAAATTTGAACATAAAACATGACAATATTATGTTGTTGCATCTTCAATGTAGTTTTGATTTTATCTAATAAGTCGTTACGCGAGAATATATGGGCATGGGAAGTTGTGGGGAACGAACTAGGTATAATAGATAGGGTTGCGTTTAGTTACGGAAAAACAGTTTTCATTTTTCGTTTTTTATTTTTCCTTTTCGATTTTCGTTTTCCGTTTTCATTTTTCATTGAAAAATTTAGAAAACGTGTTTAGTTAAACTTATTCAGTTTTCATTTTCAGTTTTAGAAAATTAGAAAACGTGTTTAGATGTGTATTTTTCTATCTGTTTTCATTTTTAAAAAACGGTAGCGGTGGTAAGGTGTGGGTGGGGCGGTGACGGTAGTGGGTCGGCGGCGGTGGTGGTGATGACAGGCGATGGTGGTGGCGGCGGCAATTGTGTCAGTGGTGGTGATGACAGGCAGCAACGGTGGTGGTGGTGCTAGTGATGGGTTAGTGGTGGTGGTGGTGATGGTAGGATGGTGATTGTCGTTGATGGTGTTGGGTGGTTGGGGGTGCGAGTGTGTGTGTTTGTGGGGGTATGTATGTATGTATGTGTGTGTGTGTGTTTGTGGGTGAGTATGTATGTGTGTGGGTTGGTGTGTGTGTGTATGGGTGGGTATGTATGTGTGTGTGTTTGTGGGTTGGTATGTGTGTGTGCGGGTGGGTGTGTGTGGGGGTGTGTGTGTGTTTGTGGGTGTGTGTGTGTGTGTGGATGGGTATGTATGTGTATGTGTGTGTGTGTGTTTGTGGGTGGGTGTGTGTGTGGGGGGAGGTTGGTGTGTGTGTGTGTGTGTGTGTGTGCGGGTGTGTGTGTGTGTGTGGGGGGGGGGGTGGGTGTGTGTGTTTGTGGGTGGGTGTGTGTGGGTGGGTATGTATGTGTATGTGTGTTGTAACGACCCGTTCCCGGTATGTTGATTTATTAGTAGTGAGTTTTTCAAGAGGGACTCAGCGAGTTCTAGCTTGACTCGCCGAGTAGGGTCGCGCCTGAGGGCACGCGGGAGCCGGGGACTCGGCGAGTCCATATCCCTGACTCGGCGAGTCCATCTGTCTAGGTGAAACCCTAAATTCCCCGGGTTGCCCACTATTTATACCACCTTATAGCCCCCATTCTCGCCTCCCTCACCCTGAGAACGCAGTGATAGAGCCTTAAACCTCCCTTGAAGAACTTATATGTGTTTTGGTGCCATTTTGTGAAGGTGTGAAGAAGGAGAAGAAGGAAGAAGCAAGGAGAAGTGTTGTAGTGCAAAGATCCAAGGCCAAATCAGAGTTAATTGAGGTATTTTCGGAGTTCCATCTTGTTATATGCTTTAAACTTCCATTAGAGCTATCCTAAGAGCTAGTTGATGCTTGTTCCAAGCCTTACACTTGCATGAACGTCTTATTAAGTCGGAATATCTATGGATCTGAATGTTGGGGTGTTGTAGAGCCCAGATCTACTGTCTTTTTGGAGTTATATTGCATGATAACCATAGATCTACCCATTTTATGCATCTTTTAGCCTTATTTCCCTTATTCATGAGGTTGTGCACGTAAAGTTGGAAACTTTACGTGGTAAACCAGCTTATTGGACTCAGATCTATCAATTGTATGCATTGGATTCAAACAAAATCGAGTAAAAATCTGTTGCATGGCGGCAACTCGACGAGTCGGAAGAATGACTCGACGAGTTGGGTCGCGAGTCCCGAGTTCTTCAGTTTTATCAGTGTCGAGTGGACAAGGTGAGTTAGAGAGTGGACTCAGCGAGTTGAGGGTGAACTCAGTGATGGAGGGACTCGGCGAGTTGTTCATCAACTCGGCGAGTCCAAGGCAATCTTCTTGGGATCAAGAACAACTCGTCGAGTCTGTTCATACGACTCGGCGAGTCGGATGAAGATTGTCTGAGTTCTTGGATCAAGAGGGTACTCGTCGAGTCGATGCCAGACTCGACGAGTAGCAGTGAGTAAAAGTGAAAAGTGAGAGTAGGACTCGGCGAGTTGGGTGGCCCAACTCGGCGAGTCAGCCCAAAGGAGAGTTGACTTTGACCAAGGGTAAAAGAGTCATTTTACCCCAAGCGCAGTGTTTAGTATTTGATCGAGTGTGTTTATGGACTTGTAGCCGAGGAGATTCAGGAGCAGCCGCCGTTAGCTTTCCGAGCCACACACTCAGCAGCCAGCTTACGAGGTGAGTTTCCTTCCAGTAGGAACGGGTCTAAGGCCACAATGCCGGCCCGTTCAGTTAGCAGTAGTTTCCGGATTTAGGTCCGATGCAGTAGTTAGTATGTTCGATGCCTTCGTGGTTCGAACAGGATTTGTGTGCTATGTTTTATGTGTTAAGTATTATGTGTTCCGGGCCACGGCTCGATGTAGCATGTCGTATATGTGTTACGCTAGTTGATGTGTTGTGCTATGCCATGTTCAGACAGTCAGTTCCGGACTTCGGTCCGATGCAGTTAGTTCCGGACTTCGGTCCGATGCAGGGGACAAGGTCCCAGTAAGTTCCGGACTTCGGTCCAATGCAGTTAGTTCCGGACTTCGGTCCGATGCAGTTCCGGACTTCGGTCCGATGCAGTTCCGGGCTTCGGCCTGATGCAGTGGGCAAGGCCCAATATGTGTTTATGTGTTATTGTATAGTATGTGGTAGTTTGGGGGAGCTCACTAAGCTTCGTGCTTATAGTTTCAGTTTTGGTTTCAGGTACTTCCGCAAGCAAAGGGAAGAACTCGGGGTGACAGCATCGCACACACCGCAACATAGCTTTTATCCTGGGGATGTCTCTTGATGTTTTGGATTGATGTAGTATGATACAGTTTTCCGCACAATATTTTATTATGTTTTGGGGATACATCGCGTGTGTTTATGTTATGATACTTATATTATGGTTTTGATTATATGGAAAAACGAAAATTTTTGGGTCGTGTTTTTGGGTCTTTTCATGTGTGGGTTAGTGTGTGTGTGTGTGTGTGCGGGTTGGGGTGTGTGTGTGTGGGTATGTATGTATGTGTGTGTGTGTGTTTGTGGGTGGGTGTGTGTGTATGTGTGTGTGGGTTGGTGTATGTGGGGGGTAGATAGAGGTGGATGGGGTGGAGTGGGTGTGTGTTTATAGAAAAATTTTGGAATTAGAAAAATATGGAAAACAATGATTATCAGTTTTCCAAAATTTTCCAACTTCTTGGTAATTTTAGAAAACGGAAAGTTTTCATTTTCCGTGAAGAATTTAGAAAAATAGACGAACTAAACGCGTTTTCAAAATTCTCATTTTTCTTGGAAATTTTTTTCAGGAAAACGGTTCATTTTTCCACAACTAAACGCACCCTAGGGTTTTTATGAGTTTTTCCCTATTGTTAATAGTACATATAAATACGTTTAAATGATTTTTTTTATTAAAAACATTTTTTTAAGGGTGAAGATGAAGGGAATGATGATGCTTTAAGCATTGAAATCATGAATATCTATTTATATATTCTCACTTTATACATAATCATTTCATATTTGATGTTATTGTTTTCAATTCAGATATTAACACTTAGCAATTTAAAATGAATTTTTTATTTGTAAAATTATTTATAAATAGTTTAAGGTAGAAAGATTTCTCTTTTTGTATATAAAATTGTTTAAGGTATAAAGATTTCTTTTCAAATCCAATAGATCCACGACAAACATCTATATAGGTAGTCCATCTCAAAATTCAAAAATATTAATTACAATATCATGTTTAATAAGTAATAGAGTAAATTACACGAATGGTCCCTATGGTTTTGGGTAATTTGCGTGTTTGGTCCCTAACTTATTTTTTTAACTCGGAAGGTCCCGAATGTGTGTTTTTGTTACGTGTTTGGTCCTTGTCTTACCAAAAAAGACTATTTTCCCTTTGATTTTTTTTTTAATTTATTTAAATAAACATACCCCAACCTCACCCCTTCACCTTACCTTACATACCCTACCATTTTTTCCTATTTAAATAATAGTATTTTTAGGTAAGACAGGGACCAAACGTGTAACAAAAACAAACATTAGGGACCAAACGCGTAACAAAAACAAACAATAGGGGACCTTCCGAGTTAAAAAAATAAATTAGGGACCAAGCGTACAAATTACCCCAAAGCATAGGGACTATTTGTGTAATTTACTCTAAGTAATATAATATGTTTTCATCAGCTATGTTTCCAAAAAACCACAAGAATAAAGTAATGAAAAAGGATAACACACATGTTGATAATTCAAATATTTATACATAAAACATACACACACAACACATGCTCACACACTAATACATATAGTAGGAGACCCTAATCATAATTTTGATCAAATCCTAGTTGCTGACCCAAACTTGATTCAAGAATATATATATATATATATATATATATATATATATATATATATATATATATATATATATATATATATATATATATATATATATAAAAGATTGGGTGAGAACTTTTTTTAAAGTAACGACTCGTAAAGACACTTTGAAAAATTTGAAAAAAAAAAATACAACTCTTAAAATCGAGCTTAGAGAGAAAAAAAATTGAAAAAAAAAATTATTCATTAAAGTTAAAGAATTGATCATTGTTATGATCCATAATATAATTTTAATGATGCAATTTTATTTTCAATTTTTTTTCTCGGATATAATATTATGCTTGATTTTATGATTTGTATTTTTTTTAAAAGATTTTTTTTCAAATTTTTTAAGGTGTCCTCACGGCTCCTCACCGATAAGAGAGTCGTCAATGTTTAAAGCATCACCATTCCTTCCATTTTCACCCTTAAAAAATATATTTAATATTCTTTTTTTTCTTTAAACATATTTATACGTATTATTAACAATATTAATAGCATTGAATGTAAAAAATAGTATATTTACTTATAATAATAATAATAATAATAATAATAATAATAAAATAATTTTGTCTGTAGAAAAACATTAATATTTTTGTTTGCTGAAAAATCGTAATATTTTGGGTCAGTTTAAATAATTGTTCCAAATTAATTTGTTATCGGTTCAAAAATTATCAAATATATATATATATATATATATATATATATATATATATATATATATATATATATATATATATATATATATATATATATATATATATATATATATATATATATATATATATTGAAAGGATAATAATTTAAGATTAAAATAAAAACTGGATCAAAATTTTAAGAATTTATAAAAGTTATCATACGTTATGAGACCATAGTACGAGACTACGAGTATGTGATGTGATCCAATGATAGTAATTTTGAGACTCGAGATATGAAAAATGAGAACAATGCGAATAATATGGTATTAGAGTTTTATTTATTATTGTTTTTTTTAGTTCAACCACAATCTCATCCCTGTTTATACATATCGAAGATGGATAAAATGGTAAAATATTTACCAAAAAATGAAGTCTAACGACTAGATAGTAGTTTTATTTAAAAATTGAGTAAATAAAAGAAAAAAAAAAAAACGAAACCAGATCCTTTTTTATTACGACTTAAACATACAATTACAAAACCAAACTTTTAACTGATTTCTAAATAACCAGTCCCATGTCAAGATCCCATAACAAGATACCACTTTTCTTAACCAATATATATTTTTTTAATTGGTTTTGGGCTGTGCCCAGGCATAATATACGTTTCTGACCCCACTCTAGAGTTGGGGTGCACACAAAAAACCGGTTTTTTTTAAAAAAAAAATCAAAACTCCGATTCGATCTAATTTTCTATTTTCAGGTCAAATAATATGTCCGATTTGAACGAGATACCTTGAAAAATCTAAACGCCAAATTTTTATCCGTAAAAATTCTACAATTTCTATCGACATTTGGATAAATCCTATTAGACCAAATTATCCGAAATCCGACAATTTCCAACAAAAAATCGGAATCGGATTATCTAATAATATCTTATATGAGAAAATCCGTTTTATCTATAAAAGATCCAAAACAGACTATGGATATCCGGCCCACGTACACCTGTAGTGACAAAAACCTTCGTTGGTCTTTTGTCCACTTCATATACTTGGCCCAATAATACTTTTCTCTTTAACACAAGCTTCAAAGTTAAAATATTAGTATTATTTTCTTCTTTCTTTTTTTCATTTTCTTTCTTTCTAACAGAAGACTTTGTCCATATTTTCTCTAAAAAGTAAAAACTCTTTTCTACGCTTAATTTATGTAATCGTACTTAGATTACGGACCTAATACATTAATTAATACCTACTCTAATTAAATTGGCAAAGCTTGAATATTACAGAAGGTTTTGACTTCGAATTTACATGGATATGACGTAACCCCCTACATTTATACTATAATATAATTATACATACACGTATTATGAAATCACTAGAGCATAAAATGCGAAATAATAGAGATAACGGCCCTGGTATTTTTGAATATTTTATTGGTTGTAACTTGATTTCAATGATTGGCTATTTAATTATTTAAGTCGTTAGTTGTCATTCGACCTAGTCTTCAAAAGATCTTCAATTGCTTCATTTTGACATCAATGATTTTGTAATAAACAAGGAAATGGATATAGTTTGTGACTATGTTCTTTTCATCTTTTTTCTTCTTTGAAAATAGTAATATTTTATCTATACAATACTTAAGATAATAATTACTATGATAATATATAAATGAATATTTTTAAATGTACCGACGTCACTAATAGAATAATAAGTTGTAAGATAGTATCCGAATTTTTAAAAGGTTGGAAAAGACCATTGAAAAAGAAAAAGAAAACGGTTGTGTGGAATAGAAATATAATAGGGAAAAAATTACTTAGTATATCTGGAACACACTTATTTTTTTTATTCAAATACAATTTATTCTCTTTTATATATATATATATATATATATATATATATATATATATATATATATATATATATATATATATATATATATATATATATATATATATATATATTAAACAAGCAAGAAAAAAAAATAAGAAACTATCAAAAGCTTTTATTTGAACAAATTACCGAAAATGTCCCTAAATAAATGTGATACTAGAAAATATGTAGTTGTAAGGCGAAAAGAATTTCTAAAGACTTATGTTAATATTATATGAATTTATGAAAATATTATGGCTTTTATATGAAGTAAAAGAAAAAAAAAAAAAAACTGCTAGCAGCATTAGATGATATCATTTCTCCTCGAGATTGAGAGTTTTAAATCATTTTAAGGATATAGATGGAATTAAGAATAGATTATGAATAAATTTGCTGTCCTAAACAAATGTTTATTTATTTATTATTATTTTTTTAAATTTATTAAATGTCATTTATATTTTTCGGAAATTTTAAGAAATCATACATTTTAGCATGCTTAGAGTAATTCATGGGGCAATCCTTAAAAGTTACATTCAAATTAATATTTGGAGAATTATCATATAAACCTTCTATTTGCCAAAAATATTTTGTTTTACGTTAAACCACTAATATTATGATATTCGTAAAAAAAATTATTCGATAGATTTTCTAGGTTACTATGATACAAAATTTGTAAGAAAATATTATGTTTAAACGATTCTACCTTAAGTATTTTCTTTTTTACATTATACCTATTCATACAAAAAAAAACATATTTATATATGAAAAAATATGTAATTAAATATTGTGTTTATGTTCTTTTTAAATGTTATTTCTTTATATATGTGTTTTTTTTGCCTGGTTATACCCTTATTTATTTATTTATATATATATATATATATATATATATATATATATATATATATATATATATATATATGTATAATAATAATAATAATAACATCCGGGTGATGAGGTATTTCCAAAATTAACCTTTAAGTATGAAGTTTATGATTTTTAGCCATTGTGTACAAAAAAGCTTGAAAAATAGCTCATAGTGGCCTTTTTGTAATTTTGGGTCGAGATCTATTACGCTAGGTGTAGGCTCCATACACAGGGCGTACATGCAAGGGCTTAGTATGTAGGCCGTACGCGCGAGGGTTTCAAACCCTAAAATTTAGGGTGTGGACCATATTTAAGCATCTTTATGGCCTCCAACTTGATCTCTCATCAGCCTCCAACACCTTCATACGATTTTAGCAAACCCTAGCCACTTTTTTTTAGCATCCTTGACCTTTTGTGTGTATTTTGGTGGTCTTGAAGGAGAAAGAAGGAAGTAGAACCACCTTGGAAACTTGAAGAAGCTTTGGATCTGGGATCTTCACCTCTCTAGCAACCTCCAAGAGATATAAAGATTCAAATTTGGCTTATATTTCATTAGATCTTGCTAAGACCTTGTTTCATGAGCATTCTATCCCAAGTCTCGACCTTTTTGGAGTATGGCATGCTCTAGTCCATTCTAGTTTTCCTTTCAGAGGTTTTGAGGGGTTTAGAAGCATAAAAATAGGGGTTTGGCTCTTAATCCTTCTCCATGCATGTGTTTGTTTGTCTTTATGGGTTAAGAGGATAGGGTTTTTTTTAGCATTTAGCACTTATCAGCCATACAAGACCATAAAGTTGGAAAATTTTTGGTCAAGGATGATATTTGGGACTTGGATCTGTAATTTGGTCGAAATAGCTTAAGTATTAAGCTTTTAACATGTTAAGAAGGTGTCTGGCTGGATAAGTTGGGCGTACCAATTGGTACATTGTACGTATGTAGTTCAACCCCCGATCCTTTGGAAAACGAGTACGCCTCACTTACATCTGAAGTATGCCCCATTTACGAGGTCTGAGTTGACTCGACTGAGTTGTGGATTTGACTGATTTTGTCCAAGGGTATTTTAGGGGATTGTTATTAATTTGGAATGGGAAATGTTTTGATTATTAGTAGTCAGGGTAGAACCGGTTGTCGGAGCAGAGTTTCTTTCGAACTGTATTCGGAGTGTGATGTGAGTTTTCATTACTGTACTTATGGGTCGAATGCACCAAGGCCGACCCATTGGATTAGATATCTTGTTTTGTTGTATGCTGTTATGTAAAGTTATGTGGTACTGGCTATACGATTATACCAGTAGATCTGTAGGACTACTTATGTTTGTCGTTATTGATTGATAATGTTATGTATCAATATGTTATGGTTGCTAGGTTGAGGCGGACCGGTTGATACTGAAGGCCAAGATACCCAGGGCGGTCTGGATAGACTGAAGGTCTGCAAGGCGGTCCAGTCAGGCCGAAGGCCCAGAGAGCGTTCCAAATAGGCTGAAGGCCTGATGAGGAAATCTAGTCATGTTGAAGGCTTTGTATGCATGTTGTTGTTTGTTATGTTATATGGTGGCACATTAGAAACTCGCTAAGCATTGGCTTACAATTTTAGTTTTGTTTCAGGTACTTCTGAGGATCGTGGCAAGGCGAAGGGATGATCGTGCACATCATTCGGTTTTATGCTATTTGGATTTTTGGACACTCTAACTATTGGAAAACACTTTTGAAACATTGGTTTTGTAAATATTATGGATTGACATGTTGTTTTTGAAAACTTAAAATTTACTGTGATTTTTGAGACACTACAAGTTGGTATCAGAGCCTTGGTTTGAATGAATTAGAGGAGCATTCGTGTGAATCCAAACTAAAACTAAGGAACTGTAAGCGTTTTAAATCGATTTTCAAAAAAATTGTTTTCAAAAGTGACCAAGAAAGAATGTGATGTGTACAATCAGCCGGAGCCAGAAAGTATACCCAAAGTTACCACACTATTATTTGATATGATGTTTACAGTAGAACAATATGCTAGTAATGGGCTAAGGATCTTCAAGAATTGCATGATATAATTGCCTGGTGTATGATGCCTGATAGTCTAACGTTATTTCTGATGGGTTTTATGTAAAACAAATAAAATCCTAAGTGTGGATGCAACCCTAATATTGATCTATGTTTTCTCTAATTGAACATACAACTTTGAACATCAAATAAGAAACCCTAGGATCCCTAGTATATTTTTGAAAAATACTAATTAAGGTTAAGAGAAACATACCTTGATTGTTATTGACAAATAACAAAGATCCTTGTGTTGTTGAAGACTTGAGAGCAAACACCACAAATGTCGTACCTCTAGTGGTTCACACCCAACACCAGCAAGAGGATGAAAATAGAAAGATGAGAGGGGAGCTTAGAATTTCAGCTATCTCTTCAAAAGTATGAGTGGCCAAAATCCTTAGGAGTGGATTTCCTTTTATAGTGCAACAAGAATACCCTGGATAACCCTAATCTGAATATAATAATAATATTTCAAATTTGGTAATTATCCAGCTCCAAATTAATCCACATGGGATATTCTAGAAACCCTAGAAGATCCTACAAAAACCATCCATGCCTTCCCTAGGAAGGTTCTGATGTCTTTTGTTCAACTATTGAACAAATGCACTTTAGACCCTGCACTTTTAATTAATTCTTTTAATCCCAAAATTAATTCCATTTACTTTTTAATTAAATATTACTATTTCTAATTAATATATTATACTCATAATATATTAACAAGTTATTTATTTCAATTTATTAATCAAATAATAAATCAACCTCTCTCTCCAGAAATTATCCTGTCTAGTTGCTAGTTTTGAGGGCAACCCAAAAGAACTATGATACTATCAATTCAATTATACCAATTATAATTATGAGCTTAGACACTTAATCCAACAATTTCTTATATGGAATTGACATTAATACTGTAATTGCTTAGTGTATGCAGCACAAATATACATAACTAAGATTTTATAGCCTGAGAATGTTTGGTTTGGCCTTATTTCATGTTTCTTGTTTGGTTGTGGGATTAGGGTAGAATCAAGTATTCGACTATCTATAGGATCCAATGTTATGTATGATTAGCATAAGCGAGTGCTACAAGGTTGGTGGAAGTTTCACGGTGAGTATTTGTATGAGCAGCCGATTAGAAGAGAAATGTGTAACCACCCTTTAGAGGGTGAGGATAGGATGTATGTGTATCCTAGTTGTTGTATATGTTTGGGCAGTTGTGATGATCATTGAGACAAATATGGGTAAGTGTGAAAGGTAGTATAGGCTCGTACTAATGAAAGCACATGACCCATATGTTGGATTAAGTGTCTAAGCCCATAACTATAACTGGTATGTACTTGATTTGATGGTAGCATGATCCTTTTGGGTTGCCTTCACCATAGTAACTTAACATG
The DNA here is from genome assembly GCF_052625555.1 of Lactuca saligna. Lineage (NCBI taxonomy): Eukaryota > Viridiplantae > Streptophyta > Magnoliopsida > Asterales > Asteraceae > Lactuca > Lactuca saligna. The sequence goes on from NC_136417.1 coordinate 51,962,555, forward strand.
ATGGCTTTTAGAGAGAGAGAGAGAAAGAGAGAGAGAGAGAGAGAGGTTATTTAATGATTTATTAATATATTATAAGAATAATATATTAATTAGAAATCATATTATTTAATTAGTATTTAATCAGAAATTGATTTTGTATTAATTTTGGGATTAAAGGAACTGATTAAAAGTAGGGAGACTGGTTTTGTAAATCGTTGATAGTTGTAACCTGGGCTGCTGGACTTCCTTGGAATGGGGTGGATGAATTTCTATAGGGAGGCCTTATAGAAATCGTCCAACGCCTTCCAGGAGGGATGTTTATGGGCTGCTTTGAGCCTAAGCAGTGATTAGGGTTTCCACCTCAAAACCCTAGCAACCACAACCATATAAAGGACTCTAGACCTCCTAAAATCAGCCATTACTTCCCAAGGAGAAACCTTAGCTGATTTTCTGCCCCTTTTTCACTCATCCTTTGCTTTTGGTGTTTGTGACTCCATTAGAGGTGCAACACTTGGGAAACTAAGCTTTCAAGAGTCAAGATCATCCATGGAATTCTTGTTATTACTAGATAGCAAGCAAGGTAATTTTCTAACCCTAGTTTCATATTGATTTAAAAATTTGTATGCTAGTATTAGGGTTATTGCTTTGGAATTTCTATTTGCATGTATAACTAGAGAAAAACTTAGATCCAAAGCAATTAGGGTTTCATGATCACATAGGATGTTGTTATGCTCAAAACCCATCAGTCGTATTAGAGCCTAGGATGTTTTTCTATTTAGAAAATGTGACGAGTTCTATGATGACTCGACGAGTTGGATGAACTCGACGAGCTGTCTCGTCTGTTAGCTGATTTTTCGAATTTTTGATCTATTTTGGACTAGGATAATTACCATAATTTGTTTTTATCATCATAAATTGAATTTGCTGATTGGTAATTTGATTTTCTTATCAAAATAGATAGATTTGGTCAAATTTAAGATAATGACAAAAATATATGATTAATTTAATTTTTTAAATTTGATCTAATGATTTTGAAAAGTTTCAAATTGTACCCTTTAAGTTTTGAAATTTAAAATTTAATTAAATGGTTAATTTTGAAATATTAAAATATGGAACCCTAGTATTTTAAAAAGTCTAAAATACACCCTTATACTATTATAATATTAAAAGTTTAATTTATGTATATGTATAAGATGAGTCACTCTTACCATTAATATGCCTCATTCACGAAGCCAATCTATATGAGGGGGGGGGGGGGGGAGGGTATAAGGAAACTATCTATAAAATGGCGGTTGAATGGGTGTCCACTCTCACCCACCGCTTCCTTGATTGGTGGAGGGTCGTTAGCCAATGGGTAAGATAGGAATTTCTATTTGCATGTATAACTAGAGAAAAACTTAGATCCAAAGCAATTAGGGTTTCATGATCACATAGGATGTTGTTATGCTCAAAACCCATCAGTCGTATTAGAGCCTAGGATGTTTTTCTATTTAGCAAACGTGACGAGTTCTATGATGACTCGACGAGTTGGATGAACTCGACGAGCTGTCTCGTCTGTTAGCTGATTTTTCGAATTTTTGATCTATTTTGGATTAGGATAATTACCATAATTTGTTTTTATCATCATAAATTGAATTTGCTGATTGGTAATTTGATTTTCTTATCAAAATAGATAGATTTGGTCAAATTTAAGATAATGACAAAAATATATGATTAATTTAATTTTTTAAATTTGATCTAATGATTTTGAAAAGTTTCAAATTGTACCCTTTAAGTTTTGAAATTTAAAATTTAATTAAATGGTTAATTTTGAAATATTAAAATATGGAACCCTAGTATTTTAAAAAGTCTAAAATACACCCTTATACTATTATAATATTAAAAGTTTAATTTATGTATATGTATAAGATGAGTCACTCTTACCATTAATATGCCTCATTCACGAAGCCAATCTATATGAGGGGGGGGGGGGAGGGTATAAGGAAACTATTTATAAAATGGCGGTTGAATGGGTGTCCACTCTCACCCACCGCTTCCTTGATTGGTGGAGGGTCGTTAGCCAATGGGTAAGATAGGACATTAATTCTATCATTAATAAGTATAATGATAAATATAAAGTAACTAAATATTTTCATTAATTCCCAATCTTAGTTACTTTAGGAAAATGTGAATTTGATGTTAATCCATGAAATTGCACATTGCACGTTGCCAAGTGGTTAGTGGAGTGTGTGTGGTTAACCGACACACTAACTTGGACTAACATAGAGTGGCAATGGGTAGCTTGTAAATTATCATAGATCAATGGAGTGTGTGTGGTTAATCGATATATTGATTAGGTTATAAATGACATTGAGAGTAACGAGCTAATTTGCATGGTTATTCACACCTTGTTTGTGATCCTCGGTATCCCAATCACAAATTTAAAAGGCATAATCGAGATTAAACATGCCATTGAGAAGTTCAATGAATCTCAAAGATCTAGGAATTTCTAATAAAACCTGATTTATTTAAAATTCCTTTTTCATGGTGGAAATTGGTAAATCATCATTTACCTACCTTCAAATAATTTACAATTAGATTACGACATCCCTCTTCCGAATTGTGAATTATTGTGTTGGGTCCTAGCCTTAATATTTCATTTTGAGTGTTATATTAATGATTCCTTATCTAATCAAAACTTGTCCTTCTTCTTTTGCAGATGTCTTATTCAAACAACGTGTTTGGCTCCTCAAACAACAAAAACTCCTCCAACTCTTTCTCGCTCTTGAGCGTCTGTGCCAATGTGACATTCAATGGGTCCAATATCAATGATAGGCTTCGCAACATTCGAATGGCCTTGCAGTTCGAGGACAAAGAGATGAATGAGATCGATGAGTCCAAGTCAACCCCCGAAGAAATTGTTGAGCATAAGGCCTATGTCAAAGACGCAACCAAAGTGTCGTGCATCATGGTTACCACTATGAATCCTGAGCTGCAGCGGTTCTATGAAGACTATTTGCCTTACGAGATGTTCCAGGACTTGATGGAAAAGTAACATCAAAGAGCGCGCCAAGAGAGGTACGAAATAGTCACGCAATTTATCACGACCAAAATGAAGGATGGAGAGTCCATCACGACCCACCTGCAACGTATGCAGAGATATGTGGATGTTTGCTCAAGCTGAATGTGAACTTTGACGAAGAGTTGGCTATTGACATAGTCCTACACCCTTTACCTCTTTGATATGATTAGTTCAAGATGACTTATTATTTGAGCAAGGATAAAGTTACCTTGAGCAAACTTCAAGGTTTACTAAGAGCTGCTGAAAGTGGTTTAAAAAAGGAAAAGTGTCATTTCCACTCCTATTGTTGCTACTCTTGTCCTGGTCATTGGAAAAGGAAAAGGGAAAAAGAGGAAAGATCCCTCTAAATCGAACTGGAAGGGAAAGTCCAATGAATGGTCCTCTAGTGGATCCAAAGCAAAATCGGGTTCTGCACCTCCCTCTTAATATATGAAGGAAGTAGCGTGCTTCTATTGCCAAGACAAGGGGCATTGGAGGAGAAGTTTCCCGAAGTACTTGCATGACATCAAGGATGGGTAGATAAAGCTCACCTTCGTAGGTATTTATACTATTCTATCTAAATACTAATCACATGCTAGTTTTTGGGTCCTTGATACAGGATGTGGTTTTCACATTTGTTCTGATTTGCAAGGACTAAGAAAAAGTAGGGATGTGGAGCATGGGAAGATGAACCTGATAATGGGAAAAAGGAAAACGTCGCCTGTTACCAAGATCAGAGTTTACTCTTTAGTGCTTAGTAGTGAGTTAGGTTTAGATTTGAATGATTGTTGCTACTCGTCAGAAATGATGAGAAATATTATTTCTTTTCATGGTTTGTACAGACAAGGGTTTAGATATTCATTTAATAATGAAAGTGGTTCAATAAATGCTTATTATAATGGTATTTTTTATTTTGAAGCATTTCCTTGTAATGATATATATGAAACTGTGATGGTTGTAGATAACTTAGGAAGTAATGTATTGCATATTGATTCGTCTAATGGTTTAGACTGGGCATGCTTGTGGCATTGTCGTCTTGGACATGCCAATAAGAAGCGCATTGCCCAACTCCAAAAGGATGGAGTGTTGGAGTCGTTTTACCTTAGGTCAGATGACACATGTGAGTCTTGTTTGCTTGGAAAGATGACTACATCACCTTTCACTGATACTTGTGAAAGAATTGAGGGATTATTAGATCTTATACACACAGATGTGTGTGGGTCCTTCAAATCCACCACAAGGGATGCTAATCGCTTCTATGTGACTTTTACCGATGATTATAGCAGATATGGATATATTTACTTAATCAAGCATAAGTCATAAACTTTTGAAAAGTTCAAAGAGTTTAAGCAAGAAATGGAGAATCAATTGGGAAGGAAGATCAAGATGCTCAGATCCGATAGGGGTAGTGAGTATCTTAGTATCGGGTTCCACAACAATCTTAAGTAATGTGGAATTGTTTCACAATTGATACCTCCTAAGTCATGAGGCAAATTACCTTACACATTATTTGGAGTTGGGGGCTTTGGTTTTTGCCGTCAAGATTGGGAGGCATTATCTATATGGGATTATGTGAAATATTTACACCGAGCACAAGAGTTTGAGGTACTTGATGGATTATCCAAATTTGAATATGCGGCAGAAGATATGGTTGGATGTGGTAAAGCATTGTGATTGCGAGATCCTATATTACATTGACCGCAACTGAATGGTGTAGCTGAGAGCTGCAATCGAACCTTGTTGGACATGGTTCATTCCATGATGAGTCGAGCTTTGCTTCCGATCTCATTCTGTGGGTATCCGTTAGAGACTGCCACCCATATCCTTAATCTAGTCCCGACAAAGAAGGTTGCTAAAACACCTCACGAGATATGGACATGGAAGGTTCCCTAGTTGGCTCTTGAAGTCACAACACATCATGAACAAAGGTGACTCTTGAGAGAGAATTCCATGCACCAAAACACCTCCATCTTTCTCTAAGAAAAGTAGCACACATTTTTGGTCATGAAGCAACATATTTATATGGTGAATTCCAAGGGTCATGGGTATAACCCAAATCCATACCCATGGGCGTTATGATCCATGGTTCATGTGGCCCAACTCTTTATGCATCCGTACATAAACTTGGTCCAACATGGACCATAAGCCCAACACATATAAATATAACTAATTACTATAATTAGTCCCCATAGATTTAATTAGTCTCCTTTGATCACCGAATTAATTCCAAATTAATTCTTGATCAATATTAATTAAAACATATGATTTCATATTAATATAGTGTAACTTATAATATATTAATAAATCATATATAACCTTCTCTCAAGAGTCCATCCTAACAAATTGTCTTGATGTTATGCAAACCAATTGGACCATGATACTCTCGGGTCAAGTACATACCAATAATGGTTATGGGCCTAGACATCTAATCCAACAGTCTCCCACTTGGATAAGTCTAAAACTATTATTGCAAGTATTACTCCAAAACCCGACTAGCAATCGTAGCTCTTAAAAGCCGTTGTTGAACTCTGACATAGTCAATGAGATGTCCATTAGATAAGGGATCATATATTCCTCCATTCTAGATATCATATGGACTGAGACATGGATTATACTCATTCTCTCTGTACATTTCTTGTTTCCCGATTTCCGATTTATGACGACCGACTAATTGAACAAATCAATTAGTCCAGGCTCGGCCGAGTACTTATGTTTTTCATTATTAAATCATTAAGGGGCCCACATATATTGCTTTTATCCCTCAAAGAGTAAAAGGAACGGATAAAATTCAACTCATATGCTTGTACTAACTACTTGTTGAATCATACACAAAGGCACGTTTTATAACATCAAGTTACTAATGTGTTTTCGTACAATCAATGTATAACCAACTCATAGTCAACAAATAATATCTCTAGGTTTGAAGAATATAAGATATTATTGTCTCATGAAAACTCATGATAAAATACATGAAGTGATTCAAATGAGTGTGGGTTTAATCCAATGCTCGAATCTCATTCCAGGAGCACTCATGAATGTTGCAGCAACGTTTGCTATGTCTAAACACTTTAGACATCTACAAGCCCAATTCATGACAATATTGATTCATACCTACTTACAAAGTATGTTTGACTGTGGAGAGTTTGAATAACCTAATTATTCAGGAAGTCAAAACATGCAAAGTGAAACACAAGAATAATACTAATCCTATATGGCCCCAACCACTTTTGAGAGTAAATAAAAACCTTTTATTTAAACACCATATTGATTACTCATTATTCATTGTATAATGTTTCGAATAATCAACTTTATACTTGGATCAAAACAATAGTCATACCATGCTCCAAGCATGCACACTATGTTTGTACAAACAATAGCTATGCCATACTCCAAGTATGCACACTATGTTTGTCTATGATCCTTACTTTGTGGAATAGATCAATTGAAAATAATTCCAATGATTGTCATTTCACAAACCTAAATCCTTATCGTAAATGTAAGAATTCTAAATTCCTGCTATTTATCGAAATCTGTTAGATTCTAAACTTATATGCATTGATCCTCTTGTAATGACTATGCACAAAGTTACAAAGACTTGTCATAAGACATTACAGAGTATTCCAATGGAGATCAATTCCATGGAAATGAAGTATCAAATTCAAAGTACATTCCAATGAACATCCTTCTTGCATTACATTTTCTAATCTTACACAGATTTAATGAATAACTTCCACCTATGAAACATTTCCATATTCCCATTCTGACTATCACTTCTGAATAAGAGCTGCCTCATTTTAGAATATGTCAATATGGTCCTTCCAAAATTAACACTATACTTCCAATTTTCCATGAGCAACCATTCTCTGGTAAACCTCAGAGTATCCTCAATAATTGCTTAGTCATTTTAGTCATATACAGTTCTGATCCTTTTTCCTTCTTAATGCCCTAGGCATTTGGAAAATTCAGAACACATAGAAATATTATAACATATGTAATCGATCCTATACCCGAAGCATATGGGATACGATTCATAATGTCTCACATAAAGACATGATACTTGACCCGTCTTTTGCTATAATGTTTCCGTTTGCCATGTTCTCACAATTCGGACTATGAAGAGGGATGTCGTAATCATAATCAAATTTTGAGAACGCAATAAAAATTTCCATATATAGAAATTCCTTATGTTGAACCATTCCAACATAACATTCATATATATACTTGACTAAATTTGATTAAAAATCTCAATCTAAGCTTTTAGAATTAGAATGAATTATAATTTCCTCTCCCTTAATTATAGCAAAACAACTTTTCAAACCCTACAAAGTACATTTTGCAAATTGAAACTTTTGTTTTCTATAATTAACATTGCTAACTTGCAACACTTAACATAATAATCATGCTACCACTAACATGATAATTACTAGCATAACAATTATGCTCCCACTAGCTTTGACACGTACTCAGAAATCAACTGGACTTCTAGAAATCAATACTTTATTGATTTTCTTACCAAAGTTCAGATTTATGATATAAGTTGCTTTGATAAGACTTTATCAAAATCATACACCTTTCCTTAGATAGCTCACATGTGTGTCTAAACAATTTTTAGAACTATGAAAAGTGTGACATCCCCAAAATCACGGCCAGAAAAGACCGGTTTTGTTTATACTTTATTTCAAAATCAGAGTTATCTTTTAATAAAAGGATTGCGGAATTTGTCCCAAAACAATAATATGACAAAGATTTATCAAAAGCATTTCCATAGAAATGTATTTCATTAAAAGACTCGGGATGTCATGTTCGTACAGATCAAAAGTATAAACAGTACAATATAAGCCTTACTACATTATTTCATATCTACAGGCCTGTATCCGTAATCCCTCGTCCAAAACATCACACCTATGCTCATGCGCCACTACCTGTAATACATAAAACTGAGGGGGTCAGGCTTGGGAGCCTGGTGAGCACATAGGGTTTTCAACCCACAATAAATAAGTTTATTAATTTCATCAATCAACAATAACCCGATTACCCGTTCCCGTTATCCTCACTTTACGTCCCTAAACACCTATCATAAGGGACCTAGCCTAAGGATCATCATCGGGACGGACACTACTGCTAAGGGGATTCCTCAGCAATAAATGTCCTAATAGGCAACCATGTGGGGGATGGAGTACACCGGTGAACACATCGTTCACAACACCTACAGGTTGCGAGCCTGCTAGTGTTCCACTGGACTGTCTAGAAGAGTCCGTGGTCGTCATCTATACTCCGCTAGATGACTGGATCAACAACAACAACATCGAGGCCTCTCATCATTTTATCACACATCACCTATTACATCTACCCATGTTTTACCCCAACATTTTCGTAGATATAAAATACATATACAGTTTAAATCATTGAAAACATGTATAACAACGTTCATCTAGCATAGATAGCAAGTATTCAGATAATATGCACACATAGCACGTAATTTATATAAAATACTTCATATCTATGTGTAAGTTGAAGGTAACTATGCACTCACTTGATTAGGTGGTGACTCAGCACTCGGACAGCGCTTCGATACTCTCAAAATGATATTCCTTCGATAAAACAGCGAATTTTATCGAAAACCGGGACTTAATTGGAGCAGCGTTTTGAAACCGAAAAACTTTTTTTTCTCGGGACTCCGGGAGCCTCGGGGCTTCCTTAGGGTGCTAGGGGTTTAACTAGGGCTTAGGGGTGGTTTGGAACCTTAGAGAGAGAAAGAAACTAGAGAGAGAATGAGAAATGGTGTGAAAAATGAGGGCACCTTCGGCCCCCTTTTATAGGCGCGAGGGCCTCGGATACGCGGCGCGTCCAGCAGCGCTACGCGGGGCGTAGCTCGGAGGTGGCTGCCAGCTCGCAACAGCTGGCTCGCACTCGGACTCGGACGGATATGGCTGAAGGTACGCGGGGCGTACCGGACCTCGTACGCGGGGCATAATGCGATTCGTCGTGGCGCGATCCGGAGCGAAGCCTTGGTCAGCAAGCAACGGCTCAGAAGCGGCCACGTCATCATCTTCGCAACAGGTTTCGCATTTTCGAGTCCTAACTTCAAAAATTCGTAACTTTCGCATACGAGCTCCGTTTTTGACGTTCTTTATATCCACGCGAAGGTGGGAACATAATCTACAACTTTCGTTTAGACTTCGTTGGCTAATTTTGACTCGATTTTAAATTTTATTTTATCAACGGGTCGGGATAGGATTGGTCTGTTAAATCCTCATAACTTCTTCATCCGACATCCGTTTTCGCCCATCTTTTTCTCATTATGTTAATCTTAACGAGATCTTCGATTCTCGTTTAGGTCGTGTCGGCTAAAAACCGCTCGATCAAACATTTGAATTTCGGGCAGTACACTGCTAGTCCGAAACTTCGAAAAATCGTAACTTCTTCATACGGAGTCAGATTTGGGCGTTCTTTTTATCGATGTTCTTAGTTTAACATATTCTACGAATTTTGTTTATATTTCTAAGGCTAAAAAGTCTTCTATCGTAAATTCACTATTTTATGTCTTCCGGTGCCGTGTCGGTTTTGCCGTAAAATTTCGGCGGGTCATAACTTCTTCGTTATAGCTTGGATTTCGGCGTTCTTTATATGTACGGAAACCTTGAGACATATTCTACAACTTTATGTAGAGATATCGGGATTATCTCACACTTTAATTTTGACGCTCATTTTTATTCTTTATTAATTATACATTTATAATTAAACAATAAACACACAATCACACATAATTCACATAATACTCAAATATTTCATATTTATTACTTCAAAAAGAGTTACAATAGTTGACCTAGACTATTACATTGACAAAAATGCTTAGCCCTGAAAACCCGGGCGTTACAATTCTCTCCCCCTTAGGATGATTCCGTCCCAGAATCATGCATCAGCAAACAGATGTGGATAACGACTCATCATGTCATCCTCTGTTTCCCAAGTGAGATTCGGCCCATTCGAATGTTTCCATTGGACTAGCACTAAGTCGACCATCTTGCGTCGTAACTTCTTAGTCTTACGGTCAACAATTGCCTCGGGCTCTTCGATCAGCCTTTTATTCTCATCCATCCTTAACTCTGAGATTGGAATTATGTCGGGAACATCTCCCATGAATTTCCTCAAATAACACACATGGAAGGTGTTATGAATACCATTGAGTTCTTCGGGCAATTCCAGCTTGTAAGCTTGGTTCCCAATCCTCTGAAGAACTTTGAACGGTCCAATAAACCTTGGACTCAACTTTCCTCGTTTCCCAAATCGTATAAGTCCCTTCCACGGTGAGACTTTAAGTAAAACGGAATCCCCAACTTCGAAGGTTATCGGTCGTCTTTTCTTGTCGGCATAGCTCTTCTGACGATCCTGAGCTGCTAACATTCTTTCCCTAATCACCTTCAATTTCTCAGCAGTCTCATGGACTATCTCGGGGCCCATAAACTGCTTCTCTCCGGCTTCAAGCCAACAAGACGGCGTACGACACTTCTGTCCATACAAGGCCTGATAAGGTGCCATCTTGATGCTCGAGTGAAAACTATTGTTGTAGGAAAATTCTACTAGAGGTAAGTGGTCGTCCCAATTCCCTTGGAATTCGAGGGTACATGCTCTCAACATATCTTCCAACGTCTGAATCATTCTTTCGCTCTGACCATCAGTTTGCGGATGGTAAGCAATACTCAAACACAACTTTGTACCCAACTCCTCTTGTAGACTCCTCCAAATCCTCGACGTGAAACGACTATCACGATCTGACACAATCGTAAGAGGGACACCGTGAAGTCTTACAATTTCCTTCACGTAAGCATTTGCGAGCTTATCCATAGACCACTTCTCGTTGGCTGCTATGAAGTGTGCACTCTTGGTGAAACGATCCACGACTACCCAAATCATGTCGTGTCCGTTCTTCGTTCTGGGCATATAGTCACAAAATCCATGGTGATGTCTTCCCATTTACCCATGGGTACAGGTAAAGGTTCTAAACTCCCATACGGTTTCTGATGTTGTGCCTTAACCCTCGCACATGTTACGCACTCAGCCACATACTTCGCAACATCGAGCTTCATCGTCGGCCACCAGTAGTAGGGTTTTAGGTCCCTATACATTTTAGTGCTACCGGGATGAATCGAGTACATGGTCTTGTGTGCTTCTTCCATTAGAAGATCTCTTATTCCTCCCGTCTTAGGTACCCAAATTCGATCTTGGAATACCTTCAGTCCTCGACTGTTCGTACCGAACACTAACGTTTTTCCCAAACGTTCTTCCTTTCGGTCATTCTTTTCTAAGGCTTCTTCTTGAGCTTTCCTGATACTTTCCACAATCGTCGAGACGACTTCAATTCTTAAAGCTCTTGGCCTTTCTCTTTCAATATTGACTTTCCGACTGAGAGCATCAGCAACAATGTTTGCTTTACCTGGGTGGTAAAGTATCTCACAGTCGTAGTCTTTGAGAAGTTCTAGCCAGCGTCGTTGCCTCATGTTCAACTCCTTCTGATTAAAGAGATACTGGAGACTCTTATGATCAGTGAAGAGCTTGCACTTCGTGCCGTAGAGGTAATGCCTCCATATCTTTAAGGCAAATACTACCGCTGCCAACTCCAGATCATGAGTGGGGTAGTTCTTTTCGTGCTCTTTCAATTGTCGAGATGCGTATGCTATCACCTTTTCTCTTTGGGTCAGAACACAACCCAACCCGACTCCAGATGCATCACTATAAACTGCGAAATCTTCGACTCCATCGGGTAGAGAAAGTATCGGTGCTTCACATAGCTTCTTCTTTAGCTTCTCGAACGCCTCATCGTGTTTCTCACTCCATGTATACGTAGCTCCTTTATGGGTCAAAGCTGTTAATGGAGCAGCTATCGAAGAAAAACCTTGGATAAACCGTCGATAATATCCGGCTAATCCTAGAAAGCTTCGAATCTCCGTGGGACTCTTCGGACGTTCCCACTTCATTACAGCCTCGATCTTGGTGGGGTCAACCATTATTCCTTCTTGGTTAACAACATGACCCAAGAATTGGACTTCCCGTATCCAAAAGTCGCATTTGGAGAACTTTGCAAAAAGCTTCTCCTTCTTTAACACCTCCAATACTTCTCGTAGATGCTTGCCATGCTCCTCCTGGCTTTTCGAGTAAATGAGAATGTCGTCGATGAACACTATCACAAATTTATCGAGGAATGGTTTACAAACCCTATTCATCAAATCCATGAATGCTGCGGGAGCATTGGTTAGTCCGAATGACATAACCAAGAACTCGTAGTGTCCATATCTTGTTCTGAATGCAGTCTTCTCAATATCCTGCTCTCTCACCTTCAGCTGATGATATCCTGACCTAAGATCGATCTTTGAGAAGTAGCTCGAACCTTGCAGCTGATCGAATAGATCATCAATCCTCGGTAATGGATACTTGTTCTTCACCGTTGCCTTATTCAACTCTCGGTAGTCTATGCACATCCTCATGCTTCCGTCTTTCTTCTTCACGAATAACACCGGAGCTCCCCAGGGTGATGAACTAGGTCGAATGAATCCGCTGTCCAACAACTCCTGAAGTTGCGTCATGAGCTCCTTCATCTCCGTCGGTGCTAATCGGTAAGGTGCCTTTGCTATCGATGTTGTTCCTGGTAATAAGTCTATACGAAATTCTACTTGCCTATCAGGTGGTAATCCGAGAAGATCTTCGGGAAAGACTTCCGGATAATCGCACACAACCGGTATATTCTGCACCTCTTTCTTTTCTTTCTTAGCATCGATTACGAATGCCAAGTACAATGCACATCCCTTGGACAAACATTTCCTGGATTTCATCAAGGAGATGATTCCAGAACTCACTCTGCGTTTGTCCCCGTACACCATAAATGATTCCTTTCCGGGTGGGTTTATCCTAACTATCTTCTTTCGGCATAATATCTTGGCATCGTTAGCGCTAAGCCAATCCATACCCAAAACGATGTCGAAACCGTTTAACTCTATGGGTAATAGTTCCTCATGGAATTCGTTTCCGTTTAGGTCAATGACGATGTTCCTAATACGATTACTAACAGGTACGAATTTGCCACTGGCAACTTCTACAATTAGGGCGTTATCAAGTTTTTCTACAGGTAATGCTAATTTTGCACTAAATTTATGCGACACAAAGGAGTAGTTGGCTCCGGAATCAAACAGTATATTTGCAGGAAAACCATTTACAAGAAAGGTACCTGAAGCGACGTCTGCTGCCTCCTTTGCAGCCTCGAGCGTCATCTGGAAGGCTCTCGCCTTCGGCTTCGGTGGTATGTTGGGTCTTCCTGCCTCCTTCTTCTTCGGACAGTCCTTCAAAATGTGCCCTTCTTCATTACACCCATAACAGGCCTTCTGGTTAAGGGTGCATTCATTGGCATAGTGCCCAGGCTTTCCGCATTTGTAACAAGTGACCCCTCCATCACACTTCCCAGAGTGCTTCTTCTTGCACTTGTCACACCACTTTGCTTCTGATCCTCTCCTCTCGAACTAGACTTCGAGAATCTACCTTTCTTACCGGACCTCGAGGATCCGTCAAATTTCCGTTTCTCTCCCACTTCCGCTCTCTCCAGACCCTTTTCTCGTATCTGGGTCTCCACATTCTTAGCAGCCCAGATGGCAGCTTTTAGAGTGGTAGTTTGCTTGACCATTGGACCGAAGTCCGCTGGTAATCCGAGGGCAAATTTGTTAACCTTGGAGAGTTCAGTTGGGACGAGGTGAGGAACAAGCTTCATTTTCTCAGTAAAGCTTGCAGCGTATTCAGTAATGCTCATTCTTCCCTTCTTTAGATTCTGGAATTCGTTGCTGATCTCCAGAAGATCCTGCTCAGAGCAGTATTGCATCTTCAACTGTACCAGAAAAATCCTCCCATGACATTTTGCTTGCTTCACATTTGGGCATTGAATCAGCTAATAGCTTCCACCAGCTTAGTACTCCAGATTTCAATAGAGGAACTGCAAGAGCAGTCTTCTTCCTATTGCTACACTCGCAACTTTCAAACACTGTCTCCATCTCAGAGATCCAGTTCATGACTTCCACCGGCGTCGGGCTTCCGGATAGACTCGGTGGCTTGGATGCCATGAAATCCTTGTATTTGCATCCACGTCCATCATTTCCTCCATCCTGGTGGTTTTGCCTAACTATCGATGGGTTGGCTTGACCAATAGTCCCACTGTAGTTTCCTTCTTCAGTCTGCCCTTCGTTCAACTCGGGCTGTTCGATCTGAATAGTCACTTCCTCTCGATTTTGCTGGAGCAAACGCCTGGTTTCCTCCATTTGACGATCCAACATTGCCTGGATCATCGCTTGCACTCCGTCCATCGTTATTGGTCCGACAGCGGCTTCCACAACTGGTATTTGCTCGATCACGGGGGGTTGGTGTCCGTTCCCATTTGCGTTTACGTTTCCGCTACGGGTCCTGACCATCTTGATCTATACACCGAGTAAGGTGAATTCAGATCTTTATTTAGGAGAGACGTTTTAAATCGTCCTTATCACTCCGAAACGTTTACATGCTAGTTCTAAAAGCGTAGTCGTACGTTTAGAATCCTAAACACATAAGGTTTCCAGATCCGATCGGCAACAGACCATAGATCCGAACAAAATAACAGCATATCATGCATAAAGCATTTAGCACATAAAAGCATTTTAGGCACAATTCCTAAAATAAGCTAGTGCTCACACCTCACAATCATCGCTTAGCATTCTAAGTTTAAGTCTAGAAATCCTACAAATTCCTAGTTCGCTTAAACTAATGCTCTGATACCAACTGTGACATCCCCAAAATCACGGCCAGAAAAGACCGGTTTTGTTTATACTTTATTTCAAAATCAGAGTTATCTTTTAATAAAAGGATTGCGGAATTTGTCCCAAAACAATAATATGATAAAGATTTATCAAAAGCATTTCCATAGAAATGTATTTCATTAAAAGAATCGAGATGTCATGTTTGTACAGATCAAAAGTATAAACAGTACAATATAAGCCTTACTACATTATTTCATATCTACAGGCCTATATCCGTAATCCCTCGTCCAAAACATCACACCTATGCTCATGCGCCACTACCTGTAATACATAAAACTGAGGGGGTCAGGCTTGGGAGCCTGGTGAGCACATAGGGTTTTCAACCCACAATAAATAAGTTTATTAATTTCATCAATCAACAATAACCCGATTACCCGTTCCCGTTATCCTCACTTTACGTCCCTAAACACCTATCATAAGGGACCTAGCCTAAGGATCATCATCGGGATGGACACTACTGCTAAGGGGATTCCTCAGCAATAAATGTCCTAATAGGCAACCATGTGGGGGATGGAGTACACCGGTGAACACATCGTTCACAACACCTACAGGTTGCGAGCCTGCTAGTGTTCCACTGGACTGTCTAGAAGAGTCCGTGGTCGTCATCTATACTCCGCTAGATGACTGGATCAACAACAACAACATCGAGGCCTCTCATCATTTTATCACACATCACCTATTACATCTACCCATGTTTTACCCCAACATTTTCGTAGATATAAAATACATATACAGTTTAAATCATTGACAACATGTATAACAACGTTCATCTAGCATAGATAGCAAGTATTCAGATAATATGCACACATAGCACGTAATTTATATAAAATACTTCATATCTATGTGTAAGTTGAAGGTAACTATGCACTCACTTGATTAGGTGGTGACTCAGCACTCGGACAGCGCTTCGATACTCTCAAAATGATATTCCTTCGATAAAACCGCGAATTTTATCGAAAACCGGGACTTAATTGGAGCAGCGTTTCGAAACCGAAAAACTTTTTTTCTCGGGACTCCGGGAGCCTCGGGGCTTCCTTAGGGTGCTAGGGTTTAACTAGGGCTTAGGGGTGGTTTGGAACCTTAGAGAGAGAAAGAAACTAGAGAGAGAATGAGAAATGGTGTGAAAAATGAGGGCACCTTCGGCCCCCTTTTATAGGCGCGAGGGCCTCGGATACGCGGCGCGTCCAGCAGCGCTACGCGGGGCGTAGCTCGGAGGTGGCTGCCAGCTCGCAACAACTGGCTCGCACTCGGACTCGGACGGATAAGGCCGAAGGTACGCGGGGCGTACCGGACCTCGTACGCGGGGCGTAATGCGATTCTTCGTGGCGCGATCCGGAGCGAAGCCTTGGTCAGCAAGCAACGGCTTAGAAGCGGCCACGTCATCATCTTCGCAACAGGTTTCGCATTTTCGAGTCCTAACTTCAAAAATTCGTAACTTTCGCATACGAACTCCATTTTTGACGTTCTTTATATCCACGTGAAGGTGGGAGCATACTCTACAACTTTCGTTTAGACTTCGTTGGCTAATTTTGACCCGATTTTAAATTTTATTTTATCAACGGGTCGGGATAGGATTGGTCTGTTAAATCCTCATAACTTCTTCATCCGACATCCGTTTTCGCCCATCTTTTTCTCGTTACGTTACTCTTAACGAGATCTTCGATTCTCGTTTAGGTCGTGTCGGCTAAAAACCGCTCGATCAAACATTTGAATTTCGGGCAGTACACTGCTAGTCCGAAACTTCGAAAAATCGTAACTTCTTCATACGGAGTCAGATTTGGGCGTTCTTTTTATCGATGTTCTTAGTTTAACATATTATACAACTTTTGTTTATATTTCTAAGTCTAAAAAGTCTTCTATCGTAAATTCACTATTTTATGTCTTCCGGTGCCGTGTCGGTTTTGCTGTAAAACTTCGGCGGGTCATAACTTCTTCGTTATAGCTCGGATTTTGGCGTTCTTTATATGTACGGAAACCTTGAGACATATTCTAAAACTTTATGTAGAGATATCGGGATTATCTCACACTTTAATTTTGACGCTCATTTTTATTCTTTATTATGATACATTTATAATTAAACAATAAACACACAATCACACATAATTCACATAATACTCAAATATTTCATATTTATTACTTCAAAAAGAGTTACAATAGTTGACCTAGACTATTACATTAACAAAAATGCTTAACCCTGAAAACCTGGGCGTTACAAAAAGGGATGCCGTAATCACAGTCTCAATTTTTTAGACCTTTGCCATTTCTTACAAGTCCATGTTAGTGTGCCGGTTAACCATACACGCTCTACTAATGACTTTGAGAAAGCAAATATCACAATTTCTATCTACTTAAAATCTATTTAGCTAAAGGGTTTCCTTACCATCATTTTTATGAATCAGAGAGTATCCATGTGAATTTGTCATAATCACAAGAGGAGGTTCGTGACAAACCCAAACTCATATGGACTGAACTTGTTCAATTTTAACTTCTTGCCACCTAGCAGCACAAGTGCCTACCATTGCTTCCAAGTAGTTATGCGAACAACTGAGAACTCATAGAACTCACACGCATCGTCAACTTTAACTGGAATGGGCACAGAAACAAGAATATATCAACAAGATAGGCTATAAACCTCAAGTTGTGTGCTAGTAACAAACAACAAGTTTTATTCTTGATTAGTTCTTAAAACTTTTAAAGATCTTTAAGACTCCCACTGGCTTCTTGACATATGAGATTCTTTTGTCAAGAACCATTCCTTGACAAAGCAAATATTCAAGAGTTAGTGCGGATTCTTATCAAGACAAACACTTCACACAATTGGCCTTAGTTGGTCTTTGTTTTATCAAAAACATCACAACTTACCAATTTCAAATGTACAAGAGTAAGAAAACATTTTACCCTACACTTGACAAGTATTATAAACCTTCTTAAGATTATGTCACTCAAGTTACAATCTTGTAGTATTACTCTAAGACTCAATTTTGGAACGAAGTATGATTCATCTTTTGATTTAACCATTTAAACAATTCACAATTCCTCTTCTTAGTTATACGAATACACTAAGATGACCTTAGAGGAACAATTGTGATATGGTTTCATAATCACTAAGATAATCATAAAACACGATACTAAAGTACTCTCCTATCTTTTTCAGATTGGAGAAACTTTTATCTTTCTGCCTAATTTGATTCTTCTCATTCGTTCTGCCATACATTGAAACTTTTCTAATGTTTCAAAATTATACATAAACTTGTAAGTATAACCATATTTACTAAACTTTAGTAAATCATGATGAATAGTCTTATTGTTCTTGTGGTGGACTTGACCAACGTACAACCTAGTGTACCCGATTCCATAGTCCTTCACTTGACTCACATATAAATTTGAACAAGGAATTAGTCTTAATTTCCAAAGATGAAAATTCTCATTCATCACACAATGCAAGTTGCATGATTCCAATTTTCTATTCAAATGAACCTTGGGTGATGAGAATCTTTCCTTATTTGGTAAATTATGACACTACCACAAATGAAAGAATCAAATCCATTTTCCAATGTTGCTATTAATGGATTCATATAAGCAACAATTTTCACAAATTCCATTGTAAGGAAATTTAAAATAAATAAAATCAAAACTTTTATTTTATTTAAAACTTGCGGAAAAAACTTATCCTTACAATGCAAATACATATGAAAACTATGTTGTTATCTATTCCTAAGCAATCTATCATAACTCTTAAGCAGTAGCTCAAAATTCTGATCTTCGAATCATGCGATCGAATTCCATCTCCTCGTGATCAGAATCAGCTTAGTCTTCTTTTAAGCTTCCTCCCTTCGATTATACAAAACATCATAATGTGACCTAGTCACATCATGTAATAAGAATCTCCAAATAGGAACTTAATAGAGTTAGATAGTGGACTTTAGCTGAAGCATAGACAAATTTATTGACTTTTACCATCCTAGTGAACTTTTAGGTAAATTGCACAGCTTCACAACTAATTCCCCTTCTTTTAGTAAAAGAATCATATGGACTTTTAGGAATGGTACACAAGATTATCTCAGACTTAGCCTTTCTCTTTACCATTGGGTCAAACGAATTGAACATGGTCGATCCATTTCCATTGGGAAGAGAAAGCTTTTCTAGACTACTAATGTCACCATTGTCAATATCCATGGATGTTTGGGAAGTAGATATTCCAATCAAATTTGCTTTACGAGTGCTCCAAATCATTGCTGATTCAGCAACAACAAGCAAATAGATAAGATCAATAAAGGTCATGTTGTGATCTGTCATCAAGAAGTGACTAAAGAACCCAGTCAACAATCAACTTCCTTGAGACTTTGACACCCAACTCTCCCAGCCTATCAATATGTAACTTCATCTCCAAGATGTAAGCACATATAAACTTTCTTGCCAATAAGGATTGAGTGACCTTGAACTTTCAAGAACTTGTGGGTTAGGGAGAATAATTGGAGGAGGTAGAGGAAGAGATGTATGATTTTCATGATCCAATCGCGGAACATCATCTTCATTAGGAAAGCTTGTTCCAAGAGATTTGGGAAAATCATAGTTGTCTGAACCAGACATATACAATGGGAGAAATTCAAGTTAGTTGATTTAAATCCTTAATATAACACCCAATATGATATATTAAGGCTAAGACCCAACACAATATTTTATAACTTGGAAGAGGGATGCCGTAATCCAAGCTATAAAAAATTTGAAGGTAGGTGAATGACGATTCACCAATTTCCACCATGAAAACCTAATAGGGTTTTAATTGGATTGAAACTCCTAGATCTTTTGTGATTCATTGATCTTTTCAATGACATGTTTAAATCTCGGTTGTGACCTCTCAAGTTTGTGACTGAGATGCCAAGGATCACAAACAAGGTGTGAATAACCATGCAAATTAACTTGATACCCTTAATTTTTATCACCTAATCGATGTGCCGGTTACCCACACACACTCCACCAATCTATGATAAACATTAAGTTACCCTTTGCCACTCTTACTAGTCCAAGTTAGTGTGTCGGTTACCCACATACACTCTACCAACAACTTAGTAAGGTACAATGTGTAATTTCATGGGTTAGCACCAAATTCACAATTTCCTAAAGTAACTAAGATTGGGAATTTAATAAGGTTTAGTTACTTTATATTTATCATTCTAATTTTAATGAAAGATGACTTAACATCCTGTCAAACGCGTTTGGCTAACGACCCTCCACCAGTCAAAGAAGCGTTGGGTGAGAGTGGACACCCATTAAACTGCCATTTTATAGGCAGTAACCTTATACCCCCCCCCTTTTAGACCGGCTTCGTGAATGAGACCTACTAACAGTAAGACTGGCTTTGTTCTTATATATATATATATATATATATATATATATATATATATATATATATATATAACTATTAACTATTAATATTAATATTATAATAGTATAAGGGTAGATTTTAACCTTTAAAATTCTAAGGGTTTAACTTTGAATTAAATTATTCATGGGGGGAAACTTTACAAATTCCAAAACTTGAGGGCAAGTTTTGAACAATTCAAAAAACTTTTGGTATCCATAACATATGAGTTTAATTTGGTTTTTAATGGCAAGACTCTTGAAAATCCGTAACTTGAGGACAAGTTATGGATGTCATAAAATAATTTATGGGAAAAAACTCTTCAAATTCATAACTCATGAATTTTAAAGACTCATTAACAACAAAGACTTTTTGTTTTACAAAACTTGAGGACAAGTTATGGAATCCATTAAAGGTCATTAAGATCATCTAATAAACAAACAAAATGTCAAGAAAAAGTATGATATAGATTAAACTCATATGAACACGACAGTTTGATTTAAGTTATGGAATCCATTAAAGGCCATTAAGATCATCTAATAAACAAACAAACATGTCAAGAAAAACTATGATCTAGATTAAACTCATATGAACAAGACAATTCAAATCAAACAATTTTCATGTAATTAGCTTAACCATTAAACTAATACAAAACATGAAACTTTTGAAAATTATATTTTGAATTGGGTTAGAATGATCATTACCACATCAAAAACAGGTTTATAAGTTCAAAAATAGTTTAGGTAATGATTCTAGTCCAATTCCATCCAAAAATATCGAAAATCTGCACTCAGGAGCTCCAACTCGTCGAGTGTAGGAACAAACTTGGTGAGTTGGATGAATTTGTACATGGACTCGGTGAGTCCATCAGTGGACTTGGCGAGTCCACTGCCCAGAATAATAGAAAATCGATTTTTTAAGCAATTTCATCAAGTATAATTGAAAACCAAGCCTAGGCTCTGATACTACTGATGGGTTTTGTATACTACAACATCCTATGGTGCACATACAACCCTAAATACCTTGGATCTATGTTTTCACTAATTATACATGCAAATGGTTTCCAAGGCATTAAACCTATAACTAGCATACATATGACATGAACCATATAAGATACTAGTTAGGGTAACATACTATGTAGCTTGAAGTCTTGATGTATTTGGCCTTAAGAGCTTAGCCCCAGTATTATGGAAGCCTCAAATGAAGTCACAACACATCATGAACAAAGGTGACTCTTGAGAGAGAATTCCATGCACCAAAACACCTCCATCTTTCTCTAAGAAAATAAGCACACGTTTTTGGTCATGAAGCAACATATTTATATGGTGGATTCCAAGGGTCATGACTATAACCCAAATCCATACCCATGGGTGTTATGATCCATGGTTCATGTGGCCCAACTCTTTATGTATCCATACATAAAGTTGGTCCCTACATGGATCATAAGCCCAACACATATAAATATAACTAATTACCATAATTAGTCCCCATAGATTTAATTAGTCTCCTTTAATGACTAAATTAATTCCAAATTAATTTTTGATCAATACTAATTAAAACATATGATTTCATATTAATATATTATAACTTAAAATATATTAATAAATCATATATAACCTTCTCTCAAGAGTCCATCCTAACAAATTGTCCTGATGATATGCAACTCAAATGGATCATGCTACTCTTGAGTCAAGTACATACCAATAATAGTTATGGGCTTAGACATCTAATTTAAAGTACATGTGTCAGACAAAAGGTTTTGTGGATGCTAAATACCCCCCAATAGAGTGTGAAAGCTTGAGAAATCCGTTTATGGATTGAAGCAAGCATCTCGCAGATGGAATCCGAGCTTCGATGAGAAATTCAAAGAGTTTGGGTTCTTTAGGAGTGAGGATGAGTCTTGTGTATATGTCAAAGCTAGTGGGAGTATAGTTAGCTTTCTATTATTGTATGTCAATGACATACTACTCATCGGAAACGACTTTCCAACCTTGCAGGAGGTTAAGTCCTGGCTTGGGAAGTGTTTCACTATGAAGGATCTAGGGAAAGATGCTTATATTCTAGGGATAAGGATCTTGAAAAATAGGAGTAAAAGACTAATGAGACTTAGTCAAAGTACTTACTTGTACAAGGTGCTAAAACGTTTTAGCATGGAGAATTCCAAGAAATAGGAGTTTCCAATCCAGAGCAATACCAAGTTGAGTAAGACTTAGAGTCTGAGTACCGATGCCAAGATAGCGGAAATGAGTCGACTTCCATATGCTTCTGCCGTTGGCTTGATCATGTACGCTATGACATGTAGTCACCTTGATGTGGCTTTTACGTTGAGCATGGTAAGTCGATATCAAGGGAACCCGGGTAAAGTTCATTAGACAACAATTAAGAAGATTCTTAAGTATTTGCGAAGGACTGAGGACTGGGTCCTTGTACTTAGTGGAAGTGATGACTTGAGAGTCACATGGTATAGTGACGCCAACTTTCAGACCAACCGAGATAACTTCCGTTCTTAGTTAGGCTCGATGTTTACCCTTAATGGAGGAGTAGTTACATGGAAAAGTTCCAAGCAGGAGACCGTGGCTGATTCAATGTGCGAATCAGATTACATAGCTGCGAGCGAAGCATCTAAGGAGGCTATATGGTTGAAGAACTTCATTGGAGACCTTGGAGGTGTACCAAAAATTAAGGAGCCTATGGAAATTTTCTGGGATAACGAAGGAGTGGTTGCTTTAACTAAGGAACTAAGGGATCATGGCAGATCCAGGCATATCGAAAGAAAATATCATTTCATTAAACATCGTGTAGAAGAAGGACTCCTCGTCGTCAAGAGGGTATCGTCAGAAGAGAATCCTGCAGATCCCCTTACAAAGGGTCTGAGTATGATTAGGCACATTCATCATTCAAGGAGCATTAGTCTAAAGAATGATATTAGTTTTAGTGATTAGAAAGCTAGTTAGAAACTTGTAACAATATAAATGTAATTGACATTTGATGATTAAGTAATGGAAGATTTATTTATGAGTAAAGTTTACTATCTTTTGTCAATTGTTTATTTTGTGTTTCACTTTTGCATGTTTTACTTCCTGAATAATTGGATTCTTCAAATTATCCACAGCAAATCATACTTTGGAAATAAGTAATGAAGTAAGGCTATCATGAATTGGCTTGTAGATTGTCTAAGTGCTTAGACATAGCAAAAATTTGCTGCAACGTTCATGAGTACTTCTGAAATAGAATTTGAGTATTGGATTAAACCCTCACTCATTTGAATCACTTCATGCAATTTATCACGAGTTATGGTGAGATGATAATATTATATAACCTTTAAACCGAGATATATAAGTTGTTGTTTACGACTTGGTTGTGCATTGATAATGCGTAAATGCATCAGTAACTTGATGTTATAAAACGTATTATTGTGTAGGATTCAATGAGTAAATTGTACAAGCATATAAGTCAAAATTTATCTGTTCCTTTTATCCTAAGGGGTAAAAGCAATATCTTGGGCCCCTCGATGATTTTGTGTTGACTTATGTGCCAGGCCCGGTCAGGACTGAATTGATGTGTTCAATTAAGTTCAATGTCATACAAATTTGAAATTGGTAAACAAACTGTTGGACATTGAAAATGATTCTGTTCCATGTCTTTGTCCACACGATATCTTATAGAACGGAGGATTATATGATCCTTTATCTAAAGGATGTGTCATTGACTAGTTTAGAGTTCGACAACGGCTTTTGAAAGCTACGATTGCTAATCAAATTCTGAATTCATATTTGTAGTTATAGTTATTAGACTTATCCAAGTAGGAGACTATTGGATTAGGTGTCTAAGGCCATAACTATAATTTGTATGTACTTGATCTGATAGTAGCATGGTCCTTTTAGGTTGCCTTAACCATAACAACTTGAAAAGACGACTTCTGGAGAGAGAGGTTATTTAATGATTTACTAATATATTCCAAGAATAATATATTAATTAGAAATCATATTATTTAATTAGTATTTAATCAGAAATTAATTTGGTATTAATCTTGGGATTAAAGGAACTGATTTAAAGTAGGGGGACTGGTTTTGTAAATCATTGATAGTTGCAAACTGGGTTGCTGGACTTCCTTGGAAGGGGGTGGACGAATTTCTATAGGGAGGCCCTATAGAAATAGTCCAAGGCCTTCCAGAAGGCATGTTCATGGGCTGTTTGGAGCCTAAGCAATGATTATGGTTTCCACCTGAAAACCCTAGCAGCCATAACTATATAAAGGCCCATAGACCTCCTAAAACTGGCCATTGCTTCCTAAGGAGAAACCCTAGCCGATTTTCTGCCCCTTTCTCACTCATCCTTTGCTTTTAGTGTTTGTGACTCCATTAGAGGTGCAACACTTGGGCACTAAGCTTTCAAGAGTCAAGATCATCCGTGGAATTCTTGTTATTACTAGATAGCAAGCAAGGTAAAATTCTAACCCTAGTTTCATATTGATTTCGAAATTTGTATTCTAGTATAGGGTTATTGATTTGGAATTTCTATTTGCATGTATAACTAGATAAAAACTTAGATCCAAAGCAATTAGGGTTTCATGATCACATAGGATGTTGTTATGCTCAAAACCCATCACCATACGCATCATAAGGAAGTCACAAATCCCAAGGGATCGTCTATCTGGAATGGTTGTGGTGATATGAGTTGTTGAATTATGATATGCTCTGGTTTATTTTTAGTATGGTGTTCACGCGAGGATCAAGTTCTGAATCTGGAGCGAGTGGCCAGGATGGGCTAGGGATGACTGATTACCAGATTTGGGAGGTTATCGCCACTAAGGTAGCTACTATTGTTCGAAGACCTACACCAAAGACGTTAGGGTCTATCAAAATCACTATGATCGAGCTTTTTGATGAGTGATAAACTGCTCTTACTGAAGTTGTCGCTGCTGCAGCTATCGCATATGTTGCTGCTACGAGGATTGGTGGGGGGAGAGCCTTCCAATATCGGGACTTTGACAATACGAAGCCCTAAATGTTTGATGGAGTTCAGGATCCAATTTTTGCGGTGAGATGGTTATCTGATGTGGAGGGTTGTTTCTTTACATGCTATTATCCTTCAGGCCATAAGGTTAAGTGTGCCCTGAACCATCTTTGGTTAGGTACAAAGGATTGGTGGAGGTTACTGACATGCTCATACACTTCTGAGTAGAGGGCTGCTGTGACCTGGGAGCAGTTCTCTGAGTTGTTTTGTTCGAGGTATGTCCCTATGGTGGATTGGTAGTGACTAGCTTAGGAGTACTTGGATCTGAGTCAGGGAATTGAGAACATGACGAAGATCACCAAGATGTTTACCAAGAGGGATCTTTTTTGTCATGAGTTTGATGCTTCTAAGCAAGATCAGATGACCCGGTACTTGAGCATGCTCAAGACAAATATCCACCAGTTTGTATCCACTCAACGATATGATTCACTTGTAGAGCTTCAGGAGGTCGCAAGGAGCATAATCAATATATATATATATATATATATATATATATATATATATATATATATATATATATATATATATATATATATCGCTATGCAAATGGGTATGAATCTTCAAACTAGATGATACGATTTGAATTATTGATTCATAAACTACAACCAACAGAAAGTTGTTTATACTTTATAACATTGAAAGTTTCCCTTTCTTGTTTTCTAAATAAAGGTTATGTGTTATTGGATTAGCTTGTGGTCATGTGGCCTTTAAGGATGAAGGAGGGGTCACTTACATGGATTTCAATGTTGGAAAATCCAACAGAAGTGAGATCAAGGTTACAAGGAAGCGCAAAAGGGTACATCCGCCATTCAACCTTTTCTTAATCCTTTTTTTTTTGTAGATAATATTTTTCTTAAATCTGCTATTCTGGTTTCTTTTTTGCAGAATGCACAACATTTCGAGTCCAATACAGCCTTATGTAAAGTATGCACCAACAATGAGTTCTTTTGTTCGTTGGGTATATTCTTGATAATACAAAGTCTTTAAGAGTATTCAAAACCATTCTACAAGTATAGTTTATTCTGTAAGAATATTATTACTGTATTCTGATAGAATTGTAGTTAATTAGTTATATGTTTAATGTGCAGTTGTTACAAGTGTATCACTACAAAATATTTGATAATGAATTTGTGATAGAAATAGCTTGAAGACCTGATGGGAAAGGCTCCCTGTATAAAATCATTCTCATGCAATACAATTATGATAGAATGCCAATCTCACAAAATGTCAATCTCATAGAATGCTAGTATATTTTGAAGTGGCTTAGAGGTCAAACATACACATGACATCAAGAAACGAAACAAGAAAGTTAATGAGGATTCTTTTAAGAATACCGATATTTTTTGCAAGAGATTTCAAGATTGAAGGTAGTTTATGTTCATAGTTGTATTCTTTAAAAATGAATGTAATTACTTATTCTAAACTATTAAACTTCGTCTTACATAAAATTTGTATTCATTAAAAATTATTGGTCTTGATAATATGTGTTTATAATATTATGTTCATAGTTGTATACCATTCTGACGGAATTAGAGAATATCATTCTAACAAAATAACATTCTGATAGAATAAAATCGGTTTATGTTTACAAATTACGTTTGAAATTGAATTAATTTGAAAAAAAAATCAGATTTTTTAAATCAAAATCATTAATTAACCCATAAATCTCGATTTTTTTCTTTTTTAAATTTGTCTAAATTGACTAAAATGTCATTGTGTTGAAATTTGTGTCATTATATTGTATATATTACCCTATTGGACTATCATAGACCCTCAAATCATGACATTTGATTCTATTCCATCTGATGGTCCAGATCTGTGCATTCTGGCACACAATAGTTACTAGAAACAACATAACGTAAGCCTATATATATATATATATATATATATATATATATATATATATATATATATATATATATATATATATATATATATATATATTGTTGGTACAAAATAACAAGGTAGTTTTTATGTATTGGAAAATGTTTATGTTTGATTCTTTTATTTATAAACATTTAGATACATTTTAATTATGTCTTATAATAATCCAATTTATATTTTCATAAATTAAATAAAAGATTGATTGACAAATATATAATTTCTTGATATTTAATAGGTTAAAAATATCGTTAACCACGTTTCGTAACTTTGGTTCCTACAATTGTCCAATTTCGATCATTCACAACTATTAGGCACAAGTTTTATATAGAATTTAAATTACTCATCAACTGTAAACATGTTGAAACGCTAATTAAATTTCACATTCTAATGACGTTATTTGCTAAATCTCACAAACATGTGTTACTTCGGTGTTACACGTCATGACGAAATTTATCATTTGTCACTAGTTTTATTTTCACAAGGCCCTTTCTAAACAAAACGTGTTAAACTCATTCAATCATTTTGATAAAATACACATATTGTTCTAAAAATCAAAATATCGTATAGTATAATCGTTCCTATTTTTGTCGATTGTTACAACGGACATTAATGTAGACACTATTAGAAAAATGTTGTTCCTTTCTTTATGCCGGGAGGGAATTTCCTTGCACAATGTGAGCATAAGAAACAAAATCCAATCAAAAATTAAATTCGTCACTAATGACAACAATAACATACTTTCAAAATGAATTCACATATAGATTTTCATTTATGGGTCCGTGTTTTATTTATGGACCCACTCACTTAAAATACAACAAATTTGCATAGAATATGAAGAACGACAGTCATTTTACTACAACACTTTCACTCTGCTAGAATATACTCTCAATCTTCTAAAATAAACTCTCATTCTACTATAATATACTCTTGTTCTTCATCTAGGCAATTTTGTTGTGTTTTTAATGAGTGGGTAATGAAACAAAATACAAATTCATATATGAAAAACTTGATGCGAATTCATTCTGAAAGAATATTATTTAATTGGTTTCCATAAAAAAATAATTATAATTATGGATATCATTTAATATACATATAATTATGGAAATCATTTAATATCTATCTTTATTTTATTAAATAATAATTTAACTTTTACTAAATTCTTATATGTGCATTCTAGCAAACAATAAATGTGAGAAACATTTGAACATAACTCTCTTTCTTTCTCTCTCTCTCTCTCTCTCTATATATATATATATATATATATATATATATATATATATATATATATATATATCACATACATGAACGGCAAATAAACACAACTTAACATATATGGACATAAAATAACACACACACACACACACACACACACACATATATATATATATATATATATATATATATATATATATATATAATGCTATTTTCTTTTCGTTTATTATGTTCATTTGATTTCATATATCTTTGTTTACCATCTTAACAAGCATAATAATTTGTTAAACATATAAACATAAACAATAAAATCTATTCGTTTATCTGTTTGTATTCATTCATTTGTTTGGTTAACTTAAATGAACGAACAAACAAATATGTTCGGTTTGTTTACATCTTTACACTGAACCTAAGAATATAAGCTCCATTACCAATGATATTGAGATTTTTATGTGGATTGTCATTTATCTTAGGTGTTGTTTGTTTTTTTTTAAAAACTTCTTCAAACCACTTTCTGCCGTGTGGCGCAGCACACGCACAACACTTTCTCTATCGCAGCAATTTGTTTTTTGGAAGACTTACAAAACATCTTCGCATGTGCTGCGTGGTGCAGCACTTGATTTGGCTCTTCAAATCTCTTCAACTTTGATTTTTTCCAAGTGTTTTTTTAGAATTTTGGTATAACTTTTTTTTAAACTTTTTTTTTTTTACAACTTTGATTTCTTTAAATTTTTATTTACGGATTTGATACAATTTCTTTTTATAGTTTCCATAATTTTTTTTTAACTTGATTTAAAAAAAAAAACATTGATTTTTTAAATTTTTTTACTGTTTCTGTTAATAATATTGTTAGTTTTAGTTGCTTCTTTTTTAACGTGTAATTTTTTACGAACTTTATAGAAACCGTTTACTTTCTTAATTTTTTTTTGATTATTTTTTTTTTTATGTTTTTTAAAATTAGTTTTTTTTTAGATTAAAACTGTTAGCTTCTTTTATATTTTTGTAAGTTTTATTTTAAAAAAACTTTTATATTTTTGTTTTTTTTAGTATTCTTTCATTGTTGTAAGACTAGAATTATTAAAATTGTGTTAAGAACTATTTTCAGTTTATAAAATTAGTTTATTTTTTTGTTTACTGCAGATGTTAAAAAACAAACATTCTTCTTATTATAAGTTGTAGTTGTTTGTTCCACCTCTTCTGCTACTGAGAATTACAGAAATGATCCGCAGACTTCATGAATTTTCACTTCTAAAAAACAAACAACATCTTAAAGATTCATCATTTGACGGAAGAAAGGTAGTTACCCATTTATAATTTACATATATTTTTCACGTTGTTTGATTTCTTACATATGGTTTGATTTTTCTAAATTTTGATCGACTATTCATCATGCTTCAAATCACATAAAAAAAGGAAGTAAGCATGAATCGAAATAATAAAAAACAACTACAAATTAGACAAATAAACTTGATATCAAACTTTTGAGTAGAAGTTCGACAGGTTAATCACATGAAAGCAAAATATTATGTCATTACATCTTAAAAAGCACCAAAAACCTCGATTTCAAAGAGATTGAGGGTGATGACTCAAACCACGTAAAAGATAACATTGACCCTACCACATCCCACTTTGCCTCCGACATCTAAATTTCAATGTCTTATATCATCGAATATAAAAAGTAAAACCTTTTAATAGATACAAGAATTGAAGGACTCCAAAGTCTAAAGTAACAAAAAGTACTAAAGATATGATAGCAATATGATACGAAAAAATAATTCAAAAGAAACACCATCATATCATTTACTTATTTATTTTGGAACGGCAACACCATCCTATCATTTAATCTTCGTTAAAAGGACATTTAACTAACAACTGATTTTGTTTTGGTTGTAGTTTTTTTTAAAACAACAAATATATTAATTAAACATCCCCCAAACTAGCCAGAAACTAGAAGAGTACGAAAAAAAAAAAATACAACGAGAGAAGTAGAGAGAAAATAAAAACAAAACAAAACAAAAAAGAGAACAAGACAATGCTAAAAATAAACGAAAAGGATTCTAGCCATGAACCCACTCTTGAATTTCCCCTACATTTGATCCAGAAATACACCATAGTTTTGATAAGCTCAATCCCGGTTGTAGGATTGATAAACATTGCTTTGAATACACGATCTTTACGATTACTTTCATACATTCCATAGTATACTGTGAGGAACCAATTACATTTTTTCAAACTACCACCCCATGACCCCGCATAATTCAATAATTCATTGATCGAGTTATATGTTAGAAACTTTTGAATATGACATTTAAACAGTTAAAAAAACATCTTACAATTGATTTTTCATAATCATGCATTAATATGAGTGCAAACTTTATTTTTCTAACAATATAATGTTAGGCTATAAGGCATTAACGTAGGATCAACTCTTATTTTTCCAAACCTCTCGTTTTTAAATGTTATTCCAGAGCCACATTACTCATCATACTATGATACTAATCATCCTCTTCCCACCTATATCTTTTCATCTATGAAATTGTCACTCTATATATAAATACAAAGAAAAAAAATGTAATTGACTAAATAAATATACAAAATTAGTAAAAAACTAATTTATTTATAAAAATAAATAAGTTTAATAAAACTAAGTTTTCATTAATTTAAACTACAAAAATTAAAAAGTAAAAAATAATAATTAAAACATATTGTATTTCTTTGTTATTTCCTTTAATAATGCTAAAACAAGTTCAATTAAACTTAATTAATGCTAAAACAAGTTCAATAATGCTAAAACAAGTTCAATTAAACTCTAGTCCTATAAATTTTGCAATCCACAAAGATCATAAGATTCAAGTTCAATTAAGAAAGGTAGTCATGTAAACTTAATTAAACTCAATAATAAATAGATTAAATAGTTATCATAAGCACATAAGGTTCTTTAATAAGTTAATTTAACAAATAACCAAATAAACTTAATCCTAACCATAAATCAAACCATAGATAGTCAAACAAATCTACAACAAACGAAAGTTATAGAGTTTTATCCCTGATTTCAGCAGCTAAAGTCAGAAAAACGAAATTCATAAGCATAGACATGATTAAACTAGAATAGAAAGTCATAATTAAGAGTTTTATTGCCTTAATGCTCTCAATTCCCAAGCTTTAATCGATTTATTCACTTCCAAGCTTCAATTCAGATCCTTGGCCTTCAAAAATCGTTAATAGCTCTCAACAAAAGTTCTTAATTTGGAGAAGAATTCCATCTATACATAGTTTCCGAAAAACAGACCACCACGATGTGGTAAGGCCACCACATTGTGGTTTTCATAGTTATCTTGTATTCAACAAGTTTTCGAAGTCAATCGGGAAAGTTCTAAAACACCACGTCATGGGGATGTCACCATGACGCGTTGAGTGCATTTTTCTTCATTTAAAAGTCCTCATTAAAATCCTAGATTCCAGCTTCCTTTTTGCTCCAAGCATGTCTTTTACACCTTCAATACAATGCATAACAAATTAAGTACTTTTTGTTCTATAAAGGGCATAAAAGTAATTAAAAATATTAAGATATGATGTACAATTATATGTATAGATATACACATATCAAAATATCCCATACTTATTCTTTGCTTGTCCTCAAGCAAATTGATTTTTATTATTTCACCAATATCACATAAAACAATCCATTTCAAACTCATCCATTATCCCAAGACCGCAATGCATGCATTTATGTCTATGATTCCTAAAAGCTTCCCAGTCCTAAATACTCATAATCCATATGAACCTTCACCCCTTAGCTTATACGACACCCATTTTTGCAACCCTCCGAATCTATCCCCATAAAATTTTCTTAACCTCAAGGTATTTTTGTTAAACTGTAGTTGTAATGAAATCGAGTATGGATGATAAGATCAGAGTAAATTAAGATTGATGAATATGAGATCTAAATAATATATGTTTCGTTCAATTATGCTTTCAAAGGTACAAAGAGTTTTCAGACAGAAGCGACGAATGTTCTTATATATCTCTTGTACACATCTCATATTTATAGGGATCATGAAAGCACACAAAAAGTATAAGGGACTAAACACTAAAAGCTTCGATAGATAAAGTTCCCTTATAATAAAATTACAAACTATCAAAACTAACTCTGACCTTCGACACCTCACAACTATATTTGACATGCACATTTTACCTCTTTGTGAGAAGTGACGAATCAGGTCATCAAATTATGAGCAGTTTGATGCAAAATTCTTCGAACGTCAGCGTACCAGTTAGCAACCTTTCGGATTTCAACTTTTTCTTTGTCGTTGTTCTTGGCACAGCTATTCATTTGAACTAAGATATTTTTATAATGAGAAGAAGTGTATCTCTTAACATCATACACCCGGAATAATAACTTTGTGTTGTTTCCTTTCTTATTTTTACCAACAAACACAATTCCCAGTGGTTTCATACAAATCTCCGCATCTTCATAATCTTTTGAATTAAATTGTTTCTTTGACAATGACTTAGGAACATAAATCCGATTTCCCAATGTTGTAGCTAACTCAATGTCATTTAGAGCTAATGCACCATAGTAGCGATCAATGGAAATCTTTATATGTGCGAACCCAAGTAAAAAAAATTCTTTATTGGTAACCTGCAGCTTCGATGCATCAACCGACTTCAAGATCTTCGCCACAACTAAAAAATCATGAAGGTTCATCAAGGGAAAGTCTGCAACCGAGAACCTGAACGTCTTTGGATACACTGAGAACCTGAACTATCTTGACTAAGGACTAGATGTCCTCTTCCAGTACAACATGGAGCTGATACTTCATATGCTTGAACAAGAGTTTATCTTTTAACTTATCAGCTCTCAAATTGCTCATCCAAGAACATCATCTTACTGATTGGAAAATCCAACTGATTAAAGTTGATGTTCTCTGTATCATTTCTTTTCTTTGGAACTTTCTCAAAATCATTCATCTCTCCTGAAACAACAGAGGCTTCAATATACTTGTAAGTATAATGTTTCGAAGGATCATCTTTGTTTATACCAGGAGGATCATTAGCTCTCTGTCGAAGAATGCTTTGAATTTGACGTTGTTTCTCCATTTCTTGTTCCATGTCTTCTTTCTTTTCTTCTTTGGAAAGCTCTGTAGAAATACCCTTCCCCTTATTCAACAATTCTTCAGTAGAAAGAGGTGGTTTTGATGAACTTGAACATCCCTCAACTAATCCTATTACAACTCATTTTGTTATTGGTTTTGTTGTTGTTGTTGTTGCTGTTGTTGTAGAGGATAAAATGATTGTCACCTTGGGAAAAGAAGTTGGAATTTGAGTAGACAAAACTTTCCCAACAACTTTTGCATATTCACCTGTTATATTTGATGCACTTCCCCTTGCAACCCTGTGAAAACGGGTAGGGCATCAGTTGACATCATGTTTATGAGTTTTGCAAGTGGTGCAAGCTCTTTCTGGATCGTGGACTCGAAAAACTTGAACTCTTCAGAAAGAAGCTCTGGAGTTATTAACAAAGAGGAAACAAAGTTGGACTTCAACACCAATCCCTTCAATTCAACCAATAGATTATCAGTTTTTCCAAGACTCCTGTCAGTTTCACCAACCTTCGTTGCAACTTTCGGAAGAAGAGATTCATACTGAGTCACATACTTAGTTACAACAACAACAACAATAACATCCACCTTCTTGTGAAAGAGCGGAATAAATGTGTTCTAATGTTGCAACTTCCTTTGACATGTCTGCACGAAGTTCTTCAAGTTTGTGGTAAACATCTTCAAGAACTTTCTTAAAATCTTGAATAAACAGAACATGCCTTTGCTTTGCAACAACCTTCAATTATGTAAGTACTCCATTAAAGGATTCTGATTGAGTGTTGACTCATAACTCGTTACACTTGTCCATCTGATAAAGTTTATCCCGAAGATGATGCTCATGAGATTTTAGCATTACATCCACCTCTAGACTAGAAACTGAACGTTTTCCTCTTGCATCAACTTGTAATTGGAGCAAAGAATTGAGTTTACTGTTGATGATTTTGAATTGTTTCCCAGTCATCAACATATTATCAGGAATATCTTCTTCTGCTGGATCAAATTCAATTTCAACAAAAGTACCCTTAAACTCATTATCTTTCGTTTCATCATCTTCTTGAACATTTTTGAGTATTTTGTACTCAGTAGATTGAGACGAAAACAGAGAGGTAATGGGTTGATTGATGATGTTTTTGAAAGTGGATGAGTGAGTAGATGTAGAGATGGTCGAACGAAATGGTGGTAGAGAAGTTGAAGTATCAACTGTAGAAGTTTCTAAAGATGACGAAAGGATAAGATCCAGATTACCTTGATGTTGATTAAGTTGGGACTCATTATTCGACACTCCATCACCCATGCTGACCTTTGTGTCCTTATCAGATATGTTTACATGGATGCCTGAAGTTTGAACCTCCTCAGTAACTGATTCGGCATGAAAAACTTCGGGTGGTATGACTTTTGTCTACTCAGAAGTGGATATCTTCGAAGGATCACCTTGATTAGTGGTTGTCTCCACATTAAATGTTTTCATAGAGCCACCATAATTTCCAATCTTCTTGAAATTCGACTTGATTGGAGAATTCCTCTTCGGTGATGGAATACCCATATTATCATCTCAAAGTGGATTTTCAAGAACAACTTCCTCATCCATTGATTCTTCACTGATAATTAACTTCCTCTTCTTCTTTTGCTTCTTTGCAATTCTTTTGGCCATGTCTTCAGCACGCCTTTTCTTCGATGCAGGAGAGGCAAGTGCTGGAACATTGTGAAAAACAACCCCTTTTCGTTTAACTTGAGGCTTGATATTAAAGGATGGTGAAAAACTTTTTGACATTTCAGGTGAATTTCTTGGTTTATGAGCCATCCTTTTCAACCTTTTCATCACTCCTGACTTCGTAGGCACCACCACCTTTGAAAATATTTTAGTTTCTTCAACAACAGGCGTGGGAGTTTTCTTTGAAGATTTTTCTACTTGAACAACTTTGTTGGGAGTCTTAGGCAACTTTTTAATTGACTTAGGAATAGCCTTAGTATCTTTCTTTGTTCCTCTACTCTTCTTCGAAGAACCCTCATTAGACTGTGGTAACGAAACTCCAGTCTGAATGGATAGACTGATAGACTGCAAATAAGCTATCAAAATGGAATTCGTTGGATCAACTTTGCTCAACATGGCATCAAGGATATGAACAACTGTCGGAAACACGTCTGGATTATCTTCGATAGTTTTTGGATAATGATACATTGAAAATTCAGCAGTTTGTTCACCTTCAGAAACCAAAATCCCTTCTTTCTCATAAACAAATTGCAAAATTAGACTCTAGTATCTAGAACAAGAAATCCCATCTACAACATTTGTATTATGTGTACTCTTCACAAACTCATTCCAAATTTGAGTTGCATAATCCACTGACAAATCCTAGTAAATACCTGCCACCATAGGATACACCTCCAATCGAGCTTTATCTAACCCCAATGTTCTACCCATCAAGCAGTGAAGGTATATTCCAAATAAGAAATTCCAAACACAAGGTAATCCAGACTTCTTAAGTTCACTGATTTTTGTAAGAATAGGTTGATAACCCATCTCGTTAAACATATGAATAACCTGATCATTTGTTACCTTGTAGAAAGGATAAGTATTGGGAATATTAAGAATTTGGGCAAAAATCTTCTTCCACAATCTGAATTTCTTGTCATTCGTTATCTAAAACGTGACAATCTTCATCGTCTTGCTGTAAGTGGCCGTAGAACCAGCAAGAGATAGCCAAGATAGAGGTACAGAAAAGGAGTTGAACATTGCAATCAATAATACCAAATTTTGAATAGCAATGATCAACATTTGTAACCCCTCTGGATAAACAGTAACATCGCTTTGAACTTGATAGTTTGTGCTTTGAATCTTCATGATGGGCTGAGAAGAAACACCTTCAGTGGTATGAGAATCAACATGGTTGGCCGCCATGGTTTGGGTTTTGAAAGCTTGAAGAAGATCAGAGAGAAAAGAGCACAAATTGTTTGAGAATTGTAATTGAGTGTAAAATTGGAATGGAATCCCCAAACCCCTTTTTATATGTGCTCCCAATTTGAATTTAAAGCGGGTTTTTTCATTAAATGCATCCAACGTGGCACCTTGAAAAACGGACCATGTGACATCCCCATTTTCACGGTCAGAAATGACCGATTTTGTTTATGCTTTGTAAAAATCAGAGTACTTCTTTTAATAAAAATGTTGTGAAATTTGTTACCAGTAAAACATGATAAATACGTTATCAAAGCATATCCGAATAAAAGTAATTTTATTCATTTTAAAAAATTTGAGATGCCATCGTCAATATAGAAACATAAGCATAAATAGAACTTACATTCATTATCACTAGTGATTCATATCTCCTTAATCTCTTAGTGTAATGTGACTTAATATCAACACCTGTGATATAAATAAACTGAGTGGGTCAGGTTGGGAAACCTGGTGAGTACATAGGGTTTTCAACCCACAATAATATAATTATTATGTTTAAACATCAAACAATCAACCTAATTACCCATCCTCATTATCTTCCTTACTCTTAAGGATCTATCCTAAGAATCAGCTATTCCTCGTTCATTTATTCCTAAGGATCATCCTAAGGAATCGGCACGAAGTCCATCATTGCCACGGTTTACACAATAGGCACTAAGTCTGCATAGTCGCCAGTGATTAGGCACCAAGTCTACATGGTCACCAGGGTTTAGGCATCAATTCTGCATGATCCCCAAGGTTTAGAGTACACCGGGTGAACACATCATTCACAATACCTACAGGTTGCGAGCCTGCTAGTGTTCCACTGGACTGTCTAGAATAGTTCGTGGTTGTCATCCATACTCTGCTAGATGATGGGGCCAACATTTGGGAACAAGACTTCTCACATCGTCCACCTCTCACCCTTACCTCATGGTCTATATCACCTCTCAACTCATCATCCAACTCATATTTCATCTACCCATGTTTTACCCAACATATCATGTAGATATAAATACATATACAGTTTAAATCATATAAAACTTGTATAAAATCGTTCATCCAACATAGATAGCAATTATACAGATAATATACACACATAGCACATAGTTTATATAAAACACTTCATATCTATGTGTAGATGAAAGGGAGCATGCACTCACTTGATAAGGCGGTGACTCGGTACTCAGACAACGCTTCGTTTACTTTAAAATAATTTCCTTCGACGAAACCTAGTATTATTACCACTAGATTTTAGTCTA
Source organism: Lactuca saligna (assembly GCF_052625555.1). Classification (NCBI taxonomy): domain Eukaryota; kingdom Viridiplantae; phylum Streptophyta; class Magnoliopsida; order Asterales; family Asteraceae; genus Lactuca; species Lactuca saligna. The sequence goes on from NC_136417.1 coordinate 52,000,172, forward strand.
ATATTTACCGTGCCTAATTATTAGTCTTATTATTATTATATAAGCTTTTAAACAATACTTTCCAACCACTATGTACAGATAAGGGCCAAACATAAAACACCGGAGGGCAAGAACATTTGGGCATATAGCACTTCTGAAATCCAACAACCCTATGTGGCCCTTTAAACTAGATTCCCCGTACCGTGAGTAGTTAAAAAGATATTATAACGATATTTATATAATAATAGCTCAAATATTTATTATAAGTTCATAATAACAATACTAATTTTAAATATAAGCTATATTAAAATAGGTTAAGCATAACTTACTTACAAGGGTGTTTTAGCTACGAGTCGGGCTCTGTAGGGGCAGAACTTCGTCGCTGAATCTTTCTAAGAAAGATTCGTGTAGCGCTTCAGCGTTCACCTTACTATACTAAAACTAAAGAAAGAGAAGTCGTATCACGAGGGACCGAAATGCTCAAGGGATAAGAAGAGAAAGACTCTTGAATCAAGAGAATGGTGCAAGAAATATGAGAGCCCAAGCCTCTTATTTATAGTAATTGAATTTACAAAAACAATCCTCCATAATCACTTAATTACCTTATATTTATATAAACGACTAAACACCCCTTCATAATACTATTTTAAATAGATTCAACAATATTTGTACTAAACTAATGTTGAAAGTACTCAACACTAGTCTTATAATAACCGCATCGTCGATACCTTTCTAATGATATATACATTTGTGTGTGTGTGTGTATATATATATATATATATGTGTGTGTGTGTGTGTGTGTGTGCGCGTATATATGATTTATACTTTATTTTAATACATAAATATTCTATTATAAATTGTCACTCATTCATACGAACTCCATTTTTGATGTTTTTTATATCCACGCATTGGTATTTATGAGTACTACAACTTTCATTTAGACGCCGACAGAAATTCTCATTCTATCTCAGATTTACAAAACTGTATCAAATTTATCGCACTCGAAGAGTAGGGACCAAGTTTCGTCTATATATTTAACATACGATTTCTACTCTCGACATTCTTTATATCCGTGCGTAGGTAAAAACAAGATCTAAACTTTCATTTAGACTCTGCCGCCTAATTCTCGACCGATCTTAAATTTAATAGTAGGAGGAGATTATACTATTAAATTTTAATGTAAAGTTCATAACTTCTAAATACAGACTCTATTTTCGTCTGTCTTTTTACCGTTGAGTTCCAATTAATGAGATTTTCAACTCTCATTTAGGCCGCGTAGGCCAAAAACCGCTCGGACTAAAATTCGAGTTTTGGGCCGTGCACTGCGATACCAAATGTTAGAAAATTCATATCTTCCTCATACAAAGTCAGATTTGGGCGTACTTTTTATGGACGCTCTCATTTTAACATATTCTATGACTTTTTTTTAGATTACTAAGGCTAAAAAGTCTTCTATTGTAAATTCACTATTTACGTCTCCCGGCGTCGTGCCGGTTTTGCCAAAAAACTTCGACAGGTCATAACTTCTTCGTTATAACTCGGATTTCGTCGTTTTTTATATGTACTGAACCCTTATAACATATACTACAACTTGGTTAAGATTATTCATTTTAAATAATCTTCCATCTAAAACTCATTTTTGATGCTTATTGTCTCTCAATTGAGTAGCCCGGATCTGCGGGCGTTACAGACCAGTAGCCGTAAAAATAGCCACACATGAAAAATTGCAGTGCACTTTTTCCTTAAAAATCGCACAGAAGATAAAACATCCAATCAAACATACTTTTCTCTTGCCCCCGTAGAATTTGAACTGTCAGTAACCCTCGACATGGAGGTTAGGCTCTTTCACTTTTGGGTTTAAAAGCTTAGTCATTTGCCAAACTTTCGAAATCATCAGTCTGGGTTGGTATTACTTAGAACCCAAGGATTTCGTGAGTGAAAAGTATGCAAAGAAAAAGATAGGAAAAAAATAAGAAAATTTTGGTTTCGGTGATGTCAAAAATATTTCGACACAAAAGCAGTAAGATCCCAGGAAAAGATCACTTCATTATTCATCAAGAGAGATGACTAACAGCTTGTGTGGTTTCCTATGAATTAAAATCAAATACTTATAGAGAAGTATCGAAGGGCTTCTTTTAATATATTGTATGGGTGGTTGAAAATTTCATTACATATCACAACTAAACATAAGTATGAGAAATTGTAATTTGTTTGACCAGTGTAGTTAGAGACAAGTACGCTTTGGAAAAATTTATTAAGTAAGGAAGAATCAAATTGATACTCACACAGAAATCGTATTCCACAAAACAAAATTTTTCCTGGATCTCGTTGGGTAAAAATGTCGTGAGATTCGTACACTTTATTAAAACCATGCAAAACAAAAGAATATGATTTGGAGTATCGAAAATTGGTACTGAAACAAAGGTTTCATTAAAATCCGGAACAAAGTTCCCTATCAATTCCTTGAATGGTTCAAAATTTTGGGTTTCACTTTCTTCACGATTTCATGAATCCAGATCATAAACACAGAATGTTTACATACTGTAACGAACCAAAGTTTACAAAGAAAATTTTCATTTTTAATTAATAAAACACATTGCATAAATCATGAAATTCCAACATAATTGTTTTCAAATCAACATTCATTACAAGTTCATTTAAATCATTAGAGCACCCCCAAAACATATCAGTGAAAGAGAGATAGAGTGCACGTCGCGCCATCATGCCTTGCCCTTGCCCTTGGGCTCAGATGTACCTGAAACAAGTCCACAAATGGTAAGCTTGAAAGATTAGTGAGTTCCCAAGAGCATAACCACACACAATCATATATCACATAACGCACTAGCTAAACATTTATACAAATCACGTAAGCTATGCATACAACATATAAGGAAGCCTTGGAAACCCTCCCGGGTCTTACACCTAGTGCCACTGGAACCCCCACGTGGTCTTACCATCTGCCATGGGAACCCCCACATGGTCATCCTGCCATGGGAACCCCCACATGGTCTTCCTACCAAGCAAATAACATACAAGCTAATCATGCAAATATACTAGGATGCCTTGGAAACCCTCCAAGGCCTTGTACCATTTGCCACGGGAACCCCCCTGGGGTCTTCCATACAAAGTTCATACTTATCCTAACACATAATCAATCGGCAATTCACATATCATAGAATGGGCCGGCCTTGGTGCCTTAGACCCATTGGTATGGTGAGAAGACTCACCTTTGTTTGCTGAATGCGAAAGCTTCTCTCCTAACAATCTGTAACCTCCTCTGCTGAACAGTAATAATAATCTATGTTAGGGCTTAACTTAATCAAATGAAACCCCAATTCCTAAATCCTTCCATAAGGCCCAAATACACTTTCTTTGCTAATAGGCCCAAAGTCCATGTCCAAAATCAATAATAGGCCTCTTGGCCCAATAAGGCCTAACCAATATATCCATGACGTATGACAGATAAAATGGCCCATAATTCACAGAATGCAACCAAGTCCCATAACCAAAATGAGGCCCAGAAGCTCAAAGGCCTAAAACAGATTCGGCCCATCAGTGATGCGTATGCTTAGGGTACCATCCTGGTACGCGCGGCGTACTGGGGTGTGGGATTTACGTGTCGCTTACATTGGGTTATGCCCATCATACTACCAGATTAAGCACTTTCTCCATTAAGTGCTTAATACTCAATTCCTTTACGTCCAAAAATCATATATAGGCTTGTTAAAACGTCCTAAGGCATAAAGTTGACAACTTTATGCCTTTGCATGCCTCATATGCACCCAACACCCCCATTAAGACCTTTTTAAGTTTCTTAACCCATGCATGAAGTCAAGGCTCCCACCAAGACTCCATTTTTATGATACAAAAGGACCAAGGGACCTCAAATCTGTCATTCCCATCTTTTGGAGTTGCTTAACTCACAAATAGAGGTCCAAAATCCACCAAAGGGACAAAACTAGAAAATCCTAGCTAGATCTAGAGATTTAAGTAGAAAGATCCAATCTTTTTACCTCCAAGAACTCCTCAAGGTGGTCTATGTGCAGATTCTTGAAGCGAAAAGACACTACAAGCTTCCTTGACCACTTTTTCTTCTTGGATGAACACAAAGGACCACAATTTCACTCAAAAGGCTCAAAATGCACTCACAAAGGCTATTAGGGCTTCCAGAGACGTTTAAAGGTGAAGAGAGCTGATGGGGGTGAGGTTCAAGTGAGTTAAGGGTGTTTTAATAGGTCATAAGTCCGCAAATTAGGGTTTGCACCCTCGGTACGTACGCTCAGTGTACTTCTGGTATGCCCAATGTACGTCCAACTCCTCCACGACCATTCATACATAGTACGCTAAGCATACACTTAAGTACGCCCAACGTACTTAAAGGACCAGTTATACAAAAATGTAAATTCTTTGAGGGTTTCAAGTCATACCTGGTTTAGGGCATTACACATACCTATAACCTGGTTGGTTTCAACCAGAGATGTCTTGGGTATATGTCTTTGTGTGTGATCAAGAAAGAACTTTAGGATGAAAAAGAGTGTTTTAAGAATCGAAAGTACCTCTGCTTTTATTGGACCAAGTAGAAAACTCTTAACTCATGTGAGAAGAGTAATGTAGCTTAGGAACTAATGTGACTATAGCCTGATTGGGTAGAAAACCTCATAATGAGAAATCCATTAAGGATTCGATACACAATGAGTTATGGAGGCTTTGGTCGACATGCTGCAACATGCTTCTTGGTACATCTTAACTAGTACATAGTTTCGAAGATATACCTTTCCTAAAAGCAGCTAGCACGAGCTATCAAAAAATCTTTGCTAAACGCTACACAAAAAACAATTAAAGAACAAAACAAAACAAAATATTTTTGGATTTTTTATTTTTGAAAAAAAATTAGAAAAATAAGAAAATATTTTTGATGTTTTTGAATTTTAATAAACAAAGGACAAAAATGAAAAATCTTTTTGTTGTTTTTGATTTTTAATGAAAAATAGAAAACAATAAAAGAAATGTACCTGACTGTCGAAAATAATACAATGACAAAAGTAGCAAAGATTTTGTCAAACCATTATGCATAATGTCGAAAGCAAAGCATGTCGAAACGTTGACTATGAAAAATAATCGTTGAATTTCGACATCTTACCACCACTTTGACTTGTCATTCTAATGAAATCAGTACTTGAACTGAATTTGCTTCGATCATTCCTAACCCAGTAAAGAGTCTTATGAAAGATTTTTCATCTAAAGGTTATGTAAAGATATCTGCAAGATGATCAGTTGTCTTTACAAAATGAACTTCAATGTTGCCATCTTCTACATGATCTTTAATAAAGTGATAGCGAAGAGCAATGTGTTTTGTTTTCAAATCTTGCACATGATTGCGACAAATGTGTATGGCACTTTATGAATCACAATACAACGAAAATTTCTTCATGTTGATTGCATAATCACGCAATTAACTTTGAATCCATATGATTTGAGAAGTGCAAGCTGCAACAGCAACATATTCTACCTCTGCCATGGAAATCGAAACACATGTTTGTTTCTTTGATTGCCAACTCACGAGCTTCCCATACAAAAGTTGACATCCGCCGCTTGTGCTTTTTCGATCAAGTTGACACCCACCAAGACCAGCATCTGAAAATGCTTGAATGAAAAGCCCCGTTTTCGAAGGATACCACGATCCTAATGAAAATTTGCATTTGAGATAGCGAAAAATATTCTTCACAGCAGTAAGATGAGGTTCTCTAGGATTCGATTGGTACCTAGCACAATTGCACATAGAAAACATAATATCAGGTCTACTAGCCGTGAGGTATAGTAACGAACCTATCATGCTTTGATACAATGTGAGATCAACAACCGGTTTTTCCAAAGATGGGTTAAGTCTTGTTCTAATTGCCATTGGTACATGCAACTTTAAACTATATGTCATTCCGAACTTCTCAAGAAGATTTCTTATATACTTCTCTTGATTGATGAGAATTCCTTCTATACTTTGACGAATATTTAATCCAAAAAAATTATTTATCTTCCCCATCTTACTTATCTCAAACTAAATTTTCATCATATTTTCAAATTCAATTGACAATTGAGGATCAGTTGAACCAAAAATAATATTATCGACATAAATTTAAACAAGCATGAGATGATTCCCAACTTTCTTTCGAAAGAGAGTGAGATCAATAGATTCTTGATTAAATTTCGAAGATTTTAAGAAATTAGTAAGAGTGGCATACTAGGTACATAGAGCTCGTTTAAGACCATAAACAACTTTGTCTAAAATATAACAATGATACGGGTATTGAGAATTGACAAAAACTGGTGGTTGTTCAATATAAACCATTTCTTCGAGAACTCCATTGAGAAAAGCACATTTAACATCCATTTGATATACATGAAAATCTTTATGTGCTGCATGGGCTAAAAAGATTCGAACAGCCTCAAGTCTTGCGACAGGGGCAAAGGTTTCTTCAAAATCGATCCCTTCTTGTTGAGAATAACCTTTTACAACTAGACTAGCCTTATTTTGAACAATATTTCCTTATTTATCAGTTTTATTTTTAAAAATCCATTTTAAGCCAATCACTGACACATCCTTTGGTTTTTGAATTAGACGTCAAACTTTATTTCTTGCGAATTCAGCCAACTCAGATTGCATAGAAACAATCCAATCAAGATCTTCAATAGCAATTTTGACTGACTTTGGTTCAATTTTTGAAATAAAAAAATTGAACATATAAAATTCCCGGTGAGTATTGAGTACCTATTCTTCGCACGAATATGAGCTATACTTAATACTCCAACATGTGGCTCACCAATAATTTGTTCTTGAGGATGAATTTGAGTCCATCTATCCATCAGGGGATATACAAGATCAAAATCCAATGTTGCATCTTCGAACATTTCTTCAATTTCAGATCATTCACCTGCATTTGAAAAATTATCATTCATATCGAGAAATTCATCATTTTAAACATTCGAAACATTTGTATTATTTGCATCCTACTCCCTCTCGATAACTGGATTATTATCAGAATGCTCCATCTCGAAATCAACATCCATTCTTTCTCTCTTCCCGTTAAAAGTATGCTCCCCCTCATTTGAGCAGACGAATTCAAGTGCTCCCCCTCCACTTGAACATTCGATACAACATGCAGACTTTTGTTATTGCTGGAAGAATTTGTTGATGAATATGAATCATTGTTATCCTGAGTAACAGTGATATCATCAGAATGTTTCGATACTTCAAGCACTCGATTGTCATCTGCATGTACTTCTGCATTAATAGCTAGATCTGGAACACCAAAAATCAAATCATAAGAAAAATCTAAGGAATTCAAAGTTTGAGGTTCATTATTTGATTAATTTATTATTGGTTGTTGTTCAAAGGTCTTTTCAACTTGTTTAACATAATACTCATCAAAAGTAAGATTATATGTTTCTTCGATTTTTCTTGTTCGTTTGTTTAACACCCTGTAAGCAACCAAATTATGAGAATATTCCTTCATCAGCTTTTTACTGATATTTCGAAAGATTATCCTTGAGATTCATAATGAAGCACCTGTATCCAAAAACATGGAAAATTTTAACATTTGGTTTTTGGTTGTTGATAATTTCATAAGGAGTGATGTTAAAACGGCGATGAATAAAATATCGTTTTCGTGTAAAACATGCAGTGGATACTGCTTCGACACATAGATATTAAGGAAAAGTCACATATGTGAGCATTGTTCTTGCTGCTTCGCAAAGTGAATGATTTCTTCTTTCTACAACCCCATTCTGTTGAGGAGTGTAAGGTGAAGTGAAATTATGCGAAATTCCTTTGTTGGTTAAGAACAAATCATGAACATTGTTCTTAAATTCTGAGCCATTGTCACACTTGATCTTTCGAACCTTTTTCTTCAAACTTAGTTCAACATGCTTGATGAATTCGATCATTTATTGAGCAGTTTTGGATTTCAGTCATAGAAAATATACCCAAGTAAACCTAGAAAAATCTTCAACAATGACTAATATGTATCTCTTCTTGTTGAGAGTCTCAACAGTCGAGGGTCCACAAAGATTAATGTGAAGATATTCCAAAGGCTCAACAATCTTCGAATCGATGTCAATTTGATGACCTTGTCTGTGTTGCTTTCCTTGTTCGCAAGCTACACACAAAGTATCATTATCAAATTTTAACACAGGTAATCCTCTAACAATATCATTTACCAGCAATTTATTTAGATTTCAAAAATTCAAATGAGAAAGTATTCGATGCTAGAGCCAGCTAACATCTAATTAAGCTTTCGAAAGTAAGCACACCGAGGCAATCCCAACTATTGGTTTGATGTCGAGAGTTAACATATCGCCTTTTCTTTTGGATTTGAGCAACACTTCCTTTGTGTGTATGTTCGAAATCACACTTCCTTATTCCTTAAACAACACTTGATTGCTAGTACCGAGAAAAAGTTGCGAAACACTTATTCAGTTATGTTGAAGACCTTCGACATAAGCTACCCTGTTCACTGTGAATTTCCTATTTGTTACTTTTCCATATCCTTTGACATGATATTTCTGATTGTTGCTAAATTTCACCACTCCAGCATTCTCTAAACTTCGATAACCACAAAGATTTTCCTTCCTTCCAGTCTTGTGACGTGAGCAACCATTATCAATATACCATTTGTCATCATATTACTCATCACACAAAACCTGCAATCAATGGAAGAATTTAGGTCCCCAAGGCTGTTTGGGCCCTTTGTGATTAGATTGAAAACCACTGTGAAATGAAGATCCTAAAATCGAATTACGAACTTTAGATTTGAGACTATCAATTATGTCAACTTTGTTAGTTAAAGGCACAGAAACGTAATCATTCGCATGTTTAGAATTTTCACTAACTTTCGCCTTTAGCTTCTCAGTTCGTTTTTCATTAACCTTTGCTTTCAGAATAGCTCACCATTGCTTGACTGAAGTATTCGATTCCTTGGATGAAAACTTTGTTTGTTGCGGAGAAAACTTTCCTGATTGAAATGATTTCCCTTTTCCTTCGAGCCAATGGTTAATGTTTTTCACATTTGACTTTCCTTTGACATACAAAACTTTGGAAACTTGTTTCATCAAAGGATTAGGAAAATTTGGTTGTTTTGGTGTGAAACTCACATTTCTTTTTGAGTGAAATTTATCAAACTGTTAATTTGAAAACACCGGTTTCGTTTGAGATGAAAAATGAGTTTGAACATTCTTTGGATTATTCAAAAATCGGTTTTGTCTTGAAAAATGGTTTTGAGAAAAACATGTTTGTTGATTTGAATGGAAAGTCCTTGCTGATTGATAATTTGTAAACTTCTTTGCATTTGATGATTGAACATTTGTTTGGATATCTAATTTTGACTCTTGATATTTAGACTTTGAAAAATCATTTTGTGATTTATTTGAAGACAAATCTTTTTGCGTTAGAGCGGGATTTTTCTTATTTTCAACTTTATTTTGACTGAACCGATTTAGACTTATTCTGTTTAAATTTTTTCTTTAGCAAAACATTTTATTTCTTTCGAGACTCAATAGTTTACCAAAAAACTTTCTTTCTTGCTTGTCTCTTTGGAACACCATTTTCTTTTGAAATCTTTTCAATTTGTTCCTTAAACTATTGAGAATTAATTTTGACATGTTGTGAAACAATATCAACTTGTTTGAAAACGTCTTTTGATTTTTTAGATTTTTCAACCCAAATTCGTTGTGGTTTTTGTCTTTGAAAAGTTTAAGAATTCTTTGTTAGATTGTTTTTGACAATTTGATTTGTGAAAATCCTTCTTTTGATGCCTTCTTGTTATTTTCTTCAACCATTTTATGAATCTCGGGTTTGATGTTATCACTATCCCCTATTGTGACAAAAACCTGATTCAGAAAGATAACCTCTTCTGAACATTTGAAATTTGGATACACCACTTTATTTGTTTCAAGATAATGAGAACCTTTTTCCTTCATAATGTTGTCAAATTTCTCAGTTTTGTCAAAAACCTGATCAACTACAACCCTTGGAATTTCTGTTTCTTTCGGAACATCATCATTGTCATCATCACTGATTGTTTGACAATCTTCAATAGTCACATGGTCAAGATCATGAACTTTCGAAGTTGAGGGTAAAGTAGTGTCAATTTGGACCATAGAATCATTAAATTTTTCTTTGCCTTAAGCTATTGATGTGACATTAATGACAGACAATTGAGAACAATCAATAACTTCCTTTTCTTCAATTTCACTAATATAATCAGAATCATCTTCAATATCAGCAAAATTAGTTTGATAGTTAGTTTTCGAATTCTCAGTTTTTTTCAAAATCTTCATTTGTTCAATTTTGGTAAATGTTTCATTTACAATATTAACTAATTCATTAGCATCCATATATTCATCAAATTTCACTATACCATATGCATATCTATTATCTGAAACCCTATCAAATTCAGCAATTGTATTTTCGCAATCATAGGATATATAGTCAATTTTCTCCCTTTCAAATGCTAATAATGGAAAACGTTTCTTATGCTGTTCTTTGCTAATATTCGATGAATGATGCAATGCTGTCAATTTACCATATACACGTTTAGCTAAATTACAGTAGATATTTCTTTGTTTTGATAATAGCTTAACATCAGCACTTAAACTATCCCTATCACACATGAGATTTGTTATTTGTAAATCTAAGTATTCTACTTTTGTTTTCTTCGAATCCAACATCCTTTGAGTTTCTAAAAGTAGTGTGTTTGACTTCTTAGCATCATTACTAGTAGAAATAAGTATATCATTAACATAAGTAATTGCTGCATCAAACTCAAATAGAATTGAATTATATGCACTTGAAGGAATATTAAAGGATTGTAAAAGAGAACGTACCTGAGAAGTCATTGGTGATTTGTGTGAAGAAGTCGAAACAAAGCACTTCCCAGTTATTTTCTCCTCATCTTCTTCCTCAAGCATCGCAAACACAGCCCCATGTGTAGGGTTTCGCATCTCATCATCATCAGAACCAGATGATCAAATCTGGTATGTTCAATCTTCTTCATCCATACCTTTGGCCACCAGAGACATTCCCTTCTTCTTAGCACAAACCTCTTCCAATCTTTCAACATAGTAGGCTTCGTCATTGACTTGTTTTTATTTTCATCACGCTTTCCTAGCATACAACCACTAACCATGTGATTCCCCCCATTACAGTAATGGCAGTTGAATCCAAAATCACCTTTCAACTTTTTCTGTTTTTTCTCCTCCTCAACACGACCTTACTTTTCTCAACTTTCTTCTCATCATTCCATGACTTACCATCAAAACTCCCCTTCACTTCACTTGTTTTCGACTTTGCATTGAATGAATTCTTGAAAACTATATTTACTCAATTGTTAGAGTAAAATGTCATAGTTTCGTCTTCTGAGTTGAAGATTAGGCCTTCATCATCCGAACTCTCTTTCTTAGCAAGCTATTTCTCTGCTTCTCATCCAGTAACTTTCGAAACAAGTGCAAGTGGACCACCTAAACTGATCTTTAATTCCTCGGCAATTTCATTTACTTCGGATTCATGTGCTTTCATCCTGTTGTAAAGATCATTTAGAGAGAAGTAATCAAAACTTTATTGTGTCTTAATCATCAGGCTTACATTCCTCCATTCCTTTCGAATACCAATAATGAATGTAAGATTGAACTCCATTGTTGATTGAATGACTCCATATCGGTTACACTTGAAGATAAGCTCATTCAGACGATCATAATAAGATTTAATTGTCTGTCCTTCCTTTTGCTTGAAATCTCCAAATTCAAAAAGACACTGTTTTACAGAACTGATCTTCGTTTTTTCAGTTCCTTGATACTTTTTCCTTTAAAGTATCCCAAATCTCTTTTCCAGTCTTACATCTACGCACGTAATTGTAAACAATTTGAGGAAGAGCACCTTTGAATTCTCGCATACACTTCTTTTCATTCTTCAATAATCTATCAGACTGTTCATTAACATTTTGATTGTTAGAAGAAGTACCAATACTGTGAACAGCAGCGGGAGGACGAACATCAACGAGAATACACTTCTAAAGTTCTTCATCAATTCCGTTCAAGTAATCCTACATTCGATCAGCCCAGCGATCATAGAACTCAAGAATTAGCATCAGAATCTTCGTTGATGATCCAAGGAGATGAGAGTAAGACGTCATCGTGTTCACATTAAAGTTTGCCATTGTTGTACGGAAAATTTTGAGAAAAGCTTGAATCATATTGAGATCAAAAAACTAAAACACTTAGAATTCAACAATTGAGCATTCAATTTTACAACTAGAACACATTATCGATTCACAACAGACAATCTAAGATGATTTTGTGAAGTAAAAGGGCGTAAAATTGAAATCTGAAACGAGACTCAAAACTTTTACAAAAACTCATAAAATCAGAACAATTTTGTATGAATCCTGCTCTGATACCAAATCTAGTTGTAATGAAATCGAGTATGAATGATAAGATCAGAGTAAAGTAAGATTGATGAACACGAGATCTAAATAATATCTGTTTAGCTCAATTATGCTTTCAAAGATACATAGAGTTTTCAGACATAAATGACGAATGTTCTTATCGATCTCTAGTACACATCCCATATTTATAGGGATCATGAAAGCATACAAAAAATATAAGGGACTAAACACTAAAATCTTCAATACATAAAGTGGCCTTATAATAAAATTAAAAATTGTCGAAACTAACTATGGCCTTCGACACCTCACAACTATATTCGACATCTACATAAACTACCAAGCATACATAAATTCTAGAAAAATTACAACTTGATACCATAATGGAGCTCTTTGGAATTCATCTCTTCTTTGATATTTGTCTTTCAAATCTGGAATTCACCACTTTTTTGTTTAATTATTGGTATCTTCTACTTTTATAATTTCTTCAGAATTTTTAACCTTTGGATTTCATACTTTGTCAGCTCTAAAACTCTTCAACTTTTTTGGTAATATCTCTCTCTTTTCTTTAATGTCTCACTTTTTTTTTCCACTCAAAGTCCTACTATGCTTAAGCAAGGAGCTTAACTTCAACCTTTATTGGTTAAAGGTATTAGTCTAAGTGCAATGACTACATAAGCTCTCCTGGATAGATTTCAAGTATAGGTTGAAAAACATATTATGCCATATAAACTACCAGATTATCTTTCATACCTCATGACTTTTCACTAGGAAATGGGAAGCCACAAATACACTATAACACGTGTAGGCTTGGGTAAACATTTGCGCTCTCTTCAGATCATCCCATCCAATACCAATAAAGTTTTAATTAGCAAGGTTTTCCTAAATTAAACTATTGTTTCAAGTCTATATAAATGCAAGTCTGAAATCTAGCAATGCAATTTTTTTTAAAAATCAAATGCTTTTTTTTAATGCAATATACCCCTACCCCACACTTAAATCATGCAATCCCCTCATTGCATACTATGTAAGTGATCGAGGTCATTGTCTCAATCAGAAATAAACCAACTAACCTAAGTAGATAGGGTAAGTTGGGTCGAATCCACAAGGAGTTCGTGGTTAAACATTGTGTCAAAGTAATAGATAAAGAGAACAGTATTACTAGCAATTGTCATGGAAAAGATTAAAGTAAAAATCAAACAAACACTTGGAGATTTATTAATTAAGATGAGGAAACTAGAGTACTCCCGGTTCAGTTATAGACAATTTAGATTCACACACTTTCTTTCCTAGAATCCTAATTTAATTACTTAGATGCAATTGGGGTTTATTAACTTGTAACACATAGTTTAGGTACATAATATGTTCGTTCAACTAGTTGTCTTACTCCTTTATGTCTAAATGAAATGGGAACAATTAGTGAACTAGAAATAAAATGTCTTACGACTACCTATTACCATATTAAGATTCAATATCATAAATTGGAATAATATATGTTGATTCAATCACTTGTCTTTATTCCTAAACTAATTGAACTTGGAACAAATGATGAATTGGCAATAAACTATCTTAATTATGACATAAAACAACTTCATACAACCCAATTTCAATCGTTATTACCAAAAGATCATCATATGAAGCATAGAATAATAATTGAAATTAATTAGAATCAAGTAATAATCAAGTGTATTCATCCAAGAGTCATAAACATCCCCAGAAGTAACCTTAACGGTTTAGCCTTCCATTGAGTTCATAAAACAAATAACTTGATTAAAATGAATAAAATGCATAATAGAATTCATGAACAAACGTAGAATCATCAAACAAATGTATCCTAATGATTATCAAAGTATAGAACAAATAAACCTTGCGGAAAAAGAAATAATTCTGGAAAATAAAGAATTGATGAAGATTAACCAATGAAATGATCTTCACTTATAGCTCGGTGATGAATTGAATCAAATCTTGCCTTGAATTCGGATTGAAATGCAATGGACTTGTGTTTCCAAATGTTTCCAAGGGTTTTATAAGCCTTAAAAATGCAAGGAAAACTCTGAAAATCGCAGGTGTGAACCCTAAAAACGAATGCATAGGTCCCTATTTATAGTGTGTGGCAAAAAATAATGGAATTGGGCGATGTGGGACGTTGGACGTCCCAAGAGACGTCTTAGATGTCGTGTATAATGCCCATGCGTTCTTTGTACATCCTTGCATGCCATCTGTCGTCCTTTAAATACACTAAAAAATGGACAAAAAAGTCAGACGTCTTAGGAGACGTCTTAGACGCGTTCTAGGACGCCGTTCCTTGTTTTCTAAACTTTCCGAAACACACCGTTCCAACACGAGACGTCCCTAAAACGCCCAGACGTCCTAGGGGATATCTTAGATTCCATGTAAGACGCCGACGGGGGTTCCTCCTTCTTTTATGCTCTGAATTAACGACCAAATGCTAACTGTTTGACCTAAACGTCCTAGGGGATGTCTTAGATGCCTGGAGGCGTCCTTCATCTTCTGTGCAAGTTTTGGTGGTCAAAACGACATAACTAGAAGAAACACAAAACACGAAAGCTGTAGTAAATCTTATCTAGTTTCCAGAAATTCTTTACGCATGTTAATCGGAGCTCCATAACTTGAGATATGATCAAAACAATGAAGAGTCGTCAACTTTCCCAACAACATTTCTTTATTCCTTGAGCAATTCGTTTTACTTGCAGGTTCCGCTCACTTTTAGTACTATATATTGACCTGCATATGAAGTTCAAAAACTCATCAAAGTAGTGTCATTCTTGGGCAATTACACATCAATTCAACATAATTATGACAATTTAACATATTCATAAAATAGACTTATCAGTAAGACATAAAATTAAAGAGGGAGAAAAAGGAACAAACTCCCCTGGGATAGAAGATGCATCTGTATTCGTGTGACTAATGTGTAAGATAACTTGCTCAAAATTGTGGAAACCGAAGTGGTTGACCGCTATAGAACGTGAATCAAAGACTTGGACACTTATACTTTAGAATGTATATGGTTAGAATCGAAAAGGCACCACCTCATGGTAAAAGGAACATGTCATGGTAGGTTGTGTGAATTAATTTTTCGTATTCTGAGTGCGACCACACGTTGTGGTGTAGGGTAGCACATCGTGTTGAGTATGAAATGGAACAAATCAGTGTTGTATACAACATATTTCTTCAATATTCCTTAGCACCAACAAAGATAAACATTTTAGAGACGCGACACTTCACTCGTTTGCTCAAAATAACACTCGAAATGCTTAACTCTCGCTTCTCTCGTCGTTTTCTAGTCTTTCTCTAAAATTCATTATTCTTTTGCCAAAACTGCCCCTCACTTTGACTAAAAAATTTATGGGAATCTAAAGCAAAGAAAAGTGATAAAACTAGTAAACAAATTAAAACAACCAAATAAAAAGATAAATATCCAAAACAAAAAACCACACCAAAATAAACCAAACAATATACAAATGTCTTAAATCCACTTGTAAGAAAAGGATAAAAATATCTCATTCCTCATCATCATCATAACCACCGCCTCCACTACCACTAGCTCCTCTCTATCGCTCCCGCCACAACACCTCCAAACTTGGAACATACGGATATGCAACTAAAAAATCATCGGGTCGATTGAAGTGCATTTGATGCATCATGAATCCAAATTCATATTCGTATAATTGACACCTTGTGCCAAATTGTCTAGAAACTACCTTAAAGTCACATTGTAGGGGTCCATGGAGAGCTCGTCCTCTGTCGGGATTACTGGAGGGTCATCTTCGTCGGTATCACCACCCTTTTGTCTTACCCGTCTTCCGGGTTGGTTGCAGGGCATATCATTGAGGATGGAAAAAATACCAAACGCATTATCAACAACAATATTAGCGTTTTTTAAGAAAAGAGGTGAAAAAGCTTTTTGAGGCTTGATTGTCAAAAACATGGCTTCACGCTGGTAAATAATGCCAAAAGATTGTGCAATCCGGGTGATAAACATCCCATCATATAAAGGAGAACCATGACGATCTTTGCCTGCCCGGATTGAGAGAAATTCTGCCAGAAGCAATGGGATGTCCACATAGATATCGGTTGTGATGAGGGCCCATAATATAAACACATGCAACACCGGGGCCTTGTCCCCCTTTTGTCTTTGATTAATGTTATTTGTGGTTAACCTGTGCAAGAAACAATGGAGAGGTTACCAGATTTCTCTTTCTTGTGCAGTCCCCTTGTTGTATATGTCATTTGCAATCATTGGCCAATAGGTGTCATCTTTGAATCTGTCAGTGGTTTGGATGCATCCTGTAATATACTCCAAATAGGATTCAGTATGGACCGCAGACAGGAGATAAATCTCTATCCTCATCACAAGCTCGGCAAGGCGTAGCTCTTGCCTTTCTTCCCCCAAATAAAATGTAAGATTTCCATCCTCGAGCGCACTAATTTTCCTTCTAGATGAAACCGTTGCTAAACACTCAATCACCAATTCCTTATAGACAATCTCTTGGATTTGGAACAACCTCCTCCATGCCATACACATAAATCTTCCTTGCACCCCATCAAAAGATTTAACCAACAATGGTTCAAAGCCTTCGAAGAACCCAACTTGTTCTATCCACCCCCAATTAACTAAACCTGGTACATGAACTTTCTGTTGTTTCAGCCACTCAAGCCTTCTATTCCATTATGCAAGAACCCCAGGACTCGACTCTAGGTAAAGTGAACCACGGGAAGTCGGGATGACTCCCAGGTTGGTTCCTCCTTGATCAGTTGGCCATAATCTGCAAAATAATAAAAACCACAAACCAAACAACAATATGCAATATTAGAGATAAAAAATTATACTAAAAAATTACTGACCACGACGAGGACCACGACGAGTTGTCATGGTCGACGAACTGGTCGAGTAATCTTTGCAAATTCAGTTCATATTCAATTTTTATCAAGTCAAGAGCTTTTTAGGGCATTTAATCTAACAAGTTGAAGCAAAAATCCATGTCTAAATACGAAAAACAAGTTAGATTTTGTCAAAAAAAAATCGAAACCCTAACTATAGTAAAAAGCCCGAAATACGAGTTCAAATTAGTAAATACTCAATATTAAAACCAAAATACTCAATTTTAACTAAGAAGAGATGTTAAAAATCTTATCTTTTACTTGAACAAACAAGGAATCAAATGTAGGAGGGAAGGGTTTCTTCGTGGGATAGATAGCTCGACGATAGAGTGGGAAGTTGAAAAGTGAAGCAATGACCGAAAGTAAGAAGAAAACCCTAATTTTGACTGCTGACAAAACGACGACACGTCGAGTTGAACCCACCACATCGTGGTGGTTTTTTGAAATTCGTGAAATCGGTTTCTACAAATTCAATACATCGTGGTGTAAAGTACCTCGTCGTGGTGTGAAAAATAATTTCATTTTGGTTAAACTTTTATAAAAATGTCCACCCCACACTCATTCCATGCTATTCCCCACATCGAAACTCAAATAAAAATTCATAGGAATGAAAGAACAAAAATAACGCATAAATAAAGCAAAAATAATGAAAATAAAATAAAAGGAAAGAAAACGCAAACTCAAATCCATAGGTGGCCTCCTGCAAGCGCTTCTTTTTGGGGAGTCATGATCTGGACTTCTTCCCTCTTCATGTCGATTCGGCTCGTGCACATTTCACAATTCCACCCCCTATTTTTATTCATTTGGCATACCTTCCTCGTAATGCTTTAACCTATGCACATTAACCTTGAAATGCGTTCCATCTCTTAATATTAACTCAATGGCTCCATCTGGGAAAACTTGTTTTACAATAAAGGGTTCATCCCAACGATTTTGTAATTTCATGGGAAAAAGCTTTAATCTTGAATTAAAAAGTAGAACCTTTTGCCCCTCGTGAAAGTCCTTATGTCCTCTTAGCCTCACATCATGCCATTTTTTTTTATCTTTGTAGATCAATGAGCTAGTGTATGCTTCATTTCTTAATTCTTCAAGAGCATTCACTTGCATCAAACGCTTGGTACGAAGTTCAGCTAATTCAAAGTTACAAATCTTCAATTCCCAAAACACTTTATGATCGATTTCAACTGGCAAGTGGAAATTTTTTCCATATTGCAATCTATATGGTGTAGTACCAATAGGTATTTTAAAGGCCGTACGAAATGCCCATAGTGCATCATCAAGCTTTTCTGACCACTCATTTTTATTTCCTCCAACCGATCTTTCCAATATCCTTTTTAATTCCCTACTCGTGACTTCCATTTTCCGACTCGTTTTTGGATGATATGGAGTTGCAAATCTATGGTGTACACCATATTTTTGTAACACCTTTAACCAATTGATCATTTGCAACGTGGGTACCCCGATCACTTATAAGAGCTTATGGGACACCAAATCTTGAAAATAGATTTTTAAGAAGATGAACCACTACTCAAGTATCATTCGTAGGTAATGCTTGTGCCTCCACCTATTTAGATACGTAATCAACCACCACCAATATGTATTTATTTCCTCTTGACATTGGAAAGGGTCCCATGAAGTCAATCCCCCAAATATTGAATATCTCACGAACTTGGATGCTTTTTTAGGGAATCTTGTTTCGAGAGGAAATGTTTCTTGGCCTTTGGCATGAATCGCACTCTTTGACAAATCTGGTCGCAGCTTTAAAAATTATCGGCCAATAAAAACCGGAATTGAATACCTTCGTTTTCGTGTATTGTGCTCCATGATGTCCTCCGGTGGGCCCATTATGGCAATGTTTTAAGATCTCGAGACTTTCTTTCCCGAACACACATCTTCTTATAATTCCATCCGTGCAACTTCTGAAGATGTACAATTCATCCTTAAAGTAGTACTTGACTTCAGAAAACAATTTCTTCTTTTTTTGGCGAGTCACGTCTCTTGGAAGATAATCACTAGCCAAGAAGTTGGCTATATCCGCATACCAAGGTACCTCTCCCGAAATTACCATCAAATATTCTTCAGGAAAATCATCTCCAATATTGTTTTCCTCTAATTCTTCCAATCCCTAGTTTTCAAGTCTTGATAAGTGATCGGCCGCCACGTTCTCCATTCCCTTTTTATCTTTTATTTCAATGTCAAATTCTTGTAAAAGCAATACCCAACATATCAATCTTGGCTTGGCATCCTTTTTAGCAAAAAGATACTTAAGGGCAGAATGGTCAGTAAACACAATTATTGTAGATAAAACTAAGTAAGGGCGGAATTTATCAAAAGCATAAACCACAACAAGGAGTTCCTTCTTGGTAGTAGTATAATTCTTTTGGGCTGGATTTAGAGTCGTTCTTGCATAATATATGGGTTGAAAATGCTTCTCAACCCTTTATCCCAAAACAACTCTAACTGCATAGTCACTAGCATCACACATTAGCCAAAAGGAAGGCTCTAATGTGTGTGTGTGTGTGTGGGGGGGGGGGGGGGGGGGGGGCTCATGATAAGGGTACTAGTCAATTTCTATTTCAATAATTGAAAGGCTTCAACGCATACTTTAGAGTAGTTAAATGTAGCATCCTTCAAGAAAAGTTGGGCCAATGGCCTTGTGATTTTTGAGAAGTTCTTGATGAATCGGCGGTAAAACCCCGCATGGCCTAGAAAACTTCTCACCCCTTTTACATAAGTTGGAGGTGGCAACTTTGCTAGAGTAATTTGAAAGTATCCTGAAAAACCATCTAAAAAGCAATAGTAGAGATGACCGGATAATCTTTCGAGCATTTGATCAATAAATGGCAAAGGAAAGTGATCTTTGCATGTAGCATCGTTTAGCTTGCAATAATCAATACGCACACGCCAACCGGTTACCGTTCTTGTTGGAATTAGCTCATTTTCTTCGTTAGTAACTACCGTCGTTCCTCCTTTCTTAGGTACCACGTGCACTGGACTCACCCATTGGCTATCAGATATTGAATAAATGACACTGGCATCCAAAAGTGTGACTAACTCCTTCTTCACTACCTCTTGTATGTTCGGGTTTAGTCTTCTTTGGTGTTGCACCACTAGCTTAGCACCTTCTTCAAGATTTATTTTATGTGAACAATATGCGGGACTAATTCCTTTGATGGCGGTAATCTTCCATGCTATGGCACTTTGTATTTTCTTGAGTACTTCCACTAGGTTTTCTTTTTCATGTTTTGCTAGATCAGATGCTATGATGACTGGTTTTTAATGTCCTTCTTCCAAAAATGCATACTCCGAATGCCTAGGCAAATATTTGAGCTTGATTTTCGGTTTTTCGTCAGTGACCATGACGTGGGCATTCTGCCACGCTGTGGTGTCGCAGTTTTTTCTGTCTAATCGTGAAAAATTAGACGAGTACGTCGTGGTGTCTGTGCCACATCGTGGTATTCCTTCAACTCCTTTTTCAGCTCTTTGTACTCTCTCTCTTTGATAAGATTCTCTATGTCATGTATGTCAAGTTCAACATCAAAATCTCTTTCTTTTAGCACCATATATCCTTTAAGTTGCTTCTCTTTCCATCCTCCAAGCTCTTTCTCAAGTAATTCATCAAACACATCGACTGAAAAATTCGTATCGTTAATTATCCTTGAATGTTGGATTGCTCGATTTACTGCAAAAGTGACTCCTTGTTCTCTAACTTGTATAGTTTGGATTCTCTTACATCAAGAAACGCTCGGGCAGTGCTCAAAAATGGCCTTCCAAGAATAATTGAGACTTGTTCGTTGTCCTCCATGTCTAAAACAATAAAATACGCAGGAAAAACAAACTTGTCAACTTTTACTAATAGGTCTTCACAAATTCCTCTTGGAAAGGTCATAGTCTTGTTGGCTAAATGGATGACCATGCAAACCGGTCTAGGTTCGGGAAGATAAAGCTTCTTGAAGAATGAATAAGGCATTAAATTCACACTTGCTCCCAAATAGGCTAAAGTGTGGCTTGTAGCTAGATTTCCGAATTGGCATGGTAGTGTAAAGCTTCCTGGATCACCCATTTTCTGTAGTTGCATATTCAACACCGTAGCTGAGTAGGTTTCATTTAGCACTACCTTTGACAATCCCATTATTTTCTTTCGGTTAGTTAGGAGGTCTTTGAGAAATTTTGTATATTTTAAAATTTGAGCCAAGGATTCCAGGAATAGAATATTGATTTCAAGAGACTTTATGTGATCTAAGAACTTCAAGTAGTGTTCAACATTCTTTTCTTGGATTGATCTACTTGGGAAGGGCATTGGTGGGTGGTATGGCTTAACGGGTTCAACACTTTTCTTTTCAGGTTCCTATCACATTGTGGCGACTTTTCAGTTTCTTTTCCTTAACTTTCTTCTTGACTTTCCTGATCAATATCTGGGTTGTTTCTGTTAATCGGAGACAGATGTGTAACAATTTTCCTAATTCTAGTTGTAACATCCTGGATGTGAGCTCCTTTTAGGTTTTGTTCAGTACTTCCTGGAAGTCCTGTCGATGATCTTTCATTGAATCGCTTAGCTAGTTTCGAAGTTATTATTTGATATTTAGGATTGACGCTTGCTGATGTCTGAGTAAAGTTTGTTGATCTCTAATTAAAGCTTGTTGTTCTCTAATTGCTACTTCGTTTTGCTTGTGCCTTTACAACTACAAAACGGGTAAGCGTTAACTCGAAATCGGGTTTCTTTTCAGGAGCACGTTCCTCTCTTTGGTAAAAGCCTCTTCTTTTTTGTTCATACTTCTCTTCCTTGGATCTCTTGTACTCATCATAAGGTAACAACTTCTTCTTGGACTTTCTTCAATCTTCATCATAACGATCATCGCTAGAGTAGAAAGCTTGAACCTTTCGGTTTCCATTTTCATCAAGGTCACAGTCTTTAGTCAAATGCAGCCTGTTATAGTTTTCACACCCAACTATTATATCATTGATTGTTTGATCCATCTTAGTCATCCTCCTATCCACGCTTTGCAACATTGCTAAGACCGCTGATATGTCTTTTGAAGCTGAATTTGCCGATCCCTTTGTTACTTTTGCGGGTTATGGTACTCTCTAGAATGTGTAGAAAACTCTTCAATAAGCTCCTTTATTTAAGCTAGATTTTTATTGGTTAAGGATCATTGAAAATCAAGGAGTTTCCTAGTCATGACATTCACCCCATCGTAAAAGATCGAAACTTCTTTTTGCTCATTCAGGTCATTTTGAGGGCAATTTCGAAATAGACCTTTGTAGCGCTCCTGTTCTTCAAATATCGACTCCCCCACTTGTTACTCAAAGTTAATGATGGCCTTTTTGAGCTTATCCACCTTTGATGGTGGGAAAAATTGTTCCAAGAATTCCTCACACATTTTTGTCCATGTAGTGATTACGCCTGGTGGAAGTGATTTTAACTAGTCCTTGGCAGCTCCTTTCAATGTGACCAGAATCATTCTCAAAAACACCGTTTCTCGTGGAACATTCGGAATGTTGAAGTAGTCAGCGATGTCCTTGACTTCATCAATATTTTTACAGGCATCTTCATGATCTTTACCGGCAAATGGAATCTCCTTTAGCGTAGCAAGGATTTGCCCCTTGAGTTCAAATGTGGCACTGGCTGGTATGGTGGGTTGCACAAGGCCTAGACTGGTGTCGTCACGATTTCTTTTCTTGTATGCGTCCATGGAAATGTCAACAATATCCACCATGATGTTGCCAGGTTCGCTGTCTTGCTTACTTTCTTTTTCTGATTTGTTGCCGTCTTCTTCTTTTTTTGTCGCATATTCAGCGTCCTCTTTCGTAGGGTTGTTCTCAATGTTTTCGTATTTCGTGGGATTCGCCCACTTGCTTTCTCTTCTTCTTGCTAAAAACCGTCTTGAGATTCTTGAAAGGTGATTTATTTGGTGTGTTCGATTTTTCTACGGTTTTATCCATGTTTTTACGAAAAGCGGACTTCGAGTCTTCAAGTGGTGGAATAAAAGGTGTATTGGATCCACGAGTCATAAACTACTGCAAAAAAAACAATTAAATCGCGTAAAAAGAACAAAAACAAAAACTGAAAGTTAACTGTTACGACACCACGACGTGGTGTTAATGACCACGACGTGGTGGGTCAAACAAAATAGAAACCTAGAATGAAAATTTAAAAATAAATACAATCAAAATCCTAATAAATTAGTAGATTCAAACTAAACAAAAATGAACCATTTCCCGACAACGGTGCTAAAAACTTGATATGAAAAATAATTACGCACTAGTTTTATCCTACTAATATAACTAAATTTCTATCTAAAGCAGTGTACCTTATTGTAAACAGTATAGTACAAAAGACAGGTATCGAACACAGGGAATGGGATATTCAGCTAATTTTTATCTACTATCTAACTAAATTATTAATAAATTTATAAGAATGGTTTTTTCTAGTTTTGAAAGACTAGAAACTTAATTAACTAAGCTAAACTAACAACTAACTAAATGTCTAAAGCAAATATCAAACTAAAGCAAAAAAAAAAAAAAAAAAAAAAAACGATTTAAACCAAGGTATTTGAGGTAATTTCATTTAGCTTCACCTTACTTGCTATTATGGTTGATTTATGGAAGTGCAATGGATTAATGTTTAATTTGTTACCGAGTCCTAAGATGACCAAGTTAATATTCATTAACTTAATACTTTAGCAAACAAGTTCATTCATACGGTGATCAGAGAGATAAACTAACAAGCTCGCTAGTATTCAGTTCGAGTTAAATTAGACTTATAATAAATTGATCAAATTTGATTAATTGATTCAATTCAGTATATGATTGGTCATCATATATTAGATCCTACACTTATTTACCTACTTTTCTATCTGACCCTAGGTTTTAGTCAAAACTTTAGTCCTACAATTTTTGCAATCAACAAAGATCATAAGATTTAAGTTCAATTAAGAAAGATAGTCATGCAAACTTAATTAAACTTAGTAATAAATAGATTAAGCAGTTATCATAAGCACAATAGCTTCTTTAATAAGATAATTTAACAAATAACCAAATAAACTTAATCCTAACCATAAATCAAACCATAGATAGTCAAGCAAATCTACAACTAACGAAAGTCACAAGGTTTTAGCCCATGATTTTAACAACTAAATTTAGAAAAATGAAATTCATAAGTATAGACATGATTAAACTAGAACAGAAAGTCATAATTAAGAGTTTTATTTCCCTAATGCTCTCAATTCCCAAGCTATAATCGATTTTTTCACTACCAAGCTTCAATTCACATCATTGGCCTTAAAAAAGCATCAATAGCTCTCAGCAAAAGTTCTTAATTTGGAGAAGAATGAAATCTATTTATAGTTTTCCAAAAAACAGACCACCACGACGTGGTAAGGCCACCACATCGTGGTTTTCATAGTTATCGCGTATTCAAAAGGTCTTCGAAGTCAATTGGGAAAGTTCCAAAACAAGTTCCAAAACACCACGTCGCGGGGATGTCACTACGACGTGTTGAGTGCATTTTTCTTCATTTAAAAGTCTTCATTAATATCTTAGCTTTCAACTTCCTTTTTGCTCCAAGCATGTCGTTTACCCCTTCAACACAGTACATAACAAATTAAGTACCTTTTGTTCTATAAAGGGAATAAAAGTAATTAAAAATATTAAGATCTGATGTACAATTATATGTATAGATATACACATATCAATGATCGATGTACAAGATTAACAATTGTAATAAAATGTATGATTAAGTTGGTATTTAAATGAGTTTAAAAAACACTCACACTCACACACACACACACACACACATATATATATATATATATATATATATATATATATATATATATTATGTTTAAACTAATTATTATGTGGATGTAAGAATAATTGTGGACCAATGGTTTTCCAATATTATAAATTAAAGAAAATAGAATATATACCATTTAATTAAAAGAAAGGTAATATTAGACAATTGCATTATCTTCAAATTAGGAAACACAAGTTTAATTAATGACATTTTCGATTTTTTAAAGGATATTTGACTCTTCTAATTTTGAATTCTGATTTTTTTTAATTAATTCAGTTTTAATTCTAATATAATTTTTAATTTTACCCAATTGTATTCTGTTAGAAGGACATTCGAAGTGATTATATCCTATTTTATTCTGTCAAACTGATATTATGTTATAATGAACGTTTTCTGATATTCTTTATGAAATTATAAATAAGAAGAAAACATGAACATTATGAAAGAATACATTCAATCGATTCTTGAACTAATAATACATCAATACATTGTATCATTGTGATATAATAAAACATTCTAGAAAAATGTTAACAACATTAGAATAATAACAACATTATCAAAAGAATAACAAATAATTATTAGAAAATAACAACATTCTTAAACTGTATGTGTGATCAATCTTTTATTTATTCTTTAAATCGTTTCTACCTGGGCTTCAAGCCATTCATCAAGTCGTTCCTATCATAAATGCATTGCAAAATATTTTGTGATGATTCATGTGAAACAACTGCACATTGCACATATAAACTATTAACTAATGTTCTATAAGAATACAACATTCTCGTAAAATACATTATGCTAGAATACATTTCCGTACTCCATGTTTATTTTTTTTCCACATCGGAATGCTTAATATGGTTAAGAAACTGGTTCAAAAAAACTTAAAGCTTGCATACACAAAGGTAAAATTCATTACAATATTATGTAACAAACATCAAAACCAGTGTATTTCTTACACTTGCAATGGTGCATTGTTATCCGTGCACTTTTGTGGCAATCTGATAGAATACCAAAATTGTAATTCACTTTTAGTTCTAACCAAAGCGACCAAAATCTAAATGTGAATTAATAAGCACCTATCGAACCGAATTGATTTTTAAACAAATTCCAAATTAGGTTTTTAACCAAATTTATCACATTTGATGTCAAATTAAGTGACTAGTAGCCAAAATCCACGAATAAATCGATAGAGTTATAAAATCAATTTCCACATATACATCACTTACTCACTTTAGGTCTATTCTAAATGAACTAAAATAAGGTAATGCATAAATTAGCAGCTTAAATGAACTGATCCATTTCAAAATTCACTTGATATTGACTTGAACATTATACACGTTCCTTAAAACCAATTGATAAAATGTATTCAATAATATCAAATTCAGTCTAAAAGTTACAAATTCCAATTGCAATTTGATTGGTATTGGACTTCACAAATATCCAAATTATTATTATCAACATATTAACCCACAATTCCGATCAATGTTTCATTCGCTTTTGCCTTCTCCTACAAAATCATTAATATTTTTGGGGTTTTGTTTAGTTGCATTGAGTGAACTCCTCTAGGACCGGCCTTATCAGCGATGGATGACGGAGTCGAGGGTGGAGATGGAAGAGGAATACGCAACACCTACGAGATCACTTGTGAACAGATACATACTTATTTATATATGAATATAGGAATTCATATATAAATATGATTTGTTCCGTCCATCCGATACGTTGGAGCAGTTAAATGGCAGATTCGAAATGAGTGGTGCATATTCATTTCCTCGTTCTAAACTTTTTTTTCTAAATCAAATTCTACTCTCTCTCTCACTGTCTCTCTCTCTCTCTCTCCCTCTCTCTCTCTCTCTCTCTATATATATATATATATATATATATATATATATATATATATATATATCCCCTAATCTAATAAATAAGTAGATTTTTGCCACGTGGCATTCTCCAAAGCCCCCCAAATTGATTTTTCCCGCTCATATGATGAAAGTGAATTTCCCTAATTGCCTTTGCATTCCATTTTCTCATCAATTTCGGTTCGTCCAACTATTTGAATATTATTTCTTTGGTGAGCATGTGTATACAAATCCTCAATGTCATCGTCTATCTACAAACCCTAAAAGAGCCACCATTAACCACATTTGTGTCGATGCTTCTATGCTGCCAATTCTCACTGTTTGTCCATTTAATTAGCGATGGTGGTGCCGGTTTAGGGTTGCGCCTCTAATTAGGTAATTATTGCTCTTCTTCTTCTTCTAATTGTTGCATTTATTTTTTTGAGTTCTTTGTCTCCGTAAATTTCAAAGAAACCATTTCTTCTCCGATTCAATCTCAAAAGGTAGTCACTCCTATTCAATTTGAAATGATTAATCCATATCTTATTTCTCATTCCCCTTACCGCAATCGGGTACCAAGAAGTTAATTCAATTTTTTAATCATTATACTTTTTGAATGGTTGAAAGGTGTCGCATTCAAATTATAGTAGATGGGATCTCGAAGACAATTGATAACGATATTACAGTGAGTTCTATCAAGTATTCTTTTTCATTATTTTATTTGAACTTATTTGATAAATTAGATCTTCACATCTGATTTAAGAAGCATCTGAAGGTGAATAGATTCTTCTGAAAACTTGTAAATCATATAATTATCTTATCTACCTATAACATTTTACCATATATGATGAAGTCAAAGTTCAAGAAGCCAACAGAAAAAGAAGGCACAAACAGAAGATGTTCAAATTTAAAGATGCAAAAATCGATATCGAGAAGCAACTTGAAGATTGGAGAAACAATCATGTGTGGGATGATCATCAACCCCCTGGTATTGAGGTAAAAGTTAATTAATTAATCATTCGATCTTTCTTATTTTTTCCTTCACTGAAGTGGTGGTTATTAATGTATGCAGGTAAAGAGATATTGACATAATACTTTATTCAAAATGACAACTCACCTCTAAGTATCTGGTTGGTCCCTGAAACAAATTTGAACTCATGGAGCATGAAAAGAAGAAGACACACAATAACAAATATTGAAAAGCAAATGAGAGGCCACCTACTGGTGTTGGGGAACAAAATTCTGAAAATGAAAATCATGACATTGTGAATAATCAGAACCTAAATTTTGAAAATGAAAATCATATCATTCCACTTTTTGGCATCTTAGTACGTGATTCAACTTCTAATTGTTCAGTTACATAAAACTTTAATCATTGTATAAACTTTATGCATTGTTAAGTCAAGCATCACTCGGGTAAGCGGATGGAAAAATATTATGTGCAAGGACATATTCATCAATTTTCTAAAATTTAAACATGTGTATCATTCTTTTCTGTTTTTCTATGTGTATGTGTGTAAATGTGTTTATAGAAAATTTGAGCAATTTTAATCTCATAAAGAAACAGTGCATGGGCATATTGGTCAATTTGCTTTAAATTTATTATGTGTATCATTATATGTTGTTTTCTTTGTTTGCAAGTATGTAAGTATGTCAATGTGTAATTTGAAAAAGTTTAATTTCATAAAGAAACAATCCAGGGTAAGAGCGGTCGAAATGATTATCAATAAATAGTGGTGTTGGTCTATTGCAGTCAGATAATAAAGGAGGAAACTGAGGAAAAGATTGTTAGGCAGTGAAAGGTTTTCTTGTGAGTTTGTGGTGGTTACATGCCAATCGTAAATCTTTTTCCTCTTAATTTTCTGGATAGTCGATTAAATTGGAACGACCGTTAGGGAGCTACTTCAAGTCTCTTAAGCTAAGATCGCATAAAGATGTGGTGCTTGTGCTTAAGTCTGGAATTTATTGTTCTGGTTGTGCTTTACATGATTTGAAGTGTGGATATGATATTAGTTTCTGATTGAACCTGCCTTATGCTATGAAATCCATGGAGTTGTAATGGTCTTTGTCCATTTGACCTCGGAAATTTCTTTCCAGGGGTATTGTGTTTACATAGGTGAGAGTTTTGGGATCTTTCAAAGTGTACAATTCCCAGTCTATCCTGGTTCTCTTCTATTTTTGTTAAAGGTTGCAGCTGGACCATTTTTCCCTTGATATTGGGTTGGAGATTGTTGACAAAACCTCTCAGGATGATAGCTGAAGAATGGGTTCTGATTTTTGAATTATCACTTGAGAAACTTTAGCGGTTGGTCACTTCATCCTTTGGGTGCTGTAGGGTTGTGGACGAAATTACCCTTAGTGTTAGCCTTCCGGGGTTTTATACTTGGTGTTGGATGCCTGCATTTCATTTTTCATTTTACTATCCTACATTAGTTGGCCTTGTAGTTTAGCTGCATTTTGTTTGTTGTTTTTGATCATTTCTTTATTGGTACTCTAATGTTCCAGCCACTGCTGGTTTTGATTAATCTAATGCATTTTGTTGTTCAAAAAAAAGTGAAAGGTTCAAGTTATAGGAGTGGAGAGCAAGATGTAGATGGTGGTTTTGGTTAAGTTTCGATAAAGAACTTAAAGGATTGAGAGAGATGATAAGTGTGAGACAAAGGACAATAGTGTCACAAATTAAAAATCTAGAATTTTTTTGAGTTGATTTTAAAATTCTTGAGGTACGTGAAGGTTTCTGGCCCCGCATGGTGTTTTAATGAAATTCATGATTTTAAAACCGTTCTTTTTTTTTTTAAACCAAACAAGGAAAGATCATGCATGAGTCTAAATTTCAATCCTTATAAATCTCATATATTACTTTAATCAAAACACACCATTAATTGGTGAAGATTTTTTTGGCACTGTTTGCCAAAAAACCCAATGTGTCGGTGATAGGTGCATTTTATACACCTATTTTGCATGTTTATTTCCGTCTTTTTATAGCATTCTACTTCATAATTCTTGCATTTGGTTGATTATTAGGGCAATTGCATATTTCATTAAGAATGCTTGGTACTTTACTATTTTTGATTTATTTTGCAGACATTATAGAGCATGCATCGTGGAGCTTGGATGTATGGATGCATGGAGCTTGGATTCTTGGAGCTTTGGAGCATGCAGAGAAGATGAACCGGTCATTCCGTTCCAGAAAACATGAAGATGGAGCCAACAATGAAGACTTTTTGGAATTTTAGCAAAAAGCATGGGCCATGCCAAAAACATGTGGTCAAGACAAATAGACATGCCAAAAACACATGGGCAAAAGGCATGGCCATGTTAAAAACGCATGGCCTTATGGCAAGTCACGTGAACTTTAATAAAAGAGGAGGAGACATCATTTTGAAGGACATAACGGTTTTGGGAGCAGTTTGGGCGATCTTGGGGGATTTTGGGAAGTATTCTTGGAGCTTTTGAGAAGACCTAATCATTGCAAACACTTTGATTTCATTTTTGTAAGGATTAAACATTCCAATTCCATATTTATTCTTGTTTGCTTTGTTCTTAGCCATGTGTGGCTAAGAAACCCTAGTTTCTAGTTCTTGTTCAAAACATGTTGATTGCTTGACTTGAAGCATATGATTTGATGTTTGATTTGTGATTCTATTCTAGTGATTATGTTTTTATTTAAACTAGAATCCTTGAATTTGATTTGTGTTTGATTGGCCACTTCCATGAATTGAATTTTTGTGCAGTTAGTTAACTTTTAGGGCACCTAATCGTTCTATTGAGTTAATAATTGGTAACAAGCAATAAGTTTTCTTATTGTAAAACATATATCACATGTTTTCACACTTCCGAACGTATGAGAAGAAATGAACATTGTTGGGAAGCTTGTACAAAACTTAACGCAATTTTTCAATACAATCTAAGAGCGTGTTTAGGTTGAATTAGTAAAGTTAGGTCTAATCAAAGAGCGTGTTTTGGTTAGATAATTTGGCAAGCGAGAGTTATTAGAGCGTGTTAATATCTTTCAGTACCAACATAGAATAGTAATCTTGAATTACATCAAGTCATAATCAAGTAGAACAACAACATTAAGAACTAGAACTAGAACCATTCAATCAATTTGTTTACAAATCTATTTCATTTTGTGCATGCTTTTAATGTAGATTGTTATTTAGTTATTTACTTTTGCAAACAAACCCCCCCTTTGTGACCAAAGTACCTTGTGCAAAAAAGGTATAGACTTTTGTGCCGTGTCTCTGTGGTTCGACCCTGCTTTCCTTGTACTACTTTTTAGTGCATTAAAGCAGTGTATTTAGAGTCTATTGTACCCCTTTATTTGTTGGGTCTGACACACCTAACAAATTGGCGTCATTGCCGGGGACACGGTGTTACTAATTGTATACGACCTCCGTTTTTGACGTTCTTAATATCCACGCGTAGGTAATAATAAGATCTACAACTTTCATTTTGACTCCGTCGGCTAATTCTCGACCGATCTTAAATTTAACAGTATAAGGAGATTATACTGTTAAACGTCCGCGTAAAATTCATAACTTCTACATACGGACTCAGTTTTCTTCTGTCTTTTTACCGTTGATTTCCTATTAATGAAATCTTCAACTCTCATTTAGGTTGCGTAAGCCAAAAACCGCTCGAACTAAAATTCGAGTTTCGGGTCGTGCACTGCTAAGCCGAATCTTAGAAAAATCATAACTTCCTCATACGAAGTCAGATTTGGGCGTTCTTTTTATGGATGTTCTCAGTTTAACATATAATACAACTTTGGTATAGATCACTAAGGCTAAAAATCCATTCATCGTAAATTTACTATTTACGTCTCCCGGTGCCGTGCCGGTTTTGCCGTAAAACTTCGGCTAGCCATAACTTCTTCGTTATAACTCGGATTTTGGCATTCTCTATATCCCCAGAATCCTTGTTTCGACCACTACAACTTTATATAAAGATATCGGGATTATCCCATACTTTAATTTTGATGCTTATTTTTATTCTTTATTAATTATACATTTATAATTAAATAATAAGCACATAAATACACATAATTCACATAATACTCAAATATTTCATATTTATTACTTCAAAAAGAGTTACAAGAGTTGACCTAGACTATTACATTAACAAATATGCTTAGCCCTGAAACCCGGGCGTTACACATGTGAATCACATGTAATTCATAATTACATGTGAATCACATATAATTCATATGTGATTTACTTGTGAATCACATGTAATGCACATATGAATTACATGTGATTTACTTATAACCATCACACCATGATTCAGACAAATACAAAAATTCAAGAAAATTCGAACATGAACCATTATCAATTATGATTGACCTGATAGAAGAGTTGTTGTATGACACTTTGAATCAATTATGCTTGTAGCTAGCTTGTGATAAGGACAATATGGACTCAATGTAATGTTGTTAGAAACAAGTTCCAGTAGTTGTTTCCATGGGAAGCGCTACCTGTAAGATGATGCTAATTTTACTATATAGCATTATGTCAAATAAACAAATGTTTTGATATTAGTATTGATAAAATGGTGTGAAAACCTTTATTCCTTTGTATCCAAGATGTTCCCCAAGCCCTGCTGCAAGAAGAACAAAGGCAACATTTTGTATATGCTTCACACCACTCTCCTCATGTTAGATAAAGTTATCATCACCACAAGGAGGACTTTGCCTGATGGAACCTTCAAAAATAGAGATTTTTTTATACTGAATGATCATAATGAGATAAACTTAACAATGCAGATAATCAAGAAAACAAAAGGCCAAGTTGCAGTGATTGATACCAAGATGGGGTGTAGTAGTAACTTACAGAACGTGTGAAGCCATCAAATAGGTTCCTTCCTGCCTTTGAATATGCCAAGAGTTCTCTGGCAATCTTGATATATGATGCCAAACCTCCAGGGTAACTTGAATTAAGCAGATCTACCTAAAAGAACTAAGAAAATGTCATTCTAGGATACAAACAACAACAAAAATTATGGCAATCCTTTGCATAAGCATCAAAAAGCTAGGATTTGATATACTTTTAATATAATATTTCCAATTTAGGGTAATGAAGATGCGATTAGACGATACCAAGGTCAATGGAGATCGGCCATCAAAAAGGTAAAATTAATCCTGTGTGACTCATTGTTATAACAGACACACTCATACTTGTTCGGGAGATAGAATAAAGAGGTTTTTTAGAGATTAGGAGACAAAGATGTGGAGAGTTCATTGAGTTGAACGGTCGCGAGTTTCTGAATGGCGGAATCGACCGATGAAGCCATGAATTAGGAAATTGTGAGGACGATCTCAACTCTGATCTAGAAACATAGCTCGGTAATTGCAAATAAAAGATGGTGAAAGTGAGGAAGATGATTACAATAATGAAGTAGAGAAATAGCAAACGAAATATTTTTGGAGTATATATTCAAATAAGTGTATCATATTCTAACCCTAATTACACATCTAAACAAAAAAATCGACTACTCAAACTCAAATTAAGTTCATCTTCAAACTCAAACTACCATCCCTGGTTTTGGAGAACATATCAACCCCTCGAAATTGGAGGCAAAATGATTTCTAAATTCTAATTTCGAGATAATTGCACTATAATCCAAAATTCAATACCTATAAAATGTAATGCTAACAAATGTAATAATAAACGTACAGGAGGGAAGAAAGTACTAACTCTGCTAGGTCACCGAGCTGACGGAGAACGCCAACGAGACCGACCATGGCAACACCTCAAGCAAAGCTTCAGGATCATCTTTATCTACTGCTTTATAGAGCTATTGATCAGCCAAACTGTACACATTTCTTATCTGATATCTATCTATCGGTATTTCTTCAAATTTCCAACTGGACATTCGATAGGACTATCTTCTCCAAATCGATAAGTCAAGATCAGATTAAGAAGAAAACGACCGACCTAATGCTTCATTGTAGATTTTCCGATGAACTATACTCACATCCTGTCACACTTTGACGATGATTTTAGGATTTGAACACCGACAATTTGAGATCGAAGGTGTGATGAAGGGTAGAGAGAGAGGATCGAGAGAGAGAGAGAGATAACATAAAGAGTTGACGTGATTAAATGTCCCTAAAATATCCCTGATTTATTTTAATAAGATGCCCCCGCCCCATTTTATTTTCAGATATTTACGAAAGTTCCACGAAGCATCCTAACCCTCTATTATTTTAATCTAACGGTTATTATTTAGTTCTCGGGTTCTTAGGAAACTTTCAGTTCTCAAATGATCCTTCATATATATATATATATATATATATATATATATATATATATATATATATATATATATATATATATATATATATATATATATGTTCAGATTCAATTGAGACCATTCTAATTTTGTGAGACCGTGAGACCAAATCTAAAAATAATTTTAAAATAAAAAATAAATGAAAAAATCCAAAAATTCTTTTTTTAAATATTATTTTCGGAACTTGAATTAACTAAAAAAAATTAAAAAACAAATTAAAAAAATCCCGTTTTTTTTTTTTTTTTAAATACGTGAAATATTCTAATAGAATATTACACTGACATATTCTAAAAAATAATTTTAAAATGCAAAACAAATAGAAAAATCTAAAAAAAATTTAAATATTATTTTTGGAACTTGAATTAACTAAAAAACATAAAAATAAATCTCGTTTTTTTTTTGAAAAATACTTGATATATTCTAATACAATATTACACTGTACATATTCTAAAAAATAATTTTAAAATGCAAAATAACTGGAAAAATCCAAAAATTCTTTTTTTAAATATTATTTTCGGAACTTGAATTAACTAAAAAAATATAAAAAAAAAATAAAAAAATGCATCTCACGGTCTCACAAAACTAGGTCGTCTCACATGAACCTAACCTTATATATATATATATATATATATATATATATATATATATATATATATATATATATATATATATATATATATATATATATATATATATATATATATATATCTTGCATCATGAAATTTACCTTAGTGTTCTTGCAAATCTTGTGGTATATATGTTGTAATTAATGAGCTAGCTATATGATACCTGTGGAGCCCATGTTTTGAAAACTGGATCGCACCAGCCGGTTCGACCGGGAACCGGTCCCGGATCCAGTTCAAAAAGGTCAAAAAACCGGTATTTGTTTGAACCGGTAAAAACCGGTCCGGTTGAACCAATAAAACCGGAAATTTTAAAAAATATTTATTTTTTTTTTCATTTTTTTGTATTTTTATATAATTAAATATAATTATGATATCATCCGGTTTTTCCGGTTTTTGAGACCGATCCGACCGGTAGGACCACTTGAACCATCGAACCTGTAAAACGATCGGTTCGGTCTCCGGTCCGGTTTTCAAAACCTTGCATGGAGCATTAGGTATTTTGAAGAAAGCAATATTCGATTTCTGAGAAGGCCATTAGATGTTTCAGAGAGAGGAAGTATGGAATTTATGAGTGAGATGTTAGCATCCAAGTAGATTTTAAAATGTATTTTTGATATAAAACGAGGAAAATATTTGCCTTTAATATTGGGAGTTGGGACCACCATTTGTAATTTGGTATTACACAATATCTCCATTAAAAAAATGCATTATCATAATGTCCAAAGTTTTAATTTTTAAAAGAATAAGTTAAAGGTTTTCTCTATTATTATTATATGATTTATATCGATGATAAGACATTTATTTAATCATATCGAAGGGGCTTTTTGGGAAAGGTCGTTCATGAAAGGTATATCATAAATGCATAATTATATCTTTAAGCCCGAGCTTTTCCAATCGTGATTGCCGTTTCTATTAACTGATCACCCTTCACCTTTTTTATTGTACAGTTTGATTAAATTACATCTCCCCCCTCAGCTCTTTGTAAGATTTACCATTTAAAACAACAATTTCTGGTTCACTTAACAAATTTTTTGACTAATTATGGGTTATTGTCATTAAAACTTAACAAAATCTTACTTTAGATTTAAAAGGTTTCTGAAATAGTTTTTTTACATTCTAAACCATTAAAATTTGAAATAACATGTTAATAATCTATTAGGCATCTTTTTAATTGTCATTGTACTATCGTATAATGAGTGAGATGCAAATAAGTTAAATCCTAGCTTGCGTGATTTAGTTTATGTCAAAGAAATAAGCTATACTTTGATATTGATTTGACATTGCTTCACTGGCGGAACTAGATGAGGCGTCGGTGTACTATAGCATCCCCAAAAAAAATTTGTTATATATATATATATATATATATATATATATATATATATATATATATATAAACATGCTTTATGTTATTGTACCCCCAACTAAATAGATTGTATCATGTTTTTTAATGCCAAAAGATATGATAACTTCATAGAATATATTTTGACAATATTTGTATCTCCATATCAAAATTTATGGCTCTACCACTGCATTGCTTAGATGATTTGACATAATTCATCTCTATTTCCTCGCCATTTTCATCGAAACAAGCATTCTCTCTCCTTCAACCTTTCATCTCTATTAAGTACTTCCACATCCTTCTTCCATTCTTCCGACAACTACCCTAACCTTACCCCCTTCCCTATGTTGATGTCCATTCCTGCTCATCTTCGTGGATTCTATATTTGAAATATGGACCATGATTAAAGTCTTCATAAGTGCTCAATAATTTTAGTCCTAGATGCACATAACAAATCATTTTCTCATGCCACAAAATGAAGATTACTTTCAAGATGAACACATGATGAAAAAATCGAAAAGTTTTTTCAATATGAACTCCTTTCATATAATGAAAAGTATGTCATAGATACCCACCACTATCAATGAGAAGAGTTAGATACAACGATAAACTCTTGATCAAAAATAGGAGATATAATATTGGCTATATAGTAAGTTTCTTCGGGCCCTATTTCGATGCTTGATATTCTATATCCTCTCACAAATAACATTTTTTTTTCTAAAAGGCAAAGTTTTTATTTCAGTGTTGGATTTTCATAATATGGCGATGTTTTGATTCCATGAAGAGCAAAAGCTTAAAAACACGAGAATGAATGCTTTGATTATGGTGTTGGATGTAGCTACAATAAGACGCACTTAACAACAACGTTGGAATTTCACCATTGTGGAAGATAGTG
This sequence comes from Lactuca saligna, assembly GCF_052625555.1. Classification (NCBI taxonomy): domain Eukaryota; kingdom Viridiplantae; phylum Streptophyta; class Magnoliopsida; order Asterales; family Asteraceae; genus Lactuca; species Lactuca saligna. Next base: position 52,037,270 of record NC_136417.1, read on the forward strand.
TACACATGGACATCTCTATATTACCTGTAACGTCCCAAAAATCCATACAAAATTTTTTTCTTTAAATCATTATCAAAGCCATATTTATAAAAACATATCATAAGTCATAACATAAATTCAAAGTATTAGTTCCAAAACATATTTCATTATCAGAGTAAAACATCCCAGGCTGACTAATCAATGGTGTATGCCATGTGATCACCCCGAGCTCTTCCCTTCGCTACCGGAAGTACCTGAAACCAAAATTGAAAACCGTAAGCACGAAGCTTAGTGAGTTCCCCAACCTACCACATTCCCTGCACAAACACATATATCATATACTGGGCCACACCCTCTAGTTCGGGCCTCGCCCCTACCTTGGGCCCCGCTCGCTACAACGGCCCCTCCGCTCCAGGCCCCGCTCGAATACATATCTGTTTCTTTTAGGCCCCGCCTGTCTCTGGGCCCTGCCCGCTAACCACATATAGTACAAAATAGCATATAACACATAACTGAACATACCCTACTGCATTCTTGTCCTTAGGCCTTGTCTGTCTTGGGCCTCACCCCTGTCCTATCACTAGTGAGTCATGGAACCCCATCCAAGCTCCTATGGTAAGTGAGATACGGGCCCACGCCCACACTCACTCCATGCCTATCTCGGGCCTCGCCCATGCTCTGCTGCTAATGAGATATGGAACACCGTCCATACTCTGCTATTGGTGAGATACGAGACCTCACCCACACTCACCTTCCTACCAGGCACATACATGCATCACACTGACAACAAGTATACTCTATCATGCAAACCATTCCTTGGTCACCCGCCCGACATCGGACCTTGGTCCGGAATATCATACTAGGAGACAGTGCCTAGGGCTAACCCCCGGGTCTCCCTACTCATAACTACATGGGTCGACATTGTGGCCGTAGACCCATTCACACAAAGCGAAACTCACATGCACTGCAAAAATTGTTGATAACCCTCTTGCTGCTGACCGACAATTCTCTGAACGCTGCTCCACTAGCTCTCGGAGCTACCAATATCAATACATATATCACTTAGCTCCAAAATGAACTCTAGAAGCCAAACTAAGTCAACTCTGGTCAAAGTCAATCTTTCTGGCTGACTCTACTCGCCGAGACAGTCCTTTGACTTGTCGAGTACATATACTCAGAACTCTCATAATCCGACCCAACTCGCCGAGTCACCCCAAGACTCGTTGATTTCAACGATCTCTGAGTCCCATCCTGTCCAACTCACCGGGTCACCATTTAACTCACTGATATGAGCCTTAACCAGAAGGGGTTAGTCTTTCACGACCTGACTCGCCGAGTCCAAGAACAGACTCGCCGATTCCATGACAATCTTCAACAGACTCGCCGAGTTGTTCTTCCAACTCGTCGAGTCCATGCCCATCTTCATCCAACTCGCCAACTCTACCCATGTGATTCCCCGAGTCGCTTCAGTTCTGAATCCATACAATGGCTTTTCGAGCCATGCAGAGGCTCCAACTCATAGATCCACTCTTCCCAAGTCTATTCCTCATGTAAAGTTGCAAACTTTACGTGAAACCAAAGAGATATGGGCTTAAAACACTCTAGGGCTAGGGTTTGTGACAAAGGGGCTTCACCAACAACTTATTGGCATAAACTATATGGCTTTCTTGATCCTTAATAACCTAGATCTGAGGGAGCAACCTCAGATCTACTCCAAACTCGAAATAAACCTCCTCCATACTCAAAATGCCCAAATCTCAATCATAAGATAGATCTAAATGCAATAAGGTCAGCTTATTACCTCAAAGGATCTGAAATGTCACACCAACTATGTATCCAAGGCTTCCTCTTGCACCACTATGAACCTCCTTCTCTTCCAAGCTTCAAATCACTTCACCAAGGATAGATCTTGCTCAAAATGGATATGGTGGCTAGGGTTTGGTATTCTGGGTGAGAGAGACTGTATATGAACCCTAGGGAAGAGAATGTGATGTTTAAATAGGGCACCAAGTCCCAAACTTAGGGTTTCCCAATCCAGACCGGACTCTCCGAGTCCACTCTCCGTCTCGTCGAGTCGGTCACTTACTCTTCGACCTGGATCCTGCTTGGACTCGTCGAGTTCCACACTGGACTCGACGAGTTAGCCCCTTTGACCTAGGGTTTTCCTTTCCTTTCTTGGTCTTTCTGGTTATGGGTGTTACATTACCATAAGCCTTTGCCTTTTAAAGTTCATAGTCCACATAGCAAAAAATTATTTTTATGAACGTTGCAAGATTTGCAGAAGGGTTTAAGTGATAGAAATTTATTGTCTTCAACGACTTAAAATGCACAAAAAAGTAGTTCATCGACATATTAAATCCAAAGAAAAAAATGTGTTAGGCTTTGATGACAATAACACATTAGTTATAGAAAAAATTACATGTATGGTTTGTAACACTCCGACTTCCAGGTATGAACTTTACATCTTTATTTTCATCTTTGAAAGGTCTACTCGACGAGTTGGATGCCCTGACTCGTCGAGTAAGAATGATTTTTGGTCGTGTGTTTAAGTGACCAACTCGACGAGTTTTAGGACACAACTCGACAAGTTAGACCTAGGGGATGAAACCCTAATTTTCGGGGTTTTGCACCCTATTTAAATGATCATTTGCCCCTTAGCCTCCCATTACAGCCCCTTTTGAGTCCAGAAAACCCTAAATCGTTGTTTTCTCTCTTTTTGTAACACTCGGTTCCTGGTATGCATTTAAATTCAAGTAATTTGTGTTTTTCTCTGGGTCTCGGCGAGCTGGTGGCCAAACTCGTCGAGTAGACTCGACATTTTGCGGGAACTTTAGTGATCTACTCGACGAGTCGGGGGACCGACTCGACGGTAGAGGCTGTCTGGATGAAACCCTAATATTTTGGGTTTGCACCCTATTTAAACAACTTATTTTGTCTCAAACTAGTCCCCATCGTCCCTCCTAGCTCAGAGAAGCCCTAAATCGAAACCTTAACCTTGTTTGAGTGATTCTTGAGCCATTTTGTGCATTTTTGGTGGTTGTGAAGCTTGAGAATGAAGAAGGAGCTTGGGGAGTTCAAGTTGAAGCTAGTAGATCCAGAGGTTGTGTTTCATTTCTAGCTTATTTGAGGTAAAAAGCTTCAACCTTGACTTTCCATTTGTTAGATACTCTTTAGGGATTGAATCTTGTCTTTTTTTGGGCATTTCTAAGTTACCTTCGGGTGTGGGTCATTATGTAAAGAAATAACCTCAGATCTGGAACCTAGAAGGGTTCTTATGGCATAAAGGTGCCATCTTTACTGCCATGAGAGCCCCATGCATCTTGAAGACTCCATTTTAGGACCTTCTGAGCTAAATGGCCCATGCATGAATGTAAAGTTTGTAACTTTACATGTATTATGGACCCTAGGAGGTCAGATCTATAGTTTGGATGCTTTGAAACCCAATGAAATTAACTATATAGTTTTGGACAAAGATGGACTCGACGATTCGTTCATGGGACTCGGCGAGTCGGGACGTATTTTCCATCAAACCCTTATGTTGATGGACCAAATGCTAAGATTGAAGGTCCATCAGTTGTTTGGGCTCATTGGGGACCTGGAAATCATAGAACCCGACGAGTGTATGAGCTAACTTGGCAAGTTGAAGGCAATATCCCAACCACATGAAGACGGACTCGACGAGTTCAAGGGGAACTTGGTGAGTCATAGACTGAATTCATTCATACGGATGAAGATGAACTCGACGAGTCGGTTGAAGAAGGTCTAATGTGTTGTTGAAGGCGAACTCGTCGAGCTCTTGCTAGACTCAACGAGTAGGGACGTGGTTGTAGCTTTTGTGGACGTGGGGACTCGACGAGTTAGCAGACCAACTTGGCGAGTCGAGTCAACCGGATGTTGACTTTGACCAAAGTTGACTTTGACCAGGGTTTTGACCTTGATTTTGAGTTGGACTTGAGTGATCCTTATAAGAGTTATGAGTATGAAATAGTAATGTAGAGAGAATGTTGTGTAGGAATAGAGGAGTCGAGAAGAGTTTATTTCCACACTGAGGATAGTGCAGACACTACACGACATCGAGACGAGTTACCTTCTAGTAGAAATGGGTCTAAGGCACTAAGGTCGGCTCATTAGCAGGGTACGTAGTAAAGGTGATTGTCTTTGTGATAATCGCTTGGTATGTTGAATTTGTTATATTATGTGCTAGGATGCTATGATACATGTGTAGTAGTGTTAGGGGTGAAATAGTCTCTAGTTATCAGTTGAAAGATACCGAAGGGGTGGATAGTACCCATGCATGCTTAGTAGTATTATCATGTTACATATTTATGTGATAGCGGTAGGGGGTGAAAGAGTCACCGGTTACCGGTTAAAAGATACCTAGAGGGAGATTAGCTCTTGACTACCGGTTGAAAGATACCGAAGGAGAGGTTAGCTCTCGGTTACCGGTTGAAAGATACCGAAGGGGAGGTTTTTTCCCAGCTACCGATTGAAAGATACCGAGGAATAGGCACTATTATGTGGTATGTGGTATTATGGTGAAATCAATAAGCTTTTTTGCTTATGGTTTTCAGTTTTGGTTTCAAGTACCTCTTCGTCTAAGGGGAAGGAGCCGGCGGGGTAGCAGCGCATCACACACACATGATACCGCATAGAGATTTCTGGGATTGTACTCTGACATTATTACTATTTGACGATATGGTTTTTGAGACATGTAACTATGGTTTATAACTTAATGTGTAATCAGTAATGTTTTCTTCAAACAAGTTTTATAAGCGTCATAAATAAATAAAAATTGATCTTGATTTTTAGGATGTCACAAGTTGGTATCAGAGCCTTGGTTTGAGGGATTCAGGCACACCTTTGGGGGTGTCTGGACTCAAATTGAGGGTTTGAAAGATTTTTACAAGAAAATAGTTTTATAAAATATAAAACAAATAGTTTTGGGAAAGAACCAGGTATGTGATGCGTGCGACCGGCCGAGCTCAAGTAAGTTTTCCCCAAGATACCCATACATGATATGTTATGTTATATGATATGATTATGAGAATTTCATGCTAGACTAGGGCTACGGATCTAGGGAGGATGCCTTATATGCCTATTGTATAAGTTTATTGAGCTATATGCTAAGGCTGTTTAGTCAAGCAGTATGACAGCTTTGTTAGGTTATGCTTGGTTTGGTTACTCAATGCACAAATGTTGCTTGCTTTTGTTGGCTAAGGTGTCTAAGTCCATAACTTATTTGGTATATACTTGACCCGACCCGACATGGTCCATTTGGGTTGCACTTCACCCAAACTATTTATGGATAATTTTATGAGAAGTGTATACTTACGATTTATTAATATATTATAAGCTATAATATATTAATATAAAGTCATGTTATATAATTAGTTTTAATCTTGAATTAATTATGAATTAATTTAGTGATTAAAAGGAAGACTAATTAAGTCATGGGATATTACATTTATATGGTGTGGGCTAATACTCATTTGTTAATGGGCTAAGATTATATGGAAGTCCATGGATGATCCATGGAGCTTTAACCCATGTATCCTTGGAAGAGGAAAAGACATAGGTTATTAGGGTTTCACCCTAACCATGCACACTATATAAACAAGCTTATGTTGCATGAAAAACACCTCTAGTGCGTGTGTAATAGCGGTGGCCGGTTTCTAAGTGTTAGTATACTCTCTCATATATTTTCCAAGTTTGTGGTGATTTGTGATTTCCATTTGAGGCATTCAGATTATTGTTGCTTGGCTCTCAAACTCCAAGGAATCAACAATCAACAAAAGTTACATAATTCATCTAGTTCTTTTATATTTAAAAGTATCCCATGCCATGCTAGGTAGCTTAGAAACCTTGGAAAATAATATTTTGCATGTACCTTAAACAAACATAGATCCAAGGTTTATTAGGGTTTCATGTACATTTAGGAAGTGTTAGAATGCTCAAAACCCAATAGCTTTGTGCTTATAGGGATTCTAGCTAGCTTTAAATAACTAGTAATCGAATATGTAATAATATCTGCAAGCTAGTTAAGGGAAGATGGTAGGGACTCCTTATGCAACTGGTGGCGGAGAGTAGGTTGGAGAGTACCTAGGACAAGCCTAGGATGAGATTGGTTTGGAAATCAGTATTAGTAGAAGGGGCTTCGTGAAGTCGAAGCAATCCTTAATGAAAATACGGATAAATATAGAAGGTAGTATGGGCCCGTACTACTGGAAGCAGAGGATCTGTACTAAAATCAAAGAGGGATAAGATGGAACCAATGAACTTGGAGAGTGTGTGAGACCTCTCGAGAGTATGAATGACCCTGACGTTTATGTGTTTTATTTTAGTATGGCGATTACACGACATAGCGCAGGAGGTTTAGGGTCTGGATCAGGATCGGGATCAGGCTTGGGGGCAAGATTCGAGCAGGTTGATGACGGGATACACGAGTTCATCACATCTGAGATCACGAAAGGTATCATTGAGGCGACCTCGGTTATTTTCGATTCAATCAAGGAGGGGATTATTGAGCTGATGGAGCATCGCCTCTGGACATTCAGGAGTGACTTGGCATCTAGCAAGTCGGGTATGCGCACCCTGTCCTTCAAGGACTTATGGGGTAGTGGTGCACTAGAATTTCACGGGGTGAAGGACCCCATTGCTTCCAGAAGATGGATCATAGACATCTAGTTTGCGTAGTTGATGAGCTTCTACCCGAAACGGTCAAAGGTTCGCTTTGTTGCTGGTTATTTAAGAGACAGAGCTACGGATTGGTGGGAGTCGGTTGGCGACTCACTTGGAGCCCCAACTATCGAGGCTATGACTTGGTCAGACTTTGTGACCAGATTCATGGTTGAGTTTACGCCAGCTGTGGAGCTTCAGCAGCTGGCCATGGAGTTCCTTGATATGAGGCAGATGACTGAGACAGTGGCGGAGATCACCGCCAAGTTTTGGGAGAGGGCATTATTGGTGCCCTATTGTGCGGGGGACGAGGAGATGCGTAAAACCCGCTATCATGACATGTTGAGGGATGATATTCGAGAGCATGCTAGCTACTCAGCTTGCCCGACTGTGGACTCTATGATTTCCAGGGAGAGGGAGAGGGAGATTAACTTGGAGCACATTTGGAAGAGGAAGGCAGAGGAGGGACAGGTGATAGGGGTTTCTGAGAAGAAACCTAAGGGATTCGACTATAGGTCGAAGGGCCAGCATGGCCAGAGCCACTGTGGGAAATGTGATAGGTCACACGAGGGCGTTTGTCCTACTGGGTCGGGATCAGACTGCTACAAGTGCGGCAAGATAAGGAACTTTGGCAGGAATTGTATTGCCCCTGCCCCCACAGTTCATATATCAGACCTGATTTGCTTTCATTGCAACCAGAGGGGCCATAAAAAAGGCCAACCGCCCTAGATTGACAACAACAGCAACGCCAGTGGTAGCACTGATTCCAGCGACTGCACGGGTTATGGATGGCCGGAAGGTCAAGTCAGAGGCTCTAGTGGTGAGCAGTCGAGCTTTTCAGTTGATAGCCGAGGAGGCACGCATCGCACCCGATGGGGGTGACGGGTATGGTTTCTTCACTCTAAATGTTATTATATGTCGTTTGTGATATTGATGTGTTATGTTATATGTTTTGTTTAGGATCGTTCCATGTGAACGGTATCCCAGTTCAGGTGTTGTTTGATTCGGGTGCTACCCGATAATTTGTCTCTCTTGCGCTTATCAAGAGGTTCCCTGAGTCTTCAAGCATGTTAGATTTCCCTATAGAGGTTGAGATTTCGGACGACCAATCAGTGCGAGCATCAGAGGTTTTCAAGGATTGTGTTTTGAGGCTATTCGAGGAGCACTACTTGGTAGACTTGGTTCCCATACCATTACAGGGGAACAAGGTTATTATAGGCATGGATTGGTCAACTCGGCGAGTCCAATGAAGATTTACCTTGAGGACCTCTGCATGGACTTGGTGAGTGAGCAAGACAACTCGACAAGTCAGCTAGGATTTTCTCAACTTTTGGACACGCAGAGACTCGGTGAGTTTTCTGGAAACTTGATGAGTCAACAGGGGATTTCACGACTTCTCGAGTGTTGGAAGGACTCAAAAAGCCATTGAGCTATAATCAACGAGTAGGGTCAACATGGGTTGTTGACCTTGACCATTGACTTTGACCTTGACCAAGGGTTGACCAGTTTGACTTCTATAGGTGGTGAGTTGTCCTTGCTGTACTAATATGGTCGAAGGCACCAATGTCGGCCCTTTTTGTATTTTTATCCGGGTTCATTGCACGTTATGCTTTATGATATGTTTCCTGGTTGTAGGATGGTTTCTATGTTAGAGATCGGTTAGATTAGTATCCTGGTTGTAGGATGGTTGCTATGTTAGAGATCGATTAGATCAGTATCCTGGTTATAGGATGCTTGTTATGTTAGAGATAGATTAGATTATCATCATGGATATAGGGTGGTTGCAATGATTAGTGAGATGTTAGATCTACATGTTTACATGTTTATATATATGTGCACATGGTTATTGATTTGGGGAAAGGGTTGAGGCAGGTCTTGTTGTGCGTAGTATGCCAAGACACCCTGGGCGGACCGGGTAGACTGCAGGACAGGGCCAGGAAAATCTAGTCAGGTTGAAGGCTTGGAGAGAGGTCCAGATAGATTGAAGGTGTGGGGAGGCGGTCCATTCAGACTGATTGCTCATTATGCATGTTGTTTGTTTGTTTATTTATATGATATGGTTATATTTATATGTTGTTGGTATTTTGGGCGAACACACTAAGCTTCGGGCTTACAGTTGTTAGTTATGTTTCAGGTACCTCTGATGATCGCAGGAAGGTTAGCTCCTCATGTTTCATGTTTTTATGATTCGATTCTAGGATACTTTGATATTATACTATTGTGGAAACATGTTTTGTAATAATCCTGGTTTTGAAAAGGTTTTAAAAAAAGTTTAAATTTGGCATGATTTTTATGATTGTTACAGGTCCCTAATATTTAGGGTTTATTGTACTCTTTATCCGATTATGGGATTTGTTGTAATATTGGTCCTTATATCTAACTAAATTAGTAGAGTTGGTCCCTCGACATCGTTGCCATCTATCATTTTAGACCCTTCATGTGCCATGTACATAAGCGAATTTTGGTCTTTTCGCAAACTCATTCATAATTAAATATTTCATCTTTCTTCCTTGTTTCTTCTTATCATTATTTTTTCTTTCCAGATGATATCTTGTTCTTATTATGTGAACCATTTTGGCTTTAAAACCACATGAAAGTAATGCTATTGGCAAGTCCAAGAATCCCACTAGTAGTTGTGTAACACACGAATTCTTAGGTATGAACCTTAAAGTGAATTATAAGTTTTTTTTATGGTCATCACATGGTGGAGGAATCTGTTGGATTAAGGTGTCTAAACTCATAACTGAATTAGTATATTCTTGTAATTAGAAGCAACGTCCTTTTTGGGTTGCCCGTATAACTAAAAATCAACCAACCCGATTCATGTTAATCTTAATTCACAGTTGATCCCAAAGCAATGATTGACTATGGACAATTTTAAATAATTACATTATTCAAGGATCAAATAACATGCTAACATAGAACATAATAATATTTAACACAAAGGGATATATCATATATCGAAAGAGATTATAGATCACTGTTACGTAGTTTTGAATATCCAGGTATTAGTAATGTACATATTTAAATCCAATCACTAGCTAATCGAAGACTAATTCTTTTGCATGACCCTCAAACTTTCTTTGAGAAAGTGGCTCCGTGAATCGATCTACTACATTATTATATGTATGAACCTTCTCAATGAGTAAATTTCCTAATTCGAATTCCTAAAAAATGAAATTGAATTTTCGTTGAATGTGCCTAGTCTTGTTGGTAACCATCGGGTCTCTTGCGATAGCGATAGTACTAGTGATAGCGATAACACTAGTGTTGTCATAAAACATCTTAATGATATTTTTGATGCTTGGAACAACATCTCGATCAATGATGAATTTCTTCATCCAATCAACTTCGTGGGTTGTCTCACACGTAACTATATACTCTGATTCTGTTGTTGAAAGTGTGACTACTTCTTGCTTTGAACTTTTCCAGCCAATGGCTCCTCCATTAAGTGTGACCACGTATCCCGACTGTAATCGAGAGTTATCTCGATCAATGTTGAAACCAACATCAATGTAACATCTTATAGTAAGCTCTTCATCAACTCCTCAATAAACTAGAAACATGTGTTTAGTCCTTCTTAAGTACTTAAGTATGTTTTCAACCACCATACAATATTTCTAGCCAAGATTATATTGATACCTACTAGTTAAAATAATCCCATAAGCTACATTTGACCTGTACATGTCATAACATACATAATTGAACCTAGTATTGAAACATACGGTATGCAACTCATTCTTTTGATCTCATAATCAGTACTAGGGTTGTTATCCTTAGAAAGAATGGTGTCAGGCAGTATGGGTACAATCATGGTTGTTAAAATCGTGATCCTGATCATAGGACCATATGATCCTACGATCTTAGGTATGAAAAACAAGTCAGATTATAAATGGATCGTATTTGGGACTACATTCCCTTGATTTTTTTTTTTTGAAAATGAATTTTTGTACAACTTTATGTCTTTTACCCTTTACCAACTTACCATTTGTCATTTTGTGTTATGACTTATGACTAATATTTTGAAGTTTTTATAACTTCTGAACGAAAAATTGAATGTTTGAAATATTTTCATATTTTAAAGAGTAAATTAATGAAATGGTCACTATGGTTTGGTCAAAATTACACGTTTGGTCCCTAACTTTTTTTTTTTCACTCGGATCTTCCCTGTGGTTTGATTTTGTTGTGTTTTTCGTCCCTTACATACATAAAGTTAGGGACCAAACGTGCAATTTTGAGCAAACCAGAGAGACGAAAAACACAATAAAATCAAACCACAGGGACGCTCCGAGTGCAAAAAAAAAATTAGGGACCAAACGTGTTATTTTGACCAAACCGTAGGAACAATTTCAGTAACTTACTCTATTTTAAAATTATAAATTAGAATTATGTTTTATTTTGTGGGATCTTAGGATCTTGATCCCGATCTCGCAAACCTAAAAACAATCCGCTAATCAACGTCTGCTCGCAATTAGGTCCTTCTCCCTGAAGTACTCCGGAGCCCCATATGCCCGTAACTCCCTTAATGTCAACGTGTGAGCTCCAATAAATTCCACCATCTCATAATGAAAAGTGCTCAAGCGTTCATCCAAAATATCCAGAATGCCCTCCTTGACCATACCAAAGAACACAGGAGTCTACTCAAGTATGTTGCGGGTGATCTCAGACGAAATGAACTCCTGCATCTACTCATACAACTGTCCGACTCCAGATCCTGAACCCGAACCACTAGTAGATGCACTTCGTGTGGCCACCATTGTGACAACCCAAACCTTTTTCCATTAACATTAGCCAAATTCCGTCAATAAATTTGGAATTTTATTTTGTTCCGTCAAAATTCTTATGGTTTGGAAAATCGTTTAAGTCATATAATTCAATTATATATATAAGAGTCAGAACCAAAATCACGCGAAAACCCGAGTCACTTCAACAAATCAGTGAAAACCAGCCTTACTAGTGTTCATGGTCGTGAACCCGATCATGGCCGTAAACCCGATCACGGCTGTAATCCCATTCACGGCTGGTGGACCACATGAAGCCATCCTATATATGTGCTCCCACCCTTCATTTATACTTTTATGGCTGAAAACACATCCCTTCTCTCTTTAACCTCTCAACCGCAATCACAAAAATACCCCATTTTCTTCCGGAAATCATCAAAAATCGGCTATGGGTGTTGTTGGGGAGCCTCTAAAAACGTGTTTTTCCATCAAATCAAGCATCGTGTTTTTAAGTTCACGGCTACAAACCCTTCAAATCTTCAAATCATCAAAGGCCGAAATCAGTTCACGGCCGTGAAGCCTTCAAACCTTCATAATTTCTTCAAGAACACCGTTCACGGCCATAAATCATTCAAGAGGCTATTCACAACCGAGAACAGTTCATGGCCGCAAACCTTCCCAAGTAGTGAACTGGGTTGAAAACCCGCTTTTTTCCGATTCAATCGAGTCCCGATAACACTCCTAAACCAAAAGCAAGTGTTTTTCCAAAACTACAATTAATGGTTTCACTAATAAAATGCATATATGTATATAATTGTTATTACGATCCCGTTAAGTGCCGTGTACATCAACCCGAGGGTCTTTATTTCCAGTTTCGTTGTCCGACACTTTCAGGCGACTAACAGTGAGTTCATACCCCTATGCTTTTACTATTTTTAACGTTTTCAGGGGGAATACAAGCCAAACACGAATGATTTTGTGAGATTATACAAAAGAATTTCACGTGTTTAAAATTATGCAATTGAGATGACCGGACGATTTCCACATTCTTATAAAATATTTAGATATTTTATCCCTTTCGTAACATGTTGAGCATAAGGGACGTTTTCAAATTACAATCATAATTGCATAGTTTTTAGATCAATACACGAACCAAGTACATAATATTCATGCAAATTATAATAGGTATAGTTTGGGATTTCAATACACGGTTTTAAATTAACTTGCATATGAACTATGACAGACTTAGTTTATGATATTCAATGTTATTTTTCGGATAACAAGAATACAATACTAAATAATTATTTAACTATAATTATTACCCTACAAAGTATACAAACAGATTCAAATACAAGAGAGCAATTCAGAACTACACGTAAACTAGTTAATACAAGATTGTGAGACAACTCTTCAATTGTACCTTTCGGGCGGGTTAAATCCTATCATTTAGTGTAACGAGAGTCTCCTAGAGGGAGAGCGTGAGATTTATGAATAGATCTATTCGAGACTGACAATCACACACCTGAACTACTAGCTACAGTTAGGCAGGCACGCCTGGGGTGACAGATATCATACCGTCCGATGCATGAAGAACGTCGTAGAGGTCACTAGTCATATCAAGCATGGTTATACGAATAAAAGTAGTATAAACTAACCTTTGTTTACGGGATTTGATTCTTCATTAGTTTCATTTTAATTGATAGAACTACTATACATTACACTAGAGGATTCCAGGGATACAATACATGCTTTTATTTTAAGTAATAAAACTACTATACATACTGGTGGTAACCAGGGTTTTCAAACTGAACATTCTATACGTTTCTGGTGGTAGCCAGGGTTTTCAAACAGAGGATTGTCATTCAAAACAATGATATACAATACAGCTTGTGGTAACCAGGCATACAGATTAATACTTGATACATTATTCCAGAATACAGTAACGATCATACACTTTAGAAAATATTGGATTTTCTGGAGAAACATACAAAAAATTTTACAGATTTAATGACAGGTTTTCATTACAAAAACATTTTTATGCACTCCCCAGCTTAATGTTGATACTCTTTCAAAAATTGCTTGTATTCTCAAGAAATCAGTAGGCAGGTACTCCAACAGGCTTTTTAGAAGACGGAGCGTATAGAGTCATGTATTTTATATTTGTGTTATACTTTTGATGTACACAAACTATGTAGCAAACAGATGTATACACCTATATTTCAATATAATGGTTGTGTTTACTTTGATTACTATGATGCAATTGTTGTGATATTGTACATAACATCCTCCACCCCGAACGTTTCCGCCGTTTCGGTTTAGGGGTGTGATAGATTAGTATCAGGGATATTGTTTATAGTGAACTAAGTAACCCGAACCTTACATGGTGTATAATTATAAACGCTAAGGGGCCAAAGTGCTCTGAACTAAAAGTATACCTTTTAAAATATAAGCATCTTATATTAAGTATACAAGTATATATACATGCCAGAATCAGTATCGCAAGTAGAACAAAACAAAAGTATTTGGATGTTGGACACTGTAGTTAAACCTGGATAGTTATGTAACCATGTCTGGAATCAATATAGCCTGATCAACTATATTTATTTGAGATATGACCAACATGTGTTTGGGAGTGACTATGGTGTTGCAACAAGCCTAAAACTTACCAAACTATATATACAACAAGAGATTGATAGAACAGAACATACAACATTAAAATACTATAGGAGTATTTTAGCTAGAGTCGAACTCAGTGTAGAGATTCATTCCAAGTGTTGCTACTTATTTCTTTTCTAGCGATAGTTTACTTGTATTGGTAACCCTTGTTTGTATATCGCTTAGTAGAACACTTTATCTATCAGGTTGAGATATATATTGTGTCATATCTCTTGATTATAGGGGACTTACCATCCTCTTATTCTTGATTCTTTTAGAATAAGATGCCTTCGAGGAAGAGACCCAATAAAAAGAACAAAAATCCTCTGATAGATCCGACGCCGCCACCTCCTCAGTACGACCCATCTGTCTTCCAAGCAGCTGTGACAGTCGACGTGGCTGCTGCAATGTCCCAGATCAACGCAAGTGGTACAAGTGGGGTAGGTAGTGGTTCCCCTACATCCAACGTCGGTGACAGCCATGGTCACACATGGGAATGTACATACAAAGACTTTTCAAATGCCAAGCTGCAGTCCTTCGATGGCACTAGAGGTGTCATTGCCTTGACTCGATGGTTCGAGAAGACCGAGTCAATCTTTGAGATATATGCTTGCCTGGAATCGAACAGGGTGATGTTTGCGGCATGCACCTTCACCGATAGAGCACTAACTTGGTGGAATGGCCAAGTTAAATCCCTAACTCTTCCGCTAGCTAGTGCCATGAGCTGGGAGGATCTAAACGAACTGATGCTCGTTGAGTACTAACCACGAGAGGAGATGCAGAAGATGGAGGAGGAGCTTTGGAATTTAAAGATGAAAGGCTCTGACATTGCTACTTACACTGACAGATTTAGTGATATTGCTCTTCTCTTCCTGGGAATGGTCACCCAGAGAGTAAGAAAGTAGAAAGATACATTTGGGGATTAACACCCTCAACTCAAGGGAATGTCCTGACTGCAAGACTGCCGACTTTTAATAGTGCCAAATGGTTGGCTCAGACCTTGATTGATCATGGAGGTCGTCAGGATCCCGAGCCAGCTGCCCACGAACCACCCAAGGAGAGCGGTGGAAAGAAAAAGTTCTGGAATAAGCGTAAGGGCAAGTCTCCACAGGAGCCCTCCAAGAAGCAGCAAGTAGTGGCTATGAATGTCGCTACTTCTCCTGCCGCTGCCCCTACACCCCCAATACATGGAATTAGATATGATGGAACCCTCCTAAGGTGTGACAAGTGTAACTTCCACCATAAAGGGCCATGCTGTGAAACGTTGTGCAATAGCTGTGGCAAAAAGAGGCACACAACTCGTTTCTGCAAGACACAACTCCAACCCACTAATCAGGCTCCTAGAGCTGGAGTTAGCCAAGCCTGTTAAGGATGTGGTGAGACGGGGAATTACAAGAGGAATTTCCCAAAGGAAACAGTTGGCAACATGGGGATAGTGCTAGCTATGGGCCAAGAGGAAGTTGTTGCTGATCCCACCGTAGTTTTGGGTACGTTCCTCCTTGACAAATCTTATGCATGGATTCTTTTTTATTCTGGTGCAGAGAGAAGTTTTGTTAGTCATGCATTCAAGCATCTACTCAAGCATAAATCCCAACCTTTAACCGAAACCTTTACCGTCGAAATGGCCAACGGTAAGAAAGAGAGCACTGACGATGTATTCGTAGACTGTACCCTTACCCTAAATGATTATTCCTTTCCCATCGATCTTATGCCGGTCTCCATTAAAAGTTTCGATGTCATTATTGGCATGGACTGGTTAAGTCTTCATCGTGCCGATATTATCTGTTTCGAGAAAGCCATTCGCCTCAATCTGCCTAATGGCGAAGCCCTCATCATTTATGGTGAGAAACATAGCAAAGACCTCCGTATCATATCATGTGTCAAAGCCCAAAAATATATTCGAAAAGAATACCAAGCGTTTCTAGCCCATGTCATTAATGAAAAGTAGGAAATTAAAGATCTCAAGAGCATCCCCGAGGTCTGCAACTTTCTTGATGTTTTCCCTGAAGATCTCCTCGGAATCCCTCCCGAGCGCCAACTCGATTTCAGAATCGACTTAATCCTCGTAGCCACTCCTATAGCCAAATCCCCTTACCTTCTAGCGCCGACAGAAATGCAAGAGTTATCCAGCCAGCTCAACGAACTGCTCAACAAAGGATTCATTAGACCGAGCTTCTCACCCCGGGGAGCCCCGATTTTTTTTTTGTGAAAAGGAAGGAGGGATCCTTTCGGATGTGTATAGATTATCGCGAACTCAACAAGCTCACTATCCCCTTCTTCGAATCGACGACCTCTTCGATCAATTGCAAGGAGCCAGTTACTTCTCAAAGATAGACCTAAGATTAGGGCACCATCAGTTGCGAGTCCATGAGGGTGGTATTCCTAAGACAACATTTCGAACTTGATATGGCCACTACGAGTTTGTAGTGATGCCCTTTGGTCTAAACGACGCACCAACGGTATTCATGGATTTGATGAATTGCGTGTGCCGCCCCTTCCTAGATAAGTTCTTGATAGTATTCATTGATGATATACTTGTCTATTCCTGAAGTGAGGAAGATCATAAACAGCGCTTGAGGCTAGTGCTAGAAACTTAAAGGGCGGAGAAACTGTATGCAAAATTCTCTAAGTGCGAATTCTGGATAAGAAAGGTAACTTTCCTCGGTCACGTGGTTAGCGAGGAAGGCATACACGTGGAACCTTACAAAATCAAGGCGATTGAGAATTGGTCAGCACCGAAGACACCCACAGAAATCCATAAATTTTTGGGTCTTACTGGCTATTATCGTAGGTTTATCTAGAATTTCTCCAGGATTGCTAAGTCTTTGACCACCCTAACTCAGAAACGTGTACTATTTGGTTGGGGAGAAAAGAAAGACACTGCATTTCAAACATTGAAGTGGGCCTTATGTAGCGCACCTATCCTGTCTCTGCCATAAGGGACGAAGGACTTTGTTGTCTACTGCAATGCATCCAATCAGGGCCTAGGTTGTGTGCTTATGCAGTGAGGAAAAGTCATTGCTTATGCCTCGAGATAACTGAAAGCATACGAAGTCAATTATACAACTCACGATCTGGAGTTGGGAGCAGAAGTCTTTGCATTAAGGATATGGAGACATTATATCTACGGAACCAAGTGCACTGTCTTCACCGACCATAAGAGCTTACAACACATTTTCGATCAGAAAGAATTAAATATGAGGCAACGACGATGGGTACAGCTACTCAATGATTATGAGTGTGAGATATGCTATCATCCAGGATAGGCCAATGTGGTAGCAGACATCCTCAACCGGAAAGAGTACTTAGGTCGTAGAGTGAAAGCACTGACAATAACCATGCATTCCCATCTATCCGCTCAGATCAGAGAGGCTGAGCTGGAAGCCTTAAAACCAGACAACATGTCGGATGAAGCTTTGAGGGGAATGGAAAAGAACTTAGAGATCAACGGGGATGGGATCTATTATTTGATGAGCCGGATCTGGACCCCAAATTGGGGTGGTTACAGAGAGGTTGTCATGAGTGAAGCTCACAGGACTTGATAATCCATTCACCCAGGTTTGGATAAGATGTATCTGAATCTCAAAAAGCTCTATTGGTGGCCAAATATGAAAGCAGAGATCTCTACCTTCGTAGGCAAGTGCCTGACTTGTGCCAAGGTGAAGGTGGAATATCAAAAGCCCTCAGCTCTAATTCAACAACCAAAAATACATGAGCGGAAGTATGAAATGATTGTGATGGATTTTATCACTATGTTGACCAACTCTCCGAGTGGGTACGATACCATCTGGGTAATTGTCGACATATTGACTACATCCGCCCACTTCCTGCCAATCAAAGAGACCTTCAAGATGCAAAGACTGACACGAATTTACATTCAAGAGATAGTACGTTTGCATGGTGTGTCTGTATCCATTATCTCTGATCGGGATAGCAGATTCACCTCGAGATTTTGGCAGTCACTACAGAAGGCTCTTGGAACTAAGTTGAATAAGAACACAACTTACCATCGACAAACCGATGGGCAGAGTGAGAGGACCATTCAGAAATTGGAAGACACGTTGAGAGCATGTGTTATAGACTTTGGTAAGTCATGGGACACCCATTTTCCCTTAGTCTAGTTCTCTTACAACAACAACTATCATACCAGTATCAAGGTTGCATCGTTTGAAGCCATATATGGTCGTAAGTGAAGATCCCCTCTATGCTGGGTTGAGGTGGGTGACACACAGCTAGCTAAGGGTCAAGTCCCCGACAACACTCTCACAGGCCCGGAGATCATTCGCAAAACCACAGAAAAGATCGTACAAAACAGAGAACGACTGAAAGCCTCTAGGGATAGGCAAAAGAGCTACGCCGACAAACGACGAAAACCCTTGGAGTTCCATGTTTGTGACCATATTATGTTGAAGGTCTCACCCTGGAAAGGCATGATATGCTTTGGGAAGCGTGGAAAGCTATATCCGAGATTCATTGGGCCATTCGAGATTATCGCTAGGATCGGTCCCATCGCATACAAACTTCGTTTATCCCAAGAGCTTAGCAACATTCATCCCGTCTTCCACGTGTCGAACCTTAAAAAGTGTCTATCTGACGAAACCCTTGTGATCCCTCTTGATGAGATCGATATCAATGAGAACCTTAACTTCGTGGAAGAACCAGTCGAAAATCACGGATCGGAAGTCAAATGAACAAAGCAAAGTCGCATACCGATAGTGAACGTCCGCTGGAATGCCAAGCGGGGACCTAAATTCACTTAGAAGCGGGAAGATTCCATGCAACAAAAGTATACTCATCTTTTTCCGAGTCCATGATTTGTATTCTATGTTAGAATTTCGGGACAAAATTCTCTCTATCGGGGGGATGATGTGACAACACGAACCTTTTTCCGTTAACATTAGCCCGATTCCGTCAATAAATTTGGAATTTTATTTTGTTCTTTCAAAATTCTTATGGTTTGGAAAATCGTTTAAGTCATACAATTAAAATTTATATATAAGAGTCGGAACCTAAATCGCGTGAAAACACAAGTCACTTCGACAAATCATCGAAAACTGGTCTGACTGGTGTTCACGGTCGTGAACCCCATCACGGCCGTAAACCCATTCACGACTGGTGGACCCCATGAACCCAACATATATATATGTGCTCCCACCCTTCCTTTATACTTTTATGGCTGAAAACACGTCCCTTCTCTCTCTAACCTCTCAACCGCAAACACAAAAATACCCCTTTTCTTCCGGAAATAATCAAAAATCACCTTTGGGTGTTGTTGGGGAGCCTTAAAAAACGAGTTTTCATCAAATCAAGCATCGTGTTCTTGAGTTCATGGCCACAAACCCTTCAAATCTTCAAATCTTCAAAGGCCGAAATCAGTTCACGGTCGTGAACCCTTCAAACCTTCACAATTTCTTCAAGAACACCGTTCACGGCCGTAAATCATTCAAGAGGATGTTCACGGCCGAGAACAGTTCACATCCGCAAACCTTCCCAAGTCGTGAACTTGGCTGAAAACCCGTTTTTTTCCGATTCAATCGAGTCCCGGTAACATTCCTAAACCAAAAGAAAGTGTTTTTCCAACACTATAATTAATGATTTCGTTATAAAATGCATATATGTCTTTAATTGTTATTAGGATCCCGTCAAGTGCCGCGTACATCAACCCGAGGGTCTTTATTTCCAGTTTCGTTGTCCGACACTTTCAGGCGACTAACAGTGAGTTCATACCCCTATGCTTTTACTATTTTTAACGTTTTCAGGGGGAATACAAGCCAAACACGAATGATTTTGTGAGATTATACAAAAGAATTTCACGTGTTTAAAATTATGCAATTGAGATGACCGAACGATTTCCACATTCTTATAAAATATTTAGATATTTTATCCCTTTCGTAACATGTTGAGCATAAGGGACGTTTTCGAATTACAATCATAATTGCATAATTTTTAGATCAATACACGAACCAAGTACATAATATTCATGCAAATTATAATAGGTATAGTTTGGGATTTCAATACACGGTTTTAAATTAACTTGCATATGAACTATGACAGACTTAGTTTATGATATTCAATGCTATTTTTCGGATAACAAGAATATGGTACTAAATAATTATTTAACTATAATTATTACCCTACAAAGTATACAAACAGATTCGAATACAAGAGAGCAATTCAAAACTACACGTAAACTAGTTAATACAGGATTGTGAGACAACTCTTCAATTGTACCTTTCGGGCGGGTTAAATCCTATCATTTAGTGTAACGAGAGTCTCCTAGAGGGAGAGAGTGAGATTTATGAATATATCTATTTGGGACTGACAATCACACACCTGAACTACTAGCTACAGTTAGGCAGACATGCCTGGGGTGACAAATATCATACCGTCCGATGCATGAAGAACATCGTAGAGGTCACTAGTCATATCAAGCATGGTTATACGACTAACAGTAGTATAAACTAACCTTTGTTTACGGGATTTGATTCTTCATTAGTTTCATTTTAATTGATAGAACTACTATACATTACACTGGAGGATTCTAGGGATACAATACATGCTTTTATTTTAAGTAATAAAACTACTATACATACTGGTGGTAACCAGGGTTTTCAAACTGAACATTCTATACGTTTCTGGTGGTAGCCAGGGTTTTCAAACAGACGATTGTCATTCAAAACAATGATATACAATACAGCTTGTGGTAACCAGGCATACAGATTAATACTTGATACATTATTCCAGAATACAGTAATGATCATACACTTTAGAAAATATTGGATTTTCTGGAGAAGCATACAAACATTTTTACGGATTTAATGACAGGTTTTCATGACAAAAAACATTTTTATGAACTCACCAGCTTAATGATGATACTCTTTCAAAATCGTTTGTATTATCAGGAAATCAATAGACATGTACTCCAGCAGGCTTTTGAGTAGACGGAGCGTATAGAGTCACGTCTTTTATATTTTTGTTATACTTTTGATGTACACAAGCTATGTAGCAAATAGATGTATATACCTATATTTCAATGTAATGGTTGTGTTTACTTTGATTACTATGATGCAATTGTTGTGATACTGTACATAACGTTCTCCACTCCCGAACGTTTTTTCCTTTACGGTTGGGGGTGTGACAATCATATTGAAAATAGACCATATAAACCATCATAACATACAAATATATACATCAAGAAGGATCATACTCTGCAAGCTTCCTGATATCAATGCGGCTTTCTTTGACTCGAGTATGGATCCTCTGCTTCTAGTAGTACGGGCTCATACTACCTTCCATATCTATCTATACTTTCCTCAAGGATCGTGTAGAATCCTCCAAGTCACTCTCTTATCCATACATACAACCCTCAACAAGACAAGGCTCCCAGCACTAAATCTCTTCCTAGGCATTTCCTAGGGCAATCAGCACACCACTCTCTACAGCAACTACAGAAGGAACTCCCTCTAACCCCCTCTAACTAGTTCATGAATACAATTACATATCACCGACACCGGGTAATTCTTAAAATGAAATGTCACACACTACAACAGTTGGACTCAAACAAGAGCTGTGCAATAGAGTGAAAACCTAACCTTCTTAAATTATTTAGTTTCAATAATATGTAACTTAGCATATTTGCTTACTAGTTAGATGTAGGGATGAGCAACGAGCCGAACCCGGCCCGAACCGGACCGAAGACCGAAAATCGTAAATTACCTTATCCAAAACCAGACCGGTTTAAGGTGTATCCGGTCCAGTTTTGGTCCGGTAGGTTCCGAGTACCAAGCCGGGTTTCGGGTTTTGGACCAAATTATACTTTGAGAGCGTTGGATACGGTTTAGGTCGGTTCATGTTCTGGGTAAAAACATCGTATTTCCATTGTCATCTAATGTAACACGTAGATGTGTTTGTTTTTCTTTATTTTAATCTAAAACAAAATACAAAAAATAAGTAAACATATATATACCTTCGTATATCGATGGTTTTCTATTTTCATTTGTATGTCGTTACTGCAACGTGGAGATATGCGTTTGACTTACAAGATGTAAAGAGACACGAAGTTGGATCATGAAAGACGTGAGAAAAATTGATTTATGAAGACAAGAGGATGACAATAAATGACAGAACGGTGGTTGATATTTTGTTACGAAATTATTATTTTTAATAAATAAGTTTAAATATTCAATCAGTGAAAAGAAATTAAAAACATCCCGTTACAGGAGAAACGAAGACACGATGTATGGCAATACATATTCCAATATAAATATTAAATATAAAATATTGCAGAGTAATGTTCAAGTGATTATGTACTTATTGAAACTTACTTATCTTAATTGAAAGGAAGAAATTTATATGAAATCTTTTTTGGAAGATGACTTTGAGGAGGAACAAACACTCGGAATATTTTTTTACAAGATTTTAAGATCAGTTAAGCTTCCAGATGATCAAATCAATAACGTTTTCATAAACTCACACAAAGTTCAAATATATTTAGGCGAATAAATCATAAATTTGACCAAATTATTAAAAAAATTTGAATACCATTTATGATAGATTACATATTAAGAGAATGTTACGATAAAAAAAAGTTATGACTTCCATTTCTTCTAAGCTTAAAAAAACATGTACTATGTGCAACAAAAAAAATGTACACTGGTGTATGGTCATATACATAGAAAGGAAAAAACATTATGTTTTTCGGTCCGGTCCGGTCGGTAAGGGTTAAAACCCTTATTTCGGGTACAATCCGGTGTAAACCCGAAGCCCGATTATTGTTAAAAACAAATCCCAAAAATCGGCCCACTAATTTTAATACCCGGCTCGGTCCGGGTCCGGTCCCGGTTTTTTCCAGTCCGGTTCGGTCTAATGGGTCGTATGCTCATCCCTAGTTAGATGTGGTTAATGATAACTCCTAAAAGATACAAAGCAAACATCATTCGAGCATTGAGTAATTGAAATCAAGCATAACCTAAATAGGTCATCCTATCACTAACCGATCAATACTAACATGCAAGTCTACAAGATCATATAGTACGAAAACAAAGGCATCTCTCTTAGATCCTTATCCCTAATCTAGCATGTGATTCATAGATTCACAGATCAAGCATATCATAAAACATGTAAGGGTATTTTGAGAAAACTTACTTGAGCTCGGTCAATTGCATGCACCACACCCCTTTTTTTTGTCAGATAATTCTTTTTAGAAAACATCCCTTTTATAAAAACCTACCTAATCCTCAGTTTGAGTGTAGACACACCTGAGAATGTGCCTAAATCCCTCAAACCAAGGTTTTGATACCAATTTGTAACGTCCCAAAAATTAAGACAAAAAATTTCAATTTTTAAAACAATAAAACGATCATTCAGAACATGTTCATAAAACCATGATAAAATCAGAGTATGATCGAAACATCCAAATACATCATATTCAAATAAAAATCAAAGCGATATGTTGTGTGTGATGCGATCACCCTGAGCTCTCCCTCTTAGATCCGAAAATACTTGAAACATAAACTAAAAACCCTAACCATGAAGCTTTGTGAGTTCCCCAAAACATTACATATCATACATATCAAACACATAATGGGCCCCAACTATCATCGGGCCCCTCTCGAAACAGATTTGTCAGTAATATGAGATGGACCCTCCCACATCACATTCATCAGCCCACTGGCATCGGGCCCCGCCCGGTATACATACAAACACATAAACATATGCAAGAATCATAAAGATAAATAGCATACAAGATAGTTATTAGTCCCCGCTTGGCATTGGGCCCTACCGAATATACATATAAACACATAAATACGTGCAAGAATCACAAAAGTAAATAACATACCATATACTTATCAGGCCTCGCTCGGTATACATATTAGATATTATACATGCAAATTCACACAGACAACTAGCACCCTAATCGTAATAAACCACGGGCCAATATTGGCGCCTTTTACCTGCAAAATACAATGAAGAAACTTACCTCAAGCTGTTGAATCTCTCAAATAAAATCTCAGACTGCTGATGCGGAAAAATACCCGTGCTAACTCCATCAAATAATACCCGATTAATAATTGGTCCGCAACCCATAAATTGAATCCTAGTCCGATGCCCAACCTTCCGGGTAAAACTATATTTTACCCTTTCCTCACTTGGCATAAAATCCAAGGCCCAAATCAATAGCACCAAAAAGCTCAATACTACCCATATTCCTAATTGGGACCAAAACCCGTCATGGGCCTAATCCAAGAAGGCCAAAATTCCTAAATGATACCGAAGGTTCTAAATGGCCTCAAGCACAAGAAGGCCCAAAATAAGAAAACTAGTGGCCCATTAAGGCCCAAAAAGCCAAAAACAGTGTCTCACGTCGTGAGAGGTGTTTGTTCCAATTCTAGGACTTGCTTTTGACTCATATGAATCAACAGGGATGTGTGAATCATGCTCACGTCATGAGAATGGTTTGAAGCCAGAATCATCCTTTAAACGTTCTTAATCCATTCATTGTAACATCCATAAAAACCATGACATTTTTAAACTTTTAAAGCCAACCAAAAATCATAAATTGTTTACAACATAGTTTTCAAAACATTTTCCATATCGGAGTTTCCTAAAATCATAAGTCAAAACACAAGGATGTGTACAGTAACACCTTCGCCTTCCCATGATTGTCTGAAGTACCTGAAACATAACCCAAAACTATAAGCCCAAAGCTTAGTGAGTTCCCCCAAAGTACCAACACATAACATAAGCATAATATAGACAACATGCATACAGAGCCTTCAGCCTGAATCGAACCCCTTACCGGCCTACAGTCTATCTGGTACGCTCATTGAATCTTCTGCATGACGGGTACGCATCACTGGGCCTTCAGCGTATCTAGAATGTTCTCTAGGACTTCGGCCTGACTAGTACGCCTCTTGGGTCTGCAGTTAATCTGGGACGCCCTGGATCTATTAGCCTTCATTCTACACTGGTATGCCTCAACCTTACCACACATAAACCATATCAACATATACATAACATATAAGCATACATATAATCAGCCAATAGATGACAAGACAAATCGTACAGATCTCTAAGCATAGCATCATCCTATCTACCAAGATACAAATCTAACATATCACTATAGCACACCAATCATGTGATAAACCAAGATAAAAACCCAATGGGCCGGCCTTGATAACCATACACATTTAAAGCAATACTTGTAGTAAAAGGATTTTCTCATACTCATGTCATTGACTATGGTCCTCATCATACTCATGACACTGACTGTGATCAAACCTTTTTCACAGGTAGCTATGATTATATAAACAAGGATATTATTTGCTATAAATTCATATTTTTAATACGAGATATAGTAAATAGATTTTAAGAAAGACCGATTTTCTTAATAGACATCTAATGGAAGATATGTATATAGATTTTCCTAGAGGTTTCTTAATCCATGTTATTCTAAGAAAATGTGTAGAGGTTGAGATCCACTTGTGGATATAAAGCAAGCATCTCAATGTTGCAATCATCATTATATGTAAAACCACAAGGTATTGTTTTATATGAAAATAAATAGAACATGTGTGTTTACTAAGAACTAGTAGGAGAATAGTGAAATTCCTAATCTTGTATGAGTGAGACATACTTAATCATTTGAAATCACATTCGGACTAAGCAATGTCATTTTCACCTTGACTCGGAAATTGTTTCTAAAATGAAAGACTTAGGAAGGAAAAGATACATTCTTGGAATGTAAAATCTATAAGGAATAGATAAAATGAATGTTAAAAGTTTCATGTCCTTATATATATATATATATATATATATATATATATATATATATATATATATATATATATATATATTGAAAGGGATCAAGACACTAGATTCTTTTTGAAGAATTCTTGGCATTATCATATGGCATCATTTTGATCTAGCCTCAAAAGTACATAACTCATAGGCTTGAACTAGATGAAATGATTTATATTCTATTTGCTTGGCAAATGACTTCATCATTTACGCCATATTATGCATAGGACATGGTATTTGATCATACTGTAAGCATGTCATAGGATGCTAATTGAATACATGGTTAAGTTATTGGATGACTAAGAAAACATTATAAGAGTACTTTAGAAGAATTAAGTGAATGTATATTAGACATTCAGTTTAGAAATGATCTTTATGGAAAGAGCTACACAAGATGTTAATTTCTAAACAGATATAAATAATTATGAATTATGATTGGATTTTGACTTCATTATGGAAAGAAAGGTAAGTTTTGTTGGAATGAGGTCCAAGAAAAACATAATGACACAATCTACTACAAAATAAGAATACACTACTTTAGAAGTTAATTTCAAATATTATTGGATGAATAAGATCATTGAAAAACTATGTTGATTTCGGCCATTCGAGAATCACATAGAAATCTTTGTGACTTCGAGAGTATACTTAATCAAGCTAAGAGACTCTATGTCACGAAAGAGCACCAATCATAGATATTTAACTATACTTAGAGTAAAGTTAAGTGTGGAGATGAAAGTATTCACAAAAATCACACAAGTTAAATTTTTTACATATCCATTGATAAAGTCATTCTTTTGAGCTAAGTATGATTGGTTACATTTTAGCTATAAGACTATATTATTCTAAAAATGGATTTTTGATTTGGATTTAGTATTTGGATATTGGAACATTATAACAACAACTATTAGATAATCTTATGATATATTGGAATGTAGTCATCACATTAATACTTGTTGTGCTCTATATTAACATGCTTAATCCTTGAATAATGTTATTATTCTAAAGGTTCATAGTTGGTTATAATTGTGGGAGTAATTATGAAGTGAGACTAATATGAAGTGGATTAGTTGACTCTCACTAGATGAAAGTAGACAAGTGGATGTAACCAGGTTTCATAGGTACTTATCAGAGAACTAGTATTGAACTGACCCACATCAAGATCATCTCATGGATCTCTATCGTGAATGATACTTAATTAAAAGGTACTATCTTTGTATCCTTAACACCTGAAATACATAGGGGGACTTAAGTGTAGGGAGTACTATGCTTGATATGGTCAAATGTTGTTCCATAAACAGGAAGTTATAAAAGCCATTTTCAGTTATGGTGTAAACTATGCAAGAGGCTTATGTAGTCAAGATGAGATTTGTTTCTTTTATGTGTTGAGAGTTAGACATCTAAGGTGCCTTACCAAAAGTTGAACAACTAATGATATTGATCGCGATCCGAATCTCATGTTCAACATGATGTCTTTAGCAAAGGGATAATTGATAAACTTACCTTATACACTAATTGTAGCTTTAAGCTTTTGGAGAATTGGGCGTTGATAGAATGGCGCAAACAGTCGTATGATCTTAGGGGCAGTGAAGTGTTGCTAGACATTCACCACTTTCTATATTAGTCTAATATGAGTATTACGCAAGTGGGTGATTGAAAGGTTTGGTATGCTCAAGATTCATATTAAAGTGATATTGCTAAATAACATATGATACTAATAGGTCACTCTAACAATAACTTGATACAATTAAGTATTTATTAGAAATTGATGTTAATAAATATTCAATAAAACTCTTATAATTAAATTGGAAATTATTTATTTCATGAAAATAATAATTTTCATTAGCAAGTAACATAATATATCATATTGTATGATTTATTAAGTCATGTATAACATTTTGGACCAAAAGGAATTTTTGTCTTTTACCAAAAGGTTAAGGTTTATATTTTATAAAAGAGTTTATAAAATTTACCAAGTTTGACTTCCTTTTAATCATCAAAAATTGTGAGCATGCTTGCAAGCATGCTAGTGATGAATTTTTGACTTGTTTAATCAAAACTACTATGTCTAAGAAGCATGCATGGACACACTTATGATGATAGGGACAAGTTTGTCTAAAGTGGAAGTAATTAATGGTTAATAACTTCACTTTATGCATATGAATAAGAGTGCTTGAATTTGGCAAGAGAGCTCATTCCTTCTTCCTTCTTATGGCTGAGAGCTCTCTAGGAGACTCTCCATGTCTTCTTTGCTTTAAATTCTTAAAGATTACTTGCATATCTTTTACTCTATTGAAGTTCATATTGGTTATGAACTTCAAGTTTGAGATTTTTGGACTAGAATCTACATCAAGATGAGTCATTGTTGGTGTCTCAAAGGTTCCACATTCTTCATCAACTTCCAAGCCTCCCAAGAAGACTCAAAGAACTAGAAAGGTTGTTATTTCTTCACCTCTTCTTTGGTTGTTGTTTTAATCTTTCTATAACCTACAAGAAGATCCTTGGTGGGTATAAAATGTTTATGTTATTTCAAAAATTAAAGTCTTCCATTGCCATATTTTCAAGTTTATGAAAAAAAATTTTGAACCAAGACCCAACAAATACTTCATATTTATGTGTAAGATGAAAGTAACTTTTACTCACTTGACTTAGGTAAATGACTGACAATTTCGGCAGAGCTTCGCCTTGGTGCTTTATCTTTTCCTCTGACAAGAACTAGGTTCTCGTTACTATGTTTTAGTCTTATATTCGTGGCGACTAATGATAGCCTGGATTCCTTACTAATCCTAATCTATACTTCAATATCTATCAAGTAAGGAACAACTAAGTAGGATAATATCAGAGGTATTGTTAGTTTAGTATAGAGAGTATACTGTTTGTAAATCCTACTTTAAACACCTCATTAAATCTAGCCTAAATATCATCCCTATAAGTAGATTAATTGGTATAATGATGTTGGAATCACTGATAAACCATAATTATAGGTTCATAATAACGACTATGACTATAATTAAAAGTTACACTTGAATAAGATAAGTATAGCTTAACTTACCTAGTATACTGATAAAAAATGGGAATTATGCGGTCAGAACTCTGATCTGGGAGCTTCTATTCGCCAACTAACTAACACCGCACGGCCTCGCTAACAGAGCTGGGAATTTAGGGAATAAAGGGCTAAGAAACACGAGAGAATTGAGAGGAAATATGTAAGAAATGAAGCAGGAAACGAGGGTTTATATAGGTTGAAAAGCGATGTGTGCTGCACATCTGGTCGGACAAAGATGATTTGTCTTTTTCTGCATGTTGCCATGTGTTGAGCATCTGGTGAAGTATTAGTACACATCGTGCATGCTATATGTGCATGTAGGCTAAGGGGTTTGATGCAATTTGGGTGATAGTGGACCGTTTGACCAAGAATGCTTGCTTCTTAGCTATCTGTGAGAGCTCGTCCGCCGAGAAATTGGTTGATGTTTATATGCTCGAGATCATTGCTTGGCATGATTTTCTGGTATCTATTATATCAGATCGGGATGTTCGGTTCATTTTGCAGTTTTGGCAAATATTCCACAAGGAATTAGGTACAAAAATGCACTTTAGCACAACGTATCATCCGAAAACTAAAGGCCGGAGCAGGAGGACCATTCAGACACTCAAGGATATGTTGAGAGCGTGTTTCATGGATTTCAATGGGAGTTGAGATACCTACCTTCCTTTGGCCGAGTTCTCTTACAACAACAACTATCATTCCAACATTGGTGCACCGTCGTTTGAGCTTCTTTACTCGTAACCCAGTTTGTTAGGGAGAGTTCGGTCATAGGGTTTTGGGAAGGACCGAGGTGGTCGCTCAGAAAATAGAGCTTATTCAGCAGATCAAACATAGGTTACATACTGTAGGATAAGGTATCTAAGTCCATAACTATTTATAGTATGTACTTGACCCGACCCGACATGGTCCATTTGGGTTGCATGGCACCATGCATTGGATAAACTAAATGAGAGAAATAACACTTATGGTTTATTAATATATTATAAGTTCTAATATATGAATAATATTGTTTAATTAGTTTGATTAATAATTAATTTAGAATTAATTAAGTGATCAAAAGATAACTAATTAAATATATGAGTTGATTATGTAAATCATCCATAACTTATATAGTGGGCTAAGAGGCTCCATGGATGCTTCATGCAGTTAATCCATGGGTCATGGAAATGAAGCTTCATGTTACATTAGGGTTTTACCTAATGAAACACACTATATAAACCATGTGACATCTCCCAAAATCAGTTACATTAAGTAGAACAAGAGGGCTAGAGCCGATTTTGAGATTTATACTTTCTCTCCAAGTTTACTCCATAGCATTTGGTGCTGTGTGAAGCATTTTAGGCATCACATTTGGGGTGCTAGGCTCACAAGGTTTCAAGGAATCATAATCAACAAGGTATGTTATTCTATCTTTCATTTAAGTTAAAATGTTCCCCATGTATGCTAGATAGGATCATGAACCTTGGAAATCAATTTTGCATGAATCTTACACAAACATAGATCCAAGGTTTATTAGGGTTGCATCTACACTTAGGAAGTGTTAGAATGCTCAAAACCCATCACATACATCTTAGAGTCGGTAGAAGAGTTGTGCCGATAGACACCGATCGGAGTTGGAGTTCCAAGTCAGTGATATGGTTTTATTGAAGGTATCACCCTGGAAGGGTGTAATATGCTTCAGGAAGAGGGGTAATTTGGGGCCCCTGGTTTGTTGGACCGTTTCAGGTGATTTCCAAGGTTTGTAGGGTAGCTTACTGATTGGATTTGCCCAAGGATCTTGGTCAAATTCACAATATCTTCCATGTTTTTCAACTTTCAAAATGTGTGGCTAATGATTCAGCGGTTGTTCCTTTGGATGATATTTATGTTGATGATTTTATGAACTATATGGAGAGACTAGTGATGATTTTGGATTGGAAGACGAAGGCCTTGCGCAACAAGGTGGTGTCTTTGGTCAAGGTTTAATGACAGCATCGGTGATGCTCCAAATGGACTTGGGAACCCAAGATGGAGATGCGAGAGCATTACCCTAAGTTGTTCATAGCAATGGACTTCGAGTATGAAGTTTGATTCAAGTGGGGGAAAATCATAATATCTCAAATTCTAGGTATTTTTCATTTATTCCTTTGATATGAGAATTGTTTGCATTTTGGTCTCAAAATGACATTTTTGTAATTTCAGGACTGCATACATACGTTGGGTGTATGTGGCCAAGATGCAAACCCTAATTTTTAGTGTTTGAACCCTATTTAAACCTCATTATAGTCTCAAAACCCTTTCATTCATTAGTCACCATCCTCCAACTCGACCTTGGATAACCTTAATCTCTTGAGTGAAGCAATCTGGAGCTTGAGTGTGCATATTGGTGTTCTTGAACGAGGAAGAAGGATGAGAAAACCATCTTAGAAGCATGGAGCATTTTGGATCCAAAATCACATCATCAGTTGACATCGTTTGGAGGTAAAAAGATTGATTCTTGATGAATTTTTACTTAGATCTTCTTTAGCCATGGTTTTATGTAACATCCCAAAAATATGATCCAAAAATTTTATTTTTAATTTAAATAAAATAGTATTCCAAAATAATTATCCATACAAATCAAATGAAAATAAGTTTCTCAACATCATGACAATCATAGTGATATCTCAAAAATGAAATCCATGTGGTGTGTGTGATGCAGTAAACCTGAGCTCTTCCCCTTGGAACCAGAAGTTCATGAAACATAAACTAAAAACCGTAAGCACAAGGCTTAGTGAGTTCCCCAAAATACCACATACCATACATAAACAAATAAACACATAATGGTCCCCACCCTATCATAAGGGCCCCGTTCGGTAT
This sequence comes from Lactuca saligna, assembly GCF_052625555.1. Classification (NCBI taxonomy): domain Eukaryota; kingdom Viridiplantae; phylum Streptophyta; class Magnoliopsida; order Asterales; family Asteraceae; genus Lactuca; species Lactuca saligna. The sequence goes on from NC_136417.1 coordinate 52,068,980, forward strand.
CGGGTCCTGTACCGTAAACAAATCGGGCCCCGCCTAGCATACATATAACATATATCAAGTAAACACCTACACATGCAATAATCACAAAGAACATAGCATACAAAATGGCCATCATGCCCTACCCGATAAGCATATATACACATAACACATGCAAGAGTCATGTAAACAGCTAGCATACTAACATAGCATAAACATGGGTCAGCATTGGTGCCTTCGACCCGCTAAACTGAGTGAGGAAACTCACCTCAGAAACTGAATGTAACCGAATAGATTCCAACTCTGAATATCATCTCAACCCGACACCTAAACATAAACCAATCCTTAGATACAACTTACAATACCTAAACACTTCCCCTAAGGTCAAACTTGGTCAAAGACAAAACTCAAGGTCAAGGTCAACAGTCCATGCTGACCCAACATGTTGTGTTTGCCTTAGTTCTAATAGCTTAATACATTAGGCTGCATTTTTCGACTCCAAGAGCACCAAATCTCAGATCTAAACCAAAATAAGATTGAGAAGGGTAAAGTTTCCAACTTTGCCCATAGGAACTACCATAAAGTGTCCAAAACCCAAATCCTAGGCTTAATAGAATGATAGCTTAACCAATAAGCATTTAATCTTTAAAGAGATATCCCCAAAAATACATCTGACTACCTTGAGATGGAAAACCACATATAGTTACCAACCTTACGTTCATGCATGCCTAAATGAAGCTCTTAAGCTAAAGAGGGGCTTAATAAGGGACTTAATGAACACATGCGACCAAGAATGTCATAAAGCTTACACCTTTTTGATAAATGACACCATATGAAACTAAGTCTAACAGAGCAATCCCACAAAACGTCTTAACTCTTCAAACCACCCAAAAGGAGCCAAAATCATAACAAATCAAACTATGCGGAGATATAATCATCTACAAGTCAAGGTATGAACTTGATACCTTATAGAGACTTTAACAAGTGGAGAGATTCTGGATCTATGACCTTCCTTTCAAGCTAAGCACCTTCAATCTTCAAAGCTTCCTTCAATATGAGCAAAATGACCACAAAATTCTACACAAGGCTCAAGAACACCACGAAGAAAGCTTAAGGGATGGATTAGGGTTTTTAGGAGGTTTGGGGGCTGGTATGGGGGTCAGTCCCAGGGTCTTAAGGTGTTTATACAGGGTACAACACCTTAAAATTTGGGGTTTTCCACTAACTGCCAACACGTCGTGTTATGGCATAAACACGTCGTATTGGTTCACTAAAGTTCATGGCCGAAAGATCCATCGACACATCGTGTTTAGACACAAACACACTGTGTCCAAAGGATATCTTGAAAACTTTGGAAATAATTCATACCTGGGAATGAGTGTTACAATTCTCCTCCACTTGAATCAGGCTTCTTCCTCGAAGTCATATATGCCAAATAATTTTGTATAGTGCTCTCTCATCTCATCCTCAGGATTTCAAGTCCACTTCGATCCCTTGCGGTGCTGCTACTGATCCTACACTAGCTCGACAACCTTGTTCCTCAAGTTTTTTGTCTTCCTATCCAGAATCGCCACTAGTCTCTCAATATAGTTCAAGCGGTCATCCACCTGAATATCCTTCAATGGTACCATAGTGGAATCATCCGCTAAGAACTTCCGTAGTTGAGAGACATGGAATGTCATATGAATATGAATGATCTCCGCTAGAAGATCCAAATGATAAGCAACCCGGCCCACCCGATCCAAAACCATGAATGGACCAATATACCTGGGTCCCAACTTGCGCCGCTTCCTGAACCAGATGACAACTTTCCAAGGTGACACCTTCAGGATAACCATATTTCCCACCTGGAACTTTAGGTATGACCAGCACCTGTCGGCATAACTCTTCTTCCAACTGTGAGTTGTCTGGAGCTTGGTCCAAACCTGCTAAATCAGCTCAATGGTCTTTAGCACCACCTTGGGACTCCCCATAACTGGCTGACCGACCTCGCCCAAACAAATCAGGGTCCTGCATTTCCTCCCGTATAGCATCTCAAAAGATGATCTATCAATGCTAGAGTGGTAACTGTTTTTATACAAAAAAATCCACTAACAGAATATATGTATCCCAACTCCCACCAAAATCCAACACGCATGCACGTAACATATCCTCAAGGGTCTGGATAGTCCGCTCATTATGACCATCGGTCTGTAGAAGAAAAGTTGTGATAAAATGGAGACGAGTACCCAACGTATCATGTACCTCTTCCAAAACCTAAAAGCGAATCGAACATCTCTATCGAAAACTACTGATACCGACACCCTATGACGTGCCATAACCTCCCAGATATAAACCTCAACCAACTTCTCTGTGGAAATACTCTCCTGAATCGGAATGAAATGCGCGCTCTTGGTCAAACGATCCATGATGAGCCAAATCGAATCTACTTCATGTGCGTTCCTGGGAAGCTTCATGATGAAATCTATAGTGATGTATTCCCATTTCCATACGGGAATCTCCAACGGCTGCATCTTGTTGTGAGGACGTTGATTCTCGACCTTGACCTTTATGCAGGTTAAGCACTGCTCCACATACCATTCCACATCCCGCTTCATTTAGGGCCACCAATAATCATGATGGAGATCCATATACATCTTCGTCGCCCTAGGATGAATGGAGAACCTTGACATGTGACCCCCCACCATCGGACTCTGACGTATGCCACCCGAATATGGAAACCAGACTCACCGATGCAGAGTCACCAAACCACGACTATGATAATCGAAGGAAGCCACTTACATGACAATACGCTCACTTTTCCGGTGGTCTTCCTTCATAGCCTCAATCTATGCCTCCCGAATCTGCTCTAATAGTGGAGTAATCACCTTCATCCTCAAACATTGTAACGACCCGTTCCCGGTATGTTAATTCATTGGTAATTGTTGTAAGTTTTTCAAGAGGGACTCGGCGAGTTCATAGCCTGACTCGCCGAGTAGGGTCGCGACTTCGAGCACGCGTGAGTCGGGGACTCGGCGAGTCCATATCCCTGACTCGGCGAGTCCATCCGTCTGGGTGAAACCCTAAATCCCCGGGTTGCCCACTATTTAAGTCACCTTATAGCCCTATTCTCGCCTCCCTCACCCTGAGAACACTGTGAGAAAAACCCTAATCCACCTTGAGAGCTTATAAGTGTTTTTGTGCCATTTTGTGAAGGTGTGAAGAAGGAGAAGAAGAAAGGAGCAAGGAGAAGAGTTGTAGTGCAAAGATCCAAGGGCAAATCTGAGTTATTTGAGGTATTTTCAGATTTCCCCTCTTGTTATATGCTTTAAACCTCCATTAGAGCTCTTCTAAGATCTAGTTGATGCTTGTTCCAAGCCTTATGTTTGCATGAATGCCTTAATAAGTCGAGATATCTTTAGATCTGAATGATTGGGTGTTGTAGATCCCAGATCTACTGTCTTTTTGGAGTTACTTTGCATATTAACCATAGATCTACCCATTTTGTGCATCTTTTAGCCTTATTTCCCTTATTCATGAGGTTGTGCACGTAAAGTTGGAAACTTTACGTGGTAAATCAGCTTATTGGACCCAGATCTGTCAATTGTATGTGGTGGATTCAAACAAAATCGAGTAAAAATCAGTTGCATGGCGGCAACTCGGCGAGTCGGGAAGAACGACTCGGCGAGTTGGGTCGCGAGTTCCCGATTCCTTCATTTTTACCAGTGTCGAGTGGATCCAGTGAGTTAGAGAATGGACTCAGCGAGTTGAGGGTAGACTCGGTGATGGAGGGACTCGGCGAGTTGTTCATACAACTCGGTGAGTCCAAGGTAATCTTCTTAAGATCAAGAACAACTCATCGAGTTTGTTCATCCGGCTCGGCGAGTCGGATGAAGATTGTCTGAGTTCTTGGATCAAGAGGGTACTCGTCGAGTCGATGCCACACTCGACGAGTAGCAGCGAGTAGAACTGAGAAGTGAGAGTAGGACTCGGCGAGTTGGGCGGCCCAACTCGGCGAGTCAGCCCAAAAGAGAGTTGACTTTGACCAAGGGTAAAAGAGTCATTTTACCCCAAGCGCAGTGTTTAGTATTTGATTGAGTGTGTTTATGGACTTGTAGCCGAGGAGATTCAGGAGCAGCAGCCGTTAGCTTCCCGAGCCACACACTCAGCAGCCAGCTTACGAGGTGAGTTTCCTTCCAGTAGGGACGGGTCTAAGGCCACAATGCCGGCCCGTTCAGTTAGCAGTAGTTTCCGGATTTAGGTTCGATGCAGTAGCTAGTATGTTGACGCCTTCGTGGCTCGGACAGGATTTGTGTGCTATGTCTTATGTGTTAAGTGTTATGTGTTCCGGGCTACGGCCCGATGTAGTATGCAGTATATGTGTTCATGCTAGATGATGTGTTATGCTATGCGATGTTCAGACAGTCAGTTCCGGACTTCGGTCCGATGCAGGGGACAAGGTCCCAGTCGGTTCCGGACTTCGGTCCGATGCAGTTAGTTCCGGACCTTGGTCCGATGCAGTTAGTTCCGAACTTCGGTCCGATGCAGTTAGTTCCGGACTTTGGTCCGATGCAGTTAGTTCCGGACTTCGGTCCGATGCAGTTAGTTCCGGACTTCGGTCCGATGCAGGGGACAAGGTCCCAGTCAGTTCCGGACTTCGGTCCGATGCAGTTCTGGGCTTCGGCCCAATATGTGTTTATATGTTATTGTATGGTATGTGGTAGTTTGGGGGAGCTCACTAAGCTTCGTGCCTACAGTTTCAGTTTTGGTTTCAGGTACTTCCGCAAGCAAAGGGAAGAGCTCGGGGTGACGGCATCGCACACACCACAGTTTTAGCTTTTAGCCTGGGATTGATTTAGTTTGTTTTGATTTGCCGTAGTATGATACAGTTTCCGCACTGTGTTTTCTATTATGTTGGGATACATCACATATGGTTTTATTATATGACACTCTGATTATGGTTTTGATTATATCGAAAAACGAAATTTTTGGGTCGTTTCAAGTTGGTATCAGAGCCCTGGTTTGAGGGATTCGGATACACTTCCGGGTGTATCTGAACTCAAACTAAGGGAAATAAAAGATTTTAGTAAAATAAAAATGTTTTATAAAAAGAATTTTGAAAGCACTTAGAAAGAAAGAATTGTTTTTAACAAGATAGAGGTGTGTGCATGCGGTCAGCCGAGCTCAAGTAAGTACTCCCAAATTACCCATACAAGTTATTTGTTCAGTTTTAGTTTCAGTAGAACAGCATGCTAGTATAGGGCTAAGGATCTAGGAGAATGCCTTATGTGCCTGCTTATGTGTTACAGCTTTATGAGTATTGCATGCTAGAATTGAGTAGACAGCAGTAGGATAGCCTGTTTAGGTTATGCCTGATAGTATGAGCTTAGCATCCTATGCTAGTGCAGTTTCTTGTTATGAGAATAGCTTTTGCCTGATTCTGTTTCCCTTATCCGAATGCTGCTTGCTTCGTGCTTGGTGGGGTTCTGAGTACTGGGAGTTAGCCATTAGGTGAACACGTCACACCACATGTAATCAGGTTTGAATAATCCCAGAGTGCTGGGACTGGCCCTATTGCGCAGCTCTTGTTTGAGTCCAACCGTTGTAGGGACGGATCTTTTACTTGAAGGATTATCTGATCCTCATCACATGTGATGGTGTTTAGGTGGTGGCTAGCTGGCATTATGAGGAGACCTACAGCAGCTGAGGACCAGTCGTGTTGAGCTTGAGGTTTCCCTAGGGCAAGCCTAGGATGAGAGTAGCATAGAATGGCAGTAGTAGAAGTGACTTGGTGGAGTCAAGGCAGTTCTTGAGGAAAGTACGGATAGATGTGGAAGGTAGTATGGGCCCGTACTACTGAAAGCAGAGGATCCGTACTCGAATCAAGGAAGACCAAGACAAGACCAGGAAGCTAGTAGTAGTATCATGATCCCTTAAGATATTTCAGTGTTCTGATGTTGTTATGAAATGTTTCAGAATGGTAGTTTTGCGTCCGAGACCAGCAGTCGGCAGCTCAGATGCCGAAGGGGGATCAGGATCGGGATCAGGCCCGGAGGTCGGGCAGATGGATGAGCAGACCAGAGAGTTCCTTTCTTCTGAGGTTACCCGCATCATACTGGAGTAGACTCCTGTGATCTTCGGTTTGATCAAGGAGGGTATTTTAGAGCTGATGGATGAGAGATTGAGTACTTTCCGTGCTGAGATGGCGGCCGTGATGGGGTCGCGCACACTTACGTTCAGGGAGTTCAGGGCATGCGGAGCTCCAGACTATCATGGGGCGCGGGACCCCATAGCGAGTACCAGATGGTTGGCGGATGTGGCCAACGCTTTCCGCACTAGCAGGTGTCCCGAGGGGGACAAGGTCAGATTGGCGTCCTGTCTTCTGAAGGACAGGGCACGGGATTGGTGGGAGGAGGTCGGACATGCCATCGGGGATGATGCGACATTGGATTCCATGACCTGGGCTGATTTCTCTACCAGGTTCAGGGCGGAGTTTGCACCAGTCATTGAGGTGCAGCAGTTAGCTAGGGAGTTTCAGGACCTTACCCAGACTACAGAGACAGTGGCGGAGATCACCGCCAAGTTCAGGGAGAGGGCTCTTCTTGTTCCACAGTATGCAGCTGATGAGGAGATGAAGAAGGCCCGCTATCATGAGATGTTGCGGAGTGACATCCGCATGTTTGTGAGTCGGTCCAGTTGTAAAACGCTGGACGACATGATTGCCAGAGCTAGAGAGAGGGAGATTGATCTCGAGATGGAGAAGAAGAGGAAACCGGAGGCGGTTTCGGGTTCAGGCAGTGTGGGCAAAAAGCCCAAGGTTTCAGATCACAGGTCTAGGAGTCAGCAGAGCCACGGTCGGTGTGGCAAGTGTGGGAGATTGCACGAGGGGGCGTGCAAGGCAGGGAGTTCCGACTGCTACAAGTGCGGTCGGATTGGGCATTTGAGCAGGGATTGTACGGCCCCTGCTACTACGGTTACAGCATCAGATCTGATTTGCTTTCAGTGCAATCAGAGGGGACATAAAAAGTCCCAGTGTCCCAGTCTAGCTGCTGCAGGGAAGGTGGTTGCACCTGCCCCTGCCACCTTCAGGATTACGGATGGCCGGCAGGGCCGATCTGATGCGCCAGTGGCGAAGAGCAGGGCGTTTCAGATGACAGCAGAGGAGGCGCGAGCGACTCCTGATGTGGTGATGGGTATGTATCTTCCCTTCACCTTTTAATTATCATTATCGTTTGAATATTACTTGATGATATGTTTTATTTAGGGTCGTTCTCGGTGAACGGCATCTTTGCTTTGGTATTGTTCGATTCGGGGGCTACCCGATCATTTGTATCGCTTGCGCTTAGCAAGAGATTTAGCAGAGCTCCAGGGGAGCTGGATTGTCCATTAGAGGTTGAGATAGCAGATGATAAGACCGTAAGGGTCGGCAGAGTACATAGAGGGTGTTCCCTTCAGATATTTGATGAGCAGTTTTCAGTGGACCTGGTTCCTATTCCCCTGCGAGGGAATAAAGTTATTGTGGGTATGGATTGGCTAAGCCCCAATGGGGCGGTGATTGATTGTGAGCTTCAGCTAGTGAGGGTTCGCACTCCCAGTGGGGGAGAGATAGTGATTCAGGGCGAGAGGCCCCAGCGAGGACCGACCTTTTGTTCCGCCGCAAGGGCGAGGCGCTATGTTCAGCAGGGTTGCGCCGGTTTTGTAGCTTATGTCTTGGATGCCCGGGAGAAGGGAAAGACGACGATTGATGATGTTCCTATTATTCGTGACTACCCGGATGTGTTTCCCGAGGATTTGCCGGGGATACCTCCAGGGAGGCAGGTTGAGTTCAGGATCGACCTGGTTCCTGGTGCGGCTCCGATAGCCAAAGCACCGTATCGACTTGCTCCCCCTGAGATGCAGGAGTTGTCTACACAGCTTCAGGAGCTGTTAGACAAGGGTTTCATTCGGCCGAGCAGTTCGCCTTGGGGAGCGCCGATCTTATTTGTGAGGAAGAAGGATGGGTCGCATCGTATGTGCATTGATTATCGGGAGTTGAACAAAGTAACGGTGAAGAACCGTTACCCACTTCCAAGGATAGATGACTTGTTTGATCAGCTTCAGGGAGCGTCTTTGTTCTCCAAGATCGATCTACGCTCCGGTTATCATCAGATGAGGGTTAGAGATGAGGATGTACAGAAGACTGCTTTCAGGACCCGGTATGGTCATTATGAGTTCGTGGTGATGCCATTTGGGCTCACCAATGACCCAGCCGCGTTCATGGATCTCATGAACCGCGTGTGCAGACCGATGCTGGATCGGTCGGTGATAGTGTTCATAGATGACATCTTGGTATATTCCAAGACACAGGGGCAGCACGAGGAGCACCTGCGGGAGGTGTTGGAGACTTTGAGGAGGGAGAGACTTTTCGCAAAGTTCTCCAAGTGTGAGTTCTGGTTGCGCGAGGTGCAGTTTCTTGGTCATCTCGTCAACCAGAAGGGTATTTTGGTAGATCCGGCCAAGATTGAGGCCGTGATGCAGTGGGAGGTCCCGAGGTCTCCATCTGAGATTCGGAGCTTCCTGGGGTTGGCAGGGTATTATCGGAGATTTATTCAGGACTTCTCCAAGATAGCAGTGCCGCTCACCCGACTAACCAAGAAGTCGGTGGTTTTTCGTTGGGGGCCTGAGCAGCAGGCGGCGTTCGAGACTCTCAGGTAGAGATTGTGCGAGGCTCCGATCCTTACCTTGCCAGAGGGAGTAGAGGATTTCGTAGTCTGATGTGATGCTTCAATCACAGGTATGGGAGCAGTATTGATGCAGCGAGGCCATGTGGTAGCTTATGCCTCGAGACAGTTGAAGCCTCACGGGGCTAATTATCCTACCCACGACTTGGAGCTGGGGGCAGTTGTATTTGCCCTCAAGATTTGGAGACATTACCTTTATGGGGTCCGCTGTACTATATACACGGATCACAAGAGTTTGCGATATCTTATGGATCAGCCGAGTTTGAACATGAGGCAGAGGAGATGGTTGGACGTGCTGAAGGACTATGACTGTGAGATCCTTTATCCTCCAGGGAAGGCCAATGTGGTGGCCGACGCCCTGAGCCGCAAGGTGTCGACGGCCCCTATCAGAGATCTGTGCATGAGGATGACAGTGATCACTCCGTTGTTGGAGCGGATCAAGGAGGCTCAGATGGAGGGCCTCAAGGAGGAGAGGCAGAAGTGTGAGAGGATAGTGGGCCGAGTAGCTTCATTTGATTACGACAGTCGGGGTTTGTTGACGCTTCATGGTAGGGTGTGAGTACCGTACTGGGGTGGGGTACGGCAAGTATTGATGGACGAGGCTCATAAGTCTCGATTTTCTATCCACCCAGGAGCGACGAAGATGTATCAAGATCTTCGACCTGATTATTGGTGGCCCTGCATGAAACGGGACGTCGCTTGGTATGTTGAGAGATGTTTGATCTGCTGGAAGGTCAAGGCGAAGCACCAGAGACCTCACGGCAAGATGCAGCCGTTAGACATTCCCGTGTGGAAATGGGAGGATATCACCATAGATTTTGTCACCAAACTCCCCAGGACCGCACGTGGAGTGGACTCGATATGGATAGTAGTGGATCGGTTGACGAAGAGTGCTCATTTTATTCTGATTCAGGAGAGTATATCGGCGGAAAAGTTAGCTGATATTTATGTGCGGGAGATTGTGGCACGTCATGGAGTGCCGGTATCGGTGGTGTCGGACCGAGATGTTCGTTTCACGTCCAGATTCTGGAAGCGGTTCCACGATGAGATGGGTACTCGTCTCCATTTCAGCACCGCTTTCCACCCTCAGACTGACGGGCAGAGTGAGAGGACGATTCAGACTCTTGAGGATATGCTTAGGGCATGTGTTCTAGATTTTGGGGGCAGTTGGGATACGTATCTTCCGTTAGCGGAATTCTCGTATAACAACAGTTATCATGCGAGCATTGATCGACCTCCTTTTGAGATGTTATATGGCAGGAAGTGCAGGACCCCGATTTGTTGGGGCGAGGTCGGTCAGCGAGTCATAGGGAGCACCGAAGTGGTGCTCAAGACGACTGAGTTGATCCAGCAGGTCCGTAGTAGGCTGCAGACTGCGCAGAGTCGGCAGAAGAGCTACGCCGACAGGAGGCGTTCGGACTTGGAGTTCCAGGTGGGAGATAGGGTTCTTCTGAAAGTCTCACCTTGGAAAGGTGTCATCAGGTTCCGGAAGAGGGGCAAATTGGGCCCCAGATTTATTGGTCCTTTCAGGGTTTTGGCCCGGGTGGGTCGGGTTGCTTATCACTTAGATCTACCTGAGGAGCTTAGTCAGATACAAAGCACCTTCCACGTGTCGCAGTTAAGGAAGTGTTTGGTGGATGAGACGGCAGTCGTTCCCTTAGAGGACATTCAGGTTGATAGCGGCCTGAATTATATTGAGAGGCCGGTCGCGATTCTGGAACGGAAGATCAAGACCTTGAGGAACAAGGTAATTCAGCTAGTGAAGGTGCAGTGGCAGCACCGGAAGGGGTCTGAATGGACGTGGGAGGCTGAGGAGGAGATGAGAGCGCACTACCCGGAGATTTTTGCAGATCCAGTCGTAGCAGACTTCGAGGATGAAGTCTGAGACAAGTGGGGAGAATTGTAACGACCCGTTCCCGGTATGTTAATTCATTAGTAATTGTTGTAAGTTTTTCAAGAGGGACTCGGCGAGTTCATAGCCTGACTCGCCGAGTAGGGTCGCGACTTCGAGCACGCGTGAGCCGGGGACTCGGCGAGTCCATATCCCTGACTCGGCGAGTCCATCCGTCTGGGTGAAACCCTAAATCCCCAGGTTGCCCACTATTTAAGTCACCTTATAGCCCCATTCTCGCCTCCCTCACCCTGAGAACACTGTGAGAAAAACCCTAATCCACCTTGAGAGCTTATAAGTGTTTTTGTGCCATTTTGTGAAGGTGTGAAGAAGGAGAAGAAGAAAGGAGCAAGGAGAAGAGTTGTAGTGCAAAGATCCAAGGGCAAATCTGAGTTATTTGAGGTATTTTCAGATTTCCCCTCTTGTTATATGCTTTAAACCTCCATTAGAGCTCTTCTAAGATCTAGTTGATGCTTGTTCCAAGCCTTATGTTTGCATGAATGCCTTAATAAGTCGAGATATCTTTAGATCTGAATGATTGGGTGTTGTAGAGCCCAGATCTACTGTCTTTTTGGAGTTACTTTGCATATTAACCATAGATCTACCCATTTTGTGCATCTTTTAGCCTTATTTCCCTTATTCATGAGGTTGTGCACGTAAAGTTGGAAACTTAAATCAGCTTATTGGACCCAGATCTGTCAATTGTATGTGGTGGATTCAAACAAAATCGAGTAAAAATCAGTTGCATGGCGGCAACTCGGCGAGTCGGGAAGAACGACTCGGCGAGTTGGGTCGCGAGTTCCCGATTCCTTCATTTTTACCAGTGTCGAGTGGATCCAGTGAGTTAGAGAATGGACTCAGCGAGTTGAGGGTAGACTCGGTGATGGAGGGACTCGGCGAGTTGTTCATACAACTCGGCGAGTCCAAGGCAATCTTCTTAAGATCAAGAACAACTCGTCGAGTTTGTTCATCCGGCTCGGCGAGTCGGATGAAGATTGTCTGAGTTCTTGGATCAAGAGGGTACTCGTCGAGTCGATGCCACACTCGACGAGTAGCAGCGAGTAGAACTGAGAAGTGAGAGTAGGACTCGGCGAGTTGGGCGGCCCAACTCGGCGAGTCAGCCCAAAAGAGAGTTGACTTTGACCAAGGTTAAAAGAGTCATTTTACCCCAAGCGCAGTGTTTAGTATTTGATTGAGTGTGTTTATGGACTTGTAGCCGAGGAGATTCAGGAGCAGCAGCCGTTAGCTTCCCGAGCCACACACTCAGCAGCCAGCTTACGAGGTGAGTTTCCTTCCAGTAGGGACGGGTCTAAGGCCACAATGTCGGCCCGTTCAGTTAGCAGTAGTTTCCGGATTTAGGTTCGATGCAGTAGCTAGTATGTTGACGCCTTCGTGGCTCGGACAGGATTTGTGTGCTATGTCTTATGTGTTAAGTGTTATGTGTTCCGGGCTACGGCCCGATGTAGTATGCAGTATATGTGTTCATGCTAGATGATGTGTTATGCTATGCGATGTTCAGACAGTCAGTTCCGGACTTCGGTCCGATGCAGGGGACAAGGTCCCAGTCGGTTTCGGACTTCGGTCCGATGCAGTTAGTTCCGGACCTTGGTCCGATGCAGTTAGTTCCGGACTTCGGTCCGATGCAGTTAGTTCCGGACTTTGGTCCGATGCAGTCAGTTCCGGACTTCGGTCCGATGCAGTTAGTTCCGGACTTCGGTCCGATGCAGGGGACAAGGTCCCAGTCAGTTCCGGACTTCGGTCCGATGCAGTTCCGGGCTTCGGCCCAATATGTGTTTATATGTTATTGTATGGTATGGGGTAGTTTGGGGGAGCTCACTAAGCTTCGTGCTTACAGTTTCAGTTTTGGTTTCAGGTACTTCCGCAAGCAAAGGGAAGAGCTCGGGGTGACGGCATCGCACACACCACAGTTTTAGCTTTTAGCCTGGGATTGATTTAGTTTGTTTTGATTTGCCGTAGTATGATACAGTTTCCGCACTGTGTTTTCTATTATGTTGGGACACATCACGTATGGTTTTATTATATGACACTCTGATTATGGTTTTGATTATATCGAAAAACGAAATTTTTGGGTCGTATTTTTGGGTCGTTTCAAACATACATCCTTGATCGGAGACGCAATCGCCTTGCGACTAAGAGCATCGGCCACCACATTGGCCTTTCCTGGGTGATATAGGATCTCACAATCATAATCCTTCACCACATCCAAGCATCGACATTTCCTCATATTCAGATTTGGTTGATCCATCAAGTACCTCAGGCTCTTGCTATTTATGTAAATAGTACAATAGACTCCATAGAGGTGATGTTGCCAAATCTTAAGAGTGAAAACCATGGCCCCCAACTCCAAGTTATGGGTTGAATAATTCACCTCATGAGGCTTCTATTGGATTAGGTGTCTAAGCCCATAACTATAATTGGTATGTACTTTATTTGATAGTAGCATGGTCCTTTTGGGTTACCTTCACCATAGCAACTTGATAGGATGACTTTTGGAGAAAGAGGTTATTTTATGATTTATTAATATATTATAAGAATAATATACAAATTATAAATCAAATTATTTAATTAGTATTTATTCAAAAATTAATTTGGTATTAATTTTGGGATTAAAGAAACTGGTTAAAAGTACGGGGACTGGTTTTGTAAATCATTGATAGTTGGAAAATGGGTTGCTGGACTCCCTTAAAATGGGGTGGATGATTTTCTATAGGGAAGCCCTATAGAAATCATCCAAGGCCTTCTAAAAGGAGTGTCCATGGGCTGCTTGGAGCTTAAGCAATGATTAGGGTTTCCACCTGAAAACCCTAGCAACCACAGTTATAGAAAGACGCCTTGGCATATGATTTTCGGCCTATGCATTCTAAGAGAAACCCTAGCCGAAAATCATAAGTGTTCTACCCTCTCTCTCACTCATCATTTGCAATTGGTGTTTGTGACTCCATTAGAGGTGCAACACTTTGGGCACTAAAGCTTTCAAGAGGCAAGATCATCCATGGAATTCTTATTATTACGAGATAACAAGCAAGGTAATATTCTAACCCTAGTTTCATATTGATTTTCGAAAATTATATTCTAGTATTAGGTTTTATTGCTTTGTAATTTCTATTTGCATGTATAACTAGAGAAAAACTTAGATATAAAGCAATTAGGGTTGCATGAACACATAGGATGTTGTTATGCTAAAAAACTCATCAATGGTATCAGGGCCTAGGATGTTTTTCTATTATATTTGATTCAATAGTGATTTGTCCAAGCCAAAAACTAAGTAGATTCACAATCTGCTTGATGAACTTGATGAATTCCTTGATTAACTTGACGAGTTGGATGAACTCGACGAGTCCATGCCCTAACTCGACGAGTTGACTTGTTTGTTAGCTGATTTTCCAAAATTTTGATCTATTTTGGATTAGGATAATTACCATAATTCATTTTTATCACCATAAATTGAATTTGTTGAATGGTAATCTAATTTCTTTATTAAAATAGATGGATTTGGTCAAATTTAAGATAATGACAAAATTATATGATTAATTTAATTATTTAAAATTTGATCTAGTAATTTTGTAAAGTTTCAAATTGCACCCTTTAGGTTTTGGAATTTAAAATTTAAATAAAAAATTAATTTTGAAATATTAAATTCTAAAACCCAAGTATTTTAAAAGCCTAAAATACACCCTTATACAATTATAATATTAAAAGTTTCATATATATATATATATATATATATATATATATATATATATATATATATATATATATATATATATATATATATATATATATAAGTCAGTCTTACCGTTAGTAGGCATCATTCACGAAGCTGATCTATAAGAGTGTCCACTGTCACCCACTGCTTCTTTGATTAGTGGAGGATCGTTAACCGAACGGGGATGATTGAACTTTAATTCTCTCATTAATAAGTATCATGATAAATATAAAGTAACTAAATGTTTTTATAAATTCCCAATCTTAGTTACTTCAGGAAAATTTGAATTTGATGCTAATTCATGAAATTGCACATTGTACTTTGCCAAGTCGTTAGTGGAGCGTGTGTGGTTAACAGATACACTAACTTGGACTAACAAAGCATGGAAATCAGTAGCTCGTAAATTATCATTGATCAATGGAGCGTTTGTGGTTAACCGACACATTGATTAAATGGTAAATGACATCGAGAGTAGCAAGCTAATTTGCATGGTTATTCACACCTTGTTTGTGATCCTCGGTATCCCGGTCACAAACTTGAAGGGCATAATCGAGATTAAACGTGCTATTGAAAATTTCAATGAATCTCAAAAGATCTAGGAATTTCATTTAATAAAACCTAATTTATTTAAATTTCATTTTTCATGGTGGAATTGGTAAATCGTCATTTACCTACCTTCAAATAATTTACAATTGGATTACGGCATCCCTCTTCCGAATCGTGAATTATTCTGTTGGGTCCTAGCCTTGATATTTCATATGGGTGTTATATTAAGGATTTCCTATCTAATCAAAACTTATCTTTCTTCTTTTGTAGATGCCTTCTTCAAACAACGTTTCTGGCTCCTCAAAAAATAACAACTCCTCCAACACTTTCTCACTCTTGAGCATCTGGAAAATTCAAATCAAGTCACTTCTATCATATCAAAAGCTCTTGGTGCATATTGATGGATCCAATCCAGCTCCTCCTGCCACCATTAAAGTTGAATGTAAAGGAAATCTAAACTCAGCCTATCAAACTTGGCAGGAGACTGATTAGTGAGCACTTCTTATCATCCAATCATCACTTTCTGAAGAGGTAGTGGCTGAGATTCTTCGACTCACTACTGCTTATGAAATATGGACCACTCTTGATCAAGCTTACAACCATGAATCCATGGAATGAATGCAAAATTTACAAGATTCCTTGCATCAACTTCAAAAAGGATCATTATTAGTGACTGAATATGGCAAAAAGTTTAAAGCCATATGTGACCAATTAGCAGCAATTGGTTCACCTGGTGAAGAAGCTGACAAAGCACACTATTTTTTATGTGGATTAGGATCCACTTTTGAATCCTTCTCTACCACCCATCGTACCGCCACTGTTTACCCTCCTTTTCAATAACTTCTCTTCCAAGTAGCAAGTCATGAACTGTTCTTGACTTCCATTCATGGTCCTATTAATACAATTGCTACCTTCACTGCTAATCTTCATTCATACTCAAGTCACTCTACTACCATAAGGGGTTCTCAACCTCGTGGCATAGGATATACTCATGGAGGTTATTCAGGAGATTGGGGACAAGCAAAAACCACTCCAAGCCATTGATTATGTCATAAAAACAGGCATTATGCCTCCACATGCCCCGACTTACCCACCTTTTAGAATTGTTCTTCTATTGATGCAAAATTGGCTCATGCATTTCACAATCAATGTGACTTAAAGCATTTGACTCCCGATTTGTATGTTGACTCCAGAGCTTCCATTTACATGACAAATTATGCATCGAATCTTGATTTTTCTTCCTCTTAAACTGGGAAAAATCAAGTGGTTTTTGGTAATGGTAATCTTTTAAACATATCTCACATTGGTAAATCTTCAATTTTGAAAAACTTCACTTTATTGGATGTTCTAGTTGTTCATCATATTATAAAGAACCTTTTGTCTATTAGCAACCTTACTAATGATTCACCGATCGACATTCTTTTTTCTTATAAGTTTTTTTCCATTTAGAATCGCAATACCAAGGAGGTAATCGCAAAGGGAAAAGATGAGACAGGTCTTTACTTATTGGAGCAAGGAAATAAAGCTTTCATAGGTAGTTTAAGAAATAAAAGCACTCATTCTTCTTTTGAAATTTGGCATAACAGATTAGGAAATGTTGCTTTTGACACTATTTACTTATTGTAAAAATTGGTCTGCTTATCTTTTACTTATATTTTACCAAAACCAGATAATGTTCTTCATGTCACATCTCAAAAAGAAAATGTTTGCCTTTTGATGAAAATTATAAACGAGGACACATGTTCTTGATCTAATTCGTTGTGATTTATAAGGACTGACACCTATTGCATCCATGGATGGTTATCGATACTATCTCATATTCGCGGACAATTATTCACGATTCACTTGGTTCTATCCACTCAAGCTCAAATAAGATTTTACACAGATTCCTCCAAATTTCTTAACATTTTTTCAAACTTAGTTTTTATGCGAGGTTAAAACCTTTCAAAGTGATGGAGGCACATAATTCACAAATCAATAGGTTAATTTTTTTTTCTTGCAAACGGTACACATCATAGACTATCATGTCCCTACATTCCACAACAATATGGTCGAGCAGAAAGAAATCACCGACACATAACATAAACTGGTCTTGTTATTCAAACACATGCACCTGCCTCTTTTTGGGTTGATGCTTTTACTTCATCAGTTTATAATATTAATAGGTTTCCTGCTAAAATTCATGATCACAAAAGTCCCTTTGAAGTATTTTTCACCACAATTCCTAATTATGTCATTTTTAGGATATTTGGATGTAGAGTGTATCGATATTTACGTGATTATGTAGCTCTCAAATTAGCTCCTCATAGCTCACCTTGTATCTTCATTAGGTATAGCACAAACTACAAGGGTTGTGGATGCTTGGATCGAAGCACCAACATAATTTACATCACCAGGCATGCACAATTTGATGATACATGTTTTCCATTTTCAAGTCTTGCCTCCTCAGCAGATCCATCTACATTGTTATTTACAACATTTGATGAATCTGGGATACCAATTAGGCACACCATGCATACAAGTTTAACCGACTTTATACATTAGTCTTCCACTGCAACACATAGTCACTCAACCATACCGTGTACGCTATGCCCACTGACTGATCAGCCGGTCTCGTCACCTGCCAACATACCTCCACTGCATGAATCATCTGTTCAGTCACCACTAATTCCCTCATCCTCGCCGGCTACAAAGTCACCATATCGACATTGAAGTGTTACGTCATCGTCCACAACCAATATCACCGCCACCTCTCGGTATCATCAAACCTTGATTTTGCATCTCTTAGCTCTACTGGTCTTCATCAAGCTCTTCTAGCGACCACTATGCCAAAGGGGTTTTAATTTGCCTCAAAATATCCCCATTGGAAAATGGCTATGAATGATGAAATGGTTGCTCTACGAGCAAAAAACACATGGGAGTTAGTTCCTCGACCATTTACTTTCAATGTCTTCGGCTCCAAATGGATATTTCACACCAAGTTTTGCTACGACGAGTCCACTAAAAGGTACAAAGCTTGCCAAGTTTCACATTTATTCACTCAAGTACTTAGCCTTGACTACTCGCATACCTTTAGTCCCATTTTCAAAGGATCTATAGTTCATATTGTTCTATCCTTGGTAGTCATGCAAAGTTGGCCATTACATCAGTTGGATGTGAAAAATGCCTTTTAAATGGGTGGCTCATTAGCATGGTTTTCATGGAGCAACCTCGAGGTTTTATTGATGAGCAGTTCTCTTTGCACGCATGTCGTCTAAATAAAGCCATATATGGCCTTAAACAGGCACCACGTGCCTGGTTTTAACACCTCAATGCTTTTCTTTCCACACTTGGTTTTTCTTGCAGTCGCGCCGTCACTTCTCTCTTTGGTTTTAACAAAAGAGCTAGACTACTTTATTTGTTGGTGTATGTCGATGACATCATCCTCACCATAAATGGCCATAGTTTTTACGTCCAAAAAATTCATAATAATTTTTTTATTTTTAAAACATTAACCCATACAACAATATGTTCCCAAAACTATTCAAGGTGAAATATAGTATTTAAACATCAGAGTAAAAATTACAAATAGTCGATGCGGAATAAACTTTGGGGGATGTTGTGCAGTCACGTCAGTCCTTCCCCTTTGGAACCAAAAGTATCGGAAACTATAACCATAAAACCGTAAGCAGTAAGCTTAGTGAGTTCCCGAAAATACCACATACCATACATATCATCGGTCCTAGCCCGCACATTAGGACTAACCCATAATAATAGGCCTAGCCCTTCTTAATCAATGGGCCCAACCCCACATACAAATAGGCCTAACCCAACATACAATAGGCCTAGAACAACATACATTAGGCCCAACCCACTAAAGCAAATGAGCCCAACCCTACATGCATGACAATGGGCCCAACCCAACACATCAATGCAAGAGTCACAAAGATAACTAGCATTCTACATAATACATTCTAGTGAACCGACATTGGTACCTTCGACCCACGAGTATAGTGAGGAGACCGACCTGACTCATGAATCAGCTAACCCACAACTCAAGGTCTCGCAACCACTACTACAATACTCTTATCACAATATACAAGGTCTAACCTTAGTCTACACACTAAAACCATCCGTCTTGACCAAAAGTCAATCCATGTCAAAATTCAATAGTCAAATTCAACAACCCACAATGCCAACTATCAAACCTCATGTTGTGACCAACCCTTGGTCATGTTGTGAGAGTCCACTCTGTCTAATTCCAACTTGTCTCGACTCAACTCAGTGAACTCAGTCATGGAAAATCCTTTAAGCTGGCCTCATGACGTGAACATCCTTCTTTCACATCATGAGCCCCAAAAAGCTTACTAGAAAACAGGTTCTTTTAGTCTTACATCTTGAGACCTCATGTCTCATGTTGTGACTACAGTTTGAAGCCAAAATCTAGGGATTTAAGTCCTTAATCCATTAATCCTTTAACTCTAACTTTTCCATAAGCTAAAGGGGACTCCAAAGGTCCATAAAAATGATTACTTGATGGCATGCATGCCTCATGCATGTCCTTTATCCATTCTAGGTCAAACATGAAGAATTTGTACCAAAAATCATATGCATGAACCCAATCCTCAACCAACCCCTATATCAGAACATTATCATACTCAAGGGACCCATAGAAAGTATAAAGTTGCCAACTTTATGTGTTCCTTCCATTCAAACTTGCTTAAACATGAAAAACATGGAACAACAACTTAGATCTAAGCACTTTAAGCAATAAAGTTTGAGTCTTCGCCACTTACAAAGGTCCACAAACAAAATGAGATGATGATGATGATGTTTCCTTGCAAGCTCCACCAGTAGAACACCTTTCAGGCAATTCCTTCAAACTTCAATTGGTAAACACTTTCAGGCAGTTAAATGCATACTTAGATATGTGAAAAGTACTTTTTCCTTTGGTTAGTACTTTTATAGACCCCATTATTCATCTGTGATTGGCTACTCTGATGCTTACTGGACTCATTGCATTGAAACTTGTTGATAAACACACTACTTCTCCATTTTCCTTATAGGTAAGTTAGTATCTTGGACTACTAAAAAGCAACACACAGTTTCCGGATCCAGCTCTGAATCAGAATATCGACCGATGGCCAATAGTGCTTTCGATATCTTCTGGGCCACTCACCTTCTATGAGAAATTCATGCTTTGCCTTCTATGGTACCCACTCTTCTATGTGACGACAAAAGTACTATGTTCCTTATCCAGAATCCAATCTCTCACAAAAGAGCAAAATGGATTGACATAGATTATCACTTTGTTCGTGAACTGATGACGCATGGTAAGCTTCAAAGATAGCACATTCCTACTCATTTACAACTAGCTGATATCTTCACCAAAAGTCTACATAGACCCCTCTTTGAGAATTTCGTACCAAGCTTCGTGTTTGATCACCACTTATTAGCTTGACAGGGGGTATTAGCCGATAATTATCATAATTATCTCTTGTGTAAATAGTTTGTTGTGTTTTCCTATTTATCAGTTTAGTTGTTGTATTTGTAACATATATGTATTTGTTACCATAAATGAAAGAATCGATTCAAGAGGAATATTTCTTATAAGGATCGATGTATAGGTGGTTGTATGAATGCGAGAAAGAGAGGGAGAGAGAGAGGGGGGGGGGGAGAGAGAGAGAGAGAGAGAGAGAGAGAGAGAGAGAGAGAGAGCTAGATATAATCAATTATGGTGATGGTGCATGGGTTATGTTCAAGTGTAAATTAGTGAAAATAGAACATGAACACATAATAATATTTTTATGATAATTTTGTAGTTACCTTATATTAATTATTTTATTTGCATTTTTCACATACATATTTCACATATTGAAAGTTCATGTTCTCATTTTATTATTTTTACCTTTAAGTTGAGTTCAGTAGTTTAATTCGTTAATGTTATGATGATCAACATTTATACAAACAATCATTTAAACCCATAAACGCTATAAAGAAAAAAAAAACGATGACCATAAAGTGTAGATGGGAAATATGAATGTATAAATAAGGTACCTACCAATGGTGTCCCCTAATTAGAAAGTTTTAGTAACAGCCCATGACTTGTAATCGAAGTTGCTAATGGTTATCCATCCTGATGAGTCCCAAATTGTTTACAAAGCTCCACAGGTTATCTCTAATGGTAGTTCGTATGCAATTCCAAGAATCTCGCTAGTAGTTGCCACCGCTATTTCATCATTGAATCCCTAGTTCTTGGACTTCTTGATAACTTTACATTCATGTGGTTTTCAAACCAAACTTATCCTACTGACTACATGTAACAATTTATGACTTAAATGTTGATCATGTTTTAAGCTTATCTTTTTACCAAGATATGTGTTTTTATAGTTTGGTAGGTTTGCTAAAAAAAGAATCCCATCTTCTGATCCAAGGAAGCCTCCAACAACCATGGGAGGTACATGAAGATGATGGTATTGAGAGACATAAACAATAAAAGTACAAGTGTTCACACAAGAAGAACAAGAAAATAACAAGGGTGAAAAAAGACAAACGTGAAGAAACAAAGGAGAAAACCCATAGTTAGATGAAGAGTGCAGTACTATTTGTTCAGTTTAGATCTTAAGCAAATACAAATGAAAGGTTCGCCAATTTGGAATAGCCTAATTGGTAGATGCATAACCTCTTAATTTGCGAGGATGGAGATATCATTGTTCGATCATTGATGTTAATAAAAATTAAAATATTAACACTAACATCTAACCAGTCAAACTGTCATTCAAAAAATAAAAATAAAATAAACAACCAGTACAATCCTAGTTTTGAGATCATGCATAGCCAAGGGGCATAGGTAGCAAACCCTTAAACATAGAGGGCGGCATCTTTTTTAGGAAAAGGTTGAGGGATAGATATACAATATTGAAATACTTTTTTAATCTGAAAAGGATATTGTGGGTCCACCGTCCTCCTGCCTCCACTACGCCAACCGTCGATCTCCAACTATGAAACATTAATCACTTTCTGTTATAATATTTTTATTGTAAACCTTTAAAATAATAAATATGGTTAAATACATTAAACTCTGAATTTTTTATTTTTAAAAATAATATGTAAGACTCTATGCAGTATATTAATAAAATCATAGATATGCTTATAAAAGAATAATTTTCCGATATTTAATTTTTTTATTTCATATATTTGGAACTCTTAGATCGTCCATAATACGATGTTTTTTTTTTTTTTTTTTTTTTTTTTTTTTTTTTTTTAAATTATATGTAAGTTAAATAAGTTACGCAAAATGAAAATTAAAAATAGTCATATTTGCAAAGATTTTGTAAAATATTTATAAATGTAAAATCCAAATAAATATAACGTTTTAATACTTTAATTTTTATTTTATTAGTATACTCTATAAATTAGTATTTGTAGAACTCATAAATAAACTTTGTTAATTTTTTTTTACTATAGTATAGATTTGTTAACCAAAAAAGTCACTAAAAAAATCTTTCTCTTTATGGATGATGCTCTTAATTGATTTTAAACTTATACAACATTTGTTAAATGATGACCCTAAACCTATAATAACATTTTCTAAACTAAAACTATGTTTATTATATAAATTTTGCAGTTAAAATATTTATATAGCAGTTACATATCAATCAATATTGTACATTTTGTAAATTATAAACTAATTTGACATTTGCTACAGAATCTTGTTACAGAAGTATCTTTCCATCTACGCGTCTTCTCTATATAACATTCATTCATTCCCTTCATTTTCCCTCTTTCTAAACCCAAATCCCACCTTTCTTTCTCTCCATTTCTGCACGAATCATCTTCATCAAAGATCGAGATTCAATATACTTTACACTTCCGATCGACATCATCATCAACCAGCTGATTTCCTGAAGTGATATAAATCAATTGATTTCTGATAGTTTTTTTGTAAACAGTACATGGAAAGATCAAACATGGCGGAAAACGTAAACGAAGGAGACGATGCAGTTATCGGACTTCCTCCTGGATTCAGATTCCATCCGACTGATGAAGAAATCGTCACTCATTATCTAACACCTAAAGTTCTCAACCGGAATTTCACCGCCAGTGCAATCGGAGAAGCTGATCTCAACAAGTCGGAGCCATGGGATTTACCTAGTAAGCTATAACAGATCTGTTAACTCATTCGATAATTATTTTATCAAACTGCACCACTTTTTTTTTTTTTTTACTCTCAAAACCAGATTTGATATTTTGAATATGAAAAACGTTTTTGATCACTTCGGATTTGAATACTTACGTTTTACCAAAAACGTTTTCTCAGAGAAAGCTAAGATGGAGGGAGATCAGAAGGAATGGTTCTTTTTTTGTCAGAGAGATCGGAAGTATCCGACAGGGATGAGAACTAATCGTGCGACGGAATCCGGTTACTGGAAGGCTACCGGAAAAGATAGGGAGATTTTCAGGCCTGGTGGAAACTTGGTAGGGATGAAGAAGACGCTTGTTTTCTATAGAGGAAGAGCACCAAAAGGGGAAAAGACGAATTGGGTCATGCACGAATTCAGACTCGAAGGAAAATTCTCATACTACAACATGCCTACACCTTCTCAGGTACAACTCCTTTATGCACTTTTTTTTCGAACTTTCATCAACTTTTGAACTGATTTTTGTTCGTAAAAAATATATTTGAAGTGAATTTTGTTCATAAAAGAATTGCTTGCCTATAATAAGAATTTATTTTTTTGGTAAGGGTCACCTTTTTTTTTATTATTATTGTTTATAATATGGATCATTTTAAACGTTTTTTGTAATAAAAATACAATTTTTTTTTTTTTTTTAAATAGAATCTAAACTAAAAGCACATAATTTTTATGTTCATTTTATCTTTTGGGTCATTACATAAATTTTATGTAGTAAGGGGTTCGTATATTTGATCATAGCATGTTAAATACGATTTATGTTTAAAAAAGATTGCACCAAAAATGGTTATATTCTTATCTATCCAAAATTATATAAAAGTTAGTGGGTTAAAGAACGATTTAACCAAAAGTGGTATGGTGTTATCTAATCCTACGAATAATTTTAGGACATATCTTTTGATCTCGTGACTTTCGATTCATAATTTTTTGCTTTTAAATTTATAAAAAAAAATTAAAACTTCAAAGAAAAGTTACAAAGAAATTAATTATTAATTAATATTAATATACACATAAATAAAAAAGCATAAGAAGTCAAATATGTCTAATTAATATGCATTTATAACCTTGAGAAAAAAATATATATAACTTGAAGAAACCAAATAGTACTTTAAAAAGTATATTGACAACTATTATATTTGTTCTAAACTCTTATGTGGTTATTATCATACCAATCATCAATCAACATAATATGCATATTATAAGCTAACATTTATTTTTTGAAAAAAAAAATTCTTTTAGTTTCATTTCAAGTATTTCTAGTTTGCTTCATTTTTAAATCGCGTAATTATATAAATACATGTCACAGGATGAATGGGTAGTATGTCGTGTATTTCACAAGAATGCAGGATTACAAAAGAGCGCGAATACAGATCATGGGTACAGTTCTTTTGTCGAAGACCTCTTGGAAGGTCCATCAATGCTGCCTGCACTGACGGATCCTTCGGGGTTAAATGTTGACCCGACATTTGATACTGAACCGTTCTACTTGTCTTATGACCAACATGAAATTTATCGAAAAGAAGATTACAAAAACATCAGTGTATCTTCGTATAATTACAACTTTGATACCACCAGTTACCAGACGAGTCCATTCATGAACGAACACATATACAAGAACGTACATACTCGAGTGAGTAGCGATCATGTGGGCACATCTTCGTTTTCAGACTTGGATCCTTTATTGGAATATTAAATGAGATAAAGATTTGTTTTTTTTTTTTTTTTAGGATTTTGTTTATATAGATTAAATTGTATTTCTTAATTATAGTCCCGAAAGGTTTTTAGGGTAAATATTGAGTGGATTTGTTTTTTTCTTTTATATTACTTTCCTTAGGGTAGAAAATTGTTTGAGCAAAAATATAATAAACTCTATGTACATACTATTAGTTTGTGTTGTGCCATATTTTGTGATATTTCCTTTTTTGTATTGTTGATATTTTGTATCCTTCATTGCATGTACGCAAAATTGATTCAAGGTATGGACTTTGGAACGTATATATAACCTTTATTCCAATACTATAAATGATAAGTTTATTTGATATAGTTAGAAAAACTATCTTATTACACTAAGATTTAAAGCTATGTTGAGAAACTAATCAAAATGGTGATAAGTGGAATTTTAAAAAGGATTTTATAATATGTGCTCTAAGAGCATATATATATATATATATATATATATATATATATATATATATATAATAAGTATTAATTAATCAAAAATATTATTATAATTAAATGTGAAATTCATTTATTATAGAGATTATTAATGAATTTTATATTTAATTATGGTAATATTTTTTATAATTAATATGTTTAACATTTAATTATGGTAATAATTATGATTAATTAATACTTTTTATATATGTCCTTACGGTACATATTAGAAAATCGCATTTTAAAATATGTAAAATATGTAAAATGACAAAACAATGAAACTTAAAACCAAGATACCAAAAATGTTAGTTAAAATAGCTTAGAAACCTTTTATCTTAAATTAAATCATTTAGCTCGCACACAAAATGAAGTTTTTTTATTTATTTATTTTTTATTTTTTAATTAAGAAAACAAATTTTCATAAAACCGCTCAAAACCTGGCTGTCAAACAAAACAATATAATCTGTTTTTTAACAAAACAATTACAGATGCTGTGGGTACTATAATAATTATTTCCAGCCATATATATATATATATATATATATATATATATATATATATATATATATATATATATATATATATATATATATATATATATACACACACCTGACCTGCTAATATTAATAAAACGGAAAACAATTCGTTAGAAAATAAATTTGTTGAAATTGTCGCGTCCGTTTAAATCTTAAAGAAATAAAATAAATACCAAACCTTAAAAAAGTAAACTACAAAAATTCTAAATAAATCTTAAATCTTAAACTATGAATACTATAATCTTAAGCAAGACGAGAAGCATTGCGTTACAAATTTTAGAGAAAAGCATACAAGAATGACGTTGTTTTATATTGTAAACAATGATGTGACATAACCAAGTAATATATATATATATATATATATATATATATATATATATATATATATATATATATATATATATATATATATATATATATATATATATATATATATATATGGGTAAAGTGAATATACCTAACAACCTTATATAAGCTTAGGTACCTAACTCCATAATACTATATCGGTTTGTATCATATTTACATTGTAATTGCCTAAGGTTCCTAAACTTCAACCTCATAACTTGATTACTTCCAAAATCTTTGGATTTTCAACAATATATTTCTTTTACATCACGTCTTTCTATCGAATATCACCTAATAGACTTCATATCTTACCGTTACAAATGAAAGGATGTAGGAGAAATATAATGATAAATTTTCAAATTTTTTTGAAGTAAATCAAGTTTAGGAATGAAATTTAAGAACCTTAGATGATTGCAATGAAAATTTAATGCAAAATGACGTAGTTTGATGAGGTTAAGTACATGCTAATTTTGTGAGACCGTGAGATCAAATCTAAAAATAATTTAAAAATATAAAATAAAAGGAAAAAAATCCAAAAATTCTTTTTTTCATTATAATTTTTGGAACTTTATTTAACTAAAAAAAAATAAAAAGAAATAAAAAAAATTATCATTTTTTTTTAATACGTGAAATATTCTAATAGAATATTACACTGCACATATTTTAATATGATTTTTAGAATGTTTAAAATATTCTACTAGATTTATTAGATATGTAGAATATTCTAAATATTTTACTAAAATATGTAAAAAATGTATTTATTATTTATTTTGTTATTTTTTTTGGAAAATATATATTCCGAAATAATATTAGAAAAAAAATTTCGAAAATTTTCAATTATTTCGCATTATAAAAATGTTTTTGTTTTATCTAATAAATGAGTGATTAGGATTGTGTCTCACGGTCTCACAAAATTAGGTCGTCTCACATAAGCCTAACCCAATATATATATATATATATATATATATATATATATATATATATATATATATATATATATATATATATATAT
Source organism: Lactuca saligna (assembly GCF_052625555.1). NCBI lineage: Eukaryota > Viridiplantae > Streptophyta > Magnoliopsida > Asterales > Asteraceae > Lactuca > Lactuca saligna. Next base: position 52,096,040 of record NC_136417.1, read on the forward strand.
ATATATATACACACACAGAGAGAGAGAGAGAGAGAGAGAGAGAAGTTCCTTTAAATTCAAAATAAAATAGAGATCTTATGATTCAACTTTAGCCACATATTTCACATTTGTTGCTCTAACCCTCCAACGTACCGACCCGACTCGTCAGTTATAATCATAAATGATTATATAACATTGTCCGTTCCTTTCTCCTCCACCACCTTAACTGTCACCGCCACCACCACCTCTGCCACTAGTCGACCGCACTACAGTCACCTCCGCCACTTATGTCACTGTCATCGCCACCACTTCTGCTACCAACTGTCATAATCATATATGATTATTCAATTTGTGAGCAAACATATATGTATAATCATGTATGATTAAACCTACGTCATTGCTGTTGATACGTTGGAACGTTAGAGTGACAAAGGAAAAATATATGGCTAATATTGAATCTCAAGAACTCTAATATTTTTTGAATCTCAATTGCACCGTCATATATATATATATATATATATATATATATATATATATATATATATATATATATATATATATATATATATATATATATATATATATATATATATATATAACCCCTAACAATACATATATATTAGCCAGAGACTAAAATGGGTCTATTTACCCCTGACTCTATTTCAACTCATTTGGTATCTTTCAACCGGTATTGAGCGTATTTCACCCCTAAGTGTATTTTAACTAATTCGATATTTTTCAATCAATATTGTGTCTATTTCACACCTACAACTAGACATACAATATCACCAGCTATAGCCACCAAGACAACAAGCATATACACTACTAGAAAAACAGCCTTTTACGACACGCAATGTGTGTCGTAAAACGCTCAGACGACATGCAAATGCGCATCAAGGAAGAACTTGTCATAACGAGAGACGACATACTTTTGTGCGTCGTCTATACACGACGCGCATTTATGACACGCAATGTGTATCATTAAAACCCTATCAAGAAAGGGCATGCCATAAATGAAGATGACACACATTTTTGTGTACGTAAATTTAAATGTTATAAAAAAATATTTTTATATATTTATTAATTTTTAAATTAAATTTAGGTTTAATGTCTCATAATAGAAATTAATATCATATACAAGTAATGCAATCCATTGCATAAAATTTAATATCATACAATTCTATTTCTTACAATATATAAATTTGCTTTCATCTAATCTACTATGTGTTTCATACAAAAAATCTATTTCATGCGGCTTCTTCCATTTCCTTTATTAGTAGCTTCCATCATTAGTTGTACAACTAACAATTGAAATGAAGAATGCAACACGTGTATATCCGCAAAAAACTTGAAAAAAACAATAAAGATTTAATGTTTATATATAGCAAGAACATATTGAATGCATAAAATAAAAAGAGCTAATAGGAAGTCATTTTCTATTCCCTTCTCAGTATGTGATGATTAGGGCTATTGATGGCAGCAATTAAGCATATGCTTATGATGAAAGTAGATATCGTTTTCACAAAAGAGTTGCATTTATCCAACAAATTGTTAACATGTCTCAATGGTTAATTTGAAAGATAAAATCTTTATGAAGAAAATGTCTATTGATTAATTTTCTACCCTAAAGTTCAAAATTACATTTCTACCCTAAAGTTCAAATCTAAAAATAAAATAATTCAAAATTACATTTCTATCCTAAAGTAAAATACTATAAAGGATTGACATGTGCCTGAAGACAAGTGGTGGTGGCTGCTGAAGTGAAGTGACTCTGTGAAGAATTATCTTGTGATGGATCCTTAAATCTGTTGGGTTTTGGTCATAAGACATCCTATGTGCTCATACAAACCCTAATGCTTGGATCTAGGTTTCTCTATTGTACATGCTTTGAATCCAAGACTATAAACCCTAATTCTAGCATACATATAATCATATTAACATGAGAATAAGTTTATAGTGTTACCTTGATTGTTATGTAGCAATAACAATCCCAATTCCTCCTTGAATTGACTTTGGAAGGCTTAGAGTCACAAGTGTCACTCCTCTAATGGCTCACAAACACCATAAGCAAGAGGATGAAGAGGAGAGAGGATGGAGGCTGCCAAAAACATGTAGAAACCCTTACAAGAAGCTTAGCCACGTTTTTGAGCCTTAAGGGTTCTTTATATAGTTGGGCTATTAGGGTTATCTAACAAGGAAACCCTAATTTGGATGCTTAAGCCCTAAGCAACCCATAGACTCCTTTTATTAAGCCCATGGACGATTTCCTTATGGGATTCCCATTAGAATTCGTCCATCCCTTAATACAAGGCAATCCATGGCCCAAATTGCAATTATCCTATAATTACAATTCCAGTCCCTTAAGTTTAATTAATCTCTTTTAGTCACAAAACTAATTACCAATTAATTATTGACTAATATTAATTAAACAATATGATTTCTCCTTTAATATATTATTCTCATAATACATTAATAAATCATATTTTATCCTTACTCTCCATAAATCATCCTATCAAGTTGCTTTGGTGAAGGCAACCCAAAAGGACCATGCACCATCGGGTCAAGTACATACCAAAATAGTTATGGACTTAGACACTAATCCAACAGTCTCCCACTTGGATAAGTCTAACAACTATTCTGCGTATGACTTCAGATCCTGATCTGCAATCGTAGCTTTCCAAAGCCGCTGTCAACTCTGATCATATCAGATACGCGTGTCCTTAGATAAGGGATCATATATTCCTCCATTCTAGATATCGTATGAGATATGATTTCAAATCATTCTCTTTGTACTATATCTCGATTTTCGATTTATGACAACAGACTAATTGAACAAATCAAATTAGCCCTAGCCCGGCTGAGCATTTACGTATGTCATCACTAAACCATCGAGGGGCCCAAAGATATCGTTTTTATCCTACTTTGGATAAGAGAAATGGATAAACTTTGATACAATGCTCGCTTGCACTCACTCACCGAATTACACACAACAATATGTTTTATAACACCAAGTTACTGGTGCGTTTACATATTATCAATGTGCAACCGATTCGCAAGATACAACTCACACATCTCGGTTTCAAGAATATAAGATGTTATCGTCTCACCAATCACTCGTAATACAATTCATGGAGTGATCCAAGTGAGCGTGGGTTTAATCCAATGCTCAAATCATATTCATAAGCACTCATGAACGTTGCAGCAAACATTTGCTTATGTCTAATACTCTTCTAGACAATCCACACACCAATTCACGACAGTCTTCATTCATATCTACTTCCAACATATGAACGACTGTGGCCCGTTTGAATAATTCGATTATTCTTAATAAACTCAATTATTCTGGAAGTCAAAACATGCAAGGTGAAACACAAGAATAATACTAATCCCATATGGCCTCAAACCTTTGAGTATAAACAAAACACGTTTTATTTATCACCATATCGATTACTCATTATTTGTCGTTTCGGGTAATCAACTTCGCATTTGAATTCCAACACTTGTCCCATGTTCCTAGCATGCACACAATGTTTACCTATGGTTCTTACTTTTGTGAAATAGACAAATTGAACACATTTCCAATCATTCTCATTTTACAACTTCAAATCCATTTTCTTAAGTGTAAGAATATCAAATTCTTGTTACTTATAGAATATATTAGATTCTAACACTTTATGCAACGATCCTTTCGTAATGTCACTGCACCAAAGTCACAAAGACTATTGCCAATGATATTACAAAGTCCTCTATCGGAGATTGTTACAAGACAATTCCTTAGATATGATGTCTCTCTCTCAAAGTACATTCCTTTGAACATCCTTTTGCATAAAAGTTTCTAATCTAGACATAGATTTTCAATATTTACTTCCCAACATGGACACACTTCCATATTTTCCATATGACAACTCATTCTTAATAGAATCTTATCTATTCGTAATGATGTCGATATTGTCCATCCAATATGGAAACACTTCCATAATTTCCAATACTATACTTCCAACTACTCACAAGCGACCAATCCTCGTCGAACTTTGGATTGTCCTTTGATAGTTGTTTAATTATTTTTTGTCAAAACCAATTCTAGTCCCTTTTCCCTCTAAATGCACTAGACATTTGGAAAATTTTAGAATGGTCAAAACATTAAAGCATTTGCAATCGATCCTATACCCGAAGCGTAAGGGACATGATGCACAATGTTTTATTTGCTATGTTCTCAAAATTCGAATTGCGAAGAGGAATGTCGTAATCACAATCGAAATTTTAAGAACACACTATGTACCTTCAACATTTCGCAACCTAATCCTTTAGATTTGAAATGAAGCATAATATTCTCTCCCTTAATTATAGCAAAACAACCTTTCAACTCTTACAACTTTGCAAAGTATGACTCTTGTTTTCTATAATTAATATTGCCAACTATGCAATACGTGCCTTAATAATCATACAATCATAACATTTATGCTCCCACTATCATGATGATTATTATAAAACATAACACTTATGCTCCCACTAGCTTCGACATGTATTCATAAACATCTTAACTTTCAGAAAAACAATACTTATTGAATTTCTTAAGTTCATGTTTCTAATACTTAGTGCTTTGATAATCTTTTATCAAGGCTTATTGAACTTATACACTTTTGCCTTAGATAGTTCATATGTGTGTCTTAACAATTAAGACTAATTGCCAAACCTCACAATTCAAATTATGGAAAGGGATGCCGTAACCATGATCGAATTTGAGAATGCAATTTTACAATCACTATCTTTTAAAATCTTTCTTAGTGAAAGCATTTTCTCACAATCATTTTCATGAAGGAGGAAATCTTATGACACTTAGATTTAAACGGTGTATGTGTTCCTATCCATGCGAATTTGTTAAAACCAAAGTTTACGACAAATTCAAACTCATATGGATCGAACTTTCTTAATCTTGATTTCTTGCCTTATGGTAGCACAGCTGCCCACCACGTCTTCCAAGTAGTTAAGCATCTTACCTTTTTCCTATCAATGTACCTTTCATTGATCAAGGTCCTTGCGTTTTACGCATTCAAATGAGAACTCATAGGACTCACATGCATAATTAACTCGATTGGATTGGCACAGAAACAAAATAATGTCTTCACGATAGGTTGTAAACCTCAACTCGTGTGCTAGTGATGATCGATAAGGTTTATTTGATTTGTTCTTGAAACTTTTCGAGACCATTAAGACTCCCACTGACTCCTTGACATATAAGATTCTTTTGTCAATAAACATTTCTTGACAAACAAATTTTCAAGAGTTAGTGTAGCTTGTATCAAACCACTTCATAAATTGGTCATAGTTGGTCTTTGTCTTATCCAAGACATCACAACTTTCCACATTTGATGAATGTTATAAACCTTTAATACTTTTTACTCATTGTCACAATCTTAACTTTAAGACTTGTTATTGGAACAAAGTATGATTGTCTTCTTGATTTGACCATTTCATCAATCTTTGATTCCTCTTCTTGGACATACAATTGTACCAAGACTCACTTAGAGGATCAATTGAGATATGGTTCTTAATCATTAAGACCTATCATAAAGCATAAAAGCCACTCTCCCTTCTTCTTAGAATGGAGAAACTCTTATCTTTCTGCCTATTTGATTCTTCTTATTCGTTTGGTTATTGATCTAAACCCTTTAATCAATTCAAAATTACACTTAATCTTGTAAGTATAATCATATTTACTAAACCTTTAGTAAATGATGACGAATATCTTTGTTACTCTTATGGTGAACTTGATCAACACACAACTTTGTGTACTCGATCTCCTAGTCCTTCACTTGACACTTTGTCAACGAATTAGTCTAATTATCAAATATGAAATTTCTCATTCATCATGCAACCAAGTTGCATGATTCCAAGTTTCTGTCCAATTGAAACTTGGGCGATGAGAAACTCTCCCTATTTGGTAAATTCTTGACTTTCCATAACACAATAAGAAACAAATCCATTATTGCTAATAATTTTAACATCAATTTTTTCATACACGCCATTGTAAGGATAAATAAATAAAATTTAAAATCAAAATTTATTTTATTGCGGAAAAATTTGTCCTTCACAATGCAACTCATTGAAAAACTTATGCAAATACATCTTTCTTAGCAATCTATTTCTAACTCTAAGTAGTAGCTCAAGAATCTAATCTTCGAGAAACGCAATCGAAATCCATTCCTTCACGGTTAGATTATGCTCACTTCTTCCCTTAAGCTTCTTTTCTTTTCTTTGATCCTTCTAAACATCAATTGTAATCTTATCACATTATGTATTCAGAACCTAGAATGAAGCTTAAAAGAGTTAGTCAATAGATTTTACCTAAATTAGAGCCATACGTTTCGACTCTCCCATCTCTTAGATCTCTTAGGTAAATAGGGCAACTTCATCTCCAATGCCCATTCTCTTGGCAATAAAAGCAAATTGACTCTTATGGAACAACACATGGAACTACTTCAGACATCGCCTTTCTCTTATGATCAAACTTTTCGATCATTGCATGTCTTTCATTGCCATTGTCTATATCCATAGAGGTCTTGAAGGCAGATTCACCAATCAACTTTGCTTTTCTATTGCGCCAAACCATTGCTGATTCAGCAGCAACAAGCATATAGGTGAAAACTATAAGGGTCACGTCGTAGCTCATCATATAGTACTCTCTTATGAACTTACTATATGAGTTGGGAAGTGACTGAAGAACCCAATCAACAGCCATTTCCTCACAGACAATGGATCCCAACATTCTTAACCTATCAATGTGTGACTTCATCCCTAAGACGTGTGCACACACTGACTTGCCCTCTTTATGTTTACTTGCCAAAAGGGCTTGAGTGATCTTGAACTTTTCAAGCCTTTGAACTTGTGGGTTAGGGAGAATAATTGGAGGAGGAGGAGGAAGTGAAGCATGATTTCTTGTTCCTCGATCGAATCGTGGAATATCATCTTCATGTGGAATGCTTGTTCCACGGGATTTGAGAAGACCATAGTTGTCGAACTTTGACATCGGGAGAAAAATGAATTCAAGTTAGTTGATTGATTGAGTCCCTGGTAAATCACCCAAATGAAATTCCAAGGCTAGGACCCAACACAATATCCTACAACTCGGGAGAGGGATGCCGTAACCCAAATGCAGAACATTTGAAGGTAAGTGAATGACGATTCACTAATTTCCACCATGAAAAACGAAAAAGAAATTTAAGTTTTAAATCTATGAAAACTCCTAGATCCTTTGAGATTCATTGAACATTTCAATGGCATGTTTAAATCTCGATATGCCCCTCTTGTTTGTGACTGGGATGCCGAGGATCACAAAGCGGGTGTGAATAACCATGCAAACTATATGGTGCCCTCACATGTTACAATCACCTATTCGATGTGCCGGTAAACCACACACGCTCCACCGAACTATGACAAACATTGAGTCACCCTTTGCTACCTTTGCTTAGAACCATTTAGTGTGCCGGTAAACCACACACGCTCCACTAACGTCTTCGCAAGGGCACAAAGTGTAATTTCATGGAATTGCATCAATTCACTTTTGCCTAAGTAACTAAGATTGGGAATTTGAAAAACATTTAGTTACTTTGTATTTCATTATACTTATAATGGAAGGTTTCGTCCTATCCTACCCGTTCGGCTAACGACCCTCCACTAGTCAAGAGTGCGGTGGGTAAGAGTGGATACCCATTCAATCGCCATTTTATAGGCAATTTCCTTAAACACCCCTTATAGACCAGCTTCGTGAATGAGGCCTACTAACGGTAAGACTGACTTTTACTCATACTTATATATAATGTTAGACTTTTAATGTTATATATAGTATAGGGTGTATTTTATACTTTTAAAATACTATATGGTTAACTTTAATAATTACACTTTTAATTCAATTAAAAGGTTAACCTAAACTTTTATGGATTTATTAAATCTCTTTTAATTATACACCTTAATTAATTAATAAAACCATAAGGGTGTGATTTGAACTTTTTCAAAACATTACTAGAGTTTTAGAATTTAACATTTCTAATTAACCTTTTAATCAACTTTAAATTCCAAAACTTGAGGGCAAGTTTTGAAACATTTCAAAACATTAGGGTTTTAACTATTTAAATTTCAAAACAACAAAACTTTTGGGGTTCAAATTTAAACTATAAAACCTAAAGGGATAAATTGAAACTATTTCACAAGATAATTCAAATCTAAATTACAAATAATCAAACTTTATCTAATAAAACAAGTGATTATCTAAATTTTGACAATTATCTTCTATTTTGGTAAGGATAATCACATAATAATGAAAAAATTCGGATTTTATCACAAAAACAAGTTTATGGTAATTATCCAAAACCAAAACAGGAAGAAAATCGCGAATCTGAGCTGTCATACCCTTTGACTTGTCGAGTCTGGACCTGGACTCGTCGAGTACAGCTGACTCGGCGAGTTCACCAAGTGACTCGGCGAGTCAAACACTCAGAAACTCAAAAAATCGATTTTCAGTGCTTATTTCGATCAAATATGCATCAATACAATTGAAACCAATCTAGGCTCTGATACCACTGTTGGGTTTTGGTCATAAGACATCCTATGTGCTCATATAAACCCTAATGCTTGGATCTAGGTTTCTCTATTGTACATGCTTTGAATCCAAGACTATAAACCCTAATTCTAGCATACATATAATCATATTAACATGAGAATAAGTTTATAGTGTTACCTTGATTGTTATGTAGCAATAACAATCCCAATTCCTCCTTGAATTGACTTTGGAAGGCTTAGAGTCACAAGTGTCACTCCTCTAATGGCTCACAAACACCATAAGCAAGAGGATGAAGAGGAGAGAGGATGGTGGCTGCCAAAAACGTGTAGAAACCCTTACAAGAAGCTTAGCCACGTTTTTGAGCCTTAAGGGTTCTTTATATAGTTAGGCTATTAGGGTTATCTAACAAGGAAACCCTAATTTGGATGCTTAAGCCCTAAGCAACCCATAGACTCCTTTTATTAAGCCCATGGACGATTTCCTTATGGGATTCCCATTAGAATTCGTCCATCCCTTAATACAAGGCAATCCATGGCCCAAATTGCAATTATCCTATATTTACAATTCCAGTCCCTTAAGTTTAATTAATCTCTTTTAGTCACAAAACTAATTACCAATTAATTATTGACTAATATTAATTAAACAATATGATTTCTCCTTTAATATATTATTCTCATAATACATTAATAAATCATATTTAATCCTTACTCTCCATAAATCATCCTATCAAGTTGCTTTGGTGAAGGCAACCCAAAAGGACCATGCACCATCGGGTCAAGTACATACCAAAATAGTTATGGACTTAGACACTAATCCAACAAAATCCAACTTGTGTAAACATGCAGTCCTGTTAAAAACAGAACCCACATAATCTAAACTAAAAGAAATTCCAAGTAAAAAATATAAAGTATATTTGCATGTTGAATAAATGTAAAAGTAGGTTGTGATTTCCTATAATATAACAAACCTAAGACATGAAATCATTCCCACTACTAAATCGTGAAAATCCAGCTTGGAAATTTTGATTTAAAAATTTGCCAGGAAAACCGCCTTTTTTTTAAAGAGACCAGGAAAACCACCTTGGGTGGCTGGAGTCACATACTCAACACTATATCCACCTTGAGAAGCCTAAATATTATTTTTTACATAATAATAATAATAATAATAATAATAATAATAATTAATCATCAAATATGTGAAAATGTTAAAGAGTAATGAATTATGACATTTACCTGGTTTTGCCCCTGAGTCATCTACCAAATGCACTAAATTTTCAATATATATATATATATATATATATATATATATATATATATATATATATATAAAGAAACAAAGGTTTATGACCACCATTTGGAGCCTCAGGCGGCATATATGAACCTGTATTAACAAATATAACAACATAATTTACTCTTTTAACTTAATATAAGCAATTTGAGTAAAAATATAACTTTTATTGGGAAAAAAAATATTAACCAACCCGATGTTCGTTACTTCTGACACATGACAATATAATGTAATCTTTTTCTCTCCCTTGGAATGAGTCCACACTTGCAAACTGAGTATACAAGATGTAGCTCATAAATTATATGAATTTATGAAAAAATGAGAAAAGAAAAATGTGAAATTACCTCAATGTCCTTGTAAAACTGCTACCTAAGTGCACCGTTTCTTGACATGTAATTAACAATATTTGCACGTTGGCCTTCATATGGTGTTATTGATGGGTTTTATACAAACAATCCTACGTGTACATGCAACCCTAGCATTGGATCTATGTTTTCACTATTAGATACACAACATTATGAACACATAATAAAACTCTAAAGATGATTGCTATTTTCGAAATTAACCAAGAAGGTTAGATTACATACCTCTTGTTGTTATATTGTAATAACAACTTGAATCTTCAAACCCTAAGTCTTGAAAAGGAAGCACCACAAGTGTAGTGCCTCTAATGGCTCACAAACACCAAGAGCAAATGAAGAGGCTATAGAGAAAGAAGGAGAGGTATAAAATTCGTCCCTAAGAATCCTTGGGAAGGTATGGACGAATTCATGAGCCAAAGGGGTGTTTATATAGGTGTAGAGATAGGGTTTCAGTCCTTATCCTTATCTAGTTGCTTGCCCACCAAGCAAACCATAAGATAAGCCTTGAATCCTTATCATGGACAAATTCTAAGGCCTTATCACCTTAAATTCATCCAACCTATCCTTAGGATAATCCTTACCCAATTTTGTAACTATCACATAATTACAATTCAATCCCTCTAGTTTAATTAATTACATTTGGTCACAAAATTAATTCTTAATTAATTATTGACCAATATTAATTAAACAAATATGATTTCTACTTTAATATATTATTCTTATAACATATTAATAAATCATAATAATCTCTTTCTCTATTATTTCTCCAGTCAAGTTGCTTTGGTGAAGGTAACCCAAAAGGACCATGCACAATCGGGTCAAGTACTTACCAATTATGGTTACAGGCTTAGACACTAATCCAACAATCTCCCACTTGAATAAGTCTAGTAACTACAAATGTAAGTACACCTCGATTTGCAATCATAGCTCTCAAAGATGCTGTCAAACTTTGATCTTATCAGTAACCTGTCCTTCAGATAAGGGATCATATATTCCTCCATTCTAGATATCGTATAGACACGAGACATGGATTGAAATTATTCTCTCAGTCTATGTGTTGTTTCTCGATTTCCGATTTACGACGACCAACTAATTGAACAAATCAAATCAGCCCTAGCCCGACCGAGCATTTACGTTTGTCATCACTAAATCATCGAGGGGCCCATAGATATCGCTTTTATCCCACTTTGGGTAAAAGGAATGGATAAACTTCGACTCAATGTTTGCTTGCACTCACTCAGCAAATCAGACACAACAATAAGTTTTATAACACCAAGTTACTAGTGCGTTTACATATTATCAATGTGCAACCGATTTGCAAGATACAACTCACACATCTCGGTTTCAAGAATATAAGATGTTATCGTCTCACCAATCACTCGTGATACAATTCATAGAGTGATCCTATGTGAGCGTGGATTTAATCCAATGCTCAAATCTTATTCATAAGCACTCGTGAACGTTGCAGCACACATTTACTTATGTCTAATACTCTTTTAGACAATCCACACACCAATTCACGACAGTCTTCATTCATATCTACTTCCAATATATGAATGACTGTGGCCCGTTCGAATAATTTGACTATTCTTAACCAATTAAATTATTCAGGAAGTCAAAACATGTAAAGTGAAACACAAGGATAATACTAATCCCATATGGCCCCAAACCCTTGAGTATAAATAAAACATCTTTTATTTATCACCATATCAATTACTCATTATTTGTCGTTTCGGGTAACCAACTTCTTACTTGAATTACAACACTTGTCCCATGCTCATAGCATGCACACAATGTTTACCTATGGTTCTTTCTTTGTGAAATAGATCAAATTGAACACATTTCCAATCATTCTCATTTCACAACTCCAAATCCTTTTCCATAAGTGAAAGAATATCAAATTCTTGCTACTTATAGAATATGCTAGATTCTAACATTTTATGCAATGATCCTTTCGTAATGTCACTGCACCAAAGTCAGAAAGACTATTGCCAATGATATTACAAAGTCCTCTATCGGAGATTGTTACAAGACAATTCCTTAGATATGATGTCTCTCACTCAAATGTTTCTAATCTAGACATAGATTTTCAATATTCAATTCCCAATATGGACACGTTTCCATATTTTCCATATGACAACTTATTCTTAATAGAATGTTATCTATTCATGTCGATATGGTCCATCCAATATGGAAACATTTCCATATTCTCCATATGACAACTCATTCTTAATAGAATCTTTTCTATTCATAATAATGTCGATATGGTCCATCCAATACCATGCTTCCAACTATTCACAAGCAACCAATCCTCGTCGAACTTTGGATTGTCCTTTGATAGTTGTTTAATTATTTTAGTCAAAACCGATTCTAGTCCCTTTTCCATTTAAATGTGCTAGACATTTGGAAAATTTTAGAATGGTCAAATATTAAAGCATTTGCAATCGACACTATACCCGAAGCGTATGGAACACGATGCATAATGTTTTATTTGCTATGTTCTCAAAATTCGAATTGTGAATTGTTGTACATTTTGACCATACACTCCCTTTATGTAGTCATATACCACTCATATACAACCTTATATGGTTGTAACACTTCATAATAATAAGTGTTTAATAATCCCTAAAGAGGTCCCACTACAATAAATAGTTATTCCAAGCACTAATTACACCCATATATATATATATATATATATATATATATATATATATATATATATATATATATATATATATGTCATTATATGGTTAATAGGATCCGTGGGGTGCTCAAGTCCGCAATTAACACTCAACCTCCTAAACTAATCCTACCGTCGCATCACTCACTACATGTTAGTTCATACCCCTTAATCAACCTTTTAAATGTTTTTATACGTTTTATGGGGGGAATACAAGTTGAACCAAACAAGCTATAATACTAATCATATGTGATTTACAACTTGTTATCAAACGAATTTTCTATATTTTCAAATTACCACGCCAGTAAAGTTGTTTTAAACATTTATCAAACTTATTTTCATGTTTAATTGCTATAAAAACTATTTTTCAATGCTTTCAAAATTGTTTTTGTTTTCAAATCATATCTACACCAATATATTTATATAAGTAAGGATTGAAGGACTTAGAACTGATAGTTCACCTAATTTCATGTTCTTGTTTGATTGTGGACTTAGGATATTATGTTATCTGTCCGGCTATCGTTGAATTCTTAGTTTTATATCATATATATTTGTGTTGGATATAAAAGTCTTCGCTTCATTTCAACACCTTTGTGTATCAAAGGCATTAAACTAACATCTCTATTTAACTATAATAGGTATAGTTAAAGGTTTCACATTACTATTGCTACTATGATACTCACTCTGGTCAGTATAGTTACGAGTCTATACGTACTATACACTATAAGAAGAGAACACTATACACTATAAGAAGAGAACACTATACACTATACGAAGAGAATACTATACATTATACGAAGAGGGCACTATATACTACACAAAGAGAACAATATATACTATATGAAGAGAATACTATATACTATACGAGAGAATATACTAAAATAGAATGTGAAGCACTACTTTTCTATACGACACTTCGCTATGCGATCGTCGTGTAACCAGGACCTCCTGGAGGGAGAGCGAACACTATGTGTATAGATCTATACGGGACGGACACTCCCACATCCCGACTGCTAGCTACAATCCGAGCCGATTAGGCCCAGGGATGAGAAAACATCACTACGCTACACATGACCTGGAGGGTCAACTGTTATACTACTATCACTCAGCATGGTTACGTACGAGTTCACATTCAGACACTAATTAACATATTAAGAATTTAAGGTAAGACAGACTTCCCGAGGTGTATACACATTTAATACTACCTGGAGTTTACATCTCTACTACATTTAGCCGGCAGTGGCACTGCTGGGGTAAAACTCTATTCTTCCAATTTCTTTATATAAACGAAATTTAAAACTACATTTTCACTGGGGAAAACTCTTACATTTTCAAAGAATTAAACTTACAAATATTTGAGTCTTGGTAAAATACTACCTTTGTTGGAAGATATAGGATTTTCTAGGGTTCACACTATTTTCAAAACTTGATAACAATTGTTGTATTACTTGGTTTTAAACACTTTTATAAAAGCAATGACACTAAATACTTATGAACTCACCAGCTTTATGCTGATACTCGTTTCAAAATAACTGGTATTCTCAGGTTATTAGTAGGCAGGTATAGATGCAGCCTTTGAGAAGATGGAGTATATATATACAAGACTCATATTTTATTTTGATTATACGTTTGGTGTCTATCTGTACAGATTACGTTTGTATTACAATTATTATACTAATGCAATGAATGTTGTTACTTGTCCTTACTATTATGCATTGTTATGATACTGTACATGACATCCTCCACCCCAGAACGTATTCCGTTGTTCTCGGTTTTGGGGTGTGACAGATTGGTATCAGAGCATTGTTTATAGTGAATCAAGTATATAAACCCATAAAAGATATATGAACTATAAACACTTCGGGATTAAAACACTCTGACCAACAATATATACTTTTAAGTAATAAAATATTTAACTAAGTATATATAAACATCCACTCAAGACATAGGGTCAGTATCATACTAGAACATAACAAAAGTATTAAGATTGTTTGTAACACCCGGAATCCCAGGTACATTATTTTAATATTTTATTTTTGGAATTTGTGAAGAAACTTGGCGAGTTGATGCTTAGACTTGCCGAGTAGGGTCACGGTTGATCATCCGGGTTCGCGTTGGACTCGGCGAGTCCACACTATTTAATGAAACCCTAATCCTCCGGTGTTGGAGCCTATTTAAAGGCCCTTATAGCCGTTCATTGCGGCTACCACACCCCAGAGAGAGTCTTAGATCGCTTGTGAAGAGAAGAGAGGCCATTGTTAATCAATTGTTCGTAAAATTTGAAGGAAAAGGTGACCAAGGCAAAAGAAGGCTGAAGGAAGTGCAAAGCTAGTGTCTTCAGAGGTCAAAGGCTTCATATTAAGGTATTCCTTCGGACCTTCTCCAGTTTTGGGTGTTGATTCATAGAGTTTTGTTTTTGTTATGGCCCTTTAGAAGAAGAATATGTAGAGTATTTAGTCCCCTCTCGAGTTAGTGTTTGGATCTGGACTCAAAGGGGTCTAGAGACTTCAACCCATGAAGCTTTATAAGTTTTTGTGGGGTGATTGGACTTAGGTTGCCATCTTTGGGACTAAATCACCATTTGATGCCATTATGTATATATATATATATATATATATATATATATATATATATATATATATATATATATATAAGCATCAAGTTTCGAGCTTTACGTGATTATATTGCTTGGGAAGGACAGATCTATGGATTTGAGGAATAGATCTGACCTCAGGAGGTCAATAGAACTTGTGCATGGCATGTACTCGCCGAGTTGTTCTTGGGACTCTGCGAGTTAAGTAGGGGTATCCCCGCGATTCTTGCCTGGGGACTCGTCGAGTAAAGCGAGGGACTCAACATGTTAAATGGGGCTAAAGAGTTAAGTGGACACAGGTGGACTCGCCGAGTTGCCCAAGTGCTCTCGCCGAGTCGGGTCAAAGTTTGACCGTTGACTTTGGTTGACTTTTTGGGGTTTGGTCAACAACCAGGGCCTTTGAGCCAAAGGAGGGGTAAAATGGTCTTTCACCCTTCTGAGGGAGCTTAGAGAAAGTAGAGTCTAGTTTTGGGAGTTATATTTATGAGAATATTACTTTATGTGTTTAGGCGGAAGCTAGATCGTATTTCTACCGAGTCAGTGGTTTACCGAGATATCAGAGGTGAGTCTTCTCACTATAATATACCTGGAAGGGTACCTATGTGTGACCAGAAGGTCTGATATGCTATGAGATATATGCATTGTATGTGATTAGTTACCCGTTTGTATGTGTTATGTATGCTATGCTTGATATGGGCTGGAAGGCATTATGATGTGGACCGGAAGGTTTACCGGGTTGGGACAGAAGTCCCCTGAGATACATGGACCGGAAGGTCATCGTCTGGAAGGGCGTATGCGTGTAAGTGGTATTTTGGGGAACTCACTAAGCATTTATGCTTACAGTTGTTGTGTTATGTGTTTCAGGTACTAGCGAGGACCGTGGGAAGGCGCCGACATGATCTGTACACACTGACGGAAGATTTATTTTATGATCTTGGGATGTATTTTTATTATGATGAAATTTGCTAAACATGAGATTTGAGAATATTGAATGATGGTTTATGTTATTTGAAAAATGAAAACTTTTTTTTGAAAATTCACGTTGTTACAAGTTGGTATCAGAGCCTTGGTTTGAGGGATTCGGGTGCACCTTCGGGCATAACTGAACTCAAACCGAGGATTTGAGAAAAAAATTCCAATAATAAAAGCATTAAATTTTACAATAGGTTTTGAGATAACCAAAGAAGGAGCGGTGTGTATGGTCAGCCAGCACCCGAACGGTAAAATCCCCAAAATACCCTTACAATATGTGTTATGAGATATGCTATGATATAGACTAGGTATTCATATTAGAACTAGAGTGGCCTGATTTGTGATGCCTTAGTCTAGGAGAATCCTACTGCTATGAGATGCCTTGAGAGCGAGTAGGTAGCCGATGCATAGCAAGAATAGAGTACTTGCGTTCCAGGATCCAAGGAGGAGGACTTGGGGTGAATGCTGATGCGGTGTAATCAGTAGTATAGTGCCCGTACTACTGAAGACACCGGATCAGTGGACAACCCAAGTAAGAATCCTTTGGGTATTGGAGGCCGAGTAGGGTTGCGTTATCGAGTGCGAGTATGCACGATCGAGTCTCTGATATTTTTTTATGTTGTATCTCAGAGGCATCATGGTTGGGACACACCACAGACCTGAGGCGAGCGGTGTGAGTGACGAGGAGCTTCGTCAGATGATCCACGATGAGGTGGCTGCGGCAATCAGGGCTGAGATTCCGGAGATGTTTGGGTCTATCAAGACCACACTGTTAGAGACTTTTGATGAGCGGTATGTCGCAGTGACTGAGGTCGCAGCCGCTGCAGCTACAGCAGCTGTCGCTGCTGCCAAACCTCAGGGAGGTCACTCGTTGTTGTTCCGGGAGTTCAGCAACACGAAGCCACCCGAGTTTTATAGGACTCAGGATCCGATCGTTGCGATGAGATGGATTGCTGACATTGAGGGATGCTTGTATACGTGTTCATGTCCGGAGCATCTGAGGGTACGGTTCGCTTTGAACCAGCTTCACTTAGGAGCAAAGGATTGGTGGAAGTTCGTGACAGTGAACTTCACTCTTACAGAGATTTCAGCAGTGACCTCGTAGAGGTTCACCACCATGTTCAGAGACAAGTATGTTCCCCCGGTGGAGAGGGAACGGCTGATTCAGGAGTTCTTGACCCTCAAGCAGGGTAGTGATTCGGTTACTGTGGTCACTCTGAAGTTTCATGAGAGGGCAATGTTCTGCCCTGAGCAGGTGTCTACTGAGCAGGCACGGATGAGCCGGTATTTGAGTATTCTGAGGAGGGACATTCAGGAGTTCGTGTCGAACTCGACGTACCGTACATTTGCTGAGCTCCAGGAAAATTCCCGGAAGAGGGAGATTGAGTTAGAGAGTCAGGCCAGGGAGGAGGCTGAGTCTTAGAGGATGGATTCGCGGCCGGCACAGTCTCAGCCAGCAGCCAAGCGGACCAAGTCCGTCGATTCGAGGATGGGAGGCCAGAAGGGCCGTCGGAAGGCGGAGTGTCCTCAGCTACACCAGGGATCAGCGTAGGGATCTGCGCCTGCTGCTAGGGCTACCGAGATTCGACCGGCGAAGGTCGAGGCTCCGAAGGCTCGTGAGAAAGCTTTCCAGTTGACTGCGGAGGAGGTCCGCGCGGCGCCCAATGTAGTGGCTGGTATGTATTCTTTCGTGTATTTACTCTCATGTTGAGTTATTGTGCTTATATTATGATATGCGTAGGTACTTTTCTTGTGAATTCTGTACCTGCCTTGGTATTATTTGACTCGGGTGCGAGTCGGTCTTTTGTATCTTTGGCTTTTAGTCAGCACATCAGTATTATGCATAAAATAAATTAAAAACAATAAAAGGGAGAAAATTGAATAAACTCCCCTGGGATAGCAGTGACGAGATCAATCTTCAAATGTGTGGAAAAATTGTGCATCTTGAATACGGACTCTTCTGGTAGGAACTTGGATCTTCAATAATTGAGATTGGTAAATGTGCCGACAAAACTTTGGAATCGAGACTTCAATTGTCAACAGATGTGGTGCAAAATGAATTCTTCAAAGCATAATGGAACAATGTGGAAAAGCAGATGCCACATTGCATGTTTGAGAAAATGAGCCATAAGTATCTCCATAATAATGCCAAGAAGAATGGTGGTTAACCATGTAACAAATATGAATGGAAAGTCTTCAATATTAGTGAAATTATGGACTCACGGCGTGAGTAATAAGGATCACGTCATGAGGTTGCATGAAAGCAAATTCTGAAACCCCTCGAGAACAGGCTCACGATGTGATGAACAAAAGCTCACGTCGTGAGAACTGGACGCACAGAAAACAGTCTCCAATTTTTCTTCCAAATTGTGCACTTCAACCATTTGTCTTAATACATTAAGACTCTTCTTAAACTCTATTTTTCATGATTCTCTTCTCTAAACTTGCTTTTATCTTGACTCACCCCACACTTATTTCAAGTTGTGGGTCTCGACTCTCGACTTTAAACACTCGCAGCTAAACATTAACACACTCCTATCTCAACATTCCTTTCTCGCGATTCCTAGCAAATCTGAAAATAACAACCAAAGAAGAGAAATGTAACATAATATCTTAATAGTTTTACAATCCCAAAACACACCAAAAACAAACCAAACAAAAATAAAATAAAATAAAATAAATGATCAATCATCATCTTCATCCTCGTGCACTCCGCTTGTTCCAGCTTTGTCTCCTCTCGGGTTTTGATAAGAATTCCATGTTGGCCAAATTAGGTAGTGACTTCCCAAATGAGGTGGTTGCTTAACATTCAAATGCAGAACCAGATTCTTTTCCATCCCGCCAATCCAATTGACACTTAAAGACAATCGATCAAAAAATCCCGACATGTCTCGTCCAAAGCTGGCTCCTCCAATGGGTGCATTTTGTTTCTTCGGTTCTCCTCTATCTCCTATTCCTCTTACATTTCTTCCTCCTCTTGCCCTCGGTTGTGCGGGTTGCTCGCAGGGTTATTTAGCATCATCTTGTGTTATACTCCAATACGACCCATTATATATAACCACTCGCGTGGACTCCAAAAAATCCATAGTTAGATCATCTCCAGGCTTAAGTGTCAAAGTCCTGGTCAAACGGGGTGCAAGAAGGCCATACAATTCAACAAGGCGGGTAATAAAATGATCCCCAGTGATAGGGCTACTGGTTTGTCAGATGGAAGCTTTGCTACCCAAATAATTAGCTAGATAATAGGGAATGTTGCAGAAAACTCCGGGTGTAACCATGCTCTACAAGAAAAAGATATTCAAACTTGTCAGCTCTTCCCCATGTCGCTTCTGGTTGATTGAAAAAGTGATTAACCGGTGAAGTAATCGGTGGATCGGGGATCCAATATGGCTTTCCTATGAAACACCCAAGTAGAAATCACCATTTGAAATTGAACACCAAAACGCAAATCCAGATGCACCTGGTAAATACACACGGGCTGCAAACATCATGAAGAACTCAAATACTGGTAACTGGGTTTCCTGCTCTTCATATATTCCCATCCGCCATGCAAACTCTGCGAGGCTGCAATCCCTGAACTCGCAACCTAGGCGTAAAACCAGTGCCATTGGGTAAAAAGGATCAATAGTAGCTGCTTCACAGCAAACAGAAGCATAGAACTCAACACATAGCTCTTGATAAACTGACTTATTGATGGAAAATACATTTCTACACTCGTTACAGGCGAAAGAAAAAATTGTCCACGAAAAAGTGTTTTGTCAAGAATGGAGCCATTTTATCCATCAACCCAATCTGCTCAAACCGGACCCAGTTAATCCTCAGGGAAATAGCAAAATCCCTGTTATGTAGCTACCCCAGCTTGTTGGTGAAATTAGTGAGCACAGTGGTGGACATGTCCATGGGAAGTCGGTACAAAACATGGCGGGATGACACATGTCCTTGAAATTGTTCCTTTGACCCCCTAAAAGCCATTTCTCTCCAAGAACAAATAAACAAGAAAACCAAACAAAGCACTCCATATGTTAAAGGCGTTAGCAGAAAAAACAAATGACTTATTCCCAGGTCTCACGTCATGAGCAATGAAGCTCACGGCGTGAGTTCGTAATCCTCAGCGAAAATCGAACATGACATATTAGGAATCGGGCCAAAAATCTCATTGGGGTTTAGTTCTAAAGCATTTATATGCATATACAACTAACATGCAAAAGATGAATCACATTTTTAGGGCATAAATTCAACAATTAAACACAAAACAAACCCTAACCCCTAATTTCAACAAATTATCCAAAATTAACCATTAGAAGTAAGAAATATTTACCTTAGAATGATGTATACGTAAGCACAAATGGTATTTTGAAGTAGATTCGGCCGAAATTGAGGGGAGACTAGGAGGTTGTCGCCGTTTGTGGGATTAAAAAATGATAGGTCAAATGTGTATTATGATTACATTATGATGTGGTCCCGAATTTGTCTAGCCCACGCCGTGAGATTAAAGACCTCACGTCATGAGTTATATATCGGCTAAAATGTTCGGGCTATTTAATTGGACACAAATGAGTTTAAAAAATGTTTTGCTTAAATATTTTATCTCGTATCATCCTTCTTTACTCATGTCGTGAGCCATACGTGCTCACATCGTTAGTTCGTTATTGATTAAAATAATATCATTTATATTAAAAAAAAACCATGACATGTTTATCCATTTAATTTTTAGGAACCCCACACATAATTTTTACCATTCAAAAGATTATAAGATGTTGAGATTATTAATTTTCCTAAAAACTAAAAAAAATTCAAAAACTAAAATGAAAAGAAAAATCAAACCAGGCTTGGGTTGCCTCCCAAGAAGTGCTTCTTTTTTATAGTGTCGTGAGCTGGACTATGTGCCTCCTCACGTTGAGTTTTCTGAAGAGTCCATCACCACTTGAACTTTTTGTTCCTTCCATCATCTTTTGTATGCTTGAACTCGTCTAACATATGCTTTTTTCGAATTCTCCTTTTTAACTTTTAACTCATTGACACCAAGCTTTCTTTTGGTCCCTTTATTTTCTTGCAATTTATTGTCTACTTTTTCCTTATTTTTCAGCTGCATAGGAACCATGTTTTCATCCATAGCCAATCTATTTTCTTCGGAGGTAACCTTGTCCTCGTCACTAGATAATTCATCACTTTCCTTGCTTACCCAAGAAGTTGGATTTGTGTAGGCAATTACTTCAACACAAAATGGAATGGACGCTCTCAGTTTCGTGCGTTTGACTTGTTGAATTGTCTTTAGTTCTTCCATTAGCTTCTCCAACTCTTCAAGTTCATTCTCTTCATGAATGTTGAAGACTTCACCTTGAACATTATTCCATTGGAAACCATCTTCTACTCCAAAAGTTTCCTCTTCATCTCCAACTCTCAAAGTAAGCTTTGACTCGCGAATATCAACCAACGCACCAACAATATTTAGTAAAGGGTGATCAAGAATAATTGGGACATCGGAATCCTTTTTCATGTCCATAACCACAAAATCAACTGGAAAAACAAATTTCCCAATTTTTACTAAGATGTCTTCTACAATGCCCCTGGGTTGTGTCACTAAACGGTTGGCCATGTGAATGGTCATTCTTGTAGCCATCAATTTTGGAATAATGAGCTTCTTATAAAATGAAAAGTCATCAAATTTATGCTAGCCTCAGAATCGGCTAAAGCATATGTCTTCAAATTATTACCAAATTCACACAGAAGAGTGAGACATCCAGGATCTCCCATCTTCTTTGGCAACTCTCCCAATACAACTTTTGAACTTTGTTCACTAAGAATCACCTTGGAATTTTTCTTCAATTGTTAACGAGTATCTATTAAATCTTGTATGAACTTCGCGTATTCGTGAAGTTTAGATAACAACTCAATAAAAGGAGTATTTACTGGAATACCCTTTACTTGCTTTATAAATTCCAAAAGTTCCCATTCTAATGGATTAAGATTAGCTCGGAATTGAAATGGTAAAGGAGGCCGATAAGCCGGAATAGTTGCTGAATTTTTCTGTTCAGACTGGACCCATGTCGTGAGCATAGAAGGCTCACATCGTGAGTTCAGTTGTTCAGCAATAATTTTGTCATCAAGCTTTGTCTTCTTCGGGTTTGGTTCAGATGGTTTTGGCTCCTCTTCTAACGCTTCTAGGAACTCAGAAATCGCCTCTTCTATAGTCTCGATCATCATGACATGGGATTGAGTCTTTTTATCGGGAAATTGTGAAGATAATTTTTCATTCACCAAAGTTGTTAGTTCACCAAGTTGAGCTTCAAGATTGTGGATCGATGCTTGATGATTTCTTAATAGGTCTTGCTAGTCAATTAGCATACCTTGTTGATTTTTCATCATCTTCATTTGATATTTCAATACTGCATCAATGTCATCATGCCTTTTCTCAGAAGCTTCCATGAAACAAACTAGCATGTTCTCCAAGTCAACCTTCTTCTTAGCTGGTGGTTGCTATTTTTGGTAGAAGCATCGACCTGTCTGCCTATATTTTTCTTCCTTTTGCTTCTTGTATTCATCATATGGCAACCACTCCTTCTTTGGTTTTCTCCAGTCTTCACCATATTTATCCCAACTAGAATAGCAAACTTGAGCTTTTTTATACCCATTATAATCTAAGTGGCAATCTTTGGTCAAGTATGGACCATTGCACCTTTCACATCCAACTCTAATATCATGTACTGTCTGGTCCATCTTTGTGATTCTCCTGTCCATAGTATCAAGCATGGCTAGTACATCAGCTATGTCTGCAAAATTTCCACCCCCGCTTCCTTTAACTCCTTCATTTCTTAGATTATGGTACTCACGAGAATGCTTTGCAAATTATTCAACTAACTCCTTGACTTCTCCAAGATTTTTCTTAGTTAGTGTTCCTTGAGAATCAAGGAGTTGCCTTGTCATGACATTAACACCATCATTAAATATAGACACTTCTTGATGTATATTGAGGTCATTTTGAGGATAATTTCTTAACAATCCTTTATAGCGTTCCCATGCCCCATAAAGTGACTTACCTGAATTTTGCTCAAAATTGGCTATTTCCTCCTTGATTTTAACTATCTTTGAAGGTCGGAAAAAATATTCCAGAAACTGCTTGCGCATTTGGGCCCAAGTAGTGATTACACCAGGTGGTAGTGCCTTCAGCCAATCTTTTGCAGCTCCTTAAAAAGTGACTGGTAGCATCCTCAGCACGACTGTCTCTCTAAGAACATTTGGGACATCGAAATAGTCTGATATGTCATTAAATTCATCTAAATGCTTGTAAGCATCCTCATGATCCTTTTTATAAAATGGTACATCCTTAAGTCCAGTAAGGATGTATCCTTTAAACTCAAATCTGGTAGTTGCTGGAATTGCAGGTTGTACTAGGCTAGGACCAGCATCATCTCTAATTCGCTTTTTGTAAGCTCCCATGGACATATCCGCAATGTTCTCCACCTCGTTATCAGGCTCATCTTCAGAATCACTTCTATGTAATGCAAGTTCAGGATCGGATTCATACTCGTATTCTTGTGGGTTAGATTTTTTTTTATCAAAGTCTCCAACCTTGCTATTGTCCTTTGAGGATGTACTAGATTCTCCCACTTTCTTTCCTGACTTCTTTCCAAAAAATGATTTGAGATCTTTGAAGGATGACTTCTTTGGTGTTTGGTTCACTCCTGCGTTCTAATCTGAATTCTTGTGAAGGGCCCACTCTGGATCTTCAAGTGGAGGCACTAAAGGTGTGTTGGAACGTATAGTCATGAACTCCTGCAAAAAAAACAAAAATAAAAACATAAAACTGAACTTAAACAAAAAAAAATAAAGAAAAACTGAAAATGACTGGATTCACGTCGTGATCCCCATGTGAAAATAAATCAACAATCAAATAAGCCAACAATCAACAAAAAGGTCATGAACTTCTGGAAAAAAAAAACTAAGCTGAAAAAAATAACTATTTACAAGTTTTACCCCACAAAAGGATCGATTAACCTAAAAAGAATAAATCAACAATCAAATACACCGTTCCCTGGCAACGACATGAAAAACTTCATGCATGCAAATAGCTACACCTAATTTTAAATTTATAACCTAACTAGGTTAAGTAACTAAAATGCACCTAGGCAGTGTAACTAGTTGAATTACATAACAGTTTAGGTAAGTCGGTTGTCGATCATAGTGAATAGTTTTAACTAATTAATTTACCTACTAGTAAATTAACCTGATTTCCTAACAAAGTAGTGGGTTTTATCAAATTTTGCAAGTTTAGATGAACTTAATTACTTAACACAATTAAATCAATAAACAAAACACTTCTGTTAGTTCGAATCCGCTTTCCCTCAATGGTTTATAAATTAATTATGACTACTCCTATTGGTTACCAATTAAAACATTATTTGCAATTCAGTTCTAAATTTACTAATATCAATTAATTCATATAGATCTATGTATGGTCACACATAATTTAACATAAAATTAATTATTGAATAATATTGGAGCTATGTAAGATTGGGTCTACAAACACAAATTATGGTCATTTATGAGTTCTCAAGCACATCGAAATTTAACAATCTAACGACTTAACTAAGACTGGTTCGATGTTAGCTCTGATAATCTAATGTTCATTAAATAAATAAGTATTCAAATTCATGCAGAATAATGGTCACTAACTACACATAATAAGAAGTTTAAGCAATCTAATCATCAAATAAAGCATGATAGGTATACCAATCAAACACATGACATAACTAACAAGAAAAGTCTAGGTTAATATTTTAAAACCATGAGTTCCATCTTCATCCAGCTAATAGAAGCAACTAGATTTAGTTGGACATGCTAACAAATAAACAAAAACAATCTATAGTAAAAAACATATTAAGAGTACCAAACTAATATCGGATTAAGACTCCTTCTTTCTCCTTGGTGTAAAGAACAATTCCAAGACCTTCTTTTTATATGATTTTCAACTTCTGAAACCTTTCCAAGTCAGCCAACCTCCTTAAATCATATGGATGAAGTCTTATTTATATTTTATGCATTATTTGTGCTCACGTCGTGAGCAAGTATGTCTCACATCGTGAGGTTAGTATCTATCCGTGTTTGAAAAGGATTTTTCTACACGATGCTTATCTTCTAGAATGTCCCAGCTCATGTCGTGAGCCTTCAGTTCTCACGTCGTGAGTGCATGTTTTTGCTGGCTTATTGTTTTTTCAAGTATTCATCCTCTAAAGTTCCATTCTTTGACTCTTTTAGTCCATTTTCTTCAATATGTCTTCTATTTGGCTGCAAAATACAATTTAACCTTATAAGTATCATTATTCCATGCAAATGACCAAAATAGTAATTAACATGTTCTTATATATTGCCTAAAAACATGTATAATTATGGCAATATCAAATACCCCACACTTATTCTTTGCTTGCCCTCAAACAAATCCAACCATTTTTAAATTCAAATACTTATCACTAAAATCGCATAGAACAATCCAATTCAAGCTCAACCATTATACCAAGACCTCAATTCACATATTTGTGTCTCAAATCCTAACAACCTCTCAATCCTAAATACTCACAATCCTTATGAACCTTCACCCTTTACCTTATAAGGCATTCATTTCTGCAACCCTCCGAATCAATCCTTAGAAATCTTTCTTATACTTAAGGTTATTTTTGTAAAGATACCCAAGCATACATAATCTAGAAATTAAAACTGTAGAAACCACAATGGAGCTCTTGGAATTCTTTACTTCTTTGATATTTGATATTTGATTTCTTTGAATTCACCACCTTTTTGATTTTTGGTATCTTCAATTTTTGATGCTTTGGAATTTTGATCATTTGATCTTCATACTTGATAGCTCCAAGATTCTTTAACTTTTTGATAATTTTTCTCTCTTTTTATATATATAACTTATTTTTTTCTCTCAAAACCTACAAAACATTATGTCAAAATATTGTATGATAATCAAATAAGAAAACATCAGAGTCTAAGAAAATCCCAAGTTGGAACTGCGGTGTGTGCCATGCGATCATCCCTAGCCTTCCCCTTGCTAGTGGAAGTAACTGAAACCAAAACTGAAAACTGTAAGGATGAAGCTTAGTGAGCTACCCCAAACTACCAGATACCATACAATAACACATATTGGGCCTCACCCACTGCATGGGCCCCGCTCGACATCAGACTAATCGGGCATCGGGTCGCGCCCGACATCAGACCGAAGTCCGGAATACAGATCATAGCAACAAGCAAATAACACATAAACATATAACATATAAACAAAAAAGACTTCCTTGGGCTTGCCCCAGCATTGGACCGAAGTCCGGTACACATAACATATAAGCTAATTCTGCATTGGGCTAACCCTAGCATCGGGCTTGCCCCGGAATACATAACACATAACATGCATGAATCACAAAGACATCAAGCATACATATACTCTTCTTGGGACCACCCCGGCATCAGAACGAAGTCCAGAACATATAAGTTGCGTCGAGCTATCCCCAACGTCGGGCCTAAGCCTAACATATACTAACATACGTAAACATGTCGATATTGGTGCTATCTACCCGTTCCTACTGATGGGAAACTGTCACACCCCCAAATCGGAATGGCAGAAACGTTTGGGGGTGGAGGACGTCATGTACAGTATCACAGAAATTGTCTAATAGTAATCAAAGTAACAACAACCATTGTATTATTAATATAAACTCACCTTTTGTGAATTTCTGGTTGATGATACAGTGCAGCAGAGCTAAATCTACAAGTAAGCACTTGTGACAAAACCCCAATCCTAATTTATATAAATGTCAAAATTTAGTATAAATTAGATGTTATAATAATGTTTAAAGTGATAAACAACACTTAATTATTGTAAGAAGACTTGCAATAATACTTAGAATATCGTTTGTCTTTTTCGCGTTATTCATGTTCTTCGTGAAAACTTGTGTTTTTATGTGTTTTCAGCCCAATATATGATGATTAGAAGGTGTTTGTGAATTGATTACAAGATCAAGGAAGGATATTTGTAAGATTCTAAGAAGATGTGTAGGATTTTCGCATGGAATTCATGAGCAAGAAGTGATTTCGCATGATCTTGAGGAGAGAAGAGGGAGTTTTCGGTTGAACTTTGATAGAAACGGGTGGTTTTCGGCCAAATGTGTGAGAAAGAGGGAAGAATTTGGACTTCTCATATATATATACATGTGAGTTCTTGGCTGTAAACACAACCCGAGGAAAAGTTTGCGGCTGGCAACTCAAACCGAGGCTTTGGTTTTTGGCTGTGAACTCCTTCCAAGATGATAATGTTTATTCCCGAAAGAGATAAGCCTTTTAGAAACCGCCTCACAGTTTGCATCCTGAATGGTTTGCAACCAAAATCCATTTGTGTCCCCTTAAGTTTGCTTTCTGAATGGTTTGTGGCCCCTTCGTTTTACGGTCCAAAGCAAGAAGGGAAAGCCAAGAGTTTTCAGCTGGTGCGAGAATTCTCGGTTTTTCATGGATTTGCACTTCTAATTTATACAAAACTTTTACTATGTGTTTAAGTGAATCAAAACATTAATTTAACTTTATTAAACTAACACATCAATAAGTTTGGATTTAATTTGATATGTTTGACTTGAGTTGACTTTTATTGACTTTTACACGATAGAAAATAATGAGGTGTTACATTATCCCCCTGTTAGAGGGAATTTCGTCTCAAAATTAGAAATTTGAATGATTATTAGGAACTAGGAAACAGGTAGGTACTTCGTTTCTATCTGATCTTCTGTTTTGATTAGTGGAGAGTGTGTGGGTTTGGCTTACTTGACTATGTTTATCCAACTGGTACGATGTTCCACTACTAGAAAAATAGCCTTTTACGATGCGCGAACCAAGACACGCAGTTATTTATGATACGCAAAGGTAAGTTATTTATGATACGCGCATTTTTGCGTGCCCTAAAATCAGTGTCTAAACAAAAAAAAAACACGGAGGGCACCTGCATGTCGTCTACGACCGTCGCTTTATAAATTTTAATAGAACGCGTGCA
Organism: Lactuca saligna; assembly: GCF_052625555.1. NCBI lineage: Eukaryota > Viridiplantae > Streptophyta > Magnoliopsida > Asterales > Asteraceae > Lactuca > Lactuca saligna. The sequence goes on from NC_136417.1 coordinate 52,124,501, forward strand.
TTCCATCCGGGGAAAATGAAATCCCAAAAACTTAAAATCCTGCCTTCCTTTTTTCTCCCTCCACTTTAATTTCCCTAGTAGCTAGGGCTTTTTTCAAGAACTTGCCCCGATTATGCCCTTGTGTACTCTTCATTCTCTCTTCAACTTCCCTTTCTCTCCTTCTCACTTCAACAAACCCTTTCTCTTCTTCTCGGTTCTCAACGTCGACAGCTTCTCTCACCTCCGACGTTTCTCTTGGTGTTGGCGCCTCCCACCTCTGACCTCCATCTAGCCCCGCCCCACCGTCCAACGCTTTCCAGCGTCACCCAGCCGATGGAGCCCCTCATCTCCGGCAATCTCACCTCGCCTGCCCTTGCCAGCAACATTAGGTCTAGTGACCTAGACTGAGAAAACTCAGAGCCTTCGGAGGAGTGGTGGCACTACTCAAATCCCAGCGACGGAAGGAAACTCTCTATCACAGCAACAGAAAGTCGGAGACTGGAATGGGAGAAAGAGAAATAGAAATCGAGAAATCGACTTATACAGTAAATGGGGAAGAATCGATGATGCACGCAACATGTTTGATAAAATGCCTCATCCGCCATGGTCTTAATCTACAAGTCTCTCTCTCTCTCTCTCTCTCTCTCTCTCTCTCTCTCTCTCTCTCTACCCCATACTGCTCGACAACCACCCAGGCACCCACCACCCTTCGTCTTCTCTCTGGTTCACCACACTTCTCCATCCTATGTTTGTTAGATTCGTCATCTGATTGGCGAGTGTTCTATAAAAATGATTTTTCTGTTTCATATTTTATGGATACCTTAATCTTCCGTGATGATTATGAATGTAGTCATAGAGTACTCGCTCCACTATCATTTTCAATCATTTTAGGGAATGGAAAGGTAATTTTTCTAGTCGGGGAGGGTTTCAATTATATATCTACTATATCTATTTCTAAATTTTTTACAGAGGATCGTTATGATTTGGGCTTTGACTAATATTGCTTCGGGGACATCTAAACACACAAAAGTGGTGATTGATCATGGTGTTGTTCCAATATTTGTGAAGCTTCTTGCATCTCCAAGTGATGATGTTAGAGAACATATATCTTTTAGAGGTTTTTGTATTTCATAAACTCAATTCACAAATTCATTATCATAACTTCAATTTCACTTTATATACATGTTAGGCTATATGGGCTTTAGGGAATGTTGCTGGTGATTCCCCTAAATGTCGTGACCTTGTACTTGCACAAGGTGCTTTGATTCCTCTACTATCCCAATTAAACGAGCATGCTAAGTTATCCATGTTGCGAAATGCCACATGGACACTTTCAAATTTTTGCAGAGGCAAACCACAACCTTCTTTTAGTCAGGTTTGTTTCTGAAAAGACTAAACTACCCACATAGTTCTTTTGGATCTATCTTTTCAACATTTGTAATGATGAATTATGATATGTCTTGACTTTTCACAGACAAAACCTGCACTTCCAGCTTTACAGCAACTTATTCATTCAAACGATGAAGAAGTTTTGACAGATGCTTGTTGGGCTCCTTCATATCTTTCAGATGGCACAAATGATAAAATCCAAGCTGTTATTGAAGCAAATGTATGTCCAAGATTGGTTGAGCTATTGAAGTGAGTCTTTTCTTCTTCTTCTTTTGAATAAAGTTAGGATCTTTAAAACTTTTTTTTTAAGTTCTAACCTTTTTCTATATCTTTTGAATAAAGTTAGGATCTTTAAAACTTTTTTTTAAGTTCCATGGAGGGACTTCTAATTACCCTAATCGGTTCAAAGTCTACTATGTATTGAATCAGGTAGGTATTATTTTTAGTAATAAAAAACCTATGATAAACAAATCAATGATAGTAGGTTGTTGTTTGTTGCATTGAATTAAACCTAATAATTTTTGGGTTTATTATAAAATATAAATTAAAATAAAGGGCCTGGTTTTGTATTTGTGAAGCCGCCTGAGGGATGGACAGGTGGCGTTGGGTTTGTATAAAAAAAAATTAATCAACAATTTGAAAAATCATTCAGCATAACTGGATATGTTTCTGTTTGTGTTTGTGTATGCAGGTGGAAATGGTTGTTAAAAAGAGTAAGCTCAAGCTCAAAAAGCCACATGACAATAACACCTTAGACCCTCCAACAACGAACTACATTTTTAAAACCTTGATTTCAGCCCTTGAATCTCAGGAGGTACAAATTTTCAAGCAATTAACTTGTTTGTTTCTCCCTTTCGGTAATCCGTTTATGATTTTTCCATTTTGTACTCCGTCCCTTTTGGTACTTTTTCAATCCATATATGACTTGTGGATTGTTGCAAATTAATGTGGCTGGGTTGTTTCCGTTTCCCTTTCACATTCTAAGTTTGAAGTTTACAAGTTTTCTCATAATTTTTTAATTTCTTATCAAATCTTGAAATGACTTAGTCCTTTCAGACGCATATAGGACTTAGTACTTGTTTCTTTTTTATTCAAGTTACTTAATGATATCTTGACCAACTATGATTGCATTTGTATCATTATTTATAGCAATTGTTTTTTTAAGTATATTCCAATTTTTATGATTTGTCGTTTACAAATTTAAGTCATAACAGTTCTCAGATAAGTAGTAATTTGCTATTAAGCATTATTTATAGATGCAAGGGTAAAATGGTAATTCACTCCAAAAAAGAAACATTCTTTGTCTACTCTATATCAGTTATTCCAAAGAAACATCACTTATCCATTCAAAACAATACTTTAAGAAAAAGAAAGAAACATGCCCTTACATAGTATAGCCATGCAGAATAGTTTCTGAATTTTGTTTCTATTTCTGTTTTCTTGTTTGTTGCATCTTTTTTTATTACAGAGTTGTAGGTATCATATATATATATATATATATATATATTATAATATCATGTATAGTATAAATGTAGAACAGTTTGTATTTGCATTGGATTTGATATTCACTCCGGCCGGTCCGGTACCTTTGAATTTCCTAATTCTCTCGATTAAGAACCGAACATTGTTTTCAGGATTTGCTGCATCCTCTTCCACCACCTGAGAAAAGCAAGGATGATATACTTATTTTCTTCAAGCTTTATGATCCTGTGAAGGAAGAACTCAGGTACTTTCAACAAGTTAGTTATATCTTTCAGTAGCCTAATGGGATGGGGTTATTGTGTAATCATATCATATGTTATATTATTTTTGGAGATATGTTGGTAGGTTTTTTGTCAAGAGTTCTGGTAAACCAACTGAAATTACATAAAAATTAAATGAGAGGGCTGGATTTAGTCTGGATGAAGAAATCGAACTCTATGAGGTATGTTTTCTGGTGTTCTTGCATTGCATTGCATGTTTTATGTTTGTGAAATCATATTTATGTGTTCATGATTTATCAGGAGATAAAATTTGAGCCATGCATGTGTGATGTGTGAACGTCTTGACAAGAGAAGCCCATTTAGATCTAGCCAGGTATTACTAGTCTCAACCCTCTTCTTCTTCTATAATGAAAAAGTTGCTTGCCTATATATATATATATATATATATATATATATATATATATATATATATATATATATATATATATATATATATATATATATAGTATAGAGGACTTATCAGGGGGTGCATCAGAAAACAGTGCCTTTATTTATGGGGAATGGTTGGAATTTACAATTATACCCTTTACCCTTTACCCTTTATTCAAATGTCTTTCTGCTTATTGCTTATATAGTTGAAAGTTGAAACACTTAATTCCCTTGTTGTAGGTGCAACAGTTGATTTGTGGTCTGTTGGGGTATTTGTGGGCAAAACAAAGGGAAGATGAGATACAAGGATTGAAATTGAGATTAAGGTTTCATGAGGCTGCAGTAAAGAGGCTTGAGGGTGTGGACAAAGTGAGAGAAGTTGAAGGAAACCTTGATTTTTCCAACACGGATGTCGGGTGAACTCAACAACCACCAATGGTTGCAGAAGTGAGTTGAAGAGCTGACATGGATATTAGACTTTGAAAAACATTTGAGGGTATATTTTTTTTATATTTCTTGTATCTAGTTAGTTTGTAAACTTTTGTTACAACTTTTATTGATTTGTTTTATCATTCCATGGAACGATTATTTGTATGACATTAAATTTATGCAATGGATTCTATTTTTTTTATATGATATTTTATTTTCTATTATGAAACATTAAATACAAATTTAATTTGAAAATAAGTAAATTTATAAATAATATTTTTTTTAAACATTTAAAATTATGATACACAAAAATGTGTGTCATCTTCATTTATGATATGGCCTTTCTTGACAGGGGTTTTCTTGATACGCATTGCGTGTCATTAACACACGCGTCGTAAGGTTACGACACGCGAATGCGTGTCATCTTCCTTTATGACAGGGCCTTCCTTGATACGCATTGCGTGTCGTAAACGCGCGTCGTAATTGCGCTTCGTAAATGAGCGTCGTAAATGCGCTTCGTCTCTCTTTATGACATGGCCTTCCTTGACGCGCATTTGCGCGTCGTCTGAGCCTTTTACGACGCACAATGAGCATCGTAAAAGGCTGTTTTTCTAGTAGTGTTCACTCGTACCTCTAGGGAGTTTTTGTCATAAAGTTCATGGTAGGACTCATACCTGGTCCATCCATCAGTGTCTCGTGTATACGATTCGTATATAATTAAACTTTGACAAGATGGTCGGATGGGTGACTCTGTCCCAAGTCCACAACTAGACAAGGAATAGGAGATAAGGCATAAGCATACATGTTAGGTCAATAGAATTTAATTATAAACCACTATCGCATATACACTTAACAACGATAGGTTAACCGTATTTGTCCCTAGCCCCTGTGCTTAAACTTGACTTGTTGCATATGTGGTATTCCTAAAAGGTCTGCTAAGAATACTTTGGGAAGGTTACAGAAGGATATAATACTCCTCGTATGAGTACTTCAGAGGTTTTTAAGCGAGAGACAATTCTAAGGTTCGTATCTAGTTTGTAGTTATGAGTGACGGAAGTTTTCTTAGTCGGTCGTTTACAGCAAAGAGTCTTTACGTGGCACAGGAAATTGTTATGGTGAGGACCAAACCAATCTATTTATAAGAATGACATTAGAACTTCTTATCGTAATGATTGTTAAGTCGATTAAGAAGAAGTTTTTGTTAGAGCGGTAGTACTTTCTATGTTTATGCCTTTAGTGCTCTTTGTTTTATCCTTGTTATTACTATTGAAGATATTTTGTATCACATTTAACAAGTACTAGCAGTATGAGTGTTCTGATAATAAAAAATAATGAACTTTCATAATATAATCCCTACCAGGTCCTTCTATAATCGCTTGGTGTATGCAAGTCATGTATAATTAAGATTAGAAAGACAGTTGACTGAGTGACTCTACCCTAAATCCACAACCAGACAAGGAATAGGAAATCAGGCAGAATCACTCACTCTAAACCTAGAAATCTTAATTATAAATGACCCTTGTGTATACACTAAACCATCTTAGCTCACATGTAAGGGCTATTAGTTTATATATGAATGATGTGTTAATTTATGATTTAAAATTTTTAATTGTCAAATATTTTCTGTGAAATTTTGATATTTAATTATTGTTGTTTAGAAAACAAACCAAAAATCTCAAAAGTGTTCCTCGTTGTTTCTTCATATCCTATGGTTAAACTCCTCCCGTTCCTCCATTATTCCTCTCTATTGGACAATCTCTCTTAAAGTGCCCCATTTCACATCATAAATGGCATGTCGGAATTATTCCAACATTGATGGTTGAAGTGAGGTGTTCAACTAGAGTCCTACAGAAGCGGGCGGTGTGTCCTTTCATGTTGCACCTTTCCAATGCAACACTCGGCAGACTCCATAATGATGGCAGTTTCACTTGGTGCAGTGTGGGAGGTTTCCTAAATACGGTGTTGTCAGTGAGGTAGTAGGGTTAGTGGGAGTATGGACTACTCCAACTTGTTGCTTTTTGGTAGGTCGTTGTGTTGAACTACTCCCTTTCTTGTTCCTGAACTTTCAATTCATGATCTTAGGATTGGGGTTTGGAGTGTCCTTACAGATAGGCACTCGTTGGTGTACTTGGTTGTTATTACAATTTGAATTGTCTATACCATTTTCATTTTCACTAGCGTTATTTGCATTGAGATGTGCCATGACGGCTGTCACGACAGCTGTAACCGCAGCTTGAAAAGTAGCAGAGTCTGTCTGCATAAATGGCGTTGCGTTGGTTGGCCGGTTATTTCAATGTGAATACATTATTCTGTTACATTTTGTGAAGCGAGTTCATTAATAACTATGATCGTTGCTAGTTGTACTCTATTTATTTATATGTACATATAAATTTCTTGTTTTGTTGTAAAATTTTCAATATTTCAACTTAGATCCCAATGATGTATTTCCGGTAGAGAGTAGAAAAGAGTATTTTATAAAAGTTAAGTTTAATCCAATAGAGTATAGATATTGAAATCTTAAGTTAATCAGGTATAATGGCTTTTGGAAGGGAGTATCTCTCTTGATTTTACTGTTACTAATTGTAATGAAAGGTACGATAAACTTAACACACATTGTGAGTAATGTAATCACTGACTAACTAGTTATATATGTTTATTACTTATTAGTAAGACGCACAAGGTGCTCTCTACTTTATTTCTGATAAGGTAAGCTTTGTTAATGATCTCTCTAGTGCCTTTCTCTTCGTCCGATCCTTTCTCGAAATTCTCCCTGTGAACCCTCTTTTGGTTCTGCCTCGACTCCTCTGTTTGTTGTTTACAATGTCTAGGTGTGTCGGTTGTGCGAGAATGGAAGTCTCTAAAGAATCTTTGAGATTAATAAAACATTTTTATTAAAAATAATCTTTTTATGAGAATGATCCTTACCGTTTTTTCGATAATCACGTAGTGTGTACAGATTATATATAATCCAGATCAAATAGACCTTCGAATAAGTGATCCTGACATGGAACATGAAGTAGAGTGAAAATCACAAATTCTAAGTCTATAAAATCTCAACTATATATAACCTTAACAGATACACTTAGTAATTATAGGCCTACCGGTAAGGGTCTTTTAGTTTTCACATAAGTTATTTTTAGTACTTAAAAATACTCCTATAGGGTTGGTAAGTTTTGACCTGTTGCAACACCAGTATCACTCCCAAAAACATGTTGTTCGTATCTCAAATAAATATAGTTGATCATGTTATATTTATCCCAGATATGATTACATAATTGTCTAGGTTTGACTGTAGTATCCAACATTTAAATACTTTTATTCTGTCCTTCTGGTGATACTTGTTCTAGTGTGTGTGTGTGTGTGTGTGTGTGTCTATATATATATATATATATATATATATATATATATATATATATATATATATATATATATATATATACATGTATGTATACTTTTAGAAAAATATTATTATATTTTAAAAGTATATTTTTAGTCAAATCACTTCAGCCCCACTATATTTATAGTTGTATATCTTTTATAGGTTGATGTACTTACTTCACTATAAACAATGCTCAGATACCAATCTGTCACACCCCCAAACCGGAACTGAGGAAACGTTCAGGGGAAGAGGACGTCATGTACAATATCACAACACTTGTATAATATTAATCAAAGAAACAACAACCATTGTATTATTAATATAAAATTTACACTGTTTTCAAAACAATTCATAATGTACAATATAACTATAACAAAAGATAAGACGTAAACCTCCGTCTTCACAACACCTGAAAGGTACCTGTCTACTAATGTTCCTGAGAATACAAGTGGTTTGAAAAAGTGTCAACATTAAAGTTGGTGAGTTCGTAAGTGTTTTTCTTATAAAAAGTATATTCTTCGTTCTTTGGAAAAGTTCGCCTGTTCCTCCAGAAAATCCTATATTTTCTTAATGAGTAATATGACCATGCTCGCTCCTACTATGATTACTTAGTTTATACTAATTATATATAAACTAATATCGAATGGATAGTTGAATGGGTGAATCTGCCCTAAGCCCACAACCAAACAAGGAACAAGAAGTAAGGAGGAAATCACACATTCCACTGCCTATCGAATATTATTTACATATAACTCTGATGTATAAACTAAGGAACTATAGAATTAACCATATAAGGGTCCTTTAAGTTATACTAGATTGAAAGTAAATTTTAAACCTTTTCCAAATATGTTCCTAGTTCCACTGACTCTTTTGTAAAACATTATTCTTAGTAATTAATCATATTTGTTTTCAGCATGTTAAATCGTGAACTGTTTACCTTTAAAATAACGATGTTAATCCTAGAAAAATCCCATATTTTTCCATAAGACTGAATTGTAAACTATGAAATGAACTATGAACTGAACTATGAACTAAACTGTGAACTGAACTATGGTCTAATATGAATCAAGACCGAAAAGTACAAGTATAATTACCATACTTAGTTTAATGATACCTAGTTTTATTTATAAGTAAAACTAACTGAAATTGTGTTTTCTCAGAAAGCTCAATACGAGGATACTGCCCTCCTATGATCACCTAGCACATACAAGTTGTACATAACCGAGATCGAACAGAGAGTTGAATGGGTGAATCTGCCCTAAGTCCACAACCAAACAAGGAACATGAAGCAAGGCGGAAATCAGACATTCAACTTTCTACCAGACTTCAGTTTTATCTAACCCTATTGTATATACTGAGTAATCATACAGTTAATATCCTTTAAGAATGTTTAAGGAAAGTATATTACTTTGTAAATATATCATTGTTTCTCCTTGTGAGTTCTTATAACCATACTTGATGGCCTAAGATAGCCTGAAACGATGTTCTTCCGGCGTTGAAATCGGTATGACGTTTGTCACCACAGGTCTGCCGACCTAGCCATTGCAAGCATCTATGGTGCGGGATTTTCAGTCCCGTATAGATCTATACACAAACTCATGCTCTCCTTCCAGGAGACTCTGGTTATAAGTCAGGACTTGGTCGGTACTTAGATAAGTACGTGAAGGCGTCTCGCAAATTGCTTCAACGAATTTACTAGTAATAAAGTGGAAAACCTTTTTATAAATAACAAGTAGTTTTGTAAAGAGATCCTTTTGTGCCATAAACTATACCTATCGTAGTTTATAAGTATATTTCCATGTTTTTAACCAATTTCATGATTTGATGCATATTAACAGTAAGAAGACATAATAGGAAAATTATATTTTTAAACACAAGATTTCTCGTGTTCAACTTGTATTCCTCCCCTTTAAAACATTGAAAAAGTTTGGAAAATATAAGGGTATGAACTCACATTTTGTGAATTCCTGGTTGATGATACGGTGAAGTAGAGCTAAATCCACAAGTAAGCACTTGTGACAAAACCCGAATCTTAATTGTGACAACCGTCAAATTCTGGTCAACTCAAAGTCAACAAAAGCCAATAGGTCAAACCGATTAATTCATTTAGTGCTTGTATGATAGGGTATATTCTATGCTTTCTTATGTATAGCTTTTGATCATAATACAAAGTATCACTCGGAAGTTTCACATGTTCAGAAATTCTAAACCCTAACTGGGGTGAGTGATGTAACGAATCTATAAAGCACTATTACATACCCTTCAGGGGTGTAAAACACTTGTAATGAGGCATAATGGAGTTTACGAAATTATGGGGCCAAACACAGTCGAAGGCTACACGGAAAGTTTCTTTCAATCTCTCCCACTCTATCTCAATCTCTCCTAGATCTCTCTCAAAATCTCTCCCGATCTCTCTCAAAGCTTTTGATAGTAAAAATCACAATTTCCAACGTTTATATGATCATACGTAGCATCTCGAACCTTCCCTAGGCCAAAAAACAACTTAAAACAGAAGAAGGAAGTCAAAAAGTGGCCTGGAGGTTCGCATGTCACTATTCACCTGCGAACTCTCGCGGGTCCTCGCAAGGCAACAACAACGTTCGTATTCAGAAGAAGGTTCTCACCTATCAGGGAAATTCGCATCCGACAACATTCGAACCCGAGGATAGCTTTCATACCGAGAACTTTCTCTTTCCGGCTGAACGAGTTCGCTTCCAACTACCTCGCAATTCTCGGGCTCATTCACAGTTCTCGACAGGCTTCACTCAAAACCCTCCCTCGCATCTGAGCCTTCCGATTTGCAGGAGCTCCCCTCGCACGAACCTTCCCTTTTGCACTAGCCCCTCTTGCATCTAGCAGCCTCTCGCAAAAACCTTCCCCCTCTCGCTCCGAACATCTTGCCTTCGTAGGTTCGCATAAACTTCCTGATTTTCGACCACTTTCGCGTTTTAAGCCCATTTTCGATGATTTTGATGGTGGATTTTCACCCAAATTCGTATTTTGACATATTAGACCCCATAAACCCATATTTTATTTCTATTTTGAGGAAAATTCGTATCATGGGTCATATCTTATATTATCAATGGGTTGTTGACTTTTCCAAGAAGTTATGACACCAAGCCATCCCATATCCACTTTATGTCACTATTCACACCCTACCTAGTGAAATCATTGTCCTTTCAACATTACCCAACACACCATCAGATTTTCTTAATCAAATCCACTCAAGGAAATCTTTATTCTTCACATTTCCACAAATTCTCATTTGCCTCCACCCAAAGTGTTCTTGACTTGAAACTCCCCTTTTCTCAACCTTCCATTTTAGTAAATCACTCAAGGTGACCCTTCTTTTCACATTTTCACCTATTTTTATGGGGTAGAATACAAGTTACAACAACAAAACATGCCTAAACTCAAATGACAGCTTTCAACATAAAAGTTATGGATCAATCACGAACTGTTTTAACCATCTTAAACTCCATAAATTTAAAAAATATTCAATATCAAAATAGTTCAGGTTTATACCTTTCAAATGATTACTTGCACATGTTCATACGATGTTTCTACAATTTATGGTGATTTTTACAAAACTGTCTATCACTACAGAAAAGATTTCGGACCAGTCAGTGAAAATCTTCATTTTGACACTCGTTAGGAATCATTAAAAATCATAATAAAAATTGTGAGTATACTAGATACATTTTCTGAACTCCTGGAGTTTACGGATTTAGATTTTGACTCACGATTTTTTTCTGTTATTTTTACAAAAAACAGTGATAGAAAAGTAAAAGTGGTTACAAATAGTTTACAAGTTATTAACACTTTGTAATGTGTTGAGCAAAGTGCTTATCTATGATGACTACATATTTACTTGTGTTTTTTGTTAAGTTACACTTAAATAACAGAAATACTCATTCATTATAAGGGTTTTTAGTCATTACAAATATACAAGATAAACTATAACAAGTATAGTTTATGATTTGCTAAGTTATTATTCACTATGAAAATGTTTAATTCTCACTACAAATGGGTTTTTCATTACTACGTACATTCATGATAAGCTATAATAGGTATAGTTTATGTTACATCAACTCTATGAACTTACTAAGGAAGGTTATATTCCTACTACCAAAAAGGATTTCCAATTATACTACACGTAAACTCGTTTAATCCGGTTGTGAGGTACTACTTTATTGTACTCTTGGAGCACTGTTTAAAATCCTATAGTTATAACTAGAGTCTCTTGTAGGGAGAGCGTGATACTTGTATATAGACCTATATTGGGATTGACAACCAACACCTTAGTTGCATGCAACAGCTAGACTGGCAGGTTTGGGGTGACAAATGTCATAACATTCCGACGCTTGAAGAACGTCGTTACAGGTTACTATGTCAATCAGTATGGTTATAATAACTTACATAGGAAATAACAGCACACGTAGTTTATGGGGATCTCTACATTCAAAATGGGTTTTATTTTTATAAAACTACTAACATTATTAGAAGTATGGTAAAGTACTTGTACATTTTGGTCTTTGGGTCTTAAGACTGCAACTCATTTTATAAGGAAAATATTGGATTTTTCTTGCGCATACATTACATTTACAAAGAAAGGTTTTCAACTCTATATACAAAAGCTTATGCACTCACCAAATAAATCGTTAACACTCTTTCAAAATTTACTTGTCTTCTCAGGTAACCAATAAAAACAGGTAACTACTAGCTTTTGATGATGGAACGCTTCGGCGTTAGACAAAACATTTTATCTTTATATTGTAATCGGTTTTGAAACATGTGCACTTATAAAACCATGTAACTTTCTCAATTATATTTATAATGGTTGTATCTACTTTGAGCACTATTATAATCGTTGTTGTGATACTATACATGAAGTCCTCCACCTCCGGACGTTTCCGCATCCTTTGTTTGGGGGTGTGACACTAATTTATATAAATATCAAAATTAAGTATAAATTAGATGTTATAATAATGTTTGAAGTGTTAAACAACACTTAATTATCCCAAGAAGACTTACAATAATACTTAGAATATCATTTGTGTTTTTCGCTTTCTTCGTGTTCATCGTGAAAACTAGTGTTTTTATGTGTTTTCGGCCAAATATATGATGATTAGAAGGTGTTTCTAAACTGATTATAAGATCAAGGAAGGATATTTGTAAGATTCTAAGAAGATGTATAGGATTTTCGCATGGAGTTCATGAGGAAGAAGTGATTTCACATGATCTTGAGGAGAGAGGAGGGCGTTTTCGGTTGAACTTTGAGAAAATGGGTGGTTTTTGGCAAAATGTGTGAGAAAGAGGGAAGAATTTGGACTCGTCATATGTATACTTGCAAATTCTTTGCTGTAAACACAACCCGAGGCAAAGTTTGCGGCTGGGAACTCAAACTGAGGCTTTGGTTTTTGGCTGTGAAATCCTTCCGAGAAGATAAGCTCAATTCGTCAAAGAGATAAGCCTTCTAGAAAACGACACACAGTTTGTGGTCCGAATGGTTTGCGACCGAAAGCCGTTTGCAGCCGCTTCGATTTGCGGTCCGAAGAAAGAAAGGAAATGCAAGAGTTTTCGGCTGGTGTGAGAATTCTCGGTTTTTCTTGGATTTTCACTTCTAATTTATAAAACACTTTTACTAAGTGTTAAAAAGTATCAAAACATTAATTTAACTTTATTAAACTAACCAATCAATAAGTTTGACTTTAATTTGATACGTTTGACTTTAGTTGACTATTATTGACTTTTATACAATAGAAAATAACGAGGTGTTACAAAAACTCACCTCGTAGGGCTGACTACTAAAACTCGAGTTAAGAATGTCTGACTACTGCTCTGACAAATCCTCGGCAATCAACTACATAATACAATCAATCAAATTATGATAATCCTTCTTGGGTTAAAATGACCATTTTACCCTTGGCCTAAGTCAACATCCAGGTCAAAGTCAAAGTCAAGGTCAGAATCATTACCTCGCACAATCACTGCACCCATACCAGTGATCGAGGCATCACAGTAAACTACGAAGTCATCAAATCCCTTTGGAAAGGTCAGAATCATTGCCTCGCACAATCGTTGCCTGAGCATATCAAAGGTTTCCTGCTGCTCAGGTCCCCTGCGAAAAACTACCGACTTCTTAGTGAGTCGGGTCAACGAAACTGCAATCTTGGAGAAGTCCTGAATAAATATCAGGTAATACCCGCAAGACCCAGGAAACTACGAATCTAAGTTGCAGACCTCGGAGTCTCTTACTGCATCACGACCTCTATCTTGGCCGGAGCTACCAAAATACCCTTTTGGTTGACAAGGTGCCCAAGGAATTGCACCTCGCGCAACCAGAAGTTACACTTGGAGAACTTCGCAAAAAGTCTCTCCCTCCTCAGTGTCTCCAGTACCTCCTTCAGGTGCTCCTCATGCTGCTCCTGATTCTTGGATTAAACCAAGATGTCATCAATGAAAACTATTACAGACTGATCCAACATCGGTCTACACACTCGGTTCATGAGATCCATGAATGCATCTGGAGCATTGGTAAGACCAAACAGCATCACCACAAATTCATAATGACCATAGCAGGTCCTAAAAGCGGTCTTCTGCATATCATCATCTCGGTCCCGCATCTGGTGATACCTTGACCGTAGATCAATCTTGGAGAACCAAGATGCTCCCTGAAGCTGGTCAAATAAATCATATATACTCAGAAGTGGGTAACGGTTCTTCACTGTTACCTTGTTTAACTCCCGGTAGTCTTTGCATATGCGATGCGACCAGTCCTTCTTTTTCACAAATAGGATCGGGGATCCTCATGGTGAACTGTTCAGCCTAATAAAACCCTTGTCTAGTAGCTCTTGCAGCAGCGTAGACAAGTCTTGCATCTCAGGAGGAGCCAGCCGATATGGTGCCTCAGCTATCAGAGCCGCACCAGGGACTAAGTCGATCCTAAACTCAACCTGCCTCTCCAGAGGTATCCTAGGTAAATCCTTCGGGAATACGTCTGGATACTCTCGCACTACCGGTACATCATCAATTGTCTCCTTACCCTTATCACGGGTATCCATGACATAGGCGACGTATCCTACGCCATCCTGCTGAAAGTAGCGCCTCGCCCTCGCTGCTGAACAAAACACCAGTCCTATCTGTGGCCTCTCTCCCTGGATTACTAACACTCCACCACTAGGAGCTGTTGCTCGTAGTGAATCACTCTCCCATTGGAGCTCAGCCAATCCATACCAACTATAACCTTATTCCCTCACAGGGGAATAGGAACTAAATCCACTGAAAACTATTCGTCAAATAGTCGTAGCGTACATCCTCTATGAACTCTTGCGACCTTGATGGTCCTGTCATCGGCTATCTCGACATTGAGTGGACAATCCAGCTCCAGGGGGCTCCCCTGGAGCTCTACTAAATCTCTTGCTAAGTGCGAGCGACACAAAAGATCGGGTAGCCCCCGAATCAAACAGTACCATAGTTGATATGTCGTTCACTAAGAACGATCCTATAAGCAAACATATAAACATGATTAATAATCACATATAACAAAGAGATAATGGAGAAGATACATACCAATAACCACATCAGGAGCTGCTCATGCCTCCTCTGCTATCAACTGGAAGGCTCTACTCTTCGCCACAGGCATCTCACCTCGGCCCTGACGGCCATCTGTAATCCTCAATGTTGCAGGGGTGGTGCAGCCACTTGCCATGCATCTGCTAAACTCGGGCACTGGGTCCGCTTGTGTTCCCTCTAATTGCACTGGAAGCAAATTAGGTCAGATGTTGTAGTGGTGGTGGTTGTAGTAGTACAATCCTTGCTCATATGCCTAGTTTGGTCGCACTTTAAGCAGCCGAAACTCCCTGCCTTGCACACACCATCGTGCAACTTGCCGCATTTACCACAACGGCTGCAGCTCTGCTGGCTCGTAAACCTGGGGTCAGACACCTTGGGCTTTTTTCCCGAACTCTCCATGCCAAACTCCACCTCTGGCTTCCTCTTCCTCTCCATATTTGAATCAATCTCTCTCTCACGAGCCCTAGGAATCATGTCCTCCAGCGTCTTATAGATGGAGTGGCTCAAAAATTGTCTAATATCACTCCTTAGCATCACATGGTACCGAGCCTTCTTCTTCTCCTCGTCCATCACATACTGCAGAATAAGAAGGGCTCTATCCCTAAACTTGGCGGTGATCTCCGCCACTGTCTCTATAGTCTACTGGAGGTCCTGAAACTCTCTGGCAAGCTGTTGCACCTCAATAACAGGTGCGAATTTGACCTTGAAGCGGGTCATGAAATCACTCCAGGTCATCGCATCCAACACTATAACATCACTAATGGGTCGTCCGACCTCCTCCCACCAGTCACGTGCCCTATCCTTCAGAAGACAGGATGCTAGTCTAACCTTGTCCCCCTCGAGACATTCGCTGGTGCGGAATGTGCTGGCGACATCAGCGAACCACCTAGTACTCACAATGGGGTCTCGATCCCCATGGTAGTTGGGAGCTCCACATGCTCTGAACTCTCTGAAGGTGAGCATGCGCGACCCTATCATGCCTGCCACCTCGGAGCGGAAAGCACTAAATCTCTCATCCATAAGCTCCAGGATGCTTTCCTTGATCAAACCGAAGATAATAGGAGTCTAATCAAATATACTGCATGTGATCTCTGAGGATATGAACTCCCTAGTCTGCTCATCTAGCTGCTTGGCTCCAGAGCCTGAGCTTGGTCCCTCACATGAACTACCAACTGCTAGTCTACGTCATAAAACCACCGTTCTGAAAAACACATCGTAACAAATGTCAGAATACTAACATAACTCGGGGGATCACATTTACTACAAGTTCCCTGGATTCATCTTAGTCGTCCTTGACTCGAGTACAGATCCTCTACTTTCAGTAGTACGGGCCCAGACTACCTTCCACATCTATCCGTACATTTCTCAAGAATTGCCTTGACTTCACCAAGTCCCTTCTACAACTAATGCTTCACACACTACTCTAATCCTAGGCTTTCCGTAGGGTAATCACCATCCCACTCTCCTCCATCAGCTGCATAAGAAGTCCCTACTACCTTTACCTAACTAGCTCGCGAATACTATTACATATCACTAAGACTATATAATTCTTCGAATGAGAGGTTCTACCCTACAATGGTTAGACTCAAACGAGAGCTGTGCAATAAGGCTAAACCTAACTTTCTAAAGATATTTAGTCCTCGCAATATGTAACATAACATATTTGTTTACTAGTTAGCAAAAGATAACTACAACTTCTACAAGCACAAAGCAAGCAGCATTCGAGCTTTGAGTACACATACTCAAGCATATATTACTCACGCTATCATACTGACTAATCTGTACTAGCATGCAGCTCTTATAAAGTTGATACACATATAACAATCACATAAGGCATCCTTCCTAGATCCTTAGTCCTAATCTAGCATGCAATTCTCATAAAGTTGATAATCATATCATAACATAAACTTGTATTAGTAATTTTGTACTTACTTGAGCTCGGCTGATTGCATGCACCACACCCTTTTCTCTTTTCAAAGTTCTTTTCTAGAATTCTTTTCTTTTCATAAAATCCTTTTTATAAAAATGGTTTTTCTTTTAAAAACTTTATACCACTTCCTTAGTTTGAGCTCAGACACACCCGAAAGTGTGCCCGAATCGCTCAAACCAAGACTCGGATACCAACTTGTAACATCTCAAAAATACAGTCCAAAATTTTCATTTTTAAATCATTAATAAAACCATAAATCATCCATCATCATAAAGAAAATCAAGAACCATGTATCTCAAAACATTATGTCAAATAATGTATCATAATCAAATAAGAAAACATCAGAGTCTAAGAAAATCCCAGGCTGGAACTGCGGTGTGTGCCATGCGATCATCCCGAGAGCTTCCCATTGCTAGTGGAAGTACCTAAAACCAAAAATGAAAACTCTAAGCACGAAGCTTAGTGAGCTCCCCCAAAACTACCACATACCATACAATAATACATAATAACATATACTAGGCCTCACCCACTGCATCGGGGGCCGCTTGGGATTGGAATAATCTGGCATCAGGCCCCGCCCGACATTGGGCCCTGCTTGGCATCAGACCGAAGTCCGGCATCGGGCCCCGCCCAACATCGGACCAAAGTTTGGTACACATAACATATAAGCTAATTCTACATCGGGCTTACCCCGGCATCAGGCTTGCCTCGGAATACATAACACATAACATGCCTGAATCACAAAGACATCAAGCATACATATACTCTTCTTGAGACTACACCGGCATCGGACCGAAGTCCGGAACATATAAGTTGCATCGAGCTAACCCTAGCATCGGGCCTAATCCCAACATATACTAACATACATAAATGGGCCGACATTGGTGCCTTCGACTCGTTCCTACTAAAGGGAAACTCACCTCGTAAGGCTGACTATTAAACTGAAGTGAATAATCTCTAACTACTGCTTCGGCGACTCCCCGGCTATCAACTACATAATACACTTAATCAAAATCTGATAATCCTTCTCACGGTAAAATGAGATTTTACCCTTGGTTATAGTCAACATCCAGGTCAAAGTCAAAGTCAAGGTCAACTCTCAGTGAACCCCAACTCATCGAGTTATCTCCCAGACTTGTCGAGTTCTTCCTGTCATAACATCGGGACATATTGACTCTAACTCGTTGAGTCCCTCCTTGGACTCGTCGGGTTCTTTAGCTTCCGAGTCCTAATCTTGTCCAACTCACTGAGTCATCTCCTAAACTCAATGGTTTCACTGACAACCAGAAAAAGGGTTAGGGTTCACGACCCGACTCGCCAAGTCTAAGAACAACTCATTGAGTCCTCCATGTGACATATCCATTCCGTTGATTCTAATCCATTCCAATGCTTCTAATTCATAGATCTGGACTCCTTAGACTAGTATTACTTGTAAAGTAGCTAACTTTACGGGCATGCATGGTGCTATGAAGCTAAAACACCCAATACAAGCCAAAATGAAGGTCTAAGACATAGAATGGAGTGATGGCTGAATAAAGGTGGCAACTTTGAGCTCCTAAAGCTCAATAGTGCCCAGATCTGAATTCCTTTCACCCCCAAGAGTTCAAATCTTGGAATGACCTTGGAAATGGCCCAAAAATGACAACATACAAGCTAGGAAGGAGATCTAGGTGAATAACATCCAAGGTATAAGCTTTATACCTCTATGAAGATATAAATAAGTCCTTAGCTCTGCATCTCCAACCTTCCTTCTACAACTCCAAGCCTTTTCTTCCTTCTTCTAGCTTTAAATCACAAAAATGGCAAAAAAAAAAAAATAGCTCAATCTCACACAAGGCTGAGTAGGGTTTTGAGAGTGGGTTATGGAGGCGATGGAGGCTGGGGTGGAGACCTGTTATCATGCTTAAATAGTTAAAACCTGACCTTTTAAAATTATTTACTTCCCATAGTATCTAACTTATATTCATTTGCTAGTTTCCTAAAGCTAGATAGAACTCCATAATGCACAAAGCAATTAGCATTCGAGCATCAAGTATCAGAACCAAGCATAACCTAATCAGGGCATCCTATCACTGATTGATCAGTACAAGCATGAAAGTCTACAAGCTTATACAATAGGCATACAAAGGTATCTCTCTTAGAATTTTGTCATGCATAACTGAGTAGATCCTTAGCCCTAACTAGCATGATATTCACAGATTCAAGCGTACTAAATAACATGTATGGGTAATTTGCAAAAACTTACTTGAGCTCGGTGGATTGCATACGCCAATGTATCAATTGTCATAAAATCAGAGTAAAACATCATAAATGGAATTCCAATAGTGTGTGTAATGCAGTCAACCCAAGCTCTTGCCCTTGCAACCGGAAGTACCTGAAACATAAACTGAAAATATTAAGCACAATGCTTAGTGAGTTCCCCCAACCACACCATACCATACATAATAAATCACATACTGGGCCCCCGCCCGACCTCAAGCTTCGTCCAGCATCGAGCCCTGCTTGGTATACATATCTGTTATTCTCAGGTCTCACATGTCACTCGGCCTCCCCCAATATACACATACAATCAATATCATATAATCATGCTAACACATATAGAAATCATAAACAACATCATATGTTCCAGTCCTTAGGCCTCGCCTAGTATCGATCCCTGCCTAGTACACATAGCAGTACATAACACATGCTAGGGTCACACAAACTCCTAGCATCCTAACATATCAACAAGGGTCGGCATTGGTGCCTTAGACCTGCTAAACCCAGTGAGGAAAACTCACCTCAAAAGTTGAATCTCGCAGAAGAAAATCCCTAGATGCTGCACTGACGAGTTACTTAGCTTGTTGGATTAGGTGGTTAAGCCCATAACTATATTTGGTATGTACTTGACCTGATGGTAGCATGGTCCTTTTGGGTTGCCTTCACTAAAGCAACTTGATTGGATGAATAATGGAGAAAGTGGTTATTATGGTTTATTAATATATTATATGAATAATATATTAAAGGAGAAATCATATGTTTAATTAATAGTGGTGAAGAATTAATTTGGAATTATATTTCTGGTCAAAAGAGATTAATTGAATTAAGGGGACTGAAGTTGTAATTATAAGATAATTTCATAGTGGGCTGATAAACCCTTTAAAATGGGTTGGACGACATCTTTTGGGAGCCCATAAGGATTTCATCCAAGGGCCAGGGTTCTGGAAGATTCTTATGGGCTGCTTAGAGCCTAAGCAACCGAATGAGATCTTTGACTCAAACCCTAAGTCCTTACCTATATATAGAACCCTTAGGCATGCAATTTTCAGCACTTGAACACTAGAAGGATTGCTAGCCAAATTTTGAGCCTCATCCCTCTCTCTCTAAGATTCTCCAATTGCTTTGGTGTTTGTGATTCATTAGAGGCATCGTATTTGAGGTGCCAGGTTCTCATAAGCTTAAGATATTCAAGCTACAATCAAAGGTAACACTCTAACTTTTTTATTACATGTAATTTCGATTTTTGTATGATAGATCTAGGGTTTACAAGCTTTGGATGATTATTGCATGTACAATTAGAAAAATCTAGATCCAGAGCTTTAGGGTTTGTATGTGCACCATGTTGGGTTTTGAGCATTCTAACACTCTTATGGTGTACATGCAACCCTAAATACCTTGGATCTATGTTTTCTCTATTATACATGCAAATATGAATATTCCAAGGTATTACCCTAACTAGCTTACAATCTTTGATACTTGGGTAATAAAATAGATAGAATACATACCTTGTTGATGTAGCTTGAGTCCACTAAGCTTGAGATCCTAGTGCCTCAAGTGTGACACCGCAAATGGTTCACACAACATCACCAACACTTGGAATAACCATGAGAAGAAGATACTCATTCTCAAATCGGCTAGCCCTCATATATGTATCACTAATGCCAATTGTTTGAGCTAAAGGGGTCCTTATATAGTGTTCATATTAGGGTTACACCATGTAACCTATGACTTTACCCATTCCTTATTCTCCATGGGTTTTAACCTCCATGGAGTATCCATGGATCACCACATGGGTTAAACCGAACATAAGGAATCATGGATCATAAGCCCACATATATAAGAATGAATGATTTACACAATCAATCCCCATATACTTAATTAGTCTCTTTTGATCACTAAATTAAGTCCAAATTAATTCTTGATCAACACTAATTAAATAACATGATTTCATATTAATATATTATAACTTATAATATATTAATATATCACAAATTTCCTCTTCTCACAAACAGTCTATCTAAATGTTCCGATGCCATGCAACCCAAATGGACCATACCGAGTCGGGTTAAGTACATACAAATTATAGTTATGGACTTATACATTAATCCAACACACCATAGGATTGATGTTTTGCCCATAACCCAACAGTGGTATCAGAGCCTCAACTGCTTTTCTATTGTATTTGATGCATTGCTAATTTGTTCAAAGCTAAAAAGTCGAAAAATTGTGCATCTGATTGATGAACTCGATGAGTCCAATCAGTGACTCGGCGAGTCGGGTCCTCAGATGGATGATCTTTCGGGATTTTTACTGAAAATTGAATTAGGATAATTAAAAAAACGTTTTTTGGCTTATAAAATTCGATTTTTTTCAATATGGTATTGATTGTCCTAATGCAATTGAAAGATAATTGTCATAAATAAGATAATTACTTGTTTTATATGATAAAGATTGATTATTTGTATTTTGATTGAATTATCTTGTCAAGAAAATAGATTGAGTCAAATTATGTGATAAAGATTAATAGTACGGTTATTTAATTATTTTTCAAATTTGATCTAAAAGATATTTTGAAAAGTTTCAAAACTTTCCCTCAAGTTTTGGAATTTAAATTTAATTAAAAGTTTAATTTTGAAATATTTAAATTCCAAGCCCTAGAATTTTACAAGTTTAAAAGCTAGTCTTACCGTTAGTATGCCTCATTCATGAAGCTGGTCTATAAGGGATGTTTAAGGAAGCTACCTATAAAATGACTGCCATCGGATATCCATTCTTACCCACCAAAATCTTGACTAGTGGAGGGTCATTAGCCGAACAGGTAGGATAGGGCAACCAATTCCTCATTAATATGTATAATGATCTATCATGTAACTAACCCAATCACAAGCCAATTAGTCTAATGGTTAAGTTTCTACCTTAATTAGCATTTAATAAGGCAGCCATCACCCACTACCACCTCGGGTAGTGGTGGTCAATGGCGGTTCACGGCGGCCGCCATCACCCTACAGTGGAGGAGGTTATGGTATTAGGTCCAACAACATCACAAGCTTCTCACTCATTAGTCCAAACACATACAAAAGCCCACAACCACCCAAGGTAACCATTGGTGGCAGCATAATTGTGGTGTGAGGTGGCAGCTACCACCTAACAGTGGTGGTTGTGGGTTTTCCTTGGTTTTCTTGCCAAAAAATTGCTTCTACAATAACAAAATACCAAAAGCAACTTATATACTCGAACACACATACACTCTGCCACCTCCCATGCGGCTGACATCATTGGAAAATACGAAAACAATGACCAATGGCCACCGGCGGCAGAAAAAACGTACCTGACGCCGAACATGTAGATAGGAACGAAGGAGTTAGATGCAGTGCCTTACTGAGAACCTTCAGGTCAGGCATGACCCACACATCGATGACCAGAGTTGCGTTCGCCAGTCTCGGTGGCTCTTTTGGCTGCCCACGACGTCTAACAGCTAGGTTATGGAGGTGAAATTTCAATAACGAAGGTGGAAAGGGTGGCGGTCGGGCTCGGTGATGCAACCGGCGGATCAGGACACTCACCATGGTGATGGCTGATGAAAAGAGATTAGGTTTAGGGTTGCATCATCCAAAAATGAGAGGGAAGGGGTGCACTAGGTTCATGTCTTCTTTCCAAACTTAAGTCCCTTTTGACAAGTTCGGTCCCTCTCCTTAAGATCCTTTTCAAATTAACTCCTAATCTTACCAAACACTCACTGCCTTTAGAAATTTCTACAAAGTGACTCCGGAAATTACACTTAACCCCCAAAATTCCAAAAATTATGACATTTAACTCCCATGGCTAAAATCCATAAATTATTATGGATTTAAGGCTTTAATAAAATAATATAGAAATATGATTTACATCTCGGGGTTAGGGCTTATTGTTTATTTATTTATTTTATTTTATTTAATGAAATGTTGCAGAAAAAGTAGTGTTCTAGACTTCTTTTATGAATTATGGATTTTGCAGTTGTGATTTGAATACACACTTAGATTTTTAATTGAAATTTTTTGTTGAAATTTGGAGCGTTATAATATTTATAGACATTGTGTTTCGTTATCCATGTTCATTCATCGGTGGTCAAGAATTAACACGAGTTGGACTAACATGATTTATTACTTCTTTTCTTACATTGAAAAGATTTCAAGAGTTAAAACATTCAATGCGATAATTGTTTGCTTCTAATGATTGGGTCGAATCCACATTTTCTTCTATAGATGAAATGATTTAATTGAAAGTATTATTTTGGTTGTTGTTAAGGTTTGGAAGGCTATAAAATATTGCTTGAGTTATGTAGTTCCCGTTTTTAAGGTATTGAGACTTATGGATGGTGATGTGAAACCGGAAATGAGGTATTTATATGAAGTTAACCATCGTGCTAAAGAACAAATAAAAGAGAACTTCCATGGTGTCAGTCAAGATATAAAGAAATTTGGGAGAAGAGTGAACTTAGGTGGCATATGCAACATCATAGGCCACGTCATGTCGCATGATATTATCTTAATCCTAGGTATGTGTGTGTGTGTGTGTGTGTGTGTGTGTGTGTGTGTATATATATATATATATATATATATATATATATATATATATATGGGCCAATCATTTTACTTATTTTAAGAAAGTGATTAATACATATTATTGAATTAAAAATAATCAAAAAATAACATTTAATTTAACTAGAAGGGTATTTTAGTCAATTAACATATATTTAATAAAGGAAGTTTGCATATTTTAAGTTATCATAGATTCTATTAATTTAAAAAATCTGATTTTACGAATTATAGGGTTTTTAATTCGGACATTCTGAAAGAATATGTTTGAATATATTCAAAAATAAAAAAATTCTTGAACCATAAAATAATAAAAATAATCTTGAACATATTTTTCTTGTAGAATAACAAATTCTCGAACCATCAGTTGCAGAGTTAAAATAAATTTTATATTAATTCTTATAGAATATGGGTAACAATTGCTAAGAATTATATTTATTGTTAAAGAATAAAACTAAAAAAAAGTTCAAATCGGGAAAAAAAACATCAAAATCTAACAAAGACACTAATACATTCTAAAAGAATAATGTTGCAAAGAATCACTTTCAATTTCATAGTCCATTCTTCAAGCATCAGTTGCTTCTATGGAAACAAAACTAATGCATAAATTAGTGAGAAAATATCCATATTCCATTCCAACAAAATTGGAATTCGTGATTCCATTCTTATAGAATTGGAATTCAAGATTCAGTTACGGTATGCATTCTGTTGAAAAAAATCCAAAGTAAAAAACAATGTGAGGCAAATGACTAATTCCAAGATTTAGTTACGGTATGCATTCTGTTGGAATTCAAGATTCACTTATAAGGGAACTCTCAGTTCACATCATAACTAATGCGAGGCAAATGAATAATTCCAACCTATGACAAATTACAGGAACCCTGTAGAACTAGTCCTTATTTCCCACTTATCACATAACACTCCAATTCCGATAAAAGTTAAAGTAATTGCATTGCCCTAGTTAGGAGCTAACACTTGAAAGGATCTCATTCCCATCGACATTGATCTTAGAACTTCTTCCTGTTCTTGTTGAGCGAGACACATCTCCTTTTCATTATGCCAAGTTCAATCGTAAAGGCCGACCCTCAACCTCCTGTTCATCAAATAGACCAGAAATGAATAAAACAAAGATTACAGAAGAAGAAAGATGCACAAATAATGGGAATTTTGAAGCTTTTACCAATCCATCCATAGCGTTAAGTGCATATTCTACAGCCTCGGGAGAGCTAAAAGTGACACACTCAAAACCTTGAGATTTCCCTGATTGTTTCTCGTAGATCACCCTTGCGCTTAAAAAACCAGGTTGTTCATCAAAAGTATCTTTGATCTTCTCAGAAGTTATGCTCCAGCTAAGGTTACCTGCATAGATCTTGTGAAGGATTTCGATAAAATCTTTGTTACTGCTTCTAATCTTTGGGCCCATCACCTCCCGTTCACCTCCGGGAAGTTTACCTTCACTGTTCGTCCACCGATTTGCTGAAAAATATTATCAAAATCAATAGTCGCAATCATGATTCTAAATTCAACCAATTTCTGGAGATGAAAATGGATTCAAACTCATTTGTAAGAATGGAAGAGACTGCTTACAAATCCGTTAAACATTCTAATGGCTTCTTTAGCTTCTTAATCACTTGCCATTGTAATAAATGCGAATCCCTGGCTCCTGTCTGTTACGCTATCATAAACAATCTGATCGAATGGAAACTAGGGTTACGAGAAACCGGAAATCTCCAAAATTATACAAAAATTCCAACAGTCACACACATTACCTCCACGGAAATTACATCGCCAGCTTCTCCAAATATTTGGGACAATTCTGCAGAAGTAATCGCATATGGCAAGTTTCCGATGTAAAGCCTCCCAACTTTTTCCCCAACCTCTTTGCGATTGATCTGCCACCACCGATGCCCTTCGATTTTGCCTTCATTCTTCACCTTACTCCTTTGAATTGGTCAAGAAGCAATGGAGGTGTTTCTGATTACTTGGGTCCAACAACACGCCGAGAACTAAATAAGTTGGCAACGTCGCCGTCACAGTCACCGGTGTAGCCGATTGGATGGTCGGCGTGAAGAAGTCTTCAACCGGTGATGAAAACTCATCCTGCAACGATTGATCAGATCAGTCGTATATAAAAGGGAGATTAGGTTAAAATCAACGTAACTAGCAAAATTATAGGGAGTATTTGCTGGAAGTTATTTCTCAAATTACCTAGTTAGCCTTATTGATTTATTTAATTATTGTTTTTTCTATTAAATTTTGATTGGTCCATAATCATGCATACAATAATACAATACTTAGTTAAAACACCTGAACCTATCTCTCTCTCTCTCTCTCTCTCTATATATATATATATATATATATATATATATTACTAACATTTATTATTTACGACTAAACACTTACTTTTTTTTTTTATAAACTAGTCTTCATTTCAAGGAGA
The DNA here is from genome assembly GCF_052625555.1 of Lactuca saligna. Lineage (NCBI taxonomy): Eukaryota > Viridiplantae > Streptophyta > Magnoliopsida > Asterales > Asteraceae > Lactuca > Lactuca saligna. Next base: position 52,150,587 of record NC_136417.1, read on the forward strand.
ACTTTAACACCGATAAAGAAGTCAACTGTGGATTGTATGATGTCATTGAAAGGATGTATGATAGGCCAACAATTGTGAAAATTCATGAACAACTTGTAAAGTTGAATAAGAGCATCAAGATGTTTGGGATATCCGCAATCGTGCTAATGAGGAAAAAAATGCAACCTGATAACTTTTAGGAAAAATGTAATATGGTAAAATATATAATAATTACATTATTACCTATTACTCATTTGTTATATTAAATTGTAGTTAAATAGTGGTCAAGTTATGGAGATGAGTGCCCAAAAGTTCAACATCATGCAATTTGTGTCTTGAGCCTCGCATGTCGTGCCACGAGATCTGAGAGAAATTTGAGCACTTTTGACCATGTCCACTCCAAGAAGAACAACTATTTGGAGTAACAAAGGTTGAATGCATTGGTGTTTACGACCTACAACATCAACCTTGTGTAACATCCCCCTCTGGAACATATCACAATATTGTCCGTTTTTGGCCACTCGGCTTGAAGACTTCCCAGGGGGTCACCCATCCTAGTACTACTAATGCCCGAGCATGCTTAACTACAGAGTTCTTATGGGATCTGCTGACCTCACAAGTTTAAAACGTGTATCCACACCCCTTATAAGGAATTCTTAGTTCTCCTATCAGGTATAACCCACCTTATAAGGTGGGTTGCACCTGGTCCCACATCTGTTGGGAAGGAGAACAAAACATTTCCTTATAAGGGGTGTGCATACCTTCCCAGTCACAATGCATTTTTCTCAAAAATTTCTTTTAAATATTGGGTCATTACAAGTTGGTATAAGATGATGTGGCATGCACTCTCTCTTAGGCGAAGAGTGCCCACTTTATGCCGACCTTTGAGAGCATCTCCGCTGAGAAATTGGCGGATATTTATGTGCAAGAGGTGGTGGCTAGACACGGCGTGCCGGTGTTGCTTGTCTATGATAGAATTGTTCGATTTACATCTAGATTCTGGAAGAAGTTCCATGAGGAACTAGGCACCCAACTACATTTTAGCATGGCGTACCACCCCCAGACAGATGGCCAGAGTGAGAGGACGATCCAGACACTTAAGGATATGCTTCGGGCATGCGTGTTGGATTTTGGAGGAGTTGGGATACATACCTCCCACTAGTAGAGTTTTCATATAATAATAAATATCATGCTAGTATCAACCGACCACCGTTCGAGATGTTGTATGGTTGGAGGTGTAGGATCCCTATTTGTTAGGGTGAGGCCGGACACCGAGTCATAGGGAGCACTGAAGTGGTGCTCAAGACTACCGGGTTGATTCAGTAGGTGCGCGACCGACTACAAGTCACACAGAGTCGTCAGAAAAGCTATGCTAACCGGCGGTGATCATATATTGAGTTCCAGGTAGGGGACTTTGTGTTACTAAAAGTGTTGCCATGGAAGGGAGTCATCGGGTTTTGAAAGAGAGGCAAGTTAGGGCCATGATATATTGGCCCGTTCAGGATTTTGGCCTGAGTAGGCAAGGTGGCTTACCGCTTGGATTTTTCAGACGAGCTTAGCCAGATACACAACTCCTTCCATGTGTCTCAACTTCGGAAGTGTGTCACTGATGAGGCTGCGGTCTTTTCTCTGGACAACATTCAGGTGGAAAAGAGCCTGAACTACATTGAGAGGCCCGTTGCTATTTTGGACAGGAAGACCAAGGTCCCTCGAAACAAGGAGGTGAAGTTAGTAAAGGTCTAATGGCAACACCGAAGGGGCTCTGAATGGATATGGGAGCCGGAGGATGAAATGCGAGATCACTATCTGGACTTATTTGCATCAGTAGACTTCGAGGACGAAGTCTAGTTCAAGTGGGGGAGATATGTAACACCTGTTCCAGGTATCATTTAATTTTCTAAGTTTTAGGGTTTTGTGCTAGGACTCGAAGAGTTGGGGAGCTCCAACTCGTCGAGGAGAGAATCATTGATGAGGACGCGGGATTTTGATCCTACTTGATGAGTCAGAAGGCCCCAACTCGAACAGTAGGCGCTATAAAGGAAAACCCTAATTTTCAAGGGTTTGTACCCTATTTAAAGAACTTATGGCTCATTTGTAGCCTCTTTCATCGTTCTTACAGTCCAAAGAGAAACCCTGGCCACATTTTGTTGCTTTCTTGAGTGTGTGTTAGCTTTGGAGAGGAAATCTTGGGTTTTTTTGGAAGGAGACTTGAAACATTTCCTTATGAGAGGTGGGTTGTACCTGATCCCACATTGGCTGAGAAGGAGAACTAAGCATTCCTTATAAGGGGTGTGGATACCTTCCCTATCACAACGCGTTTTAAAGTTGTGAAAGCAACAAATCCCATAAGAACTTTGCAGTTAAGTGTGCTAGGGCGGAAGTAATACCAGGATGGGTAACCCCTAGGAAGTCCTCATGCCGAGTGGCCAAACGCGGACAATATTGTGATACGTGTTAGATGGGGATGTTACACCTTGATACAAGACTCCAAAAGAGAAATGAAAGAGGGGAGACCTATGATCCAATATATTTTTCTAGCATGGAGTCGGATGATGAATGGATTACTGAAAAGGAGGATTTATGTCTCTCCGAAGATATCTCATTAATGGATATTCATGAATGTTTTAAAGATCATGAAGGAACTAGTACTAATAAAAGGAAAATAGGTAAATTATACGAAGGGGTGATTATACAAAGTGCCTAACGTTAAAGACAAAGGCAAAATCCGACTTGTTGACTTTGATGATGATGAGGAGGGGGAGGGAGATGATATTGGTTCCCATGATACAACAATGGTTGAAGATGAAGATCGCGATGATCCAATATGTTTGTCTGGCATGATACACGTATGATCCAATATGTTTGTTTGGCATGGAGTCGGATGATGAATGGGTTACCGAAAAGGAGGATGTATGTCTCCCCGAATATATCTCATGAATGGATATTCATGAATGTTTTAAAGATGATGAAGGAACTTGTACTAATAAAAGGAAAAAAGGTAAATTATTCGAAGGGGTGATTGTATATTATAATATTAAAAAGAATCAAGTTTAATAAATACAAGCTTTACTTATTTGTAGGGCCAAGGAACCTTAACAAAGTGTCTAACGTTAAAGACAAAGGCAAAAGCCGACTTGTTGAATTAGATGAGGAGGATGAGGACGAGGGAGATGCTATTGGTTCCCATGATACAAAAATGGTTGAAGATGAAGATGACGATGATCACTTTATCCTTGAAGTTTAATTTTATGATTCAAACACACTCCGTCGTTTTGTCATTTGATTTGTTACTAAATCACTGGTTATATTTTGATACTTTATGACATGTATGGCCCATAACTATTGAATTTGCAACATATTAGTAAATATGCTTAAATATTCGGCTTACTTTTTGTTTAAACATGATGTTATATATATATATATATATATATATATATATATATATATATATATATATATATATATATATATATATATATATATATATAATTTTTAGTGTCATGACTCTTCCGAATCAAATCATGAGTTAAAATTTAGGATTTCGAGTCACGAGTTGATAACTATGACAGTAGGAATGAAACAACCGTTTCAGATTGAAATCGGTAATTTCATCACATTATACCATACCCTCGGTTGCGATGAATGTGAAAGGTGTCCATACATGGTATCTATTATCCATACTCTCCCTCTCTCTTTTTTTTCTTCCTCTTCTCTATTCTCAACGATTAGAAAAACTAATATATAATTCTTAAAAATATTTACCATTCTATAAATGCAAACCATTTTTGACCTTTAATCTCACACCATTTTAAAAAATTCAACCATCCTATAATTACCAACCATTTAAAAAAAAAAAAGTAAAAAACATTTAACCATTCTATAGGGAATGCTATGGCTAAAACAATATTGATGTGTTATCAAGAACAATCGTATTTGGATTTGTTCATCTAGGATCCAGAAGAAAATTCAACATGATGTAGTTTTTATTTTCAAGTAATGAAATACTTTTATTAATATTGTGATTAATAGTCATTCTTTATTAATTTTTTTTTTTATTTTTTAAGTTATATTATTTTTATTTTAATATAAAAAAATAAGAGGAAGTAAAGTGTGACAATTTTCTCAATTTTTCAAGAGTAAGAGGAGAGTGATAGGAAATGAGGCGGCGCTAAAGTGGTAAATAGAAAACGAAATATTAAGTATGAGTACACCCTATGGCAGGGATGTTATTTGGACCGGAATTGTTCCGAATAAACCGAAAACTGAATAAAGCCTCAAACTAAGAATCGAAAACTGGACAACTTACCACTGTTCGGTTCCAACCAATTTCGATTCCGATTTGGCTTTTAATTAAAAAAAATTCATCCCTACCCTAGGTCTTTATATTTTGGTCTCAAAACTCTCCAAACATTTATAATCGGGATAAACATTTTCAAACCACAATGATAATAAATACAATAATTTATTTATCTTTTTTTGAAAACGGTATTTTATTATTAAAACCATTGTCAATAAATACAAGGCAGAGCAAAAGAAACAAAATAACAATTACAATATATAAAACATAAAACAAATCCAATTTGCCCAATTGCAGCCACCAAAATGACCCTTATATTTAACCCAATTGAAAGTGGAATAAGTTATTTATCTATTAACCTAAATCTTTGAAATGAGAAACTAGTCTCTCTGATTTGTCGAAAGATTTAAACTTCACGGAAATATATTGAGTAATGGGGAGGGTAGAGATGAGTAATGAGCAACAGTTGTGGTTCTTTGTTGTTCATCAACAATAATGGTAATAAAAATAATAAGTTATCTACTGATAACAGATAATAAAAGAAGACATGATGAAAAATAACAAGAAAACAAAAATAAAGATTAAATTCTTATTTTTTATGTACCTAACGGTTTATGTAAAAGGACGTTAGTCATATGAAGTATATATGTAACGAAATAAAAACATAAGAATGACGTTGAAATGATTTCAAAAATTGGGACTAGATTCAGACAATTTCAGTAATTTATTCTATAATATATATTTTATTAAAAATGACCAAACAAATAACGTACGCAGCCATACAACATTCTTTATGGACAATGATTGGAGGAATGATAGAGGTTGAGAATACGTATGAAGCAAATGAGTGTGGCAAGAGGATTGGTTGGAATTGTGGAGTAAAGTTTTAAACTTTTGTGCACATTACTTAAACGTCGCATGTGCCGAAATTCTAGGGGGTGTCGATGTAAATTGGAATATTCTCTGCACCTTTGAAAATTTCAGGCACGCGTTTCCGGCTCCCGCAAGAAAGCCCATGCCCATCCTATGGTCATTCCCATTAGAGAAATTAGATATCTTTCTATTATTTTTTACTAATTATCATCTTTAAATAGTGATAAATAGATTAAAATATTATCAAGAAAAATAAATATAATTCATATCATCATTTGATATATGTAGGATGATGGTAGGAAAAAATTGTAAGAGAATATATTTAATTTTTTTTCCCATTAATGTTCATTTTAGCTTATATTACATTTATCTATATATATATTAATGTCCCTAAATTTTCATTTTGTGTTTTACGGTGTGCAATTTCATTTAATTCTAAGATCATAATAATTGAAAAAGATTTGATGGGTATCCACGAAAGTTTATAAAACTTCATTAAATTTTAATTAAAACTATTATGCTTACACGCGATATTGCGACAATTCACCAGCAACGATGACTCCCACATTTGACCATTGAAATTTTGTTCTTTTTATTTTAAATTCAATAGATTTTGAAAGAATCTAATGATTTTTGTGATCATTATAGTATTATACAATCATGGATTTTCAACAAGCAAGAAAATGGAATTATATTAAGGTTGAGTGATTTAAAGTTCAAATTGTTTGAGCTTTTATGGGTTTGATACAAAAGAGAATTTTAAAGCTACTTTTTAGGATTTAGTTTTAGATGAAAGCTTGATGATATGTAGTAGTGTACCATTTTAATAGGTTTAACGGTCGAGCATCAATCCAACCTATATATACATACCCCTAATCGAGCCGAGCAACGATACCACCGATAGATAGAAAAAAGATCATATTGAGTCAAGAAACACTTGAGACCAATGTAATGCCCAAGGGCCAAAAATGTCTCATCTAATTCGAATAAGGGATCATGCACTAGCTTAATGACATGCAAAAAACATACACGATGTAGGCACATAAATCGTACATGGTGACATACATTGTCCCCTCCTCAACATTCAAAATACTTCATTGATAGGATTTATCACCAAGTAACATCCCATTCAATATATTGTAACAACCCATACTTTTCATAGAACATTTAACATTACTTTGTAGAAAATGTCATAGTATTTAACATCATTTACAAAACCAAAGTTTCAAAAAGACTTAAAAAGTATGATTTGATGCTAAAGTATGAATGTATGAACAAGTGATAGTAGATTATGTTCTTTACAAAGTCTTTCCAAGAAATCTTAGCCTCCACATCATCTCCCAAAGTCTGGCATACTATTTCCCACCAAATAAGGGGTTGACCCTTAAACACTTGAGAATCATAGCCACTTTCTAGTCATCACGACAACCACTAGCTCTAAGAACTCATTTATTTTAAGTGATCCACTCCATAGTCACCTTTGGATCTCAACTTCCTTCATAATCACTTGGTTTGCATGCCATAAACAACTTAAAAGAACATCCCTTCTTTGTATCTACTTGAGGGCAAGCAACATGAGATGACTCTTGAGTTCGGGATACACCCACAACAGATTGTACACAAATAACAAATGGCACACCCCCTCCAGATGGTGTATCCTTAACAAACAATGCAACAACAGGGATTTCTAGAGGTGGTTGAATAGGTGTTCTCAACCGTTCAAAGAGCAGCTTGTTCATTTCTTGACGGTTCTTTTTTTTCATCTCTTCTAGAAGCCTCTTTATGGATTCCATTGTAATTGGCAAGGGACCTTTCTCATAATGGAACTCCCTTTGTCCTCTAATTGAGATCAACATCGCTTCTGGTATGAACCATTGCTCAAATCATAAACCACTAGCATAAATATACTAATTCATGCAATTCTAACACATAAAATTCACATAAATATTTAAAGTGATGATCCTAAACATTATGGTTCTTTCTTTATATCTTATAGTTTAAACCCACGTTGGGACAATCCAACCTAATTCACTCAAACTAACCTCTTTCTCTTAAAACAAGCTCGTAGATCTTTAATGGTGTTTTTGGATTTTGAGTTGAATATGAAATATTAATTTAAGATAACTTGTTATTGATGTTTAATCAAGTGTTTAGAAGCTTAATATAAAGTTTTTATGAAGATTTACATGGTCGAATCCATATGTTGATTATTAGGGTTTCAACCCCCCCCCCCCCTTTTTTTTTGGGGGGGGGGGGTGGGGGGGGGTGGGAGGTTAAGATCTTGATATACTAAGTATATGCATGCTTAGTTTGAGTAGTTTAACAAGCTTATCAACAAAAGATTATCAAGGCAAAGTTTACCTAAAATATGAGTTTTTGGCTTGAAATTTTATTAAGCTCCTCGTTTTGACAGACATATACAAATTGTTAAAAGTGGAAATGATATAGGTTCTGGCCATGGAGGAGTTGGAGTTCTTTGAAAGAAGGTTTGAATAATCTTGGAAGTACGTTGTTATTCTCTCTAAAATAGGCGAGTTATAACTTTCATTAGAGTATGATTTCAAGAGTTAGATTTTGTAACACCCGTTTTCCAAGATTGATAGATCTAAAGTGTAAAGGAGTCAAAAGTTTGATTTCAGAGGAGATTGAGTGTCACATCGTGAAGTTTGCTGTTCAGGAGTGATTGGATGCGAAAGAGGTTATTTAAATGCGAATTGGAGCGATTGGATGCGAAAGAGGGAGTTCAATTGTGATTGGGAGTATTTGGCTACGAAAGAGGCTGCTCAAATGTGAATGGGAGTGATTGGATGCGAAGGAGGGTGTTTAAATGTGAATGGGGAGATTTTGATTCGAAAGAGGGTGTCCAGATGCTATTGGGAATGATTGGATGCGAAAGAGGGTATCCACATATAAACGGGAGTTATGGGAGTATCCGGATGCGAACGAGGGTACTCGTTGTGATGGGTGTTCCATTACGAACACATGGTGGTTGTTCCAAAAATAGGGAGTATGCCAGGCGTAACTTATTCCTACATATGGTATAGCATAAGATTTGAGACGCAATCATTTATTAATCTATGTTGGGTGTACATGGAGTACATAGATCGTAGAGCCACAATGTTCAAACTTAAATTTTTAGGGTTTAAACCCTATTTAAAGGACCTTAAGCCCTTTAGGCCTCCCTTATCTTCAGCCTCCACGTCCTATCCAAAACCTTATCCCATTTGTGAGAGTTTAAGGTCTTAATTTTGTTCTTATGTGTTCTTGAGGAGAAGGAATCCATTGGAGAAGACTTGGTGAGCTTGAAGCTTGAAGATCCAAAACTTTCTTCACCTTTACAAGCTTCAGGGGGTATAAAGCTTAAACCTTTATGATTTTCTTGCTTGATCTTGGTTAGATTAGAAAGCCTCATGCTTTTGATCCCATGGTTTGGTTCTTGTGAGTAGAATATGAAAACATGTGGCGTGTGCTCTACAATCATCCCGAGATCTTCCATTTGAAAACCGAAGCACCTGAAACATAAACTAAAAACCATAAACACAAATCTTAGCGAGTTCCCCAAGATACCACATACCACACATACATAAATCACATACTCGGCCCCATGCCTCCATCGGGCCTCACCCAGTCTCGAGTCCCACTTGGCCTTGGGCCCCACTCGAAATCGAGCCTAGCTTGGATTACAAATCTGTCAATCACCAGGCCCCGTCTGATATTGGGCCTCGCTCGATACACACATAATCATATAACCATATAATCATATAAACATATAACCTTGATAACCCATGCAATAATAAAAAAGAATATATCATAACATACGGTCATTGAGCCCCGCCTCACATCGAACCTTACCCGATAAGCATAAAAACACATAATGATAACTAGCATATGATATACTCAGTAGTCCCCGCCTGGCATCGGACCTTTCCCGGTAAGCATACCATCATATAACACATGCAAGAGTTGAACAAAAATCTAGCATCCTAACATATAAACCATGGGTCAACATTGGTGCCTTCGACCCGCTAAACCCAGTGAGGAGACTCACCTCGCATTCCGGAAACATACAGAAAATCCCTAGCTATTGGTTGACGGATCCCCAAAATATCAATATCAAAACAACACCCAGTTATCATTTGTGTTCTGATCCATAACCATAAATCCATACTAGGGGTAAAACGATCATTTTACCCCTAACCTAGCTTGGTCCATTACTCAGGCCCAAAACTCCCAATCTGAAAGGCCCAAAAGCCCAATAATCAATCAAGGCCCAAATATGGCCCAAAATTTCCAAATTAGGTCCAAACCCCATTACATGGGCCTTACCCTAAACCCAACCATTTTCCTAGTCCAAAAATCTTGCATTCAGATAGCCCAATAAGAACCCAAAAATCCAAGCCCAAAAGAAAACCCAAACCGGAGGCCGAATAAGTAAAAACGCACCTGACTTAGTACGCAAGGCATACTCAATTGTACACTAAGTGTACACGTTATTTGGCTTGTAGGCCCAACGTACTCATCCATTAAGCCAAAAACCATAAAGTCACTGATTTGGTGACTTTGCATGCTTAATTCCAAAGGTCCAAACCACACATCTGAGTTCAAACAACTGTCTAGAACCATAAAGTCACTGATTTGGTGACTTTGCATGCCGGAAAAGAACCCAACTTGAACATATAGCATTATACTTTCACTAAATGGACACAATCTCATACATGGGGAATTACAAACCCTAAAGGAGACAACTTTATGAATCTAGAACCTCAGAAACACCAAGAGTGGCCACTCATAGCTGTTGGATAAGGTGTCTAAGTCCATAACTATTTCTGGTATGTACTTGACCCGACCCGGCATGGTCCATTTGGGTTGCATGGCATCATGCAATTGGATAGACTAAATGAGAGAAATAACACTTGGAGATTATTAATATAATATAAGTTCTAATATATTAATAATATTATTTGATTAGTTTGATCAAGAATTAATTTAGAATTAATTATGTGATCAAAAGATAACTAATTAAATATATGGGTTGATTATGTAAATCATCCATATCTTGTATAGTGGGCTAAAAGGCTCCATGGACTATCAAGTTGGGTTCCACCCATAGGATGCTCCATGGATGCTCCATGGGAGTTACAAACCCATGGGTCATGGAAATGAAGAGTCATGACACATTAGGGTTTAACCCTAGATGTGTCAACACTATATAAGTAACATGTTCTCCACCTAAAATCGGCTACACTAAGAAACAAGAGGGCTTGGCCGATTTTGAGAAGTGTGTGTTCTCTCATAAGTTCTTCCAAGAGCATTTGGTGTTGTGTAAAGCATTTGAGGCATCACACTTGGGGTGCTAGGCTCACAAGGTTTCAAGGAACACAAACAACAACAAGGTAAGTTATTCTATCTATACTTTAAGTTAAAATTGTTCCCCATGTATGCTAGATAGGAATATAACCTTGGAATTCAACTTTGCATGATAATTAGACAAACATAGATCCAAGGTTATTAGGGTTTCATGTACACTTAGGAAGTGTTAGAATGCTCAAAACCCATCAGTGGTATCAGAGCCTAGGCTTGTTTGCTCTTATTTGTGCTTAAAAGTTGAAAAAAGAATCGGAAATCTTGCTGTCTGCGAATGGACTCGTCGAGTCTATAGGGGGGACTCATCGAGTTCATGAGTATCTTCAACCAACTCGGCGAGTGAGTTCATGCACTCGGCGAGTAGGGTCGACTGATTGCAGAATTTCGATTTAGTTGCTGGAAATGAATTAGAAACATTACCCTAAACTGTTTTGGTAATTGAAAACTTGTTTTTGGTGGTGTAATGTCTTTGCTAATTCATTTACAACAACTAGTTATCAAAATTACAAAGTTTTAAATGTAATTTTTGATTGTGTTCATATTCATGTTCTTGTTCTTATGATGTTTTAGATGATCATAGGAATTATTTGTAACCTATGTGGTAGATTAATTCTTGATCATAATGTGTTTTAATGGAGTCCATAACTTGTCCTCAAGTTATGGAAAACCAAGAGTCACACTTGAATTAAAACCATTAAAACAAATACAAGAGTTAGAAAAATGAAGAGTCTTCATTTTATTACTTTATTAAACTCATAAGTTACAAGAAATGAAAAGTTTTGAAAGTTACAAAACTTGCCCTCAAGTTTTGGAACAAGTAAAGTTAAGTTAAAACTTTAAGTTCCAACCCCTAGAATTTTAAAAGTTAAAATTCAACCCTTATACTTATATTATGATGATTTAATAATTATATATATATATGTATAAGAATAAAGTCGTCTTACCGCTAGTACGCCTCATTCACGAAGCCGGTCTATAAGGTGGGTATAAGGTTGTTGCCTATAAAATGGTGACTTAATGGGTGTTTACTCTCACCCACCGCTTGCTTGACTGGTGGAGGGTCGTTAGCCGAACGGGTAAGACAAGGACTTATAAATTCTCATTCAAAGTATGATGAATATAATAAAGTAACTAAATGTTTTATTAAATTCCCAATCTTAGTTACTTTAGGAAAATGTGAATAAGGTGCTAATCCATGAAATTACACTTTACACTTTGTCTAAGTCGTTGGTGGAGTGTGTGTGGTTAACCGGCACACTAACTTGGACTTAACAAGGTAGGTAAAGGGTGACTTAAGGTTTATTATAGTATCGGTGGAGCGTGTGTGGTTTACCGGCACATCGATTGAGTGATAAACTTTAAGGGTACCAAGTGATTTGCATGGTTACTTCACACCTCGTTTTGTGATCCTCGGTATCCCAGTCACAAAACTTGGAGGGCACTCTCGAGATTGAAACATGCCTTTGAAAAGTTCATTGGATCTCAAAGAATCTAGGAATTTCTAAAACCAATAAAAACTAAATATCTAATATTTCAGTTTTCGTGGTGGAAATTGGTGAATCGTCATTCACCTACCTTTCAAATATGGTATAGCTTAGATTACGGCATACCTCTTCTAAGTTATATTATATTGTGATTGGATCCTAGCCTTAATATTACATTTGGGTGTTTTATTAAGGACTCTCTTAAATCTATACTAAACTTGTTCTTCTTTTTCAGATGTCTTCAAATAATGCTTCTGGCTCGAATCCTAATGGCTCCTTTACTCTTATGAGTCTGTGTGGGAAAGTCACCTTTGATGGATCCAACTTCAATAAATGGATCAGAAACATCAGGATGATTACCCGCTACGAGGACAAAGAATATGTCCTTGACAAGGAGCTTAAGGAAATTGATGAGTCCACTGCAACTCCCCAGGAGATCGCTGACTTTCATACTCATGAAAGAGATGCAACCAAGGTGGCTTGCATCATGTTGGCCACAATGACAGCTGAACTCCAAAAGTCTTATGAAGATTTCTACCCTTATGAAATGCACCAAGATTTGATGGAAAGATACCATCAAAGTGCACGACAAGAGAGGTACGAAGTCATCTACTCCATGATAACAACCATGATGAAGGACGGAGATTCCGTCACGAGCCACATGTAGAAAATGCAAAGGTATGTGGATCGTTTGCTGAAGCTTAATGTGAACTTCCCTGAGGAGCTTGCAATAGATATCATTTTGCACTCCTTACCATCGTGCTATGATCAATTCCGCATGACATATCACATGAACAAGGAAGAGGTCACCCTCAGCAAACTTCAGGGACTTCTCAAGACCGCAGAAACAGGTCTTAAGGGGAAGTCGGTTGCTATCACTCCTACTCCAGACTCAACTCCGGTCTTGGCAATTGGGCAAAGTCGAGGGAGGAAGAGAAAGAGATCTTCGAAGGGTACCAAGGCTCGGACCCTTGATGGCTCTTCTTCAAGTGGAACCAAGAAAGGTTTCATTACTCCTTCTTCTGACCCAAAAGAGGCTGAATGCTTCTATTGCCATGAAAAAGCTCATTGGAAGCGGAACTGCCCAAAGTACCAGCAGGATGTGAAGGATGGGAAAGTCAAACCCAACCATGCAGGTATTTACACTATCACTTCTAATAACTCACCACATTCGAAATCTTGGGTCCTTGATACCGGTTGTGGTATTCATATTTGTTGTGACTTGCAGGGACTAGGAAGAAGTGAGAATGTGGAGCAAGGAAGAATAAACTTAATCATGGGAAATAGGAAAGTTACACCTGTCACCAAGATTGGAGTTTATACTTTATCGCTAAGTAGTGGGTTAAATTTAGATTTGAATAAATGTTGTTATTCGCCAGAAATGGCAAGAAATATTATTTCCTTTCATGCATTGTACAAACAAGGTTTCACCTTTTCATTTGATAATGAAGTTGGTTCGATTAATGCTTTCTTTAATAATGTACTTTATTTTAAAGCATTACCTTGTGATGGTGTGTATGAAGCTGTATCTGTTGTAGATAACTTAGGAAATAATGTTTTGTGTATTGATTCTACTAATAATAATAACTAGGATAAAGCATCATTATGGCATTGTCGTCTTGGACATATAAGCAAGAAACGCATAGGCCAACTCCAAAAAGATGGAGTCTTGGAGTCGTTTGACCTAAAGTCAAATGATAGTTGCGAATCGTGCTTACTTGGAAAAATGACAAAGTCACCCTTCACAGGCTCGTGTGAAAGGGGTGAAGGTTTGTTGGACCTTATACACTCGGATGTGTGTGGACCATTCAAACATGCCACAAGGGATGCTAATCGTTATTATTTGACTTTTACTGATGATTACAGTAGATATGGATATTTCTACTTAATCAAGCATAAGTCAGAGACTTTCGAGAAGTTTAAGGAATTTAAACAGGAAGTCGAGAATCAATTGGGCAGAAACATTAAGATGCTTCGATCCGGTCGGGGTGGTGAGTATCTTAGTTTAGAGTTCCTCGACTATCTAAGGGAATGTGGGATTGTCTCACAATTGACACCTCCCAGGACACCGCAGTTGAATGGTGTGGCTGAGAGGCGTAATCGAACCTTGTTGGACATGGTTCGTTCCATGATGAGTCGAGCTTCGCTACCAATCTCATTCTGGGGGTATGCCTTAGAGACTGCCGCCCATATCCTTAATCTAGTCCCTACAAAGAAAGTTGCCAAAACTCCTCACGAGATGTGGACTGGTAAAGTACCTAAACTAGACCACATTAAGATTTGGGGTTGCGAGGCTTTCGTGAGACGCGAGACTCATGATAAGCTCGAACCCCGAAGCGAGAGGTGTATTTTCATCGGCTACCCACAGCAATCCTTTGGTTACCTCTTCTACAGACCTAGTGACAATGTGATCTTTGTAGCAAGAAGAGGAGTCTTTCGAGAAAGAGAGTTTATAAGCCAAGGAGACAGTGGGAGGCAAATTGATCTTGAAGAAATTCAAGAGTCAAGTGGTGAAGGAACTTCAAACTCTAGCCCTCAACCTGAGGAGGAAACTCCTGTTGAGCCAATTGACGAATTTGTACCTCTGAGGCGTTCCACGAGAGTTAGGAGTGCACCTGAGCATTACTATGGTTTCCATATTACTGCAGAAGGTGAGACACTTATTAGTGATGGAACACTAGTAAGTCAAGATGACCCTAACAGCTACGAGGAAGCCATGGCAGGCCCCAAGTCTGCTAAATGGAAAGAGGCTATGGATAGCGAGATACAATCCATGTATGACAATCAAGTTTGGAACTTGGTTGAAAATGTACCAGGTCGAAAGACTGTAGGGTGCAAATGGGTCTTCAAGAAGAAGACCGACATGGATGGTAAAGTACACCCTTATAAGGCTAGACTAGTTGCAAAGGGCTTCTCTCAAATTCCTGGAGTGGATTATGATGAGACCTTTTCTCCGGTAGCCAAGATTAAGTCTATTCGGGTTCTGTTAGCCATAGCCGCATTTCATGACTATGAAATTTGGCAAATGGATGTCAAAACCGCTTTCCTTAATGGAAAGTTGGCTGAAGATGTTTACATGAGTCAGCCAGAGGGTTTTGTCAGCAACAAGTACCCCAATAGAGTGTGTAAGCTTGAGAAATCCATTTATGGATTAAAGCAAGCACCTCGTAGATGGAATCTTTGCTTTGATGAAAAGGTCAAGGAATTTGGCTTTTCTAGGAGTGAAGATGAATCTTGTGTATATGTCAAGGCTAGTGGGAGTATAGTTAGCTTTTTGGTATTGTATGTGGATGACATACTACTCATAGGAAACGACATTCCAACCTTGCAGGAAGTAAAGTCCTGGCTTGGAAAGTGTTTCGCTATGAAGGACCTTGGTGAAACTGCCTATATTTTGGGGATAAGAATTTTGAGAGATCGGAGTAAAAGACTAATTGGACTTAGTCAAAGTACCTACTTGGAGAAGATTCTGAAGAGATTCAGAATGCAAGACTCCAAGAAAGGAGAGTTGCCCATCCAGAGTAGCGCCAAGCTGAGTAAGACACAAAGCCCTAGCACTGAGGCTGAGATAGCAGAAATGAGCCGATTACCTTATGCTTCGGCTGTAGGTTCGATCATGTATGCTATGACGTGTACTCGACCTGATGTAGCCTTTGCCTTGAGCATGGTTAGCAGGTTTCAGGGGAACCCTGGCAAGGAACACTGGATTGCGGTAAAGAATATTCTCAAGTACCTACGAAGGACTAAGGACTGGGTCCTTACCCTCGGTGGGAGTGATGACTTGAGAGTTGTAGGGTATAGTGATGCTAGCTTCCAGACTGATAGGGATAACTTCCGCTCTCAGTCGGGCTGGGTCTTTACCCTAAATGGAGGAGCAATTTCTTGGAAGAGTTCCAAGCAAGAGACAGTGGCAGATTCTACTTGTGAATCAGAGTATATTGCAGCTAGCGAGGCGGCAAAGGAGGCGTTATGGCTGAGGAACTTCATTGGAGACCTTGGAGTTGTACCAGCTATTAAAGAGCCAATGGAAATTTTCTGTGATAGTGAAAGTGCTGTTGCCTTAGCCAAGGAACCAAGGGATCACGGGAGATCCAGACACATCGACAGAAAATACCATTTCATCAGACATCGGATCGAAGAAGGACTCCTCGTGGCAAAGAGGGTATCATCAGATGAGAATCCGGCAGATCCCCTCACGAAGGGACTGACTCGGGTTAAGCATCTCCAGCATGCTCGGAGCATACGGCTGAAGGATGATATTAGATTTAGTAGTTAGATAACCTCGAAATTTGTAAAGTGTAATTGACATCTGATGATGAATAAGGAGGCTGGTAAGGAGGCCAGCCCTAAAGACTTAATGTACTTATATAGGGTACAACATCAAAAGTTAGGTTTTTCTGATACACCTTATACGCCCCGCGTAGTCCTCATGCGCCTCCCGTACTCCTCGTACGCCCAACGTATGAGGTATCGCACCCCTGGTCTATCCTTCGCAGTACGCTAAGCGTAAAACACAATATGACTCGCATACCACCCTTCTCATCAATACACCCCGCGTACTCCCTAGGTACGCCCCGTATACTAGGGTTTCCTCTTAAACCCTTATGCACTCCGAAGGCCAAAAGTTATTCGTTATAAATCCGAACCTGACGATCCATATATCCTTGAAAATGTAACGAGAAGGTATACATATTAATCAACTGATAGTTTCCTTATAATTTCCCGAACAAACATCCAATTTCCATAAAAGCCCGAGATGACATAATACCAAAGTAGCCCTTTGGCTCCAAAACACAAACCGAATACCCAGATCATCCACCTCCAAATGATCCTAGATCTCTATTCTTCAAGGGTCCTAAGCATGCTAATACCCAATCTCCGATCACCACCCAGAAACGGGAAACGAATCGAAACAGGGCGTTACACACCCATGCATAAATTGTTGTTATTTTGTGAAATTACGAAACTAGGGTTTGGTTTTCGGCTCACCATATTCATGCAAAGTCATAAAATCAAGAATTTTATGACTTCAAACGTCCCTTAGAGTCAGATATGAGAGTTGTACATGAGATTTTAAGGTATTAAGAACTTAATAAGTCGATTTGGAATAAGTTGGATTATGCAGGGCGTAGCCCAGCCGTACGTAGTGTATAACGAGTTATGCCCGTTTTCTTTTTGGTGGATTCATGGTATGCAAAGAGTAGTTATAGTCTACGCATGGTGTACTCCCAAGATTAGCAATATATCATTTTGGGCTTTGGGCTAAGTTGGGTTGTTTTAGCTTTAGAAGGGTAACATGGTTTTTTACCCTTAGTGGAAGAGAATAAGAAATGGACTTTGATGATGGGCCATCACTCTAGTTATTTATTAGGGTTGGTTTTGATATATTCAGTGTAAGGAGATTTCGTAGCAACAACGTGCGTGAGAGATTTGGCTATCCCCAAGTTGAGGTGATTCTCTTCACTACGCCTATGGGTCGAAGGCACCATGCAATGTCCCAAGAATTAAGACTAAAAATTTCGATCTTTAAATTAATAAAACCAGTATCAAAACAACATCATAGAAACCATGGTGAATCAAAATGTATCAATAACATCTAAGTACATTAGATTAATTTAAAAATGCGGAATAATGTGGTGTATGTAATGTAATCATCCCAGGCTCTTCCCCTTCGAGCCAGAAGTACCTGAAACATAAACTGAAAACCGTAAGCACAAAGCTTAGTGAGTTCCCCTAAATACTACATACCAATCATATAAACATATAATGGGTCCCGTTCGGCATCGGGCCCATATCGGAACATATCTATCAGTTATCAGGTCCCGCTTGACATCGGACCCCGCACAATATACATATAAACAAATAAAAATATAATCATATAAACACATGCAATAATCACAAAGATAAATAACATACATGATAGTCATTCGGCCTTGTCCGGTAAACATATAAACACATATCACATGCAAGAGTCACCCAGACAACTAGCACCCTAAATATAACAAACCATGGGTCGGTATTGGAAACACAGTGAGAAAACTCACCTCTAGCTGCTGAATCTCTCAAATAAATCTCGATCTACTTTTCCGAAAAATCCCCGTGTTAACATTATCAAATAATATCCAATTAATAATTGGATCTCGAACAATAGTTAATAATCGAAGCTACTTGTCCAATATCCATGGTAAAAGACCATTTTATCCTTTTCTTACTTGGCCCAAAACCAAGGCCCAACCCATTTGCTCAAAGGTCTAAATTTCTATATGGCATCATAAGGCCCAATAAGGCCCAACATCCAAATTGAGCCAAAAAATCATCATGGACCTAATCCTAAGAAACTCCATAGTCTATTCATGGCCTAAAGTCATAAGTCCACTTCCCTAACAAGGCCCAAATCATAAAAGCCCAAACTAATGGCCCAAACCGATAAAGTCGAACCGAAGGTCAATCTGCTGAATACTTCGAGCCTACTTTGCTCGTACGCTTAGCGTACTCCTTCCGGTGCTAGTACGCACAACGTACAAGCTAGGTACTGTGACAACCTGATATTTAAATTATATGTAAACGACCTAAAAAGTCAAGTATTGTAACCACGTTCGTTATAATAAAATTACCTTCGAAAATAAAATATCCAAAAATCACGAATTAAACTACCTAGTATGTTAGATGTCATTAAACCGTGATCGTACGTAAAAAGAACGCCCAAATCCGACTTCGTATAATAAAGCTAGAAATTTTCCAAGTTCGGCTTAACGACAGACGGCTAAAACTCGAATCGGAGACCGAGCGACTTTTGGCCGGAATGACCTAAACGAGAATCGAAGGTCTCGACAATGGTATTTTCATCGGTAAAAAGTCTGGCAAAAACTGACGTCAGATAAAGAAGTTATGGATTTCTAAAGAAATTTTCTTACCGCGACCTTTTAAAAATAAATAATAAAAATAATTTCAAAATTTGCCGACGGGATCTAAACGAAAGTTGTAGAGTATGGTCTCACCTACGTGTGGATATAAAGAACATCGAAAACGGAGTTCGTATGAAGAAGATATGAATTTTTGAAGTTTATTAAATAATAAATATATATTTTTTATTGAAATCTTCGGTATTATCCGAAGGCTGAGTCACGCGAGTACGCCCGGCGTACACGGTTACGCCCAGCGTACTCGAGGCCTTGGCCTCAGATCGTCCACGTCACGCCCTATGCGAGGCTATGCCCCGTCCCATCCGAGCTCCGAGGCAGTCGAGGATTCGGTTATGCGTGACGCACGCGTACGCCCAGCGTACCGAGGCGGTTCCCAGCCCCTATAAAAGGGATGCGAGGGTTCCAAAGAAAAGACACTATTTCTCTCATTTCTCTTGCGTTCTTGCCTCGTTTTCCGTGCCCGTGCTACCCCGAAGCCCCGATCACTTTGCTCAAGTGCCGAAGGTTGTTTGTACTCCCGAAAATCCCGAGAAAATCCGCTTTCTCGAGTCGAAATTTTGTCCGGTTTTCATCCCACCTCCTCCGATCTTTCAAGTGAATTCATACCCCTATAATTCACACTTGTAAATGTTTTATGATTACTTTTATATGCTTTTAGGGGGGGGGGGGAATACGAGTAAAACACTCGATTATTATTGTGTGTTATATAAACTTTCACTATACACGTTTTATCAACGGAATCAGATGTGATTTATAACTATTATAGGGAAAGTTTCATATGCAAATTATACCACGACAATATTTTATCTTTTGAAATGAGAAATGATTTATGTATTTATATAAATCAAACACTCTGCTTATACTATATTTATGTGTGTCGGTTTTGGCACTACAAAAACTATATTTTTCATAACAAGTGAGCATTTTCACTAAGGGTTTATTATACAAAAGAAACACACTTTTAGGAAACTATAATAGGTATAGTTTTACGAGAATACTACGAACTTTTACATACATGGAAATACTATTTCAAGAAGCTACTTTCATATACAATAACAAACGAACATTTTCACACGTAAATCTGTTTTATACTAAGTTTTATGAGACATTAAACTTCACGTACGCTCGAGTACACATTTCAAGTCATGTATTATATACCAGAAAATCCCTTGGAGGGGGAGCATGGTGTTTGTGTATAGATCTATACGGGCTTGACAACCCCGTGCCCTGACTGTTAGCTACAGTACACAATTTGGGGTGACAAACGTCAGAACATTCCAACGCCTAAAGAATGTTATGTATAGGCATTCCTTGTCAATAGCATGGTTATAAAACTCACATAGAGTATTAAAAACACATTGATTTACGGGGGGTTTCAAATATAATGGAGGTTTTATACTTACATAAGTTCATTTATTTTATGCATGAAAAACTCGTTGTGATATAAGTTTGGAACTTCTAACCACTACTCATAGATGGAAAAACATCAACTTTTTAACATATATTGGTCTTGATTTACGGCTACATTTATACCAGTAGGAAATATGGGATTTTCTAGAGACTAACGAACAAAAACGAACCATTTCATTTTCATACAAATACTATCATTAAATGCTTATGAAACTCACCAGCTTAAATGCTGATCTACTCTTTCAAAACTACTTGTATGTCCCAGGGACTCAATAATTATAGGTACTAAACAGCTTTTGAAGAAGGAACACTGCGGCACTAGTTCAATTTCATATTTTGACATCATATTGTAATTGGTTTTGAACATGTACTCTTTTAAACAATGTAAACTTTCAATTATATATATGATGGTTGTATTGCTTTCTTTACTATGTATTCATTTGTTATGTTACCACATGAAGTCATCCGCCCCCGAACGTTTCCGTCATTCCGGTTTGGGGGTGTGACAGGTACGCCCAACGTACTCCCCAAATTACCAACCCAACCCATTAAACACTTAAATGGTTAAGCCAACATGCTAAATTCTCAGATCTGATAATAAATGGCGACTTAATACGTAAATTTGGAAACCTTACCACCATACATGACTTATTAAGACCCAAAACTTAAAATGAGCAATATTAAGAACCCTAACCCTTGCAAGGACCAAAATAACCCATAAAGATTGCATTTTTATGTACAAGGGACCTCAAATGACCAAAGATCTAATATTCATAGCTTCTGGACTAGATAATAACTTCATATATGAATTAAAAGACCCAAAAAAAATAACAAATAACACCATAAAATGGATCTAGCATAAAGGGCTTTCAAGATAAGAGCTTTTTACCTCAAAAGGCTTGCTAATGTGAAGATAACTCTGGATTTACAAGCTCAAGCTACTCCCTAGCAAACTCTAAGTGTTCTTCTTCTTCTTCTTCACCACAAAACACCAACAAACTTACTTTCAAGCTCATATCTCACCAAATACACTTAGGGTTTCAATATTAGGGTATAGGGTGGTGGAGGTTGATCAATAGAATGTCCAAATGTGTTATACAGTTTTTAAATAGGGTGCAAACCCTAAAAATTAGGGTTTTCCCTTGAACCACGTTCGACAAAACCGCGATATGGAAATGAGCTAGTATGCTAAGCGTACTCAAAGTAGGCTCCGCATACTATCTAGGGAATAACATGAGATGATTTTTGTATTAAGGGGCTAAAGGAAACATACCAAATTCTTGAGTGTTACAATTCGCCCCCACTTGAATTAGAATTCGTCCTTGATGTTCGCTGCCCCAAACAACTCTGGGTAGTGCTCCCTCATCTCATCCTCTAGCTCCCACACCCATTTTGAACCCTTGTGATGCTTCCATTAAACTTTTACTAGCTCAACAACCTTCTTCCTCAAGGTTTTCGCCTTCCAGTCAAGAATTGCCACCGTTCTCTCAATATACTTCATGTGATCATCCACCTAAATGTCCTCCAATGGAACCACTATGGAATCAATCCACTAAACACTTACATAACTGAAAGACATGGAATGTGCTATGGATCTGACTAAGCTCCTCAGGAAGATCCAAGCGATAACCAACCCGGCCCACCTAGGCCAAAACCCTGAAAGGACCGATGTACCTAGAGCCTAACTTGACCCTCTTCCTGAATCATATTATACTTTCACAAAATTGACACAATCTCATACATGGGAAATTCCAAACCCTAAAGGAGATAACTTTATGAATCTAGAACCTCGGAAACACCAAGAGTGCAACTCATAGCTCTTGGAGTGGTACCAAAACACTAGATCTCATTCTTGGGGCCAAAAAGGAACTAAAAGTCATTCAAAATAGATCTAAGCCAACAATGAACAAGTGTAAAGATTTTTACCTCAAACAAGTTGGATATGAAGCACATAATCAAGATCCACAAGCTCTTCCCGTATTCACAACCTTGAACCAAACACCTTTTTCTTGAATAAAAGCCAAAAAACACCAAGATGCACATCATGGGCTCAAAAACACTACCATGGAGGTTAAAGGATGATTTCTAGGGTTTTGGGGACTTGGAGGCTGGTAAGGAGGCCAACTCTAAAGACTTAATGTGCTTATATAAGGTACAACATCAAAAATCAGGGTTTTCTCATACACCTCATACGCCCCGCGTACCCCTTGTATGCCCAACGTATGAGGTCTTGCACCCCCAATCTAACGTTTGCAATACGCCTCACATACTGCCCGTTGCATCAGTACGCCCCACGTACTATGGTTTCCTCTTAAACCCTTAAGCACTATGAAGGCCATAACTTCTTCATTATAAATATGATCCTAACGATTCGTATATCCTTGAAAAGTTAATGAGAAGCTCTACACTTTAATTAACTCGTACTTACCTTACAATTTCCTAAACAAACATCTAATTTCCATAAAATCTTGAGCTCACATCTAACTACTTAATCTCTCAAATGAATCTCGGTCTACTGGTCCAAAAAATCCCCGTGTTAACATCATGAAATAATATCCAATTAATAATTAGATCTCGACCCATAATCAAGAATCTAAGCTACTTGTCCAATATCCATGGTAAAACACCATTTTACCCTTTTCTTACTTGGCCCAAAAACAAGGCCCAACCTATTTGCTCAAAAGGCCCGAATTCCTAAATGACATCACAAGGCCTAATAAGGCCCAACTTCCAAATTGGGTCCAAAAATCATCATGGACCTAATCCCAAGAAAGTCAATAGTCTATCCATGGCCTAAATGCAAAAGTCCAATTGCCCAACAAGACCCAAATCCTAAAAGCCCAAAATATTGCCCAATTCGATGAAGTCAAACCAAAGCTCAAATGGTTGAGTACGCAGGGCGTACTAAGCTTGTACACTTAGCGTACTCCTTCCAGGGCCAGTACGCGCAGTGTAGCAGCTGGGTACGCCCAACGTACTTCCCCGATTACCAACCGAACCCATTAAGCAGTTAAATGGTTAAGCCAACATGCTAAACTCTCAGATCTGATTCTAAATGGCAACTTAATACGTAAAGCTGGAAACATTACCACCATGTATGACTTATTAAGACCCAAAACTCAAAAGAAACCATATTAAGAAGCCTAACACTTGCATGAACCAAAATAACCCATAAAGGTTGCATTTTTATAGACAAGGGACCTCATATGAGCAAAGATCTAACATCCATAGCTTCTGTAGTAGTCAATAAGTTCATATATGACTTAAAAGGCCCAAAAATGAATAAATAACACCATAAAATGGATCTAGCATAAATGACCATCAAGATGAGAGCATTTTAACTCAAAAGGCTTGTTAAGGTGAAGAAAAATCTAGATCAACAAGCTCAAGCTACTCCCAAGAAACCTCCAAGTGTTCCTCTTCTTCTTCACCACAAAACATCAACAAACTTACTTTCAAGCTTAATTCTCACCAAATACACTTAGGGTTTCCTTATTAGGGCATATGATGATAGAGACTGATCAATAAAATGTCCAAAGGTGTTATAAGTTGTTTAAATGGGGGTGAAACCCCTAAAAATTAGGCTTTTTCCCTGCACCACGTACACCATGCGTACTCCTACGTACGCCCCGCGTACATAGGCAAGCCACAATCTAGAAATTAGCTAGTATGCTAAGTGTACTCAGAGTATTCCCCGCGTACTAGCTAGGGACTAAAATGAGATGATTTTTGTATTAAGTTGATAAAGGAAACATACCAAATTCTCGAGTGTTACACACCAAGGTCGGCTTATTTTTCATGTTATGTACTTGATGTAGGACTCATATGATTAATTGTTATTTTCATATGTTAACATATTTAGTTGGTTTGGTTGAGGTTGGAAGCCAACAAACCCGGATGTTTGGGTTGAGGAATTGCTTTGTACGGTGGACTAACAAAGCCTAATGGTTAGGTTGAGACTCTATGTCAACAAACTCGGGTGGTTGGGTTGAGACTGTCAACAAAATCTAATGGTTGGGTTGAGACTTTGTGTCAACAAACCCAGGATGGTTGGGTTGAGGCCATGAGCCAACAAACCCTAAAAGAATACACTATAACAGTATATTTCGATGTTTTGGAGCTTTGGCTTACAGTTTGATTTTATGGTTTCAGGTACTTTAGAGGATAGGGGAAAGGCGAAGGCTTATAGTTTGATTTTATGGTTTGATTTTATGATTTTATGGTTTTGGAGCTTTGGCTTACAGTTAGTTTTGGAGCTTTGGCTTTGGCTTACAGTTTGATTTTATGATTTTACAGTTTGATTGTGCTCATCTTCGTGGATTTTATGTGTTTTTATGATTTTGGGATACTCTGATTCATGATAGCGACTTTTGAAAACTTGTTTTGTAAAAATTATGGATTTTTGGAATGGTTTTTAAAAATGAAAAAGTTGCCTTAGTTTTTTGGATGTTACAGAATTGATGTTAATATATGAATAAGTGAAAGTAGATTATATTCTTGCTAGAAAGTAACATGTATTGATGAAATGTGGTTATGTTTGTAATTTGATCAAATGAGACTACATGAATGATATGTTAGTTATGATATGATGTGTACTTGTACGTTAATAAATAAAAGATAAGGATCCAAAGAAAGAAGATTGTGTAGAGTCTTTGCATGGAAACTTTAGAGATGATAGATTCCGGATAATTGTTTTCCGATAAGAGTAGAGATGCATGGTCACTTTATGTGATCGACATGGTCGCTTACGTGGCTAGTTAGACATGTGAAGTATGTGGGACAAGAAACATTTTTATGTATGTTATGTTATTTTATAACTCACCTAAAACTTGTTATCTGATATATGTTGTTTCCATGTTTTCAGGTTCAGGTAGTAAGCCTTAGAGATAGTGGACTTAGAAACATCAAGAACTTGGACTGGATTTTTGTTTTATTCTTTATTTCTTGTTCCTTTAACTGTGGTTAGGATATGATTGGTACGCCTATACATGTTTTCTTGAAATAATTTTGAAGTCTTTTGAAACTCTAGTTTTGTAAATGATGTTAAATACTATGATATTTCCATAAAGTAATGGTAAATGTTTTATGAAACGTATGGGTCATTATACATATTCACTCTAAGGCTTTTATACACCTTCCTGAGTAAGACTCCCCTAACTTAGGCATCATGGTGTAATCCTAGGACACATCATCAGATTGCGACTGACCATTGTCTTTTTTATTAATAGGTCTATCTAAATCAATAAATAAGGGTTTGTTTGGTTGGATGGAAACGGATGACAAAGGAATGGAATGTATGTGGTAATGGAATGCACCATTATATTGCATTATGATGTTTGGTTACTCCACCAAAATGAAACGGGTTTTAGTCCATGTTGTTTTGTAAGATGTAAGAAAAAAAAGTGTATGGTTCTTAAATTAGACTTTGAAAAATCCTATGATTCCGTTTAATGATATTTTTTTATGAAGATTATGGATTTTATGGGTTTTGGTCCTAAGTAGGTGCAGTGGATCTAATCTTGTGTGGTTTCATCTTGTTTGTCTATTATTGTTAATGGGAGTCGTATAAACGAATTTTTTTTAGAGTAAGGCCTAGACAAGGGTTTATATTGTCTCCTTTTTTGTTTCCTTTAGAGATTGAAGTGATAAATGTCGTGATGTTTGATGTGGGTTTGTTTCTTCCGTCTCAAGTAAGGATTAATGATATTACGGCTTCTCACTTATTTTATGTTGATGATGTTCTCTTTGTTAGGAATTGTTATAAGCTGAATGTTGAAAATATGGTTCTCATTTTAAATTGATTTTATGGAGTTTCAAGCCTTCATATAAATTTCCGAAAGTCAAAGCTTTATGGTGTAGATGTCCAGGAAGTTGAGGTTCTAGCCTTGGCTACAGTTGCAGGTTATCTGGCCGTAAAATTTACCGTTCAAATATTTTGGAGTCCCAGTGGATCTAAATGTCTCCAATTACGAGTTGGAATCATATTACGGATAAGTAAAAGTCTAAATTATCGGGGTGGAAAACTAATATGGTTTGTGTTGGAGGTCACAATACTCATATTCGTTTCGTCTTGGGTTCGTTGGGTATATATTATTGTTCTCTTTTTAAAATTTATATTACAGTTGTTGAGTTGTTGGAGTCTACTAGAGCTACTTATCTTAGAGGGTGGAGTTAGAAGAGAAAATAATTCTTTGAGTAAAATGGTTTGTGTTGTTGGTAGCTAAACAATATGGTGGTCTTGGCATTGGAACTCTTGCCGTTTTCAATGAGCCGTTACCGTTAAAATGGAATTGGCATTTTTTGAATAATCTTGACATGTTTTGGGCCAGGGTTTATCAAATCCATACATAGTGATTATGGAGGTTTTATTGTCAGGGGGCCTAGTGGTATTAGGTGTTTTTTCTCCTATTATGACTTTTACAGTTAAGCTTCATGATAGATAAGTTATTTCTCTTGACACCCTCAAGAAGAAAGTCGAAAATAACACAATACCTTGTTTTGGAAAGAGGTTTGGTTAAGGAATGTTGCGTTACATGATCTTTTCCTTAGACTTATGGCTTTAGAAATCAATCCTGACTATATGATTGCTAATAGACTAGAGAAATCGGAGTTTGATTTGCCATTAGAGAAGGCAACCAGGGGTGAGATAACCCAACTCATGAGTTTGATTGAGCTGGTAGTGGATTCAGTGTTCAACAAGTATCCTGATCGTTGAGATTAATATGGATGGTCGAGGTAATTTTACGGTTAGAGATAATCGTATATTTATAGATGATTACTCCTTACCTCATTACTTGAGGCCTACTTTATGGAAAAAGTTGATCCATATCAAGGTCAACATCTTATAGTTGTAACATCCCAAAAATTATAAGGTAAAAATTTCATTTTTAATTCACCCAGAAATACAAATTATCCTTTTTCAATTATTCAAAGGTATATCATAAAAAATAGTTATCAAAGTACAATTCATCAATCATAAAGTTGTGGAAACATGGGTGAATGCGCTGCGATTAAGTCGGGGTCTTCTCTTTCGAACCGTAAGCACCTGAAACCATAACCATAAAATCATAAGAACAAAGCTTAGTGAGTTCTCCAAAATACCTCATACTATACATACAATGGGCCTTGCCATATGGCATCGGGCCCCGCCCTAAACAGATTTGTCAGTAACATGCAATGGACCCCGGCCAACACACTCATCAGGCCCTGCCCAATATACATACAATCACATACAATACATGCAATAGTCACAAAGACAACTAGCATACTATAACATAATCCACTGGGCCAACATTGGTGTCTTCGACCCGAAAATACAGTGACAACTAGCATACTATAACACACTCGCCAGGCCCCGCCTGGCATCGGGCCCCACCCGGTACACATACAATACACGCAAGGTCACACAGACAGCTAGCAAATCAATAACCATAACTTATGGGCCTACATTAGTGCCTTCAATGGAAGTCAAATGACTAAGTAAGCCCAACATACTCAATCTACACCCAGCATACACCACCTTTGGCCAGGTGCGCTGCGTATGAGCTGGGTACGCCCAGCGTACTCCACATCAGCCCAATCTCACCATTAAGTGCTTAAATGGTTAAGCCACTAAGTCCACTTCTCAGATATGATCCTAAATAATGTCTTAACACGTAAAGTTGGCAAGTTTACTCCTTTTCATATCTTAATGGAATCCAATACTTGTTTTTATCCATCTATACCCATAATATGAACACCAACTCTTGCATGGTACATCAAAATCCCTCAAGATGACATTTTTATGACTTAATGACCTCCACAAAGACCAAATATGAGGCTCAAAGGTTCTGGAGTAACTTCTACTCACAATAACCACAATCATGAGACCAAAACATGACAATCCATAACCCAATCCAGATCTTCAAGAGAAAGTCATCAAGATCAAAACTTTATACCTCCTAAAGATAGATCGATGTGAACAAAGTCTAGATCTATAATCTCCAAGGAAACCAAAACCTCTCCAGAGAGCTCCTTCTTCTCCAAGATGCACCAAGAAGACTTCAAAGCACCCAAAAAAACTCAAGGACTTCACAAATAGAGGCTATGGTTTCGTATTTAGGGTTAGAGAGGATGGAGGTTGAAGATAACAAGGGTTCCTAAGAAGTTAAAATGTTTAAATAGGGTCCAAGATCCAAAACTAGGATTTTGGTTTGTTTGGCGTACGCCCAACATACGTGGGTGGTCCATCACAATCATCTAAGCCTCGTATGCTTAACATACTCCGTGTACGCCCAACGTACTCGGCTTTAACACAAAATCCTTGTAACTTCAAACGATCATAACTTCTTTGTTCCAACTCCGATTTCAACATTCTTTATATAACCCTATCAACTCTATTTTTCCTTAAAACTTTCCAAACTTAAATCTAAAATTCATAAAAGACCCGAACTATCATTTTACGGCCATACCCTTGGGCTCCAAAACACAAACTGAACTCTCAGATCACCTTATCCACATTATCCACATCCAAATGGGTCTATATCTCTCTTTCTCCCTAGGCCCAAAGCCTCATGATAACTGATCTTTGGGTCACAGTCCCGAATTATGAAACAATTCGAGACAGGGTGTTACAACAGTGGAGACTTTTTTTGAATTATCTACCAACTAAAGATAATCTTCTAGCCCGTGGTATTGATGTGTTTTGTTTGCTCTTTCCAATTTGTGGGGATTATGTACAAGAACTTAATCAAGTTTTCTTGGATTGTGAAGCGGCGAAAGTCGTGTGTTCTAAACTATAGCAATGGTGTGACATGTATTTTCGCTTTTATCTTTGGTATATGATTTGGATCAGGTTGCTGCTTCTTCTCGTTTATCAATGATCCGTAAATTGGTCTTAATAAGATTATATCAACAACTTGGTGGAACTTATGAAAATTTAAGAATAAATGTGTTTTTGATGGTTCTAGTCCGAAAAATGATTGGCTTGTTGATGATATAGTTGCTATTTCTTTTTGTTGAATCGTGCATAAAAAACCTAAGTTTTGTATTGATTAGAACTTATACTCTCAAAATCCTATTTTAAACATTTTGATGTAATTTTCGTTTTTGCCTAACTCTTGTTTTTGCCTTTTATAGTATTCAGTTGTATAAAAAAATAAAATAAATACAAGTGTATAAAAGAAAGTAAATAAAAAGTTGATATTTCGGTCTGCTGTTCATGACAAAAATAAAACTAAATTGTAATATTTGATCAACCGTAGATGTGAGTGTGATGTCTTGTTTTTGTATGCCAAGAAGTACAATAAAAGAAATTTAAGAGCGAAAAATAATAAAAATATGTTACATTTTGTTGCGGTTATATACTATTTTATTTTACTTCATAATTTAATAAGGATATAAATTGATTTGGCAGATTGCATATGTCACTTTTTTTGGCATCGAGCTCTTGGCTTTTTTACTATTTAGTATCTGAACATTAAGATAGAGAAAATTAAACCTTTATCTTTAATTTGTCACAATATAACTATTGGAAGTGGTTTATCTATTCATAACATGTCATGTAAGTCATTTTGATCCAGCTTCATCCAAGAGGTAATCAATCTACAAGACTACAACGGTCTCTCAAAGAACTCTTACAAATAACATGAAGGTGCCATGTTGATAATATTACCTCTATGTTTGCAAGATGAGTTGCAATGCCACTTGTCTTTTATGTTGTTTATGTTGCTTTCTCTACAACGATCACAACCGAATAGTTTAAACAACACATCCACAACAAATAATTATAATAAGTAAAATGGCTAAATCAATTTATCCGTGTGTATATATATATATATATATATATATATATATATATATATATATATATATATATATATATATATATATATATATATATATATATATATATATATATATATATATATAAAGAGAGAGATAAGATCGGGTGAGAACTCATTTTAAAGCGATGATTCGTGAGGACACCTTAAAAAATTGATAAAAAAAAAAAATCTAAAAAAATCTAAATTATAAAATCGAGCATAGATCTATGTCCGGGAGAAAAAAAATTGGATAATTAAAATTAAATCATGAATCATAATGATGCAAAATTAAAAATTAAAATTGAATCACGAGTCATTTTTAATGATGCAAAAGAAAATTTTTAATTTTTTTCTTCCGAACATAGATCTATGCTCGATTTTATGATTTGTATTTTTTTTAGATTTTAAAAAAAAAAATTTAAGATCTTATCACGAGTCCTCACTGGAACCGGACTCTCTCTCTCTCTCTCTCTCTCTCTATATATATATATATATATATATATATATATATATATATATATTGTTATTATGGATATAACATTAGATATAAAACCATCAAAATTAACTTCATTTTGAATAATATATATATATATATATATATATATATATATATATATATATATTGCTGTTATGTATATAACATTAAATATAAAACCATCAAAATTAACTTCATTTCGAATAAAAAAACGCAACTTTCTTTTATTGTTAGTTTATTCCTGTTGTTTTTTTTTAAATCATATTATTTTTGATTTTGTGATTCATCTCCAATATCTATGTATTTCAAACGTTTTTCTTTATTAGCCATTTAATATGCTTCATAACTTCCCCCGAAACATACTTTATGCATACTTGTATGGTTGTTTTTATAAAACTCCATAAAAATATATGTACAAAGCCTAACATAAACTTTAATAAAGGATGTAAGAAAGATGGTAGAGAGATTTGATTGTATTTTGTTAAAACAATTTAGTTATTGATGGTTCTATAACTAATATTGTGTACATAACAACCACATATTCCCAAACATATATATATATATATATATATATATATATATATATATATATATATATATATATATATAACATTATTAATTATAATTAATTTCAGAAATATTTTAAAATTAATAAATTAGTTGTTTATCTGTCAATAGGGTACACTTTGAATTAAAAATTTTATTATATTGATGTGGGTGGTAATTGCAAAGCTGACATGACATATTAGAAAGATTAATGATATTGCATTGATGTGGATGGTCTAATTCATTTTGATCCAACTTTATCTACATGGCCTGACATGGTGTCCACACAGATTTCCTTTTTTTTTTTTTTTTAATTTTAAGTTATTATTTATAACCTATAAGTAAACTCAATGCATGTTAATCTGATGAACACAAACCTAGAAATCAAAATTTAAAATAAACATAGTGAATCAAAATTCAATCAAGTGGGGGTTTTTCGGATAACCAAAATTTAAAATTAATAATTAAACAAAAAAAACCTTCAACAAATTCAAGTGACATCCTAAAACCTAGATTTCGAAAATGTTCATTCCTCATCTTCCTCTGTTTGTGGATCTATTAGCTAAAAGGTAAATGGAAGCCATCTTCAACCCACCTAACCTACATCTATAAGCCAAGAAAACTCGATCGGTTGATTCTTTGTCTCCTTTGTCTTCGAACCATAAACCCAGATATGGTGAAGGTTTGTTCACTGAAATAGGTTTTTAACATATAAAATGAAATCATCACCTCCTATATGTAACCAAAACCAAGATCTTCAAACAAGTACTAAAAAAACCATAAATCAAAATATAGATTTCGATATATTTTAGGAGCACAAAAGGATAAAACAATAATGAATCATTGGATGTCCAAGTGGATCGACGGAGATGAAAAAGACGAAATTAAAATCAAATTCCATTGGTAAGACCACTCGTTGTTATAACGCTTGCTACAGCGCCATTGGGTGGTGTTTTTCATTGTTATGTTACAAGGCGTTACGGTGACAACGGGAGGAAACGAAGTTACATCGATCGACCGTTATGAAACGGTAATGCAGTAAAAACAATAATACATTTTAACTCCAATATAAATACACATATAACTTCATTTTTTACCTTACACATTCAACCTTTTTCTCTCATTTTATTACATATAACTCAACCAACTTCACATTCAATCACTACGGATCAAAACGCCAACACTCCGGAAAATGAAAGCAAAGATCGGTAACGAGTCAAGAACGTAAAACCACATAGGTCACTATTTAAATAAAACCGATAGAAAAAAAAATACTAGTTGTAGGTTCGTATCGGATCGCATAAGCAACAAAAATCAAATTATTTTTAAAGACATTCTTGATTTTTATTTCTGAAATAAACAACAATTCACAAACAACAATCAAATAATCAAACATATGAACAAAAATTAAAGAGTCAATTCACATTGACAATTTGAAACAATAAAAAAAACCTATTGCAAACTCATTGAACAATAAAAAAAATACTAAGTATTACCAAAGATTCAATGACTTTACCTTTGATGCTTATGTAATAAATATTAACAAGAAAAAGAAAAGAAAAAACTCAATAGTGAATTCAGTTAAATCTAGACCTAATTATAAATAATGGTATTTGTCATAAAATATTGAAACTGAAAATAGAATTTCCACATAATTTAATCAATTTTCACAAAGTTAACAAAGTAGAATATATTTACCGCTGGTTGCAAATTGGATCAGCGATTATAAAGAATTGAAGATCGAAGGTTAACGTGTTGTGAAATAATTGATTTGTGACTAGGGATGTCAAAAAGTCTCGTGGGACCCCGATCCCGCGGGGCCCCGTCCTGTATGGGGGCATTTGTTGAAAAAAATCGGGGACGGGGGCGGGGGCGGGGGCAAGGTTAACCCCTGTTTTAATTTCGGGGTTGGGGGCGGGGGTTGGTAGTCCCGTCCCGAAACCTCCGTAGGGACCCCGTTAATAAATTATATAAATTGACATATGTTAATTATATAAGTATAATAAACAACAAAATGATTTTTACGTACAAAAATTCAACAAAAAACATGTTTTTAAGTTGTTTATAACATGTAAAATTATGTTATAAATATCTATTTGTTATCCAAAAAATTGTTTCTTTTAGCCCAAACAAAAACTTATTTTAGCCCAAATAAATTAGCCCAAAATCAATCGGGGGCGGGGGAACGGGGACGTGGGCGGGGGTCAGAAGGGGAATTCGAGGGCGGGGGCGGGGGTTGAAAGGATGGAGATTTTGGGGGCGGGGGCGGGGGAGCGAGAAAATTTTGGGGGCGGGGGCGGGGGATGCAATCCCCGTCCCGTTTGCCCCGTTGACATCCCTATTTGTGACTTAATATTTTTTATTGTAGCTTATATTGGGCTGTGAATATTAGATTATACATTAAAATATATTGGACTATTAAAATACAAATTATGAATTTCAAAATTTTGATTTATACACTTTTTTTGTTGCTAAAATATTAAGGTGGTTCATTTGCATTTTTTTAGGTAGGTCATAATTTTTACTTTCAAATAGCTTGTTATACAAAAAAAAAAATGTGTGTCAAGTGACCCACCAATGTAACACATAAACTTGCAAATGACAAAGATCGAGCGGAAATATTTAGACGAAGAATAGTATATCGGTTTTATGTTTTTTAAATTATTAGGACTATCGTATGTTTTTTTATCAATGTTTTTTTCTCCTTTGTAATGTCGTTTTTAGTTTTAAGATGATATTTTTAATTTAGTATTTAATTGAATTATGGTTTATTATTTATATGTTTTTTTATAAATATTATAACATAAATTAAAAAAACAAATTAGAAAAATAGAAATTAAAAACATCAATAAAAAATGATAGGTGTTATCACATATTATTTAGTGTTGCCTATTTCCTAATTTGATGTTATAACACCAAAAGTGTGACTAAGATGGAGTAGACACTTGGGTGTGATAAATCAAGATCCGAGGTAACTAGGATGTATCATTTGGTAAATGATTCAATCATGATCATTAATTTTATTTAGTGTTGCCTATTTCCTCATTTGATGTTATAACACCAAAAGTGTGACTAGGATGGAGTAGACATTTTGGGTGTGATAAAATGTATTAATATGTTGCCCACATCCAATAGCCTAACCCAAACGAAGTGCAACAAATCAAGATCCGAAGTAACTAGGATGTATCATGTCACACCCCAAAACCGAGAACGGCGGAAACATTCTGGGGCGGAGGACGTCATGTAATGTATCATAACAATGCTAAGTAGGAAACAAGCAACAACATCATCCATTGCATTAATAGTATAATTGTAATTACATTTGAGTTCTTTCATAGTATAATTCTACAAAAAATGAATATTCAGAAGTAAAAGACGAGTCTTGATCGCTCCGTCTTCACAAAACCTGGTAGTCGTACCTGTCTATTCGTATCCTGGGAATACAAGTTATTTTGAAAGCGAGTATCAGCAATAATGCTGGTGAGTTCATACATATTTATGTGACTTGATTTGTAAAGCTGTAAAGAAAGACATGTAATTGTTTGAAAGAAAGTTTGTACCAACGAATATGTTTGTAAGTAATTGTAAACGTTTGAAACTTCTAGAAAATCCCATATTTTCTACTAGTATAAAGTGTAGCCTTCTACCAAGGCTCGACTGTTTTAAATGTTTGTTTCAAAAATCCAATATGTGTTCGTATGTAGATGGTACATTAAAAGTCCCAAAATGAAACTACCGTAATGTTTTTTTTTCATGTCTAAAATAGTAGATTTGTGTACAGTTATAATTGCTAAGGTATATGAAAACTCCGTAAATCAATCTTGTTTTTATACTTTTCAGTGAGTTTTATAACCATGCTAATGACCCTGATGGCCTGTAACAACGTTCTTCAGGCGTTGGAACTGTTATGACATTTGTCACCCCAGGCCTGCCGGCCTAGCTGTAGCTAACAGCTTAGGTGTGGGATTGTCAATCCCGTATAGATCTATACACAAGTATCACGCTCTCTCTCCAAGAGATTAAGATATATAATACAGGACTTGAATTGCATACATACGAGTATGTTGAAGTTCAATTGTCTCACATTACTTGGTATAAGCAGATTTACGATAATAAAGACTTTACCCCTTTTGAAAGCATTTCATTTGTCGAGATGTATATGTAAAATGTATGAATCACTTGAACCCTACACTCATTATAGTTTCTCAAAAGTATGTTCCCATTTGGTAATAACAACTTGGTGATATAATAGCCCTTAAACATAAAGTTATTTTTGTATCAAAACCCTATAAGAAAAATATTATAATTATGTTTATAAAACAGATTGAAAATAGTTTGTTTTGACAAGAACAAATTTTTAGTATCGGAAGACCTTTGTTTGAAATACGATTCTGATGGTGTTTTAAAGGAAACATAAAGTATGTAAGATAGTTTGATAAAAAGTTTTTAACATGTAAAAATGTTTGTCGTAAACTATTATAGTTTTTCCAAAAGTTCGTTTCGTTCGGATAGTAACCCTAGTGTAATGCTCACTTGTTATGAAATGTGTAACTTTTTGTGGTGACATAAATGAACACCTGTACTCATAGTATAAATAAACTGTTTGATTCGTATACGTATAACAACATATTTAATTTCAATATATATCAGATGATATTGTGTTATGTTTTCTGTACGAAAGATTTCATATAACGGTTATGAATCACATATGATTTACTTGATAAAAATGAGTATTTAGTGAAACTTTGAGTTACACACGATAATAATCGTGTGTTTACTTGTATTCCCCCCTCAAAAGTGTATATTAAAACAATATTGATAAAAATGTAGATTATAGGGGTATGAACTCACTCGTTAAGTTTGAAGAGAGGGGCTAGGGTTGAGCAGAACTTCGACCGCGGATGGTTGCGTCGTCGGCTCTTCGGGGATCTCTGCAGCGTAAATCTTTCATCGGGGGCTCGAGTGCGGAAACCAAGGTGAGGGAATGGTCTCTGGTGCTTGGAAAGGGGTGAGAGTATCTAGAGGTTTGATGATCGGACTCAAGAATACACATAAAAAAATAATAAGACGAACCTGTGCAAGACCGTCTTCAAATCACCAAGATCTTCAACAAATACTACACCGTAGCTCTGATACCATGTTAAAAAATGTACAACCGCTACTTTTCCAACATCTTCATTTCTTATATCATTTTAGGACAAAGAAACAGAAGGTTTTCATGTACTTACAAGAGAACCTCACTACATAAACCCTAATCTACTCTCGTAACATAACACTCAAACCCTAAACTAAAATACAATCAGAAGGTGTAAGTATTAAGATCTAAACATCTGGAACAAATGATCAACAAGAAAAGAACAACAAACACACTGAACTATGAACGATTTAACAACGAGAAACCCTTAAACTCAGAGAAACCCTAATCGTCTTACACACAGCTTCAAGGATGAGAAATGATCGAGTGTTATCTATAGATACACTCTCTCTCTTCTTTTATTTGTTAGCAAACCGGATCCAACCCAAGTCTCCTAACCCGCTTTAAGATCCGCGTGCATTTTCCTGTAAAAACACTTAACTCCAGAAGAACACAGTTTATACACTTTACACCCTCTAAGTTATAAATAAATATGAGATTGAAAATAATTGAATTACCCTTCTTTTCAACATCCCCCCTCAATCGAAATATTTATTTTTTTATTTTTTTAAAAACATCTACATGACCCATTTTGTTAGACAAAAAATCATGTTGTTTTATAGTTAAAGATTTGGTAAGAATATCTGCCGTTTGTTCAGAAGAACAAATTTTGACCAATTTTATTACACCACTAGAAATTTTTTCTCTAACAAAATGCAGATCAATTTCAAAATGCTTTGTCCTCTCATGAAAAACAGGATTCAAAGCCAATTTAATAGTTGACTCATTATCACAAAAAACTGAAACTGGAAGTAACTCCTTAATTCCTAATTCAAACAAAATTTTTAGCACCCAAATTATTTCACATGTAATAGAACCAAGAGCCCTATACTCAGCTTCAGTAGAAGACCTAGAAACAGTAGATTGTTTCTTACTCTTCCAAGATATCAAACAATTATTAAAATAGACCAAATATCCAGACACTGACTTTCTTGTAACCAAGCACTTAGCCCAATCTGCATCTACAAATCCTTTAAGTTCAAAGCTGTCAAATTTCGTTATAGCTATTCCCTTACCTGGACTATTCTTTAAATATCTTAAAAGTCTCATTACAATTTTAATATGAGACCTGTTAGGTCTATGCATGAATTGACTAAGCACTTGAACAGCATAATAAATATCAGGTCTAGTAACAGTTAAGTATATTAGTTTTCCTATCAGTTTTTGAAATTCCGTTTTATTTTCTAATAAAGCATTTCCTTTATTTTTTCCACCAGAATCTAACACAAAATTTGTTTCCAAAGGTGTACTTACAGGTTTACATGCAAGCATACCGTATTCATGTAATAACTCTAAACAATATTTTCTTTGATTTAAGCATAAACCATCATTAAACCTTACCACTTCTATTCCCAAAAAATACTTCAAAACTCCAAGATCTTTAATTAAAAACTGAGTTTTCATGAAATTTTTAACTTTCTGCAATTCATGTTCACAATTTCCAGTTAAAATAATGCCATCCACATATACAAGTAACACAGTCAATGAACCTTCAAACTTCCTCACAAATAAGGAGTAATCACTTATACTTTGCTGAAAACCATATAAAAATAAAGAAGAACAAAGTTTTTCATTCCATTTTCTTGGGGCGTGATTTAATCCATATAGAGATTTAGTAAGTTTACACACCCTAGAATCACCAGCAGAATAATATCCAGGAGGAAGAGACATATAAACATCCTCAGTTAAATCACCATATAAAAAAGCATTATTTATATCAAGTTGATATAAAGGCCATGATTCTGAACAGATAAAGAAATAATAATACGAATACTCACTATTTTTGCAACTGGAGAAAAAGTTTCTTCAAAATCTATTCCTTCTCTTTGGTTATACCCTTTAGCAACCAAACGAGCTTTATATCTTTCTACTTCACCATTGGATTTATATTTAATTTTGAAAACCCACTTACAACCTATTGGTTTTCTATTTTTAGGCAAATTAGTAATTTCCCAAGTATTATTTCGATGGAGTGCCTCCATCTCTTCATTCATTGCTTTAACCCAGTTAGGATCAGTTAAGGCTTCCTTATAATCTTTTGGTTCAACAGTTTTATTTAAGTTTGAAATAAAACATTTTGTGTTATTATTTAATAAGGAATAATTGACAGACCTTTCAATACCATATTTATATTTACCTTCAACAATATAATCAGCAAACCTAACAGGCATGTGTGACTCACGTCTAGACCTAGAAGAACCTAGGAATTAATGGTGACTGACTACTTTCCTCAGAAAAATCAGCAGAAGCAGGAACAAAACCAACAGAAGAAGGCACAACTGCCTCGCCACTACGGTTGACAGTATCATTAGAAATATTATCATCCAGGTGAGTGGCTGCATCAGCACCATCCAACTGTGACTCTATTCTCAACTCATCAGGATCAATAGAATCATTTAAGTATTCATTAGTATCAAAAACATCATAGGAAAATGGATCACTAGGGCCAAAAATATGTACAGTTTTGTCAACATTTGTTGACTTTAACTTGTAAGGAAAAACAGACTCATAAAATTTCACATCACTGGACATAAAAGAAGTGTTAGTATCCAGACTAAAAAGCTTATAAGCCTTTTTATCAGATGAATATCCTAATAAAACACATTTTTCAGCACGCTCAGAAAACTTATCATTAATATTTTGTTTGACTGAAAAGCAAAGGCAACCAAAAATTCTCAGATGATCGAAATTAGGAGTCTTTTTAAAAACAAGTTCATAAGGAGAAGACCCATTTAAAACTGAGGTAGGCATTCTGTTTATCAAAAATACTGAAGTTAAAACAGCATATGCCCAAAACCTTAAAGGAACTGCTGATTGAAACAAAAGAGACCGTGCAACATTAAGAATGTGCCTGTGCTTTCTTTCCACAACCCCATTTTGTTGTGGAGTATAAGCACATGAAGTTTGATGAATGATACCTCTTTCTATACAAAAACATCTCATTTGATTATTAACAAACTCAGTACCATTATCATAACGCACAACCTTAATATTAACACTGAATTGATTCAATAAAATATTCACAAAAGATTTAAAAGAATCAAAAACTTCACTTTTAGACCTTAAGAGAAAAACCCAAGTAGCCTTAGTAAAATCATCAACAATAGTCAGAAAATACTTAAAACCTTCTACAGAAGCAAGTCTATAGGGACCCCAAACATCTAGATGAATTAATTCTCCTAACTGAGTTGAACTATGTTGACTAAGAGAGAAAGACTCCCTAGTCTGTTTAGCCCTGTGACACACATCACACGGGGGAAGAAATTCATTTCCTAACTTCAGCTTATCTTTTAATGAGTTTAAAGCTTGGTCAGCTGGATGACCAAGTCTGCTATGCCAAGTTAACTTTGAAACACAACATTTAGAATTATTTAGACTAACTGAATTACCAGAGGGAACATGATCAAGATAATACAGTCCCCCAGACTCTCTACCATTCTCCACCATCTTCTTTGATAGTGAATCCTGAATTTTACAGTTATGTTCAGAAAAAATTACCTCACATCCATTATCCTTACACAATTTATGTACAGATAAAAGATTAACATTAAAAGCAGGCACAACAAACACATCAAACAAAGTAAGATTAGACGATAAGTGAATATTTCCAATCTTATTTATTGATGCAGAAGAACCATTAGGATGTTTCACAAGAAGATTAAGTTTAGACACATCCACAGTGTCCTGGAGTTGTGACTCTGAGGCAATCATATGTTGATTTGCCCCAGAATCAACAATCCAACTTTGAGAATTATTTAAACTAACACAGGAATTAAAACAATATGTTGATGTACCTGCCATATTTGCAGCAACAGATACATCCTCACTAGCAGAGTTCTCATTTATAAGACGAAGAAATTTAGAATACTGTTCACTAGTAAGATAGTGACAATCACTACTAGGAACAGAACCCGAAGAAACTCCAGAATCATTAGTTGGAACAACAGAAGAAGCATTCATAGGAAAGGACTTATTTTGATTATTATTATCATTCTTAGGTTTAAAATCTTTTGGATAACCAATCAATTTATAACATCTTTCTATAGTGTGACCCTTAAGATTACAATGCTTACATTGTAACCCTTGATTTCTAAACCTATTTTGACCTTGACCCCTTTTTGAATTAGAAATTTTACTATTAAAAACAGAAACTTGGGGTTTTGAAGAAGAAACAGAACTCAAAGAACCATTCTTTTGAAGAGATTCCTCTCTAGAAAGAATTGAAAAAGCTGTTTTAACATTAGGTAAAGGTTCCATTAAAAGAATGTGACTTTTAACTTGATTATACACATCATCAAGACCACTCAAAAACTGCATTAATTTCATCATTTTAGAATGATCATTAAGTTTAGTAGCAGCCACACATACACATTCAGTTAAACTAGTCAAACCATCAAAGTCTTTCCACAAAGAGTCAAGTTTATTATAATATTCAGAAAGAGAAGAACCATTCTGTTTTAAGGTATTTATCTGCTGATGGATATTAAAAATTACTAAACCATCAGCCTTATTATAAGTTTCAAATAATTCATCCCAAATATTTTTAGCATCATCAGAATGAACATGACTGGCATATATAGTCTCTGAAATTGAACCTAGCAACCAATTACACACAACAGCATTTACACGTTCCCATTTAGCACTTTTAGTGTTATCAATTTTTTCCCGAGTTAAAGTTCCATCTACAAACCCTAATTTATTTCTGGCCTTAAGGCCCCTAGTCATAGCACTACGCCATACTCGAAAGTTTTCGTTTCCAGTCAATTTTATTGTAATAATAGAAGTAACTGAATTATCAGATGGATGAATGTACAATGGGTCATCAAAATCAACAGGAACCTCCTTGGGAGTATCACTCCCTTCAGAAGTTTCACCAGCCATGACTAATCACAAGAAAACACAAGAAAAAAGCAACAAGGAACACAAACAAAAAACTTAAAAAAACAGACGCCTGTGTGACTTAAAGTCCAGATGGTCACCACTGTTTGTCGGGGCCCAAGACAATCAACACAGAGTCTAAATCAGAAAACAAATTAAAGACGAAAAACTAGACCAATCAAGGAAGCAACAAGTGTAAACTGAATCAAGTAATCAAATAAGCACAAATATGTCAGAACTCACGCATCTATGATGAAAAAGTTGAGAAGGGAACTAGAAATTGCTCACAGTGATACTTCAACAGATGTTACAAGGCAGAAGACCGCTCACCTCCCCTAGGGTTGTTCCCTGTCAAAGTTATTTCAGACACTAGTCCGTTCCCTGACAGAGAACTTAACCTTTTGCAGGGATTAAATGAGCAGACAAGAAAGGCTGAGAAGTTTTTTTCAAGATCGAACCACAGATCCTCAAGAATCGGTCAATATCATGAAACTGCAAATAACAAAACAGCTTTGCAGTAACTTGTTTCTTAACAAAAAAAATGTAATCAACAAACAAACGATCTGAAGATGATCGGACTCAAGAATACACATAAAAAAAGAATAAGACGAACCTGTGCAAGACCGTCTTCAAATCACCAAGATCTTCAACAAATACTACACCGTAGCTCTGATACCATGTTAAAAAATGTACAACCGCTACTTTTCCAACATCTTCATTTCTTATATCATTTTAGGACAAAGAAACAGAAGGTTTTCATGTACTTACAAGAGAACCTCACTACATAAACCCTAATCTACTCTCGTAACATAACACTCAAACCCTAAACTAAAATACAATCAGAAGGTGTAAGTATTAAGATCTAAACATCTGGAACAAATGATCAACAAGAAAAGAACAACAAACACACTG
The DNA here is from genome assembly GCF_052625555.1 of Lactuca saligna. Classification (NCBI taxonomy): domain Eukaryota; kingdom Viridiplantae; phylum Streptophyta; class Magnoliopsida; order Asterales; family Asteraceae; genus Lactuca; species Lactuca saligna. Next base: position 52,192,725 of record NC_136417.1, read on the forward strand.
AACTATGAACAATTTAACAACGAGAAACCCTTAAACTCAGAGAAACCCTAATCGTCTTACACACAGCTTCAAGGATGAGAAATGATCGAGTGTTATCTATAGATACACTCTCTCTCTTCTTTTATTTGTTAGCAAACCGGATCCAACCCAAGTCTCCTAACCCGCTTTAAGATCCGCGTGCATTTTCCTGTAAAAACACTTAACTCCAGAAGAACACAGTTTATACACTTTACACCCTCTAAGTTATAAATAAATATGAGATTGAAAATAATTGAATTACCCTTCTTTTCAACAGTATTTTCCAATTTTCAACCAAATCAAACAATGTTTGAAGGTCAACATTAGTCGGAAGTAGTAAATCCAAGTTCTTAAACTTTGCTCTAACGTATGACTTAATTTCATTAATTAACTGCCAAAACCCTCCTATACATAAAATAACGAAACTCATATTTTGACTGAAAAAAAAATTCTCCCTAAAACTGAGATTTCAGATTGTTTTTAATAAAAGAAGAAAATCTTCTTATCATCAAAAATCCGTTTATCCGCGGAGACATAATGTCACTCCGTGGAGCCCTCGTGAAGCCTCTCTGCAGATGAATTAATGGACAATAAAGGACCGAATCTACCACTCCGTAGAGGCCGCGAAAGGAGCTCTATGGATCCTCGTGGACTCCTCTGCGGTCCTCTTTTGCGATACAATATTTACGAAAATGCCATTCCGCACAGGTAATTATCAATCCATGGAGGCTATAGAGGACCCCTACACATAATGCATGTTTATTGTTGGAAAGAAGTTTTTTTTGTGACTATATTTTGAAACTCCCCCAAAAAAATTTCTATTGTCGGCATTTTCCCTTTAACCTCCTATAGTCATTTCCAAATGGCTAAATTATGACAAATTTGAATTTTTAAGGTTCAGTTTAACATATTTTGATGCTTAGGTACCAAAAGATGATAAAACCAAAATTTTAATGAAAAAGTTTATTAAGAATCTCTTGCTTATTACATAATGGAAAATGAATCTGTAGGGTAACTAACTATTAAGTTTCTTCTCATTTGGTCCATTTCTTTTGTACCCAATATTCCATCGAACTTGTTGTTTGTGTTCGCCATAACCCTTTTGACCGGCTATCACCTGTGATAGTCGGTCAAAGGGTTATAGTGAACACAAAAAAGAAGTTCGATGGTATATATTGGGTACCAAAAGAAAAGGAAATGGACCAAATGAGAAGAAACTCAACAGTTGGTTTCCCTCGTGAGTCATTTTCGCTTTACTCGTTTACAGAAAATCTCACGTCATCTCTTGCTTTTATTAATGATTTTATGAGATTCATTCTTGCTTCTCTTCAAAACATAACCCACGGAAGAACATTATTCATACATGTACAACTTTGTAATGCACTTGAATATTTATTATAGGAATCTTGATTGAGCAGGTGCATTTCATGACTACATTTACATTTCCAATCAATTGATTTATTGTATTGTGGCTTCTATACAAATCTACAAACAAGTAGAATCATAAGTGCTATGATTTTTGAGTTTACTTACCTTTATGATCGAATTCATGGGATAAAATACCACATAAATATATACAAGATCGTGCAGATTTTGTAGACACATCACCATAATATACCTTGAGGTAAACGTTTATGCTGATAAATATACCTCTCATACACAGTTATATCCTTTTGCAGAGATTTGTTGACAACTAACCACAGTAAGCATAGCATAGACCATGTTTTCACGAAGCTACCCCTCTAAAATGCTCTTCATGTATGTTATGGCCTAAGAAAGTTGTAGTGTTTGATACTTTTGCAGCTATAACATCCCGGAATTTGCAGGTATTTCCAAATCCTCCATTTTGTTATTATTTGTCATTTTTAGTCCTTGGGGATGGAAAGGTATAGTCATGAGATGCCTTAATGGCTAATATTTTAATTTTAGGATCAAGAGGAGTACACTGAGCATACATAAGGGTACGTTGAGCGTACTAGGCGCGCCCTAGTACGCTGGGCGTACACTTGTGTACGTTGGGCGTACTCACATCAATTGAAAACCCTCATATTTAGGGTTTGGGTGCTATAAGTGTCCTTATGAGCTCATAACCCTCTACCATTTCAGCCTCCATAGTTTTGAGCCGTTTTCCCCAAACCTTAACCTCTCTCTTGAGTGTATGAACTAAAAGTGTGTGTTTTGAGTAGAAGAAGAAGAAGAAGAAATTGCATGAAGGTGTTGGAGAAGTGAACCAAGCTTGAAGATCTGAGATTATCTTGTCCTCTAGAAGCTCCATGAGGTAAAAAGCTTCTGGCTTTATGCTTGTATGATGTAGATCTTGCCTTAATAGCTTTATGCCACCTTTCTTTTCCCAAAAAGTCCCAAGTTTGTGCATGTTATGTTTGGACGTGTTAAGTTGTCCTTTCAAACCCTAGGAAGGGTTCTGAATGATAAAAGTGAAGTCCCAATTGCAAGAAGTGTCCCATGCAAGTATTAGAAAAGGTCTTAATGAATTAAGACCATGTATTAAGGGATTTTTGGACATCCAAGGTCTTAAAGTTTGAGACTTTATGGTTCTGAGGTATATTTAGTCAATGGATCTGGAATATGGGCTTAAGTGCTTAAGCCATTAAGCACTTATCATGATTTTGGATTTAACGAGCGTACGCCCCGCGTACGGAGTGAACCACCCCGATGGTGGTCAACGGAAGGCGATGTACGCCGAACGTACTAAAGGTGTACGCCCAACGTATTCCCTCTGATGGGCTTTTGCGATTTGGGTTTCGGATTGGGCGACCTTTAGGCCAGTGTGGTTTGGGCCTTTGTAGAACTTTCTGAATAGAAGTGTTTTGTGCCAAATATGGAAATGGACCTTAGGGTGAGGCCCAATTAAAGAGTTAGGCCCAATTTGGAAAATTGGGCCAATTATGGACCTTGTATATTTGGACCTTTTGGATCATGGATTTAAAATTGGGCCTTGGTCAAAATTAGAGAAAGGGAAAAATGGACTATTACCCTATGTGGGACCCTTGGTCGAGATTGATATTCCAACTGTTGACTTAGTATTCTTTATTTTGGATAGTTCGGGATTTTCGGTGAGACAGCAGTCGGAGACTTTCAGTGAGTTTTCCTCACTATACCAAAGGGTCGAAGGCACCAAGGCCGACCCTTTTGTTTATTATCCTGGTCATAGTATGCTTGTATGCAGTTGTGATCTGTTAGATCGGTATCCTGGTAAATAGGATGTTGTTATGTTATTGTGATCTATTAGATTGATATCCTGGTAGATAGGATGATGCTATGCTTAGTGATCTATATGATTTGTGCTTGTCTGTTGATTGTTTATGTGATAAGTATGTCGACATATGTGTGCGTATGGTTGGGTTGATTTGGTCTTGCTTTGTGCTGAAGGCCAACAGACCCAGGGCGGCCCAAATAGATTGAAGGCCCTATGAGGCGGTCCAGTCATGCCGAAGGCCCAGTGAGCGGTCCGGATAGGTTGTAGGCCCGACAAGGCGGTCCAGATGTGCGGAAGGCTCGTGAGCGGTCTAGATAGATTGTAGGCCCTGTGAGGCGGTCCAGTCAGGCTGATGGTTCAGTAAATGTGTTGTTATGTTATTTGTTTGGGTGTTGGTATATTAGAGGAACTCACTAAGCTTTGGGCTTACAATTTGGTTTATGTTTTCAGGTACTTCAGCGGATCACGGGAAGGCAAAGGCTTGATTGTGCACCTCCTCATGTTTTCTGTTATAATTTCTAGGAATTTCTTTGATGACAAACTATTTTGAAAACAATTTGTAATAAATGGTGTGTTTTGGATGTTTGAAAAAGTTTAAAATTTTTGTGAAATTCATGGATGTTACAACAACTTTAATTTCATTTAACTTTTTAGGGGTAAGGGACGACCATTCAGTCCAGAAGCTCATGGGCGTTTAGTGAGACTCCTTCAAGCCAAACTTAAGCCCCAGGAGCTGATATTGCCCCCCGATGAGCTGTTCGAGACTGGGGAATGTGGATATTTCCTGGAGTACTCTCTCCTTTATAAATGACTCATGATGGTAACCGACTATTGAGCTTGTTCTCATTTGGTCCATTTTTTGTACCCAATATACCATCGAACTTGTTGTTTGTGTTCACCATAACCATTTGACCAGCTATCACAGGTCAAAAGGTTTATGTTGTACACAAACAATAAGTTCGATGGTATATTCGATAAAAAAATGGACCAAATGAAAACAAACTCAAGAGTTAGTTACCTTCCAGAGTCATTTTCCCATTACATAAAGAACATAGTAATAAAGAAAGTTACATAGCTAAATACTTTCCCATTAAATTTGTTATCTACATAAATCTTAAAATATTTATGAGGTGAATTCAAACAAGTTCAAAAAACTTTTAAAAGTTGGTTATTGAGTTGGGTTGAAGATAGTATTTAAGTTCTAGCATAATTTCAAAAATATTAGATAAGTTCTTACAACTGTTCTCCACAAGTTCATATTATAGAAAAATATACAAGGGACTTTTACACAACCATTTACAAAATTAATCATTCATCATATTATGATCACGATATTATGTATATTGTTCTTGATCAACTTCAAACATCCTTTTAACATGTTTCTATTTTCTATTATTCCTCACGAATTTTTTTAATTTGTGATTTCACTCTTATATATATATATATATATATATATATATATATATATATATATATATGAACATCAGGATGATACTAGGAAATATGGTCCGAAGAATCTCGATATATATATATATATATATATACACACACACACTACCTTATAAAAGAAATCTTACTATTTCTATAAATATAATCAATATAATAATAATATTTTTTTAAGATGTTTAGGTCTTTAAGCTAAAAATACAACCAACTATTAATATAATAATATTATAATATATATATGTTACAAATGATAATGCTAGGGATACAAGTATTAAAAACACATTTAAATTAGTATTTCCTTATTTTTAGGGATTGAATTAGTATTTTCATCAATTTTGACCTAACTTGTACTCCTAAAATATCTCTTCTCTGGTATCTGGTGCATTCGAAATCTGAAACATTTCTTTTCGACAAATCGTTTGAAATTTAAAAGTTTATTCAAATTGGAATTCCTTGATTTTTCGCATAAAATATAGTTGACTGGAAACTAATTCAATCTTCATCTCCTTTTCCTTCATTGAATCCACCACCACAATATTTTCTGGTTTTTGGCATTGCACTTTTTATTTTTGTGAAACCGATCGATAATGGTGCAAGTGTTCTTAGAAATATAACATGTCTCCGAATGGAACCAATTGCTTGAAAGAAACTATTCGCCGCCGCCACTTTGCGCGGGCATAACGGCTAGTGTGTGTGTGTGTGTGTGTGTGTGTGTGTGTGTGTGTGTGTGTGTATATATATATATATATATATATATATATATATATATATATATATATAGGGAAAAGTGAATATACCCTTAAGGGTATATAAGCTTAGGTACCCAAACACACCATAATACATCGTTTTGTTTAATATATTCATAATAATTTTCTTAAACATCAACCTCTAACTTGATTACCGTCAAGATTTTTGAAATTCACTATTATCTTTCTCTTATATCACATCTTTTTGTCGAACACATATTAGGCTACATATATTATAATTGAAAATGAAAATTATGTAAGATGAAGATAAATGTGTAATTTATAAAAATTATGGAAATAAATCAAGTTAGAAGTTATATTATAAGAACATTAGATAATTAGAATGTATTATATAATACAAAACGACGTAGTATGGTGAGTTTGGGTACCTAAGCATATATACCCTTAAGGGTATATTCACTTTTCCCATATATATATATATATATATATATATATATATATATATATATATATATATATATATATATATATATATATATATATATATATATATATATATATATATATATATATATATAAAAGGGGTTTACATGAAAACACCTTTTGTCCATGTTTATCCATGTCATGTAAACTCTCTCTTGAAATTTATCCATGTCATGTAAACTCTCTCTTGAAATTTATCCTCGTTAATTGTTTTTCAACCCCCACAAATGTAACATCATTTGTTAAATATTTTCTAATGCCATTTGTCCAAACAATACCTTATCTATACAAACTAAATCAAAAAGAAGAAGAACCAAGTCTACATTCACTATTTTTAAAGGTGTGTTCATGACTTACTCATGTCTAATTCCTTAATTCATTTCTTGAACTTCTTAATGGCATCTACCAATTTAATACAAAACATAGTACGCTAAAAATTAAAGATTATCATCGAATCCAAATAATCCCCATTAAAAATGAAGTCTAATTCTTGAACATCAATTAGTTAACAATAAGCAAACATATTAGGAACAAATCTTGAGCTCGGTTTCAAGCCTTTTTCGATTTTGTCTTCACCTTCGTCTTCGATTGATGTGGAAAGAACAATCGGAAAACCCAACCAGCAAATATCGCACCTACAAATGGACAAATCCAATAAACATAAAAATGTTCCCATGTATCATGTCGCTTATTCACATATGCCCATCCGAACGCCTGCACAAAAAATTAAAAAAAATTAGGTTTCACAATTATCAGCTAAACACAGTCTCATCTTACCTTCTATATTTGAAAAATCAAGACTTCGCATATTTGACATGGAAATCAAGTACTTGACATATCTGACACGGAAAATCAAGGATTTGGCAAATGTGACACATAAAATCAAGAATTTGACAAATGTGACACATAAAATCAAGAATTTGACAAAATGTGACATAAAATCAAGGACTTCACACATAAAATACGGGTTTATAGAAAACTTACATTGGCGGGATTCATTGAAGGACCAGTGTACTTGGCACCAGCAACGACCATAGTGACGATTGATGTGGAAAGCAGAAAATTCTTTATGAGTGGACTTTTGGGACCTTTGAGAATGATACAGAGGACCAAAATACTTGTAAAGAAAGTCAACACGCCTTCAGCAATGGCACCCGTGTGCATGTCAACTTTCAGAGAAGGTCCACCGAGCTTGTGTTTGTGCTCCAATGGCATTACTTCAACAATCGCCATAGCACCACCAACAGCACCTAAAGCCTGATTCATCATATTTAGATTCTAGATTCATGCTAGATTCTGAATCTTGACATGGAAAGTCAAAGATCGTTTCTTGGATGTATTTTGACCAAATGTCAACCGGATGTCTTTAACAAATTTGATTATTGAGCTTTAATCGCAATTAGTCAGTTCAGAATCAACTAATTGGCTTAAAAAACGGATTAATTCGTAATGAATATGATCAGAAAGACTAAACGGACCAATTTTGGGCGTAACTGTACGTATATGATTTTGATTTGAAAATTGAAACCCTAGTTTTGTTAAACGATAATTAGGCGAATTAAGTTAATGGAAGTACCTGAGCAGGAAATCGGACGGCGGCGGAGATGAGGGAATCGCGGCCGAGACCGGCAGCATAGAAGGCGGCAGTACCGGTGGGATTGAAGCTAGCTCCACCTAACGCATCGCCAATAACACCGAAGATGAGCAAGAGGATGAATACGAGGGAGATTGTGATCAAAAGAGATGCCATCCCTTGGATCCCGATGGCAGCGGCGATGACGGAAGTAGTAGCACCAAGGGTGGAAGCACAGAAAACCCACATGAAAGTCAACACCCCATCACCAATCGCTGCCTTCACTACCCCCATATCTACCCGATCTATGAACAAGTCTGCAAGAGTAGTGAATTCCCACTGGAGAGATGAAGTAGATAGTATCAGAGTAGAAGAGTACTGGAATCAGAGAAGACGTTTAATTAGGTAAAACCTGTGATGGTGTAAACGCCGTGTACGTTTGTTTGTTTGTTTTTGTTTTTTTGTTTTTTTTTTTTTTTTTTTTTTTTTTTTTTTTTTTTTGTGATCTTAAATACGAGGCCCACCCCCACCTATTAGTTCCACCATCATCGAATCAGAAGAAAGCATAATTTTTTGGATATTTATTTTTCAGTTTTTTATTATTTTAAATAATACTATGTTTAATACATACCTAACATTCAATCAAAATATCAAATTAGACGGAGACATCAAGGTGAGATAGTTGATCATAATAATTAGATAATTAAAATAATGAATGATATCATAAGCGGTTTTTGAATGTGATTATACATATACTGCAACTATTTTTTATAATTATACTAGGTTACAATTTGTAGAAACCATGGGTAATAAAAAAAATAAAGAAATTAAATATCTTTTTTTTGTTTAATATATTCCTATATATTTTAGATGGTGATAAGTATCATTTAATTTAATTTAAATTTCATGAGATGTTATTTGTACACTTGTCATCATTTTAAATAGGTAGGAAGAAAAGGGAAAATGAATTATAAGCCTAACGAAGTTTCCAAACCGTTTAAAAAACCCCAATTATGTTTTGTCTGTTCAAGAAAACCCAACGAACTTAAGATTTTATCTAAAAAAACCCAACTAACTTACACTTCTCATTTATGGTCAACCAAATAATGAAAGTCAACGAATGATATAACTTATGACGTGTAATTAAATATCAGAAAATGACTTGTAAGACCAACAAAGTTTCAAAATTGTTCACAAAACCCCAATCATGTTTTGTTGGTTGAGAAAAACCCAACGAACTTATGCTTTTGTTCAATTCTCATTAGAGACAACCAGATTTATTTGATATACAACTAGTTGGCAAATAACATGACATTATATTTAATGACATGGAATAAAGAGATTAGAATTGCCCTTTATATATCGATTTAGCCCTAAACTTTATTTTTCTGGATGATCCTCCGTTCGAGATGTCCAAATCCAAGAAGAACTTCCACATCCACAAGGGTTTTCATCATCAAATATCTTCTTTGTAGATATTGAGTTGGACATCAACGATTGAGAGGAATAATAAGAAGTAGCTATTACAAGAGTTCGAACACAGACACCGTTTGTTTTTCTCTTCTCGAAACCCTAAATCGATATATAAAGTGTAATTCTAATCTATTTATTTCATGTTATTAAATATAATGTCATGTCATTTGCCAACTAGTTGTATACATAATGAATCTGGTTGCCTCTAATGAGAATTGAAAAAAAGTGTAAGTTCGTTGGGTTTTTTTCAATAAACAAAACATGATTAGGGTTTTTTGAACGGATTTGAAACTTCATTGGTCTTACAAGTTATTTTCCGATATTTAATTACACGTCATAAGCTATGTCATTCGTTGACTTTTATTAGCCGGTTGACCCTAAATGAGAAGTGAACAAAGTGTAAGTTAGTTGGGTTTTTTAAACAAAATGTTAGTTTATTGAGTTTACTTGAACAGACAAAACATAATTGAGTTTTTTGAACGGTTTGAAAACTTCGTTGGGTTTATAAGTCATTTTCCTAGGAAGAAAATTAGAAACAAAAAGATAGAGGATATTTAATTTTTCAAAAAAAAAATATTGATAATTAAAAATAGTTATGAAACATCATATATTTATAAAATTTTATTAAATTAATAAGATATAAATTTGATTTAGACTTTTCTATTGCTAGGCTAATGACTACGAAAACTTCCATCTAATTGTGATCATGTAATATTAATAGTAATTCTAATGAAACAAAATGTTATTGTACCATTTATTTGCTTTAGTAGCCTGCCTACTAATATCGTTGTAAGACAGTAAGATATACAATAGATTATGTGTACATGGACAAAGAAGGTGAAGTGCAGAAAATAGCATCTTGCTGGCAAAACACAAAAAATGACCCCTTGACTTCCATGAATCTTTATGCCATCTAACTCCAAATCGCATTTACCCACCAAGTAGTAATTTCTTTCGGTAAAATAATAACCTATTCTTCCCCATAAACATAAGCAACTTTATCTTCCAAGCAAAATCCAGAAATTTATGATCACATCAAACTCTAATCCACTTTATAAATATACCATCATTTTAGTGTCACCAAAAAGAATTCCAATCTTTAAACATAAGTAACACTGACTACAATTTTCAAACCCTTCCAAATTACCAATATCTACAACAATAATCTCCCGGTGAAATTATGGAAGAAAATATAGTTTCTAAGAAAAAACTAAAAAAAAAAGTAAAAGTTTTTAATGGAAAAGAATCAAACCAAAAATGATACACTCTACAGAAGAAATATCCAAATACAATCATTCTTAAGTCCCATCAATTTTACACAACATAATTCAAATAAAGGAAAATATTAAATGCAGTTGTCTCAATAGACAACACATATTATGGAAAACTGACATATGGAATGGATTTATAGAATTTAAAGAACCTGGACCTAAGTGTTTAATGCTAATGACATAAATGCACTATTGGCTCTAGAAAAAGTTGTATGTGTTAGTCCATTACCGGATAACATTTGCAATTAAAAAAGATAATACCCATATTCAAATAATTAGAGATAAACTTTTGATCTAAATGAGATTGATTAAATTCATGGTTAGCAAGATTTTGTTTTTGCTACCATGACCAATAACCTATAACAATGTAAAAGAAGCATCACTAGAGCACACGTGTTCCAACAAAAATCAAAGTCAATATCAGATGTTACACCTCTGATTTATTCTGCAAAACTTCACCAGATAGATAATCCAAGAGAAAATATAAGGGCTTTATTTGACCATGCCTTTACAAACTTAAAATCCCTTATCAAAAAAATGACTAAATTTAGTTCAAAATATGTATATTTACAAGAGGATGGCAACCATATAATCACTTAGTGAGCCCTACCCAGAAAGGAGGAACTATAAAGATGGCAATCAACAGGTAACTTAGAATAAAATTCTTCAAACCTTCCATAGATTTTTCCAAGTGGATAGAGGAGAAGAAATCTGAAAATAAAAGCCAAGTTAAGGAGAAGTGATGTCTTATAGGAGAGTGGGGAATTTGGGAATATCAAAACCCATGTTTGTATCACCTATTCCTCCATTCGTAATACCTATTGATTTCCTGATAAGTATCCATATAAATGACACAGTGTATGAGAAATCCAAAATAAATAAATAAATAAATCCTTAAATAAAACCAATAAATCTATTATATAGATGCAGGCAGAATTTTGACGGAGCTATAATCTTATAGCTTAATTTAGACTCTGGGCCAGTTTTAGTAGTAAGGGTATTTTGGGAATTTTTGGGAAGTCTTTTCCTATTTAAGGTTGTAAAATTCTTTTAGAATTCTCTCATGTTTAGTATAAGTAGGGTTAATGTTTTAGTATGAAGTTTATTCCATTTTTTATTAATAAAGCTTAGCAACAAAGAAATTTTCCCAAAAAGTAATTCATCTCATCCCCTGTTCTTCTTCTTCTTCCATTCTCCTCTGTTCTATGTGTTTTATTATTCTTCTGTACCTTGGTGATCAAGGTAATTTCCAGAATGTTTGCTTACATAATCAATCATCTATGACATTAAATAGAAGCAAAAAATTTGAAACATAGACATCAAACCGAAGCTAACAAAAAAATAAGAAAAATCATAAACAAAATACAGCCAAAATTAAAGTATCCTGATCCATACCAAATATTTGTAGCCTTCATCCAATCATGAATGGCCTTCACTCTGATCAAAAACTCAATTCATGACAATAGTCATTTATATATTTATGAAACATAATCAGTTATTCAACTATCTTTTGTATGCTGAACTGACATTTTTTAATAGGGGAAGTATTGAAAGGTCAATACAAATACGACTACACATACAGACAAACATTTCAACTATATTTATACTCATACAAATACACTAATAAAAACTAAAACATGTTCTAAACAAAGATTAATCCACCCTATAGGCAAAGAAGACTATATCTAATATGTTTATCAGCAAAGATAGGTATAAAGCTTGTTCGGTAGATGTTTTGTACTGAGGCTTTATTTTAATCAATCGAACTATTTGATGCATCCCCATATAATATCGTATTACCATTATTTATATCGTATTACCATTATTTATACTAAACCAAGATTAAAAACAACATTCAAGAACGATGAGTGTACCAAACAGATTCTGCCAAAGTCGGAGTATCTTCAAGCGTACAAGTTGTTGGTCTTCTTTGCTGCGAAAGGTTGTATTTCGTAAAGGAACGATTATTCAATATGTATGAAGTTGATATAGAACAGAATATGATTTAAATGAGTAATAAAATCAAATTAATTGCAATTGATATCATACTATATATATAAGAAATCAAATACCATAATCAACTGCTATTCATTGGGTATGTAACTTAAACAGGTACAATTGTATTCTTTGATTATAATGAATTGATTTATTGAATAGAATGTGAAACAAATGAGCTTGATTATTGAATAGACGTGAAATAAAATATGGGCAAAATTGGTATTTAACTTTGGCAAAATTGAGTGGTTTTGAAGGGACACGTGGAAGAGTGGTTTTGTTTACTAGATAGGAAGATATATGGAGAATAATTCTATGTGAAAATATTTGTATAATTGATTTACTCTATTCCGATACCATTTTTATAGCCTAAAGAGTTGGCTAATGACAAACAAATTATGTTATACATTATAATAAACAACATACCGAATTTAATAAACCAAATATAAAACTTGCCAATTTCATTATCAATCGAACAAAGTCACAAGTCACAAGTCACAAGTCACAAACACTAATGTACAATGGAACACATGTGCAATGACACAATTACCCCTGTACCAAACCCGACACACAATACCAGAACATAAAAAGAACACAATCTATCTTTGAAAGTGTTGACGCGATTTCCATTTTGTAATTAGTTCCTCCGGAGAGCAGCGGCGGATAGCACTACCAATGCCACCAAAATCGCCGTCGCTAGGAAGGAACCCACCACTGCCCCACTAACACGTGGACAGAATTCATTGAATTGCTGGCAAAGCGCCGGCCAATTGGTGTTGGGGTTTCCGTTGTGTGCCAAGTACACGATGGCGGCAGCCGCCGATGCAGCCGCCATAGTCAAAGCTAATGCTAGCTGAAGAACAAATCATATTTTATTTACTATTTAACCACATTATCACATTATATCAATTTCAAAAACCAATTATTGTTATAAAATTATTCATGTTGAATGAACATACCAATTAAAAAGGCTGGTTTATTTTCATTATTCAGGTAAATTTACTCATTTTCACGTAAACAGATAAATAAATAAAAAAAAAAATCGGACATACCGTGTCGAAAAGAAGGAGCAACATCCTAGCTCCTACGATATGTGGCCGAATAATACAAACTATCGATAAAGGCAAGGAAAGGAGTAGGTATACACAAGTTATGACATTTCCTACCAAGAAAAACCTGTTTAAACATTCACAAAATATAAATATATATATCAGAAGTCGGATATAATGGTCTTTGTAAAATAATGTTTTTTTATGGGTGCATCAAGAAATTTATAACTTACGTAAATGTGGGAAAATCATCATAGCTAGCTTGGAACTGAAAAAACCGAGTGAAAAACGGGAGGTCTTGGCTCGTGGTGCCCATAACCGCAGCTGCAGCTAAAGTAGCAGTAATCGCACATATCCTTAAAATTAGATCAATAATGCCAACACCTCTTTTCCACCCTCCAAGCGGTGGTTGTTGGCCAAGTCTCACGGTGGTCGCCGCCACAATAGGTGGTGCACCCTTCACGGACTTGGAGGAGTTAACCTCCCTCACTGGAATTGCAATATCACCACTTTCTTTTACCGAACGACTTGAATCCATTTTGAGGGTGTTTAACAAAATAAGAAGTGAGTTGAGTAATGTTGTTTGCGAAAGGCTTCTATGAAGATAAACATGCATGCACGTACATATATATCGCATAATGTATTTGGTGGGTTAGTTTTGGTTGATATATAAGAATGGTATTATGTGAAGTGCTTGTACTTTTTAGGGGAGTTGTTGCTACACCCAACTAGCTCCACTTCAGATAGAATTAAAGTGTCTAAAATCACAAGTTTGAGCATAAATGTAATATATATCATTTTTTTCATACGAGAGCATCCAGCATCGGTTGGTTAATAACAACCTAGGCAACATGTGGATCAGTTGGTTAATAACGCAACGATGACTATTTGTCCGATATAATAGGTGTTCACTTAGAAGTTAGAATTATAATAATCTGTTTTTAAAGTTAATATTATAAAAAGCAGTATATATTTAGATTTTTTTTAAACCTAAAGCTTCTTTATTATTAAATAAAACCTTCAAATATATATATATATATATATATATATATATATATATATATATATATATATATATATATATATATATATATATATATATATATATATACACACACACCGTAATCTTCTGTTAAATGATTATTTTTTTGGAAAAAACATAACTTTTTTGCTCAAAAAAAAAAAAAAAAAAAAAAACCATACATTTTTAAATTCAAAAAAAACCTGCATAATTGATTGACAATTTTTTTTTTTGTGTTGAGATTCATAATTCTTATGTTATTGTTTATGGTTTTATTTATGATGTTTTTGATGAAGAAAAATAGATGTTTAATTCATATATTATCTGGGCTTGTTAATTTGGAAGTCGAAGGTTATACGTATACTAATTTGGATAAACTTATATCACACATGGTTTGATCTATGTTAATTTGGAGACCAAATGTTATGCATTTACTACTTTGGATGGAATCATATCACAAATGATTTGACATCCGTTAATTTGAAGACATAAGTTTCTACGTTAACTAATTGAAGGTTCTCTGTATGCTAATATGAAAATAAATAATAATACAATACATAAGGAATTTATTGACTATAATTTTATTGATATATTTATTTAATGGGAAATTAAGTCTCGAAGAGATCAAATCATATGAAAACTGAAAACAGATTTTCAAACAAAGATTAGAGTTAGAAGCAGGGGTGGATTCAAGGGGTATCTCGGCCTAATAAAAAAAAATTCAGTAGTATAAAGGTTTTAGAAAAACTTCATTATATGTAGTGTATATATACGTATCCCATCACTTAAATGTACAAAAAAACAACTAGTCTTTTGCTTAAGGTGCTGGTTTATTCAAACAAATGTGTCGGAATCAATTCTTGCTCCTTAAAAATCCTTTGTTTACATTTTTTTTTTTCAGTTTTTTTTTTTTTTTTTTATTTCTTAGCTATTATATCACACATCGCCAAACACATGTAAACTTAATTATTTTCATCTATTATATAAACGTGTAATCCTCATGTTTCATTTGATATTTACTTTGATTCCCACGTCGATTCAAATATCAAAAGATGTTTCAACTTCATGTTTATATAACAAGACTTGAGGTTAGCTAAAGATTCGATTAAGGCTTGAGTTTAAAATGAAAACTAAGAAGCCCAAGTACAAACTAAAAATCAAAACACCGAACCGATGGGTTTGGGTTTGGTTCAGTTTTAAAAGTTTCAAACCGAGGCTGTCGGTTTTGGGTTCGGTTTTAGATCAAAACTGTCCCAGCCCACTCCATACTCAATCGTTGCGATGATACCTCGGAAAAAAAAATAGGATACCCTTTTGCTTTAGAAGTGCAGTAATTCCCCTTGATTATTAAAGCAATCTAAGATATCATGTCAAATGAAATTGTTGCTATTTATCCGCAACAATCTTTAAGCATCCTACAAATGATTTATTATATGCATCTTGCCAAAAAAATAATTAGACATAATAGCCTTCATTTTATTCCACACACACACACACAAAAAAAAAAAAAAAAAAAAAAAAAAAAAAAAAAAAAAAACCTTCAAATTTAAATGTTGAAAATCATCGATAACACCATAAACTACGATGGAAACAAAAACATACAAATTATGAGCAAAAACAAAAAGTTTGTCCAAACGAAAAAGTTTGTCAAATACAAACGGTTTTTTTTTTCGAAAAAAAAAAGATTGTCTGTTAGGTGTGTCAGACCCAACAAATAAAGGGGTACAATAGACTCCAAATACACTGCTTTAATGCACTAAAAAGTAGTACAAGGCAAGCAGGATCGAACCACAGAGACACGGGACAAAAGTCTATACCTTTTTGCATAAGGTACTTTGGTCACAAAGGGGGGTTTGTTTGCAAAAGTAAATAACTAAATAACAATCTACTTTAAAAAGAATGCACAAAATGAAATAGATTTGTAAACAAATTGATTGAATAGTTCTAATTCTAGTTCTCAATGTTGTTGTTCAACTTGATTATGACTTGATGTAATTCAAGATTGCTATTCTATGTTGGTACTGAAAGATATTAACACGCTCTAATAACTCTCGCTTGCCAAATTATCTAACCAAAACACGCTCTTTGATTAGACCTAGCTTTACTAATTCAACCTAAACACGCTCTTAGATTGTATTGAAAAACTGCATTAAGTTTTGTACAAGCTTCCCAACAATGTTCATTTCTTCTCATACGCTCGGAAGTGTGAAAACATGTGATATATGTTTTACAATAAGAAAACTTATTGCTTGTTACCAATTATTAACTCAATAGAACGATTAGGTGCCCTAAAAGTTAATTAACTGCACAAAAATTCAATTCATGAAAGTGACCAATCAAACACAAATCAAATTCAAGGATTCTAGTTTAAACAAAAACATAATCACTAGAATAGAATCACAAATCAAACATCAAATCATATGCTTCAAGTCAAGCAATCAACATTTTTTTGAACAAGAACTAGAACTAGGGTTTCTTAGCCACACATGGCTAAGAACAAATCAAACAAGAATAAGATGGAATTGGAATGTTTAATCCTTACAAAAGAACAAATCAAACAAGAATAAGATGGAATTGGAATGTTTAATCCTTACAAAAGTGAAATCCCAATGTTTGCAATGATTAAGTCTTCTCAAAAGCTCCAAGAATTCTCCCAAAATTGGCCTAGATCGCCAGAAACTACTCCCAAAACCGTTCTGTCCTTCAAAATGACGTCTCTTCCTCTTTTATTAAAGTTCACGTGACTTGCCATAAGGCCATGCGTTTTTAGCATGGCCATGCCTTTTGCCCATGTGTTTTTTTGGCATGTCCATTTGTCTTGACCATGTGTTTTTGGCATGGCCCATGCTTTTTTGCTAAAATTCCAAAAAGTCTTCACTGTTGGCTCCATCTTCAGTCCAGCTTCACCACGCGTCATGTTGCTCAAATATGAGATGATAAAGGACAAACACGACCCGTGTCAAAGTGACAAGAACCGCGTTTCAAACATAATCCTTTGCTATGAAGATAATGCAACAACGACTCGGGTTATGTCTTCATGCTTTCCTCCATGGAATGACCGGTTCATCTTCTCTGCATGCTCCAAAGCTCCAAGAATCCAAGCTCCATGTTCCATGCTCCATAATGCCTGCAAAATAAATCAAAAATAGTGAAGTACCAGACATTCTTAATGAAATATGCAACTACCCTAATAATCAACTAAATGCAAGAATTATGAAGTAGAATGCTATAAAAAGATGGAAATAAACATGCAAAATAGGTGCATAAAATGCACCTATCAAACCTCCCCAAGCTTAAACCTTTCTTGTCCTCAAGAAAGAACAAAATTGAGTATCAACCTAGAGAAGACGATAGGCGACTAAAAAGAAACTAAGATGAAAAGAATGGAAGGAACGAAAAGGACTAAATGGAATTAAGAATGCGTGCATGCAATAAAAGAAGAACTAAAGAAAATAACATATGTACATAAAGATTTTTTTTTCAAACATTAATGCAATGAACAAAACAAACGAACATATTCAATCCAATTAACCTCATTATGTCCTACAATCGAAGGTGTACCTGTCGGGCCTTGAGATAACTTAACATTAACCCCACAAAGATATATAACAAGTAAAACAAGGTTTTTAGCCATTCCCTAATGCAACTCAACAAAATCAAAAGTTACAACACTTGTTCACTTTTACAGGTATTGGGTTAGCACATGGAACAGATTATGGTCTTACTCTCGTGAAAACATGTGATGCAAAATATGCTCATTTTCATTTTTCAAATCATGACAATGACCGACTCCAGCTATTTGTTGACTGACAACAATCTTTTTCTAAAAAATATTTTCTAAAAATTCCCTAATATTTACCCAGATTGGTTACATGTTTCAAACCACTTACACCAGTCAAAGTAGTTTACGGTCAGTCCCAATGTTTACAACCAAACATTTTTCAAACATATTATTCAATTGAACTATAAGCATAAATATATACAAACTATCTAATTATATTTTTCTGCAAATAAAGCTCATGGCTTCCTTTGAAGTCCGTGTAACGGGCTTCCAACCAACACATCCAAATCAGGTGACCTTAGTGTGCTAGATTTAAAGAGATCCCTCGGGTTTACTTGCCCGAACATCAAAGACCACAAATTAGCTTTATTTGTTATTATTATGTTCATGACTTTCTATGGAACCCGTGTAGCGAACTTTCAACCCAATCAGTCCCAAACAATTTTGCTTTAGGTAATTAGGTGTAAAACACCCCTCGGAGTTTACTTGTTCGAATCCCAAAGGTCACAAATTAACTTAATAATATTTTTATTTATTTAATTAATTAATTTATTTATTTATTTATTTATTTATTTTTGGTTTTTATTTTATTTTTTTTATTTTGGGGGGACTGATGTAAACGCGCAAAGACCCGTAAGTATAGTCGGAAACAATGTCCCTAAGCAGGGTATTTAGAAGGGAATAGGTAGAAAAGACTTTTTAGAGCGCTGGAGAATTCGAGTCACTGAAATTTTATATTCATTTTATGACTCTTTGAAATTGGAGTTTGGACATGAATGAGCAATAACTCATAAGACCGATCGTGTGTTCCAAGGGCTAAACTATATCTCTCTTTATGATGCGGTGTTGATAACTTTATCATTTTTTATTTTGCACGAGTAGCTTCGGGAGACGTGTTCGTGTGAGATTGGTTTGCTTCAAGAGTTTTAATGAAAAACGAACAAGTTCTAATCTCAAGCCACGACTAATTTACCACTTCAACTTATTCAAGAAGATTAGGTTTCTTTAGATTGATTTTTTTTTTTTTTTGCTTTTAAATGAATGCATGAAAAGAAAATAAATAAAAATAAATAAATAAAAAAAGAAAAAAAATAAAAATAAGAAAAGCAATTTTTTTTTTTTACATGCATGTTGAAACTAAAACCTAATGTACAAAGACCCCTCCCCAAGCTTAAGATTTAGCATCGTCCTCGATGCTCGGAGAAGGTAGGGCAATCTACTGACCACAAATATATAACTATATAGAGCATATGAACAAATTCTCAACAATTCTAGTCAAACAATCTTAGGATTCATGCATTAAACTTTAGATATGGAAGGAATGTACCATTCAAATGCTTGAAATTGTGATATGTGCTTGACTTTTTCACTTCATCTTCAACCTCAAGAAAAGTTGAGCTCTTCAATGGTGGAATACACAAACGGAGGTAAAAGCTTCCCTTCTTCTTTACAAAATACTTCCCCAAGCTTGCTCGTGAAACCCTACAAAAGAATTTTGAAACCTAATACAATAATCAAGTCAAAATTTACAAAGAAAAAAAAACTAGGGTTTTATGCAAGATTCGATTTTGTACACTTTCATGGAGGGAATTCTACCTAGATGAAGGAGAAGATGGAGTTAGGAACTTAAAACAACAAACCTTTGAGCTTTAATGTTGGAATGATTGATGAAAGTCAAAAGTTTATGAATGTTTAGGAGGAGAGAGTGCACGATCGTGAGTTGTGAGGAGGAAGAATGACATAAAACACATGGTCCAAGCCAGGCCGTGCTTTTTTATGATAGCCCATGCTTTTTTTTTTAGCATGGGCCGTGAGATTTTTGCATGGTCCATGCGTTTTTGGGAGCCCCCCGTGCATTTTTTTTCTATTTGTTACAATCTTCGATGACACGCACGGTCTAGAACCTAGGCCGTGCGTTTTGGCCCTTTACCCATGCGATTTGGCGCCAGCCCGTGGCAAAATCTTTTTTTTTCTTAAAAACCTCGAAGTGGCAGCATGGGCAAAATTATGACCATGCGTTTTAGCATAAGACCGTGTGTTTTTGGCTTACCCCGTGCGTTTTCTTTCTGTTAACATGAAATTCACAAGTTTTTTTTTTTTTTTTTTTTGTACACATGCATCACTCTCAATCTTGTTGATAGTGTTTTTTTTTTTTTTTTTTTTTTTTTTTTTTTTTTTTTTTATGCATGGAACTCTAAAAAGACTTAAAAATATTGCAACACAATAAAGTAAATAAAAGAAGAATAGGAAGAAAATACTGCCCGAGTTGCCTATCGGTAAGCTGCCCTTGTTTCAAGTCTTTGGCTCGACTTGGCCCTTGGAATATGTTATTCTTTGAATATTGGGGCTTTCCAACTCAATGAACTTTTTGCCGCCTCCTTCAATGGAACACGTGTCTTGTACTTGACTTTCTTTTTGCGTGGGAACCATGTTGGACTTAGACCCTTAATGACAATAATCGTCCAGCCGACCCCTTTCTTGTACTTGTCCAGTAAGGTGGTCAAATCTTCCTTCTTTGATAAGGTGGTCGATTTGATGATCGGTTGGGAGTCTTCCTTCTCGGGGTACATATCCCTTGAAGGGTCCAACAAATGTATCGTTTTCGGCTCTTGTGGTTGGTCTACCGGCGAAAGGAGTTTCTCATTGGTAGTGGGTGGCTCAGCCTCTTTTTTGTCAACCTCCAACTCCTCTACAACTTCCATGTCATCCTTCTCAATTTCTACTTCTTCCTTGCCAACCTTCTCCACTTCTACTTCTTCCTCTTCTTCCCCATCTTCAAATTGCAATCTTGGGTCATCAAAAAATTTCCCATTGTTCAAGGTGATGGCAGAAACAGTATGCCTTGGGTCCTCTTCAATCTGTGATGGTAATTTGCCTTGAGTTTCCAATATATTCACAGATTGAGCAACTTTTGCAATTTGTTCCTCTAAGCTTTTAAGGCTAGCTTTGGTTGTTTCCTGGAAGATTTGGGTGGCAGTGGCAATGCTTTTCACCATGTCTTCCAAGGATATGCTAGAACTTTCAGTTTGTTGAAGAGGTGGAGGATATTGTTGTTGGAACTCTGGAGTTGGTAGGTATTGGTCATCTCCCCAATCTTGGTATGGGTTTTGGCATTGGTTGTTTCCCCAAACTTGGTTGTTTTCCCAATTTTGATCATATTGAGGTTGATCATAACTCCATTGATTCGGCCAGTAGTAGCTTCCCTTTTCCTGCATTTCCTCCCATCCCCCTTGTAAATATGGACACATGTTGGTGTGATGTCCATTTTGCGTGCAAAAATCACAAGGAATAGGTGTGGGTTGCACACTTCTGTCATTTTCAATCATCATAACTAACCGAGCTAGCTCAGAAAGTTGGTCTTCCTTGTAAGGAGTATTCATTTCCCAGCCACACTTTTTTTTTTGATAGAGATGTACCTACTCACAAAAATCTTGGCATAAACAATTAGTAACACCGTGTCCCCGGCAACGGCGCCAATTTGTTAGGTGTGTCAGACCCAACAAATAAAGGGGTACAATAGACTCCAAATACACTGCTTTAATGCACTAAAAAGTAGTACAAGGCAAGCAGGATCGAACCACAGAGACACGGGACAAAAGTCTATACCTTTTTGCACAAGGTACTTTGGTCACAAAGGGGGGTTTGTTTGCAAAAGTAAATAACTAAATAACAATCTACTTTAAAAAGAATGCACAAAATGAAATAGATTTGTAAACAAATTGATTGAATAGTTCTAATTCTAGTTCTCAATGTTGTTGTTCAACTTGATTATGACTTGATGTAATTCAAGATTGCTATTCTATGTTGGTACTGAAAGATATTAACACGCTCTAATAACTCTCGCTTGCCAAATTATCTAACCAAAACACGCTCTTTGATTAGACCTAGCTTTACTAATTCAACCTAAACATGCTCTTAGATTGTATTGAAAAACTGCATTAAGTTTTGTACAAGCTTCCCAACAATGTTCATTTCTTCTCATACGCTCGGAAGTGTGAAAACATGTGATATATGTTTTACAATAAGAAAACTTATTGCTTGTTACCAATTATTAACTCAATAGAACGATTAGGTGCCCTAAAAGTTAATTAACTACACAAAAATTCAATTCATGAAAGTGGCCAATCAAACACAAATCAAATTCAAGGATTCTAGTTTAAACAAAAACATAATCACTAGAATAGAATCACAAATCAAACATCAAATCATATGCTTCAAGTCAAGCAATCAACATTTTTTTGAACAAGAACTAGAACTAGGGTTTCTTAGCCACACATGGCTAAGAACAAATCAAACAAGAATAAGATGGAATTGGAATGTTTAATCCTTACAAAAGTGAAATCCCAATGTTTGCAATGATTAAGTCTTCTCAAAAGCTCCAAGAATTCTCCCAAAATTGGCCTAGATCGCCAGAAACTACTCCCAAAACCGTTCTGTCCTTCAAAATGACGTCTCTTCCTCTTTTATTAAAGTTCACGTGACTTGCCATAAGGCCATGCGTTTTTAGCATGGCCATGCCTTTTGCCCATGTGTTTTTTTGGCATGTCCATTTGTCTTGACCATGTGTTTTTGGCATGGCCCATGCTTTTTTGCTAAAATTCCAAAAAGTCTTCACTGTTGGCTCCATCTTCTGTCCAGCTTCACCACGCGTCATGTTGCTCAAATATGAGATGATAAAGGACAAACACGACCCGTGTCAAAGTGATAAGAACCGCATTTCAAACATAATCCTTTGCTATGAAGATAATGCAACAACGACTCGGGTTATGTCTTCATGCTTTCCTCCATGGAATGACCGGTTCATCTTCTCTGCATGCTCCAAAGCTCCAAGAATCCAAGCTCCATGCATCCATGCATCCAAGCTCCATGTTCCATGCTCCATAATGCCTGCAAAATAAATCAAAAATAGTGAAGTACCAGACATTCTTAATGAAATATGCAACTACCCTAATAATCAACTAAATGCAAGAATTATGAAGTAGAATGCTATAAAAAGATGGAAATAAACATGCAAAATAGGTGCATAAAATGCACCTATCATTGTCAATCACCGATAAACATACTAAAAAGGCTCGAACATAAAAGAAATAAATTAATTAATTAATAAAAACGAAACATCCTTATGAAAGATATCTTCATATTAAACATTTATATATAAAAGCATCATTAAAATTTGAGATGAGTGGACAATATCAAAGAAATTTGTATGCTTAAAATTCAATTAAATTTTATGTCCTAATGAATTGGTCATTTTTTGGCTAAATGTAAAGATTTTAAATTCTATATTTTATTTATTTACAGAAAAAACAAAAATATCATCTGAACTACTTTTTATTTTAACAATGATTCATCAAATTAAAATATATCATTATTGTCACTTCCATATATCATACATCTAACACAAACCTACACCTATATTCATATCCACACTCATGTATATACACATAAGTACATGCATACACAAACAATCTCATGCTCATGTCAACCTCGACATCCACATCACCTCTTCTTTACATCTACACCCACACTTACCCATCCATACACCAACCTACCCCATACATACATGACCACCCCTACACCCTACCCTGCTCCCACACTGACCCAGAGAGCTTACAACGCACACACACCACCTTTGTACTCCTACCCCAACCCACACCTATACACACACGCCTACGCAACAAGCTGACACCAACACAAAATCCTATCCACCTCACCGATACACCTACACCTACACACTCGCCCGTGCCCATGCCAAAAATATCACGTAGGTTTAAGTGAGTAAAGTTTAATTAATAAAAGTTTTATCTTTTTTATTAAAAAATATAATATGTTATAGTAAAAACCCATCAAAAGGGTATTTGGTTATATTATATAATTTACTTTCCAATTATTTTGACAAGGGAGTTGATATTCCACGATAATTTTTTTAATCCACTGAAAAATTGATGAATAGATAATTATACACCTTAACCCACTTTCATCTTCATAAGATGTAGATTTGTGTATTTAATGGCGATCTTATTCAATTCGTACATGGTATGCAAATCAACATGTTATTTTGCAGCTAAAGTCAACTGTCATAGTATTCTATTTTCATTGCTTTTATAAATTTTGAATTACTTTGATCCGTAATTTCTAAGTATTAGCATCACATTTAATTTTTCATAGGACTTCTTTGAGTTTTCATATGATTCAAAATGTGAACAAGAGGTGTTGTATTACCACCCAGACAAAGAACCCATATCATTACATGCCTAATAATTATTACTCTTTAGCCAAAGAACACACGATGAACACACAAACACACACAAACATACACATAAATCACTATTGAACACACCCACACATTAGACCATCCACTATACATACGACGAATAAGGGAATCACGAGGACCATCATGAAACACGAACCGATGTCGGTGTACTGGTGACGACCACGATGGAGAGATAGGGGAGGGAGAAAAAGAAGGCTGGGAGACAGAGGTATCGGTCATGGTCCTCCGTTCTCCCAACCATGAACCACCACAATCACAATCCACGACGAGACATTGGGATGGTGTTCACGATCATGGTTCGTGGCCAACTAGACCACGGAGGCCTTCGTCTTGGGTATACCGGACGACCTAATGGTGCACACATACACACCTACAATCATATGTATTTCGATCTTTGAGGAGTTCTGGAAAAAAGAAACAGTAAAATCATTGGTGTTGGTTACTAAATCGAAACAAGAAACCAAAAGCACTGGTGGTGGTCTTTCGCCAAGACGAAACCTGAATTCAAATAAGTTTCAAACAATTATGGTCATATCTGAAAATAATATGATTATGAAATCCAAGAGTCAAATTTTTAATGCACCTTTGAATCCTTACATGGTTAATATTGTGTTTTTACACCAAATTCAACTCATTATTTATGCTCGTCTCTATCTATATTTCGTTTCAGTTATATTGCATTATCGTATTCAAACATGAGTACTTCTTTCTCACCTAGTTCGCTTACTGTTTGAATCGATGAAGATGCAACAGTTGAAGAATTTTCAAAGGAAATTATTGAATCGTTTTGAGTCGGAGATGCAACAAGAAATCATAGCTTTTTTTGAAACTAATTATTTTCTCTCTTCAATATTATAATAAAAGTAAAAATGGGTTGATGGGTATAAGTGTCCAGGCATTAAATTTTCAATGGATTGATTAAAACATTGTGTGGATTGACAAACCTACAAACCAAACAGAAAACAACATTCTTTTGACAAACCTACAAACCAAACATAAAACAAATTTTATTTGATGTCAACCAAACACACAGTAGATTCTAATTCCCTCATATGTAGTCTAGTTCATTTAACAAATTCTATTCTTTCTAAAAAACATTATGTGAACCAAGAGCTCCTAAGACTGACTACAAGGAAACTAACGTGTTATACAAAAATAGACATACCATGGATGTGACTATGATAAACACACTAAGGTGTTGTTTGTTTTTTAACATCTGCAGGTTGCTAGAATAAACTAAAAATCTAATTAAACCGATTTTTTTTAACTTAAAAGAGTTTTTCAATAATTTTATGACTTTATTATAGATAGTTAACAAATATAGATTGATTTTTATGTATCATTGTATAAAAGATGAAAATAAAATACGAATTAACGTATATATTTGATAAAAACCAACAAACTTTAGTCACAAAGATATACATAAACATTGTAATTAAGGATATAATAATTTAACACGTAAATGGGTGGAAAGAAACTTTGATTTTAAATAATTTTTCAAATTTTTTATTTTACCTTTTCAATTAAATCAATTAAAAACTGGCCATAAATATTTATCTTAATAAATGAATGATATTGCATTAAATAATGTTTTATAAAATTTGACACAAAAAAATATAAGACAATATTACGATTTTTTTTCATATCTATAAAAACAGCTTTAATGTCCATTATTATAATTAAATTTTTATTTATAAATTTGTCACATAAATTGTGATTGTATATATGGTCGAACCTTTTTTCTTTAAGTATTGTAACTTTTTTTCCAAATTATTTATCATAGATAAAGTTGGAATGTATCTAAGTTAAAAGAAAAAAAAACAAAAACAAAAAACATATATATATATATATATATATATATATATATATATATATATATATATATATATATATATAGGCTAGAAGATGTCATAAGATTTTGAAGATTTTGATCAACATCTGCACCAAGAAGAGGACAAACAGTTCTTTTTAGGTCTGAAATCTTAAAAAAAAATTAAAAAAAAAAAAACAGTTTACAAAGTCTAATGTATGCACGATGCAAACAGAAAATGTTAAAAAAATTTGCAGACAAAAAAAAAACAAAAACAAAAAACACTATATATATATATATATATATATATATATATATATATATATATATATATATATATATATCGGTTAGAAGATGTCATAAGATGTTTGAAGACTCTGATCAACTACAGAAAGAAGAGGACAAGCAGATCTTTTTAGGTCTGAAATCTTCAAAAAAAAAAATCAGTTTACAAAAATTTTAAAAAAATTTGCCAACAAAAATCAAACTGCAGCTAAGATAAGTTTTAATTTGTGTTGATCTTTTAAGTTATAATCCAAAAACACTTTGTGTAACGCCAAATTCGACTAAACTTAAAAAGACATCAAAAGAGTATCCCTAGCATGCCAAAAATAAAATTTGGAGTTCATATGTGGTCGCGTATCTTATTAACTATGCCATAGTTCGTTGCAACCATTTGTATTCAATGAACCGAAAGTTATTTTATTCACTAACTTCATGGACTACAAGTCGTTGATCCATCGTGACTCATGAATACCAAGTTGTATATATTGCCATCTATCCCTTAACAATATCTTACTTCAATGAGACAAAATGTTTAAGTTGCTATCATTTTTATGTATTCACGATTATTATGATCAAGATTCTATTACCATTTTGCGTGAATTACAATGATATATAGTTTTGATAGAAGCAAGAACAAATCACGGGATGCCAATATGAACGAAACATATAATAGCTAGTCGGTGCAACTGCATCATTTTGAGCCCCATATTTGTTACATATTTCGTGAATTACAATTAATGATACATGAGAATATATATAAAATTTTCATGTTCTAACACGAATCCGGACAAAAAATGGTACGACCACAGAAAAGTTGTTAGTTTAATTACGGTAATTAACCTCACAAGTCACAACATTAAATATATAACAAACAAGAGACGTGGAGACATAGCCTTTGGATACCATTATAAAATCCAAAAAACAAAGATACTAAACATATTATACATCTTAAACATATATATAAGCAACTTAACATATATAAGTCACTTCACACACGACATAACCTTAGATAACAAGTTACTATTAAACCCCAAGAACATAAAGTCAAGAAACAATCACGGAATGCCAATGATAGGCATGAAGGGAATATAATAGCTCGACGGCGCCAACCCCCATTCTCGTGGCAAAGGCAAATCAACGGTCTTGGATGCATCATTCTGGGTCCCACATTTCCCTTCATGGTTTTGTGACAAAGGACATGATGTGTAGAAGCTCAATGGTTGAGATGTAGTGTAGGAGTCGGTTTCATCGACCTTCATGATGTTAGTGACCATGGTCTTTCTTGACACGTAGAGTTGTTTAGGTCCACCCAAGATCTTGGCTTGACAGTTGTTTGAAGGTAGTTGGGTCTCAAAGGCACCATGATCATTGGTTGTAACCATGACCACGTTATCCATTTGGTTGCACTTCACTAGTATCTTTATGCCTAAATGAGCAAGTGAAAAGAAGAAAAAGAGGAGATTGTGACTAGTGAGAAGTGTTGTTCTTTATTGGCTTGTACTTTATACATAAAAACTTGTCTTCGATGTATGTTGTGGCTTGTACTTTGAACAAACACTAACCAATAGGAAAATTATTCATATTCTAAAATGTTATTGATTAAATTTATCATAAAACAAGATGGTTATAAAAGACGAGATGTGACATAAGATATGAACTATAAAACCTGTCGTGTTCTATTATTCCATATAGTACACCATTTGTGTTACATGTCGGGATCGAATAATTTAATTAACAAAGGAACCACATAATTATTGATTCATAAAATTCCTGCTTTTTTTTTTTTTTGTCTTTTTCTTAATTATGAGATTTGTTATGATGATAGGGGTGTTATATACATTAGAAACGCAGATAAATATATAATAATTACCCAAATTTTCTTTTAAAAAGTTGAATGTAGCATGTGATTCTAAAACAAAACCATGTACAACTAAAAAAATACAAATCATACGAAGAATTTTTAAGTTATGAAACCAGACCTGCAAGGTTAGAATCATCAAGACAGTCGAGACACCTCACTGAGTCTTTCAAAAGATGGCATATCGAGAACTCAACCATGGATAGAGCCAATGCAAACAAGAGCATTTGAGCTTGCATCTTCATAGCCATGTCTAAATCAAAACCCAAGATGTAACAATAAAAAGCCAATGTATTTTGAGATATAAGTTTTAATAGATGGATAATAAGGGTGTACAAATATTTATAAGGAAAGGAATATGATCGTAATAAATAAAACAGGGACCCAAAGCCACAAGGGGTGGTTGATTTATAAATGAGGATTCAACCATGAAACCAACAACTTCTTTTAATTCATTATAGGAGTGTCCCAAAAGAACCAAAAAGCAAACCAAAAATTGGAAAAAACCGAAGAATTGAGTTGTTTTGAAAAAAATGATTGTCTCATTTTTGAGATTTTATAAACCGAAATCTTAGGTTATATTTGATTTTGTTGTAAAGAAAACAAAAAGAAAACCCACCAAACCAAAATCTAAAATTATACATTTAATATTAAAATCACTTGGTAACTCACCTTTTAAAATGAATATGAATGGCTACCTATAAGATACGAGGTCTTAAGTTCTAATAAATAATCAATACCCATAAATAAGGGGCGAACCATCTTTAGGGGGCATTGTGCATACACCGACAATTTAAGATATTGTTAGTGTTATGCGATCAGGACCGGTCCAAACGTATGTGAGGCTTAGGGCGAAAAGAAAAAAATATCACTCAAAGACAAATAAAATATACAGTAAAAAAATATCATTTATTATTCGGTATACACGTGTTAAATTATCAATAAAAAGCAAATCAAATTGTTTATCTTTTGAACTAATTTGAGTTTGAACCAACTTTACGTCCTAAAAATCATTTAGGTAATAATTTTTTTAATAATATAAACTAAATAACCCATAAATTTTGGACCCGCTGGAGACGTGAGCTCTGGGCAGTCGTCCGGGTTGCCTACCGTCTGGACCGGCTCTGTATGCGATCAATCTTCTATGTTAAACTTATGGCAGATTGATGTTTTCTGATTAGATTGTGCTACGATAATCCTTATTATAATTTTTTATTATAATTTTTTTTTTATATAAAATAGGTTTATTATTTTTAATTTTATGTTAATTTATTAGCTCGTTTTTGTTTTTTTTTCTTTGGTCATTTTCAACTTATTTTTCATAAAGTGAAAATGACTTATATTTTATTCATATTTAGGCAAAAAAATATTACATTATTGATCAATGAACTTATTATATGTTCAAATGTTACAATTCTAGCCGTTTATCTAAGGATACAACTTACTTTACGTATATGTGATATCTTGGTGGCAAATTAAAACGGAATTAACTTTGTAATATATCTTCTAAAGTTTGATGTTACTTTTAAATTTATTTTTACTACTTTTATACATTATTACAAAGAAGTTTGATTTTGTTGAATCTCCCAAAAGAATAAATATCTACGAATTTGCTATGGGACAGATAACTGCAGAATTTGTTACAGAAAAATAGTTATGAATTTTTCTAAGGAAACAGAGTTATGAAATTTACGATGGAAAAATGACCATGTGATTACGGTTACAATATTTTCCACAGATAAATACATATAAAAATATGGCTATGAAATTTGCTATGAAAATATGACTATGAAATTTACTATGAAAATATGGTTAGGAAATAACATTTAAAAATCCTTTAAAGACTAAAAACATTTTTAATTAAAAGTAAAAGTACCGGAAACCATAAAAACCTTCAAACTAAATAAAACATTTTTTAAAAGTAATATGATGAATAATCATAATTGATATCATGATGTTCTTTCAAAAAAACAATGGATATCATGACACTTATTTATCTAATAAATCCCTAAGTTATTTCAAGTCTAATTAATAACATCTTATATATGTTTGTGTGATTAATATCATTCTCGGTCTTACAATGATGTATGTTTCTCATGTGGGTATATATCAAAATAATACATTTTGATGAAAATTTTAGTAAGTCAGACAATAGTTAGACATCATAAAATCATATATAAAACATCAAATATATTAAACATAACACTTTTTCCATTATAAAACCATGTGTAGGACAACATTTATATTTATATATGTTTATAGAAAAGAAATTACATATATACGAGTATGTATTCTTTTCACCTATATATGAGTATAAATGAATGCAAGATGATCATAATTTATGCAACATTTCATATGCCTTCATACTCTTTTTATTATAAAATCGCTATACTTGTAAAACACATGAATACCACGAATACTACATATTATGATAAATAATATATGATATACGTCACAACAAAGCACATTGTAGTTATTGAATGTATTCATCTCTATAAACATTTGGAATGAAAGAAAATTGAGTATCAAAATAAGCAAATGATAAATAGTTTTATTTACTATTATCAGATAACTCATAATTGATAATAATTGGTTTATCAAAATAAAAAGAAAACTCATTGTTCATTATAAATATCGTTGAATATTTCTGATAAGTTCGATGATTAATTGTATAATACAAAAATGTTATCTAGATGTGAACAAAAGACATAGATAACTAACCTCCTAAGTAGTTTCCCATTTTTAATTTTCCATATAGATG
This sequence comes from Lactuca saligna, assembly GCF_052625555.1. Taxonomy (NCBI): domain Eukaryota; kingdom Viridiplantae; phylum Streptophyta; class Magnoliopsida; order Asterales; family Asteraceae; genus Lactuca; species Lactuca saligna. The sequence goes on from NC_136417.1 coordinate 52,223,747, forward strand.
TTACGTATGTTCCAAGTAAGTTGTAACCTAAGATATTCAGTCACAGTGATAACATTTAAACACTTTTAACAAGTTTGTTTTTGTACAATCCTCCTATCAAAATGTAGATGAGAGATGTAGGTATAATATGTTAAAGTTCCATCCCATGTGGCCCTCTAACACGCAAGCGCAGTGAGTGGTGGTTGGCCAACGTGTTGGTCAACTCAATCAGTTTACTTGGCTAGTGCAACTAATGTTGATTCCAACTCTGGATATTCGTAACTTCCTCATACATATTATTTTCAGTCTGATTTTTCTTTCATTGTTTACTACATGAAAATGTCTTTCCAAGGACATATCATACTTGTAATTTACACATCGAGAAGTCATCCATTTTTCGCGCCAAAGTAGATACCTAGTATAAATTTGAACTCTTCCCAAACCTATAAAATTTTCCAAGTCTTTTACATTTCACTAAACTTTTTCCTTATCTTCAATTGGTCATAACTTCCTCACCTGAAGTCTGATTTTCATGAATCCTATATTCATGGAAGTTGGTCATAGGTTGTACAACATACTCTTTGTTACTCTTGGTTGAATGTTTCTTGATTTTGAGTTATTAATATGTGAAGTAGAAATCATTACAATAAAAAATATCTTTGAATGAGTAAGTACTTCTTAATTGGCTGATACCTAAGGTGAAATTGTGTTAGAGACTTTTCTTTTACATGAGATATCATCGAGTAAAAATTTGACACATATTATTTTATGTTTAGACAGAGTGAAAAGAGTTATATGTAAAATAAGGGATCTGTTCGAAAACTTATGCTCTACAACAATAATAATCATAGCTTTTGCTGCCCAAATGGGATAGAAACATCATCAATTCATGAAATCATTTTTAAAAGGAGAAATAAATGCAGGTGCCTGGTGGATACAAGAAAATATGCGACAATGGAAGTGATGGTTGGAGTACAAATATGAAAAGGCCTTTTAGATAGTAATCCAATACCTAGAGCTTGGTTTAACCAGATTAACGCTTATTTCATTAAAAACAATTTCGAAATTTTCCAAGTGAGGATAACTCTTCATTAACAAAATGAAAGGTAATGTTATATTTGTTAACATTTATGTCGATGATTTAATGTTCAATAGCAAGGGTCTAGAAATGTTGTGTGAGTTCAATGTTCCATGATAAAGGAGTTTGATATAACATAAACAATATTTTTTCTAGCAATTGAGGTATTGCAAAAATATGTTGGTATTTTTATATATCAAAAGAAGTATGCATGTGAGGTTCTATGTTGGCTCGGTATGGAGGAACACAACCATGTTAGTAGTCTAATAGTTCAAGGGCGGAAAATTGGTTATGATAAAGGTAGAAAAACAGGGTTTGCTACTCAATTTAAATGAATGATATGTAGTCTAGTGTATCTCATAACTACTCGTCATGAATTCAGGATTTAAGTCTTATCATTTGCTACATGACAAGTCCAGCATGAATACATCTTGTTGTCTCTAAGAGATTCTCTAGATATTTAAAAAGGACTATAAATTGTGGAGTATTTTACAATAAGGATTGGTGTAACGTTCCAAAAATACATTCCAAAAATTTCCTTTAAAACATTGCTAAAACCATATTTATAAAAAACATATCATAAGTCATAACATAATTCAGAGTATTAATTCGAAACATATTCTTGCTATCAGAGTGAAACATCCCAGGCTGGCTAGCTATGGTGTGTGCACTAAGCTTAGTGAGCTCCTCTTTTGAAAACTGGGTACCTAAAACCAAAACTGAAAACTGTAAGCACGAAGCTTAGTGAGCTCCCCCAATCTACCACATACCAAACAATAACATATAAGCACATACTGGGCCTTACCCACTGCATCGGGCCGAAGCCCGAACTAACTAGGGCCTTGCCCCTACATTGGACCCAAATCCGGAAACTGTATCGGGCCGAAGCTCGGACTAACTGGGGCCTTGTCCCCTGCATCGGATCGAAGTCCGGCTAACTACATCGGGCCGAAGCCCGGACTAACTGGGGCCTTGCCCCCTGCATCGGACCAAAGTCCGGAGCTGACTGAACATAGCATAGCAAAAACACATATCAACTAGTATAAACACATATACTGCATACTGCTTCGGACTGGAGTCCGGATCACATAACACAAAACTTGCGTGAATCACAATGACATCAAGCACATTGAACTACTGCATCAGACTGAAGTCCGGAAACTACTGCTAACTAGACGGGTCGGCATTGTGGCCGTAGACCCGTTCCTACTGGATGGAAAACTCACCTGCACTGTTGAACTATGTTGATAACTCTCTGGCTGTTGTCCGACAATTCTATGAACTACTGCTCCACTAGCTCCCCGAGCTACCAATATCAAAATACATATATATCACTTACATCCAAACTGAACTCTAGAAGCAAACTAAGTCCACTCTTGACAAGGTCCAAGTCTTAGTCAAAGTCAACCTTCTTGACTGACTCTACTCGTCGAGTCAACCTGTTGACTCGTTGAATCCTTATACTCAGAAACTCTCACAGTACACCTCAACTCGCCGAGTCACCCCGCCGACTCGTCGAGTTCAACGATCTCCGAGTCACATCCTGACCAACTCACTGAGTCACCACTCAACTCACCGATCTAAGTCTTAACTAGAAAGGTTGAGATTCTAAGGTCCAACTCGTCGAGTCCAAGAACAGACTCGTCGAGTTCACAACAATCTTCAACAGACTCGTCGAGTTGTTCTTCAACTCGTCGAGTTCCTGCCTATCTTCATTCAACTCGTCAAGTCCAAGAACAGACTCGCCGAGTAGCTTCAGTTCTTAATCCATACAGTGGCTTTTCGAGCCATGCAGGGGCTCCAAACTGTAGATCCAACCTTCTAAGGCCCATCCTTCACGTAAAGTTGTAACCTTTACGTGAAACCAAGGAGCTATGGGCTTAAAACCCTCTAGGGATAGGGTTTGAGGCAAGCATGCTTCACCAACACACCAAAGACTGATACTTTATGGGTTTCTAGGCCAAGACAACCCTAGATCCGAAGTTGCAACCTCATATCTGGACTTCTAACTTGAAATTGTTACTTATCATGCCAAAATGGCCCCAAAACCTCAACCAAGAATAGGTCTAGAAGCAACAAAGGAAAGGTAACAACTCATTACCTCCAAGATGTGCCCAAAACTGCAATAGATTCTGGATCTACACTACTTTCTTGATGCAAACTCTTTTGATCTTCAAGTTTCTTCCACTAGAACACCTCTCAAAGCTTCAATATCCTTCCAATGGCCTTATACACACGAGCTAAGGTTTAATGGGCCTCAAAGGGGCTAAGGGAGCTGATGGGAGGACATTAAGTCCTTTAAATAGGGTGCAACCCCGAAGATTAGGGTTTTTCTCATTCCAACACCAACTCGTCGAGTCCAGCTTCCGACTCGGTGAGTTGGTCACTTAATTCGCAACCCAAACCTGTTCCGACTCGGTGAGTAAGTATACCTACTCGTCGAGTCCCTTCTTCAATTTACACTTTTGGCCCTTAACTCAAATTTTAAAATTTGGGATGTTACAATTGGTCTAGCAGTTAGGTGAGCTATACATACAATGTTTATGCTAGGTACATGGAGGATAACAAGAGTACTTTAAACTATATGTTTATGATGTATGGATGAGCAGTAGCATGGAGTTCAAGAAAAAATTAGAGTCAGTTTATCAATCACTGAGGCTAAATTTGTCGAAGTTGTTATGTGTGTTTGTCAGGCTTTATGGATGAGAATGGTTCTAAATGAGATTTAGCATTTACAAAAGGATGGTAATGTGTTAAAGTGTGACTAACACATCAACAATAAAGTTGTCCAAATTTTTAGTTCTACATAGTCATTCCAAGCATATACGAGTGGATATTTCATTTCCTTAGAGTTCTTGATAACGGAGTTGTTGAGCTATTGTACATTGGTACTAAAGATCGACTTTTGGGACTTGATAATTAAACCTCTTAGAGCTTATTCTAAAATTCATAAGGAACTCAATGTATGTAATGTGGCTGAATTGAGCTAAATGTTTATTAAAAAAGTAAGTTCAAAGGAGCAATTCTTGAAATAAGTAATATTGAGTTAAGTTTTGCAGGATGAATTTGAGTTTTAGTTCTTATGCGATTTTCTCGTATATATATTATGGCTATTTAAATCAGTGTTTGATTCAATAAAAGTTAATTGATTCAATAAAAGTTAAACACATAGGGTTTGTGTTCTCTTATTTTCCTCATAAATTAAGGCTTTGGTATCCTTTTTTAAATATATTCTCCTTTCATTTGGCTTCATCGTCACTTCTTTTTTTAGTTTCATTTTCCATGAGTTCTTAAGATCTAGATCTTGGGACTTAAACATTACATGTCTTCATATTAATGCTCCAATATTCAAAGGATTCAATTTTAAATAGTGGAATTTGTGAGTTGTCAAGAATGTTAGATGTTGTTTCTATAGGAGGAAACAAAATCAATACCACAATCTAGAAGAAAATTTGGCTATAATACAAGATTGTTGGAGATTAAATTACAAGAGAACATTAAGGAAGTTGTTGCAATGCTTGAATCTATTGAAAAGGAAATACTGTCTTAAATAGACATTACATTTTTTATGAACAGTTGATGATATTTTTAATCAAATGAAAGAGTCTAACAAGAAACTAGCAACACTACATGGTTACACTTCGTTACATAACTTGTAACGTTACGTATTACACATTAGAATAGGAGTATTTACAACGAAATTATAAAACGTGCAGAGAAATCATTTGAGATACTATACCTAATAAACAAAAAACAAAGGGAAACAATATCCCATTCATAGTTTAACGATAAAAACTCTTACAAATTTGGATTTGTATCTTAATCAGAATTTGGTGGTGTTGATGTTGGTGTGGGTATTGGTATTGTTTTGATTTTTATTAATCTTTTACAATGATAATAATATTAAATAGCAAAAATAAATTAATTGGGAATATAATTAGTTCAAGTTATCAAAACGTCAAATTTGGTGATGTCAACAAATTTAACAAACTTTATTGTATGCTTATCATTTGTCATAAAAAATTGAAATAAAAATTATAATTTATTTTATAGAACCCTATAATACAATTGATTACATCGACACATATTAACCCTAAATATGAAAGTAATTTATGAAAGGGACATGTCCTATCTTTCGACCATTTTGTGGTGCCACCCGTCATTGAAGTTCTCTTTCAGGTAAACCTATAAAAGTTCATAGGATATCCATGTTGACATCCATAATGTTCGGTTTTGATGTTCAAGGTTTCGTAAGTATTATTTATTATTTTATAAATAGACTTATAACAAGTTTGAGTTACTATATATTCTTTGAGATAATATAAACGGAATGTTAGATTAATAATCTTTACTATATATAACTAGTCGTGGTGCTTTGTCATTGCCACAACCCTACACTACATCTTTAATTTCCCATATTCGAGAATGGGGATTCATAGAATTCATTAGATTCAACCGAAGATGGTTGAATAATGTACTTTTCAGTAGGATAGATATACTCCAACACTAAAAACTTTACTCTAAAAAAATAAAATAATTCATTTTTTGTCACCAATGTTTTAAATAAATGGTTTGTTTATTCTTCGTTTCAACATTTCATGATATAAGCTAGAATTCTCGTCACCCTCCATCCCCAAGTAATTTATGATTTTTGAGCTACATCCATAACTTCTCCAAAGTAAGAACATATCAATTTTATTCAATTCTTTATTTCCCCATGTAAATTCTTTAAAAAAAATCATTAAAACTATATGCGGTTGTTTGACAAAAGAAAGAATCAGACCTATCTAAACAATTTGGGACCTCATTAAAGTAGTTGAATGTAAAAAATGTCATCTGAATTCTCTTTATTCAAACCATAAGAGAAAGCCAGAGAACTTTCTTCTTTCATGCCTCTTCTTGTGCATAAACATTAATACAAGTCGTAGGATTTTTACATTTACTACGTAATCCTTCAACCACGACATAATGTTCCGTACATGGTACGCTTGATTTGTGTATTGAATTTGGTCGTATCACATGTAAAAAGCCATCCCTTATAGCCTACCTAAGAACAAAATCAAAATGTATGTTACCCATACTCATATAACAATAGATAAAGACAAAATGTAATTAAGGGATTCCATAATCAAAGGATATTAAGTATATTAACACCAAAGTTAATTAAGGGACAAGTATGAATGCTCTTGTAAATATAGAGACAATATGCAGGTCGATCTTAAGAAGGTGTGGGGTGTGCGACTGTATAGGCACGTATAAAGGGAGCGTGTTTTTTTTTTACACAAACGCGAATTTTCGTTGGAAATTTATCACTAAACAATTGGAGTCAGGTGACTTCTATAATGGTTACGTCGTTGATTATTCATAAACAAACATTTTTTTTCGATTTATCTACAGAAAAGTCTATAACTTTTTTCAAAAGTTTCAATAAAGTTCTAAAAGTTTTTTTTTAACAGAAAAGTCTCGATATTTGATTTTTTGCCTAAATTAACAAAAAGAAATCCATTTTTTTATATTTGAACAACAAATGATAGATTATATGATTTTTTTAAAAATATTAGGACTTTTCTGTTAAAAAAAAACATTTAGAACTTTATTGAAACTTTTGAAAAAAGTTTAAAACTTTTCTATAAATAACATTTTTTTTCTCTTATTCGTATAATTATGGATGTGGAATCTTATTTTAGTGTTAATGAACTTTGTTTATATATAAATTATTTATACTTAGAAGGCCCATTTTACTTTTCATGAATAAAGGCCTAATAGTATGTAGGCATGTAAAAATCGGTTTTTTTTCTGAACCGGACTGGTTCAGAAAACCGGTTCGGTTCCGGTCAAAGTAGTCAAAACCGGTTTACACCCAAACCAGTTCAGCCCCAAAAATATCCGAACATATGTAAACCGGTTCGGTTTAATAGAAACCGGTTCAGCAATAACCGGTTCAAAAACCGGCTCAAAAACGGTTCGACGCAAATAAGCTTTTCTATTTTTTTTGGGCTATTTTTTTGTTTTTGGGCTAATAAGTTCAAAACCGGATAAAAAAATCGGTTCAACACCGGATCAAAAAACCGGTTCTTATTAAACCGGTTCGAAACCGGTCCTAACGATCAAAATAGCGAATTGGTCCGGTCCGGCGGTTCGGTTCATGGGGGGTTCGGTTCAAGGCTGAACCGATTTGGTGGTAAACCGGTTTCCGGTTCACTAGCCGGTTCGGTTTGTGAACCGGTTTTTTTGGGCACGTCTAATAGTATGCAACAAACATTGGAACAAGCAACTAACGAAGTCGTTAAAATTTTGTAAATTTTGCACACACATGTAAACATTCTAGATAAGAATACCAAAAAAAATATGTTTTTATATTCTAATACTCTAAAATAAACGTTAAGAATTTGTAAATTTTGCATACACATGTAAACATTCTAGATAAGAATACCAAAAAAAATATGTTTTTATATTCTAATAATCTAAAATAAACGTTAAGAATTTGTAAATTTTGCACACACATGTAAACATTCTAGATAAGAATACCACAAAAAAATAATTATGTTTTTATATTCTAATAATCTAAAATAAAATAAATGTGGTTTTCAAACCAACAAACTTTAATACTCCGTAGAAAGTTATTATTATCCATCTGCACCAAACCCAATGTCAATGGCATACATTCAATATTGTTGACTTGTAGTCAAACAGCCTGTGCAAACATTTATGTGATCTAAGAAAGTAACATATACATATTATTTGCGTGTATTCTTTAATATCACAGAATAAGAAAAAAGAAAACATAATATAAAACAATTTGAGTAAATCAAATAAATGGTTCGTGATTTGGGGTAAATTACATCTTTCGTCGCTATTTTTTCTTTATTCGGTTCATTTCTATAGTATATTTTTATTATAGTTTTCGTTCATGTCAAACATTAAATCACAATATCACTTTTATATATCTATCTTTTAGTTTATTTATTATCAATAATTTATAAATTTTAAAATTGAAATGGGCCTCACTTATGAAACGTGATCAGTATACCCATTATCAGTGATACCACTGGACCGCTGTTGACAATATACTTAACCCACCATCAGCTGTGATATTGATACTACTCTCACCTCTTTATCCTTATTCGCTTCACATTCCCTTCTCGGCATTTTTTTTTTTTTTTTTTTTTTTTTTTTTGGCAACCCAAACCAAATCTAGAGTAAAACTATTAAACGTGTACAAGATGTTAAACTATGTTATAACATTAGGATCTCATATGTAATGTTAATTATGGTGTTATAATATTAATTTAGAGAACAGGCAACATATTATAAGATTGGGGGGAGTGATGTCACTCAAACCGCACTCATTTCACCGTCACATAAACGTCATGTCACTTTTTACCATATAAGTGTGGTTTATTGTCACATCAAAGGAGTGATGCCACACTTTTATTTATTTATTTATTTACTTTTTTTGTGTTTTTTAACTATTTTAATTTGATAAAACTTCTTTTTTAATAAAAAAAACATAATTTTTCATTACTTGAAAATTTAAAAAAAAAAAAAAAAAAAACATTACATTGAAAATTAAAAAAACATTGCATTGCATTACCCAAAAAAAACATGATATTAAAATAATCCTAGAAACTTAAAAAAAACACACACGACATTAAAATAATCCTAGAAACCTAAAAAAACACAAATAAAATAACTAAAACATAGTACATAAAATCGTTCTCTGAGAACTCGTCTTTCGAGTCATTCGGTGGATCCAAATTAAGATTAATGTTTTGAATCTCATAAATGTGTTCCATCAAGTTATTGCGAAGATTGTGAAATGTTTCAGTGCAACGTATCTCTACTCTACTATTCATATACTTTTTGCCACCAATTTCTATTGGTTGTATCTCTGGTATGGTTTATTCCTTATCAAACGCACATATCGCTCTACCTTCGTATTCAATAATCATGTTATGCAATATGAGACATGTATACATGATTTCTTGAAGCTTTTCCTCGGCTAAATTAATTAGTGGTTTTTTCAATATGAACCATCGTTTCTTCAGAGCTCCAAAAGCACGCTCAACATCCTTCCTAGCTCTTTCTTGAGCTCTCTTGAATTTTTTTCGTCTAGAATTATGTGGACACGTAAACGATTTAAGAAACACAGCATACTGAGGATAGATTCCATCGACCAAATAATAATTATACTTATATGGCGTTTCATGCACTTCATAAAGAATCTTGTGCAGATCCATCATATATGTTGTTAAATATAGGTGAACGATTAAGAACGTTGATGTCGTTAATCAAACCAAGAAAACCAAAAAAAGTATGTCAAATCCACAGATCTTGTGATGCAACTGCTTCAAGTATGACCGTTAGATGACCATGATCACCTCGGGTAAATTGCCCATGATATGACATAGGGCAATTTTCTCATACCCAATAGAGACAATCTAAAACTTCCTAGCATTCCAGGAAACCCATGCACACTAGCATGATGAGCTTGCAATTGTAAGATGTCATTACATATACGCTTACGTAAATATTTTGGACCATAAAACTGAATCACGGTTTTGTAGAAATAGTGTAGTCTGTCTCGTGCGGCCCTAGCAAGCATCCTAAAACTCTCATCTAACGCATCAGGCAGAATACCATATGCTAACTAACAAAGTGCGGCCATGTATTTTTGTAAGGGAGTGAAACCGGGTGTACCTCTAGCATCGTAGCGTTGTTGAAAAAAATTGCACTCCCTCGTTACATCTTCAACTATAAGTTCGTATGAACGTTTGAACATTTTCAAGCACCTACGAAAATAGTACCCTTGATAAGTTGCATTCTCTTGAAAATAGTCTTTGTACCAAACGTTGGTTGGCTTCTTCACGATTTCTGAAAATATATATTTGTGTTCTCCATTGAGAACTTTCAGGTGCGTTATTGAATAAAGCAACATATGTTTGTTCCACTATTTGAACACACGCAACAGCGGCATCAAAAATAATTTGAAATTCTTCAGAAAATGAAAAAGATGATATTTTTGAGAGAGATTGGTGAATTTTTTTAATAAATTAGAGAGAAAGGTGTTTTTTGTTTGAAAAAAAATGAAGTGTATGTAGTATTTTATAGGAAAGAAAAAAATATATTAAACGGTCGAATTTTTGACCGTTCAAAGATTCCTCCCCAACCAATCAAATTCTACGACTATAAAGGGTCGCACCACGGCCTAAACCGCAGGAGACCGCGGTCAGGGGACGGTGTGTGCGGCTGAGGTGGCAAAACCGCGACCACTCCCTCAAGCCTAACACCTATTAATTTCCATGTCGTTATTTTTTTCACATTATTTTTTTTTCCAGTCTTTTTATTTATGTTATAATATTTATAAAAACAAATATAAATTAATTAAACATGTTATTTAATTAAATCCTAAATTAAACACAACATTTAAAAACCAAAAATAACACTACAAAAAAATAATAATAACATTGAACGCAAAAAATACTATAGTCCTAATTTTAAAACATAAAAAGATAGTCTTAGTCAAAATATCTCTTGCGCATCTTCTCCTTCATTGCATGAAGCACTCCCAGATCTCGTAGCGACATATCTCCTCGCTCGTCTGAAGAATTGTTAAATTCTTAGTCATTTGATCTTCCTCTACTTGATGGCGAAGGAATTCCAAGTGTTAGCGATGTACTTCGACTCTTTCTTTTGCTATTAAATTGTATGTGTCGAACTTTTCTTTTATTTCCGCTAACTCTTGTGCCCTTCTTTCAGCTTCATCAGCATGTCGGTGAACGCGCTTCACTTTGTCGCGTCCGATTGGTTGTCATGAAGGGAGATCTTTTAGACTTCGTCGGGGATGCCATCAGTGTCGGCTTTGAGGTCAATGTTAGTTTGTGTGTCGGAAACGTCAAATGAACTTGAATTACGCGACCTCTTTGATTGTACCTCCGATGATGTTGGCATTTTAATCCATTTGGGATCTTTCTCACTATTAACGTATCCCGCTAGAAATATGCCAAAAATAATGGAACCATCGCCTAAGGACGACCTGGTCAATGATTGTCGCTTGTTTAGTGCCGAATTTGGGCCCTTGACTTCGCGGCCTAGTACTTATCCATTGGCACCCTAGCGCCGACGTTGACTCCAAGACAAGAAACCCCAGTCAACAGCAAGATAAAATAGTACAAGTCACCTCCCAGAGTGACAGGTGTAGTGCTCAGGGCGCTACCCTCTGAAGATTATGCATCAATAGCGGATAACCACTAGCAGAGCACGATCCGCCAGTAGGATGTCCCCATGTTTGTTGGCTCAAAAGGGAAAAAATGTATTTTCGGGCCCTTTCCCCACGATGATATGTATAAATAGAACCCTTCTCCTCCAAGAGAGGATCACTTCTTTCTCTATTTTAAGTTAAACCTTAATTCTCTCACTTTTTTACTAACTAGACTGACATATTTTCTTTCTGTGATGTGATTCTCAGGCTTAACCATTTATCCATCTTCTAAAAAAATGATGGAGAGCGCTTGGAAAGTAGTACGCCGGAAACAGAGGCTGGCAAACAACCAGGAAACCACGTACTTTGTTACAAAAATGCCAAAGGAAGAAAAGAAAGGTGAGCTGTGGAGAGTATTCGAGAAATATGGAAAACTTTCAGATGTATACATAGGGCAAAATCTAGGGAAGAATAAGCAGTACTACGCGTTCATTAGATACAGAGGGGTCGGCAACGCCAAAGAGTTGGAAAGAAGATTGGACGGAGTGAAAGTTGGAGGGAAGACACTCGTCGTCAATATCGCCCTACACAAGAGAAAGGTTCCAATGAGGGACCAAAACCAAAATGAGCAATATAGGAGGTTGAATGTTGAACAGACAGCCATGGCCAAAAACAATGGAATGAGAATAGGGACTACCCTACGGGATCACCGATCGTACGCCGACATGCTGAGACCGGTAAATACAGCGCAAACACCCCCCTGGTCCACCGCTTCCGATACCCGTCACCCTTCATCCCGAACCAGCCACAAGTAGTTGGTTGCAAAAAATATCACTAGTTGGCGAAGCAGTATCGCTAGAACACCTGGGCAATCTTCCTAAGTTCCTCCTGGCAAAGGGAGAGACTTGCGTTGAGGTGAAATACATTGGAGGTTTAAGGGTTTTAATGTTGTTCGATCACTCCGTAGCTACCAAGGAATTCATGATTGGCGAGCATAAATGGAAGGATTATCTAAAGTGGGTAAGATGGGGAGACCAAGTCGATTCTCATGAAGAATGTGTTGCATGGGTTAGAATTACGGGACTCCCACTACACCTGTGGGGGCAGTGTAATTTTGGGAATATCATAGATATGTTTGGGAAGACGATCGCACCATTTGAAGACATTCCCTACAGAGTGGATCTGTCTCATGCTAAGATTGGACTACTAACCTCCACGAGGGCTCGAATTAACGATGAAATTCACGCGTCGTTTGAAGGAAAAGTCTTTAAACTGGGCATCATTGAATTTGACGAAGATTGGTTCCCATTCAGATTCGACCCACCTGAAGACGGTAACGAAAAGATGGTTGTAGACGATCAGATGTCAGCGAAAAATGATGAAAGGGAAGATGGGGAGATATGGCCGGAAACCAATGAATTGGATGATCAAGAGCCGGGAAAAACTAGGGTTCCGGCGAGTGAACCTAACAGGATGGAGATGGAAGACGAAGAGACTCATTGTGCTGCGGCGATTGTAACGAAAAACATCGAGGGAGGCAGCTGAAGCGGCACCTCGGAATATGGAGAAACTATTGCCTAACGGTACGACAAATCAACCTAGTCACGTGAATGAAGCATGCCAGTCGGACCCTAGTACCCCAAAGTCAATACATGATGGGCCTAGTAACGGACTTCCGCCACTCAACTGTTTTGGGCCCTTTCCATCTCCAACTACATGCAATGAAGTCCACACATTCAACGTAGGCAGGTCCAACGGGAAAAGGAGAAGAGTGATAAATATAACCCCCAATATAAGCCCAGTGATTGAATTGATAGGTGCTGATCCGATGCCACACACTGTCCCGTTGCCGGAGTCCCCATCTACTCCACCCGAAGAAAATCAAATTGACCTTAATACCCCTCTTATACAGCAGACGGAGAACATAGATAGATATCCCCAACCCCCCCCCCCCCCAATGATTTGAACTTATTAAAACAGCCGAGATAGGAAAGGAATTGGGTTTTGACATCAATCCCGATGACCCTATCCTCCAGGAAGCCATGGGAGAAGAAGGTGAGTATTGCGATTTGCAATGAATTGCCTAAGTTTGAATGTAAAGGGGATCGGTGAGGCTCACAAAGTCAGATGGGTTAAAAGACTTAAGGTCCAAAATAGGGTTTCATTCTTGGGATTGCAAGAAACTTAACTAACAAACACTGAAGCAATCGGTGTTCATGGGTGCTGGGACTCAGAGGAGTTTGGTTTTTCGGCAATCCAATCGTCACGAAGATCGGGTGGACTGTTGAGCATTTGGGATGTAAACATTTTTTAGGTAAGCAAAATTATAAAATCAAGTCGCTTCTTGATAACAATTGGTGATTGGGAAGGGATTCCAGGTAACACGATATTGGCAAATATATATGGCCCTCATGACTTGGACGAAAAGAGAAGATTATGGGAAGAGCTGCTACAAATTATAAAGGAGAGACAAGGAACATGGATTTTGTTTGGAGATTTCAACACAGTTAGAAGAAGAGAGGAGCGATTTAACTCCCAATTATGTGCATCCTCTGCGGTTTATTTCAACAACTTCATCTCAGAAGCATGTCTTCAAGATATTAGAATTGGGGGGGGGGGGGGGATTAGATACACCTTCTACTGTAATACACACAATGAACTCAGCAAACTCGATAGATTCCTGGTATGCAATAACTTTATAAGTGTTTTTCCATTTACCTCAATCACTGCCCTTCCTAAGGAGCTGTCAGACCATTGCCTGATAACCCTTCAAACATCCTTCACGAACTTTGGAAAACCCCCGTTTTGATTGTTCAATTCCTGGCTCGACCAAGAAGGATTTGAAGAGGTTGTTAAAAATTCTTGGAGGGAATTTAAGGGATACAGTGCTCCAGATATGTACATCAAGGCCAAACTGAAATTTCTAAAAAATAGGATAAGGGATTGGGGGCCACAGATCATCATAAAGAGGTGAAAGAAATGCAGGAATTAAAAAGAAGAATACATGAGATCGACTTACTAGCAGAAGATCGATTGCGTTCAGAAGAAGAGATAAGTGAAAGGAGGGCAGGATTCCAAAAATTAGCGGAAATGGAGAGGTTCATGACCTGTGACATCAAACAATGAGCAAAAATTAAGTGGGTAATCGACGGGGATGAGAACTCTTCCTTCTTCCATGGTTTTGTCAATAATAAAAAAAGAAAGAATAGAATTGCTGGACTGCTTATCGACAATCAGTGGATTACAAACCCCGAAATAATAAAATCTGAGATCTTTAGCTTCTATCAAAAAAAATTCCGAGAAAGGTGGCCAACCAGACCAAAGTTCCTTAGTTCGAGGTTTTCTGTCTTGGATCCATTGGAAAACTGAAGTCTTGAAGCCCCATTCACAGTTGAGGAGATAAAAGAGGCAATTTGGGCATGTGGAAGTGAAAAAAATCTCGAACCTGATGGCTTCTCTTTCAAGTTCATCAAAAGAAACTGGGAGCTAATGAAGCATGACATATTGAATGAAGTTAAATATTTTGAAAGTTATGGAGTCATTAACAGGGGCTGCAATGCTTCATTTATCACCTTTGTCCTAAAGAAAAAGGACCCGCTCACAATTGGGGATTATAGGCCAATAAGTCTCATTGGTAGCATGTATAAGATAATTTCAAAAATATTATCTATTAGGTTGAAAAGGGTCATTGGCGAGTGTATTGGTAATGTTCAATCGGCATTCATTGAGGGACGAAACATTCTTGAAGGGCCCTTAATAATCAATGAAATGTACTCATGGGAAAAAAATCAAAAGAAAAGATGCTACTTTTTATGGTAGACTTTAATAAAGCATTCGATTCGGTCAATTGGGAGTATCTTGACCATGTTCAAAGGCAATTAGGGCTTGGCGAAAGATGGAGGGGATGGATACAATGTTGTTTGAAATCTTCAACCTTATCGGTTTTAGTTAACGGATCGCCGACTAAGGAATTTGAAATGGGGCGTGGAATAAGGCAAGGAGACCCGTTGTCCCTCTTCCTTTTTCTAATTGCGATGGAGGGGTTGAATATTGTAATGAAGGAGGCTTGCGCAAAAGGTATTTTCACTGGAACGAGAATTCCCAATAGTAACCTTATCATCTCTCACCTATTCTATGCAGATGATGCCCTCTTTGTCGGTGAGTGGAGGGAGGAAAACAAAAATAACCTCGCTAGAATTCTTCGTTGCTTTCATGTATCGTCGGGGCTAAAAGTGAATTTCAATAAGTCAAGGATATTTGGAATTGGGGTGGATAAACAGAAGGTATCAAGTTTAGTGGAACCGCTAGGGTGTAAGCCGTCGAAATTACCGTTCACCTATTTCGGTGTTCCTGTAGGGGCGAATATGAAATACAAAAGACATTGGGTGCCAGTGATAGAAAGATTCCAATCCCGATTAAACCTTTGGAAGTCTAAGACCCTATCTCTCAGGGGTCGACTAACTCTTGTGAAGGTTGTTCTTGGCAGCCTTCCTACTTTTTATTTCTCACTGTTTGTTGCTCCTACAAGTGTTATCAAGAAACTGGAAAGCATTAGAAGAAGATTCATGTGGGGAGGTGCGGAGGAACAAAAGAAGATCAACTGGGTGGCATGGAAGTCGGTGACTGCTCCTAAAGAGATTGGCGGCCAAAGGTTGGGCTCTCTCAAGGGGATCAACCTCTCACTAATCACAAAGTGGATATGGTAGCTGAAAGTAGGTAGCTCTGGACTATGGAGTAAGGGTATCCATAATCTCTAGAATAAGCCCGCACAATATATTTCCAAAAAGACATTACCTGGAATTTTGAACCGGATAGCTGGAGTACAAGATGAACTGAAACTGTTTGATATTGACATGGAAGAAATAATGGTGAAAAAATTGGATCTGGAGAAGAGACCATGTTTTGGCTTGATAGATGGATTGGTGACTCGACCCTAAAGACATCCTTCCCAGAAGCATACAAATTGGAACGCAACAAACACTGTAAAATCAGTGATCGTCTCCAAAATGGAATCATTAACTGGGAATGGAAATCAGCACCAAGAACTCCGGAGTTGGTTAGTGAGATTAACCTGCTTGATTCCAGAATTAGAGACTTCCAAACTGTGCAGGGCAATGATAAGTGGGTGTGTACATTAGCTAGTGATGGGTTATTCCATGTTGATAGACTTAGAATACAAATTGATCAGTGGAACCTGCCTACGCTGGAGACCACATTAAAGTGGATACATGAAATTCCACTGAAGGTAACCTGCTTTATGTGGAGGGCAAAACTGGAAAGAATCCCAACTGCTTGCGCTCTTCTCAAACGGGGTATCCGACTCACCTCCCCCATATGTTAATACTGTGAGAATATAGAAAAGGACGCTTCCCATGTGCTTTTTCGATGCCCGATGGTTGCAAAGGTTTGGGAATGGGTGCTTAGCTGGTGTGGTCTCCCTAATATACATTTTGAATCTGTTGAGGAGCTATTGATATTCACAGCGCATTGGGGAACATGTGAAAAGAAAAGGAGAAGTTTAATTAGTATTTGTTATGGGACGACATGACTTCTTTGGAAGGCAAGGTGCGATTGGGTGTTCAAAAAAACAAGAACTCCCCCCGCCAAAGTGGCTGACTTGGTAAAATCCACGGTATTTCTATGGAGGAAATATAGGAGAGAACATTGTAATTTACAATGGATTGATTGGTGTATCAATCCTTTAATTGCATGTAATTTTCTTTTCTCTTTGTACTCTATCCCCCCTAGCATCTTGCTAGGTTGGTGGTTTTTTTTAATGATATTTGTCGGTTCCAAAAAAAAAAAGATTCTTAGGCTTAACCCTGTCAAGACATCCATGAGAGATGTTAAGTCCCGACGAGATATCACAACATCTAGCAACATCTGGGTATGTACTCAACGATATACAACCTGTAAAACGACACTAGACTTTAGCAATGACGAATATAGACTTTGTGCTGCCGGATAGTGGTGAACCCAGTGCGGACATGACCATGCCACCCCCTCGACGATACTGGTTCACCTACACCAGAAGAGTGATCTTCTCCTAAAACACGAAGGATGTCTGAACATTGCCTCGTAGCAAATGATACATCCAACCTACGACATCCGTCATCCGTTACAACAGAACTTTTCGCCACAACCCTGACCAGAACCGACTGATTAGGCAAGCACAGTACAAGCATGAAGTAAGTCAAATCTCGACAGCATACCGACGAACAAAAGGAACAGAGGGAAATATTTAAGATCAATGTCACCAAACGAACAATGTAGATGAGCTATCTCAAAGTATCATACGCATCAACTTCTCGTCGGGAAACCCAAAACGTCACAAGTGGGACCCCAGGGATCCACTCCTCATCACTACCTGCATATGCCAAAAGTAGATTCATCGTGTCTACATAGAAAATGGCAGTAACACCGACATCCTGTATGAGCATTGCTTTAGACAGTTACCAGCCTCTTGGAAAGAAGATTTGAAGCCACCAACAGGAGGCCTACTAGTAGGCTTCACTGGGCACAACCTATGGCCATTAGGCACCATAAATATCCCGCTCACGCCAGTCAGCAATAATGGGAAAGAGAGCATAACGCAGGCAATTGAGTATTATGTAATATACTACCCATTGGAGCAAAACATACTATTGAGACACCGACAATTTTTCGATTGCAAGCAATATTGTCAACCATCCACGACACCGTCAAATTCAGCATTCGGACGGGCTCAACCACAATTATTACCAACACTCTGCGCCAACAGATCTGTCACCAAATCAGCATAGCCCCAGAGTTGGTTCAACTCCAAAAAAGTCTAAGGAGGATCATCCAACAGAAAAACATACAATACACCTGGATCACCCGGAGCAAGCAATACAGATCTGTTCCGATCTCTCAAAGGAAACTAAATTCAAGTTAGTTGCACTCATAAAGCAATTCTCCAGCGTATTTGCATAGAAGCTAGCACACATTACTGGGATAAACCATGGGATAATTGAGCATTGCCTGAATATCGTGCCAGGAAGTACCCCGATAAAGCAGAAAAAGAGAGGGCATGCGGGTGATAAAAACAAAGCGATCAACGAAGAAGTAGCAAAGATAGTAGGCACAAGGATTATCCGGTAATCAATTTTCCCAACATAGATAGCAAACCTGGTGATGATAAATAAAAATGACAGATCATGGCGGATGTGCATCGACTACTCTAAACTAAGCAATACATGCCCAAAAGACCATTACCCCTACCAGAGATAGACCAAAAGATTGAATCCCTGGAAGATTTCTAGCTCAAATGCTTCCTTGACACCTATAAATGGTATCACCAGTCCAGATGTGCAGGGAAGACAAAGAAAAAACAGCCTTCCACAGCAACCACTACACATTCTGCTACAAGAAAATTCCATTTGGCCTTAAGAATACTGAAGCAACATACCAACGTCTAATGGATAAGGTCATCACAGATCAGATTGGAAGGAACGTTAAGGTCTACGTCGATGATATGGTCATCAAGATCCACGAAGAAGCAGCGCTAATTTGTGAAAATGAAAAAACCCTCTGCACTCTAACGCACGCGCATATGAAACTCAACCCTAGAAAGTGCACTTTCGAGGTGGAAGAGGGTCAATTTATGGGTTACCAGATAACTAAAGAGGGGATCGCCCCGAATCAAGCCAAGATTCAGGAATTCCTTTACTCCAAGGCTCCTCATGGAATAAAGGGGGTCCAGGAGATTGGCGGAAGGCTAACAACGCTTGGCAGATTCATTGCCAGATCATCAGAAAAATCTCTCCCTTTCTTCCACACCTTAAAAGGATGTGTCGATAAAATCCATTTCAAATGGACATCATAGGCCGAGAAATCCCTACCACATCTAAAGGAATCCCTTCATCGACTACCATTCATGGCAAACCTACTGTCAGAGAAACCCTGCAAGTGTACCTCGCAACGTCCGATGAGGCCATATCGTTGGTACATTAGGTTGAAAGAAACAAGAAATGATTGCCAATCCATTCCGTAAGTAGGTCGATGTAGAATCCCGTGATTAATTACCCAATCCTAGAGAAATTGGTTCTCGCGCTAATCTACACATGCAGGTGTCTTCGACGTTACTTCCAAGCCCATAAAATCAATGTCCTAAGTAGTTTCCCAGTGAAGCAAGTACTGCTAAGACCAGAAAAGTCCAGGCGACTGGCGAAATGAGCCATTAAGATGGGGGAGCACGATATAGAGTATCGACCTCGTGTCGTTATCATGACCCATGCCTTGACATACTTCTTAACAGAAATCCCCGATATGCTCAAAGGTATGCTGCTAGTTGTAATCATATACCGTCAGAACCTGAAGTGAGCAAAGATATCTGGGAACTACACGTCAATGGTGTTGCGAGTAAAGAAGGATCCAGAGCAAGCTTGATTCTCAAGAATCCTAGTAGAAATGAAATCACGTATGCCATGAGATTCGACTTCCAAGTCTCTATCAACGAAGTCAAACACAAAGCACATCTCGTAGGCCTTCACTTTGCACGGGAAGTCGGAACAAAACACCTTTCAGCTTTCAGTGACTCTATGCTTGTGACCAATCAGGTCAATGACACATATGAAGCCAAAGACCACAAGATGAAAATATACCTAGATGCAACACGAAAGTTAGCACACTCATTCAAAAGTTTAAAGATCAAACAAATCCACCAGGGGGAGAATATGAGAGTTGACACTCTCATCAAGCTAGCATCGACATCCTTCGTTTATGTGACATCCCCAAAATCTCGGCCAGAAAAGACCGATTTCATTTATGCTTTTTAAAATAATTTTCAGAGTAAATCCTTTTAATTTTAAAAGAGATGCGGAATTTGTTCCCAAAAACAAAACATGATGAAATAGATATTTATCAAAACATTTCATAAAGAAATATGATTTCATTTCATAATCAAAAGTCGGGATGTCATGTTCCGATACAGATCATAAAGCATAAACGATAGCATTACAAGTCTTTCAACAAATATATACATATACAGACTTGTAAACAAAACAACTTGATGTTCGACCATCTTAAGCTCTTGCGCCACTTCCTGTAAAATAAATCAACTGAGTGGGTCAGGCTTGGGAGCCTGGTGAGCATGTAGGGTTTTCAACCCACAATAAATAATTTAATTAATTATTATCAACCAACAATAACCCAGTTACCCATTCCCGTTATTCTCACTTTATGTCCCTAAAATAACTAACACAAGGGACCTAGTCTAAGAATATTTCATCGGGGCGACTACACATGCTTCGGGGGTTCCTCAGCAATATAAGTCAAATAAGGCAACCATGGGGGGGGGGGGGATGGAATACAGCGAATGAACACCCAAGTTCATTAACACCTACAGGTTATGAGCCTGCTAGCGTTCCACTGGACTGTCTAGAAAAGTCCGTGGTCGTCATCTAAATTCCGCTAGATGACTGGATCAAAACAACATCGAGGCCTCTCATCTGTTTATTACACACCAACTATCTACCCATATTCTACCCAACATATTAGTAGATAAAATATACATTTTTATACGTAGTTTCAAAACCTGTATAGCATGCTCAATCAAAACATTTTTCACATAACAGATGAGGCACACACACATAACACGTATTTCATAGAGAAATAACCAGATCTATAAGATAGAAGAGAGTGGGTATACATTCACATATATAACTGATGGGTTTTATGCATAAGAACAATCCTATGTGCTCATACAAACCCTAATGCTTGGATCTAGGTTTCTCTATTGTACATGCTTTGAATCCAAGACTAATAAACTTAGATCTAACATATTATAAATTGAATTAGGGTTTATAGAATTACCTTTGATTGTTATATAGCAATAACAATCAATTCCTTGCTTGGATTGGCTTCAAAAGCTTAGTGCCTCAAGGAGGCTGCCCAAAAACGACTAGAAACCCTAATGGAGTCACAAACACCATATACAACTTGGATGAAGAGGAGAAGTAAGGAGGCTGCCCAAAAACGACTAGAAACCCTAGAGAATCAGTTGTCAACGTTTTTGGGGCCTAAGGGGTCCTTTATATACTTGTGTGGGCTGCTAGGGTTTCAGTCAAAACCCTAATGGACAGCTTAAACTCTAAGCAGCCCATGGAACCTTCTGGACAAGGCTATGGACGAAAATATGATGGGCTTCCATCATAATTTTGTTCACCCCTTATTCCTTTAGCATTCCTTAGCCCAATAACTCAATTATCCAATAATTGCAGTCCAGTTCCCTATATTTAATTAATCTCTTTTAGTCACAAAATTAATTCTTAATTAATTATTGACTAATATTAATTAAACAATATGATTTCTCCTTTAATATATTATTCTCATAATATATTAATAAATCATATTTAAACCTTTCTCTCCTTAAATCATCCTACATATTGCTATGGTGAAGGCAACCCAAAAGGACCATGCTCATAATCGGGTCAAGTACATACCAAAATAGTTATGGACTTAGACACTAATCCAACAGTCTCCCACTTGGATAAGTCTAATAACTATTTTCCGTATGACTTCAGAACCTGATCAGCAATCGTAGCTTTCAAAAGCCGCTGTCAACTCTGATCTTATCAGATAGCGCGTCCTCTAGATAAGGGATTATATATTCCTCCATTCTCAAGATATCGTATAGACATAAGACATGAATTTCAATCATTCTCTCTATACTGTTTCCCGACTTCCGATTTATGACGACTGACAACAGACTACAATTGAACACATCAACTTAGTCCCGGCTTGGCCAAGCGCTTAGGTGTCATCACTAAATCATCGAGAGGCCCACATATATCGCTTTTATCCCACTTTGGGTAAAAGGAATGGATAAACTTTGACTCAAATGCTCGCTTGCATTTACTGATAGAATCACACACAACAATAAGTTTTATAACACCAAGTTACTGGTGCGTTTACTTATTATCAATGTGCAACCGACCAACAAATAACAACTCACATGTCTCGGTTTCAAGAATATACAATATTATCGTCTCACTAATCACTCGTGATAAAACCATGAAGTGATCCAAGTGAGCGTGGGTTTAATCCAATACTCTAATCTTATCAAAGCACTCATGAACTCTGCAGCAAACTTGTGCCATGTCTAAACACTTCAGACAATCTACAGACACATTCATGACAGTCTTTCTTCATACCTACTCCCAACGTATAACCGACTGTGGATGTTTGAATAACCTAGTTATTCTGGAAGTCAAAACATGCAAAGTGAAACATAACAACAATACTTAATCCTATATGGCCCCAAACTTGTGAGAGTAAATAAAACCCTTCTATTTATCCACCATATTGATTACTCATTATTTATCATTTAATGTTTCGGATAATCAACTCATTACTTGAATTATACCAACAATTGTCCCATGCTCTAAACATGCACACTTTGTTTCCTATGGTCCATGCTTTGTGAAATAGATCACCTGAAAACTTTTCCAATGATGCTCATTTCACAATTCCTTAATCCTAATTATTAGTGTAAGAACACAAGGTTCTTGCCACTACTAGAATATGCTAGATTCTAACATTTTATGCAACGATCCCTTTGCAAAATCATAGCACAAAAGTCACCAAGACGTAGCTAATGAAATTACAAAGTACTTTCTTAGAAATTGTTACAAGACAATTCCATAGATGTGAAGTCTCACATTCAAAGTACATTCCTTTGAACATCCTTCTTGCATAAAAGTTTCTAATCTAGGCATAGACTCTCAATATCCAACTCCCAATATGGAAACATTTCCACATTTTCCATATGATAACTCATTCTTAATAGAATCTTATCTATTCATAATAATGTCGATATGGTCCATCCAATACCATACTTCCAACTACTTACAAGCGATCAATCCTCAGCGAACTTTGGATCGTCCTTTGATAGTTGTTAAATTCTTTCAGTCAAAACCAATTCTAGTCCTTTTTCCCTCTTAATGCGCTAGACATTTGGAAAATTTTAGAATGGTAAAATACTATAGCATTTACAATCGATCCTATACCCGAAGCGTATGGGACACGATGCATAATGTCTTACATAAAGATATGATACTTTACCAATCTTTTGCCATAATATTTTATGTGTCATGTTCTCACAATTCGAACTATGAAGAGGGATGCCGTAATCATAATCGAATTTTAAGAACACACAATGTATCCTTTGACTGAAAATATTAAAATTTCTTAATCTAAGCTTTAGATTTTGAAACGGAGTATAATATTCTCTCCCTTAATTATAGCAAAACAACTTTTCAACCCATGCAACTTTGCAAATGGAATCTTTGTTTTTCTATAATTAATATTGCTAACTTGCAATACTCGCCATAACAATCATACAAGCATAACACTTATGCTCCCACTATCATGATGATTATCATATAATCATAACATTTATGCTCCCACTAGCTTTGACATGTATTCAGAAAACAAATGAACTTCCAGAAAACAATGCCTATTGAATTTTTGAAATTCATATTTCTAATACCAGATGCTTCGATAAGCCTTTATCTAAGCTTCTTAACCTTATACACCTTTGCCTTAGATAGCTCATATGTGTGTTTAAAAAATTCATAACTTATGTTACTAAGTTCCAAATGTTGAAACTAATTGCCAAATCTCACAATTCGAACTATGGAAAGAGATGCCGTAACCATAATCAAATTTGAGAATACAATTTTCACAATTGCTATCTTCTTAAAATCTCTCTTAGTGAAAGCATTTCCTCACAGTCATTTTATGGTGTATGAGTTCCTATCCATGTGAATTTGCCAAAACCAAGGTTTGCAACAAATCTAAACTCATATGGACTGAACTTTCTTAATCTTGATTTCTTGCCCTATGGTAACACGAGTGCCCACCATGTCTTCCAAGTAGTTTAGTAACTTGTCCTTACATATCAATTTACTTTCCATCGACTAAGGCTTTAGTGTGTATTCAAATGAGAACTCATAGAACTCATATACACAATTAACTCAATTGGAATGGCACAGAAACAAAACAATGTCAGGACGATAGGTTGTAAACCTCAAGTCGTGTGCTAGTGATGATCGATAAGGTTTATTCTTGATTTGTTCTTGAAACTTTTCAAGACCATTAAGACTCCTACTGACTTCTTGACATATAAGATTCTCTTGTCAAGAAACATTTCTTGACAAACAAATATTCAAGAGTTAGTGAAGCATTTATCAAGACAAAACACTTCACACAATTGGTCCTAGTTGGTCTTTGTCTTATCCAAGACAGCACAACTTACCAATTTCAAATGTGCAAGAATAAGAAAACTTTTCCAAATTCCACATTTGATGAGTGTTATAAACCTACTTAAGACTTTTCACTCAATGTCACAATCTTGACTCTAAGACTTGATATTAGAACGAAGTATGATTGACTTATTGATATATCCATTTCTACAATACTTGATACCTCTTCTTAGACATGCAAATGCACTAAGACTCACTTAGAGGATCAATTGAGATATGGTTCTTAATCATTAAGACTTCATCATAAAAAAGGTACTCTCCCTTCTTCTTAGAATAGAGAAACTTTTATCTTTCTGCCTACTTGATTCTTCTTTATTCGTTCTACTATTCATTGAAACTTTTTCAATCAACTTAGAATTATACTTAATCTTATAAGTATAATCATATTTACTAAGCTTTAGTAAATCATGACGAATATCTTTGTCACTCTTGTGGTGGACTTGATCAACACACAACCTTGTGTACTTGATCTCCTTGTCCTTCAATTGACACTTTGCCAAAGAATTAGTCTAAGTTTCCCAAATGTGAAGGTTTTTCATTCATCATACAATACACATTGCATGATTCCAAGTTTCTGTCCAATTGAAACTTGGGCGATGAGAAACTCTCCCTATTTGGTAAACTTTTGACATTTGCACAAATAACATAATTAAGAATCAAATCCATTATTGCTAATAATAGAAACATTCAAACATCAATTTTTCATACATGCCATCGCAAGGATAAATAAATAAGATAAAATCAAAATTCATTTTATTGCGGGAAAAATTTATCCTTACAATGTAATTCAATTGAAAAACTATGTTATTACATATTTCTTAACAATCTATTCTAACTCCAAGTAGTAGCTCAAGAATCCATTCTTCAAGTAATGCGATCGAAATTCATTTCTTCATGATTAGATTCAGCTCACTTCTTTTCTCAAGCTTCCTCTCTTTTCTTCGATCCTACAAAACATCAAAATGTAATCTTATCACATCATGTATTAAGAATCTAGAATAGGAACTCAAAAGAGTTAGATAACGGATTTTACCTGAAGTAGAGCCATACGTCCTGACTCTCCCATCTCTTAGATCTTTCAGGTAGTTAGGGCAGCTTCGTCTCCAATGCCCCTTCTCTTGGCAATAAAAGCAAATGGACTCCTTTGGCACAGCTCATCGGAAAATCACAGACTTAGTTCTTTCTGGACTTCCAATGTTGCCAGTGTCCATTGAAGTTTGGGAGTTTGATTCACTAGACAAATTTGCTTGACCAGCATGCCAAATCATTGATGACTCAGCAGCTATAAGCAAATAGGTGAGATCAATTAGGGTCACGTAGTGGTCCATCATATAGTACTTTCTAACGAACTCACTATATGATTCAGGAAGTGACTGAAGAACCCAGTCAACAGCCAACTCGCTTGAAATCTCGACACCCAACATGCTTAACCTATCAATGTGTGACTTCATCTCTAAGACGTGTGTACACACAGGTTTCCCATCTTCGTGTTTACTCGCCAAAAGGGATTGAGTGAGCTTGAACTTTTCAAGCCTTTGAACTTGTGGGTCAGGGAGAATAATTGGAGGAGGTGGAGGAAGTGAAGCATGACTCTTATTTCCTTGATCGTATCTCGGAACGTCATCTTCATTTGGAAAGCTTGTTCCAAAGGATTTGGGAAGACCATTGTAAGATTCAGACATCTACAAAACGGGAGAAAATTCAAGTTATGTTGATTAGAATTCTTGATGTAACACCCAAATGAAACATCAAGCTAGGATCCAACACAATACTCTACAACCTAGAAGAGGGATGCCGTAATCTAGTTGCAGAATATTTGAAGGTAGGTAAATGACGATTTACCAATTTCCACCATGAAAAAACGAAAAAGAAGTTTAAGTTTTAAATGAATTGAAACTCCTAGATCTTTTGAGATTCATTGAACTTTTCAATGGCATGTTTAATCTCGATTATGCCCTACTATTTGTGACTGGGATGCCGAGGATCACAAACAAGGTGTGAATAACCATACGAATCACGTGGTGCACCCAATGCTACTATCACCTAATCAATGTGCCGGTTAGCTACACACGCTCCATTGATCTATGATAAGCATCGAGCCACCCTTCTCCACCAATGTCATCCCCAAATTAGTGTGCCGGTTAACCACATACGCTCCACTAACGTTTGACAAGGGTACGAAGTGTAATTCTATGGATTAGCATACAATTTCACATTTTCCCTAAAGTAACTATGATTTGGGAATTTGTATAAGCATTTAGTTACTTTGTACTTCATTATACTTATAATGGAAGGTTTCTGTCCTATCCTACCCGTTCGGCTAACGACCCTCCACTAGTCAAGAGTGCGGTGGGTAAGAGTGGATACCCATTCAATCGCCATTTTATAGGCAATTTCCTTAAACACCCCTTATAGACCAGCTTCATGAATGAGGCCTACTAACGGTAAGACTGACTGTTTACTCATACATATATATAATATTAGACCTTTAATGTTATATAAAGTATAGGGTGTATTTTAAACTTTTAAAATACTAGGTGGTTTATCTTAGTAAATTATACCTTTAATTTAATTAAATGTAAACCAAAACTTTATGGGTTTATTAAATCACTTTTAATTATACACTTTAATTAATTAATAAAACCATAAGGGTGTGATTTGAACTTTTCAAATTACTAGGGTTTTAGAATTTAACATTTAAAAATTAAACTTTTAATCAAAATTTTAAATTCCACAACTTGAGGGCAAGTTTTGAAACATTTCAAAACATTAGGGATCAAACAACAAATAATTCAAATTAAACAATTAATTTCATAATTATCTATATTTGACCTAATCTTATTTTAGTCATTAGATAATTACCAAATAACTTTAAATAATCCATATTTATCACATAAACAACAAATATTTAAAAGATTTGAAATTATCTATTGTTTTGGCAAGGATAAACATATAATTAAGATAAAATTCGGATTTTAACTTCATAAAACAATTTAAGCATCAAATCCAAGTCAAAACAGCAGCTAAATCCCGAAATACCCTCTGCCTGACGCACTGACTCGCCGAGTAGGGCCAACTCACCGAGTCCAGATACTGACTCGCCGAGTTGAGTCGGGCAGAGGTAAAAAAAAACTCGTTTTTCAGTAAATAATTCAACATAGCATCACACACAACTGAAACCAATCAAGGCTCTGATACCACTGATGGGTTTTATGCATAAGAACAATCCTATGTGCTCATACAAACCCTAATGCTTGGATCTAGGTTTCTCTATTGTACATGCTTTGAATCCAAGACTAATAAACTTAGATCTAACATATTATAAACTGAATTAGGGTTTATAGAATTACCTTTGATTGTTATATAGCAATAACAATCAATTCCTTGCTTGGATTGGCTTCAAAAGCTTAGTGCCTCAAGTGTTGCACCATATACAACTTGGATGAAGAAGAGAAGTAAGGAGGCTCCCCAAAAACGACTAGAAACCCTAGAGAATCAGTTGTCAACGTTTTTGGGGCCTAAGGGGTCCTTTATATACTTGTGTGGGCTGCTAGGGTTTCAGTCAAAACCCTAATGGACAGCTTAAACTCTAAGCAGCCCATGGAACCTTCTGGACAAGGCTATGGACGAAAATATGATGGGCTTCCATCATAATTTTGTTCACCCCTTATTCCTTTAGCATTCCTTAGCCCAATAACTCAATTATCCAATAATTGCAGTCCAGTTCCCTATATTTAATTAATCTCTTTTAGTCACAAAATTAATTCTTAATTAATTATTGACTA
Source organism: Lactuca saligna (assembly GCF_052625555.1). Classification (NCBI taxonomy): domain Eukaryota; kingdom Viridiplantae; phylum Streptophyta; class Magnoliopsida; order Asterales; family Asteraceae; genus Lactuca; species Lactuca saligna. Next base: position 52,252,076 of record NC_136417.1, read on the forward strand.
ATATTAATTAAACAATATGATTTCTCCTTTAATATATTATTCTCATAATATATTAATAAATCATATTTAAACCTTTCTCTCCTTAAATCATCCTACATATTGCTATGGTGAAGGCAACCCAAAAGGACCATGCTCATAATCGGGTCAAGTACATACCAAAATAGTTATGGACTTAGACACTAATCCAACAATAACAACAAAATATATACACATAGCACGTATTTTATATAAAATACTTCATAATATTGTGTTGGAATGAAAGTAACTACACACTCACATGATCAGAAGATGATCGGGCAGCACTACGGCTTGCAGAAGAGGTGTTTCTCCGTAGATCTGGAAGATCTTCACAAAACCGGGCTCCTCGCGGGCAGCGTTTCGGCTCGGGAATAACGCTCTTCGGGATTCTCGGGGCTTCGGATCTTGCTTCGGGGCTCGAGAATATTACCGGGGCTTCGGGGTATAAACGGCACGCAAAACGAGGAAAAACTTAGAGAGAAAGAAGAGTTTGAACAAGAGAAAATGGTTGAATTCGAGTTCTATTTATAGGCTGCTGGGTCTGGGATTACGCGGGGCGTACTCAAATTACGCGGGGCGTACTCGGGTTACGCGGGGCGTACTTTGACGTCACTGCGTGCGTCGACTGGTGGCACTCGAGTATTGGTCAGACAAGTTGCAACCGACTGAGTACGCGGGGCGTACTCAAATTACGCGGGGCGTAATTGACTTGTCAAACTTCTAAATTGCGTAACTTTCGCATACGAGCTCCGTTTTCGACGTTCTTTATATCCACGCGAAGGCCAGACCGTACTCTACAACTTTCATTTAGACTCCGTCGGCTAATTTTGACTTTTATTTTTATTATTTATTTTTAGAAGGCCGGGACAGAAAAAACTTCGTTATAAATTCATAACTTCTTCGTCTGACGTCCGTTCTCGCCTAACTTTTCATTGCTTCGCTACTAACAACAAGATCTTCGATTCTCATTTAGATTGTTTCAGCTAAAAACCGCTCGATCTCAAATCGAGTATTCAGGCTGCATACTGCTAAGTCGAAACTTAGAAAAATCATAACTTCCTCATACGAAGTCAGATTTGGGCGTTCCTTTTATGCACGCTCTCGGTTTAACGAAATCTACGACTTTCGTTTAGATCACTAAGGCTAAATATCGCTCTATCTTAAATTCATATTTTACGTCACTCATCGTCATACCGGTTCTGTCTCGAAACTTCGACAGGTCATAACTTCTTCGTTATAACTCGGATTTTGGCATTCCTTATATCTCCGGAATCCTTGTTTCAACCACTACAACTTTATGCAAAGATTTCGGGCTTATCTCACACTTTAATTTTGACGCTTATTTTATTCTTAATTCATTAAATTATAAAAATCAAGAAAATAAACACATAAATCACATAATTCACAAATAATACATTTTTATTATTTCAAATTTAGTTACAAAGGTTAACCTAGACTATTACATTGCTAAAAATGGCAAGCCCAGAAACACAGGCGTTACAATTCTCTCCACCTTAGGATGATTCCGTCCCCGGAATCACACATCAACAAACAAATGCGGATAGCGACTCATCATGTCACTCTCCATCTCCCAAGTGAGGTTTGGCCCATTCGTGTGTTTCCATCGGACAAGCACTAACTCCACCATCTTATGTCGCAATTTCTTAGTCTTTCGGTCAACAATTGCCTCCGGTTCCTCAATCAACCTTTTGTTCTCATCGATCCTCAACTCTGAAAGTGGAATTATGTCGGGAACTTCTCCCGTGAACTTCCTCAAATAACACACATGGAAAGTGTTATGAATTCCATTTAGTTCTTCTGGTAGTTCGAGCTTGTAAGCTTGGTTCCCAATCCTCTGAAGAACTTTAAACGGTCCAATAAACCTTGGACTTAACTTTCCCCTTTTACCAAATCTTATAAGCCCCTTCCACGGCGAGACTTTAAGCAAAACCGAATCCCCAACTTCAAAAGTCATCGGTCTTCGCTTTTTGTCAGCATAACTCTTTTGACGATCTTGAGCTGCTAACATTCTTTCCCTAATTATTTTCAACTTTTCAGCAGTCTGATGAACCATCTCCGGTCCCATAAACTGCTTTTCCCCAGCCTCAAGCCAACAAGACGGCGTACGACACTTTTGTCCATACAAAGCTTGGTAAGGTGCCATCTTAATGCTCGAGTGAAAACTATTGTTATAGGAAAATTCTACCAACGGTAAATGTTCATCCCAATTACCTAGGAATTCCAAGGTACATGCTCTCAGTATATCTTCAAGTGTTTGTATCGTTCGTTTGCTCTGACCATCGGTCTGCGGATGGTAAGCTGTACTTAAACACAACTTGGTACCCAATTCTTCTTGTAGACTTTTCCAAAATCGCGAGGTGAAATGACTATCACGATTCGACACAATTGTTAACGGAACTCCGTGAAGCCTCACAATTTCCTTTACGTAAGAATTCGCAAGCTTTTCCATAGACCATTTCTCCTTGGCTGCTATGAAATGCGCACTCTTAGTGAATCGATCAACGACCACCCAAATCATGTCGTGACCATTCTTTGTTCTGGGCAGTTTAGTGACAAAATCCATGGCAATGTCTTCCCACTTACCCATAGGCACAGGTAAAGGTTCTAAACTCCCGTACGGTTTCTGATGTTGTGTCTTGACTCTCGCACAAGTCACACACTCGGCCACATACTTTGCAACATCAAGCTTCATCGTCGGCCACCAGTAGTAGGGTTTCAGGTCCCTATACATTTTAGTGCTACCGGGATGAATCGAATACATGGTCTTGTGAGCTTCTTCCATCAGAAGATCTCTAATTCCTGCTGACTTAGGTACCCAAATACGATCTTGGAATACCTTCAGTCCATGACCGTTTGTACCAAACACCAACGTTTTACCCAAACGTTCCTCCTTTCGGTCATTTTTCTCAGAAGCTTCCTCTTGAGCTTTCTTTATACTTTCCACAATGGTCGAGACAACTTCAATTCTCAACGCTCTTGGCCTTTTCCTTTCAAGATTGACTTTCCGACTGAGAGCATCAGCAACAATATTAGCCTTACCGGGGTGGTAAAGTATCTCGCAGTCGTAGTCCTTGAGTAATTCCAGCCAGCGTCGTTGCCTCATATTCAATTCCTTCTGATTAAAGAGATATTGGAGACTCTTATGATCAGTGAAAAGTTTGCACTTAGTGCCATAGAGGTAATGCCTCCATATCTTCAGAGCGAAAACTACTGCTGCCAACTCCAAATCATGAGTCGGGTAGTTCTTTTCATGCTCTTTCAGTTGTCGAGACGCATATGCTATCACCTTTTCTCTTTGGGTTAAAACACAACCCAATCCAACCCCAGACGCATCGCTATAAACAGCGAAGTCTTCAACTCCTTCGGGTAGAGAAAGTATCGGTGCCTCGCATAGTTTCTTCTTTAGCTTCTTGAATGCTTCTTTATGCTTCTCACTCCAAGCATAAGCAGCTCCTTTGTGGGTCAAAGCTGTCAATGGAGTAGCAATCAAAGAAAAGCCTTGGATAAACCTTCGGTAATATCCGGCTAATCCTAAAAAGCTTCGAATCTCCGTGGGACTTTTCGGTTGTTCCCACTTCATTACAGCTTCAATCTTTGCTGGATCAACCATTATCCCTTCTTGGTTGACCACGTGACCCAAGAATTGGACTTCACGAATCCAAAAATCACATTTGGAGAACTTAGCATACAACTTCTCCTTCTTCAAAACTTCTAACACTTCTCGCAAGTGTCTGCCATGCTCCTCCTGGCTTTTTGAGTAAATCAGAATGTCGTCGATGAACACTATCACGGATTTATCAAGGAACAGATTACAAACCCTATTCATTAAATCCATGAATGCTGCCGGAGCATTGGTTAGTCCAAACGACATAACCAAGAACTCGTAGTGTCCATATTTAGTTCTGAACGCAGTCTTCTCTATATCCTGCTCTCTTACTTTCAGCTGATGATATCCTGACCTAAGATCAATCTTCGAGAAATAGCTCGAACCTTGCAATTGATCAAATAGGTCATCAATCCTTGGCAACGGATATCTATTCTTTATTGTTGCCTTATTCAGCTCTCTGTAATCAATGCACATTCTCATACTTCCATCTTTCTTCTTCACGAATAACACCGGAGCTCCCCAGGGTGATGAACTAGGTCTAATGAAACCTTTGTCCAACAACTCTTGAAGTTGCATCATTAGCTCCTTCATCTCCGTCGGTGCTAATCGATAAGGTGCTTTTGCTATTGGCGTGGTTCCTGGTAACAAGTCAATACGGAATTCCACTTGTCGATCAGGTGGTAATCCAGGAAGATCTTCGGGAAATACTTCCGGATAATCACACACCACAGGGAATACTCTGCATCACCTTCTTCTCCTTCTTAGCATCAATCACGAATGCTAAATATGATGTACATCCCTTGGTCAAACACTTTCTGGCTTTCATTAGGGAAATGATTCCAGAATTCACTCGGCGTTTGTCCCCATACACCATAAATGATTCCTTCCCAGGCGGGTTTACTTTAACAATCTTCTTCTTGCATAAAATTTCAGCATCATTGGCGCTGAGCCAATCCATTCCCAACACGATGTCGAAACCGTTAAGTTCGATAGGCAATAATTCCTCGCAGAACTTATTCCCATTCAAGTCAATTAAGATGTTTTTCATACGATGGCTAACAGGTACAAACTTGCCACTAGCAACTTCGACTAATAAAGCATTATCTAGTCTATTAATAGGCAAAGCTAGTTTTCTACCAAATTCATGCGATATAAAGGAGTAGTTGGCTCCAGAATCAAATAAAATTTGGGCAGGCAAATTGTTAACGAGAAAGGTACCTGAAGCGACATCAGCTTCATCCTTAGCAGCTTCCAGTGTCATCTGGAATGCTCTCGCCTTCGGCTTTGGTGGAATGTTGGGCTTAGCTGCCTCCTTCTTCTTCGGACAGTCTTTCAAAATATGCCCCTCTTCATTACAACCAAAACACATCCTTTTGTTGTTCGGACATTCATTGGCAAAATTTCCAATCTTTCCACACTTGTAGCAAGTTACATCCTCGCTACATTTCCCGAAGTGCTTTTTCTTACACTTTTCACACCACTTCGCTTCCCCTCCTTTACCCCCACCAAACCTTTTCGAATCAGATTTTGAAAATTTGCTTTTCTTGCCGGAACTAGATGTTCCCTCAAACTTCCTCTTCTCACCAACCTCAACCTTGTTGGTGGTTCTCCCCTTTATCATGTTCTCAACAGACTTGGCAGCCCAGATAGCTGCCTCTAAAGTATGTGCCTGACGTACTGGCACCTCATACTCCCATGGGAGTCCCTTCGCATACCGGTCCACCTTCGTCAGCTCGTCTGGAACGATACGCAAGGCAAACTCCATCTTATCGGTGAAGTTATTGGTGTATTCATCAACTGACATACTGCCCTTAGTCAATGTCAGGAACTTGTTCTCCAACTCCAACAGATTTTGAGCCGAGCAGAACTTGCGCTTAAACTGCACCAAGAACTCTGCCCATGACAATTGCAGTGGCTCATTAGGGCTCAAAGTCTTCCCTAGAGTGTTCCACCAACGAACGGCTCCACCTCGGAATTGACGCACGGCATAGATGGTTTGCAACTTACCTCTGCAGCCACACGTCATGAAGGCTAGCTCCATTTCGGAGATCCAATCCATAACCCCAATCGGATCCTCCTTTCCATTGAAGGTCGATGGTTTGCAAGTCAAAAAGTCCTTGTACTTGCATCCCATTCCATCATTCCTTCCATCGCGGTTATCTTGCCTAACTATCGGTGGGTTGGCTTGACCAACTGATCCACTGAAGTTTCCACCTTCCGAGTGCCCTTCATTTAATTCAGGCTCTTCCACACGAATCGACAGTTCTTCACGATTTTGTTGAAGCAACCGTCTAGTTTCCTCCATCTGACGATCCATCATCGTCTGAATCATCAATTGCACACCAGCCATGGTTATTGGCTCAGGTGCTGCTGCTACAACAGGTCTTTGTTCAATCACTGGTGGTTGATTCCTATTTTCATCAGCATTTCCAACTCCACTTCTTGTTCTCACCATTTTTGATCTACACACCGAATAAGGTGAAATTAGATCCTTATTCACGATAGATATTCAAATCATCCTTATCACTCTGAAACGTTTACATGCTAGTTCTAATATCGTAGACGTACGCTTAGAATCCTACACACATAAGGTTTCTAGATCCGGTTGGCAACAGACCATAGATCCGAACAAATAATATCATATATGACAACATATAACATTTAGCACATAAAGCATTTTAGGCAACTTTCCTAAAATAAACTAGTGCTTGTGTCTTAAAACATAACAGACACATCTCAAAATTCCACTTAGCATTCTAAGTTTAAGTCTAGAAATCCTACAAATTCCTAGTTCGCTTAAACTAATGCTCTGATACCAACTGTGACATCCCCAAAATCTCGGCCAGAAAAGACCCATTTCATTTATGCTTTTTAAAATAATTTTCAGAGTAAATCCTTTTAATTTTAAAAGAGATGCGGAATTTGTTCCCAAAAACAAAACATGATGAAATAGATATTTATCAAAACATTTCATAAAGAAATATGATTTCATTTCATAATCAAAAGTCGGGATGTCGTGTTCCGATACAGATCATAAAGCATAAACGATAGCATTACAAGTCTTTCAACAAATATATACATATACAGACTTGTAAACAAAACAACTTGATGTTTGCCCATCTTAAGCTCTTGCGCCACTTCCTGTAAAATAAATCAACTGAGTGGGTCAGGCTTGGGAGCCTGGTGAGCATGTAGGGTTTTCAACCCACAATAAATAATTTAATTAATTATTATCAACCAACAATAACCCAGTTACCCATTCCCGTTATTCTCACTTTATGTCCCTAAAATAACTAACACAAGGGACCTAGTCTAAGAATATTTCATCGGGGCGACTACACATGCTTCGGGGGTTCCTCAGCAATATAAGTCAAATAAGGCAACCATGGGGGGGATGGAATACAACGAATGAACACCCAAGTTCATTAACACCTACAGGTTATGAGCCTGCTAGCGTTCCACTGGACTGTCTAGAAAAGTCCGTGGTCGTCATTTAAATTCTGCTAGATGACTGGATCAAAACAACATCGAGGCCTCTCATCTGTTTATTACACACCAACTATCTACCCATATTCTACCCAACATATTAGTAGATAAAATATACATTTTTATACGTAGTTTCAAAACCTGTATAGCATGCTCAATCAAAACATTTTTCACATAACAGATGAGGCACACACACATAACACGTATTTCATAGAGAAATAACCAGATCTATAAGATAGAAGAGAGTGGGTATACATTCACATATATAACAACAAAATATATACACATAACACGTATTTTATATAAAATACTTCATAATATTGTGTTGGAATGAAAGTAACTACACACTCACATGATCAGAAGATGATCGGGCAGCACTACGGCTTGCAGAAGAGGTGTTTCTCCGTAGATCTGGAAGATCTTCACAAAACCGGGCTCCTCGCGGGCAGCGTTTCGGCTCGGGAATAACGCTCTTCGGTATTCTCGGGGATTCGGATCTTGCTTCGGGGCTCGAGAATATTACCGGGGCTTCGGGGTATAAACGGCACGCAAAACGAGGCAAAACTTAGAGAGAAAGAAGAGTTTGAACAAGAGAAAATGGCTGAATTCGAGTTCTATTTATAGGCTGCTGGGTCTGGGATTACGCGGGGCGTACTCAAATTACGCGGGGCGTACTCGGGTTACGCGGGGTGTACTTTGACGTCACTGCGTGCGTCGACTGGTGGCACTCGAGTATTGGTCAGACAAGTTGCAACCGACTGAGTACGCGGGGCGTACTCAAATTACGCGGGGCGTAATTGACTTGTCAAACTTCTAAATTGCGTAACTTTCGCATACGAGCTCCGTTTTCGACATTCTTTATATCCACGCGAAGGTCAGACCGTACTCTACAACTTTCATTTAGACTCCTTCGGCTAATTTTGAGTTTTATTTTTATTATTTATTTTTAGAAGGCCGGGACAGAAAAAACTTCGTTATAAATTCATAACTTCTTCATCTGACGTCCGTTCTCGCCTAACTTTTCATTGCTTCGCTACTAACAACAAGATCTTCGATTCTCATTTAGATTGTTTCAGCTAAAAACCGCTCGATCTCAAATCGAGTATTCAGGCTGCATACTGCTAAGTCGAAACTTAGAAAAATCATAACTTCCTCATACGAAGTCAGATTTGGGCGTTCCTTTTATGCACGCTCTCGGTTTAACGAAATCTACGACTTTCGTTTAGATCGCTAAGGCTAAATATCGCTCTATCTTAAATTCATATTTTACGTCACTCATCGTCATACCGGTTCTGTCTCGAAACTTCGACAGGTCATAACTTCTTCGTTATAACTCGGATTTTGGCATTCCTTATATCTCCGGAATCTTTGTTTCAACCACTACAACTTTATGCAAAGATGTCGGGCTTATCTCACACTTTAATTTTGACGCTTATTTTATTCTTAATTTATTAAATTATAAAAATCAAGAAAATAAACACATAAATCACATAATTCACATAATTCACAAATAATACATTTTTATTATTTCAAATTTAGTTACAAAGGATAACCTAGACTATTACATTGCTAAAAATGGCAAGCCCAGAAACACAGGCGTTACAGTTTACCCGACCAAAAAAGTGTTGCTAAAAGTCCTCGAAGAGAGGAGCATCGACAATAAGGAAACCACATATTAGACCAAACCATACTTAGAGTACCTCCAACATGGGGTCCTACCAGATGATCCGAATGAAGCAAGAGAGTAAAGAACAAGGCCTCACAATTCACAATAAAGGGAACAAAAATACATAAAAGATAGTACTTGGCGTCATGGCTCAAATGTGTCGCCTACGCGGAGGGACAGGCGCTCTTGGAAGAATTCCATGCAGGTGAGGTCAGAGCGCACGAGGGATCACGAGCACTCACTGGGAAGGTACTCTGAATCATAGTATACTAGCCCAACGTGTATAAAGACACGACTGAACGCACCAAGAAGTGCCCGGAATGCCATGCTTTCGCCCTCTGTCAAAATCAGGCCTTCACGACCCTAACTGACATCAGTAGTCCTTGGCTTTTCCATCAGTGGGGCATAGACATCATGGGGATATTCCCATTTGCACTAGGCAGACTCAAATTCTTGCTAGTCTTCGTCGATTATTCTACAAAATGGATTGAAGTTGAACCCCTAGCCACAGTCACAGGCATACAAACGATAAAATTTATTTGGAAGAACATCCGAACACGATTTGGCACCGCCGAAGTCCTAACAAGAGACAATGGAACTGTAACACCATGTTTATTTAATAAATAAATAAACAAATTAATGAATGGATAGTAGCCCTAAAATTAATAATTATATAGCAAGGTGTTGGTCTCGAGGAGTTAACTGTCATAATTTTAGAAGGCGAGAATTAAAGTTTAAAATCCAGACTAAATTTGTAAGTAATATTGAAGAGAGGGGCTGCTTAGTAACAATTAGGATTCAATATGAAAGGAACTATGCAAGCAAGAGATATAATGTAAATTCTGGATTTATATTGTAAAGATTTATGGAATCAGGGGTTTAAATGGTAAATTTTGGTCTAAGTTTGAAAGAAAAAGGGAATGGAGGGATTGTTGTTGTCATTATAGCAAACTTTTATAATGGAGTCGGGTATATAAGGTTTCGTAACCCTAACCCTAAACAAATGTGTAGTCGTCACCCTCCAACCTTATGCCTCACTTCACACCAGCCGTCACTCTCCCTTCAACCACCTCCGGCGCCGCACCCCTCTCCACTGTTAAGGTCACAAGCACTGCTGCCTTGCCGATGAGCGCCATCGTGACATGGTTTTCGGAGTCGTAAGTGAACCATGGATGCCGGCGAGAACATCCATTTTCGTATCCTCCTTGCCGACAACAACAAGGCCACTTCCGTTACGCTATTGTCGCCGCTACCCATTTCTATTTACGACAAGCTGCTTCTGGATCTCAGGCAATGCGTGCATGAGGTGGTTACTTTGTTGTCACCATCAATGCTCCCTTACCGCCTCTATCTCCAGCCAATGGTGTCACTGTTGTTGTTTCCGTTAAAGATGAGTGTCACAGATTCGTGGGTTTTCTGCTTGCTGATGTATGTTGCTGCATCATTGGGCTGAAGAGCAAGAGAGACCATCGCCACCACCGTGTGTTGGTGGCTGTCATCGCCAAAACCTTCGTTGTCGCCGCCGTGAGCCACCAGGTGGGTGGTTGGATCCGTTTGCAAGAAAGAAAGTGTGTGGGTATTTTTTTCTGTTGTAGTGTGTGTTGTGTGTGTAGTTTGTTTGGCTGGAAAATCAAGAACAACCACTACCACCACTGTGAGGTGGTGGCTGCCACATCTACCACCACCGACCACCACAAGGTGGTTGTGTGTGTGTGTATGTGTGTTTATTTTAGTGTGTGTTTATTTTGGGATTAAAGCTTTGTAAAATGTATTAGAAAGTGGAATAATGAAAAAGAAACCCTAACCACCACTGTGATGAGTGGCAGTGTGCTTTTGGACAAAGGGACTAAAACCCTATTGGGCCCAATGAAACCCTAATAGGCCTAATGAAGCCCTAATTGACCTAAAATCCCAAACATGTGACTGATGGGCCTAACGAACCCTAATTGATCAAAATACCTAGCTATTGGGCCTATTAGGCTAATATGGGGTTGGAAACCCTAATTAGGGTTTAGAAAACCCTAATATTGGATTTATGGGCCTTGGACTTATTGGGACCCACTTTTAGGCCATTGGAATGGAGTTGTGAATTAAACCCAATAACATTATATGACTTATCTAGTAGAGTGATGGACTTAATGGATTAAGTGAGAAACACTTAACCCTAATTGTCATTTTATGTGAAACTCTAATCTTACTTGGGCCTTGAGTTGGGCCTTTCCATTGGGCTTTGGTAATGGATTATTAATGGGCCATCCAAGAATAATCATATGGACTAGAATATGTTGATGGGCTTAGGGTAAGGACCATATAAGGGTTTGTGCATAATTTGGAAAATTGGGCCTTAGATGGGCCATAGTTTGGGCCGTAATGATTATATTGTTGGATTAGTGTCTAAGTCCATAACTATTTTGGTATGTACTTGACCCGATGGTGCATGGTCCTTTTGGGTTGCCTTCACCAAAGCAACTTGATAGGATGAATTATGGAGAGAAAGGATTAAATATGATTTATTAATATATTATGAGAATAATATATTAAAGGAAAAATCATATTGTTTAATTAATATTAGTCAATAATTAATTGGTAATTAGTTTTGTGACTAAAAGAGATTAATTAAACTTAAGGGACTGGAATTGTAATTATAAGATAACTGCAATTTGGGCCATGGATTGCCTTATATATAAGGTGGACGAATTCTATGGGGAAGCCCATATGAAATCGTCCAAGGCCTTGAGGAAAAGGGCTCCATGGGTTGCTTAGGGCTTAAGCATCCAAATTAGGGTTTCCTTGTTAGATAACCCTAATAGCCTTACTATATATAAGACCCTTATGACCCAAAAATGTGGCTAAGACTTCTTTAGGGTTTGTGAACATTTTTGGGTAGCCTCCGTCCTCTCTCCTCTTCATCCTCTTGCTTATGGTGTTTGTGAACCATTAGAGGAGTGACAGTTGTGACTCTAAGCCTTCCAAAGTCAATACAAGGAGATTTGGGATTGTTATCGCTACATAACAATCAAGGTAACATTATAAACCTATTCTCATGTTAATATGATTATTTGAATGCTAGAATTAGGGTTTATAGTCTTGGATAACTTGCATGTACAATAGAGAAACCTAGATCCAAGCATTAGCGTTTGTATGAGCACATAGGATGTTCTTAGGACCAAAACCCATCAGTGGTATCAGAGCCTAGATTGGTTTCTATTGTATTGATGCATTATATGTTTGAAAATTTCGTTTTTTGTGTTTCTGGGGGTTGGACTCGCCGAGTCCATAGCTGAACTCGCCGAGTCAATGCTGACTCGACGAGTCCATGCTTGACTCGACGAGTCAACTCGTCAGATGGAGCTATTTTCGGGATTTCTTGCTGTTTATCTTTGAGATACTTGCCTCTATCATATTAGATCAATATAAATCCGATTTTATGATATATATGAGTATATTCTTGATCTAATTGAAGATATTTATCAATTAATAAAATATTTGTTTCCTTATGTGATAATTGATTAATTATTTTGATTAAATTGGTAAATTGTTTTGCAAGAAATCATTAAATAAATCAAATATGGATAATTATGTGATTAAATGTTAATTTAGATTATTTGTTATTTGATCCTTGTTGTTATGAAAAGTTTCATATTTTCCCCTTTAGGTTTTATAGTTTAATTTTGAACCCAAAAGTTTTGTTGCTTTGAAATTTAAATAGTTGAAACCCTAATGTTTTGAAATGTTTCAAAACTTGCCCTCAAGTTTTGGAATTTAAATTTTGATTAAAAGTTTAATTTTGATGTATATTTAATTTCTAAACCCCAATGTTTTTGAAATGTTTCAAAACTTGCCCTCAGGTTTTTGAATTTAAAAGTTGATTAAAAGTTTAATTAGGAATGTTAAATTCTAAAACCCTAGTAATGTTTTGAAAGGTTCAATTCACACCCTTATGGTTTTATTAATTAATTAAGGTGTATAATTAAAAGAGGTTTAATAAATCCATAAATGTTTAGGTTTACAATTTAATTGAATTAAAAGTATAATTGTTAAATTTGACCACCTAGTATTTTAAAAGTATAAAATACACCCTATACTATATATAACATTAAAAGTCTAACATTATATATATATGTATGAGTAAAAGTCAGTCTTACCGTTAATAGGCCTCACTCATGAAGCTGGTCTATAAGGGGTGTTTAAGGAAATTGCCTATAATATGGCGATTGAATGGGTATCCACTCTTACCCACCGCACTCATGACTAGTGGAGGGTCGTTAGCCGAACGGGTAAAATAGAACGAAACCTTCCATTATAAGTATAATAAAATGCAAAGTAACTAAATGTTTTTCAAATTCTCAATCTCAGTTACTTAGGCAAAAGTGAATTGATGTAATTCCGTGAAATTACACTTTGTGCCCTTGCGAAGACGTTAGTGGAGCGTGTGTGGTTTACCGGCACACTAAATGGTTCTAAGCAAAGGTAGCAAAGGGTGACTCAATGTTCGTCATAGTTCGGTGGATCGTGTGTGGTTTACCGGCACATTGAATAGGTGACTGTAACATGTGATGGCACCATGTAAGTTTGCACGGTTATTCACACCCGCTTTGTGATCCTCGGCATCCTAATCACAAACAAGAGGGGCATATCGAGATTTAAACATGTCATTGAAATGTTCAATGAATCTCAAAGGATCTAGGAGTTTTTATAGATTTAAAACTTAAATTTCTTTTTCATTTTTCATGGTGGAAATTAGTGAATCGTCATTCACTTACCTTCAAATATTCTGCAACTAGATTACGGCATCCCTTTTCTAGATTGTAGCGTATTGTGTTGGGTCCTAGCCTTGGAATTTCATTTGGGTGATTTACCAAGGACTCAATCAATCAACTAACTTGAATTTGTTTCTCCCGTTTTGTAGATGTCAAAGTTCGACAACTATGGTCTTCCCAAATCTCGTGGAACAAGCATTCCACATGAAGATGGTATTCCACGATTCGATCGAGGAACAAGATATCATGCTTCACTTCCTCCACCTCCTCCAATTGTTCTCCCTAACCTACAAGATCGAAGAATTGAAAGGTTAAACATCACTAAAGCCCTATTGGAAATGAAACATAAAGATGGTAAACCCGTGTGTGCCCACGTTCTAGGAATGAAATCACACATTGATAGGTTGATAATGTTAGGTGTGTCATTCCCAAATGAGTTGGCTGTAAATTGGGTTTTGCAGTCACTTCCTGAATCATATAATGAGTTCAAAAGAAAGTATTATATGATGGATCATGACGACAACCTCATTGACCTAACTTACATGCTCATTGCTGCTGAATCAGAAATGATTTGGCAAAGCAATGGAGCGTATTTGTTGGGAAAGTCAACCGACCATGCTTCTGAGGATGTTCTAAGAGAAGTGACCTGTGTTTGCTGCCAAGAGAAAGGGCGTTGGATAGAAGTCTGCCCCAAGAGCTTGAAAATTCCAAAGATGGGAGAGTCAAAGAGTATGACTGCGCTTCAGGTAAAATCCACTATCTAACTTCGTTAAGTTCCTATTCATTGATTCAAAATACATGATGTGCTAAGATTGCATTTGAATGTTTTTGTAGGATCGGTGAAAAGAAAGGAAGCTTGGTGAAAGAGCAAGATGAATCTAATCACAAGAAATGGATCTTGATCGCATGGACTTGAAGATTAGGTTTTGAGCTTAGATAGTTATGATAGAGTTGTTAGAAATTTTCTTTTTGAAATACATAGTTTTCAATGGATTTTGCATTGTAAGGACAAATGTTTTCCGCTGCTTTTATAAATAAAATAAATTTTGGTTTGACTTATTTATTTATTTGTTTACTTCCTTGCAATGAAATCGTTATGAAAATTGATGTTTGAATATTTCTACAACAAATGGATATGATTCTTATTTATGGTGTTTATGGAAAAAGTCGAGAATTTACCAAATAGGGAGAGTTTCTCATCGCCCAAGTTTCAATTGGACAGAAATTTGGAATAACGCAACTTGGTTGCATGATTAATGAGAAATTTCATATTTGGAAATTTGACTAATTCATTGACAAAGCGTTAAGTGAAGGACTAGGAGATTGAGTACACAAAGTTGTGTGTTGGTCAAAGTCCACCATAAGAGTAACAAGATATTCATCGTGGTTTACTAAAAGTTTAGTAAATATGATTATACTTATAAGATTAAGTGTAATTCGGAATTGATTAAAAAGGTTTAAATCAATAGCAAAACGAATAAGAAGAATCAAGTAGGCAGAAAGATAAAAGTTTCTCCATTCTAAGAAGAAGGGAGAGTACCTTTTATGCTTTATGATAGGTCTTTATGATTAAGAACCATATCTTAATTGATCCTCTAAGTGAGTCTTAGTACAATTGTATGTTTAAGAAGAGGAATCAAGAATTGAAGAAATGGTTAAATCAAAAGGTCAATCACACTTCGTTCCAATAACAAGTCTTAAAGTTAAGATTGTGACAATGAGTGAAAAGTATTAAGAAGGTTTATAACATTCATCAAATGTGGAAAGTTGTGATGTCTTGGATAAGACAAAGGCCAACTAGGACCAATTTATGAAGTGTTTTGATAAAAGCTACACTAACTCTTGAATATTTGTTTTGTCAAGAGATGGTTATTGACAAGATAATCTTATATGTCAAGGAGTGAGTGGGAGTGTTAATGGTCTTGAAAGGTTTGAAGAACAAATCAAATAAACCCTATCGATCATCACTAGCACACGAGTTAAGGTTTACAACCTATCGTGTTGACACTATTTTGTTTTCTATGCCATTCCAATTGAGTTAATTGTGCATATGAGTCCTATGAGTTCTCGTTTGAATGCACAAAAGGCAAGGACCTTGATCAATGGAAAGTACTTTGATAGGCAAAGGTAAATTGCTGAACTACTTGGAAGACATGGTGGGCAGCTGTGCTACCATAAGGCAAGAAATCAAGATTAAGAAAGTTCGGTCCATATGAGTTTGAATTTGTCGTAAACTTTGGTTTTAACAAATTCACATGGATAGTAACACATACACCGTTTAAATCTAAGTGTCATAAGATTTCCTCCTTCATGAAAATGATTGTGAGGAAATGCTTTCACTAAGAAAGATTTTAAGAAGATAGTGATTGTAAAATTGCATTCTCGAATTCGATTATGGTTACGGTATCCCTTTCCATGATTTGAATTGTGAAGTTTGACAATTAGTCTTAAGTGTTTAGACACACATATGAACTATCTAAGGCAAAGGTGTATAATTTCAAGAAGCATTGATAAAAGATTATCAAAGCACTAAGTATTAGAAACATGAACTTAAGAAATTCAATAGGTATTGTTTCTCTAAAAGTTAAGATGTATATAAATACATGTCAAAGCTAGTTGGAGCATAAGTGTTATGTTTATAATAATCATCATGATAGTGGGAGCATAAATGTTATGATTGTATGATTATTAAGGCACGTATTGCAAGTTGGCAATATTAATTATAGAAAACAAGATTTATACCTTGCAAAGTGATAAGGGTTGTAAAGTTGTTTTGCTATAATTAAGGTAGCGAATATTATGCTTCGTTTCAAATCTAAAGGCTTAGGTTGTGGAATGTTAATAACTTAGTCAAAGAAACATAGTGTGTTCTTAAAATTTCGATTATGATTACGACATTCCTTTTCACAATTCGAATTTTGAGAACATAGCAAATAAAACATTATGCGTCATGTTCCATACGCTTCGGGTATAGGATCGATTGCAAATGCTTTAATATTTGACCATTCTAAAATTTTCCAAATGTCTAGCGCATTTAGAGGGAAAAATGACTAGAATCGGTTTTGACTAAAATAATCAAACAACTATCAAAGGACAATCCAAAGTTCGACGAGGATTAGTTGCTTATGAGTAGTTGGAAGCATGATATTGGATGGACCATATCGACATTATTACGAATAGATAAGATTCTATTAAGAATGAGTTGTCATATGGAAAATATGGAAATGTGTCCATATTGGGAAATTGAATATTGAAAATCTATGTCTAGATTAGAAACTTTTATGCAAAAGGATGTTCAAATGAATGTACTTTGAGTGAGAGACATCATATCTAAGGAATTGTCTTGTAAAAATCTCCGATAGAAGATTTTGTAATATCATTGGCAATAGTCTTTGTGACTTTGGTGCAGTGACATTACGAGAGAATCATTGCATAGGATGTTAGAATCTAGCATATTCTATAAGTAGCAAGAATTTGATATTCTTTCACTTATGAAAAAGGATTTGGAGTTGTGAAATAAGAATGATTGGAAATGTGTTCAATTTGATCTATTTCACAAAGTAAGAACCATAGGTAAACATTGTGTGCATACTAAGAGCATGGGACAAGTGTAATAATTCAAGTAAGAAGTTGTTTACCCGAAACGACAAATAATGAGTAATCGATATGGTGATAAATAAAAGGTGTTTTTATTTATACTCAAAGGTTTGAGGCCATATGGGATTAGTATTATTCTTGTGTTTCACTTTGCATGTTTTGACTTCCTGAATAATTTAATTGGTTAAGAACAGTCAAATTATTCGAATGGGCCACAGTCGTTCATATGTTGGAAGTAGGTATGAATGAAGACTATCGTGAATTGGTGTGTGGATTGTCTAAAAGAGTATTAGACATAAGCAAATGTTTGTTGCAACGTTCATGAGTGCTTATGAATATGAATTTGAGCATTGGATTAAACCCACGCTCACTTGGATCACTCCATGAATTGTATCACGAGTGATTGGTGAGACGATAACATTTTATATTCTTGAAACCGAGATGTGTGAGTTGTATCTTGCAAATCGGTTTCACATTGATAATATGAAAACGCACTAGTAACTTGGTGTTATAAAACATATTGTTGTGTGTGATTCGGTGAGTGAGTGCAAGCAAGCATTGTATCAAAGTTTATCTGTTCCTTTTATCCAAAGAAGGATAAAAGCGATATCTTTGGGCCCCTCGATGGTTTAGTGATGACAAACGTAAATGCTCGGCCAGGCTAGGGCTAATTTGATTTGTTCAACTAGTCAGTCGTCATAAATTGGAGATCGAGAAATAGTACAAAGAGAATGATTAGAAATCATGTCTTACGATATCTAGAATGGAGGAATATATGATCCCTTATCTAACGACACGCGTATCTGATAGGATAAGAGTTGACAACGGCTTTGGAAAGCTACGATTGCAGATCAGGATCTGAAGTCATACACATAATAGTTATTAGACTTATCCAAGTGGCTGTTGGATTAGTGTCTAAGTCCATAACTATTTTGGTATGTACTTGACCTGATGGTGCATGGTCCTTTTGGGTTGCCTTCACCAAAGCAACTTGATAGGATGAATTATGGAGAGAAAGGATTAAATATGATTTATTAATATATTATGAGAATAATATATTAAAGGAAAAATCATATTGTTTAATTAATATTAGTCAATAATTAATTGGTAATTAGTTTTGTGACTAAAAGAGATTAATTAAACTTAAGGGACTGGAATTGTAATTATAAGATAATTGCAATTTGGGCCATGGATTGCCTTATATTATAAGGTGGACAAATTCTATGGGTAAGCCCATATGAAATCGTCCAAGGCTTTGAGGAAAAGGGCTCCATGGGTTGCTTAGGGCTTAAGCATCCAAATTAGAGTTTCCTTGTTAGATAACCCTAATAGCCTTACTATATATAAGACCCTTATGACCCAAAAATGTGGCTAAGACTTCTCTAGGGTTTGTGGACGTTTTTGGGCAGCCTCCATCCTCTCTCCTCTTCATCCTCTTGCTTATGGTGTTTGTGAACCATTAGAGGAGTGACACTTGTGACTCTAAGCCTTCCAAAGTCAATAGAAGGAGATTTGGGATTGTTATTGCTACATAAAAATCAAGGTAACATTATAAACCTATTCTCATGTTAATATGATTATTTGAATGCTAGAATTAGGGTTTATAGTCTTGGATAACTTGCATGTACAATAGAGAAACCTAGATCGAAGCATTATGGTTTGTATGAGCACATAGGATGTTCTTAGGACCAAAACCCATCATATATAACATTGGGCCATTAGAATGTCAAATGTTAGACTGACATAAATGGTTGGGTCTTAGAGTGAGACCATGTAAAAGTTTGGGCCCAATTTGGAAAATCGGGTCATATGTTGGGCTTTGACTCATAGTTAACTGTTGGGCCTTTGGATTAGGCCTTGGGCTTGGATCAAGCTAAGATTGGGGTAAAGTAATCTTTTAACCCAAGAATGGACTTATGGTTATGTATTGGAACCCAATTATTAATTGGGTGTTATTTTGATGTTGACAGTTTGGGAACCTATCATTCAGCAGGTGGGGTTGGTTCTGCGGGACTTCAACAGTGTGAGGTGAGTTACCTTCCGGTAGAAGTGGGTCTAATGCCACAATGTCGGCCCACTAGTAGGAGATATTTGTTAGATGATTGTATTTGTGATTGTGACATCCCCATTTTCACGACCAGAAAAGACCGATTTTGTTTATGCTTTATAAAAATCAGAGTACTTCTTTTAATAAAAATGTTGCGGAATTCGTTCCCAGAAAAACACGATAAATACGTTATTAAAACATTTTCGAAGAAACGTATTTTATTCATTTTAAAACTTTTGGGATGTCATTGTCAATACAGGAACATAAGCATAAACAGAACTTACATTTATTTACACTAGTGATCTACATCTCTTTAAATCTCTCAGTGTAAAGGGACTTCGTATCAACACCTGTGATAGAAATAAACTGAGTGGGTCAGGTTGGGAAACCTGGTGAGTACATAGGGTTTTCAGCCCACAATAATATAATTAGTATGTTTAAACAATCAAACAATCAACCCAATTACCCATCCCCGTTATCTTCTTTAGTCTTAAGGATCTACCCTAAGAATCAGCTATTTCTCGTTTATTTATTCCTAAGGATCATCCTAAGGAATCGACACGAAGTCCATCATTACCAAGGCTTATAGAATATATCTGGTGAACACGTAGTCCGAAACATCTGGTAAACACTTAGTTCAAAAGTAACTAGTGAACACACTTTGTTCAAAATACCTAGTGAACACACTCAGTTCAAAGATAAGTAGTGAACACACTCAGTTCAAAAATACCTAATGAGCACCTAGTTCAAAAATACCTACATGTTACGAAACCGCTATCGTTCCACTGGACCGTCTAGTATCGTCCATAGTCGTCATCTATACTCCACTAGATGACTGGATCACTGACAACACTGATGTCTCCCATCGTGTTATCACAAAACAACTATTTCATCTACCCATGTTTTTCCCAACACATTTTGTAAATATAAAATACGTATACAGTTTAAATCATTTAAAACATGTATAAAAATCTTTCACTCAGCATAGACAACAAGTATTCAGACAATATGTACACATAGCACGTAATTTATATTAAAATACTTCATATCTATGTGTAAGATGAAAGGGACCATGCACTCACAACACGTAAATTATATAATAAATACTTCATATCTATGTGTAAGATGAAAGGGACCATGCACTCACCTGAGAAAGTGGTGACTCGGTACTCGGACAGCGCTTCGTTTACTTTAAAATAATTTCCTTCGACGAAACCTAGTATTATCACCAATAGATTTTAGTCTATTATTCGCCGAGACTAATTAATAGTCTAGTTATTATTACTATTATATAAGCATTAAAAAAATACTTATATAACCCATAATAATAGCCCAGGTATTTATTATATGTTCTTAATAACGTTAATATAATTAAATAAAAACTATATTAAAAATAGCGTAGGCGTAGCTCAATTACAGCGGGTTTTATAGGAAACCAGGCTTTGCTTGGAGCAGCGTTTCTGAGGTGAAAAGCTCTTCTTCTCGGAGCCGTCGAGCACTCTGGGGCTTCCGCCTCGTGCTAGGGAGGTTCCCTAGGCTTTTCGGGGGATTTCGGGGCTAGAGAGAGAGTAAAGAGAAGAAAGAATGGGAAAGGTGTGAAGAAAATGAGGGTGGGAGAGGTGGTATTTATAGGGTGAAAATGGCTGAACTTGGTGCCACATGTCACCATCTAGTGGCAAGACTTGGGGAGAAAGCAATGGCCAAGATTGTCCCACATCACCCATTTTCGCACAGCACACTTCCGACTTCTAAAATCCGTAGCTTTCACATACGACCTCCGTTTTTGACGTTCTTTATATCCACGCGTAGGTAAAAATAATATCTACAACTTTCATTTTGACTCCGTCGGCTAATTCTCAACCGATCTTAAATTTAACAGTACGAGACGTTTAGATTGTTAAATGACCGCGGAGAATTCGTAACTCCTTCATATGGACTCTGTTTTCGTCTGTCTTTTTACCGTTGAGTTCCTATTAATGAGATCTTCAACTCTCATTTAGGTCGCATAAGCCAAAAACCGCTTGAACTAAAATTCGAGTTTCGGGTTGTACACTGTTAAGCCAAACCTTAGAAAAATCATATCTTCTTCATACGAAGTCAGATTTGGGCGTTCTTTTTATGGATTTTCTCGGTTTAACATATTCTACGACTTTCGTTTAGATCACTAAGGCTAAATCTCGCCCTATCGTAAATTTACTTTTTACGCTTCCCGATGCCGTGCTGGTTCCGTCGCGAAACTTCGACGAGTCATAACTTCTTCGTTATAACTCGGATTTCGGCGTTCTTTATATGTACGGACACCTTGTGACATATACTAAAACTTGGTTCAAATTATTTATTCTAAATAATATTTTGTCGAAAAGTCATTTTCGACCCCTATTATCTCTAAATTGACTAGCCTGGATCTACGGGCGTTACAGTGATAATATCTAGTTTTCCACTATCTGATATGTTTGATGTGCTAGGATGCTCTGTTATATGCATGCTAGTAGGGGTGAAATAGTCCCCGGATATCGGTTGAAAGATACCAAAAGGGTAGTCAAAACCCATGCATGCCTAGCAGTACGTATGTTATGTTATTATGTGGTAG
Source organism: Lactuca saligna (assembly GCF_052625555.1). NCBI lineage: Eukaryota > Viridiplantae > Streptophyta > Magnoliopsida > Asterales > Asteraceae > Lactuca > Lactuca saligna. The sequence goes on from NC_136417.1 coordinate 52,273,868, forward strand.
TGGTATGGGGTGAATAGTCCCCGGTTACTAGTTGAAAGATACCGAAGGGGAGGCAAGCTCCCGATTACTAGTTGAAAGATACCGAATGGGAGGTTAGCTCCTTGATACTGGTTGAAAGATACCGAAGGGGTAGGTCGGGAACCCAGATATGCCTGACAATATATTTATGTATGTTATGCTATGTTATTATTTGGTAGTGATAGGGGAAACAGTCATCGGATATCTGTTGAAAGATACCGAAGGGGTAGGCCAGCACTCGGATAGTCTGGGCAGTATATGTGTTGCATGGTATGTGGTATGATGGGGGAACTCACAAAGCTTCATGCTTACGCTTTTCAGATTTGGTTTTAGGTACTTCGTTTTCAAAGGAAAGGAGTTGGCGATCGCAGCGCATCACACCATGTTTTCCGCATAAGAGATATTTGGGATTACACTCTGATAATTACTTTATGATAACATGTTTGACTATTGACACTTTGGCTTTGACATGAGAGGTTACTATAGATGTTCTTATACATATGGTTTTAGGGAAATCTCCAGAAAAGTCGTAAAATTTTAGTCCAATTTATGAAAAAGTCCCAAACTAATATTTGTTTACAGAAAAGCACAGAATACCGGCTAAAACTTCGAAAAAACCATTTTTGACCGGTTTCGTAGATTTAACCGGTATTCTGTCCTTTTTCGTTAGTTTTCTCAAAATATTAGGACTTTTCTGAAAATTACCCGATAACCGAAATATTGTGACTTTTTTGAAAATTACTATGGAATTAATGGATATTATTATTAACAAATCATTTATAAACATAAAAAATATTTTTTTATTATAAACAAAGGAAATACATTTGTTGTTAATTTCTAGAAATAGAATGGTCGACTATATACTTCTCAATTGTTTGTTGACCACTTTAAAGTCTTTATGTTCTTCATATGTATCGTTGTGGGTGTCATAGTGAGAAGTAATCTATTAGGCGTGACCAATACAAGAGTTGATAATATTTATTAATACACAATTAATAAGTTTACTTGCTATTAAGCATGATGCTATATGATCATGTGTTATTAGAAAATATCATTATTTTGAAAAGCAAAAAACGGTACAAATTATTCGAGTAAACTATCATAATTTATACGTATTTAAATATTTATAATTTCCTTAATATTTATTTATAAAGCTTTAATCGGCCACGTGGATCCGATTTTACCGGCCTCACTCAACTTCCAGCTCGAATGCATGCCCTAATTGGTTAATTCCTAACAATCAAATTCAAATATAAATCCAACAAGAATCAAGAATCCCTAAATTTTTGCTATTTTTCAAGTCTCAGTAATTTCAGAAGAACAGTGGAGATATGAAGATTCCAAACACGACGACAAAGAAGATGATGTTGATCTTGCTATTGCTTTACTTGATTAACCATCATCACGCAGTCTCGAATTGCTCGCTTCATCTCGAAGCTGCTAAATCAGGCTTCGTTTCTGTCAATAAGCGCGGAGGTGGCGGAGGGCACAGCGGTGGTGGAGGTCATTTTGGCGGAGGAGGAGGTCATGCTGGCGGAGAAGGAGGTCATATCGCCGGAGGAGGAGGTCGTGGCGACATAGGAGGCGGTCACGCCCACGCAGGTGGAGGCGCTGGTTTTATTCCGGTGTATGTAGGTACTCACCATCATCACCATACTCATGTTCACGGCAATGGTAACGGCGTCCTCCTCAAGCATTCTGTTCTCCGATTAGCTTCCACTGTGTCAGGTTTTGTGGTTCATTTGTGTTTCTTTTAGGCTTCTGATCCTATATAGATGCATATGATTACGTATTGTAGACAACTGTATATGATAATCAGTTTGTGAATAAGAACCTATAATCTTGATCGAGACATAATTCTGGATTTATATCTTGAATCTAATGATTGAGTAGACTACTTTTATTTGTCGCGATCATCATGTCAATGATCCATTTGGAATAGTGATGACTATGGTATTATATATTATAGCAAATCTAATGTTTAAGCACTAATGAACTTGATCCATGCAAAAATTTATGTATGAGATTGTTGTAGGATCTTAATGTTAATTGCATTAAGAGGAATTTCCCGATGTAAATGGAAATATTTTGGTGATGAGTTTGATTGGTAGAAATTATTAGATGTGTATTCATGGCTAATTGAGTTTGTTAGTAGTTGTGAACTTGTAGTATAATAGTTAGTTATATGGATGATTATGTTAGTTGTTATGGTGTATGTTAGCATTAGCTTCGTATGTTCATTGGGTATAAAATATAAATACGTGTATAGTTCCATGTATAAATTATTTTTTTTTTTTTATATTTTTATATTATTTATTTACTTATTATTTATTTTTAATTTTTTAGTGTCTGGAGAGTTCGGATATATAGAAAATCGACCTCAAAATTAAGTTTTTATTATCAAGACAATAGATTTTTTGGTTGAATAATTCTTACATTCTATAAATTAAATGATTTTTTTAGTTTGTTTTTAATTAATACAGTTAATGTCCTATTTAACCAATGATATTTTAGTTTGTTTCCTAATTAGTAATTACTTAAACCTTAAATTTTGTTATTTATCAAGTAAATAATTTCTTTTAATAAATATTAAATAATATTTTCATTTTAAAGTTTGATTAAAAATATTAGTTTTTAATTATTTATATTTTCTGTATTTTTATAATTATATACGTAAGAAATTATCATCCTTTATATATATTTCCGAAAAAAAAATCTGAAAAAAAAAATTAAATATTTAGTTTTGGCGTTTAACATTTTATTTAAAAATTTTGACTTTTGTGTAAGGAAATGACAATTTCGGATGATGAGGTTTTATAATACATGTTATATATATATTAAGATAAATAAATTAATTATAAAAACTTTCTAAAATGATCGATGATAATGATAAAAAATGCTTACGTTGATTTATTTAAAAAGAATAGAATGATATGAGAGTGTAAGTGAATCAACTCATTCCTTTTCTCACTTTCTACCTATTTCTTTGAAACTTTTCTTAAATAGAAACTCCTTTCAATTTTAATAGTCCAACTGATCCTTTGACTGATCAGTTTTTTTTCTTAAATAGAAACTTCTTTCAAATTTGGTAGTCTAACTGATCCTTTGACTAATCAGTTTTAACCACGACAAAAAAATAAAAGGTAAATTGCAAGTAAAATAAGGTATTTTCAGTTAAAAGTTAAAAGTTATTGGTTCATTTAGTTTTTGGTTTTATGTTAGATTTAGTTGTGGAACTTAACTTTTTTCAAAATTGTTAATGTTACCGGCAATTTTCATATATTTTTTTGGTTATATAAGGTAATTGAACTTATCTTTTGGTTATTTAAGGCTATTAAACTATTTTATTATTATTAGTCACTAAACTATGCTTGTTTATTTAATAGTTCTTTACAATTTCATTTTTTTTTTTTAAAACCCATTTTTACAACTTCAATTTTTTCTTCATTTTTATATATTTTCTTCAATATGTTTTATAACTTCATATGTATATTAGAGCTCATTAGTAGCTATTGATTTGATGATTAAAGAAGACATGGTTATCACAGATCAAACTGGTCATCGCAATTCACTTTCCATTATTATTCAACATAGTTTCGGGTTCGATCTTTTTATTGTTGGATATGTTTTCTTTAATTTCATAGTATATGATTCTCGTTGATGCAATTGTTTGTTTCTTTTTTGTTCTGGTTTTTTGCTGCAATTAGTTTTGTTGGGGTATTAGATTATATGTTTTACTTGGGGTGGTAGATTTTGTTGTAGCTCGTGATATTGTTTAGTGTTTTCGAAGTTGATATTTATGCTAAATTGTTGAGATGTTGTTAGTGGTTTTTTTGGTGGAGGAAGTTATATACGTCATTCTAAACTTGGCCTATTTTCCCTTGATGAGGAGCTTTGATGATGGACTTTTAAGAAGTAGTTAGATATGACATTCTTATATCTTTGCACAAATTTGACTAATTTACTCTTGAGATTGGTACACCTGTTCAGTAACGTTATGGTCAAATTTTTGTGAAAGATGCAACTTATAGGCGATTGAAACTTAACTAGAAGTCTTAAATATTATGAATCTTTATATTAGTTTTTTGAAATAATAGTTTATGTGTGTTGTTCATATGTTATTGTGATATTTGGATTGTTCATGTTTATGATACTTAGGTAGCTTCTGATTTTTTTTGTTTTCTTTTTACCCAAGAATAAGTATGTCATCTTTTTTGTCGATCCATCGCATGATTGTTGTATCTTGTTTTCTTGATCATTACTATGTATTTTTTTAAATTTCAACTGATGAAATTATTGAAGTTGCTAACGTTATGATTTGGTATGAATTTTATTAATTACTCATGGTTTGTTTTCATTCAAGTTCGGATTAATTATGAGGGTTCGAACGATGCATACCTTTGAATCATTCAAAGGTAACCCACGAGCCTCTTAATGTTTTAATGTTATTGATGATTGGATTTAGAAAACTATACGGGTTGGTATTTATTTTCCTTGCATTTTATACACCAAAAATTATATATTGTACCTCTTATGTCCTTATTCTAAATCAAGTAGCCTTATTCGGACTATACTTAGATTAAATCAAATATAAGAAAATTTGCTTAAGTTATATCAAATATAGGGGCATTGTTAAGCCTAAACATGTTTGGAGCGAATCACCATTGATTTAAACCCTTAAAAAAAATTTAAGAACATGAATCGCCCTGCTCCAATAACCCTTAGGGTTTTAAATAATTGAATTCATACCCGCATCTACCGAATTAACAAATACCCAACTATTAACTTTACCTTTTTACAATATTAAAATTTCATGATTTTGATGTATGCCTCAACGTAATATTTCTCATATATATATATATATATATATATATATATATATATATATATATATATATATATATATATATATATATATATATATATATAAATAAAAGATGTATATTACTTAAGAATCAAAATCCAATACAATAAGAGTTACATTCTATTAAGACATCGAGTTGAATACTTTGTTGTCATATATATATATATATATATATATATATATATATATATATATATATATATATATATATATATATATATATATATATATATATATATATATATATATATATATATATAGGCAGGTATAAGTGGATTGAATCGACAAATGTCTATACTCTACCCTTTTAATAAAAGGGTAAATGAGTATGGATCGTAAACGAATAAACAAATCAAAAATTAAAATCAAAATTCGTAAAATTAGTACAAGTTTGGAACGAATCAGGATCAAAATTTACTCCATTAATAGGTATAGTTAAACCCTTTCGTAGGTAACATTTAAAACCTATAGACCATCCTTAATTCTTACTAATATAATAGGTAAATCATTAGATGAAAAAAGTTGATGATTATATAGTGTCTATGGATTAATGGGAAAGAGATAATTTTAATATTATCACACTGATCAATAATTTGGTAGTTACTTGGCACCTAATTAACGAAGTAAATATATGAAGTTATAAAAATATATTGTGCAGAAACCTATAAAAACAAAAAAATAAAATAAATTTGTAAAAATAGATTTCGATGAAAACATGAAAACAAAGTAAAATAGGAAGTTGCAAAAATATTTAATGAAAACAAAACATGAAAAAACAAAATACAAATGAAATTACAAAAATGAAATGTGAAAAAAAAAAAAAAAAAACCCTTGTAAAAGATAAACTTATAAATAAACTGTGAAAACATGTAAAACGAAATATAAATAAAATTGTAAAACAATTTAATATATAAAAACGAATGCACATTACAAAAATCCAGTGATCATTATAGCCCACAAAAAGGTTTAGCAACATTAAATAATAATAATAATAATAATAATAATAATAATAATAATAATAATGATAATAAATCGATGAACTTAAATAATTAAAAAAAATGTATCACAACCTTTTGTAATCTTTTATAGTGATCATTTTAGCAGAAACAAAAGTAAATTTGGTGATTTTTTCAAATTTAAAACAAAATAAATGACCAAACGAAAATAAAACTAGATCTTAAATAACTAAATATGAAATCAACCATTTAGTTAGGAGAATATGACGAGAATAGTAAATTTTAAAAAGTTTATATCATAAAATAGCCGTAAAATGAAAAATGCCAAAAATACTCATAATTTTTGTAGTTGGGTCATTTGCAAAAATATATATTTTTATAGTTGGTCATATATATTTTTTTCAAACTTAGAACCTTCATAATTCTTTTATAAGAACTCTGTTTGAACTGATTTTTATCATTGTGTTCTTTATAATAATAATTTTTTTATTGATATATTACATTTAAAATTTAGATATCAAAAAGCATACTTTTTTAGTTTGAAAATAACCTAGTTGATAGAAAATATATATATATATATATATATATATATATATATATATATATATATATATATATATATATATATATATATATATATATATATATATATATATATATATATATATATATATATATATATAAACTCAACTTTGATCATTCGTAAATTTCACTTAACGAATTTTGTGTGAGTTGATTTTTTTTTTTTTTTTTTTTCATTTTGTGTTTTGTTAAAAAAGATTTACATAGACATATTAAACTTTCAATTTTCAATTTGAATGTCAAAAAAATCATATCATCTTTTTAGCTGCAAATAGACTATTCTATTAAAATCATGCTATTTGAGTTATCATTACGATAGTGTTCTTCAAAAAAAAAAAAATTGCACTCAATCTCGCTTTTCGTAACTGTCAACATGTGAAAATCTTTTTTTTTTATTTTTTTATTTTATTTTATTTTATTTTTTATGGTCAACATTTTCATAGATGATTAATACAAAACATCTATGAAAAGTTTTTTTACGGTCAACATTTTCATACATGTGTAAAAAGTTTTTTTACTGTCAACATGTGAAAATCTTTAAAAAAAAGTTTTTTTACGGTCAACATTTTCATAGATGATTGATACAAATAGTAGTTATTTGGGTCCATTTAAAAAAAAAAAAAAAAAAAAATTTGATTATTTTGTTGTAACAAAATTTCTTTTAAAAACGACAATTAAAGTTATTTTGTATTTAGTTAATTCTTAAATGGTATAGTTTTAAAATCATGAGTTAAGATTATAAGCATGTTTGGGATTGTTTTTGAACTTTTAAAAAAGTTTTTGGATAAAAAATATTTATTTACTTATGGTATCCAAAATGAGTTTTTTTTTTAGTTTATTTATTTAAATTATTAATGAGTATTTGGGTTAGACTTTGTGATGTCAAAACAATAAATCATTAATTTCAAAAATATTTGGTTTAAATTTTTATTTCTAAAGCTATTGTTTTTAGAAAAATATAAAAAGAGTTTTAAAAATTCAAAATTTTACATATTTTTTTTAAAATCTTATATTGAAACCAACAAAAAAAATTATTTTAAAAAATACTTTTGAGTTTACCAAATAATTTTTTTTAAAAAAACTAATAAGACAATAAATTATCTTGAAAAACACTAGAAAAAAACTTCTAAATATAAAACTCATAATCAAATAAACTCCTCGTTTCCACAACAGTTATAAAAAATCACTATCTCAATTTTAAGTAGCTAAGATATTTATGATTAGTAACTTATAATATATCATGTAAAATAAAATTTGAATTCATATAAATATTAAGGAAAGTAGATTACAATTTACAATCATTACATTCCATCCTTATTATCCGATTTTTCCGGTCTCACTTCAACACGCTGAGTATTTATATCCCTGCATGCCCTGGTTACTCCCCATCAGATCTCCAAGAGGCAACAAGAATCCGAAATTCTTTAACTGCTTCTGTTTCAAGCGTTAACTATCTGAAATTTGGAAGATCTATACACTCGATATGAAGATTACAAAGACGACGATGACGAAGATGATGTGGATTTTGCTAGTCCTTTACTTGATTAATGTTCTTCATGCATCAACAAAGCGGTCGCTTCATCCCCAAGATAAATCAGGCTTGGCTTTTGTCGATAGGCGCGGAGGTGGAGGTGGAGGTGGAGGAAGTTTTGGCGGAGGAGGAGGACGTGGTTATGGTGGCGGTGGCAAAGGACGTGGTTATGGTGGCGGGGGACGAGGTTATGGTGGCAAAGGACGTGGTTATGGTGGTGAAGAAGACGAAGAAGAAGGTGGTACTGGTGGAAGCAGAGGCGGCAGTGGAGGTTCTTATCTCCTATTGCTTTCCACTATGTTAGGTTTGGTGATTCTTTTCTGTTTCTCCTAAATTTGTATTGGGATTCTTGATCATGATTCTTGATACATTGATTACGTTTGTAGACAACCGTAAATAGTATTCATTAGCTTGGTTAAAAATTTTGTTGGTGAATGAGAATCTACAGTTTTGATATAATTCTTGATTTGAATTTTGAATCTGTTTATTTGATTGTGAGTTGTAATCGTAGTTATGAATCTTGATTCTTGAAGCTTTAATGGTGCACCGAAGGTGTTCGATGAATCGCCTATGAGAATGTAAGGAATTCTGATTTTGCATTTTCAAATCCATGATACCAGATATAATATAAATGGGAAATATGACGGGTTATTTCCAATATAATAAGTTTGATTAGGTTTTAAATTTTATTTTATCCAAACTTTAAATTTTATTATAATTATGGTCTTATAATTTTTTTACAACTAAAAAAAGAAGAAAAAAAATTAATGAATTCGACTTTTACAGCCTTAAAAAAAAAGATTATTTTTACATGGTTTTGCAATTAAAGCTTATGGATTTTTTTTTTTTTTTTAATTTCAACGTTTTTATAACACCTTAAACTTGTTTTATAACATTTTTTTCACATTCACATACAATTTTTTTATGATTAATTTACTAACCTCGTTCTAAACGGATCAAAATAATCAACTCAAATATAATTAAAGGTCATGATTACGATGTTTTTTAGTTCATACATTTTACAATTTTTTACATTTTTTTATACAACTTTTTAGAATGTTTAGAAATACTTTGATTTTAAAAAAGTTATAGAAAAGTTAATTAAAAGAACTCATAGAATATTGTACCAAATGTAGTGAAAAAAGATTTGAAGTAAAATTGAAACTTTGTGAAAGAAAGTTTTCAAATATTATAAAGTTTGAATCATATTTGTAGAAATTTAAAGTTGTAAAGTTGTGTAAAAAATTGTAAAATTTACTTTTAGAAAATTTAAAAATGTTGTAAAAAAGTAGGTTTGTAAAAAAAAAGGTTTTGATGGATTTGTAAAAAAAAAAAAAAAGAAAAAGAAAAAAAAAGTTTGGATTTGTGAAAAATTTTAAGTTTCTATCAAATTCTTAACAAAATTTAAAATCTAGGCAAAAAAAAATGAAATAAAAATGTGTTATAACATGTGGAAGTTGAAAAAAATAAAATAAACCAAAGCTCTTTACATTTTATATTATTTATTATTTTTATTTTTTGCAACTTGAAGAAATTGAAAATAGATTGGGGTGTGATCCTATTTTCTGTTTAATTTATGAATTGTATATTTAAGACAAATAGAAATTCAAAAAATTAAGGGTAAAGGAGAAATTCTATTTTGGACAGTGACTAAAATATAATAACTTTACTTTGGAGAGAGACCAAAACTCTAACAAAAAATACCCATAAGGATGATCTTGCAAAATTGGAAATTTAGGGATTTGAACCTTAATTTTTTTGACAAACACATACTAAATTTGATGGTTTCTCAAATATTTATAACTTCCTCGACATTTATTTATGAAACTTTTATTAAACAAAAACTCTTTTCGAATTTGCTAGTCCAACCTCTTATGAGCAATCAATTTTAACTAAGAAACGTAAACAAAAAGTAATTTATAAGTAAAATAAGGTACTTGTACTTAACTATTTCTTAGCAACATACTTTTAAAAAGTTAAGGTAGGGTTTAGAGTCTTGGAGAAAATTCTAGATGCCGGAAGGATCTATATCAAGACTAAAGGTTAGTATATGATTAGCCAGGCTGTGAAAATATAAGTTGATGGATAAGAATCTCATATTAGGGTAAGGGGGATCCTTGGTGCTTTGTAAGTTGAAAGGGATGTCAAAATGACTATTTAAGATCGAATTCCAAGAGTTATATAAGGTCCCTGAGATTAAGAAGACTGAGGTATTTCTGACTAGCTTGATGTCATAAAGATAAGATACGAGAAAGAATCATAGTAGGAGTTAAAATATGGTTGTGGTGATCGTGTTTATTTTTTCCGTTTAAGATGTTTTGTTCCTAATTTTTGTGGTTTGCAACAACAAGAACTATGGTTTATGATTAAGAAGTTAAAATTGATTTTACCATTGATATCTTAATCAATGTTGTTATACACAAAGAGGACCTTGCCAACAAATTTGTAGAATAGTCCATTTTGGTAAGGATCTTGCGATATTTATACAATCTTATGATTATGATTTTGCAAAATGTAAAACAAATTTAGATAAGATCTCAATCTTGACAACTTTGTTATAACTATCTAAAATATAAATTATTGTATATGGAAATAAATTGTTGTGGATCGGTACACAACAAGTTATGTTTGGAAGATTGTACTATTGTATATTGTACAATATTCTAAAGCATAAATTGTTGTGTATGAGAAAAAATTGTTGCGTACGGATCAACTCCAAATTAGACATGAGCAAAGAGACCGATCTCAAACCAATCATGAAAAAAGCTAAGATTGGATCGGTTTAAAATGAAATTGGATTGAAGAAAGACTAGACCAACTTGAGACTACCCGAGACTGGTCCAAATAGTCTAAAAATACTAGACCGATACAAGACTAATCGAGACCGGTCTCAAAAATGTCTAGAAGCAAAAGTTTATATACACATAATATTTGTGTTAATTACACATATTTTAATCACATTACTCAACTTTTTTCCTTCTTTTTTAATTAAATTTTAGTGAATAGTTTTATTACATTTTAATATATTATTTTGATATTAATAATATATTTGTTAACGAAAAAACTCAAAACCAAAACCAAAAAAAAAAAAAAAAATCCGAAAAAATGACAGATACGAAAATACACCAGACTATTTTGAGAACAATCCAAGATTCCAAGCCCCCCAACTTGCATCTCTACTCCCATGGGAGATAACAACGACCTTGGTGTCCCTGTGGTAATATGGATCTTCCAATGGATCCGGGTAACTGCATTGGGCTGTTAAGTAATTTTGGCTCAGCTAATTGTGGACACTCAACATTAACAAGCTCTATTATGGGCTCCTATTTCGTAGGTCCAGAAACAGAGATAAATCTGTTTCCTCTCTCAAAACTCAAAAGCATGGAACTTGTCAAGAAGATGAGACGACTATGCTCGGGAGGGAGAAAAACAGAAAGATATAGAAGATCTTGTTTTAAAAAAAGATGGAAGACCCCAAAATTACTAATATCTCTATCATGATTCCTTCCTTCCTTATTATATATCCAATTCCTGCATGCCCTGTTTACTGAATCTCAAAATCTTTGCTTTTATTTTCAAGTCATTGCACTTTCAAAAGAACAATGAATATGAAGATTGCAAAGTCCACAACGAAGCAGATGATGTTGATTTTGTTAGTGCTTTACTTTATTAATGATCATCATGCATCCGCGGATAAATCAGGCTTGGTTTATGTCGATAGGCGCGGAGGAATTGGTGGTGGTGGTGGTGGTGGCAGAGGACGAGGTTTTGGTGGCGTTGGACGAGGTCATGGTAGCGGAGGCGGTTTTACACCGGTGCAAACAGCAGCTGCTAAACATACTCCGGCTTACGGCCGTGGGAGCAACAATGGCAGCCACCACACGGGTTCTCTTCTCCTATTGCTTTCCAATATGTTAGGTTTGGTGCTTCTTTAATATTTCTGTTAGGAGTAATTCTAGGATCCTTGATCATGATACATATTAGATGCATATGATTACGTTCGTAGACACGCGTAAGTTTTGAATTTGTTTATTTGATTGGAGAATTTTTTGATGATGAATGAGAATCTACAGTTTTGATATAATTTTGGACTTAAAATTTGAATCTGTTTTGTTTGATTGTCATGAGTTGTAACTGTAATAATAAATATTGAAGCTTTAATGGTGGTGCACAGAAGCTGTTCGACGAATGGCCTATGAGATGGTCCTGAAGTCGACCTCGTTAATAATCTGCAACAGAGGCATCTCTCCTCATGGCTGCAGGAAAACACGATTTTGGATGTTGCATAAAATTGTTATTACAATTAATGGAAAATCTCTAATAATTTACGATCAAATAAATATAAGTCATTAGGGCATCTACAAACATTAAACTTCTTAGAGTTTAATGGATTCACCCATCATGCAAGTCTATATTAATTTTTCTACAATGCATTGAACTTAATAGTGTTCAATGAAATATATATTTAATAGTTAAAAGATTTCTTTTTTCCCATTGAAGAGGTCAATGACTACGGAACTCCATATACATTGAATGTCAATATGACATCTCATAATAACTTCTCATTCAACTCTCCTGTTAATCTATGTATTGTGGATGCTTTTATTTATATCAATATTATATATATATATATATATATATATATATATATATATATATATATATATATATATATATATATATATATATATATATAACATATTTATCATATTTTGAATTTTAAGAGATATAATTTATAAATCTTTTTATACAAATTTGATTAGCATAAATAAATCATTAATATTAGCAAAACAATATCAAGACATAAATCAAAATATTATTAATAATTCAATATGTTGGAAAATAATAATTTCAAAATATTGAACTCACATATATATGAAGGAATTTATATATAGACAATATAAATATAAGTTTTAAAAATAAATATTTTATTTAAAAGTGATAATTTTTTTATTTAATAACTAATAATAAAATTTTATAATTATTTCTTCGTAAGAAACTAATCACAAAAAGAGTTATTTATCGTTGCCGTTTTGCACGGGTACTCATCTAGTATTTTGTTATATGTTTAATAAGTATATTTTATTTTGAGGAATGAAAGCAATTTTTTAAATAATACTACAGAAACCGGTGTGGTTTTGGTTATCAAAAATTTTTCAAAATAATGAGGTTTTTCGACATATTTTCTAATTTTTAATAATTAAAATAGTTTTATTATTTAGATTTTTTTTTTAATAAAACTAAATATAGAGAAAATGAATGGAGAAAAGAATTGTGATGCAAGTGGGAATTTCTTTCAAAATGAATTACTTTCAAAATATATAAGTTCAAATATTAAACATAAAAGATACAGTACAAGTGAGTTGATGATTGTTAGATAATTTGCCATATAAACATCTAAGTGAGTTGATGATTGTTAGATAATTTGCCATATAAACATCTAGGTCACCAAATGAGAAATAGTTATAAGAAAACAAAACTCACCTTAAGTAATTAGATTTAGAAAAATCTTCAAAAATGTTCTTTATAGTTTTTCACAATATCAAGTTTAGTTACATTTTTTCGGTTTTATTTAAAGTTCATGTAGTTTCAGTTTCTATTATGGTTGGTCCTGCACCCATATAAAATGATTTTTATATCCTTTTAAAATGCTTTTACCTTTACCTTTTGTTTACTTTTAATTGAAAAAGACAAAATTAAAATCTCAACCACATATATGTTTTCTTCATTCACCATCTCTCTCTCTCTCTCTCTCTCTCTCTCTCTCTCTCTCTTGTTACCGATTGAAGAATAACAACCCATCGCCACCGCCCTTTTCCACATCCTCTTTTCGTTGAACCATCAACTCATTTTCGCGTATCTTCTTCTCCTATAGTTTTAATTTTGGATGAGTCTCTCAGGTTCTCACCAACATCAAAACCCTACCACATCTTTCGCCAAATTCATCCTTTTCCTCCTTCAACTATCTTGTTTCTTTTTTCAAATTTGTTTAAGGTTTGTTTCAGAATGAACTTTGAATGAAGAAAAATAAAGGAATAAACGATAGAATAAAGAGATGGAGGTTTTTGGGAGGGTGAGCAATTTGTTGTCCAAACAATCATATAATTTTTCCTAGACTCTACTAGGACTTCTTCCATGCGTATCTTCGATCATCAATTCCGCTTCAACTCGGTTAGTGATGGAAATGTCAGACGATGGAATAACTTTATGGATTATACAAAAAATCTTTCTTTCTACTAATCGAAAGTGTACTTCTCCCGTACTAGACATATTGTTTGTTAGATGCATTCTAAAGGCAATATATTACTCTTACGAAATCTTCCGATATGTATCATTCACTATCGTAAGCCTTCTCATTTCCTCGATTTGCTCAGTCTGCAATGAGTCCTTATCATGACATTCTATACACCAAAGCAGAAGTTTGGTGTATCGAAATGAGAATATAGATAGAGAAGGTTTAAATGTGTAATCCTACTAATTACTATGAAAAGTTATATGCTAGTGCTAATACCGTAATTAAACGTTTAGAAATCTAAACACATAAAATTTCCAGATCCGTTCGACAACAGACCATATATCCGATTAAACGATAACATAAAGCATCACAAATCATTTAACACATAAAAGCATTTTAGGCATCTTCCCTAATTAAGCTAGTGCTTGTGTCTATTTAGGTGCACTTCTTAAAATATATTAGACACACTCAACACAATCATCACTTAGCATTCTAAGTTTAAGCCTACAAAATAAATCATTATTCCTAGTTCGCTTAAACTAATGCTCTGAAACCAACTATAACATCCTCATTTTCACGGTCAGAAAAGACCGATTTGTTTATGCTTTATTTTAAAAATCAGAGTATCTTTTAAAGAAATATGTTGCAGAATTTGTTCCTAGAAAAACATGTTAAATATATTATCAAAACATTTCAGAAGAAATGTATTTTATTCCTTTTTAAAACGTTGGGATGTCATCGTAAATACAGAAACATAAGTATAAGCAGACCTTACATTCATTTACACTAGTGATCTACATCTCCTTAGTCTCTCAGTGTAATGTAGCTTCGTATCGACACCTATGATACAAATAAACTGAGTGGGTCAGGTTGGGAAACTTGGTGAGTACATAGGGTTTCAATCCCACAATGTTATATCATATATATAATTGAGAACTCACAAAATATACAATTTCACCATATATATAAGAAACTCCTACCCCCACCCCGTTGATCCTCACAACGACACTATCCATACTCTCGGACCTTAAAATTTATCTCTTTACTTAATCCATACACCCGAATCTAATCCACATGCTCTCAGATCAATAACTGTGCCCATTCCATACTCTCGGACTAGGGACAAAGGTCTAAATCCATACTCTCAGATTAATGTCAAATAACTATGTCTTATCCATACTCCCGGACTAAGTACAACTGACTATGTCTTAATCCATACTCCTGGATTAATGATAACTAACTATGTCTTAATCCATACTCTCGGATTAATGACAATTGACTATGTCCAATCCATACTCTCGGACTATGGACAATGACTATGTTTAATCCATGCTCCCGGATCAATGACATATTTTAAAGTTCTATTCTTTGTGTATAACTCACTCGTACTCATAAGAAGATCTACCCAATATTCCCTATAATTAATTTAGGTTTACTCTTTATCCTAAATCATCATATATAATCAGGTATGTTCTTGAACACGTATTTCAGGCAACATCAAATAACTTGCACATAAATGTATATTTAATACTTCAATCAATACTTGTATTAGAATAATGTTCATGAAAGGGACTATGCACTCACTTGTGAAAGTGACGACTCGAAATTCGAGCAGCGCTTCGCTTCTTAACAATATGATTTCCTACGACGAAACCTAGTGTTATTACCACTATATTTTTTAGTCTAATATTTATTGTAACTAATTATTAGTCTAGATTCGTCATTAACTCAGAGTCTACTTCATGATCTATTAAGTAAGGAACAACCAGGTAGGATCATATCGGAGGTAGGGTCCGTTTGGTATACGAAGTATACTGTTTGGAAATCCCACTTTAAACACCTCACTAAATCACAGTGTAGACATCATCCTCGTAAGTAGATCAATCAGTATAATGACTTGGTATCACTGATAAATCTTGTTTATAGGTTCATAATAACGATAATGAACTTAAAAATAAGTTATACTTAAATTAGGGTAAGCATAAATCACTTACCGAGGGTTTGGCTAGGAGTCGGGCTCTGCAGGGGCAGAACTTCTAAGCCGAAAGCTCTTCTTCTCGGATCCTTCCGACACTGCGGGACTCGCCTCTAGCACTTAGGAAGTGCTAGGGAAAGGAAGAAATGACTTAGGGGTAATGGGAGAGAAATAGGATGAAAGGTGTGAATAAAATGGGTGATTTACGCCTCTATTTACAGGCCTTCTGGGGCCTCTCACGTCGTGAGTTTTTGCTCTCACGCCGTAAAACTTGCGTAGGCCCCAAGGCGAAGCCTGGTGCTGACACGTGGCGCCAAACGCAGGTAAAACAACCAATCTTTAAAAATTCATAAATTTCGTATACGAACTCCGTTTTTTACATTATTTATATCCACACGTAGGTAAAGACAAAATCTACAACTTTCATGTTGACCCCATTGGCTAATTTTCGACCGATTTTAAATTTAACAGTATGAGAAGATTATACTTTTAAATGACTGCGTAAAATTCATAATTTCTACATACGGACTCCATTTTTGTTTGTCTTTTTATCGTTGAGCTTCTATTAATGAGATCTTCAATTCTCATTTAGGTTGCGTTGTCCAAAAATGGTTCTGTCTAAAATTCGAATTCTGGGATGTGCACTGCTATGCCAAATCTTAGAAAAATCATAACATCCTTATACGAAGTCAGATTTGGGCGTTCTTTTTTCGCATGCTCTTGTTTTAACGTATACCCAACTTTAATTTAGATCTCTAAGGCTAAAAAGTAGTTTATCAAAAATTCACTTTTTATGTTACGTGGTGTCGTGCTAGTTTTGCTGTAAAACTTCGACGGACCACAACTTCTTCGTTATAACTCGGATTTCGGCGTTCTTTATATGTTCGGAACCCTTGTAACATATACTATAACTTGGTTAAGATATTCATTCTAAATAATCTTCCATCAAAAAGTCGTTTCCGACACTTTTTATCTCTAAATTGACTAGCCCGAATCTGTGGGCGTTACATGAAGGGACTAAATGAGTTGCATGGTAAACTCGAAGAGTCGGATGAAGATTGTCGTGTTGGTTTCTACATGGACTCGATGAGTCAGTGAGATGACTCGATGAGTTAGCTAGGGTTTTCCCCGACATTTTGGACATCACATGGACTAGACGAGGTGTCTAAAAACTAGTGAGTTGACTGATGAATTCACAACTTTCTGAGATCGGAAAGAACTCGGCGAGTCTGAAGACTGCACTCGATGAGTTTGGTTAACATGGAGTGTTGACCTTGACCGTTGACTTTGACTATGACCAAGGGTTGACCAGTTTGACTCCTTGGGGTATTTTAGTAATTTAGGAATTTATGAAAGTAGAGCATTGGTGGATGTAGGTGATTGAGTTTGGAGCTGTATTTGGGGAGTTTTAAATTTATCATCCCGAGCTACTTGTGAGGTGAGTTCTTCTTACTATATCAACAAGGTTTAAGGCACCAATGCCGACCCTTTTCGAATTTGCATCCAGGTTTATTGCATGTTGCTATGCTAGTGACCAGTTAGGTCGATATCCTGGTATATAGGATGATGTTATGCTAGTGATCTGTTAGGTCGGTATCCTGGTATATATGATGATGCTATGTTAGTACCTGTTAGGTCGGTATCCTGATATATAGGATGATGCTATGATTAGTGATCTGTTAGACCAGTTTCACTGTTATATATGCTAGCGTATGATATTTAGTGCACATGATTGTTTGATTTGAGGGTTGGGTTGAAGCGGGCCTACTTTGTGCTGAAGGCCAACATAACCAGGGCAGACCGCATAGATTGCAGACCCGGTTAGGGCGTACTAGTCATGTCAAAGGCCCAACGAGCGGTCCGGATAGGCTGAAGGCCTTGAGAGGCGGTCCAAACATATCGATGGCTCGGAGAGCGATCTAGATAGACTGATGGCCCTGCGAGGTGGTCCAGTCAGGCTAATGGATCATTATGCATGTTGTTTGTTCATATGATATGATTATGATTGTATGGCGTTGGTATTTTGGGGGAACTCACTAAACTTCGGGCTTACATTTGTTGATTTTGTTTCAAGTACTTCTGATGATCGTGGGAAGGCGAAGGCGTGATCGTGCACCTCCTTATATTTTTATGATTTGATTCTGGGATGCTTTGACATGAAACCATTTTGAAAACAAATTTGTAATAATTATTGGTTTTTGAATGCTTTAAAAAGTTTTAAATTGGCATGATTTTTATGGGTATTACAATTGGGTTTTTATTACTTGGGTTTGTAATGCCAAGTTTCAGGTATGTTTCTTTTATGTGATTCAAATAAATTAATCAAGAGTTTGACATATAGTGGCCACGATGTGGTGATCAAGTCCCACGACGTGGCCAATGCAAGAGTCCACATGGCCTTAAGTCAGTGCCACAGCGTGGCATAAATCACCAAGACGTGGTTGTTCTTTAATGAAAAACCCTAATATGGGGTTGGAGGCCCTATTTAAGGAATGTGATGGCCAAGGTTTCCTACCATCAGCCTCATTAACTCTCTCTCTCTCTCTCTCTCCCTCTCTCTCTCTCTCTCATAGCCTCCAAAAGGAAACCCTAGCCTACATTTCTAACTTTTGAAGTTCTTGTGTGTTTTGGTGTCATTTGAAGAAATAGAGGGCATCTTTGAGCTTGGTTCCAACAATCAAATCTCCTCACCGACCTTGTTCATGTTTCTGGACCTTTGTAAGTCCCCATGATTCAAATTTTATGCTATTCATCCTTAGATCTAGTTCTTTTGTCCCGAAATCTTCGTAGTATGAGAATTTGGATAGGTGTACCTCATAAAGTTGGCAACTTTATGGACTTAGAGGATCATTCTAGTATCATGTGTTCCAGATCTGAGAATCTATTGAGTTTTTGATCTTGTATTCAAGTTTAAGTCCTTATGGTCATATTTTGACCTAAAATGGAAAGGACATGCATTGGACATGCATTTCCATAAGCCATAATTTTTAAGCTTTATTAGGAGTATGAATTCATTCTAGAAACTTTGGAGACGCAACTCTAAGGATTGTGTTCTTAATGAGAGTCTTGATGCATTAAGTTATCCTTAGGAGTTAGGGTTTGAGATATTGACTTATTGAGGGGTCTTGAGGAATCAAATAGGAAAATTTATCTATTAAGACCATGAGAAGGACCAGATATGAGCTTTGGAGCTCTTGAAGTTTGGGGAAAATGACTTAATGGTTTAAGTTGTCTAGACTAATCCCCACGGCGCGACTTAGGTTGCTACGGCGTGGCGACTGGGTCGAGACCCGTGTGTTTTTTCAACTACGACGTAGCGACTAGTTAGAGTTGACTTTGACCTTGACCGTTAAATTTAACCAATTTTAACTTAGGAGCATTTTGGGTATTTTGATCTGTAATTTGAGTTTAGGTCAATGTTTGTTGTTTAGGTGACTTGTGGAGTTGGCATTTGGAGGAACATTATTTTCCACTATCTTTTCACACTGTGAGATGAGTTTTCCTCATTGTACTTGCGGGTCAAAAGCACCAATATCAGCCCACTGGATTATGTATCCTGGTAAATTGGATTGATGTTATGCTAATTATGTGTTAGATTGGTAGATCTGTATGATTACCTGTGTTCACTGAGTATGTGTTAGATTGTTAGATCTGTATGATCACCAATATTATTGGCTATTGATTTTTATTGTACACGTCGATAGGATATGGTTTGTTAGGTTAGGGCGGTCCCGTTTTATGCTTAAGGCCAAGATAGCCAGGGCGATCCGGATAGACTGCAGGCCTACGAGGTGGTCCAGTCACGCCGAAGGCCTAGAGAGCGGTCCAGATAGGAGGCGGTACAATCAGGTTGAAGGCTCATATATGCATGTTGTTATCTATATTGGTTGTGTGTGGTATTTTAGGGGAAACTCACTAATATTTGGCTTATAGTTTAAGTTTCATGTTTCAAGTACTTTAGATGATCGGGGGAAAAACAAAGGCATGATCGTACATCTCCTTCGGTGATATGTTTTGGAGATGATTGTGATACATTAACTTTGGAACATTTATACTTGATCTTGGGTTCTTATAACTTGGGTTTGATTGAAAACAATGATTTCCTTTTAATTAAAAATGAAAAAAAATTGTTATGATTTTGGTATGTAATAGTGAACGGATAAGAACACTTGCCAAGGCAGAAATCTATCACTGGGGTAAGGGTGTTATTTACTTTTCTTTTAAATAATTTTAATTAAAGAAAATGTAAAATAAATTAAAAAGAGTATAAAAGTCTTTTTGTATGGACGAGAAACCAACCACAATAGAAACTGAAATCACAAGAACCTTCCATGAGATTGAAAAAAACTAGGGACTAAACTTGATATTCTATGAAACCAATTGGGCAATTTATGAAGATTAGTCTTAGATTTATATATGATAATAAAACTAAGATTAAACTACAATCTTGTTCCCTATAGTTTCCTAAAAACTATGGATAAAATCCAAAAAGTTTTTCAGTTTGGTAGTCCAAAAGCTTAAACTTTTTGTGGATTTGGCTCCTGGAAAACTTTAAAGGACTATTTTCTATTTTAATTTGTTTTTATATTTTTTATAATAATAGCAATATTTTTGTAATTTAAAAAAATAGGTCACAACACCCCCACCCCCTCTTTCTCATTCTTTCTCTCTCTCTTTCTCTCTCTCTTGCTCTCTCTCTCTCTCTCTCTATATATATATATATATATATATATATATATGTGTGTGTATATATATATATATATATCTTATATTTTTTCCATGATTCCATCATGTTCTTCCTTTGCAACTCGAACCATCCATCACTACTAGAAAAATAAACTTTAATGACACGCATTGCGTTTCATAAATGGGTACATAATGCATGTCAAGGAAGGCCCGATCATAAAGGAAAACAACATGCTTTTGCGTGTCGTAAACTTACAACGCGCATTTACGACACACATTGCGTGTCAAGGAAGGCCATTTCATAAAGGAAAATGACACACATTTGTGTGTCGTAACCTTATGACGCGCTTTTAGGACACACATTGCGTATCATTAATGCTCCTATCATAAATGAAGATGACACACATTTGCGTGTCATAAACTTCAGCAACCATATACGATATGCATATATGAAGTGCCTTTACGATACTCATTTACACATAATACAAAAATATTGAAACAAATATATGCCAAAAAAAATCATTTTCATCCAATAACATCATGTCAAAAAATTGTAATTCATTAATATGAAGGGGATCTAATTGTACATTGTTATTAAGAGGTTTTCCCTAACTATATAACCTAATACTACATTGCTATTAAGGGGCACCTTCTTATTTCAGATATCATGTAAAAAAAGTCCTCCATATCATAAGTTTGCCACCTGGTGTATTGGGCTGCTGTCCACCGGGCGTGGATGGCAAGTAATGACTTGAGCATTAGCTGAAACAAAAAAAAGTTTTTATTAATCACACAGTCAAGTTTAGCTACTTGATACAGTTGTTGTATAAATATGTTATTAACTAATTTGATCAGATCAACATAAGATATAACAAGTTGACTAGCTATGAAAAATGCTAATTTAGTCCAAAAGCGTAGCAGATTAAGTCTTGTCCACATTTATTCAAACATGAAACCTGTTATAAAACCCATGATGAAAATAATCAAATACAAAGCAGCATACATTTTGCTCCATACCAAACACTACTTAAAGTCTAAAATTAAAACTTCGATGCTTATTTGTTTACCTTTTTCGCTCCAAAACTAACTTAATCAGTTGCTCCTTTAGCTTAATAACCTCCTCTTCATGCAAAAAGAAACATACATAATTTTTATATAGTATTATATAGTAACATTTTATCAGGTCCCACAAGATGAAATTGTTTACATTACCTGGAAATGTACTTCAACATTATGAATTCGAGCCTTTTCAGTTATTTCCTCAATTTAGCTGCCTTCAAACAACGACTGCCATTAAAACAAACACATTAGACCAAGAGATTGATGATTAAAGATTAAAAAAAATCAACCTGCAAACTTTAGAAAACACATTAGAATCAATACAAGAAACAAAATTTATAACAGTTTTTTACCGAATAAGTTGACATATCCATCTTTATTGTAACATCTCAAAATTTAAGACCAAAAATTTCATTTTTAATTAAGTTATTACATAAAACCGACAATATAAAAACATCCATAATATCATATCATGTCAAAACCAAAGTTTTAATTGTTATCATGAAATAATATCAGAGTGTAATCCTAAAGATCACATGTGCGGAATACATAGTGTGATAAGCTGCGAACAAGCCGACTCCTTAATTTCCTTTAGAAACGAAGTACCTGGAACCAAAACTGAAAATCATAAGCACAAAGCTTAGTGGGTTTCCCTATCATACCACACACCATACGATAACATACTGTTACGCAATTATGGGGTGCCTAACCTAGCCATGTCAAGCCGTTCTAGGGTGACTTACCGAGGTCAAGCCATTCTGGGGGGCTTAACTTACCCATCAGTCTATCTCAACCGACTACTAGGGACTATTTCATCCCTACCACTACCACATAAGAACATAACATAAACATATTGCCAGGCAATTCTGTGGTGCCTGACCTACCCATGTCAAGCCATTATGGGGTGCTTGACTTACCCAGATCAAGCCATTCTGGGGTGCTTGACTTACCCGTCGGTTTATCTCAACCGACTATTGTGGACTATTTCACCCCTTATTACTACCACACAAACATAGCATAAACAACTGTAAGACATATATGGGGTGTCGGACCTACCATTCGGTCCTAACAACCGAACTTGGGGACTATTCCCTTCCTACTACCACTATCACATATAACATATCATGCTCGCACATAAACATATCAGGTAGTAGCAAACCATACAATTATCACAAAGATAATCATCTCAACTATAATCAACTACTAGTGGACCGACATTGGTGCTTTCGACCCACTTCTACTCGAAGGTAACTCACCTCACACTGCTGAAGTCCCGCAAACACAACCCCAACTGCTGGCTGACAGATTCCCGAACTGCCAATATCAAAACATCACCCAATTAATAATTGGGTCCCAACACATAACCAAAAGTTCTTGGAATAATAGGCTACATTACCCCATCTTGGCTTGATTCAAGCCCAAGGCCCACTCCAATGGCCCAAAAGTCAATCTAGGAATAAAAGCCCAACATATGGCCTAATTTTCCAAATTGGGTCCAAACCTTTGCATGGTATTATTCAAAGCCAAACCATTTAGTCCATTCCAAACATTTGGCATTTCTAATGGCCTAATCATAATCATAAAGGCCCAAACTATGGCTCAATTTTCCAAATTAGGCCCAAAACCTCATACGGGCTTTACTCTAAAGCCCATCAACATATTCTAGTCCATATGGTTATTCATGGATGGCTCATTAATAACCCAATTACCAAATCCCAATGGAAAGGGCTAACTCAAGCCCAAGTGAAATTAGGGTTTCACATAAAATGACAATTAGGGTTAAGTGTTTTTCATTTAACCCAATAAGGACTTAATCCATTAAGTCCATCACTCTACTAGATAAATCATATGGTGTGATTTGGTGGAGTTTACAATTCCATTCCAATGGCCCAAAAAGTCAATTCCTTAGATCCATTAGGGTTCATGAGGCCCATTAGGTTTTCACTAGGCCCATTAGTTACACGTTTGGGCTTTTTGGTCAATCAGGGCATTATTCAGCCCATTAGGGTTTCATTGGGCCCACTAGGGTTTCAGTCCATTTGTCCAAGCATCCCAAACGAATCAAACACAACAAGCACACCGCCACCCGACACGACGATTGGTGGCGGCAGCCACTACCCTACGGTGGTGGTTTTGAATTTTATTTTATATTCTAGCTCTAGTTAAAATATACAACACAAAAAAACCAATTAAACACACACATACACTAAACTAAACACACTCACACAATGGTACATGGTGGCAGTTACCACCTCACGGTGGTGGCGGTGGCTATCCTCAATTTTCTGGCTAGACGAAACACACGCAATACATACTTCAATTAGTAGTACACGCTCCAGCCACCCACCTGGTGGCTCATGGCGGCGACAACAAAGGATTTGGGATGGCAACCACCACCTCTCGGTGATGGCGATGGCTTCTTTCGGTTCCCCGCTAAGCAACAACACACCCGATAAGACTTTGCTCGGAATCTCGACGTAACCACCGCTTGGTGGTGCATAACGATGGTAGCAGAAGTTAACGGTGGTGATTTTTGATGATATCCACCACCTCACGGTGGTGGCAGTGGTCTTTCTTTCTCTTCAGCTCAACAACACGTCGATACTCGAGGGATACGATGCAAAACAGCAACGTTCAGCCGTCGACTTGGTGGCTGACGGCGACATAGCAACACAATGGTGGTAGTTAGCGGTGGTGAATGGGTAGAACGATGATGTTTGTTGATGAGGCAGCAGGCGGACTAGGCTTTCGGACTCGGTGTTGCCAAAAAAGTGTGGCTGAGGAGGGCTTCTTTGATGGTGGCGGCTACCGGAAGTGAGGAAGGAGGTGGCGGCCGGTGGGAGACATAAGGGGGGGGGGGTGTTGGATTAGTGTCTAAGCCCGTAACCATATTTTGTAAGTACTTGACCCGATTGTGCATGGTCCTTTTGGGTTGCCTTCACCAAAGCAACTTGACTGGAGGAATAATAGAGAAATAGGTTATTATGGTTTATTGATGTATTATAAGAATAATA
Organism: Lactuca saligna; assembly: GCF_052625555.1. NCBI lineage: Eukaryota > Viridiplantae > Streptophyta > Magnoliopsida > Asterales > Asteraceae > Lactuca > Lactuca saligna. The sequence goes on from NC_136417.1 coordinate 52,298,788, forward strand.
TATTATAAAAGATATCATATTTTTTTAATTAACATTGGTCAAGAATTAATTAAGAATTAATTTTGTGATCAAAAGAAGTTAATTGAACTAAGGGGACTGAATTGTAATTTTGTGATAGTTACAAAGTTGGGCAACGAAGCCCTAGATGATAGGGTGGATGAATTCAATGGATAAGGCCTTAGAATTCGTCCCTGATAAAGCTTCTAGAATTATCTTATAGGCTGCTTGGTGGCCAAGTAACTAGATAAGGATAATGACTGAAACCCTAATTCCTACACCTATATAAAGGACCCTTTGGCATTGTAAATTCGGCCACTTGATCCCTAGATTTCCTAGAGCTGAATTTCTCCTCTCCCTTATCTCTCTCTTGCTTCTTCGTTTGCTCTTGGTGTCTGTGAGCCATTAGAGGTACTATATTTGTGGTACTTGCTTTCAAAGATAAAGAGATTCAAGAAACAAGTTGTTATTACTACATACAACAAGAGGTATGTATTCTATTCTTCTATGTGATTTTCGAAAATACTAGGAGCATGCTAGGTTTCTTTTTGTGTTCATATTGTTGTATGACTAATAGCGAAAACATATATCCGAATCTATGGTTGCATGCACACATAGGATTGTTTGTATATAACCCATCAGTGGTATCAGAGCATTTTGGTTTTGTTTTCAATTAGATTTTATACAAAAGTATGAATTTGACATATTAGGGTTTATAGCCAATAAACCCTAAAGGCTTGATTTTCGAAATTAGGGTTCATAAACCTTAGATTTTGAAATTTTGATTGGGTTTCCCAAACCCTTTCTTTAGCCTCAAAGATTTTGAATTTTAGGGTTATCCAACCCTAGGTTTTTCGAAATTGCCTCCTCCCCAAGATAAGACTCCTTAATTTTAGGGATTTGGATAATACCATATCTTGTAATTATTCCTTTAACTGTTTAATATAGTAATTAAATATTTTTTGAATTATCCCATCCCAATTTTCTAAGTTTAGGGGATTTAAGGGATTAGGTTAAATTCATTGTTTAATTTAATAGATAATCCTTCAAGATTTGATAATTCAAATTAATTGTTAATTTTGGGATAATTATTAAATCAATGTTTTAATATTTAAAATTTTAAATTAAAAGGTTTTAAATTTTAGAAATTTTAAATTTGATTGAAACCCTAGTATTTTGAAATGTTTAAAATACACCCTATACTATTATAATATTACAAGATTAATATGTATATGTGTATAACTTAAAATGTTAGTCTTACCGTTAGTAGGTCTCATTCACGAAGCCGATCTATAAAAGAGGGGGGGGGGTATAAGGTTATGACCTATAAAATGGTCATTTAATGGGTGTCCACTCTCTCCCACCGCTTCCTTGATTGGTGGAGGGTCGTTAGCCGATTGGGTAGGATAGGGCAAACATTTACTTATTAAAAGTATAATGAATTATAAAAGTAACTAAATGTTTTTCCAACAATTCTCAATCTTAGTTACTTTAGGAAAAAGTGAATTGATGTAATTCCATGAAATTACACTTTGTACCCTTGCTAAGACGTTAGTGGAGCGTATGTGGTTAACCGACACACTAATTGGGCTTTAAGAAAAGGTGGCAAAGGGTGACTCATTGTTTGTCATAATTCAATGGAGCGTGTGTGGCTAACCAACACATCGAATAGGTGAGTGTAACAATGTGGACACCATGTACATTTTCATGGTTATTCACACCTGCTTTGTGATCCTCGGCATCCCAGTCACAAACTAGAGAGGCATATCGAGATTTAAAGATGCCATTGAAAAGTTCAATGAATCTCAATAGAATCTAGGAGTTTTCAATACATTTAAAACTTTATCTCTTTTTCGTTTTTCATGGTGGAGAATTAGTGAATCGTCATTCACTTACCTTCAAATTATTTTCATGTTAGATTTAAACACTGCCTCCCCCGAAGAGATCATTGCCTTTGAGACCCACGAGCGTGATGCCGCATAAGTCCATTGCATCATGCTAGCGACCATGACTGCTGAAATCCAAAAGTCCTATGAGGACATGTATCCCTATGAAATGCATCAAGACTTACTGGACCGGTACCACCAAAGCGCTAGGCAAGAAAGGTACGAGATCATCACTTCAATGATCACTGCCAAAATAGGTAATGGAGAGTTCCTTACCGCTCATCTGCAAAAGATGCAGAGATATGTTGATCGCCTGCTGAAGTTAAATGTTAACTTCGATGAAGAGTTGGCAATCGACATCATCCTTCACTCCTTGCCTCCTTGCTACAACCAGTTCTGCATGACCTACCACATGAACAAGGAAGAGGACACCTTGAGCAAGCTTCAAGGCTTGCTAAGGACTACTAAGACCAATCTCAAGGATAAGTCTGTTGCACTAACTCCTACTCCTACTGTTGCCCCTATCTTTGCAATAGGGTTAAGGAATGGTAAGAAGAGGAAGGCTCCCTTAAAGGGCCACCACAAGGGAATGTCCCAAGATGGTACCTCTTCTAGTGGAACCAAAGTTGGTTCTGCTAAACATAACTCTAACCCCAAGGAGGCAAAGTGCCACCACTGCCACAAGATAAGTCATTGGAAGAGAAGCTGCCCAGAATATCTGCAAGCTATCAAGGATGGGAAGATCAAGCCATCCTTCGCAGGTATTTACACTATTAAATCTAATGATTCATCGCATGCTATTTCTTGGGTTCTTGATACAGGATGTGGTTTTCACATATGTTTTGATTTGCAGTGACTAAGAAGAAATAGGGATGTGGAGCATGGAAGAATAAATCTAATCATGGGAAACTGAAGATCGTCGTCTGTCACCAAGATTGGAGTTTATTCCTTAATGCTTAGTAATGGATTAGGTTTAGATTTAAACAATTGTTGCTATTCACCAGATATGGCACGAAACATCATTTCATTTCATGGTTTATATAGACAAGGTTTTAGATATTCATTTGATAATGAAAAGGGTTCTATTTATGCTTATGTTAATAGTGTTTTATATTTTGAAGCATTGCCTTGTATTGGAATATATGAGACTGTGATGGTTGTAGATAACTTAGGAAATGATGTGTTATGTGTCAGTTCTTCCAATAGTATGGAAAAACCATGCTTATGGCATTGTCGTCTTAGACATGTCAACAAGAAACGCATAGCCCAACTCCAATAGGATGGAGTGTTGGAGTCATTCGACCTTATAGACGATGACGTGTGCGAGTCTTGTTTACTTGGAAAGATGACCAAGTCACCCTTCCGTGGCACTTGTGAAAGGGGTGAGGCTTTATTGGATCTCATACACACCGATGTGTGTGGGCCCTTTAGATCCACCACAAGGGATGCGAACCATTTCTATGTGACTTTCACCGACGATTATAGAAAATATGGGTATATCTACTTAATCAAGCACAAGTAAGAAACCTTTGAAACGTTCAAAGAGTTTAAACAGGAAGTGGAGAATCAGTTGGGCAGGAAAATCAAGATGCTTCGATCCGATCGAGGTGGAGAGTACATAAGTCTTGAATTCCACGACTACCTCAGGGAATACGGAATAGTTTTGCAATTAATTCCACCTAGGACACCGTAGTTGAATGGTGTGGCTGAGAGGCGTAATCAAACCTTGCTAGACATGGTTCGTTCCATGATGAGTCATGCTTCACTACGTATCTCATTCTGGGGATATGCCTTAGAGACTGCCACCCATATCCTTAACTTAGTCCCTACGAAGAAGCTTGCCAAAACACCTCACGAGATGTGGATAGGGAAGGCTCCCTCATTATAAAATATCAAGGTTTGGGCTTGCGAGGATTTCGGAAGATGAGAGGATCACGACAAGCTCAAACCTCGTAGTGAGTGGTGTATTTTCATTGGCTACCCGCAAAAGTCCTTTAGATATCTCTTCTATAAACCGAGTGACAATGTTGTCTTCGTTGCGAGGAGAGGGGTTCTCTGAGAGCAAGAACTGATAAGCCAAGGGGATAGTGGGAGGCAAATCGATCTTGAGGAGATTCAAGAGTCGAGCAATGAAGGAACCTCTAACGCTGGCATTCAACCCAAGGAGGAAACTTCGGTTGAACCGATTGATGAATCATTACCTCTTAAACGTTCTAATAGAGTTAGTGTTCCACCCGTGTTGTATGGTTTTCATATAACAAGCGATGGTGATACGTATATTAGTGATAGTACACTAATAAATTTGGACAAACCTAACAGCTACAAGGAAGCTATGGGAGGCCCGGAGTCTATAAAGTGGAAAGAGGCAATGGACATCAAGATTCAGTCCATGTATGATAACCAAGTTTGGAGCTTGGTTGATCATGTACCAGGTCATAAGATGGTCGGGTGCAAATGGATCTTCAAGAAGAAGACCGACATGGATGGGAATGTGCACACTTATAAGTCACGATTGGTTGTGAATGGCTTTACTCAAACTCCCGGAGTTGACTATGATGAGACCTTCTCACCAGTTGCGAAGATAAAGTCTATTAGGGTAATGTTGACCATTGTTGCATTTCATGGTTATGAAATATGGCAAATGGATGTCAAAACCGCTTTCCTTAATGGGAAGTTGGCTGAGGATGTTTACATGGCCCAACTAGAGGGTTTTATCAATGTGAAGCATCCCAATAGAGTGTGTAAGCTTAAGAAGTCCATTTATAGACTTAAGCAAGCGTCTCGCAGATGGAATCTTTGTTTCGATGAGAAAGTCAAAGAGTTTGGTGTTCTGCGAAGTGAGGATGAATCATGTATATATGACGATGACATACTACTCATAGGAAACGACGTCCCGACACTGCAGGCAGTTAAGTCCTGGCTTGGGAAGTGCTTCGCTCTAAAGAACCTTAGAGAGGCTGCCTATATTTTGGGAATAAGGATAGTGAGAAACAGGAGTAAAAGACTAATATGACTTAGTCATAATACTTACATGGACAAGGTACTAAAATGTTTTAGTATGGAGAATTCCAAGAAATGGGAGTTACCAATCCAAAGTAATGCCAAGTTGAGTAAGACTCAAAGTCAGTACCGAAGTCGAGATAGCAGAGATGAGCTGAGTACCCTATGCTTCCACAGTTGGCTCAATCATGTATGCTATGACTTGTACTCGCCCTGATGTGGCCTTCTCTTTGAGCATGGTCAACATATATCACGGGAACCCTATAAAATCACATTGGACCGCAGTCAATAATATTCTTAAGTATATTCGAAGGACTAATGAATGGTTTCTAGTCCTAGGTGGGAGTGATGACTTAAAGGTGCTAGGGTACAGTGACGCCAGTTTTCAGATCGATAGGGAAAACTACCGTTCGCTATCGGGCTGGGTCTTTACCCTTAATGGAGGAGCAGTGGATTGAAAAAGTTCCAAGCAAGAGACCGTAGCTAATTCAACGTGCGAATCAGAGTACATTGCAGCAAGCAAAGCGTCAAAGGAGGCCATATGGTTGAAGAACTTCATTAGAGACCTTGGAGTTGTGCCAACCATACAAAAGCCTGTGGAAATTTTCTGTGATAACGAAGGAGTGGTTGCCTTGACCAAGGAACCAATGGATCATGGTAGATCTCGACATATCGATAGAAAATATCACTTTATTTGATATCGGGTAGAAGAAGGACTCCTCGTTGTGAAGAGGGAATCGTCAGACGATAACCCAACAAATCCTCTTACGAAGGGATTGTGTAGGGTTAAACACTTGCAACACGCTAAGAGCATTGTGCTGAAGGACGATATTAGTTTAGATTAGATTATTTGGAAACGTGTAATAGATAAATGTAATTGAAATTTGATGATTAAGTAAATGAGTATTATTTATTAGTAAAATTACTGTCTTATGATAATTTTTTACCTATTGTTTCATTTTGCATGTTTTGACTTCTTGAATAATATATTTATTCAAACGGTCCACAGTCGTTCATATGTTGGAAATAGATATGAATGAAGACTGTAATGAATTAATGTGTAGATTGTCTAAAGAGTATTAGACATATCAAAAGTTTGTTTCAACGTTCATGAGTGCTTATGAATGAAATTTGAGCATTGGAATAAACCCACGCTTGCTAAAATCACTTCATGGAATTCATCACAAGTGATTGCAAGACGATAATATCATATGGTCTTAAAACCTAGATATATGGTTTATTGTTTGCTAATTGTTTATGCATTGATAATGCGTAAATGCATCAGTAACTTGATGTTATAAAACACATTGTTGTGTATGATTTGATTAGTAAATAGTAACTGCATATAAGTCGAAGTTTATCTGTTCCTTTTATCCTAAGAGGGTAAAAGTGATATCACGGCCCCTCGATTATTTGGTTTGAATTATGTGTTGGGCCTGGTCAAGACTCAATTGATGTGTTCAATTAATTTCTATGTCAAACGAATCTGAGATCGAGAAACAAATTGTTGGGCAATAAGTATGACTATGTTCCATGTGATTGTCCACACGATATCTAGAACAGAGGATTCTACGATCCCTTATCTAAAGGACAGGTTACTGATAAGATCAGAGTTCGACAACATCTTTGAGAGCTACATTGCTAATCAGATTGTACTTGCATTTATAGTTACTAGACTTATCCAAGTGGGAGACTACTGGAATAGTGTCTAAGCCCATAACAATATTTGGTAAGTTCTTGACCCGATTGTGCATGATCCTTTTGGGTTGCCTTCACCAAAGCAACTTGACTGGAGGAATAATAGAGAAAGAGGTTATTATGGTTTATTGATATATTATAAGAATAATATATTAGAAGAGATATCATATTTGTTTAATTAACATTGGTCAAGAATTAATTTTGTGATCAAAAGAAGTTAATTGAACTAGGGGGCTGAACTATAATTATGTCATAGTTACAAAGTTGGGAAAGGAAGCCGTAGATGATAGGGTGGATGAATTCAAGCGATAAGGCCACTTGATCCCTATAGTTCCTAGAGCCGAATTTGTCCTCTCCCCTATCTCTCTCTTGCTTCTTCATTTGCTCTTGTATCTATGAGCCATTAGAGGTACTACATTTGTGGTACTTGCTTTCAAAGATAAAGAGATTCAAGAAACAAGTTGTTATTACTGCATAACAACAAGAGGTATGTATTCTATTCTTCTATATGATTTTTGAAAATACTAGGAGCATGCTAGGTTTCTTTTTGTGTTCATAATGTTGTATGACTAATAGCAAAAACATAGATCCGAATCTAGGGTTGCATGCACACATAGGATTGTTTGTATATAACCCATTAGGGGGAAGGTGATGGCTGCTCATATTTTTAGGGTTAGGGATTGGACTTAAGATGTTATCGGTTAAATAGCCCGTCCCTTAACACATCATTGCCATAATGACGCTTCCAGTCCCTCCTCCATAAAATCTTTCCAAAAGAAGTCTATAATTTACCATTTAAACCCTACCCCATGAAATCCTTTGCACATTAAGTCCGAATTTTACTAAACAACCCCTCTTCTACAAATTGTTCTCAAATGAAGTCCATATGTTACCATTCAGTCCCCAAGCTTCCAAAATCTCTTCAAATTGAGTCCTAATAATTCGCTAATTAGTCCATGCCTTCATAAATATTCACGAATCTAATCCAAAACTTACACTTCAACCCTGGACTTCTAAAATTGTAACATTTGGCTCCCAAAACCCAACATCTTTTTATATAATTATTGATTTTAGGGCTACTATAAAATCATTAATTAATTTATTTATTTAGTAAACGGGGTGGTACATTTATGCCCAACAATAAGACATCATGAGTCATGCTCCCCGACATAGCTAATTTTGCATTCAATGCAAATATCTGAAAATAAAAATTCATGTAAGAAATGATATTCTTTTAGAAAAAGAGAAATTATATATATAAAATAATTTGAAATTTATTCCTGTTTTTGGCGACTTGAAGCCAATGCTTCAAGCTCTTTAATTCACTTTCTTGCAGTAGTAAGATCTTCATCTCTCAAACTTCATTTGTTGTGCTAATCCTATTCCTATGCATTTGAAAGGGGAACCAGATCATCTTGTTCTTGATCCATTCCTTTCTAGTTTCTTTGATGGTGAATTTGAGATGTGGGAAGCAGAAACATCTGATTTGACTTGGTCAGCGACAGCCATTGCCTCCAATGCTTTAAATTGTTTTTTGAAGTTAATATTGTAAAAAAAAATCAAGAACTTAGTCAAAGAATTATATATATATATATATATATATATATATAATAAAAAAGTCTAACTATTGTTTAACTTTTGAGTGTACTCTCTAGCTTGAGCTTCAACATGTAGATTAAGCTCGGAAATGTGAACTTTCTGTTGGACAATCTGAGAAAAAAATTTAAAAAAAAAAAGAAGTAAATGCAGGTTAAATTAGTAAATTTACATATGGGTTTAATCAGATAAAAGAAAAATGAGAAGAACTTGCACCTTTTAATCCTTGTTGGCAATCTCTTTTTCAAGAAGTTCAACCCGCTGAAGGGACTCTTGAAGACTTTTCTCTTTTTCATTCAAAGCTCTGTAGAATAAAGAGTCATGTATGAAAAAAATACAATATACTACTTTAATGAGTTATAGTTATCAAACATTTTCATGTCTGAATCACTAGTTTTGACTTGGTTGATTTGTTGTTTAAAAGCATCAAACTCCAGTTGTAGCTCTTCCTTTTGCAATCGTTGCCTTTCAACATCTCCTTTAACCATGTCAACCTTAAATATACAACAAAAATTGAAAATTCACATAAAGTTTTACAATATAATGCTAAATTCCAATTGAAAAAAAGCTAATGTGGTTTTCAAGGACAGTCACCATACAATCCAGCTCTTCAATAGATTTCTCATATAATTTCACCTCCTCTTCTTTCTCTTCAACATATAGTCTACTTGTTTCAGCAATCTATATTCAAAAAAAGAATTAAAAATTTCGTAGAAACAAGATTTCATTAAATAAATGCAAAACAATAACATTCAATGTAATGCCCATAGATCCGGGCTAGTCAATTTAGAGATAGAAGGGGTCAAAAGCGACTTTTCAACAAAATATTATTTCGAATAAATTATCATAATCAAGTTGTAGAATATGTCTCAAGGGTTCCGTACATATAAAGAACGCCGAAATATGAGTTATAACGAAGAAGTTATGGCCCGTCGAAGTTTCGTGACGGAACCAGCATGACACCGGGAAGCGTAAATAGTAAATTTACGATAGAGAGACTTTTAGCTTTAGCGATCTAAACGAAAGTCGTAGAATACTTTAAACCAAGAGCGTCCATAAATAGAATGCCTAAACTTGACGTCATATGAGGAAGTTGTAATTTTTCGAAAGTTTCGGTTTAACAGTGTACAACCCGAAGTTCAAATATTAGATCGAGCGATTTTTAACCGACACAAACTAAGCGAGAATCGAATATCTCTTTAATAATAGCGTAATGATAAAAAGACAGACGAAAACGGATGTCAGATGAAGAAGTTATGGATTTTTAACGGACCAACCCTGTCCTGGTTTGTTAATAATATAACTTTAAAAATAAAGTCCAAATTAACCGACGAAGTCTAGACGAAAGTTGTAGAGTACGTTCCCGCCTATGCGTGGAGATAAAGAACGTCAAAAACTGAGCTCGTATGCAAAAGTTATGAATTTTAGAAGTCGGGATACAAATCTGTGAAATGTGATGACGTGGCATAATCTGGGCCGATGCTTGTTGACCACGCCTCGCTTCAGATGGGTGACATTTGGCCTCACTACACCTTGCGTACGAGAGGAGCGCCAAGCATCCGAAGTACACCCTGCATACGAGAGGGTTACACGCAACGTTCTGATCCTTCCTGCGGTCCAAAGAAGAGCCACGATGACCCAACAGCCTTGCGACGCGTGTATCGTACGAAGCCACACTACGCCCAACATAGACCGAAGCTGGAGCCTATAAATAGGTTGAGAAGGCAGCCTCTTTTCTTCACCAATTTACTCACCATTTCTCTCACTACTTTTTCTCTCTAGGGTTTCTAACCCCCCCCCCCCCCCCTAAAGCCTAGGTGAACCCCCTAGTACCCGAAGGAATCCCCAAGGCTCCCGAAGTCCTGAGAATAAGGGTCTTTCGGTTAGGAAACCCTGCTCTGAGCGAAGCCTGGTTTTTTATAAAGCTCGCTGTAAGTGAGTTATGCTTGCGCTATTTTTAATATAACTTTTATTTAATTATAGTAACGTTATTAGGAACTTATAATAAGTACTTGGGCTATTACTATGGATTATATGAGTATTGTTTAATGCTTATATAATAGTAATAATAACTAGACTATTAATTAGTATCGATGAATATTAGACTAAACTCTAGTGGTAATGATACTAGGTTTTGTCAAAGGAAAATTGTGTTAAGAGTAACGAAGTGCTGTCCGAGTGTCGAGTCACTACCTTCTCAGGTGAGTGCATGGTCTCTTTCATCTTACACATAGATATGAAGTATTTTATATAAATTATGTACTATGTGTGCATATTATCTGTATACTTGCTATATATGCTGGATGAATGATTTTATACAAGTTTTATATGATTTAAACTATAGATGTATTTATATCTACATAATATGTTGGGTAAAACATGGGTAAATGAAATATGAGTTGGATGATGAGTCGAGAGGTGATATAGACCATGAGGTAAGGGTGAGAGATGGACGGTGTGAGAAACCTTGTTCCCAAATGCTAGCCCCGTCATCTAGCAGGGTATGGATGACAACCACGGACTATTCTAGACAATCCAGTGGAATACTAGCAGGCTCATAACCTGTAGGTGTTGTGAACGATGTGTTCACCGGTGTACTCTAAAAACCCATTGACATGTATTGCGAGTGGACTTTCAAAAACGATACTGTCAATAAACGGGATAACCCTAGCAATTGTGCTCGAAGGACAATACTGGTAGTTGCGCCTCATATAGAATGTCACAATTCTGGCAGCTGCACCTAAGTGATAGAACTAGCAGTTGTGCTTGACAGCTGTGTCATTGACAATGATGGACTTCGTACCTATTCATTAGGATAATCCTTAGGAATGAATAAATGAGAAATAGCTGATTCTTAGGGTAGATCCTTAAGAGTAAAGAAATAATGGGGATGAGTAATTGGGTTATTGATGATTAAACATAATAATTATATTATTGTGGGTTGAAAACCCTATGTACTCACCATGTTTTCTAACCTGACCCACTCAGTTTATTTATATCACAGGTGATGATATGAAGTCACATTACACTGAGAGATTAAGGAGATATAAATCACCAGTGATAATGAATGTAAGTTCTGTTTATGCTTATGTTTCTATATTGACGATGACATCCCAAATGTTTTAAAATGAATACAAATAATTTTCTTTGGAAATGCTTTGATAACGTATTTGTCATATTTTACTGGGAACAAATTCCGCAACATTTTTATTAAAAGAGGCACTCTGATTTTTATAAAGCATAAACAAAATCGGTCTTTTCTGGCCGTGAAAAATTGGGATGTCACATTCAACTACCTATTTGGATTCGATAGCAATTGCCTCATTATCTTGAGAAAGAGCTTGTGCCATCTCTAACTCCTTTCTTAGTTCAAGAAGCTCATAAGTTCTTGATTCAACCAATGTTTCCATTTCAACAAGATTAGTTACCAATTGAACCAATTCCATTTCGATTCTCTCATTAGCCTCCTTGACCTTTGCAAATTCCATTCCAGTCGTCTCATATGCTTTTAAGGCATCTTTTAGTGGTTGGATTTTAGAAAATAGTGATTTTACCAACTCACGCTCTCTTGAAACATCTGCTTCAAGTGCATTGATCATGGCAACTTTCTCCTTCACTTGACATATAAGAACTTAACCTTTTATAATGTTTTCATCAAGGTCTTCCGCTAAAGACTCCAGAGAAGCTTCTAATTCTTCAATTGCATCTTTCTGATCTTGAGTTTTAGAAGAGGATTCCTGTAACAACTGTAAATCAAATACTAACCCTTCAAGTGCATCAATAATCTGCCAGATATTCAAACATGAAACCTGTTATAAACCCCATGCATTTTTAAGTGATAGAAGTAGCGTGAGGGTAGATATTAGGTGGAGACATTGGTAGGAGACATTTTGCTGGTGGTAGATCGAAGATTTGTTGATGGTGCGAATTTGATGTGGGAGAAAAGAGGAGCGAGGACTATATTAGGGTGTTTTTTGGGTATTTGAGTAAGAGAGAGAAGAACGATGGAAAGAAGGTAATAACATGGCAGACCTTTCAAACTTTTCGGAATTTCATTTCCCCCAAAGAAGAGAACCTGCGTTTCATTAAAAAAATATAAAGCGACATGCTTACACGACACACATTTTATGTTATGTGCCCTCCGTGTTTTTCTTTTCAACGTGACACTATTTTTAGGACACACAGAAATGCGTGTCCTAAATCCTTCAAATTTTTGAACTAGCTTTATTTTTAGTGCACTAACTTTTGTGTATCGTAAAACAATGTGTGTCATGGTTCGCGTGTCATTAAAGGGTATTTTTCTAGTAATGCATGTTGGTTGTTTCATCGCCTACACTACTCTTGATGTTCCTCCACAATCACCTATTCCTCAGCCACTAAAACTGACATCAACTTCTCTAGCACCAATACGAGCACCAGGTCAACCGCTATTAACACTAAACACACACTTATATATATATATATATATATATATATATATATATATATATATATATATATATATATATGTAAAGTTCATTTGTTAAAGATGCAAAGAGGGAAATTTGGAAACCTTGATCAAGCTGGTTTGGAGTATATTCAAAAATTACAAAATCAAAAACATCAACACCGATTTCATAACCATGACAAATTATTTGAAACCAAGTGCTAACCATAATTCCTTAAAGGAAAGTAAAACCTAAATTAACGAGATGAATAAGATTGATGATGATAATGAGTTTGTGTAAGGTCATAAAGCTTGTCGCTTATGAGAAAACCAATAAAGGATAGTGGGGGTGGGTGACCCTTTACAGATTAGGGTTCTTGACAAATCCCAAAGTGATTTTGTTGTTCAAGTTTGGAAATATTTCAAGTTTAATGACACACAGCTAATCCTAACTAATCTTAGATCCTAGTTACCTTCCATACCATTATTTCAAAATATGGCTCTGAGTAGTTTCATCGAAAACAATGGCCTCTATGGTGTCAATTTATCAACTCGTGGCGGAACCACCAGTTCCAATGCATCTTTGTCTTCGGTGGTAGAGGCAAGGGATGCGACGAAGGCTTGGTCTCGTTTGAGGGGGGGGGGGGGGAGAGAGAGAGAGAGAGAGAGAGAGAGAGAGAGAGAGAGATGATTATGTGCGTGTTCTGCATGGAGCATTTTAGAGATTCTAACTTGTAGCGTTTGTCAAAATGCTCCGTTTTGAACAAGATGTCTCGTTTGATACTATAAGATTCTAGTGTTTAGTTTAAACAAAACGCTCCAAATCCAAATACTATTTCACATAATTTTTAACAAAACGCTACCAACTAGAAACTACCTGTTACCAACTAGTTTTATCGAAGACGCCTTAAAAGCAGATGATACACATATCACATATGGTAGTAGGTTGAGGTGGGCCCTACTTTTATTTTAAAATAATTAAAATGTTTAAATAAATTGAATAAAAAAATTAAAATGGCAAAACAAGATCAAAATCACAAAAGTTTAGTTTTTGTTTCTGAACTATTCGTACATGTTTGAAAAATAATTGGACCCCTTCCACATGCATTATTTGGCAAATTTACTGATTAACTCTACAATTAAACTTAAAAAATATATAATGGAAAATGGAAATTGACTTGAAATATCCAGGAAATGGATCACCATGGTGATTGCTTCCTTATTATCGGCGACGGGATCCTATTCTACCGGCATCTTTCAAAAAGCAGTGGCACCTCGAATATTCTGCATATTGTAATTCTCACCGATCAAATATTCAACATGAATTCGTAAATAGTTGCTTTTTTTTCAAGCCATAATAATCTCAGAAGTAAAATGGATACGAAAATGGCGAAGAAGATGATGTTGATTTTGCTATTGCTTTACGTAATTAACAGTCTACATGCATCCTTGGATTGGTCGATTCATCTCCAAGCTAAATCAAGCTTTGTTTATGTTGATAAGCGCGGAGGAGGTCATGGAGGTGGAGGTGGTCATGGTGGCGGAGGAGGTCATGAAGGTGGTGGCAATGGTAGCGGTGGAAACGGAGGCAACAGTGGAGGTGGTGCAAACGGTGCTGTTATCCCAACGCAATCAGCCGGTGGTCAACGGGGTCATGGCCGGAAGAACGACGGCAGCCTCCATACGGCTTCTCTTTTCCGATTGACGTCCACTATGTTAGGTTTAATTGTTCTATTGTGTTTTTTTTAGGATCCTCAGACATGCATATTATTGCTTTTAAAAAAACACGTAATTGGTGGATTTTTTTATTGGTGAATGAAAATCTAGAATTTTGATATAATTTTGCATTTACATTTTGAATTGGTTTATGTGAAAATGACTACGTTAAAACTTTTTGCAAATTTCGTAAATAAATATAGAGTTCATAGTTTAAAAATGGGAAAATGACTTATAAGGGTAAGAATGTTTAAAAAACGTTTAAAAAATACCATTGAAGTTTTGTATGTTTAAACAAAAAACCATTTACTAAAGCTTTTGTATAAAAAATACAAAAAAAAAAAAAAAAAAAAAAAAAAAAAAAAAAAACGATATGTTCAAATATCCCCTATTTGTAACCGGCAGGTGTAGGTTAAAGCCTTACATTTTACATTTTTAAAGGAAAAAAAATGCCATGGATGTAAACGTGGATTAAGTGTCTCCGGGTGGAATAAGGGTTTTGAAATTGGCTTTCATGACGAGAGGGAGTGAAGAAAACGTCTGTAAGGTTTGATCGATCAAGAATCATCATCATTTTGTGAAATACATTCCTTGTTAAGCTCGAATATTATGTTCTTCTCTATTCTTGAAATCAATTTCTATCTTCTCCGTTTTCAGTCTAGTAATACTAATACCACAACCACCACCTAATCTCTCCTCAAGCTTTAGTAAATGGCAGTTGTTCAGTTGACAGACTTATTTTTTTTCCTTTGTTTGAAGGTCTGAGATCTTCAACATCCAAAGTTTCATTGGTTGTGATGTCTTCTCTGTTTAGAAGTTCGACACTCAGGTAAATCCATACTCTCGTTGTTAAATTTGCTACTACTGTTGCTCCCAATTACACTTCATTGAAACCATTGGGTACAGAGTATTGGTAAAAATCAAGGATGCAGAGTAGAAAAAGTGCAGATGGTATATTACTCCCACCAGCTACAAAAACGAAGCTTCAAGGTGGCGAGGTTGTTGCAGTTGAAGAAGGCAGGACAACTGACCAAAACAAGGTGGAAATTGGTGTCTATATTGCCATATTGGTACTCCAATTGTATACTCAATGTACGTAAGGACTCAAGTTGAGTTTAATGGGTCAAACCATTTTATACCGAAGGGAGATGACATTGTTGGTATTCCTGAAAGAGAAGATGTAAGGGATTTGAAACCTCTTATTAATGAGGTATTCATACTCACCACGACGGAAGTGTCCCTCCCTACTGTTTTTAAAGTAAAAATAATCGATTTTTACAATTTTGGTTCAAAACTGCCCCTGTGCATTGTTTTTTAAATAAAAAAAATTTCATAGTTTTGGTCCACAGTAGTCCTACTCACTGTTTTTTTAGTAAAAAAAAATCAATTCTCATAGTTTAGACCAAAATTACACCTACATTCTATTTTTAAAGTAAAAAAAATTGGATTTTCAAAGTTTTGGACCAAACTGTCCCTCCCTATTGTTTTTATAATAAAAAATATTCGATTTTTACAGTTTTGGTCCAAACTACACTGCACATTGTTATTTTAGTAAAAAAATTGTTTTTTCATAGTTTTGGTCCCAACTACACTCCAATTGTAATCCTTTGATTAAAAGAGTGGCGGAATTTGTTCCCAAAATAAAATATGATAAAATAAAATCTATCAAAGCATTTATTAAAGAAATCTATTTTCATTAAATAACAAAACTCAGGATGTCATGTTTCGATACAGACCAAAAACATAAACAATATAAAATAGACCTTACAACAGTTATTTATAACTACTGATCTATAATCCGAAAATCTCTCATCAGGTCCACCAACTTATACTCTTGTGCCATTACCTATAATGCAAAGAAAACTGAGTGGGTCAGGCTTGGGAGCCTGGTGAGCATATAGGGTTTTCAACCCATAATAATACATTTATTATATTCAATTATCAAACAATCAACTCAAAAACCCATCTCCATATCTACTTTATTTTCTCAAGGGTTTAACCTAAGAATCCACTATCCTTCATTCATTCATTCCTAAGGATTTACCTAAGGAATTGGCACGAAGTCCATTGCTGCCAAAGCTTATCTATCAGATACTAAATCCATAGCTATCAGGTGCTAACTCCATAGTCACCAAGGTTTATACAATAGGCACGAAGTCACATCGTCACCAAGGTTTATCAATAGGCACTAAGTCACATAGTCGCCAGGGTTTACTCCATAGGCACAAAGTCACATCGTCACCAAGGTTTATAATATAGGCACGAAGTCGCATCGTCACCAAAGCTTACTCAATAGGCACGAAGTAGCGTCGTCGCCAAGGCTTTACTCAATAGGCACTACGTCTCATAGTAGCCGGTATTTCATCTACCCATGTTCTACCCGACACATTTGTAGATATAAAATACATATACAGTTTAAATCATTTAACACGCGTACAAAAACATCAATTCCAAGCCCATCTCAAACAGACAAATAATATATTCAACACATAACACGTATTTCATAACTAATACTTTATATTTATGTGTTAGAAGAAAGTAACTATACACTCACTTGATCAGAAGATGATCGGACAACACTACGGCTTGTAAAAGTAGTATTCTTCGGTAGATCTGGAAAATCTTCACACACGGGCTTCTTGCAGGTAGAGCTTCGGCTCGGAAACTCTTTTCTTCTTGGGATCTTCGGGCTTCAGGACTCTCTTCGGGTCTGGGGATGATATCGAAGCTTCGGGGGTATTTCTTTGCACGTAAATCTATTTATAGGGCAAAATTAGCTCTTGTCACGTCGTGACACCTTTTTCCACGTTGTGGGCTTGGTCGTCACTGCATGCGTCATCGTCCACTTGTTCTGTCAGGCTCCAGAATGCGTCAGAAGTCATGCCACGTCGTGGCCACTGTTGCTACGTCGTGGTCTCTGACACAACTTTGGGGTTCGCGCCCCGAATTTCAGAAATTCATAACTTTCGCATACAAACTCCGTTTTCGACGTTCTTTATATCGATGCGTAGGTGAGATTATGATCTACAACTCTCGTTTAGACTCAGTTGGCTATATTTGACTTTATTTTTAATATATTATAAATATATTACTTATATATTATTTTTAGTAGGCTGGGACAGGAAAACTCCGTTATAAATTCATAACTTCTTCATCTGACGTCCGTTTTCGCCTATCTTTTTATTGTTTCACTACTATTAACGTGATCTTCGGTTCTCGTTTATATTGTTTCGGATAAAAACCGCTCGATCTCAAATCGAGTATTCGGGCTGCATACTACTAAGTCGAAACTTCAGAAAATCATAACTTCCCCATACGAAGTCAGATTTGGGCGTTCTTTTTATGCACGCTCTCAGTTTAACGAACTCTTCAAATTTCTTTTAGATTACTAAGTCTAGATATTGTTCTATATTAAATTCGTATTTTTACGTCATTCGGCGTCGTGCTGGTTCTGTCGCGAAACTTCGACAGGTCATAACTTCTTCATTATAACTCGGATTTCGTCGTTCTTTATATGTACGGTATCCTTGTAACATTTACGATAACTTAGTTAAGATTAATACTTCTAAATAATCTTCCATCAAAAGTCATTTTTGACGCTTATCGTCTCTAAATTGACTAGCCCTGATCTACGGGCGTTACAATTATCTCCCCCTTAGGATGATTACGTCCCGGAATCATCATTGAAATATGACTTGTATAATGATTCCATGCATTATCTTTCCATCCTAAGTAACAACCGTGATGCTCAATCTTGCATTTGTTCTTCGTACTATGTTGGACTTTCAATTGTAACCCTTATTGTGGACTCCTTCTTCTTCTTAGGATAGATACTTTCCTTTATCTATTATAATAGACCGATGGGCCGTGTCCCGATGACCTCTCATCGTAGTCGGACTCAATTGATATGACCACTAGGGTCGGAATAAAAACCATCTTACTAGTCATTACCAAAACAATGGTAACGACATACTTGGATAAAATGGAATCAATTACTAGCTTCTTGGTAACCTTGCGACTTTCCCTGATCCAAGCGTGAGTCCTGTGCTTCCAGTAGTATAGATCTCTACTATCATTTACACCTACTCACACTCGTCCCAAGTATTGTCTCGTAGTTAACCAAGTCACCATACATAAATCATATAATCATTAACCATATCAGATAACAAAACCAGGGTTTATATTAATTCTTGAAACTATTACACAAAAGTTCAAGTTCAGCCTATACTATGCCTCTAACAGGCTATGCTTCCTGATACAAACTTTATATATTAATATGAAGTCTTCATCTTTTAATCCTCCCATTGTTTTCTGCTTCGTCGAGGAGCATGTGGAATGCCCTTGGATGTGGCGGTGCGTTTTTCTTTGGGCAGTCTCTAGAAATGTTCCCTTCTTCGTTACATCCGTAGCGCACCTTTTTGTTAGCTGCGCATTTGTTGGCGAAATGCCCTGTCTTCCCATATTTGTACCAGGTCGTCTCTTCGTTACACTTCCCGAAGTGTTTCTTTTTACACTTCTCACACCACTTAGCTTCATCTCTTCCTTCAGATTTCGAGAATTTTGTTTCTTTGTTGATCATTGAAGATCCTTCATGTTTCCTTTTCTCTCCAACTTCACCTCTCTCCAGACCCTTGTCTCAACGTTTTTGGCTGCCCAGATGGTGGCTTTCAGAGTGGTTGCTTGTTTGACTGTCGGACTAAAGTCCGCTGGTAATCCATTGGCAAACTTGTTGACCTTGGAAAGTTCAGTTGGAATTAGGTATGGAATAAGCTTCATCTTTTTCGTAAAGCTTGTAGCATATTTAGTGACGCTCAATTTTCTCTTTTTCATATTCTGGAACTCATTGTTGATTTCCAGAATATCCTGCTCAGAGCAGTATTGCATCTCCAGTTGCACCACGAACGCTTCCCAAGACATCTTGCTAGCTTCCCCCTTGGGCATCGAACCAGCTAGTAACTTCGACCAACTCAGTACTCCAGATTTTAAGAGAGGAATTGCAAGAGCGGTCTTCTGCCTGTTGCTACACTCGCAACTTTCGAACATTGCATCCATCTCGGAGATCCAGTCCATGACTTGCACCAGTGTCGGGATCCCAGAAAGACTGGTTATTCTGCCTAACAATCGGTGGGTCGTCTTGACCAATGATCCCATCAAAGTTTCCTCCTTCAGACTACCCTCCATTTACTTCGGGCTCTTCGATGTGAATTGACAGTTCTTCGCGATTCTGCCTAAGCAGATGTCTAGTTTCCTCCATCTAACGATCCAACATCATCTGAATCATCAATTGCACTCTGGCCATTGTTATTGGCTCAAGTGATGCTGCTGCAATAGCTACTTGCTCTATTACAGGTATTTGATTCCTGTTTTCGTCCACGTTTCCAACTCCACTCCTTGTTCTCACCATTTTTGATCTATACACCGAATAAGGTGAAATTAGATCCTCATTCATGATAGATATTCAAATCATCCTTATCACTCCAAAACGTTTACATGCTAGTTCTATTACCGTAGGCATACGCTTAGAATCCTAAACATATAAGGTTTCCAGATCCGGTCGGCAGCAGACCATAGATCCGAACAAATAATATCATATATGGAAAACATATAACATTTAGCACACAAAAACATTTTAAGCAACTTTCATAAAATATACTAGTGCTTGTGTCTTAAAATATGGTAGACACTCATCTTACAATCATCGCTTAGCATTCTAAGTTTAAGTCTAAAATTCCTACAAATTCCTAGTTCGCTTAAACTAATGCTCTGATACCAACTGTGACATCCCCAATTTCACGACCAGAAAAGACAGATTTGTTTATGCTTTGTTTTTATTAAAATCAGAGTCATCCTTTGATTAAAAGAGTTGCGGAATTTGTTTTCAAAATAAAATATGATAAAATAAAATTTATCAAAGCATTTCTTAAAGAAATATATGTTCATTAAATAACAAAATCTCGGGATGTCATGTTCCGATACAGACCAAAAGCATAAACAATATAAAATAGACCTTACAATAGTTATTTATAACTACTGATCTATAATCCCGAAATCTCTCGTCAGGTCCACCAACTTATACTCTTGTGTCATTACCTGTAATGCAAAGAAAACTGAGTGGGTCAGGCTTGGGAGCCTGGTGAGCATATAGGGTTTTCAACCCACAATAATACATTTATTATATTCAATTATCAAACAATCGACCCAAACACCCATCTCCATATCTACTTTATTTTCTCAAGGGTTTACCCTAAGAATCCACTATCCTTCATTCATTCATTCCTAAGGATTTACCTAAGGAATTGGCACGAAGTCCATTGCTGCCAAAGCTTATCTATCAGATACTAAATCCATAGCTATCAGGCGCTAACTCCATAGTCACCAAGGTTTATATAATAGGCACGAAGTCACATCGTCACCAAGGTTTATCAATAGGCACTAAGTCACATAGTCGCCAGGGTTTACTCCATAGGCACGAAGTCACATCGTCACCAAGGTTTATAATATAGGCACGAAGTCGCATTGTCACCAAAGCTTACTCAATAGGCAGGAAGTCGCATCGTCGCCAAGGCTTTACTCAATACGCACTACGTTTCATAGTAACCGCTATTTCATCTACCCATGTTCTACCCGACACATTTGTAGATATAAAATACATATATAGTTTAAATCATTTAACACCCGTATAAAAACATCAATTCCAAGCCCCTCTCAAATAGACAAATAATATATTCAACACATAGCACGTATTTCATAGCTAATACTTTATATTTATGTGTTAAAAGAAAGTAACTATACACTCACTTGATTAGAAGATGATCGGACAGCACTACGGCTTGTAAAAGTAGTATTCTTCGGTAGATCTAGAAAATCTTCACACACGGGCTTCTTGCAGGTAGAGCTTCGGGTCGGAAACTCTTTTCTTCTCGGGATCTTCGAGCTTCAGGACTCTCTTTGGGTCTCGGGATGATATCGGGGATTCGTGGGTACTTCTTTGCACGTAAAACGATGCAATACAGGAGAGAGAGGAGAGAATGAGCAACCAAACTCGGCTGACCCTTCAAATCTATTTATAGGGAAAAATTGGCCCTTGCCACGTCGTGACACCTTTTTCCACATTGTGGGCTTGGTCGTCACCACATGTGTCATCATCCACTTGTTCTGTCAAACTCTAGAATGCGTGAGAAGTCATGCCACATCGTGGCCACTTTTGCCACGTCATGGTCTCTGACATAGCTTTGGGGTTCGCGCCCCGAACTTCAGAAATTCATAACTTTCGCATACAAACTCCGTTTTCGACGTTCTTTATATCGACGCGTAGGTGAGATTATGATCAACAACTATTGTTTAGACTCCGTTGGCTAATTGTGATTTATTGTTAATATATTATAAATATATTACTAATATATTATTTTTTGTAGGCTGGGACAGGAAAACTCCGTTATAAATTCATAACTTCTTCATCTGACGTCTGTTTTCGCCTATCTTTTTATCGTTTCACTACTATTAACGTGATCTTCGATTCTCGTATAGATTGTTTCGGCTAAAAACCGCTCGATCTCAAATCGAGTATTCGGGCTGCATACTACTAAGTCGAAACTTCAGAAAATCATAACTTCCTTATACGAAGTCAGATTTGGGCGTTGTTTTTATGCACACTCTCAGTTTAACGAACTCTTCAACTTTCGTATAGATTACTAAGTCTAGATATTGTTCTATCTTAAATTCGTATTTTTACGTCATTCGGCGTCGTGCCAGTTCTGTCGCGAAAGTTCGACAGGTCATAACTTCTTCGTTACAACTCGGATTTCGTCGTTCTTTATATGTACGGTATCCTTGTAACATTTACTATAACTTAGTTAAGATTAATACTTCTAAATAATCTTCCACCAAAAAGTCATTTTTGACGCTTATCGTCTCTAAATTGACTAGCCCTGATCTACGGGCGTCATAATTATCTCCCCCTTAGGATGATTACGTCCCGGAATCATCAATGAAATATGACTTGTATAATGATTCCATGCGTTATCTTTCCATCCTAAGTAACAACCGTGATGCTCAATCTTGCATTTGTTCTTCGTACTATGTTGGACTTTCAATTGTAACCTTCGAGTTACCAAATAAGTCCTTATTGTGGAGTCCTTCTTCTTCTTAGGACAGATACTTTCCTTTATCTATTGTAATAGACCGATGGGCAATGTCCCGATGACCACTCATCATAGTCGGACTCAATTGATATGACCATTAGGGTCGGAATAACAACCATCTTACTAGTCATTACCTAAACAATGGTAACGACATACTTGGATAAAACGGAATCAATTACTAGCTTCTTGGTAATCTTGCGACTTTCTCTGATCCAAGTGTGAGTCCTGTGCTTCCAGTAGTATAGATCTCTACTATCATTCACACCTACTCATACCCGTCCCAAGTATTGTCCTGCAGTTAACCAAGTCACCATACATAAATCATATAATCATTCAACACATCAGATAAAAAAACCAGGGTTTATATTAATTCTTGAAACTATTACAGAAAAGTTCAAGTTCAGCCTATACTATGCCTCTAACAGGCTATGCTTCCTGATATAGACTTTATATATTAATATAAAGTCTTCATCTTTTAATCCTCTCATCATTTTCTGCTTCGTCGAGGAGCACGTGGAATGCCCTTGGCTGTGGCGGTGCGTTTTTCTTTGGGCAGTCTCTAGAAATATGCCTTTCTTCGTTACATCCGTAGCACACCTTTTTCTTAGTTGCGCATTTGTTGGCGAAATGCTCTGTCTTCCTACATTTGTAGCAGGTCTTCTCCTCGTTACACTTCCTGCAATCAAAGTGGTCATTACCTGTTTTTGATAGTAGGGGTACCTGTAGGGTTTCACTTTCACATGTTCTGCTATTAGGAGAGTTGGGATATGATGATCTTGTGATCGCGATGGAGGAAGTTGTCTGGGTTTCTCAAATATGGTGGAATAAGTTTGGAGTAATTAGTGGATTATTGGGTCGGTGTACCATGGCGCTACTGGTGCATCGATGGTTTGTTTGGCCTAAGAGTGGAAAAATAACATGTGTAAGGACGAGACACTCTCCTTGTGGATTAGGGTTTTCAATTGGGGTGGTGTTGTTGATGTTGATAAGAATTCACCTCGTAAGGTGACTACATTGGGCCCTACTGAGAATACGATTTGAGGAATGGCAAAGTCTGCTAATATGTGCCCAAGGGTCCGAAGCCATACAAGCCCTAGTATGAAGTCCATTTCCTCGACATTGAAGATAAAAAAAAATGAAATGGTGAATGACATCTGGTTTAAGTGAACTTGGAGATCAGGGCAGACTCTAACACACTTGATATGGTCATCGTTCCCTACCGTGTCTGAAAATTATTGGATTGGTTGGCTGGGAAGTTTGAAAAAGAGATAAGTCGAGGTTGTATGATATTATGGGTACTTTCACAGTCTATCAGAACTATAACATGATAGTTTTGTATATACCTGGTGAGGCATAGAGCGTGTGGGGAAGAGAGGCCAAAGAATGTTGTTGTTGATAGAAAAAGAATTGATGGTCCCATGTTAGGGCTGGCGTTTCGCTAAGTTATTCAATTATGGTGTTATTTTCTTGATATTCATTGTCCACAACTAGCATAAATTGTGGGGGATTGCACTTATGGCCTGGGGAATATTTCTTAGGACCTTTGAAACACAACTCTTCAGCCCATCTTTTTTGTAAGGCGGTGGGGGACAAGCGTGTAAAAAGTAGTTGTTTTGATGGTAATGATGGAAGTTGTAGTAACCCAGTATTAGTGTTTGGCGGATTACTCTTCAGAGTGGGGCTTGCTACCATGGTTATGGTGGTGGTTGATGGTGAGGTAGCCGGATCGGATCGAAAGGAGAGATATCAGTTTTTAGACATGCTTAGTTTTTCTTCTATCATTTTAACCACACCGTAAGCTTGATTTAGAGACATGGGGTGGTGAAGAGCCTACTCACTATGAATATCGGTATGGAGGCCTTAGATAAATCGGTTAAGAAGTGACTCATTGTCATCCCTTTGACACAATTGTTGAGGCGTTCAAATTCATTTTGGTAGGCGGCAACTGTTGTGGATTGGCAGAGCTTAAAAAGGGCTATTTCCTGATTCTCATATATCAATGGGCCAAATCGGAGTTCCAATGCACGTGATAACTCATCCCAAGTGGTGAGTAGTTCGTTTGTATATTGATGTTTGTACCAACATAAGGCATCTCCTGTGAAGTAAAAAACTGAAAGAGCAAGGAGTTTTCGGGTGGAATCACGTAGTACGGAAAACAATGGTTGGCCTGAAAAAGCAATTTAATGGTTTGGTACCATCGAATTTTGGAAGGGTGATTTTTGATGGTCGTGGTTGGGTGTCTTATAAAACTTGTGGACCCTTCATTTTGATAAAGTTGGAAGAATAGGGTTTGGAGTGTGGTTTAATGAGGGAAGCGAGAAGTGTGTTTGTTTGTTCATACTGGGTTGTAAGTTGTTTATAATGATATCCAGTTGGGCATGAGTGGTAGTTTGGTTTGATGGGAGATGTTGTCGACTATAACGGCCATGGAGGCTTCAAGAGTTGGTGGGTTATCGTAGGACAGGAACAACAATGAGTAATCTGGTTTGGGAGGCATTTTTGGAGTAGGAAGAAATGAAAGAAACAAGTGATACAACCTGTAGAGAGGATCAAACTCTAAGAATAGTTAAGAAGTGAAGAGACAAGATAGAGAAATTTTCTAATTGTTTACTTCCATTAACCAGCTTACAAGTGCAGTAACTAACTAAGGTGTTGTTTGTTTTTTCTGAGGTAAAATGTATGTAGTCTGCGGACCACATCTGTAGACCTCTGCAGTAGAAGAGGTGGACCAAACG
Organism: Lactuca saligna; assembly: GCF_052625555.1. Lineage (NCBI taxonomy): Eukaryota > Viridiplantae > Streptophyta > Magnoliopsida > Asterales > Asteraceae > Lactuca > Lactuca saligna. The sequence goes on from NC_136417.1 coordinate 52,323,983, forward strand.
TCTGCAGTCTGAAAAAAGAAGACTGTTTGTTTTTTTAACATCTGCGAGCTATTAAAATAAACTGAAATCTAAATAAACTGATTTTTTAAAACTTTAAAGCGATTTTTTTATATATTTTTACGACTTTATTATAAATATATAACGAATCTAGATCAACTTTTATGTATTATTATATAAAAAATAAAAATAAAAATGGTATTAATTCACATACATATTTGATTAAAACAAACAACTTTGATTGTAAAGTTATAACTAAACATTATAATTAGTGATCAAAGAATTTGATACATAAATAAATGGAAATAAACTTCGATTTTTTCAATTAAAATATATTAAAAACGTACGATAAATATTTTCTCGAGAAATTGATGATACTCTATTAAATAAAGTTTTACAAAATTTTGGCAAAAAAATATAAGAATATATTATGATTTTTTTTTTCATATTTATATAAACAACTTCAACGACTATTATTATAATAAATTTTTATTTATAAATTTGTTAAAAATATCATGTTTGTATCGTCAAATGTTTTTTTTAAGTTTTGTAATTTTTTTTTTCAAATTGTTTATCATTAATAAAGTTGGAAAAAATATAAATTAAAAAAAACTTCAAAAAAATAAAGATATATATGTGTTTTTTGGCTAGAAGATGTCTGAAGATGTTAGAAGACTTTGGTCCACATCTGCGCCAAGAAGAGGGCGCGCAGACCTTTTTAGGTCTGCAGTCTTCAAAAAAACAAACAGTCTGCGAAGACTAATGTCTGCGCGTGGTCTGCACGGCGCAGACAGAAGAGGTCTCGCAGATCTGCAGACAAAAAACAAACACTACCTAAGTGTTAAAATAAGGATCATGCAAGTGCAGTAAACTAAACATGGAGAGACACAAGCTCTCTTATTGACTCTTGACTCAAACAAAGGAAGACTACATCCATCCTTCTTGAGTAAATGCAAATGCAACTTGCTAAAACAGGTTAGTCCCAGAAACGGGTTGACATCCATCAATCACTTTTGGGAATTTGCAGTGGTTCGTATTCTATTGGATTGATGGAATTGGACTTGTATGAAAACCGATAAAATGTATGTTACATAGAGAAAATGGTTTAATCATCACTTATTTTAGATTGATAATTATTCGTAAATTATGGTAAAATAATGATATTTAATTGGAACCAGGTTCGTAATGAAACCAGTAAACTGGGAAAAAAATGATCAAATCGTAATTTTTACCGGGAATTCATGTGTTTTGTAAACAAATTTTAGTTTGAAATTTTATTTTATTTTATTTTATTTTATTTTTGTAAATTAGGATAAAATATTATGACTTTTTTGAAATTTATCTATAAAAAAATTCAAAACTCATCATAAGAACAAGTTTTAAACTTATCCGGTAGTTCTAAAGTTTCACAGTTTTGAATTACATTTGGTAATACTCTCAAACTTTTTTTATTTACGAAAATTGCAAAAGAAAAAAAGTAAATTTTTATATCTATTTATAAAAAATAATTTTTTTTCCATGATTCCCTTTTATTGAACAGAAAATTGCAAAATAGTCAAACATTATTTTTAGTTTTTTTTTTTTTTTTCAAAAAGTTTTGAACTTGCATTTTTTTTTTTTTCAAAAAGTTTTGAACTTGCATATAATGTATTTTTTAGAGAATTTGTTTGTGGTTTTGGTTGTTAACATATGTTTGACTTAGTCGATTAATGTTACTAAATTGACTGTTTCGACATTCATTTTATATTTTCAATTAAACTTTATTATAATATATAAGTTTAATTTTTTTATTTCATATTATTAATCGATTTTATTATTGAATTATTTTATTATAGTATCCATCTTGTAACATTCCAAAAAATCATAAGCAAATCTTTTTGTTTTTAGGTCAACCAAAATCATTTAATATTCATCACAACCAACAAAAGTATGTCAACGTGAAAATAATTATCAGAGTATAATCACAAAATCATAAAGAAAATGTTGGACACGGGTGGATGCGTTGCGATCAGGTTAGACCCTTCCCTTTCGAACTGAAAGTACATGAAACATAAACTTAAATTGTAAGTACAAAGCTTAATAAGTTCAGTGACAACCCGAAATTTTCTATCTTGTACAGTCAAACACTTCATTGAAAGTCAAACTCATTCATGCTATCATCTAGCACAATTTGGAGTCTGTTTGAGCGTTCTAAGCCTTGTACACTTAAGGGATAAGTCTCGGGGTTTATCTGCTGCCGTTATAGCACAAAGAACAAGTCTGAAACCCCTTTACAAGGAGTTCACAACCACCACATGGGAGTTTACGGACGTAAACTCCATGTGGGTCGTAAACTCCCCCTATATGTTGATATATTGGCCATTAGTTCATTCCTTTCCTTCCCTTGGCTGAAATCCTCTCAAGTATCATACGATCTTCGTCCCCGGTCTTCAAATCTCGTAAGTTTCTTGCCCTAACTAGTTGATATCTTACATGAACTAGTGATCTTACAAGATTTCATCCGTGAAATCATTCCATTTGTGTAGATCTTCAAGTTTCACCAAGAACACACACTAGTGTTCTTGGCTAAAACTGACCATTCAAGCTCCTAGATCATAAGTACTCTTGTTCTAACTCGTTGTACACTAGGTTTAACATGTTTAGAGCTTAGAAATCACAAAGAAACACAAGATCCAAGGAGTTTACGGCCAAGACGTGTTCTTGGGCCGTAAACCCCCATAAGTGGGGCAAATTTCACCCTAGTCCCTTACCAAGCCTTGGATACTAGTCTAGAACCAACCACCATTGAACTAGGGACATCAAACATCGAATTGGTACTTAATACCATGATTTTACAGCCGTAAACTCATGGGGAAGTGGTTAAACACATGTAAAGGTCATTCTTGGACCTTAAACTCACCTAGCCTCTTGTTTAAGCCTTGGAACACTTAACCACATAAGACACATTACCTTTAACCCTTAAATGGAGACCCATTAGAGAGTTTACGGCCAAGAGTAAACTCCCATGGGCCATAAACTCCATTAAGTATGGTCCATTGACCATAAACTCACTTACAATGCCTTGCAATCTTTTTTTGCAACCCAATGGCCTCCTACCACTTTGACCAAAGTGTTTTCCACACATTAGGATGTTATACTTATCTAATTAGTGTTATATTCACTAACTGAATATATACATATGTCTTTATATGTTAGTAGGATCATTGTGTGTGTTTAAGTCTTCACTTGACACCAAGAACTTGTCCGACACTTCCATCCGATCCACTCACTGCAGGTGAGTTCATACCCCTTAATTAACCTTTTAAATGTTTATAAATGCTTTATGGGGGGATACAAGTTGAATCATGCTAGTTATTATATCAATCACATGTGATTAATAACTAGCATACAAATGGATTTACTACATTGTTAGTTGTTTACTCAGTATACTACTTCCAAATGACTTACCAGGATGTTTTTACATGTTAAACTCTTTATCAAATTGTCTTACATACTGTATGTTTCCTTTCAAACTCTGTTACAAATGGGTTTCAAACAAAGGTTTTTCTTATACTTAAAACTTTATTATCAAACAAACTACTTTCAAATCGTTTTATAAACTGACATCAAGTCATCACTTCTTAGTTATTAAACTTTTCAAAGGTTTTACAAAACTTCTTTTATACTTTTATATTGTCAAATGCATGCCTATATATGTATAGTTATATAAGTAATGTTTATAGGACATAGGACGGCTACCTCGCTTTAATTCCTTTTCCTCGTTGGGATGTGGTCTTAGGGTATCGGTTATTTGTCCGAATGTCGTCTAAATATTAGTTATATATCATGTATCCATATATAGACATAAAAGTTCCATCAGTTAGTTCAGTACCTTTGGGTAGCAAAGGTATACCTTCGATTATACACGTACATTACTAGTAACTATAATAGGTATAGTTAGGAGATACTACTTCTATTCCAAGTACAAGGAATCACACAAGAGTCAGTTCATTCATGAGTCTATACTAATACATTACATACTATATGAAGAGTTACAATTACAAAAATACGAATACATTACATACTATATGAAGAGATACTAATACATACATTACAAGACATAGAATTACAAGAGATACGATTACATAGATACTATTACATACTATATGGAGAGATATTATTACATACTATAGGAAGAGATACGATTACATACTATATGATGAGATATTGTTACATATTATATGAGTAGATACTATTATATAAGTACGGGACTAACCATTCTACACCCAGCTGTTAGCTACAGAGGGAAAATGCACATCGACGGATGTCTACGGTTAATACTATTCGGCAAGTTACTCTGCCGTGTTTATCCTAGTACTAAAGGATAATACTTAAATGATTATATTATTTTTCCTTCTCACCTTTACTTTGTGACAGATTCACATGAACAATGAGGTAGAATATATTTGATATAGATAGACTATTTTCCTTATTACCTTTATATTGTGACACATACACATAAACGATGAGGTAGATGATAGTTTTATAATAACAATAGTTATGCGAGGAAAAACCGTCACATTTATAGTGATGCACACTTTCAAAACAGTTGGGTCTTGGTAGAAGGCTACTTTTTATACTTGTAGGAAATATGGGATTTTCTAGGATTTTCAAACGTTTACAATCACTTACAAACATGCTCATTGATACAAAATTTTCTTCAAACATTTACAAGCCTTTCTTTATAGTTTTACAAATCAAAGATACATAAATACTTATGAATTCACCAGCTTTATTGCTTATACTCGTTTTCAAAATAACTTGTATTCTCAGGTCACAAATAGACAGGTACGACGACCAGGTTTTGTGAAGACAGAACAGTCAAGACTCGTCTTATTTTTTGATTATTCATTATGTTGTTTTATACAATGAAAGAACACACTTGTATTCAAAATTATAATGCAATGGATGATGTTGTTGCTTGTTTACTACTTTACATTGTTGTGATACATTACATGACGTCCTCCGCCCCAGAACGTTTCTGCCGTTCTCGTTTTTGGGGTGTGTCAAGTTCCCAAGATACCACATACCATAATACTAAAACGTATATGAGTCTATTTCACCCCTGAGTCACTTCCAACTCCTTGAGTCCCTTCCGACTCACCGAGTCCCTTCCAACTCTCTGATTCCCTTCTGAATCCTTCGATATCTTTCAACCGATACGAGTCTATTTTACCCCTACACCTAAGCAAACAGTCACACTAGAAAGTGTAACGAAAACAACAAGAATATACAAGCATATTAGTAAGTGTCACAAAGACCATTATTATCCTACAACATAATCCATTAGGTCGGCATTGGCACCCTCGACCCATAAGCACAGAGAGGAAACTCACATCAAACTGAAGATAGATAAATCACACTCTTGGGCTGCTACTAACATGGATCCTTACACTGAACATATCTAACATTAACCCTAATAAGTAATCATGGTAACAAACCATAACCAATGGTCAAGACAATAATCTAACATGTTAAGGGTAAAAGATCATTTTACCCTTCCCTTAATGGGCCCCTCAAACCATGGGTCAAATCTATAAAGACCTAAATCCCAACAATGGCTCAAACCCATAAATACCTAAATCCCAACAATGGACCAAAAGACCTAAGGCCTAAAAATGGCCCCAAAGGCTTTCGGGTGAGTACGCTAAGTATACCACCTTATTAGTCCCAATGTACAAGCTTAAACGGCAAGGGAAAATGGGACAAAACATGCTAAGCTAAGCGTACCCAGATGTTATGGATAGCGTATTCCCCTGACATCCAAAATCCACATTAAGCACTTAATACCTATAAAGCCTGTGTTTTTGGCTAAACATTATTATAATGATTTAATAGTTTATGTGAAATATACGTGCTTATAACGATGTAATAAAATAATAATAAAAATTTACGTCAAAAATATAATGAAGATTTGACTCAATATCTTTAAAGAAAGTTGAATTAGTTGTAACAAGGATTTCATGGATATAAGGAACGCTGAAATCCAACTTATAACGAAGAAGTTATGCCTTCGAAGTTTTACGACAAAACCGGCACAACGCTGTGTATTGTAAAAAGTGAGTTTGCGATAAAATACTTTTTAGCATTAATGCTCTAAAAGAAATGCGTGCTATACGTTAAACCGAGAACGTACATAAAAAAACGTCCTAATCTGACATTGTTAGAGGAAATTATGATTTTTTTATTCCTAAGATTTGGCATAGCAGTATGCAGCCAGAAAATCGAATTTTAGATCGTTCAATTTTTAGCCGAAACAACCTAAAAGAGAATTGAAAATCTCGTTAATTGAAGCTCAACAATATAAAGACAGACAAAAGCGGACGTCGGGTGACAAAGTTATGAATTTATAACGGACTTTAACTGCCAAAGTCTGTTAAAATATAAGTTTAATAAAAATGTCAAAATTAGCTAATGGAATCTAAAAGAAAATTATAGATCGCATTGCTACCTATGTGTGGATATAAAGATCATTAAAAACGAAGCTCATATGCGAAAGTTACAGAATTTAAAAGATAATTAAGTTATGGGTTAAGATGAAAGGTGACATGTGGCACAATCATGACCGTTGCTTCCTCCCCATGCCTTGCCACCGGATGGTGACACATGTCCACATATGCCCAGTGTAGGGCTTGGTACACCCAGCGTACTGAGTATGCCCCGCGTATAGCAAAATTACGCCCTGCGTACTCCCATTTCCCAGCCTATAAATAGAGGCGCAAATCACCCAATTTCTTCACATCTTTTTAACTCTTCTCTCCCAAATCTCCCCTAAGCGTCAAGGATTTTCTCTAGCCCTTCTTAGGAGTTAGTAGCGATTCCATAAGTAGCATAAGCCTCCGAGAAGAAGAGCTTTCGACTCAAAAGTTCTACCCGTGTAGATCCCGGTTCCTCGCTACACCCCCTTGTAAGTGAGTTATGCGTATTGTACTTTATGTATAATTTATGTTTAAGTTCAGTATCGTTATTATGAACCTATAACAAGTTTTATCAGTGATTCAAATTTGTTATACTAATTGAACTATTTACAAAAGATGTGTCTAAAATGGTCACGTTGGGCTTCGTTGTTAGATTTCAAAAAAGCTATATGTCGAAATGGTCCTGCTTCCCAATCGTCCTGCCTGGCTCATCCTTACTTGATAGATCATAAAAGTAGACTCTAAGTTAATGATAAATCTAGACTAATAATTAGTTCAATTAAATATTAGACTAAAATCTAGTAATAATGATACTAGGTTTCGTCGAAGGAAAAGAAAATTAATAGAACTGAAGTCCTACCCGAATTATGAGTCATCACTTTAAACAAGTGAGTGCATAGATACTTTCATCTTACACATAGATATGAAGTATTTAATATAAATTATGTGCTATATGTGTTCTTGATATCTATGATGGATGAACGATGTATACATGTTTCACTTGATTTAAACTGTATATGTATTTTATGCCTATCATATGTTGGGGAAAACTGGATAGATGAAATAGATAATGAAACATGAAATAAAATGATGAGAGGCCTCGATGTTGAAAGCTGACCCAATCATCTAGCGGAGTATAGATGATGACCACATGCTATTCTAGACAGTTTAGTGGAACGCTAACAGGTTTGTAACCTATAGGTGTTTGTGAACGATGTTTTCACCGGTGTTCTCCATCCCCCTTATGGTTGACTTACAGACATATATTGCAAAGGAATACCCTAACTAGTATTGTCTTCCCGATGATGATGCTTAGGATAGGTCCCTTAAATTAAATACTTTAGGAACAGTAAGTGAGGATAACGTGAACGGGTAATCAGGTTGAATGATTTGATGAAATTAAAGAACTTAATTATTGTGGGTTGAAAACCCTATCTGCTTATGGCTTACTAGGTTCACAAGCCTGACCCACTCAGTTTCTTTTATTACAAGTAGTGGAAAAAGAGCACATGAGTAATGATCTGATGAGAGTGTTGGGTTTTGAGCATTACAACAATCCTATGGTGTACATACAACCCTAATTGCTTTGGATCTAGGTTTTTCTCTATTGAACATGTAAATACAAACTCCAAAGAAATAACCATAGATCTAGTATGTACAATTTAAAAATTCATGTATAAAACTAGGGTTTGATGTTTCCCTCACTTGTTATGTAGTAATAACAAGTATACCTTGACTCTTGAAAGCTTAGTGCCCCAAGTATTGCACCTCTAATGGAGTCACAAACACTCAACACAACAAGAATGACTTGGAGAGTGGTGGATTTTCAACCAGAGTTCTTCTTAAAATGCATAGAGTTGAAATCCTTAGGTTAAGGGTCTTTAAATAGCTATGGTTGCTAGGGTTTTTCAGGTGGAAACCTTAATTTCTTGATTAAGGCTTAAGCATCCCATGGACTCCCTCTTTAGAGCCCTTGGACAAAATCTATTGGGCTTCCCAATAGGATTTCGTCCACTCCACTCTATGGAGTCCATCAGCCCAATTTTGCAACTATCAATGATTTGCAAAACAGTCCTTCAATTATTAATCAGTTTCTTTAATCCCAAAATTAGTATCAAATTAATTTCTGATTAATTACTAATTAATAATATGATTTCCATATAATATATTAATCTTATAATATATTAATAAAATCATTCCGGGTACCAATTTATTATACATATAATATATTAATCTTGTAATATATTAATAATATCATTCTGAGTACCAATTTATTATACATATAATAAATCCTACTCTATTTCTTCTTTAGTTACCCTATCAAGTTGCATGAGTGAAGGCAACCCAAAAGGACCATGCTAATAATCAAATCAAGTACATACCAAATATAGTTATGGGCTTATACACCTAATCCAATAGTCTCCCAATTAGATAAGTCTGATAACTATTATTGCAAGTATGACTTCAGAATCTGATCACCAATTGTAGCTTTAAAAAGCCATTGTCGAACTCGGATCTTATCAATAACGCGTCACTAAGATAAGGGATCAAATTTTCCTCCTTTCTACAAGATATCATAAAGACGTGAAAAATGGATTATAATCATTCTCTCTGTCCAAGGTTTGTTTCTCGACTTTCGATTTATGATGACTGACAACATACTACAATTGAACACATCAACTTAGTCCAGGCTTGGCCAAGTGCTTAGGGTGTCATCACTAAATCATCGAGGGGCCCATAGATATCGCTTTTATCCCCTTAGGGTAAAAGGACCAAATAAACTTTGAATCATATACTTGTATTATTTACTCATCAAATCACACACATCGATACATTTTATAACATCAAGTTACTGATGCGTTTACATATTATCAATGCACAACCGATTTGTAAACAAGAACTATATGTCTCTATTTCAAGAATATAAGATATTATCACCTCACAATCACTCGTGATAAAATCCATGAAGTGATTCATATGAACATGAGTTTAATCCAATACTCAAATCTTATTTCACGAGTACTCATGAACACTGCAGCAAACTTGTGCTATGTCTAAGCACTTAGACAATCTATAGTGTTACCTCATTACTTACTTCCAAAGTATGATTGGTTGTGGATGTTTGAATAATATTATTATTCAGGAAGTAAAACATGCGAAGTGAAACACAAGAATAACCTAATTCAATATGGTCTCAAAACTTTTAAATATAAATAAAACACATATTATTTAATCACCATAGTAATTAGATCTTACTCATTGTATACTGTTTCGACTAATCAACTTATTACTTGGATTAAAACAATAGTTATCCCATGCTCCAAGATGCATACTATGTTTATCTATAGTCCTTCCTTTATGAAATAGATCAATTGAACACATTTCCAATGACCTTCATTTCACAATTCCCTAATCCTTTTTATAAGTGTAAGAATACAAAATTCTTGCCACCACCGGAATCTTGTTAGATCTAAACTTACATGCAATGTTCCTTTTGCAATGCCAAGACACCAAAGTAATAGAGACGTTGCTAATGATATTACAAAACATTCCACTGGAGATTTGTTACAGAACAATTCCATGGAGATGAAGTCTCACATTCAAAGAGCATTCCTTGAACATCCTTCTTGCATTAAAGTTTCTAACTTTACACATAGATTATTAATATTCAGCTCCCATTATGGAAACATTCCCATAATTTCCATATGATAACTCATTATTAATAGAATCGTATCCATTAGGTATTATATCAATATGGTCCATCCATTACTATACTTCCAACTGTCTGAAGCAAACAATCCTTGGTAAACATTAGATTGTCCTTAACAATTGTTTAATAACTTTAGTCAAATTCGGTTCTGGTCCTTTTTCCCTCCTAATGCCATAGGAATTTGGAAAATAAGAACAGTCAAATATTATAGCATATGCAATCGAGCCTATACCCGAAGCATATGAGATACAATTCATAATATCTTACATAAAGACTTTATACTAGACCAGTCTCTTACTATAATATTTCTATATATATAATTTCCAATGTTGAAACATTTCAACATTACATTCATATATATCCATGACTAAGTCCCATTTAAAATTTCAATCTAAACTTTTAGATTTGAAATGAAGTATGAGTTCCTCTCCCTTAAAACTTTTTATAGCTAAACAATTTCCAAATTCTGCAACTTTGCAAATTTGTAACTTTGTTTCCTATAAATAGCATTGCTAACTTGCAACACCTTACATAATAATCGTACTCCCACTAGCATAGCAATTATGTTATTATTAGCATAACAATTATGCTTCAACTAGCTTTGACATGTACCCAGAATTCAGCTGGACTTCTACAAACCAATATCTATTTTCTTACCAAAGTTCAAATTTCTGATACATGGTGCTTTGATAAGTCTTTATCTAGACTTCTCAAGCTCATACACCATTCATTAGATATCTTATGTGTGTGTCTAAACTCTTTCCAGAACATACAACAATAAGTACCAAATGTTCAACCTATTTTCCATTTCTCAAAATTCAAACTATGAAAAGGGATGACGTAATCATACTCGAATTTGAGAACACAATTGTCACACCTGCTAACTCTAATCCTTTAAAATCTACTAGTGAAAGCTTTTCCTCTCAATCATTTTCGTGAAGTAGAGATAAAACTCTTACCACTTAGATTTTATAGTGTATGTGTTCCTATCCATGTGAATTCATCATTTCCAACCACTATCATAAGACAAGGTTTATGACCAATTCAAACTCATATGGACTGAACTTGCTTATTCTCAATTTCTTGCCATCTGGTAGCACAATGGCCTACCTTTGACTCCAAGTTATTGACTAGCTCACTAACACTGATCATTGTACTTTCACTAATCAAGGTGCTTTTCCTTATGCAATCAAATGAGAACTCATAGAACTCACATGCATAGTTAACTTAACTGGAATGGGCACAGAAACAAGAATATGTTAACATGATATGTGACAACCCTATTTTTCCCAAAAGCATTGTAAACACTCGAAAGCTAAAAACAACGAAATTAACCTCGAAAATAAAGTGTTCAGGTATCTAAGTTGGGATGCATCGAATATTAGATATCATGCCCAGGTTTCCAAAAACATAAAGAACACTCAAAGCCGAGTTATATTGAAGAAATAATAACCACTCGTATAATTACGACACGACGTTAAAACATAATTTGACGTAAAAAGTGGAATCTCAACAAAATACATTTTAGCCTTAAAGTATCTAAACAAAAGTCGTAGATCTCGTTGAAAGATGAGCGTGCATAAAAAGATCGCCCAAATTGGACCTCGTATGAAGAAGTTACGAATTTTCAAAGTTTCGTAACAGTAGTAGAGGGCTAAAAACTCGGATTAAAGATCGAGTGTTATTTAGCTATTGCCACCTAAACGGAAGTTGAAGATCTCCTCGGTGGTAATAAAACAATAAAAAGACAAACGAAAACGAACGTCGAATAAAGAACCTATGAAATTTTAACGAACTTTAGGAGGCCCGGACTATTAAAATTATATCATTAAAAATAGAGTAAAACTAGCCGACGAAGTCTAAATGAAAGTTGTAGAGCATAATCTCACCTACGCGTGGATATAAAGAATGCGAAAAACGGAGCTCGTACGTGAAAGTTACGGAATTTAGAAGACGGCAGGCCAGATTACGCCCCGCGTACTCTGGGAGTACGCCCCGCGTACTAGACCCAGAGTCGAGTCTCATCGACCCGCCCAAGCTACGCTCGGCTAGACCCAGTAGTCCCATCGACCCGCCCAAGCTACGCTAGCTAGACCCGAGTCGTAATCCATGACGCCACTTTACGCCCCGCGTACTCCGGAAGTACGCGCCGCGTACGGGGTTTTCCAGCCCTATAAATGGAAGGCATAAGCTTCGAGTTTAGGCACACCTTCACCATTTCTCAGCCATTCTCCCAGCTCCAGAGACCCTTTTCTTACCTTGGTTTCCGCACTCGAGCCCCCGACGAAAGAATTACGTTGCAGAGATCCCCGAAGAGCCCGACGACGCAACTATCCGCGATCGAAACTCTGCTCAACTCTAGCCCCTCTCTTCAAACTTAACGAGTGAGTTCATACCCCTACTTTTCAATTCTTTTTCATGTTTTAGGGGGGAAATACAAGTACATTACACGTTAAAGTATCGTTTTATAAACATAAATGAAATTTCTGTCTCCGAATATCGATACAAACATCTTATGTATACAAGAGTGATTATGTCACTAAGTGATTTCTACTAAAATGGAATATACTATTTGAAAAACTATAATGGGTATAGTTAACAAGTCAGTCCTACATTTTACATATACATCTTGAAAAACGAAACACTTTCAAAAGAAGTAAGGTCATTTCATTGTAAATCTACTTATACTAGGCAATGTGAGATATTCAAACTTCAACGTACATTTTTGTATGCATTTCAAGTCCTGTATTATATACCATAATCTCTTGGAGGGAGAGCGTGATACTTGTGTATAGATCTATACGGGATTGACAATCCCGCACCTAAACTACTAGCTATAGTTAGACCGGCAGGTCTGGGGTGACAAATGTCATAACACTGCAACACTTGAAGAATGTTGTTACAGGCCGTCAGTGTCATTAGTATGGTTATAAAACTCACATAAAAAGTATAAAACAAGATTGATTTACGAGATTCATATGTGCATCGCAGTTTTCCTACATTATATTTCCATACTAAATTATTGTCATCATTTGTTTATAAAAGTTACTAACCCATTCCAACTTGGGAACCTTTTTCATTTTACAAGAAAATATTGGATTTTTTGAAAACCTCGTTTACCAAATTACTACCAAAAGGAATATACTTTTCAACTCGGAACACTCATGAACTCACCAACTTAATTGTTGACACTTTTCAAAACCACTTGTATTTCTCAGGGAATCAGTGATACAGGTAAACTACCAGCTTTTGGAAGAAGGAACACAAAGGATGTTTTTATCATTAAACATTTATCATCATATTGTAATATTCTTTTGATAACATGTATAACGCAACAATATACGTTTTCATTTTTATATATATGATGGTTATGTTACTTTTTTTACAATATTCAATCGTTGTGATACTACGTGAAGTCATCCACCCCCGAATGTTTCCGCCATTCTGGTTTGGGGGTGTGACAGATTGGTATCAGAGCTAGGGCACGGGTCGATGTGTTCGACAGGGACGTCGAACCCTATAATGGGGGGTGAAGGTGGGTTGCACCTGATCCTACATCGGCTTGGAAGGAGAACAAAACATCTCCTTATAAGGGGTGTGGATACCTTCCTTGTCACAACGCGTTTTAAAGCCGTGAGGGCAGCAGATCCCATAAGAACTTTACAGTTAAGCGTGCTCGGGCGGGAGTAGTACCGGGATTGGTGACCCCCTGGGAAGTCCTCGTGCCGAGTGGCCCAAAGCGGACAATATTGTGATACGTGCCAGAGGGGGATGTTACAGATTGGTATCAGAGCCAGGTTTATAGTGAACTAAGTATATCAAACCACATAAGATATACAAACTATAAATACAACGGGAACCAAAAACACTCTGATAACAACATTTTCATAGAAATATATTTTCTTTTAAATATATACGTTTTTACCGCACGTATCAGTCTCGCGTCATGACAAGTTTTTTCTAAAAAGTAGTATGGCAAGTTGCAATACCACGATCGAGCCTTGGGGTATGTAATCAAATCAAGAATAAATATAGCTTGATCAACTATATTTATCCTGGATTTGACCAATATACGTCGAGGAATGGTCGTAGTAGTCAACAAGCCAAAAACTTATAAAATCTAAATTCGCTAAATTGAAATAATATAAGTCTATTATTAAACGATAAAACATTGCGCTCAGTAAAAGATATAAATAGGCTTAGGAAGTCGTTAATTAGAAATTTCTTTTCTTATAAATCTCATACCTCTATCCCAGTACAGACAAATGGCCGGATTTCCTTTACCGGGAGACCCCTACTACCTAAATCAAGGTAACGGCGGCTGGATAGAAGAAGACCCAGAGGAAATCGAAGAAGAAGTCGAAGAAGAATTCGAAATCGAAGTCGGAGAGGAATACGAAGTCGACGAGGAGATCGTGGAAATTTCTAGCGGAACAGATTCCAAACCGGAAATAATCGACCCTCCCATCCCCCATCCTCCAGTGATCAGGCCACATCAACCGGGACCCATTCCCATCTGGGGAAGCCACCTCTACTACTGGAGCCGTCAGCAAGGTGTACGCCCTCCATTTGGCATGTGTCGGGATTTTTACAATGTCAGTGGAGGAGGCTCAGCTGATCGAGCACTTCCCGTTGTCGTGAACGCTATAGCTAACCAGAACTACCAGGCAGACCAACAAGCAACCAGAATTCGAGAGATCAATGCTGCTACCCAAGGTAACGCCTCCGACATCAGCCGTTTGGAAGGACTACATGAGAATATCCAAATCTACACGGGGACACTACAGAACCAAATGATAACAGCTCTAGATGATATAAGAGAGATGAAAGAACAACAAGCGGAATTCGAGAGGCGACTGATGGGAGTCAAACGGTCAGATGCCGAATCCAGCTCCAAACGCCACAAGTAGAGTTTGTTCAAGCTCCAACAAATTTTGATATAGACTAGGACCGCGGATAAAGTTTTTCTCTTATTTTCTTTTGTATCTGTAAACGGAGACCTCATAGGTAGGTCAAATTTTCCTAGAAGCATAATGAAACACACCTTAGGTGTGACATATATATATATATATATATATATATATATATATATATATATGCAGTACCTCTTTATATACCTCTCGAAATTAATTAAGTTGTTATATCTAATTTGAAACCAAAAACTAAAGTCAAAACAAATTACAAGATACGACTAACCCTCAACTACACGATTGTCAAAACATTAGAAACTTATAGTATTCATTCTTATTTTCTCTACCAGAACATGCCTCCTCGTAGAACAACACGCAGAAACTCAACTCCAGCACCACCTCCACCACCTCCTCCAACTATGGATGCAGCTATGTTCCAAACTGCTGTAACAGCCGCTGTAACCGCGGCGATGGCTCAAATGAGCAACAATGGGTCGGGAGGTGGGATAAATAGCTTTACCAACGGCCCAAGCCAAGGCCGTACTGGAGTCTGCACTTACAAAGACTTCACCAATGGAAAACCTATTCCCTTTTATGGAACTGGAGGAGTATTGGCTCTGTCCCAATGGATAGAGAAAACGGAAGCCGTATTTGAAATTTGCGCATGCCCGGAAGAAAGCAAAGTAAAATTTGCTGCCTGTACATTCTCTGAACGCGCCTTGACATGGTGGAACGGCCACGTCAAGACACTAACCCTGGTGGTGGCAAACTCCATGGGTTGGGAGAATTTGAAGCGAATGCTCCTGCGGGAATACTGCCCAAGGGGCGAGATTCAGAAGCTAGAACAAGAATTGTGGAACCTTTCGATGAAAGGATCGGACATCGCAGGCTACACCAATAGGTTCAGCGATTTGATAACGCTTTGTCCTGGGATGTTGATTCTAGAAAGCCAAAAAGTGGAGAGGTACATCTGGGGATTATCACCCCAACTGCGAGGAAGTGTGCTAGCTTCCAAGCCCATGACCTTCGACAGTGCCAAAGAACTGGCGCAATCTCTTGTGGATCATGGCGTCTGCCAAGGAGTCACGACTATCGTAACTGAACCAACCAAAGGGAACAACGACAACAATAACAACAGCAAGAAGAAATTTTGGAACAAGAGGAAGGGACTAACCTCGCAAGAACCTTCAAAGAAACAAATGGTGGCGGTTCATGCTGCTACTACTCCCGGCACAACTCCTACAACTTCGACGCCAACAAAACAATATGCAGGGAACTTGCCAAAGTGCAGCAAATGCAACTACCATCACCACGGTAATTGCCGCGAGACGTACTGTAAGAACTGCGACAGGAAAGGGCACAATGCCCGTTTCTGTAAGGCACCAGCGCGGCCATTCACTCAAGTTCCTGGTACTGGAGTAAGCCAAGCATGTTATGGATGTGGAGAAACCGGGCATTTCAAGAGGGACTGCCCCAAGACAAGGAATGTTGGTGGTATTGGGAGAGTGCTGGCGATAGGTCAAAATGAAGCAATAACTGATCCAACAGTAGTTACGGGTACGTTTCTCCTCGACAACATTTATGCATGCATACTCTTTGATTGCGGTGCGGAGAGAAGTTTTGTGAGCCATAAATTCAAACATCTACTTAACCAGAGACCCCAACCACTTAATAAAATATTCACTGTAGAAATGGCTAATGGAAAAACAGAAAGCACAAGTGATATGTACGTCGGGTGCACATTAAATTTAAACGAACACCTATTTCAAATCGACCTTATGCCCATTTCGATAAGAAGTTTTGATATAATCATCGGTATGGACTGGTTGAGTCTTCACCATGCCGACATTCTTTGCCATGAAAAGGCCGTTCGTCTCAATCTTCCCAATGGTGAAAATCTCATCATATATGGAGAAAAACCTAGTGCAAAATTACAAATCATCTCTTGTGTTAAAGCACGAAAATATCTTCGCAAGGAATACCATGCCTTTCTAGCCCACGTAGTAGACCAGAAGAAAGAACCAAAGAACATTAAAGATATTCCAGAAGTCTGCAACTTCCCAGACATTTTCCCAGAAGATCTCCCAGGAATCCCACCAAAACGTCAAGTCGAATTCAGAATCGACTTAATTCCCGGAGCCACCCCAGTAGCAAAGTCACCTTACCGTTTAGCTCCAGCCGAGATGCAGGAACTGTCCATCAATTGAACGAGCTGTTGAGCAAGGGATTCATCAGGCCAAGTTTCTCACCATGGGGTGCACCAGTCCTATTCGTGAAAAAGAAGGACGGATCTTTTCGCATGTGCATCGATTATCGAGAACTGAACAAACTGACAATCAAGAACCGATATCCCCTTCCACGTATAGACGATCTTTTCGACCAACTACAAGGAGCGAGCTACTTCTCAAAAATCGACCTAAGATCCGGTTATCACCAACTACGAGTACTGGAAGGAGACATCCCCAAAACGGCTTTCCGAACACGATATGGTCACTACGAGTTTGTAGTGATGCCTTCGGGTTGACAAACGCTCCAGCAGTATTCATGGATCTGATGAACCGAGTATGTCGTCCCTTCCTGGACAAATTCGTGATCGTGTTCATAGATGATATACTCATCTATTCTAGAAACCAGGAAGAACACAGCCAACATCTCCGCCAAGTTCTGGAAACATTAAGGGCAGAGAAACTTTATGCAAAATTTTCCAAGTGCGAATTTTGGATTCGAGAGGTGGATTTTCTAGGACACGTAGTAAGCAAGGAATGAATACACGTGGATCCCTCGAAGATCAAGGCAATAGAGAATTGGACGATTCCAAGAACCCCTACAGAGATCCGACAATTTTTAGGACTCGCCGGGTATTACCGAAGGTTCATACAGAATTTTTCCAAGATTGCCAAGCCACTCACCACACTAACTCAGAAAAATGTGACCTTCGACTGGGGAGAAAAACAAGATGCCGCATTTCAAACGCTAAAACGAGCATTATGTAGTGCGCCCATCCTAACCCTGCCAGAAGGGACGGAGGACTTCGTGGTCTATTGTGATGCATCAAACCAAGGACTCGGGTGTGTCCTGATGCAACGAGGGAAGGTCATCGCCTATGCCTCAAGACAACTAAAGACGCATGAAGTGAACTACACAACGCACGATCTTGAGCTAGGAGCAGTCGTTTTCGCTCTAAAGATATGGAGACACTACCTCTACGGCACAAAATGCACGATCTTCACTGACCATAAAAGCCTTCAACATATTCTCAACCAGAAGGAACTCAACATGAGACAAAGACGGTGGGTAGAGCTACTAAGTGATTACGAATGCGAAATTCGATATCACCCCGGAAAGGCTAATGTAGTAGCGGATGCACTCAGTAGGAAGGAATACTCAGGTCGCCGAGTGAATTCCCTAACTATGACGATCCATTCCCACCTGTCCACGTAAATCAAGGAAGCCCAAATAGAAGCCTTGAAATCTGAAAAGGTGGCAGGAGAAACCCTAAGGGGAATGGATAAGAATCTTGAAACCAAGAACGACGGAGTTCGTTATTTCATGGATCGAATATGGACACCAAAGTTTGGTGGATTTAGAGAAATCGTCATGGACGAAGCCCATAAAACACGATACTCCATACATCTCGGCTCCGACAAGATGTATCTCGACCTCAAGAAGTTGTACTGGTGGCCGAACATGAAAGCCGAAATTGCTACCTACGTGAGTAAATGTCTGACGTGCGCTAAGGTCAAAATAGAATACCAAAAGCCTTCAGGTTTATTACAACAACCAGAAATACCCGAATGGAAGTAGGAGCGGATAACTATGGATTTCATAACCAAGTTACCCAAAACGACAAACAGACTCGACACCATTTGGGTAATTGTCGACAGGTTAACTAAATCAGCGCATTTCCTACCGATCAAAGAGACGGATAAATTGGAGAAGTTAACAAGGACATACCTCAGGGAAATTGTACGACTGCACGGTGTGCCCGTATCCATTATCTCGGACCGAGATAGTAGATTCACCTCAAGATTTTGGCAGTCGCTACAAAAAGCTTTGGGGACAAGACTAGACATGAGTACCGCCTATCACCCTCAAACCGACGGCCAGAGCGAGAGAACCATACAAACCCTAGAAGACATGCTGAGAGCCTGCGTAATCGATTTTGACAAAGCATGGGACACGCATCTACCCTTGGTCGAGTTCTCGTACAACAATAGCTACCACACCAGTATCAAAGCTGCCCCGTTCGAAGCCCTCTATGGCCGCAAGTGCAGGTCACCTTTATGCTGGGCCGAAGTGGGAGACACCCAACTAGCAAAAGGACAAGCAACTGACAACACACTTACTGGGCCAGAAATCATACGGGAAACTACGGAGAAGATTGTTCAAATCCGAGAACGTCTAAAGGCATCAAGGGATAGACAAAAGAGTTATGCAGATAAGAGACGAAAATCCTTGGAATTCCAAGTTGGAGACCGTGTCCTACTAAAAGTCTCGCCTTGGAAAGGATTGATACGCTTCGGAAAACGTGGGAAACTGAACCCCAGATACATCGGACCATTCGAGATCCTTGCGAGGATCGGTCCAGTGGCTTACAAACTTAGACTACCTCAGGAACTCCACAACGTACACCCTACCTTTCATGTATCAAACCTAAAGAAATGCTTATCCAGCGAGACCCTTGTCGTCCCTCTAGACGAAATTGCAATAAACGAAAACCTCCAATTTGTAGAGGAACCGGTAGAGATCATGGATCGGGAAGTCAAAAGGACTAAACAAAGCCGCATACCTATCGTAAAGGTCCGCTGGAACGCCAAGCGAGGACCTGAATACACCTGGGAACGAGAGGATCAAATGAAACAAAAGTACCCGCATCTTTTTCCTAATTTGTAATATCTATCTTAGATTAAATTTCGGGACGAAATTCCCTTAACAGGGGGATGATGTGACAACCCTATTTTTTCCAAAAGCATTGTAAACACTCGAAAGCTAAAAACAACGAAATTAACCTCGAAAATAAAGTGTTCAGGTATCTAAGTTGGGATGCATCGAATATTAGATATCATGCCCAGGTTTCCAAAAACATAAAGAACACTCAAAGCCGAGTTATATTGAAGAAATAATAACCACTCGTATAATTACGACACGACGTTAAAACATAATTTGACGTAAAAAGTGGAATCTCAATAAAATACATTTTAGCCTTAAAGTATCTAAACAAAAGTCGTAGATCTCGTTGAAAGATGAGCGTGCATGAAAAGATCGCCCAAATTGGACCTCGTATGAAGAAGTTACGAATTTTCAAAGTTTCGTAACAGTAGTAGAGGGCTAAAAACTCGAATTAAAGATCGAGTGTTATTTAGCTATCGCCACCTAAACGGAAGTTGAAGATCTCCTCGGTGGTAATAAAACAATAAAAAGACAAACGAAAACCAACGTCGAATAAAGAACCTATGAAATTTTAACGAACTTTAGGAGGCCCGGCCTATTAAAATTATATCATTAAAAATAGAGTCCAAACTAGCCGACGAAGTCTAAATGAAAGTTGTAGAGCATAATCTCACCTATGCGTGGATATAAAGAACGCGAAAAACGGAGCTCGTACGCGAAAGTTACGGAATTTAGAAGAGGGCAGGCCAGATTACGCCCCGCGTACTCTAGGAGTACGCCCCGCGTACTAGACCCAGAGTCGAGTCTCATCGACCCGCCCAAGCTACGCTCGGCTAGACCCAGTAGTCCCATCGACCCACCCAAGCTACGCTAGCTAGACCCGAGTCGTAAGCCATGACGCCACTTTACGCCCCGCGTACTCCGGAAGTACGCGCCGCGTACGGGGTTTTCCAGCCCTATAAATGGAAGGCATAAGCTTCGAGTTTAGGCACACCTTCACCATTTCTCAGCCATTCTCCCAGCTCCAGAGACCCTTTTCTTACCTTGGTTTCCGCACTCGAGCCCCCGACGAAAGAATTACGTTGCAGAGATCCCCGAAGAGCCCGACGACGCAACTATCCGCGATCGAAACTCTGCTCAACTCTAGCCCCTCTCTTCAAACTTAACGAGTGAGTTCATACCCCTACTTTTCAATTCTTTTTCATTTTTTAGGGGGGAAATACAAGTACATTACACGTTAAAGTATCGTTTTATAAACATAAATGAAATTTCTGTCTCCGAATATCGATACAAACATCTTATGTATACAAGAGTGATTATGTCACTAAGTGATTTCTACTAAAATGGAATATACTATTTGAAAAACTATAATGGGTATAGTTAACAAGTCAGTCCTACATTTTACATATACATCTTGAAAAACGAAACACTTTCAAAAGAAGTAAGGTCATTTCATTGTAAATCTACTTATACTAGGCAATGTGAGATATTCAAACTTCAACGTACATTTTTGTATGCATTTCAAGTCCTGTATTATATACCATAATCTCTTGGAGGGAGAGCGTGATACTTGTGTATAGATCTATACGGGATTGACAATCCCGCACCTAAACTACTAGCTATAGTTAGACCGGCAGGTCTGGGGTGACAAATGTCATAACACTGCAACACTTGAAGAATGTTGTTACAGGCCGTCAGTGTCATTAGTATGGTTATAAAACTCACATAAAAAGTATAAAACAAGATTGATTTACGAGATTCATATGTGCATCGCAGTTTTCCTACATTATATTTCCATACTAAATTATTGTCATCATTTGTTTATAAAAGTTACTAACCCATTCCAACTTGGGAACCTTTTTCATTTTACAAGAAAATATTGGATTTTCTGAAAACCTCGTTTACCAAATTACTACCAAAAGGAATATACTTTTCAACTCGGAACACTCATGAACTCACCAACTTAATTGTTGACACTTTTCAAAACCACTTGTATTTCTCAGGGAATCAGTGATACAGGTAAACTACCAGCTTTTGGAAGAAGGAACACAAAGGATGTTTTTATCATTAAACATTTATCATCATATTGTAATATTCTTTTGATAACATGTATAACGCAACAATGTACGTTTTCATCTTTATATATATGATGGTTATGTTACTTTCTTTACAATATTCAATCGTTGTGATACTACGTGAAGTCATCCACCCCCGAATGTTTCCGCCATTCTGGTTTGGGGGTGTGACATGATAGGTTATCATCCTCAATTTGTGTGCTAGTGATTACTAAAAGTTTTATTCTTGTTTAGTTCTTGAATCCATTCAAGACCATTAATACTCCCACTGATTCCTTGACAAACAAACATTCAATAGTTAGTGTGTGTTCTTATCAAGATAACACTTCATGTAATTGGTCTTAGTTGGTCTTTGTTTTAGCCAAAACATCACAACTGCCAATATAAATGTGAAAGAGTAAGAAAGCATATCCACTCCACATTTCATGAGGTGTTGTATACCTATTTAGTTATACGTCATTCAAGGTACAATATGGAGTAACTAGAGTATAAATCTAAAACTCGTTTTGGAATGAAGTATGACTCATCTCCTTGATTTAACCATTTCAACAATTTTAGATTCCTCTTCTTAGTCATGTAAATCCACTAAGGTGTCCTTAGAGGATCAATTATGATATGGTTCCATATTTATTAGGATGATCATATAACACAATACTAAAGTACTCTCATTTCCTTTCAGATTTTCTGCATAATTGATTATTCCTATTCGTTCTGCTATACATTAAAACTTTTCAAGGTATTAGAAGTACACTTAAACTTATAAGAATAACCATATTTACTGAACTATCAGTAAATCATGACGAATAGACTATATCGTCCTTTGTGGTGGATATAACCTATACACATCAATGCGTACTAGATCCTTTAGTCTTTCATTTGACTCTCTCTCTCACACACACACACACACACACATATATATATATATATATATATATATAAACAAGGAATTTAGTCTTAATTTCCCAAAGATCAAGATTCTTAAACATCACACAATTCACATCATATGATTCCAAATTTTTGTCCAGTTGAAACTTGGGTGATGAGAATCCTTCCTTATCTGGTAAATTATGACAACCAAGAATCAAATCCTTTTTCAACATTGCTAACAATAGAAATATAAACACCAATTTTCAAAGATTCCATTGCAAGGATACGTAAAATAGGATAAAATCAAATTTTACTTTATTTATAAAAATGCAGAAAAAATTGTCATTGCAATGCAAACACATATGAAAACTATGTTACTGAACATTCCTAGAAATATATCATAACTCCTAAGTAGCAGCTCAAAAATCCGATCATCGAATCATGTGATTAAAACTCATCTCTTCACGATCAGACTCAGCTTACTTCTTCTTTTAAGCTTCCTTTCTTTTATTCGATCCTACAAAATATCAAAATGAAATCTTATCACATCATGTATTAAGAATCTATATATAGGAACTTAATAGAGTTAGATAGTGGATATACCTGAAGTAGAGTCATACAGTTTGACTTGATTATCCTTGTGATCTTTCAGGTAGATGTGGCAGCTTCGCATCCAATGCCCCTTCTCTTGGCAATAGAAACATGTGGACTCTTTGGGAATGACACATGGGACTATCTCAGAGTTTGCCTTTCTCTTATTATCAAACTTTTTGATCATGGTTGATTTATATCCTTTAAGATAAGAACCCATTTCTGGACTATCACCTTTGCCATCACCATTGTCCATAGAAATTTAGGATGTAGATCTTCTAATCAAATTTGCGTTACCAGTGCGCCAAATCATTGCTGATTCAACAACAATTAGCAAATATGTCAAGTAAATAAGGGCCATGTCGTGATATGTCATATAGTAGTTTTTAACAAACTGACCATACAACTCATGAAGTGATTGAAGAACCAAGTCAACAACTAGCTTCCTCGGGAAACCGACACCCAACATTCATAGTTTGTCAAGGTGCGACTTCATGTTTAGAACATGTGCACATACAGAGTTTCCATCTTTTTGTTTACATTCCAATAGGGCTTCCGTCACCTTGAACTTTTCTAGTCGATGAAATTGTGGGTCAGGGAGAATTACTGGAGGAGGTATAGGAAGAGAAATACGATTTCCAGTTCCACCTTTATACGAAGAAGGGAATAATCTTTCACCTTTATCGCCATGTGGAATATCATCTTCGAATGGAAAGCCTTCTCCAAAGGATTGAGGAAGACCATAGTTGTCAAAACTAGACATCTACAAAAGGGGAGAAATTGAAGTTAGCTGATTTAATCCTTAATATAACACCCAAATAAAATATTAAGGCTAGAACCTAACACAATAATTCACAATTCGGAAGAGGGATGTCATAATCCGGTTGCAAATTACTTGAAGGTAGGTAAATGACGATCTACCAATTCCACCAAGAAAAACGAAATGAAGAATTCGGCTTTAACCGAAATGAAATTCCTAGATTCTTTTGAGATTCATTGAACTTTTCAATGACATGTTGAATCTCGATTATGCCCTTCAATTTTGTAACTGGGATATCGAGAATCACAAACAAGGTGTGAATAACCATGCAAATTAGCTTGGCACTCTCGAGCCATTAACCACCTAATCAATGTGTTGGTTAACCACACACGCTTCATTTATCTATGATAACTCTCGAGATACCCTTTGCCACCCTTGTTAGACCAAGTTAGTGTATCAGTTAACCACACACGCTCCACTAACGACTTGGGAAGGTGCAAAGTGAAATTTCATGGAATAGCATCATTTTCACATTTTCCTAAAGTAACTAAGATCGGGAATTTATAAAAGCGTTTAGTTACTTTGTATGTTCATTATACTTTTAATGGGATCTTAGTGTCCTATCCTACCCATTCGGCTAACGACCATCCACTAGTCAAGAGTGTGGTGGGTAAGACTAGATACCCAATTGCGGTCATTTTACAGGCCGCTTCCTTAAACACCCCTTATAGACCAGCTTTATAAATGAGACCTACTAATGGTAAGACTGACTTTTAATTATACATACATATATACATATATATATATATATATATATATATATATATATATATATATATATATATATATATATATATATATAAAACTATTAATATTATAATAGTATAAGGGTGTATTTTTAAACTTTTAAAATACTAAGTGGTTTAATCTTTTAATAAATTAATCTTTTAACTTTAGTAATTTTAAACCTATCTATAGATATGTTAATTGTATTTTTAATTTAAACACTTAATTAATTATTTAATAAAATCCATAAGGGTGTATTTTAAACTATTCAAAATACCAAGGTTCTAAATTTAAGATTTCAAAATTAAAGCTACTTAATCAAATTTTAAATTATAAAACCATGAGGTGCATTTTTGAAACCTTTCAAAATACTTGGGTTTAACCATTTAAATTTCCCAAAACTAAAACTTTTAATTTTAAATTTAAACTATTAAATCAAAAGGGTGTAATTTAAAACTTTTTTCAAAATCTACGATAAATCTTTGAATCAAAATAATCTAATATTATAGATATTTAACCAAATCTTCAATTTTGATAAGGATATCATATACTAATGAGAAAAATCGAATTTAGCCATTAAAAACGAGTTATTGTAATTATCCAAATCAAAAATTGATCAAAAATCGAAAATTTTGGCACCAGACGAGTCAACTCGTCGAGTTTGGCTGCCAGACGGCAAAAAAATCGATTTTCATGTTCTATTAACTGTTCACTCTTGCACAATTTCAACTGAAAAACAACCTAGGTTCTTATACCAGTGTTGGGTTTTAAGCATTACAACAATCCTATGGTGTACAAGCAACCCTAATAGCTTTGGATCTAAGTTTTTCTCTATTGAACATGCGAATACAAACTCCAAAGCAATAACCCTAGATCTAGTATGTACAATTTCGAAATTCATGTATAAAACTTGGGTTTGATGATTACCTCACTTGTTATGTAGTGTGACAACCGTCAAATTTTGGTCAAGTTAAGTCAACAAGTCAACTCAGTAGTACTTGTATATTAGGGATTACACTATGTTTCTTAATGTATAACTTGCCATTTCAATACAAAGTATCACTCGAAAGTTTCATATGTTCAAAAAGATCTAAACCCTAAATAGGGTGAGTGATGTAATGACTCGATAATTTCAATTACCTATCCTTCGAGGATAAGTAACATTTAAACGTGAGACATAGTGAAGTTCATAATCCTAACACTACGGGGTAAAACCATAAGAAAAACTACAAGCAACATCTCTCCCAAATCTCTCTCAACTTTTTTATTAAATACCGACATCATCCTATCCCTTCCTTTGTTGAAAACGGCCCAAAACAAATGAAGAAACCCCAAAAGAACAAGCTCATTTCGGAATACACTGTTCATTTTTGGAGACTCTCTTCTTGGTCCGGATACCTCTTAGTCCGGAACATTTCTGACTCCGGACCATCTGATCTGCCCCGGGAATTCCTCTTGACTTCGGAACCTGCTCATCTGGACCAACTCGCTTCAGAATACCCTCTCATCCGGACGAACTCGCTCCAGAACTACTGGTTTGCTTCGCAACTTTGCTCGCACCGAAAGATCTCGCATGCCCCGGACAATCTCGCATTCTTGGAAGATGATGCCTTCGGAACCAAATCCACTATGGAAGCTGCTAATCAACTCCAAAACCTCCTGGTTGACTCCGGACCCTCGCAAATCCGAACACCATTCCGTAATTTTGACCATTTCGGACCTTTTTTGTAATTGTAAGAGTTTTTACGCCGGAAATTTCCTCAAACTCGTATTTTTCATGAATTAAATCCTCTAAACTCCTACTTTATGCCAAATTTGAAGGGTTAAAACACATCTTCTTAAAATAATATCAAAGATTATATTATAAAGAATATTACCTACTTCGCCACTTGTGTACCCACTTGGTTTGAGATTTACCTTCCCAAAGTAAATATCATTTCTTATTACATCACTTTATCTCCTTCCCTTCATATATAAACATGAGTGGAGTCATGTTTCAATCCTTACTTCCAGTGAACAAAAATCCTTCACTTTTACTCTCAAGATCAAAACCCATTTTCCTTTCAATACTTATATTCAAAACCTCCATGAGACTATTATCTTACCTTCAACAATTGTTATTTGAATATAAGGTAAGATCATCTAATCTAGTGTTATTACTAGTACATTTCGAGATTAGTCAAAATATCATACATTATTTTGTGTTAAAAATATTAGGATACGACTACTATTACGTATTCTAAACTCGAAGATTAACATCTCCATCCCGTTATCTAACCGCGATCATCACATAAGGTGAATTCATGCCGCTACAATTTTTAACGATTTTTCTATATTTTAGGAGGGATACAAGTATAACACAAGGAAAATTGTGTTAAAAGACAAACCATTATTTATGTTTTCTTACAATTTATGTATCTTTTTACATAAAAATATCAAATATACAAAACGACATTACTACCAAATTTAAAAACGTTTACATGCAAAGTTGTCAATATACAAAGGCATTCATTTTATCTACATACATTTTAAACTATAATACGTATAGTTTGGGGATCATTGACGTTATTTTTACCCTTTCGGGATTTAGAAATAATTATATAAAAATATAATTATTTTCATACTATACAAACACTATGAAAGGGTAATACTTACATTTACAACAAGAAGGAGTTTTCATTTCACTTGACATGAACCTGTTAATGAATAAATTTGCGAGACATTCGGCTTCACGGTACTTTTAAAGTACTGCATTAAAGTCCTGTAATTGTAACCAGAATCTCTTGTAGGGGGAGTGTGATAGTTGTGTATAGATCTATACGTGATTGACAATCCCAAACCTAAATTGTTAGCTACAGTTAGACCGGCAGGTATGGGACGAAAAATGTCATAACATTTCTGATGCCTAAAGAATGTCGTTACAGTCCGAGTGGGTCATAACATGGTTATAATAACTCACATAGGGTATTAGCAATACATATGGTTCCTAGCGAATAACAAACACATAGAAAGGAGTTTTATTGATATAAAACTACATCATACTATTACAAGAACATTAGCATTCATACATTTTTAGGTCTTAGGGTAGCTAAGTGTAGCACCTGGTTTCTGGTACGTAAAATCTATCTAAGTATTTGTTATTTTTAGCCTTGGACTCGACGAGTTGTAGGTCCGACTCGCCGAGTAGGGACGGGGTCCGGGAACACGTTTGAATTGGCGACTCGGCGAGTCCCCACTGTCTGTTGAAACCCTAAATTTCAAGGGTTTTCACCCTATTTAAGCCTTCTTATCCGCCCCAAGCTCGCCCCTTCACCCCCCCAGAGCCTTATACTTCGTTTAAGCTTGTTCCTTGTGAGTTTGAAGCATTTTGGTGTGTTTTCTTGAAGATTTGGAGAAGGAAGGAGAGTAGATCAAGAAGAGAAGAAGGAGGCCAGGCTTATTGGTGTTATATCAGTGATTTCCTTGAGGTATAACTCATTTTCCCTCTGTTTTCATGTTTGTTGTCCCTTGTAGCTCCATGAAAGTCTTTCTTCAGCCTTTCCCCAAGCTTGTTTGTGTATTATAGTGGATGATAAGTTGTGTAGCCTCTAGATCTAGGCATGATTGAGCTCCAGGAGCTTGGATCTACTGCCTTTATGGAACCATAGTGCATGAAAGCCCTAGATCTACTCTTTTGGTTCATTTTGAGCCCTAAATCTCTCATTGGTGTTTATTTACACGTAAAGTTGGAAACTTTACGTGTAAACCAGGCCCTAGGAACTCAGATCTATCAATGGCATGGGCTGGATTCAAGCAAAATCGCGTGTATATTATTTGTATGTGACAGACTCGGTGAGTCGTTCATCTGACTCGACGAGTCGAGTCGCGAGTTCCTGAGTTTTCCCCCTTTTCGTGTTTGCGGGTTGGAATAGTGAGTCATAGGGTGTGACTCAGTGGGTTGGAAGCTAGACTCACTCATGTAGTAACTCGGCGAGTCAATGCCATGACTCGGCGAGTTCAAGGCAATCTTCTTGCCTCAAGAATGGACTCGGCGAGTTGTTCATACAACTCGGAGAGTCTAAGCATAGAGTGTTCTTTAGATGAAGGCGAACTCAACGAGTTGTTCATACAACTCGACAAGTAGAATGAAGATCGTTGGGTCATCAGCTTAGAAGGAAAACTCATCGAGTCAATGCCAAACTCGACGAGCAGAGATAGGTTAGTGGTCAGATAAAGGGATAGGGACTCGGCGAGTTGACAAGCCAACTCGGTGAGTCGGGTCAACTGGAAATTGACTTTGACTAATGGTTTGGTTAAGGGTAAATGGTCAGTTTACCCTGAGGTCGGTTAGCAGTATTTGACTAAGTGTTTGATGGGAATTACAGTTGGAGGATTTCCGGAGCAGCAGCAGCAGACAGACCGTTCCCACACAGATCAGTAGCTACGAGGTGAGTTACCTTCCAGTAGCGGTGGGTCAAAGCCCACAATGTCGGCCCACCAGTAGGGTTGTATGATAGATGTTTGTCTCTGTGATATTCATCTAGGTTTCCTACTACCTGTGATATGCTAATGTGTTGGTAAGATATGATGATATGTGCTAATGACAGTAGGGGGAGATAGTCCCCAGTATACCGGTCGATAAGGCCGAAGGGGCGGTCATGCCCAACCATGCTAGATAGATTATGTGATATATGTGTTATGTGGTAGTAGTAAGGGGTGAAATAGTCCCCAGTATCCGGTCGAGAGGACCGAAGGGGAGGTCAGCTCCCAGATATGCTAGTCAGTATCCGGTCGAGAGGACCGAAGGGGAGACCAGCACCCAGATATGCTAGTTAGTATCCGGTCGAGAGGACCGAAGGGGAGGTCAACTCCCAGATAGACTAGTCTGTATCCGGTTGAGAGGACCGAAGGGGTAGGTCGGGCACCCAGATATGCCTGAAAATATATTGTATGTTATGTGATTGTATGGTATGTGGTATGTTGGGGGAACTCACTAAGCTTCGTGCTTACAGTTTTCAATTTTGGTTTCAGGTACCTCTTCTTCAAAGAGAAAAGAGTTGCCGCGGTAGCGGCCCATCACACACACGCTTGTATTCCGCACCATGAGATCTTCCTGGGGATTGTACTCTGACGTTATTATGTCTTTATAAACTGTTTTCCAGACACGCATACTTTTATGAAATGATGTGGTTGGTGTATGTTTTGCTAAGTATATGTTTTCAAAAATGAAATTTTTGGCTCGTATTTTTGGGATGTTACACTAAGACTACAATACATTTTTACAAGAATTATTGGATTATCTGGAAATCACACTCCATCATTTCTTACAAGGAAAAACGACACACTTCTCAAACAAAACTCTTATGAACTAACCAACTTAATTGTTGACACTCTTTTCAAAACTACTTGTATTCTCAGGAAATCTGTGAACATGTAACCGACCACTTCTGAGGACGGGACTCTAATGTGTTAGTTTAAAACTCATTTTGTCATCATACTGTAATTTATTTAGAAACATGTAACACATGAAACAATGTAACCTTTTAAATTATATTTATGATGGTTGTGTTTACTTTCTTTACTACTATTCAACTGTTATGATACTATATATGAAGTCATCCGCCCCCGGACGTTTCCGCCGTTCTGGTTTGGGGTGTGACAGATTGATACCAGAGCATTGTTTATAGTGAACTAAGTATATCAAAACACATATGATATGCAAACTATAAATACAATGGGACTAAAACTCTCTGACGTAACACTTTTATGTACAAGTATACTTCAAAATGTTACAATATTTTTATAAAAGTATAAGTACAATCACATTCACCAGTTCAATGTCTAATGATAACAAAACAAAAAGTATTAAGATGAGTTGAACACTACAAGTAAGCCTCAGGGTATGTAATAAAATCAGTTGTAAATATAGTCTGATCAACTATATTTATCCGGGATATGACTAACGTATGCCGAGGAATGGTCGTAGTAAACAACAAGTCAAAAACTTACCAAAGAAACTCTAGAACCAAACATAAAAGTTTTAAAATACTATAGGAGTATTTGTAACGACAATGTTTAGGACTCGACATTTATTAAAAATTTATAAGGAGCCTCTTGGTAAAAACTAAAAACCCTACTAGTAGATCTATAATTACAAGGTGTATACGCTAAAGTTGTATATAATAATAAATTTATAAACTTAGGATTTTTTATTCTACTTTAAATCATGTTCCTTGTTTGGTGTTTTTAAGTGCTTTAGCATGTCCTTGGTGCACCATGGAGAAGAAGAACTCATTGAAGAAGCATTAGTTGCATTGGAGCTTATAGATGCAGAACTTGTTCACATTGATATTTCTTCTGGAGGTATAAAGTTTGAATCTTGATGATGAAATTTTTAGATCTAGCTAGTTTTGGGTGTTATGAGTTTTTGGTCACTTTAGTGCATAAAGTTTAGATCTTGAAAATTTGTGACCTTGTTATGGATAAAGTTTGAAATTCTATCCATCTAAACACCATATTGATTTAGATCTAATAGCTTGAGATTTGGACTTAATGGATTAAGTTGGAAAGGATGCATTTTTTGGTCCCTTTGAGACTTAAAGACTTGATCTTGGTTGGTTAAACCATTCTAATGGATACAGTTGGAAACTTTATCCATTATGGAGTTATTAGGAACCATAAAAATATCATCTCAATGGGTTTTGATGAATCATGCTTAAGTTGATGTTCATATTATAAGTTTAGATGGATAAAAATGGGTTTTGGGTCCCATTAGACATGCAAAAGAATAAAGTTGGCAACTTTATGGATTAAGACCTTATTTAGAGGTTAGATATGAGTTTGGACGTTTTGGTCTTAAGCATTAAGTGCTTAATATAAAGGTTTGGTCATCTAATGAGTACGTTGGGCGTACATATGTGTAAGCTCAACGTGATGCAAGAAGTCCCCATCCTTGAGCTTTAGCGAGTTGTACCTTGTGCTTCAGTATGTCGTACGCGGGGCACATGAGTTGGGTACGTAGGGCGTACTCGCGAGGTCTTCTTTTGGGCCTTTTTGCCCTTGGGTCTTTTATAGTTTGGGCCATAGGTTATTGGATCATATATGAGAATGGTAAAATGGTCTTTCACCCATTGGAAGTATAGAATATGGATTGGACATTGGATTTTAGGAAATAACCTTAATTAGTGATTAAGATATCTGATTATGTTCAGTGTGAGGTTTCGGATGAGAGTAGCGCGTGTGTCTCGGTTTATCTCGGATTGAGGTGAGTCTCGTCCTGTGTTTGGCGGGTCGAATGCACCAATGCCGATTCATGATTTATTATGATTAGGATGCTAGTTGTTTGTGTGACTCTTGCATGTGTAGTATATGATATGTATATCGGATGGGGTCCAATACCAGGCGGGGCCTGTTGAGTGTACTGTATGTTATTTGTCTAAGTGATTCTTGCATGTGTTTTATGTGCCTATATGAATGTCGGGTGGAGCCTGATGAATGTGATGGGGCATGGCCCATCTCATGTTATTGACAGATCTGTTCCGAGTGGGGATTGATATCGAGCGGGGACCGATGGTTGTTGGGCATGACCCATTGTATGTTTGATATGTATGGTATGTGATATTTTGGGAAACTCACTAAGTTTTGTACTTACAGTTTTATTTTTATGGTTTCAGATACTTCCAATACAAAAGGGAAGGACCTGTTGTGACTGCACTACATCCACCAATGTTTTCGCAAATTTATGATTTTAGGATTATACTTTGATATATTTTCAAATGATTGAAAACGTCAAATAGTGTTTTATGGTTGAATTATAAATGAAAATTTTACCTTTAACATTTTTAGAATATTACAATAATCTTATTATATATTGTATGTCTTCTTGTAATCTTAGTGTATTTTCTTTTAATCTTATAAAAAATATTATTTTATTATAATATTTTTTTTTATTTTTTTTATGTTCGACAAATTATCATATGATAATTTTTTATTTTGTTTGTTTGATAGAAAATATTATTTTACCGCAACACTTTTTATTCGAAAAAATAAAAATAATATGAAATTGCAAAAAGGAAAATGTAACTAAAATAAACACACACTCGCAGAGAAGAAATGAAATTTACAGTTTTGACCTCACCGATTGTCAATAGTATCAAGACCAAAGTACCAACGCAAACATTTTCTAACCCAGATTTTCAGTAACACAGAGAAAACGAAACGCCGCCAGGGTCAAAATGGTCAACTGGAGCTGGACCTCTGCCCTAATCGGAGCAGCAACGGCAACCGCCACAGCAGCACTGATGTCGGCAAAGCCGAAAGATCCGACGTTCCACCTCGTCTCCATCAACATCACTTCCTTCAAGCTCAGCCTCCCGTTAGTCGACGCCGAGGTCGTCCTCACCGTCCACGTAACGAACCCCAACGCCGTCCCCATCCACTACTCCTCCACCGAGATGTCGATTTTCTACGCCGGATCCTTGCTCGGCACCGCTAAGGTCTCTGCGGGATCCCAACCACCAAAATCCTGTCAGCTCCTCCATCTTCCGGCACGGCTGAATAGCATGGAGCTGGCACACCACCCGGTGCAGGTACTGGCGGACTTGAAGCGGCGGGAGATGGTGTTGGATGCGACGGTGGATATTGAAGGTGTGGCCAGGGTTGCGTGGTGGGGTCATAGGTTTAAGGTACACGTGGATAGTCACGTGACGGTTGATCCTGTGTATCTTGATGTAGTTGATCAGGAAAATAAATCAGATTTGGATTTATTTGTTGCTTAAATAAATGGTAATGTTAATTGATGTAATTTTTGAGTTATTTTTAGATTAACAATTTAGCTGTAAAAAATAAATTACATTCACATATTTATCATCTCCTATCTACCATCAACTATTACTACTACTTATATGATTAAATTAGTTAAACATGATCTCATAATATCTTATCTAACACATAATCTTCTGAGGACACAGATGAGAAGCATATAAACATGTAATTATCTAGATATTTCATATATATGTGTAAGATGAAAGTAACTATGCTATCACTTGTTAAAGTGATTATTCGAAACTTGGACATCGTTTCGCTTCTAGCAATTGACTTTTCCTTTGACTAAACCTATTATCATTATTACAAAGTCCTAATTTATTATTCTTTATGAGTAATTAATAGTCTAGATTTCTCAATAATCCCAATGTCTATTGATCTATAGTTGATAACGGACAATTAGGTATGATCATACCGGAGGTAGGGTCCGTTTGGTATACAAAGTATACTGTTTAGAAATCTTACTTTAAACACTTCACTAAATCCAACCTAAACATCATCATTGTAAGTAGATCAATCAGTAATATGATGTTGGAATCACTGACAAATCTTATCTATAGGTTCATAATAGCTACTTATGACTATAAACAAAGTTGTAGAACTTGTTACTCGGTACCTGTTCGGCCGACTACCGAGTAATGAGTACTCAGGAGTGCCCGGGGATTTAGGAATTCATGTAGAAATATTTTTAGAGAAATTATATATATCAAAATCATAAGTTGATTAAAATATATAATAAAGTTAGATAAATGTGAATATACAAAAACTGAAAAACACAGAATAGTCTCATTTCGTGAGTAATTACTGAAAATATATATGTAGTAATAATCACATGTGTATGTGGTAAATAGTAAATCATTAAGTATATTACACATATTAATCATCGAGTTGACTGAGTTTTCAACATTGCTCAGTTCAGTAAGGGCCGATTGTGGAGTACTCGGGATTCTGTAACTCGCATCGGTAAGGGCCGGGTAGCGAGTACTCGGAAGAGTAATCGGCCAACTCGGTGAGTTTTACAACACTGACTATAAATATAAGTTACACTTAAAGTGTAGTACGCTGAGCGTTAGAGAATTACCCTATGCATAATGTGCCACATGTCAGCATCTGGTCACCAGCCGTGGGGAGGAAGGGGGTATGCCAAAGCACAACACGTGTCACACCCTCGTTTGCCGAAAAGTAATTATCTTGTAAAATTCATAACTTTCGCGTACGAGCTCCGTTTTTTACATTTTTTATATCCACGCGTAGCTATCAACGAGATCTATAATTTTCATTTAGACTCCACCGGCTAATTTTGAATTTATTTTTAAAGTTATATTTTAATAGGTTTAGACTATTAAAGTCCGTTAAAAATTTATAACTTTGTCATCCAACGTGCTGATTTAATCGTGAAACTTCGAATAAGCATAACTTTTTCATTCGAAGTTGGATTTTAGCGTTC
This sequence comes from Lactuca saligna, assembly GCF_052625555.1. Taxonomy (NCBI): domain Eukaryota; kingdom Viridiplantae; phylum Streptophyta; class Magnoliopsida; order Asterales; family Asteraceae; genus Lactuca; species Lactuca saligna. Next base: position 52,359,275 of record NC_136417.1, read on the forward strand.
TTTATATGTATGGAATCCTTGTCACGTATACTAAAATTTTTGTTAAACTATTTGTCATAAATCTTCTATCAAAAAAGTTATTTATAACGCCTATTATCTCTAAATTGACTAGCCCAAATTTGTGAACGTTACATTAAATTACCATTCTATGATTTTGTTTCTTTTAATACATCTACATTCGATATTATTTATAGAATAAAATCTTTGGTTTTGAGTTCCAGGGAACATCGATATTATATTTTACATGATGATTATTCCAATTTCTTAAGGATCCCTCTCGGCTATAACTAACAGGTGTTCTCCATATTTTAAACCTTCAATAAATATATCCAAATTCATATTCTAAGCTTGTTTATCTGGGCCACTATTAACGTCGGGATCAATAGTTTTCCACTTAACTTTCTTTCAAAATTGCATCCCCTACTTTCTTATCAAACTAGGTATGAGACTTGTGTACTACACGAGTTTATTAAAAATAAAAATTTAATATCAATATTTAAACTTTAAATTTAAAATCAATATTTAATATCAATATCAATTTTAGAGCTCTCATTAATTATGATATTTATTACATTATAAATATATCAATTCTTTTTCAAGGAAGCATTTATTTCTCTCAATATTGTAACCGAAATAAGTTGTGATATGTGAACAAATCAGAAAATTACATGTGCAGATAAGTAAATTTTAAAAAGCTATTAAAATGCCATGTATCCAAATCAATGAGGACATGATATGTGGCAGAAAATAGGTTTTATTTATTAGTATAGATGATACAACTTCTTAATTATTCCCTTAATCACATGGAAGATGATCATACATTTGTGAGTCAACATCTATATCTTCTGCTTCATCTTCAAATGTTAATAATTCCTCCTCAACCTAATATGGATTCATTTTAGTGGTCATCTCATACATTCATCCTATTTCCATTAACATAATCATATTCAAGAAATTAATTGTAAACTGCATCATTGTGCAATATATTTATACAACTAGATAAACTTTCATTGTTGAGACAACAATAAACATTCGTACAATTCTCTTTAGTTAAATATTCAAGAAATCCCACAAACTTTGTAAAACACATTCTACTGAAATCCACATCCCAAACAGATGCTTTACAAGGTTCAAAATAGACAAGAAAGTTAGGCACAAACCTACCTTTGAAGTGAAAATCCATGATCACTAAGTTACTTAGAAAAGAAATTGAAGCCATAAATTTTCAATTTTCAGTAACTCTTGATGATTACAACCATCGATTACATTATGTGTTAGGATATTTGGTTTGATTAAACCCTAATCGACCTTAAAGGATGGGAGTTTAGGTGTAACGTTTGTTTTCCACATAATGATCCATGTAATAAGCAAAGTAATATATGTATACAATTTTGGGAGATGCAACCGGCAATACGGATTATCGTCAGTCATTAGGCTACTTTTGAACGAAATCAAAAGATGACAAAAATGACAGTTATTTACCCTCCTCAGGGGTGTTTAGGGTTGAGATTGACAAGTGCTTATTAACTTATTAGTTTTTAAAAAAGTCAATAAACTTAAAAATTGTTTGGGAAAAAAATGCTTTTGAAAACAACTTTGTACTACCCTCAAAAACAAGTTTTTAAAAAGTCACACTCACGACTTTATGAAAATGCTTATATCTTTTTCACCTAAAATAAATATAAAATTATTATAAGATAATACAAATATTTTTTAAATATAGTTTATGAACTTATAGATTATTGTCGACACATAAGTTAATCCAAACATTTTATTAGAAACTATTTTTTCACAACATAAGTTAATAAACAGTTTTATCGAAAAGTGCTTATTGAGTTAAATAAGCAATCTCAAACACCCTAAATCATTTTCCAGCCTTGTTATATCGAGAAATTTCCAGCCTTGTTATATCGAGCCAAAAAATTCTTTATGAATCATTTGACTCAAAAGTTTTAGAAGCCCCACTCGCTTTTCCCGTAGTGTTTTTGTCTCCTCGTTTTTTCTCTCTAGGGTTTAGGGCTCCAACATAAATATCCATTTTCAATATCACTCCTCCCCCTTCTATCTCTCTAAATATAGTAACTCCGGCCTCTAATTCAACGATTATCATCTTATCTTGAATGTTGGGGTCCTTTTTCATTTTTGTCAACAATTCACTTCTAAGTGAAAGTTCAAATTTCAATTCTTAGATTGGAATTGTATTATTATGAAGCATTGTAGGTGTACTATAGCGCAAATGTACTCGATCTATGGATCTATGTAATTCTATCTTATCAACGATGCATCAATTATTTGTGCAACACATACCGATGAATTTCAGTCTTATGTTGATAAAGAACTCATGTTTGTTGTTTTTATTCTTTATTTGTGTGTTGCAATTGATGTAAAGAACTCATGTTTGTTGTTTTTCAATCTTTATTTGTGTGTCAGCATTGATGTAAAAAACTCATGTTTGTTGTTTTTTCTCATGTTATAGTTTTGTTATGTTTTGATTAAGTACAACACTCCACGCCTTCAACGAAATGTCCAAAAGAATCTTCAAATTTTTTTTTTGAAAGGGCAACCTAGGTAACTATGTGACTTTTGAATGGGTTAAAACATAGCAAAAAAATCCCCAACGTATTGTTTTCTAATCTTGTGCTATCAACTATTTTTGAAAGGGGAAATAGGTATAGATGGATAGAACGAGACATACAATGAAGATATCAAAGATTCAATAGAGTGTCAGATTTTTAATCGTGTGTCATCAATTATCTCCTTTTCATTTAAAGGCACTTTTGTCATTGTTTCTAATTCAACGACCGCCAAAATCTCTTTTAATAAAGCCTTTCTTTGCTTCTTACTTGGAGCATTACCATCGATATAAAAAGAACAAATATGAGTGTTTTGTTGTATAAATATTAAGATAAGATTTTGAAATGATTTTTGTATCATTTACTAATTAGACCTAGTAAATGTGTTGTATCATATCCGGTTTATATCGTATTAAAACATCAAACGAGTTGAGAGATATCGGTCGTAACCCGACTTGTTTAATTATCGTGTCGGGTGACCTGTTTATTTTTCTATCAGGTTTTAGGTTAGGGTTTGACCTTAAAATGTATCGTGTCATATGAGGTTGAAACACGAAACATGTTAAAAGTGCATGAATTGGATTAGTAGAAAAGAAAATATGAAAATTTGGGGAAAAAATAGATGTTAGTACTAAATTCATAGTAAATTTTAATAAAGAAAAATAGAAAAAATAGTAGAAAGACAAAGGGGCAGGATCATGAGAAGGATGAAGTGGCTGAAAAGATTCTGTAGTTTAGGAGATTATTAACATATATAGTTGGCCGTGTCAAGTTCTTGTTGATGATTATTAACATATATATAGCTTTGAATTAATACTTTTAAGCATGTTAACCATGATTATTAACACATTATCTAATAAACAAGTGAAATACTTTACTAACGCACTAAGAAAAATAATGACCTAAGTGGGACGAATTACAAAATACATTATCATTTTTTGAAATGCATTTTATGAGTTATTTCATTTTCCAACAAATTTTCACATTATGTTTTTCCCTAAAAAACGAAAAAAATGTTTTTTAAATTTGATATACATCAAACTTAACACCAAACAATACGTCATCACCGAAAAACACTAAACCTCTTCCACTTCCAAACACAAATATCTTCCTACATTAATTTGTGACCACTAAATCATAACCAAAATCTCTAATCCAACACACACACTCACCTATATAATAGCATCACCCCCCTTCCATGAAACTTGACTTTACCAATTGGTCTCTCTAAGAAACACTTTTCTCTCCAAAAAAACTCTTCCTTCCTTTTCTTCTCTATTAGTTTTTTCATGCAACCACAAAAATACAACAAAACAACACTTTTCTCTCCAAAAACTACTCTCCACCTCTAATTTTTCATTTCCTTTTTTTTTTTTTCATGCAACCACAAAAAATACAAGAAAACAAATGGCTGCATGTGAAAGCCCTCAACCCATCTTCGATAGCTTCAATGATACACACGAGTTCAACGATCAATGGGCTCAAAAACACGAGTGCACACAAGGTTTCGGTGTTATGATAAATCATCCAAAATCAAGAATTTCAGGTGATTTGAAAAGATCAAGAATTAGAAGAAGGGAAATCCCACCACCAATTTCTTCAATCGGGAGACAGGTGTGTTTTGAATCATATCGATTTAATGGTAGGCTTATTCTGAGAGAGGTAAGGATCCAAAATCAAGAACTTTTGCATGCATATAGAGAAGACGGGCGATTGAAGTTGCAATTTGTTCAGTACGATGATGATGTGGATGTCGAGAGGGAAAACGGACAAAAAGTCGGTTATGAGGTTGAAGCCGATGATGTTATAGAGAAAAGTGAGATTAGGGAAGAACCATTGTGATTAGCATGCTTATTATTTAGCATGCAATTTGTAAAGTCCAAAATACTTCTCTTGCAAATAAAGTGTTCTTTGATGTGAATGATACAATTTATAAGAATCATTATACTCTTTGCAATTTTACGGTTTATTTTTTCAATCAAACCACAAAAAGTTTCATAGTTTTTTTTTTCTTCTCAAAATGGTAAAAAGAGCGAAAACCTTATCTAACAAAATTACAGACGAAATCTAATATAATATGTCAAAATGGTTAATTTAAAAAATAAAAACTTGTCCAAGTTTTTTTAAAATTGATTTATCTAGTGTAGCAACTTTCACCAAAAAGTCGTTACATGTAATAAATTTAGGCACAAGTACATGACAACGTGTAGCACTTTGCAGCATTCCACCCGTGATATTAAAAAGACACCGAAAAAAAAAAACATAATGTGTTTTTTTTATTTTACTTAAAGTTCAAACGCTTAAAATATTATTACAAAATTAGTCCCTTTCATGATGAAATATTGTTATGAAAACATTTGATAATTAATTATAATGAAGGGTTGCTTCCATCTAATGTCAAAAGTACCTTGTATAAATCAGGGCGTCGATCACGGAATATTCCCCAGCTATGTCTTTTGGATTTAATTTGATCAAGGTCAAACTCTGCTACAAGAATAGCTTCCTCTTTATCATTAGCAACTGTGATAATTTCTCCAGTAGGTCCTGTTTTTGTCAGGAAGTTAAAAATCAGGGTGTAAAGTGAACATACATTCAAAGTTGGAGGTAAAAAACCGACATTTATAATTACCTGCTATAAAGGAGTTCCCATAGAATGTAATTGAACTTTTACCATGTTCTGTTTCAATCACTTCCTTTCCTATGCGATTTGATGCTATCAGAGGTACCTGAACGCATAGATTTTTATATTTTATTTTAAATTTATAAAAAATTAACACGATTATAATTTATATTTTTATAATTAACAAACCAAATTAGCTCCAGCATGCCCTTGCATTACGCGTTTCCAATGTTCACGTGAATCCAGACCTTCGTCTTGAGGCTCAGAGCCGATAGCAGTGGGGTAAAATAGTAATTCTGCACCTTGAAGAACCATGGCTCTAGCAGCTTCCGGAAACCACTGATCCCAACATATTGCTGAAAAGAATTGTGTTCTTTTTTAAAATATACAAGTAAAAAGCTGCTACTTTTTTTTTTTTTTTTTTTGTTTAATAATAAAAGTGGCAAACTGGTAATGAAAAATTGAAAATTCATACCTACGCCTATCTTAGCAAACTTGGTTTGGAACACCTGTAGAGTAGAATATAAATTGTCAAAAGATGAAATGACTATTTTACCCTTACATTGAAAAGTCAAAGTGGGGATTTAATATGAAACATGGGTATAACTGTATTAAAAAAAAAAACTGACCTTGAAGCCAGTGTCACCTGGATTGAAGTAGAATTTCTCTTGGTATCCTGAAAAAAACAAGGGGCTATTAATTTTAATTAAACTTACATAAAAAAAATATAAGAGATTTTTGGTAATTTAATAAATGATAAGAATATATTAAACCTGGTCCATCTGGGATGTGGGATTTTCTATATATTCCAAGATCAGTTCCATCAGCATCAATTATGGCTATTGAGTTGTAATGTGCATTATTTGCTTCCTCAAAGAAGCTCACAGGTATAACAACTCCTAATTCCTTTGCAAGTTTCTGCATCCTGAAAATTATATGTTTGATCTTAACTAAAAAGAAAATGGTATCATGTAAATGTAATCAAGTTATGTACAAATTTAATTTATGAATTATGATAATATGTTGGGATGTGGAGATGTGTTAACCTTAAAATGGTTGGATGATCTTTGTAAGGTTTTGCTCTCTGAAAGAAATCTTCCTTTTGTGCTTGACAAAAGTAATATCCCTCAAATAGTTCCTTTAACAAAATCAACCATGAATGTAGTTGTTGGAATAAGCTGATATAGAGGTAAAGGTGAAACAAAATGTTTAATTCTTTGAGAATCTTATTAAATTCGAGAAGCAAACCTGAATAAGGATGATATTAGCACCCTTCTCATGAGCAGATCTCACAAGCCTGTAATGCAAATTGCAAAACATTCTTTGAGAACATGAACTACTTTTTATGACAAATTCGTAAGCCTGTGAATTTGCTAAAAGTGGCACAACAGGTGAAAATGACAATTGGAAACATGAATCCCGTTGATTGAACCAGAATCATAGCAATATTCGTTTTAATTTAGATCAAATGCACTTCAATCACAACTCCAAACCTAGTTCTATTTGCTCAAATCCTAAACTACTGTCCCGATACGTAAGGGGAATTATTGACACTTCTTTCAAGCTTCTACGACTTATGCTTTGTAAAGCTTATCCATATCAATAGTATATTTTGCAATTTCAGACGCAATAAAGTTTAAATCGAGATATGCAAACTGGAAATCGTCAAAAAAAACCCTAAATTTCATGTAGTGAATGGAGCAGAGTGAGTAAAAGAAGTAAACCGTTCGGCGGTGTCGACGTTAGTGGCGACATCGTCGGAACAAGCAAACTGGAGAGCTGAAACCACTACTTCCTTCCTCCGCGCCATTCTCGAAATTCAATCCTTTGCTCGACGGAGATGGAATCTGAAATTGCTTCTTTTGGCTGCTTTTATGCGATACTTTTGCGTAGTTGCGTTATTCCTTTTTTAGTGATGAAGGAGTGTAGAGTGTTTGTCAAACGGGATTTGTCTAAGCTAGTTTTAGGTTGGGTTAAGGAGTTAAGGTAATGTGCTCGATTAATACTAAACTTTTGAAATTGTCCCTTGTTTTTATATGATTTAACTTTTTATAAGTTTTAAAACTTGTTAACTTTGGTCAAAATAGCAACAATGGATATCATATTATTTAAGTTGTCTAAAGTATGGAACGTTTTTTTTTTCTCTATACACATTTTGTTATATGTTTTTTTTTGATAAAACTTCAAAAATAATCATGTGGTTTTCGAAAATATCAAGTTTAGTCCTTAAGTTCAAAAAACCTCACAGATAATCCTTGTGGTTTCAAAACTTTTAACAAATGGTCATTCTGCCTAACTCCGTCAGCGTTCTACCGTTAAGTGAGGGGCATTTTCATCATTTCAATACAAAGGGACCATTTATGAGGTTTTCTCTATTTAAAAAAAAAAAAAAAAAAAAAAAAAACAAATATAATTATTTAATTAAAAGGTATCTCTCTCTCTCTCTCTCTCTCTCTCTCTCTCTCTCTCTCTCTCTCTCTCTCTCTCTCTCTCTCTCTCTCTCTCTCTCTCTCTCTCTCTCCTTGTATAACTAATGGAACAAAAAAAAAAACAGCACCACCACCACTCTCCCTCCCTCTAACTTCTTCCCTCCCGAGGACAACCCAAACCTCCAACACCACTGACAAACCTTCATCACTACCTGCCATCTTCCTTGCCCCACTCTCTCTGAGTTCACGCTGATAGAACACAAGGAAGAGGCAGCGGAGTTGCCACAGCACGCCACCCATCACCGCCACTCGTAGCTCCGCCATCAGTTACATATATATGTTTTAATATAAAATTTACAGACCTGCATCGCACAATGACTTGAACATTAACACCTTTTTCTCTGTCACGTTTACCATTCATTTGTACTTCTGGTTTGATATCTCTTACCGCCTTGTCACTGGACCTTGGGGTGTGTGAGGGTGAGCTCGGGACCATATTTCCTCTTTTCTCCATAGTTAAGATATGGTTGCTCAAATCACGAGTCTTGCAGATTTTGAAACTCAACGATTCAATGGATTCTAATCAGAAAAATCCAAGGTGTGCATAAAATCAGTTTTTGACATAAGCATTTTATGGAACACAACCTATCCTAAAAACAAATTCAATAACAGGAATGTTCTCATACAAATTCTCGTAATGTACAAAGACCAATGACCTATTGGTTAATTAGTTCTAAGTCAAATTTAATAAGATTGTTATGGTTCTTTAATTAAATGTAGTTGAAGAGACAAGAGTAACATAACTCTCGCTTTGTACTCTGTATAAGACCCGTTTATTTTGACATCCCTGTAGCCCACCATTAAAAAGAAAAAAAAAACCAAGGACGCAATACAAGAATTATAAGAAGCTTAACCTAAAACTTGGATTGCAAGTGTCGATTCATTACCATGGACGCGGATACATTGATAATAACCTGGTAAAGGACTCAAGTAATTAAGGTTATAATAACCTAAAAATCAATGAGAAGATACCTCTAGTCCCTAGTAGTTAAGCTGCGTTGCCTCTTCATTGTGTTTTATCGGCGTGAACTCAGAGAGAGTGGGGCAAGGAAGACGGCAGGTGGTGATGAAGGTTTCTCAGTGGTGTTGGAGATTTGGGTTGTCCTCGGGAGGGATGAAGTTAGAAGGAGGGAGAGTGGTGGGTTTTTTTTTGTTCCATCAGTTATACAAGGAGAGAGAGAGAGAGAGAGAGAGAGAGAGAGAGAGAGAGAGAGAGAGAGAGAGAGAGAGAGAGAGAGAGAGAGAGAGGGCCTTTAATTAAATAATTATATTTGTTTTTTTTTTAAAAGAGAAAACCTCATAAATGGTCCCTGGGTATTGAAATGATGAAAATACCCCTTACTTCGTTTTTGTTTTTATATGTTTTTTCGTAACTCGTTTTTATAATATTATATTTTTATTTATTTTATTTTGTTTTTAAATATTCTTGTCCAAACTTGTTTTTATATTCTTTTATTTCGTTTTTTCGTAATACGTTTTCATAACTTTATATTTTTACTTATATGGGTTTTCACAATCTACATTGGTTTCATTTTTTTAGTTCGTTTTTACTTGTTTTTTATTATTCGTTTTTACAACTTAATTTGTTTCTTTGTTTTTATACTTTTTTTTACAATCTATTTGTATAATTATATTTTTTTTATTTCGGTTTTACATGTTTTTTTTACAATTTTTTATAGCTTCATTATATTTATTTGTAAAACTGAAGTTGTAAAATAGGCTGTAAAAAAAAATTGTAAAATTAAGTAAAAGAATGAACTTGTAAAAACAAATTTTGAAAAAAAAAAATGTAAATATATGAAGTTGTAAAATCATATAGTAAAAAAATATAAAAATGAACGAAAAAATAAAGTAAAAAGGGATTTTAAAAAACAAAGCTTAAAATTGTAAATATATTTTGTGAAAAAAAAACATGTTATATGCAGTAAAAGTAAAGTTGTAAAAGCAAATTGTTGAAAAACATATAAAAATGAAGCAAAAAAATGAATTGTAAAAAATTATATAAAACAAAGGAAAAAATGAAATTATAAAAAAAAATGAAAAAATACATATACAAACAAACGTATGCAACTTCAAAAACTTAATGACTATAGAAAAAAAAAAAAAAAAAAAAAAAAGTTAAATGGTTTTAGATAAGTTGCATGAAAACCTTTGTCATTTTATCAAAAATTAACAATTTTAATGGTATTTTTAAAACTTAAAAAAAAAAACCAAATAAACACTTTTTTTTAAAGTTGAGTGATTAAGATCAGATCGGAGATCAAAAGATCCTACTAAAACGAACTAGTCTTCAAATTTGTTTGCATGATCTTGTTTGTGTAATATTCGATATAACTTGATGTTGATTAAGAGATTGATGTATTGAATCAACTTTAACTTTTTACATATAAACAATAACTTATTGTTGACTCGGGCAAAAAAATAAGGCCCTTCACTTTTTATACATGAACAATAACTTATTACTTGCTTAGATTCTTGATGAATCGATTGTAATTATTTTCGTCATCTACACCAATTTTGGCTCCAATCTCGTTTTTTTCTTTTTTCCCCAATGCTTGCGACGAGTTAATATCAAACAATTTTTTTCTTACAATAATATAAGTAGATACATAAAAAACGAGCCCTGAAAAATTAGAGGTCATGGGCGTTCGCCCATGCTACCTCATCCACTGATACAACCTTGATTGTTGGGAACCGCAAAAACTAGAAATAAAACATCATTATCAAAAAAGGAAGGAAGATCAGTATGACCATGTACAACATACATAATATCACAAAGGAAAAATATGAGTGTCATAATAATATACCTAGTTTGAAATGAAGGGTGAAAGTGGTCAGACTTCTTACGACTTTGAAATGCTCGATTTGAAGTTCAATGAACAAAAATTTAAAGCACCACTATAATGACAAAAGATGTAAGATCAAAACAAGTTAAGATCTTACGATCTGAATTTAGATATTGCTTCGTATAGCCCTATCGGGATTTTTTTTTTGCTTGTAGGAGCTTAATTGGAAATGTGGCCCTCCCTAAGCGGTCAAGGGTTCAGATCTCGTAATGGACAAAAGGTATAGAATTAAGAATATGATTCGTTGGTTTTTGTGTTTGTCGTTAAAAAAACATCTTAATGACCATGGTTTATAGAACGTTTACAAGAACAACATAATGAAAACCGCAAACTATTATTACTATTAATATTACAAGTATTATTACTATTAGTATGATACTATTACTTTTATTATTTCTATTTTTTTTTAATGGAAGGTGAAAGTTTTATCTATTTGGGAGAAGGTTAACACTTTTTAAAGTTGTTCTTGATAGTTTAGGAACTTATCTTCTTCTATTTTTCAAGCACCTTTATTAGTTATCAACTACCTTGAGTCGTTGCATGCCCCGTTTTTTTTTTTTTTTTTGGAGGCAAAATTGGTGAACATAAGATGATTTAGGTCAAATAGGCTAAGATCATATCGTCTAAAGAAGGCATATTGGGTGTGTCAGTGTGTGTGGGTAGCTTATACGCAACCAATAACGCACTTTTTTGAAATAGCAATAATGGCCTCCAAATGACCCATCGAGGTTATGGGCCAAGCTTATTTCATCAAGTCATGGGTCAAACACGAGGTTTGACTCGAGCGGTTCTATATATAAAAATCAAAGTGTTGGAAAAACCTTGTTGTTTCCCTTAACAATCTTAATCAAAGAACAATGATTTTTTTATTTTTTTTTAATCTTGAGAATTCGTACATTCTTTTCAGCATATGAACACTTCTCACTTTTGAGCAAACCTTTACTTTCTATCCTCACAAAAAACCTAACTTAATAAAATGAGAACCGAGAAGGATACCATTAGAATTGAGACCCTTTTTCATGTCTTTTCCAATGACTTGATAAGTTAACTTTACAGGGTAGTGATTGTGAAAAAGTTCTATTTCTCACATGATCTCATCAACAAAAGCAAGCCACTTAATTTTCTGAATCCATTACAATCTAACAACTATATTGTTTATAAAAATCGACAGTCTGGATTTACTTTTAGAAAAAGTTTTTTTTTTTTTTTTTTTTTTTTTTTTTTTTTTTTTTTTGCATAAATATATCTCTACATGCCCTTTATGTACATCACCTAATTGTATTGTACAAGATAATCGATGATTGATAGAAGCATGAACCTCAAAAATATTATTCCTTCAACTAGGAAAAAGTCCAAAAGAGTGCAAAAAAATATGCCAAAAAAAGTAATTAAAACCCCCAAATGTTGGATTTTTTATGAGACTGAATTCGGAAGCGATTGATCATATTTCGAGTGGTGTCATATCATTGATAGCAAATCTTGCTTAATATTCAAAACATGAATAATTGCAACCTAAAAACACTACATCACAATTATTTATCACATTAAGCCAATCAATCACCAATACAATAAACAAAAGAGATAACATTGAATAATAATAATAATAACAACAACAAACAAATACATGATGACAATAAAATAAACCTCTAAAATGTTTCAAGAATATATATCTCCCTCTTTTTTATTGATATAAATATAAACTATAATAATATATCATTGCGTATAAACATAATAACGAATTTCTAATATACTATAAAACAAAAACAATAAATATTGTATTGAAGTATGTAACCATGTTCTAAAAATGTGTACTACGAAGACGACAGGTTCCCACTGCTTTGAAAATATTGATGTATCATCCATGAATATGAAAATCTGAATCCTTAAATCTCACCTGTTAGATTTAGTTTGGCAAAAATATCATTAGATTAATTGAACAAACAAAAAGCAAGTGTCTTAATCTAATCGACATATTTGAATTCTTTTAATCCATAATCTGATACAAAAATTAGTGGAATTATGACCCGTCTAATTTGGCTGCATTGCATATATACCAAATTTCAACATAGCAAACCTAATCTGGACCCTCAATGTTAGGAAATGTAAACCCAATTGCAGGCTGCCACGTGGCATTCCATTTTTTCACAAAATATAAATATTATATTGTTTTGTTCATTACCTTTGAAAGATCTCAAAAGAGCACAAAAAAGAATTTTCAAGTGTTGGTCAAAATGTAAGAAAGAACAAGGCAAGATGTATTAAAGTTGGATTCTTTAAACTTTTTTTAATGTAAAGATAGCCAACTTGTATAAAAAGTAGCATACTATTATTATTTTATTATCGTTGTTATATAATAACCTTGAGTTTGTAGAAGAAAAAAAGAAAAGGACATCAAGATATATCCTTTTCAGATATTAAATAATAATAACAGTGAGGATACAGTGTGGACAAGAACTACGAGCTTTAAACTTTTATTTGTTTATTTTTATTTTTTTAATTAAAAGGGTCTACCAAAACGATAGGATTAGAGAAGGGTGGCTTTTTCATATTTGATTAAACAGAATTTGGACTTTTGTATACTATAAGACAAGAAGAATTTAATTTGTAATAAGATTCTATATTCCATGATTGTTTGTGAAGATAAGATGGGGTGGACATTAGTGGCCATATTTTTTAATAAATTAATAATGTAGTAACAGCAAGAAAATACACAAGATAGTATTGTGTTCTCATAGTTGACATTCTCTGTATGTAACAAAAAAAAAAAAAAAAAAAAAAAAAAAAAACCGTTTTTTTGGACTAATGAACAAACTAAATATAAATAAAACGACCATTTTACATTTTTGTACAAGTGATATTGAATGATAAGTGACTATTTATTTGAAAAACGTTAAATATGTAACAATACTTGTATCGGTTAAGTCGTGTCCTTAACTCCTTATAAAGTCCATTAAGCTAAAAAAAATATCTTTACAAAGTTGTGTAGCAATTCTTGAATAATTTCTTAAATCAAACCCATATTTCACATCAAAAAAAGTTCATTTCACAATTTTCAACAAACTTTTAGAATCTAGATCCTACAAAAATTTGGGTGGTTGATAGGGTCCTAGTCTAGAATGATTGTCGTGTTGGCTTTAGTTATTTAATGAACGGATGCATATTTTTTCAAATTATAATCTATTATTTCTTGAAGATATATTTTTATTATGGCCATTATGAATTCAACTAATTGGTAGGTGAAGATTATCTGTAAATGTACAAAATGTACAAAAGATTGGAGTTCTTAAATTACCTCAAATAATCATCCTCTTGAGTCACGTTTCTTTGTATACTTGTCACCAAATTATAACTATTCATCTCGCAAGAAAATACACTAGGGATCCAATAAGCAAAACGAGATGACTCAAGATAGATAAACCCTGCAAATATATAGTTTATATAAGCCAAAATCATTCAATTTTTTTAAAAAAGTTGTCATCTTTAATGAAAAAAAAAATGTGATCTTACGTTTTTCATGGAAGATGAGTAGTCTATTCGTGGAAGGATATAACTTTTTACTCCAAGATTATAAACCAAACTCCCATCAGGATAATACAATCCGAAGTTCCTCTCTGATGTGGGCCCATCCTTCTGATTCTCATTGAAAAGGGCAAAAACGTAAATATCAATAGGTTGCGAAGGTCTTGCAGGAGTACTTTCTCCTTGTTGCATTCTTTGCATCAAATTTCTGTTATAAATTCCAGCGTTTTGAACAGTTGCTCCAGCTTCGTTTTCATCTCCCTTTGAAGGCCAACCAGTTTCAGAAATTTTAACTTCAATATCAGTATGACCTAATGCTTTTATCGCTGAATAAACAGCGTCGATTTGTGCGTATAACATATTATCGTATTTCAGATTCGTATGTGGATCAATTGATCCAGAATTCGGTTCAAAAAGAACGTATTCTAAAGGGACATTGTTTGGATCACCTTTGTATGCGAAATAAGGGTATGCGTTTATGAAAAAAGGGGAATCGACTTGAGCGTGAAAGTTTAGAATTGGTTGAATGTATTGAATTAGGTTTTCCTGAAATGTCCCTTGAGAAGGTGGGAAAGAAGTTGCTAAGATTTGAAGGGAATGAGCAGTGGTTATGTAAACTTGTTTGCTTAATCCGAGATTGACTAAAGCTCCATACATGGTTTTCATGGCGGGAAGGAGATATGATGCTAATTGAGTATCTTGTCCTCCGAGAACTTCATTGCCGACGTTGATACAGGTGATTTTGGTTTGCGAGAGGTATGGTTGTACGTTTTGTTGAATCCATGTTTGAGCTTGTTGAGGATCTCTCATTCTTTGAAGGTATTCGTTTCCTAAACCAATGATGAATTCGATGTTTGTTCCTGCAAATGCTTGTAACACTTGTGGATCGGCATCATAGACTTTTACTCTAGTAATGTTTAAAGATCTAAGAAGGGTTGATACTTGAGATGGAGGTGGGAGATTGTTGGCAATTCGTCCATAGTTGACTCCGACTCCAATGGTGAAGACACCGATAAATGATTCTGGGAAACATACAATTGGGTAAAATTTGGACATTCAGACTCAGATTTCTAAGAAATATTAAAAATTAATCACTAACTAGTTGAAATTCGGTAACTAGTAACAGAAAAAAGACGAGAAAAGGATTCATTTAAACAACCGATAGGATTGAAAACTTTATTTCGTTTTTAGTAATGATCCAGCATTAGTGGACTGAAAGATTGAAACCGAAAATGAATTTCCATCTCTGCTTCTGCGATATGATTCGATAAATCAACAAAATTAGCTAAAAAGCGAGAATTTTTCCAGAAAAGAAAACAAACCCGACATTCAATCAAAAACAGAGAACAAACACCCCCCAATTGTGAGTAATTAATTCGAATTTCAGGAACTACTGAAAAGGGATTCGAATTTTAAAGAGTTACCTGATAGTGTAAGAAGCAAAAGAAGTGTACGGAAGATAGCGGCCATTGGAATTGAATATTGTGAGGTTCTGCCGCTTCTTCGACGTGCTCCTCCGCCGGAAAAGCTCTGTGACTCCTAAAATGAAAGGAGAGACAGGGTTTTGGAGGCGAAGGTGTGCATGTGTGCTTATAAAAAGAAGGATGAGGTCAGTAAAAACGAAGCTTTGGCCTCTTTATAAAAAAAGTAATCAAGTGAGAACGTACCGCGTCGATTTTTTTACAACCGAACCAATGAGTAGGCGCCGCGTAAACACTGTCCAAAACTTATCAGGCTAATTATCCTATTATTTACGGTATAACCGACTTAAAAATGCGTATTTACTAGAATACCCTTTTCAAGGAGAATTTGATTTTCAATTTGACTTTGTAGACATATGGGTTTGTTTGTTTGTTAAAAATGGCAATATGTAGAAAAATCAAGAGATCCATGAGGTGGCAGCATCGGTGGGACCTACAATGACAACGTAGCCGCACATCACGAATAGATCCTCGAAGGTGTGAGAGAGAATCGCGAGAATGTGATGAGTTTAGCCTTGTGCATCAGATGCCCTCCTTTGTGACGATGTCAAACAAAATGGCAAGACCCTCAAACAATGTATAAGAAACACCAATGGAAATTCCTTTTCCATTACAATGCAAGCGATGTGGTGTCGGACAAGCTCATAAATTACCTCGACAACATGAATAATAACGTATAAAAGCAGGATGAAGGAAAACCATGCATATATAATCTGGAGGGATAACCTTGGGGTACCGGTGCCTAATGTGCAATCGTGATTAAATACCTAAAATGTCAGCATGCCCTTTTGTCAAGGATCTAGAAGAGTATCAGCTACCCTGGAGGTAAAGCTCTTAAATCTCATAGTCTATGATAGTACTACTAACCCCGATAACCATTGTGAAACCTAGACATGACATATGAAGTCACTCCAACTTGACCTTGGTTTAGTGAACATATCTTGCTACCACTTTCAAAGTATTAACATATTATTTGTTTAAATTCATTAAGTTGACATTCATAAACTTATAGTAGATATGTATGCGGATTATCATAGCATATTGACAAAAGAAAGGAGAGTCCAACTAGGAATTCTTTACAAGATTCAATGAAGTCGCCTTGTAGATGCCTAATCATGGTTTCCATATGCTGGTTGATGCTTTCACTTATGAGATAGTCTAACAAATTATTTTGGAAGTTTATCAGTAAAGAAACATAAACATGAAAAAAGTTGATTGCTACATCAAATATAAAGCATCTACGAATGAGAAATATAATTCAATATGGATGGAGGGATATTATGCAAACAATTCCTTAAATAGATGTAGTTCAGACACATACTGTAACGCCCCATTTCTGGTATGTGATTTAAATAGAGTAATTTTCATTTCTTAAGGGGTACTCGACGAGTTGAGACGGGATTTGCAAGCGGTTTAAGTTGCCTACTCGACGAGTCCATATTCTAGGACTCGCGAGTCTGCCAGTCTGGATGAAACCGTAATTTCAAGGGTTTGCACCCTATTTAAACCTCATTATCGCCCCAAACCAGCCCCCTTCACTCCCCAGAGGCTTATTCCCGAAACCCTAACCTCCTTGAAGTGTGTGTGAGTGATCTTTGCCTTGTGAAGGAACTTTTGGTGCATTTTGGAGAAAGGAGAAGAAGGAGAAGGTTGAAGAGCTCAAGGAAGAAGAAGTAGATCCAGAATACACTCCTCTTTGGTCATCCCCTCTGGTAATAAAGTTTTCATCTTGATTATTGTGCTAATAGATCTAGTTTGTCCCCAAATTGTTGGTTTTAAGCTCAAAACCCCCAAATCCTTTGAGATAAAGCCTTGTGACCGAGTCATATCTCAGATCTAGCCTCTCTTGAGCTCCAAAAGCTCAAGGAGACCACCTTTTTGTGTAGCACCTGGTTCCCGGTACGTATTCCTTGTAATGAATAATTTTAATTCATGCAATTTTCCTTGGACTCGGGGAGTTGAAGGACCAACTCGCCGAGTAGGAGCGGGATGAGACGCGGGGTCTGAGCCTCGGACTCGGTGAGTCGGTTCCCGGACTCGGCGAGTAGGCCCTGTTTGGGCAAAAACCCTAACCCGGGTGTTTGCACCCTATTTAAGGACTCTAACTCACCCTCCTTTATCCCTAACACTTCCAGAAGAGCTGTAGAGCGAAACCCTAGCCCCTTTGTGTCCTTGTGAGTGATTTTGGCCTTGTGAAAGAAGTTTGAAGCTTAAGAGAAGAAGAATTAGGTGGAAGAGTGCAAGGAGGAGAAGTAGATCCGACATCCACCCTGCAAGAGGCTTCCATTCAGGTAGAAAAGTCCCTACCTTGATCTCTAGTTCATTAGATTCCCTTTTTGTCCCTAATTGGTGGTTTTCAAGCCCTAAAATACCAACTCCATGTATTTGTGCTCTATGATCCGAAAGGACTTCAGATCTAGACCTTATGGACGTATTAGAAGTATAAAGTTTCTGTGGATGAAGTGATTGAGGTCCCCATTGAGTGTATGACCTCATAAAGAGCTTGGATTTGCCTTTTGGAGCTTGTAGGGCCATGCATGCACGTAAAGTTTGCAACTTTACAAGATAAGCATGCCCTAGGAACATAGATCTATGGTTTTGAAGCGTTGCATGTCTCAGATTTGGTCTATATGGGAAATGGGTCAAGGGACTCGACGAGTTGTATGAAGATGGCCTTAGACTCAACAAGTTGGATGAACAACTTGGCGAGTCCTATGAAGATTTCCTGGTACTCGATGAGTTGTTCTTCAAACTCGGCGAGTCAAATGAACTATTACTAAGTAAGAGGGGTTTAGGTGTTGAAGGTCCGACCCTTCGTATCTGCACGCGGAATTAGCAATTTAACGTGTAGTAATGGTCCCAGAAACCCAAATCCTCATAAAGGATGCTCTGGTGAGGATTTGGAAGCGAGTAGGAGATCTGCTCGTATGGACTCGACGAGTCGGATCGCGAGCCGGTTCTATCGTCCCAAGTAGTGAGTTAAGGGTGACTCAGTGAGTGGGATGGGGGACTTGTAGAGTAGGACCAGGTTAGTGGGAGAAAGACTCGGCGAGTCGGTGCCATGACTCGGTGAGTCCAGTCAACTGGAAGTTAACTTTGACCAAGGAGTTGACCTTAGACCAGGGGTGGGTCAGTCATCTGACCTAAGGGTGTGTATAAGTGGCTAATCTATGTTTATGATTTATAGCCGGCGGATTACCGATTCAGCAGTCAGGCGCTTAGCAAGCAGACTTTCAGCAACTACTTTCGTGGTGAGTTACCCTCCAGTAGCGGTGGATCTAAGGCCACAATGCCGGCCCACGAGTAGGAGACGTATGATAGATGATTGTCTTTGTGATATCATCTAGGTTTGTTACTACCTGATATGTTATATGCTAGCATGATATGTTGTATGTGATAGTAGTAGTGTTCGGTTGTTAGGATCGAAGGGTAGTCAGACACCCTAGGTACGTCTGTCAGTATGTGATGATATGTTTGCATGCTGGCTTGTTATGTTATATGCGATAGAGGTAGTAGGAGGGGACTAGTCCCCGAGTTCGGTTGTTAGGACCGAAGGGTAGCTCAGGTACCCCAGATATGTCTGATAATATGTTTATGTTATGTTATATGTGATAGTAGTAGTAGGGGTGAAATAGTCCCCAAGGTTCGGTTGTTAGGACCGAAGGGTAGTCAGCACCCCAGAATGGCTCGACATGGGTAGGTCGGCACCCCAGAATGGCCGTACGGGTAGGTCAGCACCCCAGAATGGTCGTATCGGGTATGTCGGGCACCCTAGAAATGCTTGGTAGTATGTATGTGATATGATTGTATGGTATGTGATACGATGGAGAGACTCACTAAGCTTCGTGCTTACAGTTTTTTAAATTTAGTTTCAGGTACATCTTCAGCGAAGGGGAAGGAGCTGGCGCGGTAGCGGCACATCATACACACACATTGGATTTTCGCATTATGAGATGTTCTGGATTGTACTCTGACATTATTATTATTTTCATGTTTTGGGTTTTCAGACACGAGATATGTTTTATGAAATGATATGATCAGATGATGTTTTACTACAAATGTTTTACAAACCACTTATTTTAAATGAAATTTTTGGGCGTGAAAATTGGATCGTTACATTTTGGCAGTCATGGATTTGTTTTTGTCTAATAACCCCCATAATAATAAAGTTTGAGTGTTATTGCTTCATTGCATCTTGGATACACGTAAAGTTAGCAACTTTACGTGTTCAGATAGTCCCAGGAGCTTAGATCTATGAATTGGATGCACTAAAGTGGATTAGAATCAACTGTATGGAATCTGCATGCAAAGAACTCAGCGAGTCGTTCTTCTGACTCGGTGAGTCAGATGAAGTTAGATTCGACGTTAACTTGGAAGAACACACCGAGTTGTTGCCAAACGCGACGAGTTGAAGCGAGTAGAGAATTGGAAAAGGTGTTAGGGACTCGGCAAGTTGGCGTCCCAACTCGGTGAGTCTGGTTAACTAAATTTTGACTTTGACCAGGAGGTTGACTTTGACCAGGGGTAAATTAGTCATTTTACCCTGAGAACAGTTATCAGTATCTGATTTAGTGCCTATGAAATTTGTAGCCGAGAAATTCCGGAGCAGGAGTCAGCTTGTTTCAGACTTAGCATCTCAGCAGCCAACGTTACGAGGTGAGTCCTCTTCCAGTAGGAACGGGTCTACGGCCACAATGTCAGCCCGTTTAGATAGCAGTAGTATGTATGCTTGATGTCTTCGTGATTCAAGCATGTGTTGTTATGTGTAGTATGTCGGGCAAGCCGATACAATATGTGATTATGCTATATGTTCCTGATATGTTATATCCAAGTTACTTCGGACTTCGGTCCAATGCCGGATGGGGCCCAAGTTACTCCGGATTTCGGTCCGATGCTGGGCGGCGCCCAAGTTATTCCGGACTTCGGTCTGATGTCGGGCGGGGCTCGATGCAGTGGGCGGGGCCCAGTATTTGTTGTATGTGTTTATTATGTTGATGTATGGTATGTGGTAGTTTGGAGGAGCTCACTAAGTTTCGTGCTTACACTTTCAGTTTGGTTTCAGGTACTTCGGCTGGCAAGATGAAGGGCTCGGGTTGGTGGCATGACACACACCACAGTTTTACCCTAGGAGTTATACTTTGATATTTTCCACGTGTTTGATATCGGTTTGATTTGATACATTGTTATGACTTTTTGAGATACACGGGACATGATTTGATAATATGATATTCGAGATTATGTTGATAGTTAATGTTAAAACAAAAAATTTTGGATCATATTTTTGGGTTGTTTCACACACGCACTAGTTCTCGACCACCATATAAAAGGTAAATATATCACCACAAGAATATGATAATGTATGGAATGTATACGAGATTCTTCGATCTTTGATTCTTAGCAAGAGATGTCATGAAAACAATATCCAAAACACTTGTAATATTTAAAAATTGATCATCTGCTAATCATATCTTTTCATTACAATGATTAAGATTTTGATCACTTATTTGCAAGAATTATCTTGGAATGAAGGCATAGTGATCCATAATCCAAGATCTATGTAAACACTCTTTGCAACATATTAGCGCATCATCAGAAATGGATACCACATTAACTTATTTCTTATCTTTACTTATTGCATGTTTTAGGCATGAATTTTGAAAATGTTCATTCTCTTTGCAATCCCATCATATAATATCTTTAATGTACTTAGACTAACCTTTTTTTTACTAACATCATTTACATGTCCTCCTTTTTTGTATTTACCAACTTCTAAATCAAGAAACCTTAATTTGCAGTGAGAGTTTTCTTTACATGTTAGATAATTCATTGATAAGTCTAAATGTTGTACACACCATTTTTTTTATAATGACAACCTGACTATGCCAGAGACGTGTAATCCAACAACACCCAACGATCATGCTTCATCAATATATGTTTTTACTCGAACAAGGTTTCATGTAACTTAGTTCGAAAAAGATTTTTTTGATATGTATCTTCTAAAATTCAGAATCGTTGTTTTCGAACTTATTATTCTTAACCTTCATATGTTTAACCATAACTCTGACACTAGCTAGTTGTTAGGGTTTAGAATGAAAAACATACAATTAAAGATGCCAAATAAAATTAAATAAAACATAAATTAATATGTTTCATACGATCGGGGTAATCATGTTATATATACAAACAAACTAGACATGTATTACTAATTTCAAAATAATTAGGACTTACAAGATACACGATGTGTGTACACACACAGAGAGAGAGAGATCACAATTATATAAGAACCACCAAAGACCATCATAAATCTTTGGTATCAGTTGGTCAAAATCTTTTTCTTTGATCTTTGAAAAAAATATATTGTCTTCAACTTTTAGTAGAAATTTCTAGTTGTCTAATCTTTGGTTCGATCTCTTACTCTAGACTATCTTTGGAAATTGGAATTATTTTTAAAGTTGTTCTCTATGTAGAATCTCAATTGCTTCAATAAGGTCTATGAGTATACAAACTATAAAACTCAATACTTTTACAATTGGATCGAGGTTGGTCCCCAAATCAACTGACATCCATGACATGTACCTCTCATGAAGCCTTTATATAATCTTTCTTTTTCCCATCAACAATCTAAAAGGCCAACTAAGCCAAGAACAATTTTCAACTTTTTTTTTGTCACCATTTTCATAAATATGTCTACTAAAATCTTCATACAAAGGTTTTTTTTCCTCAAGGAGAACATGCATTTATTTATCAGTTCTTTAATGAAGTAGTATCATCTAGATATGTTCCAATATGTTGTGAACATTAATTCGTTACTTACACTTCATTCTAATAGTTACAATGAAAAAAGTAATATTGTTGCTTCATGTCTACTCAGATAGGAAGTTCTTAAACTAAATACACTCTTTTTCGGTTTTTTATAATAGTCATGTTTTATGTTTCTATAGTAGTTGAAAGAGCAACACTCTTCTATAACATAAAGATCCAAATAAACAGATGTACCCCTAATAGTGAACATATAATCTATAGTGTTTTCTCCCAAATCTACAACGATGAGCCATTCCAAGATAACATATATTCTTCTTAAACATAATGCAACCTCAGAAGTGTCATTCAAGACACGTAGCAACCACTTGAATGTTTTTTTTTAGATTACACATAAATATGTTGATATATACCTTACACTACATGAGTTATGTTTTGACTCGTTAATACCATAGTATACATCATGATGCTCACCGCTGACGACTCCACACCTCAACAACCGATTGGTAAGAACTTATAGGAATGAAACTTATTCTTTAAATTGTGTAAGACTATTATTAAGTTTGCACAACTACTGGTTTTTATTTCATGTTGCACCTAATAACCATTTTTTTTAATTATTTCTTAGTTGCATTAAAAATAAATTATATATATTTTCATACAAGCATCAAATCATTATACATGATTGTCAATAAATAATAATGATTGCTTGAACCTACAAAAAATAATAAAGTTAAATAGGTGACATGGTTTATAATTGGAGGACCCAAAATATTAATAAGAACTAATTTGTAACGACCATTTTAAAAATAATCAATGGCTCTAAATGCATGATCCATGCGGTTGGCTGAAAGGGTTGTTACTTGGTCCCTGGATTGGCTGGAGGGGCAGCAGAACAAATCATTATTTCAATACACATTAATCACAAATTGTGTGCAATGTTTTATTGATCATTAATAATATTTATTTTTTAATCGTTTATAAACATTTTGATTCATGGTTTATAATAATATATTGTTTAAGAGTCGTTAAAAGTGGAACTTTAATTATCTGTTGTGGATAAATGTAATATTTTAATGTTAAAGGGGTTATCTTTTATTTTTATAACAGTTTTAATATTAATTATTTATAGTTTTGGTAAAGCAATAGAAACAAGAAAGTAAGAAAGAAATGCTTCAATTTGAAGTTAGCATGATCACTTTGGAAATAGTTGACACTTTATTGTTAGCGTAGACTCAAATATAGTGTTGCTATAGTTGAGTTGAAATGATAAAATATATCTAACACAGAAATAGATTTTGGATGATGGAAATTTGATTATAAATAGATGAAATTTATGTCATCATTATATGCAATTTGCTTTTTTATATAATTACAAAAGGTTATGAAGTTAGTAAGACATGCATTTAAGATCGAAGGCAAGAATATATGAATAGTAAAAGAAAGTAAATAATTTATATAAATCGTGTTTTTTTCTTGATCAAACTTTAATTTTATTTTATTTTCCAAAAAAAAAAACTTGTATTTTTTTTTCTTTTTTTTTTTTCCGAAAAAACCTCAATCTTTTAGTTTTTTCCAAAAAAAAAAAAAAAAAACCTTTAATTTT
Source organism: Lactuca saligna (assembly GCF_052625555.1). NCBI lineage: Eukaryota > Viridiplantae > Streptophyta > Magnoliopsida > Asterales > Asteraceae > Lactuca > Lactuca saligna. The sequence goes on from NC_136417.1 coordinate 52,383,168, forward strand.
TTTATCCTAAAAAAATACTTACATTTGGTAAGTTCTTTGAAAAAAAAAATAATACAAACTACTAGAATGATCAAATTGAAAAAAAAAAAATGAACAATTATAAGGTGTTTTTCATAAAGGAAAAAAAAAGTTAGGAGATTTAATTCGGACACAATATATAGGTTATTTTACTTGGAGTTATTTAATTTTGGAAGTTAATTATAAATACATGTCACAATTAACAATTTCAATTCAAAGAACCTTATCTTATTTTTCTATCTATAAAGAAAGTTAATCGGATGACAAAGATGCAAATATGCAATAAATATTGTAATAAAGTCAATACGGTAGTAGGATTAGACAAGCAATCCATGATAAATAAATACTTTTTTGTTATTCGGAATTGCCAAAAATAATACTTATTTTAGTCGTATGTATACCATAAGTTTTGATTTTATTCCATTTTTTCTAACAACTTGCCATCATAAAAGCAGCTACCGTTCGGTTGACATTTTTTAAAATCATTTGCTTATCGATTTGCATGGGTGAGATATGTTTACATGCCAAATCAATTAGTTGTATAAATATAATATAATAAAGTATTCGTATTTGTGATAACCATTTAAATCAGAATATGTGTTGATGTGTTTGTTTTTCCAATAAATATAATAAAGTATTCGATATTTGTGATAACCATTTAAATCAGGATTTGCATTTGTTTGTTTTTCAATAATTTTTAAATTTTTTTTTATTGGATTAATTTTTTTATTGGATTATTATATATTAATAAATATTATTTTTAATATAAAATATTTATTATATTAATAATATTATTTTATTAATAAATATTATTATTATTATTATTATATATATATATATATATATATATATATATTAATTCACAAACGGGTTGGTGAACAGGAACTTTTAGTAAATTAGAATTTTGCCACATGATTACTCCTTTTTACATATCTGCCACATTAATTTTTGCTTTACACGGTTCTAACCCCTGTTCTTTAACTGATTTAACACATTGGACACACCCACCGCCTTTATCTTTCCTTCTTTACTCCTTTTTACATATCTGCCACATTAATTTTTGCTTTACATGGTTCTAACCCCTGTTCTTTAACTGATTTAACACATTGGACACACCCACCGCCTTTATCTTTCCTTCTTTATTTGTTTTTCCCACGTAAGGTCAAACGTTCCTTCACCATTCGTCAAACCTTCCCGCTGCTTCTCAACTCTTCTTCCTTTTTCTGTCGATCACTTCTTCAGGTTTGTTTCTGTTCTTCGTTGTGTATTGTGTGTTTTTCGTTTCCTCTTTGCATCATGGCTCTTCCTTCCACTTCCCGTTTGGAATTCCGACAAGGGGTTTCGTCGTCGGCTTTACCTGCTTCTAAACGGGGACATTCTCCTCGCCTGGCTATGTTTCCTACGCAGATAATAGATATGTTGTCCCATACAATAAAAGGTTATGCAGTCGTTTTGACGCTCATATTAATGTGGAGTACTGTGGTTGGAATATGATGATAAAATATTTGTTCATGCAAAAGGTACGCCGTTAGAGTGAGTGCGCTTGACTAATATAGAAAGTCAAGTTTGATTGCAGCTAGCGCGCTTGACTAAGAAGATAGAAAGGGCTTTTCTCGCTTGGTTAGTAAAGTCAAGTTTTTGGCCTTATCTTGCAGGTGACGACGACGTCGAGTTGACGGCAGAGAAAGACTGGGCATTCATGATGCAGAAAAAAGAACAGCTTCTTCTTCTATGATGACATCTGCAGCAGATTCAATGGCCTCGAGGAGCGTGGAAAATACTTAATAAAGCACCTTAGCAAGACATGACTATGAATCCATTGCATCATAATAAATTATTATTTTTTCTCCGACTTTTGAATTGTCGAAGCAAGAACTTTATGCGAGAGTCGAAGCACCAAAGGGAGAATTGAGAATTTTTCTGATAGGAGATAAGGGTGTTTTTCCTTGGCGCTATAAAATTCGCCCACCAGGGTTTATTAATTTGCAAATTCTTCCTCAGTTAGTTAAAAGAATGAAATTGGCTGATATTATGACCATACTAGGTAGTATAGATATCATTATGGGAGAAGTTGATCGTTAAAATGATAATTGATACTCTCACTCATTGCTTACATTCGAGAAGTAGCAGATCTTATTGAAGCAGCTCAGACGAAATTACAAGAAGCTTCGCATTTTAACCTAATTAATCAAATGCGAACCACAAAATTTTCATTCCAGATGCGAACACAGTTTAGTTCTTGAACTCTAAACTTGCGAAATCAAAAATTCATATGTTGAACCCATATACGAATATTAACCCAATTGACTTCAAATTGATTCACAGATGCAAACAGTCGATTGTTTTACTTTCGCAAAATGAGCATCAACAACTCCACAATCGAGTCTTTAAATTCTTGCAAACAACAATTTCACAGTCCTTGACTTCGCGTTTTTCTTCACAAATCATCCCTTAATCATCAATCCAATTGCGAATCAAAACTCATATGTTCTTGCTTTATCGATTCATCGACTACACTCATACAAATGCGAACAATACTTAATTTCAAAATCGATTGAAACTACTGGTCCCAAAAAACTTACTATTAAAAAAAAAAAAAAATAAGAACAACATCCGATACTACGTAAACAACTCTCTAACAATTCCACCACGTGCTCCTCTCACTCATTGCTTACATTCGAGAAGTAGCAGATCTTATTGAAGCAGCTCAGACGAAATTACAAGAAGCTTCGCATTTTAACCTAATTAATCAAATGCGAACCACAAAAATTTCATTCCAGATGCGAACACAGTTTAGTTCTTGAACTCTAAACTTGCGAAATAAAAAATTCATATGTTGAACCCATATGCGAATATTAACCCAATTGACTTCAAATTGATTCACAGATGCAAACAGTCGATTGTTTTACTTTTGCAAAATGAGCATCAACAACTCCACAATCGAGTCTTTAAATTCTTGCAAACAACAATTTCACAGTCCTTGACTTCGCGTTTTTCTTCACAAATCATCCCTTAATCATCAATCCAATTGCGAATCAAAACTCATATGTTCTTGCTTTATCGATTCATCGACTACACTCATACAAATGCGAACAATACTTAATTTCAAAATCGATTGAAACTACTGGTCCCAAAAAACTTACTATTAAAAAAAATAATAATAAGAACAACATCCGATACTACGTAAAAAACTCTCTAACAATTCCACCACGTGCTCCTCTCACTCATTGCTTACATTCGAGAAGTAGCAGATGTTATTGAAGCAGCTCAGACGAAATTACAAGAAGCTTCACATTTTAACCTAATTAATCAAATGCGAACCACAAAATTTTCATTCCAGATGCGAACATAGTTTAGTTCTTGAACTCTAAACTTGCGAAATAAAAAATTCATATGTTGAACCCATATGCGAATATTAACCCAATTGACTTCAAATTGATTCACAGATGCAAACAGTCGATTGTTTTACTTTCGCAAAATGAGCATCAACAACTCCACAATCGAGTTTTTAAATTCTTGCAAACAACAATTTCACAGTCCTTGACTTCGCGTTTTTCTTCACAAATCATCCCTTAATCATCAATCCAATTGCGAATCAAAACTCATATGTTCTTGCTTTATCGATTCATCGACTACACTCATACAAATGCGAAAAATACTTAATTTCAAAATCGATTGAAACTACTGGTCCCAAAAAACTTACTATTAAAAAAAAATAAAAATAAGAACAACATCCGATACTACGTAAACAACTCTCTAACAATTCCACCACGTGCTCCTCTCACTCATTGGTTACATTCGAGAAGTAGCAGATGTTATTGAAGCAGCTCAGACGAAATTACAAGAAACTTCGCATTTTAACCTAATTAATCAAATGCGAACCACAAAATTTTCATTCCAGATGCGAACACAGTTTAGTTCTTGAACTCTAAACTTGCGAAATCAAAAATTCATATGCTGAACCCATATGCGAATATTAACCCAATTGACTTCAAATTGATTCCCATTGACAATTTCCACATAAATATTTATCATCATTTAAATGCAACACAGCGCCAAAGGCGCACACTTGATTCCTGCTAGTTATTATTATTATATATAATATTTATTAATATATAATAATCCAATAAAAAAAATTAAAAAAGAATTAAATAAAAAAAAATCAATACTCCAATAAGATAATATTATTAATATATTAAATATTTTATATTATAAATAATATTTATTAATATATAATAATCCCATAAAAAGAAATTAAAAAATTAATTAAAATAAAACTAATATATGATACTTCAATAAAATTAAAAAGATGATATGCAGAAATGATCTTTATAGTTTGGTAAAAAGATTCAATTGCAGAAATGGTCTCTGAAGGTAAAATAGTAATTTTAAAAAAGTTAACAGTCAACTTCTTAAAGTTAACAACATAAGGATTAAATCCGCACAAAGCATCTAAAATTAGACCACTGGTACACCACCAAACATTTTTGGACAAAAATTGCATAATTTTTGATAACCACAGTGACAATTTTTGCAGTTTTGTCTTTGTTTTATAAATAACAGCCATTAACGGATAGGTTTTTGTCTTTTAAATCGACAATCCATAATTTCTTTAATTATTAGCAGCAAAATTATTTAAGCAAAATGAGAAGAGCGAATAAGAGTAAAGGGTAATAACTTTGAAAGCCTTAGACTAGAGGGTGTGGGGTGCGGTTTCAGTTGATGTGGCACTGAAACACCGCCCCTCCCTGCGGTTTCAAAGTACGGTTTGGAGACTGCGATAAGAATTGAGAGCGCTCCCATTCTCTCTCTCTTCCTTTATCTCTCTATCTCTCTCTTCTTTCTCTCCCTCTTCCACTCCTTGGGTGTTGTAACAAACTGCAGTAAAAGGAAGGAGTGGACAGTCTTCTATCCCACTTCGCCTAATGTAAAAAGAGTTGCAAGGTTTGTTTTCTCTATTAAAGAAGAAGCGCATCACATAGCTGTTTTGTGTAATGGGGTTGAAAAGATTGCAAGATTTGCTCAAGCCTACCCACGCCAAGCCTTGTATAAGCATTTGCAGAGCTTGACATTTGCAACTACTATATATATATATATATATATATATATATATATATATATATATATATATATATATATATATATATATATATATATATATATATATTTCATAAAATCTGATTTCGTGATGGTTGGACTTGGCTGGTGTGGTTTGGTTTCAATTGAACTGACCGGTATTTTTTAGGGTCTAGAACAAATGGTGAAAAAAAAAACCGCAAAGAAACTGCAAAAAAAAAAAAAAAAAAAAAAAAAAAAAACCTTGTGATTTCAATTTTTTAAAAATCGAAGTTGTAGTTTTCGTTTTCGTTTTGCAAATATGGTTATTGTGGTTTTTTGTTTATTTTATGTCAAATCCATTTCCATAAGCTATGTCATATCCATCTTTTATTAACTTTAACAATTTGATTATTAACTTTTTTTTAAACAAAATTATATAAGATCCATATGGTTTATCTAATGTAGAAATTCAGTACTTGCTAAATTTTTTTAATAAATATGGTCCATATTAAAACTTGCATGATAGGTCTTTTTGTTAATACTGTTAGTTTAATTTCATTAGTATGAGACTAATTTGGTGATTTTAGTCAGCTGAGATTGTGTTTGTGGCAATGCGTTAATCACAGGGCTTACTTAAGTATTTTTTTTATATTTTAAGATTAAGAGTCTTGATTTTTCTAAGTTTATAGTTTTCAAAATTTCATTTTAACCCTTTACTTTAAACTTTATAAAATGTTACTTTCACCTCTTTATTTTTTTAAAGTTTATGTTTATCCTTGTATTATATATAATTTGATTTTCAAAACAGCTTTCGTTCATTAACTTAAAATTCAATATTTTACGTTCTTATTTATATATATATGTCGGTGTAACTTCAAGGTGGTTAACGTTTCGACATATTCGATGTAAATTAGATAAATTATAACCATTTGACGATCATGGCTTCAAAAGATTTACCCTTCGAAGAAAATAGAAAAAAGTTGGACAATATTTCAAAAATACAACCACCGGATTTAATCAAATAAAAATCAAATGCATAAATTATGGCCACTTTTTTCTTTTAGATAAATGACCAAAATTAATCCTCCTAGAAAATAAATATCTCTCTCTCTCTCTTTCTCTCTCTCTCTCTCTCTCTCTCTCTATATATATATATATATATATATATATATATATATATATATATATATATATATATATATATATATATATATACTCCGGTTCTGATTTTTTATTTGTTTTTTTCATTTTTTTCCGTTTTTTTATCTTTTATTTTTTATTTTTTTTAATGTTTTTACTACATATTTGAATATTTTGGTGTTTTTTTGTGTGTTTGCTTTTTAATTTATTATTATTTTTTTTATTATTTTTATATATTTTTGAACTAAACAACAATTCGAGTTTTTAATATTAAACATATTTAAAAGTTTTAAATAATAAAAATATTAGGGATTTTTTGGAAAGAATTACAAAAAATATCTTTTCGAATTTAAACAAAAGATAAAAAAATATTAGATTAATGATAACCATTCAATTTCTAAATTAAAGGTTGATATTTGTCCTTACAGTGTTCACCAATTTTTTAATTTTTTTCGAGATTTTTTGAGTAAATTACACGAATGGTCCCTATTGTTTAGGGTAATTTACGCGTTTGGTCCCTAACTTATTTTTTTAACTTGGAAGGTCCCTACTGTTTGTTTTTTGTTATGCGGTTGGTCCCTATCTTACCTAAAAAGACTATTATGCCCTTGATCTTTTTAATTTATCTAAATAAAAACACCCCTAATCTCACCCCCTCACCTTACCTCACCTACCTCATCATTTTTTCCTCTTTAAATAATAGTACTTTTAGATAAGATAAGGATCAAACGCGTAACAAAAATAAACAGTAGGGACCAAACGCGTAACAAAAATAAACCATAGGGACCTTCCGAGTTAAAAAAATAAGTTAAGGACCAAGCATGCAAATTACCCCAAACCATAGGGACCATTCGTGTAATTTACTCAGATTTTTTTTACGAATATGTTTCTAAATTAAGGGCTAATATTTGGCTATACTACTTTCCACACCTACCCATATTTGTCTCAAGGATCATCACAATAACCCTAACAACATATACTAGCATGCGCACACACGAAATCCTCACACCTAAAGGAAAGTTACACATCTCGAGACTGGCCAGTTAACCTCACACAACCCATCCTACCACTAACTGCCACACGACCCTCCATTGGTACTAGATAACTATCGCAAGAATACAAGCACATATCGTACATTTTAAACAATCTTAGACTAAAAGATCCAATCCTACGACAATTGGCTCAGACAAGAGTTACGCAGTAGGACCAAATCCATTATCCTAAGATCATTTAAACCAAAGAGGATGCAATGTATACGATCAGCCGGAGCCATCCTACCACTAACTGCCACACGACCCTCCATTATCCTAAGATCATTTAAACCATGTAGCATGCTAGCAACATTCCAGTATAATAACATGTAAAACATGATGTCAATCCAATGGGTCGGCATTGGTGCCTTCGACCCGCAAGTACCATGAGGAAAACTCACCTCCCAAACTAAATAGAACTGATGAGGCCTGACTCAAAATATCAGCTCTCTAAACGATAACTATTTCCACCAAATGACTGATTCCATTAAAATCCCAAAATACCCTCAAGGTCAAACTCACTAAGTCAACCGAGTCAACCCAGCCGAGTCAACTCAACCGAGCCAACTAAACAAAGCTGACCCATGCAAGTGTGTGCGGCGTACTCCGAAGGTACGCTTAGCGTACGCGAAGCCTCATAGAAGACCACCATTGGGGTGGTTGACCGAGTACGCAAGGCATAACCTCGCAACCCCAAAAACTTCATTAAGTGCTTAATGGCTTAAACACTCAAGCCCATACGTCAGATCTATGGTCCAAATGCACCCTAAAGTCATAAAGTTTCAAACTTTATTACCTTACAAGTCCACGAAGTGCTTAATACAAGATCTTAATCCATTAAGACCTTCTACAAGATGCATGAAACAATTCTAGCAGTTGGGACCTCATTTTTATGGCTTAGGACCCCTCCTAGGGTCTGGAAGGACAACTCATAGTGATAATAACCAACGATGCACAAAATGGGACCTTTGGGACAAAAAAAGCAACATAAAACACCCAAAACTGGGATCTAACAACCAAGACATCAAGGTATAGACTTTATACATTCTGGTGGGGGTGTTAATCAGGTAATTTTTTTGGGTTTCGGGTAATTCGGGTTTTTCATGTTAAAAAAAATATCCGTAACCCGACCCAAATTAAATTCAGGTGGTGGGTCGGGTTTGTGTAATTCGGGTATTAGCCGAAATATATAATTTTTTTTGAATTACACCTTAAATAAATTTAATTAAGTAAATATGTCGTGCTTTATTAGTCTTGTTTATATAAACAAACGAGACATAAACGAAGTTACTCAAACTTTGAACATTGAGATTTTTTAGTTAGTAATACTTGAGATATCAAGTAATCTTTTAAGCTTAATTTAATCTAATAAGATGTCAAAAAACCAAATACTTAATGATCTTAGTTTAAAAGTTTAAAATGTTTAAGATAATTGTAGCCATAAGTTTTGCCATGTTCTGAAGCTTCGTCAAGATAATGAGTTTGTTAGTTGCAATAAAAACTATAATTTAGAAAACAGTTAAGTTTTAAAGAACATGGTGTTATATAAACAATTGTTTTTAATATTGTTAGTGTCATACTGTCATATAATAAAAGAGATTCATGTTTTACAATAATGATAGTTAGTTTAAGCGTGATCAAATAGCTAATACAAATTACAAGCTCTATGAATAAAAAGAATTTTCAAAATAATTCGAGTAATTCGGGTATACCCGAAACCCAAAAAATGTACCCTATACCCAACCTAAAAAAAATTCAAATTACCCGAAAAAATTTACCCTATATCCGAAAAAATCGGGCGGGTAATTCGTGTATTAGGTATTTTTGACAGGGCTACCTTCTAGAGCTTCTCAAGAAGACAAAGATACAAGATCCACAAGCTTGCTTCCACTTCAAGGCTCCTTAATGCAACTTCTTCTTCCTTTAACACACCAAAAACACGTTCTTGAGCTCAAAACACACATTAAAGGGGATAGGGTTTGCAAAAACGTCTCAAAGTATGTGGAAGTTGAAAAGGTGGAGAGAAATGAGCCATAATGTTGCTTAAATACCCCTCAAACCCTAAAAATTAGGGTTTCCTCCTGACATTAATACTCCCCGTGTACATAAGTGTACGCTCAACGTACTCACATGTACGCTTGGCATACTCCTCCTGCAAAAATTACAAAATTTCCACTATGACTTCAAAGCATAATTCTTGGACTTAGGGACCAACTTGATATGAAATAGAATTATAGGGATGAATTTAGAAGTACATAAACATCAGTATGTTACAATGTTCCCCCACTTGAACTAGACTTCGTCCTCGAAGTCTACTGCAGTGAACAAATCCGGATACTGCTCCCGCATCTCACCCTCCGGCTCCCAGGTTCACTCGGAGCCCCTCCGGTGCCACCACTGTACCTTTCTCAAAGGGACTTCCTTGTTACACAAAATATTTACTTTCCTTTCCAGGATAGCCACTGGCCTCTCAACATAGTTCAGGCGCTCATTGACCTAAATATCATCTAAGGAAACCACTACCTCCTCATCCAATATGCACTTTCGTAACTACAAGACATGGAAAGTGTTGTGAATATGAATGAGCTCCTTAGGAAGATCCAATATGTAAGCAACCTTGCCAATGTTAGTAATCACCTGATAAAGGAGCAATATATGGGGGACCAACTTCCCCCTCTTCCTGAAGCATATCACACTTTTCCAAGTCGACACCTTTTATAGTACCATGTCGCCGGCCTGAAACTCCAACTCGGATCGTTGTCGGTCGGCATAGATCTTCTGTTGACCTTGAGCCATTGGCGGGTCTTTAGTCTCTGGCTGATCTGCTAACTCAGCTATGTGGTCTGATGGACCACTTCGGTTTGCCTCATAACCTTGTGACCAACCTTGCCCCAACAAACCGGGGTACGACATCTCCGCCCATACAAGAGCTCGAAGAGCGGAGCACCAATGCTGGAGTGATAACTGTTATTGTAGGAAAACTCTGAAAGAGGCAGGTAGGAGTCCCATCTCCCATCGTAATTAATAACACAGACCCGCAACATATCCACAAGGCTCTGTATCGTCTGCTCACTCTAGTCGTCGGTTTGCGGATGATAAGCAGTACCGAAGTGCAACCTTGTGCCCAGTTCCTCATGGAACTTCTACCAAATAAGGAGGTGAACCGAACATCATGGTCTGAAACAATGCAGACCGGAACCCCATGGAGAGCAACGATCTCGTGAACATACACATCGGCCAACTTCTCGGCCAAAGAACTCCCCCGAATCTCCAGAAAGTGGGCACTCTTGGTCAATCGATAAACAATGACCCATAGAGCATAAAAACCCTTTGTCATCTTCGACAACTTGGAGATGAAATCCATCGAAATATGCTCCCTTTTCCACATAGGAACCTCCAGAAGTTGCAGCTTGCCATGCGACCTCTGATGCTCAACCTTGACCATCCTGCGGGTCATGTATCTCTCCACATACCATGCTATCTCTCTACTCATACATGGCTACCAATAGCTCAATCTCAAATCCAAGTACATCTTGGTGGGCCCCAGATGAATAGAAAATTGAGACTTATGAGCCTCCTTTAACACAATCTGTCTGACCCCACCAAACTTCAGAACCCAGACCCGACCATATCAGGTCAAAACCCCATGACTATTCGATACAAATCTGATAATCTCACCCCTCATCCTCTCTTTTTTTCAATTCTCTTCCCGAACACTCTTGGCCTGAGCCTCCCTGATCAATCCCAAAAGCGGGGAATCCAATTTTATCCACGTATACGATGTCACACCCCCGAACCAAAACAGCAAAAACATCCGGGGGCGGGTGACTTCATCTTGTAATATCATCACAGTGTATATAATTGAATCAAAGACAACATCATCATCACAGATGAAACATAACAACCATCATAGGTTACACAAGTGTATTTGTTTACAAATTACATTCCAAAGGTTAAATGTATGATGATACAAAAAAAACACAACAAAAATCCATGTGTTCTTGATGACCAACCTGCTTAACGATTCCCTGAGAATACAAGTTATTTTGAAAACGTCAACATATATAATGTTGGTGAGTTCATAAACATGTTTGTATGAAAAGTTTTGTATCATCTGTAAATAGGGCTGTAAACGAACTGAACGTTCGGCAAACCGTTCGTGAACTGTTCGGCGGGAAGTTCGTTTATGTTCGTTTATTTAATAAATGAACGAACATGAACAAAAATTATCGTTCATTTTGTTAAATGAACGAACATGAACAATTGTCTCGTTTGTTCATTTATTTTCGTGAACGTTCGTTTATGATGTTCGTTTACGTTCGTTTATGTTCATTCGTTTAAGTTTATTTATATTCATTTATATTCAATTATTTTTTATTATATTGTTATATTGTATGTTCGTTTATGTTCATATATGTTCAATTGTGTTTTTTTATCTTTGTTCGTTTATGTTTGTTCGTTTATGTTCGTTTAGCATGTTCACAAACATAAATGAACGAACATGAACAAAGAATTTGATAAACGAACGAACATGAACAAGAAAATCCCGTTCGTTTATCCGTTTGTGTTCGTTTGTTGTTCGGCTAACTTAAACGAACGAACATGAACAAGACCTTGTTCGTGTTCGTTTGGTTCGTTTACAGCCCTATCTGTAAACACTAGAAAATCCGATATTTTCCGTACAAATGGTTTAAGTGTTTTATTTCAAATCTTGTATTATAGCATGCGTGTTCATATTTTTTAAAACGTATAAAGAGAGAATTCCAGAAAAATCCTATATTTCCTTTTGTAAGTAAAATGTAATGTACAGTGTTTGTTTCTCAAAAAATTTGATATTTCTGTCTATAAAAGAGTTGTAGTCTTTAAACCATAAGACTCGAGTGTTGTAGAAATGAATAGCTCGTACGGTTATCAAAAGTATCATATATGTATTCCGTAAATTTTACAGTGTTTGTTAATCTCTATGTGATTCGTTATAACCATGCTTGATATGACCGATCTACTTGTCATGACGTTCTTCAGACGCTGCTTGTTTAAGGTAAGACATTTTTCACCCTAGTCTGGCCTAGTCTAGTTGTAGCGAACAGCTCATGTGTAGGGTTGTCAACCCCGTATAGATCTATACACAAACTCCTGATCTCCCTCCAGGAGACTCTGGTTATAACTACAGGACTTAAGGTTGTATACTAGGTAGGTACGGGTGAAAAACGCGTCTCGTAGGAGCCTTAACTAAATTTACGCGAATAGTGTATCACATTATTTACCGCTTTAAAATAATGTTTCGAGTATGTGTTTGATTACAAAATATTAATGATAAAATACCATTTGTTTTTATCAAAATGTCAAGTATTTACTGTTATTAACCCGATTAGTATAAAATGTGTTGCAAAACCCAATAAGCATGTAAATAGGTGTTTAAGGTCCGATAAACATGAAATGAATATACAAGGCCCAGTCAGCATGTAAATGGGTAATTGAGGCCCAATAAACATGAAATGAATATACAAGGCCCAATAAGCATGTAAATGGGTAATTGAGGCCCAATAAACATGTAAATAGGTATTTGAGGCCCACTTTAATAAAAATGACATTTTCGACCCATTAAACCGAGAATTTACATTATAGGTCCATTTTTGATAAAGATAACATTTTAAGTCCATTAAGGCCGAAAATTTACATTTTAAGCCCATGAAACCATAAATTTCCAAATAAGGCCCCTTTTTTTACGAAAAATGACCATTTTTGCCCATTAAAATCATGAGGGCCCAAAAGAAGACCATTTTGTCAAAAATAATGCTTTGGACCCCTATAAAACCGTGAATATCATAAAATCCTTTTTTAATCCAATATGAATCTTTCGGCCCCTTTAAAATCGTGAGTCTCATAACAAGGCTCACTTTTGCTTATTTGTCAAATTTGGCTCCTCATGAGGTTTTATTTAGTTTTCAAGTATCCCTTAACATGTTTTATCCTTTCCACAACCAAAATAAGTTACATAAAGTAACTTGTTTTGCTAACATCTTCGAATCTTGAAGGATATATCGAGTTTATGAGGGTTTTACATATATCCATATCATATTTGCACAACATATCATGAAAATACACACAAGCATGCATAAATACTTATATCTAACACAAAACCAACTTGTATTCTCCCACAAACCATAGTAAAACTGAAAACAAGGGGGTATGAAGCTCACCTTGGGTGATGGATCAGTTTTGATGAAGAAATGAAAGAGAATGAAGGTGTTTTCGGCCTTGGATGTTTCTTTGGGGAGATCTTCGAAAACAAGGTGATTCTAGGAGCATAAACACAAGAATGATGTTGTTTTGAGGAAAGATCTTAGCATAAAATGGAGTTAATCAAGTTAAGTGTGAAGTAACTTACCTAGTATGTGAGTTTGAAGAACCTTATTGAGTACACACACACTCACGAAAACTGAAGGGAAGGGATGAGGGAATTTCCTTTGAGTTTGAGAGAGAGTGAGGGACTTGCAAGTGAGTTTGAGGTGGAAAAATGAGGGTGATAGTGGTGCTCTCGGCCGAGATTAAGAAGAGAAGAAAAGAAGTAGTTGGATGGTTAATACATGGTGGGTTAACTCCTAATCCTAGAAGTTTGTTGGTAAATTAAACAGGATTACCACAATGCAATAAAGAGGTGTCAAATGGTTGGATCTTTTCAATTACTTTTATCCAAAACCGATATTGGAGAGGGGATGAAAGAAAATACTATTGGGCTTGGGTTTAAGATGCAACCGAGAATCATAAGCCCAAATGGGTTTTCAGCCCATGTGGCTCACATATGGGTTTTCGGCCCATAAAATTAAAGAAGATGGTTTTCAGCCTAATAAGGCCCATGATGAGTCTTACGGCCTAAAATGTTATTTATTATTGAATGTGGGTCCAACTAGGGACCAAATGAGGTTTCTTTGCCCAAAAGAATCAAGTTTAAGGGTTTATTGGTCTTTTAGGCCCAATAAAAGGATCCTGGTCCAATAAGAGTTTGAATTGTGAAGTTAAGGTTACAAGCCCTAAGTTGAGTGAATGTAGTGTATTGAATTAGGTTTAGAGCTTTACGTGTGAGTTTCGATTCGAATTCTTGTTGTTGAATGAATAACATGTATAACATCATACTTAAGGTTACAAGATGCATCAAAAGTAATTACACCTAGACAGAATTTCCTAGCCTTAAAATACTAGTTGTGACACACGACACCCCATCTGAAGACCCAACCTACTTACGGTTAAAAGCATCCACCACTACATTCACTTTATCCCAATGGTAAAGGATATTGCAGTCCTAATCCTTGACTATGTCTAGCCACCTGCGACGTCTCATGTTCAGGTTTAGTTGATCCATAATATGCCTCAGACTCTTGTGATCCGTGTAGATAGTACAACGGACCCCATACAGATAGCGTCTCCAAATCTTGAGGGCAAAAACCACTACCCTCAACTCCAGATGCACGAGGACTACCCCAAACTGGTGATGGATGCATCACAAAACACCACAAAGTCCTCAATTCCTTTCGGGAAGGTTAATACTGGGGTCTTGCATAATCTCTGTTGCAGAGTCTCAAATGTCGACTGCTGCTCAGGGCCCCATCGGAAATCCACCCCTTCCTCGTCAAATGAGTGAGCGGTACCGCAATCTTGGAGAAATCTTGAATAAATCTCTGATAGTATCCTGCTAAACCCATGAAACTTCTGATATATGAGGGAGATTTCAAAACCTCCCACCTCATCGCGGCCTCGATCCTGGCCAAATCGAATAAAATCCCATCTTGGTTAACGAGGTGCTCAAGGAACTGAACCTCTAGTAACCAAAACTTGCACTTCGAGAACTTATCATAAAGTCGTTATCGCCTCAAAATCCTCAGAAGTTCGCAAAGATGCTCCACATGTTTCTCTCTGGTATTGGAATACACCAAGAAATCATCAATAAACACCATATCGAAACGATCGAGCATCGGTCTGCATACCCGATTCATCAAATCCATGAACACTACAGGCGTATTGGTGAGCCAAAATGGTATCACCACAAACTTGTAATGCCCATAACGAGTTCGGAACGCGGTCTTCTCCACGTCCTCCTATCTCACTCAAACCCGATGATACCCAGACCTCATATCTATCTTGGAGAACCAAGATGCACCCTGCAACTGTTAGGTGCATTTTATGCACCATTGAAGCATGTTTAATTTACTCTTTTTCATTTCAATTTAGTAATAATCCATGCATTTTACTTGTTTTGGGACAAAACTTGGTTTATTTTCACACTTTTATTCCATTTCAGGTGGTTCGGAGGTTGTAGATGAATCAGGATGGTGAAAAAGGGCTGGAAACAAAGATGCGGATTTTTCGGAGCAAAATTGAAGAAAACAAGAAATTGTCACAGAAGAGTTGACACGGGTCGTGTCAAATGGTTTATCAACGTACATTGGTTTCGGATTAGAAAATTTTCCAACTTTTTGAGTGACACGGGGTCGTGTCATTCCTTCACAATTTGACATGGGGTCGTGTCTGTCGCATAACCTCCTGGGGCAGTTTTCTTTTATGATCTAATTTTGGGATTTTTAGGGGGGACACAGACTCTCATTCACTCCAGGCGACCAAGGACGACTCTTAGAAGAAGTTTTTAGTTTGTAGCTTGAAGAAGTTCATTTGGAAACATTTTAATTTCATCTTTGTAAGCACTTTAGTACTTTAATTTCCTTTCTAGACTTGTTAATCTTGTTTTAGTCATGTGTGCCTAGAACCCTAGTTTCTCCAACTTTATGTTTTGACTTCTTGAGTTATGATTTCAATCATATGACTTGATGTTTGCTTTTAATTTCTATCTAGTGAATTTGATTTTACTTTAATCAAATGTTTGTATCTATTTGTGATTCTTATTGGCCATTTGAATTAGGCTTAGGTCATTCAAGTTATCTAATTGCAAAATCCGTAATTGTTTGGTGAATTGGACTAAGTAACAAGCACTAAACTGATTTCCATTGAATGAATTTAGTGTAAATCTTGTTTACACACTCTTACACTCACGAGCTTGTGAGAAGTATTGGGTGTTGTTGGGAACATTCACATAAAGTTTAATGTAACCTTTTAATCTAATTCTAAGAGATTGTTTAGATTAGGTTAGTAAGGTTAGGGTTAATCAAAGAGCTTGTTTTGGTTAACTAATGTAGTGAATGAGAAGTGTTAGAGCTTATTAACACTTTCAAGTACCAACTTAGATAGAATTGAGCCAATATCTAATCATCTTTGAATCACATTGCCAAGTTGTCATACATAGAGTAGGAGTCCTTACAAATTCTAAATTTAATTCATTCCTTTAGTTGATCACTTGTGTTTTTAATTGTTTTTTTTAATCATTGCATTGAAAACCCCCCTCTTTAGTGTTGGCAACCATAGTACAAGAGGTATACACTGATTGTCCCGTGTCTCTGTGGATCGACCCTTCTTGCCTTGTACTACCTTTTGGTGCAATATAGTAGTGTTATTTTTGGAGTATATCGTACCCGTTTATTTGCTGGGCTTGACACTCCTAATAGCAACTGATCGAAGAGATCATCAATCCACAGAAGGGGATAACGGTTCTTCATCGTTAACTTGTTCAACTCTCGGTAATCAATGCATATCCGGTGTGAAACATCCTTCTTCTATTCAAACAATATCAACGGTCTCCACGGAGAACTGCTCGGCCTAATGAACTGCTTGCCTAGCAGCTCCTGCAGCTCAGATGACAACTGTAATGCCCGTAGATCAAGGCTAGCCAATTTAGAGACAATGAGCGCCAAAAATGACTTTTTTATGGAAGATTATTTAGAAGCATTAATCTTAACTAAGTTTTATTACATGTTACAAGGATTCCGTACATATAAAGAACGCTGAAATCCGAGTTATAACGAAGAAGTTATGACCTGTCGAAGTTTTGCGATAGACTCGGCATGACACAGCGCGGCATAAATAGTGAATTTACGTTAGAGAGATATTTGGCATTATCGATCTAAATGAAAGTCGTAGAATACGTTAAATCGAGAGCGTACATAAAAAGAACGTCCAAATCTAACTTCGTATGAGGAACTTATGATTTTTCTAAGTTTCAGCTTAGCAGTATGCACCCCAAGTTCGAATATGAGATCGAAGGATTTCTAACCGAAACAATCTAAACGAGAATCGAAGATCTCGTCGATAGTAGTTCAACGGTAAAAAGACAGACAAAACAGACGTCGGATGAAGAAGTTATGAGTTTATAACGGAGTTTTCCTGTCCCGGCCTACTAAAAAAATATAATAAAAATTAAAGTCAAACTTAGCTGAAGAAATCTAAACGAAAGTTGTAGATCTTGTTTTTACCTACGCGTGTAAAAAATGAACTTCAAAAATGGAGCTCGTATGCGAAAGTTGTGAATTTCTGAAGTTCGGGACGCGAACCCCAACACTGTGTTAGAGTTCATGACGTGAACATAGTGTTCACTACGTGAATTCAGTATTTATGACTTTTGGAGCCTGACAGACGCAAGTCGCGATGACGCACCTGATGACTACTAAACTCACGACATGAATATTTGAGTTTCACGACGTGAATCCAGAAAAATGGCCATATAAATAGAAATCGAAGGGCAACCGGCCATAGTTGCTAATTCCTTCACTCTCTTACTCCTGATACCCTCTCTAGCCCTTTTGAAGCACCCCTGAAGCCCCGGTATCATCCCGACACCCGAAGCAAGTCCCAAAGCCCCGAAGATCCAGAGGAGAAAAGAGTTTCAAGCTGAAACTTTTCCAACGAGAAGCCCGATGTGTGAAGCTATCCCGGTTTCATTGAAGAACTTCTACTTGAAGAGTCGTAGTGTTGTCCGAGCATCGTCTAACCAAGTGAGTGTGTAGTTACTTTCTTCTAACGGATAAATATGAAGTATTTGCTATGAAATACGTGTTATGTGTTTATATATTGTTTGTTTATTTGAGGTGGATGTTGGGTGAATGTTTTATACCGGTTTGTATATGATTTAAACTATATATGTAATTTATATCTACAAATATGTTGGGTAGAACATAGGTAGATGAAATAGTTGGTGTGTGATGAAAAATTAGTTTGAGAATGAGACAAAAGATGATATAGATCATGAGATGAGGGTGGAAGGTGGAAAATGAGTGAAACCTTTACCCAAACGATGGCCCCGTCATTCAGCAGAGTAGGGATGACAACCACGGACTATTCTAGACAATCCTGTGGAACACTAGCAAGCTTGCAACTTGTAGGTGTTGTGGACTTGATGTTCACCGGTGTACTCTAAATAACCCTGGCAGCTATAGATTTAGTGCCTCGTAATAAAACGATGGTAGCTATGGATTTAGTACAGTGTAGATGAATGTTGGTAGCTATAGATTTAGTATAGTGCAGATGAACGTTGGTAGCTATGGATTTAGTATTGTATATATGAACCTTGGCATCTATGGATTTAGTGTTTGTTATAGGAACCTCGGGCGTCAATGGACTTTGTTCCAATTCCTTAGGTCAATCCTTAGGAATGAATGAAGGAAGGATAGTCGATTGTTAGGATCAATCCTTAGGAACGAATGAAGGAAGGATAGTCGATTCTTAGGGTAAAACCTTAAGAAATAAAGAAGATAATGGGAATGATGATTGAATATAATAATTATATTATCGTGGATTGAAAACCATATATGCTCACCATGCTCCCATGCCTGACCCACTCAGTTTTCTTTGCATTAGAGGTAATGGCACAAGAGTAAAAGTTGGTGGACTTGACGAGAGATATTTGGATTATAGATCAGTAGTTATAAATAACAGTTGTAAGGTCTATTTTATACTGTTTATGCTTTCGGTCTGTATCGGAACATGACATCCCAAGATTTTGTTATTTAATGAAAAATGCATTTCTTTAAAGAAATGCTTTGATAAATTCTTATCACATTTTGTTTTTGGAACAAATTCCGCAACAGTTTTCTTTAAACGATTACTCAGATTTTAAAACAAAGCATAAAAAAATCGGTCTATCTGGCCGTGAAATTAGGAGATGTCACAACAACTCCTGCATCTCGCGCGGTGCCAAGTGGTATGGCGCCTTGGCAATCGGAAACGCACTTGGCACAAGGTCGATCCTAAACTCGACCTGCCTCTCGGGAGGCACACCGGGAAACTCCTTCGAAAATACATATGCAAACTCCTTGACAACCGGGACCTCTGACACTAAAATCTAATCCCCAACACGCATATCCACCACATAAGCCAAGTAGCCCACACACCCATACTGAATGTATTGATGAACCCTGACCACTGAACAAAACTCTAATCCCATCCTGGTGCCCTCTCTATTGATGACCAGTTCTCCCTACTTGCAGTTCGAACTACCACGTGTTGGCCCTCATAATCAATCATGGCACCAAACCGACTCAGCCAATCCATACCCACAATCACGCAAACATCCCCCATGGGAATAAGGATCAAATCGATCGGATAAGGCACCCCGAAGATTTCCAATACACAACCCTGATACACCGATGATGCAGAAACCCCGTGTTTGTTTGCGATAGAACCCGCAACGGACACTCTAACTCCCCAATAGGCATATCAAACTCCCTGTTGAACAAAAGAGATACAAAGGACGGACTCGCACCCGAGTCGAACAACACAAGATCAGGCAAAGAATTCATTAGGAATGTACTTAATAGAGGCACATATATAAGCATAACACAAAAAATAATCAACAAGATAATGGATAGAGACATACCATTCACAACATCTACAACTGCTCTGGCCTCCTCGACAGTGAGCTAGAAAGCACGACCTCGGGGCCTCGGGGGCTCCACCATACCCTGACTCTCATCAGTGATCCTCAAAGTAGTCGGCACTGGAGCCTACGTTGGCTTCACAGCAATCAAGGGACATTGAGCCTTCATATGGCCCATCTGATCATAATGATAACAAAGCTTGGTGCTTGGAGCTGGATCCGGCTACCGATGGTCCTTCGCAATGTGACCCTACTTGCCACATTTGTGGCACCCGAAGAAGATTGACAAGCTCCATCATGCACCTTACCGCACTTCCCACAAGTGCAGCCCCTCTGACTCCCCGACCTAGAATCAACGTTCCTAAACTGTATCGGTGCAGGCTGCGAATGTGTCAAGGCCGGTCTCTGCTCCATCGCCTGCAACTCACTCTCAATCTCACGCCGCCTGGAGGCCTCCTGCAACTCCAAAAAAGAACCATTTATTTGTTGGATACAAACTTTCCAATCACCGTCTTGAGCATGCTCAAGTAACGGGTCATATGAGCATGCTCAGAGGCGAAAAACTCAGGACAAAACATGGCCATCTCCGTGCACATCTTGGTGATCTCCGTCACCGACTCCATACCCTGCCTCAAATCCAAATACTCCTGCGCCAATCTATCACGCTCTACCAGCAGCACATATCTGGAGTGGAACATCTCCAAGAACTGCTCCCAAGAAATAGTAGCTCTCTGCTCAAAAGAAAACGAACTAGTAGCAAGTCTCCACCAATCATTCGCTTCGGACCTCAACATCAGACAAGAGCAGGTGAAAAAGCATCCCCCAACATCAGATAACCATCTCACAGCTATAATCGGGTCCTGAGCTACATCAAAAAATGGGGGCTTCGTGTTATCGAATTCCCGATACTGAAAAACTTGACCCGTACCGACCCCTGCAGTTGCAACGGTTGCGGAGGCTGCAGCAGCAGCAATCTCAACAATGATTGCATATCTATCATCAAAGAACTCCATCACCACGATCTTGAGAGACCCAAAAAGCTCAGGTATCTTCCCCCAAACAATAGACACAACCTCCTCATGGATAATCTCTCTGATACGGTCCTCTGACACTGCTGGCCCACCTCGACTGCTAGCTCCCGATCCTGACCCGGATCCAACCTCAAACCGTATTGTAGTCACCATACTGAAAATATACCATGGAGATATCAAATAACACACATATCATCAAGGGAACCAACTCCCAACAAAGCCCTAGGGGTTGTGATTTCCTTGTTACACGTACGGCTCCTATGCTTTCAGTAGCAAGGGGCCCATACTACCTTCCACACATGCCCGTATTTGTCTTAAGGATCATCACAACAACCCTAATAATACATACTATCATGTGCACACACGAAATCCTCACACCCTAAAGGGAAACTACACATCTTAAGACTGGTCGGCTGCCCCCATACAACCTATCCTTCCACTAACTACCACACAACCCTTCATTGGTGCCAGATAACTATCACATGAATATAATCACATACCACACAATTTAAACAATCTTAGAATAAAAAATTCAATCCTACAACGGTTGGACTCAGACAAGAGCTGCGAGTAGGACCAAATCCATTATCCTAAGATCATTTAAACCATTTAGCATGTGACTTAGCGTATTCACTTAATAGCTAGTTCACACGTGAAAGATTCATACAACATTCAATCAAGTACTCTACAAGAGATAAGGCATCATAAATCAGGCAATTCTATCATGCAGTTCCTGAATATCCCTATCCTATTACTAGCACGTTGTTTTAACATATCACAATATAACCTCAATTAAGTGTGTGGTAATATGGGGTCTACTTATTGGCTCCGTTTGATCGTACACATCGCATCCTCTATGATTGTTTTGAAAACCATTTTTAAATTGTTTTAAAACCTTTTTCCTTAGTTTGAGACTAGATTCACATTAGTGTTCCTCCAATTCACTCAAACCAAGGCTCTGATACCAACTTGTAACATCCATAAATTTCATGAAAATTTTGAACTTTTAAAACCAATCCATAAATCATCATTGTTTACAAAGTAGTTTTCAAAACATTTTTAATATCATAGTTTTCCCAAAATCATAAAACAAAACACAAGGATGTGTACGATCATGCCTTCGCCTTCTCGCGATCATCTGTAAGCCCAAAGCTTAGTGAGTTCCCCCAAAGTACCAACACAAAAACAAATAACACATATACAATAACATCATATTATGGGTCCAATCAACCATCGGGTTGGAATACCCCAGGCCCCTCAACCATTGGGTTGGAATGCCAACATACTATGGGTCCAATCAACTATCGGGTTGGAATACCCGAGGCCCCTCCACCATCGAGTTGGAATGCCAACAGACTATGGGTCCAATCATCATTGGGATGGAATACCGTCGGGCCCATTTAACCAACTGGTTGGTTTTCCTTGGCCTGTAGGCTTACTCACAAAGCAATGAAGCCTCAACCACCGACCAAACATTTACACATATATCAAATATAATAGTCTGCAGCCAGTCAAATAGATATACAAATCACTAAGCACAACATCATCCTATATACCAGGATATCGATCTAACAGAACATTTATGTACGATAGCATGAAAAACAAGATGTCGATCCAATTGGTCGGAGTTGGTGCCTTCGACCAACAAGTACAGTGAGAAAAACTCACCTCGCAAACTGAACAACGCTGACGAGGCTCGAATCTGAATCTCATCTCTCTAAATGATACTTGTTTCCACCAAATGATTGATTCCAATAAAATCCCAAAATACCCTCAAGATTAAACTTGGTCAGACTCACTAAGTCAACCAAGTCAACCCAGTCGAGTCAACTCAACAAGGATGACCCATGAGAGTACGTGGGGGGTACTCTGGAGGTACGCTTAGCGTACGCGAAGCATCGTAGAAGACCATTATCGGGGTGGTTAACCGAGCACGTGGGCATACTCCCACTTACACGAGGCGTAACCTCGCAACCCATAAAACTTCATTAAGTGCTTAATGGCTTAAGCACTCAAGCCCATACTTTAGATCTACAATCCAAATGCACCTTAGAGTCATAAAATTTCCAAATTTATGAATTTACAAGTCCACAAAGTGCTTAATACAAGGTCTTAATCCATTAAGATCTTTTACAAGATTCATGAAACAATTCTAGCAATTGGGACCTAATTTTTATGGCTTAGGACCCCTTCTAGGGTCTGGAAGGATAGCTCAAAACGACAATAACCAACCATGGACAAAATAGGACCTTTGGGGCAATAAAAGCAACATAAAACACCCAAAATTGGATCTAACAACCAAGACATCAAGGTATAGACTTTATACCTTCTGGGGCTTCTCAAGAAGGCAAAGATCCCAGATCCACAAGCTTGCTTCCACTTCAAGGCTCCTTGATGCAACTTCTTGTTCCTTTAACACACCAAAAACACACTCTTAAGCTCAAGACACACACTAAGGGGGCTAGGGTTTGCAAAAACATTTCAAAGAATGTGGAGGTCGAAAAGGTGGGGAGAAATGAGCCATAATGTTGCTTAAATACCACTCAAACCGTAAAAATTAGGGTTTCCTCTTGATATTAGTATGCCACGCGTACATAAGTGTACGCCCAGCGTACTAGGGCGTGTCCTAGTACGCTCAACGTACACACATGTACACTTTGCGTACTCATCTTAACCAAATTACGAAATTACCACTAGTGCTTCAAAGCATAATTCTTGGACCTAGGGACTAACTTGACATGAAATAGAATTATAGGGATGAATTTAGAAGTACCTGAACATCGGGATATTACAACTAAGGATTCACTAAACCACCTCTCACTTTGTGATACCCCTAGGGATACCTCGCCAATCTGATACCGAGATGAGAAATGCGAGAGAAATGGGAGATTCTTGTTTTGAATGGTTGTTTTTATTATTATTATTTTTTTTTCAAAATAACCCCTAATAAAATAACAACCATCACTCCCTACCTTTTTACAACCTTGATGCTACCACTTCATTCATCTTATTTGGCTTCAAAAAATCGTACATGGCTTTAAAAAATTATATGTGGAAACGTGCGTGCTAACACTCCAACCTTATTATATTGTATAACTAGGCAAATAATCATACGTTGCGACAGATACAATAATATATTTGAAATCTTTATAAATATATGTTTTTTAAATATATCAATGACGTTTTTGTTAGCTCTTAAAAGTAGGTATAAACATTGTTTGTTTTGAATTATATGACAATGTAGACATCTTCTAAAATTATATAATCTCAATTGTCTTAATGGTTTCTATTTGCGGGTTATTTATGAATAAAAAGAAATATAATGTATGACTTAATGATATTTATAATTCTTGTTATGTTTAATTAATTTTAAAAAGTTTATTTGCTTAAAATTTTAATTTCTATCATTATAATTATTTAAAGCATCAAAAATTATTATTTTTTATAGGTAACAATATAATTTTTGTATATAATATTACTTTTAACTATTGTTGTTATAAGTTATTTAAAGTAACGTATTTTGAAATTCTTAATTATTTTAGTTTCATAAATTTAACTTTTTAAAAGTTTATTTGATGAATATTTGTGGTTTCTTTGATTGTAATCATTTAACTATTCTTATTGTAAGTTATTTTTAAGCTATTTATTTGAAAATTCTTATAGTTTCATGGTTTTTTTGTTAATTAAGAATTACAATTTAGGTTTAACACTATAATTTATAATTTTTTTTATCTATTTATAAAATAGTCTAATTTTTTTCAAGCTTAACTGAATTTAAGTTCATCATTTAACATTATATTGAAATTAATAATTTGATTATTTTGCATATACTCACATATGACAACATATTTAAACTAATAAATTAACTATAATATGTTAAAAACTTAAAATCGTAATTTTATAAATATAAATAAAATTTAATATTTTAATATTATAGTTTAGTTAATTTATAAATTGAATTTGGTTTTTACATTAATGTTATTTACCGATTTATAATACCTATTAGAAAAAAATTGATAAGTTGATATAAATAAAAAAATGTTTCTTTTACTCCATAACGCGGTCCCACAAACACTTCTACTTTTGCATGCTACTTGTTACAGGATCCTCGTATGTATGGTGTTGACAATGCGGCATCTTCCTCCATGTTTGAGGGATCGTTGGACGAATAAGATTTTTGGTGTGAACTTTTTGGACTTTTGTTTCGTTTTGGATGCTTCGGCTTGGGTTTTGGGTTTCGGGTATGGTTCCTTTATCATCGCCGCCTTGTGGTTTGTTTTGCTCTCGGGTGAAATAGGTTTCGTGGAGAAGAAAAATATGGTTGGTTCCACCCAATAAATTAGTATGCACCTATGCATGGGGTGATTTATATTACAGGATTTGGGTGTCAGACTATCGAAACAGCATACTTGTGTTCTACCGTTTATGTTAATATAATATAACATGGTCGTTACTCTAAAGTTCTTTAGAACCACGAGGTGTGTTAGATATGGATAACGAGTAGATTGTAATTAAACAAAGGGAAAATGATTTAAAAGCCTAACGAAGTTTTCAAACCATTCAAAAAATCACAATCATGTTTTGTCTGTTCAAAAAAACTCAACGAACTTAACCTTTTGTCTAAAAAGTCCAACAAAGTTTCAAACCGTTCAGAAAATTCCAATTTTGTTTTGTTTAAGTTCATTGGGTTTTTTTTTGAACAGTCAAAACATGATTGAAGTTTTTTAAACGTTTTGTAAACTTCGTTAGTCTAACAAGTCATTTTTCCGATACGGTAATAAGCCACGTCATCTGTTTCTCTTATTTGACTTTCGAGAAAGTGTAACTTAGTTGGGCTTTTTAGATAAAATGTTAAGTTTGTTGGGTTTTTTTGAACAGACAAAATATGATTGGGGTTTTTTAAACGGTTTGAAAACTTTGTTGGGCTTTTAAGTCATTTTCCCTTAAACAAATTGTTTGAATCTAATGTTAAAAATACGGAGTGTTTTGAGAGTGTAGTAGTAAAATTGTAGGACTGGAGGCCACCTCAGCACACCATATATATAATAAGTAGAGGTACGTCGTATCGCCTAATTGTATGGTTGAACTGAAAAAATAAAATCTTCGATGACATTTTTTTATAAATTTTACGTATAGATGAGCATAGTCATGAACAACTCAACAACCACATGTGAATGTCGTTACGCATTTTGCCATTTGGAGTAATGACAAGGCAAGGTGGTGATGACGAAAACATGTCGATTGAAAACGTGATGACACGTGTTGATAGTAAGAGACATGTGTCGATTTGAATACAAGTATATGGAGCTAACACATTACGTAATCATTTTTGTTAATTTTTTGTTTTAGAATAAACGCGATATCTCATTTGCTGCTTATAATAATAATAATAATAATAATAATAATAATAAACGCGATAATTTCTTTTTAGGTGCTATTATTCGCGCTTTATTTCTATTCTATCTCTTATTTAAACGATTAAATCAAATTTATTTATTTGATAATCAAATAAACCAATAATTTTTTTTGATCAATTATACTTCTCTTCATATCAATCATTCCAAGATCCCAGCCACCTGTTATTTTAGATTTGTTTATTAAATTAGTTTTTTTTTTATTACATTAAGATATATTAAATAATTATTCATCACTTTTATTAATTACTATATAATCCCCAAATTTTGAATAAGGATAAAATTAATACTTCCCTTCTTCTTTTTCATTAGCTTAAGTTTTTTTTTTTTTTTTGTTTGTAAATATTATAAATAAATAATCCCTTCTTCTTTGTATTGTTAAATTATATAATGTATTTTAAATAATTACAAAATAAGCCCTTGTTCTTTTTCACTGAAAGCTTATTATGATATAGAAAACTTCAAATAAAAACCATATATTTATTATGTACTATATTTTTAGGTGGTATTCTAATACTTTCATATTTATAAATATTCTTTATTACTTGAAAAAAATGCAATTAAATCATGAATTAAATAAATATTGGTTGTATTTTATAAAAATAATATTAAAAGAAGATATAATAATAATAATAATAATAATAATAATAATAATAATAATAATAAAAGACAATAAAAAGACAAAAATAAAAATAAAAAAACAAAAAAACAAAAAATCAATGGAATGCAATAAATAGGAATATATATATATATATATATATATATATATATATATATATATATATATATATATATATATTCCCTTTAATTTTTTTGCAAAGTAATTAACATGGATATTAGACAAATTACATTACGGAAATAGTTTGTATGGAAATTTAAGTCATTCGATTCAATCTAAGGTAGAGATGAGCTTTTTTTTACCGAAAATATGAAGTGAACCGAATTATGTCAGAATAAGCATTTTGGTTCGGGTTTCGAGTATCTATATTACGCTTATTTGGTTATCGGGTTTTTCGGTTTAGGTTACCCAAATAAAAGCATAATCGGTTCCAAATACCCGACCGAAAATTTCAGCATGTTTGCAGAAATTTAGACAATTTTGAACTGTCATGGCATCTTCGTTATTTGTCCAATTTGCCTGATTTTTTTCCAGCTTGTGGTTCACAGTTTAAACTATTGTTTACGTAGTTATATGTTATTTTTAGTTATATATTCAATAAGATACATACCCCTAAACATAGGGTATTGAAGATTTGTTTTCTATTCAACATGTTTGTAGAAATTTAGGCGACTTTGAACTCTTATAGCGTCTTCATTATTTGCCCAATTTGTATGATTTTAGTGTTTGTATTTTACATTCTTATATCTCAAAAACATACCAAATATATAATCTGTGTTTACCTATAAGTCTACAATTATATATTTATTCTTACTGTGCATGTTTACTACACAAATATGGACATTTTTTGCACTTTTGAACAATTACATGTACATTCATTATTTTCAATCAACAAATTTGTTTATTTAAAAGTTTGTTATGGAATCATAAGCTAGAAAGTAATAAAAAATGCAGTGTTTATAATCATATTGTAAATGTTATTCGGGTTATGGAATAATAATATGGTTTATTTGGTTCTTTTCAGTTATATTAGATTGTTAGTCATGTTGTGAAATTTATTCGGATAATAACCTATTCGGACCGATTAATACCCGAACCGAGCAAACATGTATTAGGTTAATATGTTTGAGTTTCAGTTCTTCCATTTAGCCTTATTTGGATTTCGTGTTATTAGACCAGTTCGCTTCGGTTCCAACCTGAATAACATCCCTAATCTAAGGCGTTGTTTGTTTTTCAGAACTAAAACTTTTGCAGTCTATGGCCATATCTGCAAACTAGTAGAAGAGGTGGACAAACATTTGCAGTCTACAAAAAGATGATTGTTTGTTTTTTTAATATCCGTTAGCTGATAAAAATAAACTGAAATTTAAATAAACTGAGTTTATAAACTTAAAATATTTTTCAACACCGAAATTTAACTAATTGATCTTACAAAACTGGAATAAAATCAATACCACCGTAATATTTTAGTTTTACAATAACAAATTTATTTAAAGTAATTCATTTCATATTTTGGATCGAATTGTTCAGCAATTTCATCTCGTAACGGAGATATATTCACGGTCCACTGAAATACCACATGTCAGAAATTTAACAATAGTTTTATTGAGGTTGGAATTCAGAAATAAAAGCATAAATTCAGAAATAAGCACCCTCCAAGTTTCAATTTCATAAATCTTCCATAACAAATAAAAAATTCAAAATCATCTTCATGGAGGCCGGAAAAGTTCATAGATAATAGTATCACAAAAAAGCAAACCTATGTAATAAAATTCTGGAAAAAATCAAATTCAACCCCATGTTGTCTCGGTATGAACTAGGTATGAAACATAAATCCCAAGAATGACAAAATGTAACAAAACAATTTATGTAATTCGAGTTCATCGATTTCATTAAGGAACAAGAAACTTCTAGCAAGACAAAATTCAAGACCTTACCTGGTAGAAGTAGCTTCGACAAAGGCAGATAGAAGCAAAGCAAATTCCGACAAATGAAAGAGCAGTAGATTCCAACAATGGCAGTAGCGGTTTGCAACGACAAGGACTCGGGTGAGGGAGGCGTCGACGACGATGGCACTGGTCGAGGGGATGTTCGCTACAGAGGAGAGCCGGTGATTTTCGGTGTTTTTATAGAAAAAAAGAGGTGTGACCTAAAACTCAAAATAATTATTTAATAATTTATTTATTTATTATTTTGTTTAGAATAGATCTGCAAGAAAGGTATTTTCGGCCGCAGACATTTTTTCAGGCCTTTTAACGTGCATACATTTTGAGATGTGAAAATATCATATTAGCCCAACGAACTTATCGCTTTTGTTTTAAAAAGTTATCAAATTTATTTTTTTGTACATAAGGGGAATGAAGTAGATTATCAATGGTTTTAAAAAGTCATTATTGAAGAAATGATCGGGTAACCCGGTAAAATGTAAGCCATATCATTTTCCACATATAAGAAAATTAAATTTCAACCGCATCTTCTCCATTTTTCCAATAGCAGTATCCTTCCCTTCAACAATATTGTTGGTGGTGTAATCTTTTGCAGACACAATCACCTTTTCTCAACCTCCCAAGCTTTTTTCTCTACTGAAACCTTCTGCAAAACCCAACATCGTTGGAACTCGCACCTAGAAATGACACTAACTGTGTATCAGATTATCACCTAAAAAATCCATTTTTGAAATCTTGCCTAAAGTAATTGACGAATCATTTTAAGAACAATTTGGATAACTAAGTATAGAAAGATATTGTATTCACCAATTGTGCAGTTCCAACCAAAAGCAACTTGAAAAGCTATCCGATATTTTTTCTGCTTCCTCCACCATAGCTTGTTCATCTGGAAACCCTAGTACAAGGGTACACCATTAAATTGCTAACAACATTTAAAAGGGAGCTTGGCATATGAGCAATTTGGAGCATTTATGTCGATTCTAGGCATTTTGAGAAAAATTATTAGGCGGGTTCAACTTCAAAACAATTAAAATAACTAAACATTGACAACATTAAACTCGTAGTTCAGAAATGGATGATCTATTTTGTGATATGATGACGAATACTGACGTGATCTCGTCTACTTCTGCACAAATATTGTAATTAAGTGGAAAATAATGGAATTACTAGAGAATTCAAGGAATTCAACATATAAAAGGATGTGAGATACGATTCAGTTCACGTAACTCTGAATTCACACAAATCAAATTTTTAAAACCATTTCTAGGAAAGATCAATGAAATACATTTGAGAACAGAGACTTCCGGAGCTTATCCCAAATGTTAAACCACACTTCACGATTGGAATTGCAAACAAGAAAACCCTTTTGTGCGACAGATAAGGAAGAAACCTTGCAGGTAGATAGAATAGTCGAATGAGATAGAAGAAAGAGGTAGCAGAAGGCGGCACCGGCAGTTCTTGTAGTTGTGCGGAGGCGGTGTCTTTGTGGTGCGTCTTCCTTGTGGCTCCCATTACAATACAGATTTACTAGGGACCATTTAAACCAATCACTTTATATTTCAAAATGTACAATTTTAAAACAAAAGTAACAAGTTCGTTGGGTTAATATGATATTTTCCCTTTTGACATCTGTAGATGTCTGTCGTCTTCTAAAAAGCAAATAGACTTCAAAACTCTGCAGACGTAAATGTCTTCTCACCCGTAGACATAAATACTTAAAAATAGTTTTTTGCAAAAAACAAACACTGCCTGATTTTCCCTTAAGCAACCTATGCAAAGCCATAAAGAAAACGATTGAAAAACAACTTATCATATAAATCATTAGGTCTCGGCTTAGTGGTGTCAAAGACGCAAGCATTCCGATAAATTGTAAGACCCAAAAAACAGTAAGAAAAATATCATCAAGAATTATCTTTGTTCAATCTTTAGTTGAGTTTGATCCACCCACATAAACCATCACTTAGCTATAGTAAGTTTGGCTATTTAATTTCTTATTAGATGCTAATTTGACACCATAATTGACATGCTAAAGAACAAGAAACAAAAATATGTTCAATGGAATCAATACCTTCATCATATAACATAACAAGCACACACAACAAAGTTTGGGCACAATGATATATCATTCAAATTAGTTATCTGTAACCAATTTAGGATAATTCTTCATCCCAAGGTGTTGAGTTTAATATACACTTATCCTACATTGTAGTAACATCTCATATAGGGATGCACAAAAGAATCATATTCGGGCCAAAAATTTGATCCAACCCAAAAATCGAATTTAACTGATTAGACAAAACCAGATATGATAAATATGATCTGTTGGATTAGGAAACACATCCATATCCTGTGTATACAACCGTGTTTGACTACCAATCAAAAACCGAAGTTGTGAGATTATCACATGATCAAGTGCTCTTTTGGAAAAAAATGTTAAATAATCGAGATTTTTCCATTCAAAAAAAAAAACATTTAGAACTTCATTAAAAAATTTCTTTGCATTCTAGATTGTTTAACCATCAAAACATTTCTTGTAAAACCTCCAAAACATTATATCAACAACAAATTAAATAACTAATTGATGGAAATGATTTTTTTCTACTACCCAAAAATCAACTTTTTGAAGGGAAAAAAACCAGTATTTAAAACCGAAAGCAATTTCAATCCGCTCAAACACCAAGCTAAACTTACAATGACTCAATTTGGATTCTTCTTGCGCTTTCACGTCGCACTTGTTGCTTAGGTATCTCAACTAGTGAAATC
Source organism: Lactuca saligna (assembly GCF_052625555.1). Taxonomy (NCBI): domain Eukaryota; kingdom Viridiplantae; phylum Streptophyta; class Magnoliopsida; order Asterales; family Asteraceae; genus Lactuca; species Lactuca saligna. Next base: position 52,414,942 of record NC_136417.1, read on the forward strand.
AACACCAAATTTCAGTTTTACATGAAATTCAATGTAAAATTGCTCAAATTCATCGCCATTTTTACACAGTTTCAACGTTTAGGAATAACATAACACCATATTTATTGTTACTTACAATTTGTTTATTCAACTTTGAACTTTATAAACTTTAAGAAGATGGAACTGATGTTATTATTCCATAACCATTAAGGTGCCTTATTGGAATATTAAGAATAGATATGCGTTAAGAAAATATTTCTTTACCTTAATTCAATATCAGAAACGAGTTTTAATTTCACTTAATCACTTATTACTAACAACAAAAACTAACATTCCGCATCATAAAACACATCCAATTCTAGACAACAAAGTTTCAAAACCTTCTACCACAAACAATTCAAAATCCAGATAATAAACAAGAACCAACATAATCAGAAAAACATACCAAACTCAATAAAGATCACCTTCTTTGTGTGTATGAATCACACAATCAGAAGTAGGGTAAGAAATACAAGTCAACAAGTATCCCTCTTTCATTTGATTATCATCAAGAAAAGACCCATCAGACTGGTCAACACATCCAGTAGCCATCTTTCCAGCACAGGTTGAACACGCTCCAGCTCTGCAAGAATATGGCAGTTCAATTCCAGCGTTTTCAGCTGAATCAAGAATGTAACAATCATCAGGTGCTTCAAATTCATTCTCTTCTCCATCTGGTCCAACTAGCTTGACTTTGTATGTCGCCATGGCTGTTGTCCTGAAAGACGACCCTGATTTCAAGCCAAAAGCTTTTGAGACGCTCTTGATTGATGGAAGAGTGGAGGGGGATTTTAGGAAAGCGCTGGGAGTGGTGGAGGTTTTCGGTGTGGTTATGATGGTGGTTGGGGTAGTAAGTCTGATGGCCGACATTTTGTGACCTGAAAAACATTCGAAAGTTAGGGCTTCAATTCGCTATGTAAATGATAACAATTGAATGTATCAGAGACATGATCTATGTAAATTTCGCAATCCTTTATAGATTTCAACAAGTAATTTCTCATGCATGTAAGCTCTCATCGCAAACAAAAAGTTTTCCCCAATTTTGTAAATTTTGTAAATTTCTACTTCCAAAGTTAGAAGCTGAATCAAATCAAGTTCAATTTGTTCTCGATATATGTCGAAGTATCAATAGACGCAATAAGCTACAGTACACGCGATTCGAAAAGGAACACCGCTGAAACAGATCTAATCAAACTCAGATGATAATCTCATGACGATATCAACTTAAATCTAAGATTTAGAGCACACATGAATGAATTACCAACCATAAGGACATGAACAGATACAGATAATACAGAAAACTACGGCATTAACTATGAAGATCTCTGGACGAAAATAAAAATAGCATAAGAAGAACAGATCAGAGAAAAACAGGATTTGAAGTTACTTACGGGAGAGAAATGCAATGAAGCGGAGGAATCGAGGTTTATGAAAAATTGAGAAGGAGGGTTTATTTATAGAGAGGAGAAGGGGGTTGGAACTTGGAAGGTGGCGTTTGGCATCTATAGAGAGACGAAGAATTGAGTTAAACCAAATGATACCCTAACTGCACAGACAAACTCGCCGCTTCTTTTTTTTTTTTTTTTTTTTTAATTATGAAAGAGTTAAATCTTTGTTTATACTTTATACAAATATAAGTTTTGTTTTTCCCTTTAAAATATATAACAAAAACAAGTTTCCAAATAAATTATTCAATTATATTTCATATTAATACTAAGATTATGTTTAACGTACTGGCTGAAAAGGTAGTTGTTAGCTGAAAAGCTAACTGTTAAATAAACTGATAAAAAATAACATTTGGTAAAAATAACAAGTTTTCAAATAAAACTAGCTGAAAAGATAACTAAAATATATAAAATTACATAAAATGATGTAAGAGTATGTGTTTTTATAATTAATTAAAGGGTGTATATGAAAAAAATTTAAAAAGCTCCTAAAAAGCTAATTTAAGTAGCTTTTCAAAAAGTTAGCTTATAAGCTACTTTTTGGCTTACCAAACCTGAAAACATAAAAAAAAAAAAAAAAAAAAAAAAAAAAAAAAAAAACTCGAAAAATAAGTTAGTTGTGACGCGTCAAATACAACCTAAGTTACTCGATGATGGTACATCGAATCTCCAATGTGGCCTGTGAGAGTGTTTTGACATTGTAAACTTTTCAGACTCAAATGTCATATCTTTTCTAAACTTCTCGTTTCTGAAGACCAATGAATTTCGATAAGTCCAAAACACTCAGATTAATGTTAGGCAAACCGTTTCGAGTATCAGTTCTTTTTTATTGTCTCTCATTACTGGCTGATATGGTAGCATGATGTTAAAAATGCATTCATGAATATTTACATGATCAACAATGTCTAATTTATGTTCATTCCTCTTTTCTAAAACATGTTAGTCAACTTAAAAAGGATTTTTATTGCCTCAAACAAGCATCTTGTGCTTAGTATCACTGGTTTGTTATTTATCTTTCTTCCTTACATTTCCATAGTAACAAATTCGATACTTCCATCTTCATGTTTCATTACAGGCATGACATTATCTATCTACTTCTTCATGTTAATGACATTATTCTTATTGCATCATTCACCATGATTAAGTTTTCATCTCCTTCCTTTCAATCAAATTTACAAGTATTAACTTATGTCATCTCTTGTATTTTAACGGAATTATGACCTCGCTCAAATTCTAGACTCTTTCTTTCTTAGTATGTGCTTTATGGCACTACAAAAACATTTGAATATGCTCTCATGCAATCCTCGTAACACATACAGACATAAAATTCACATTTCCTTCTAACAGTAAACTACTTTCAAATACAACTCTTTATTGTATCCCATTTGGTGTTCCTATTCGAACCGAACTTTCCTCATCCTGAAATAACTTATGTGGTCTACCAAGCTTGCGTCTATATGCATGATCCTCGTAAGCACTATATGAATGTGCTAAAATGCATCATTTACTATCTTCAAGGCACTCTCAAGCATTGTCTTCAACTTCATCCATCATTGGTATTTCGTTTGGTCTCTTACATCGACATAAAGTTAGTGGGATGTCATGAAACACATCGATCTATATATGTTTATTGTGTCTTTCTTGATGATAACAAGTTGTCACTTGTTTCGGTGTCAAATTTGAATGTTGTGATGTTGTTATTGTCGTTGTAGAGGTTGTTTGGTTTCATAATCTTCTTTTTTAACTTCATTGTCATTTGTCTCATGCAACGATATTCTTTTGTGATGTAGATTGTAACCCAAATGATAGGAACCTAGTAGTCGAGGTGCAAAATTTCATATAGGAGTTCAAGGTTCAAACATTGTTTTTCTAACACTAGTGCTCCATGATTTATCCCCCATGTGATGGACCCGAGGTTGGTTTGGTCCGACATGTTGGAAGTTCAAGTGGTACAATTTATTATTTGTTTTTAAATTTACATGTATGATCTTTGCCAAATTAGAGTTCTAGATGTTGCGTCTTCTCACCAATGTGCTCATATATTAACGAATGAGTTACCCTCGAAGTAGATATTTTGATTTTAGGTCTAGTTTGAACATTTGTAAACTACGATTCGAACCGGAGAAGATTTGTTAAATAAATAATGTTTAGTGTTGCTTGTTTATTTTGTATAGACTTTAGGGGGTTATATGAATTATTGTCAACTGTCATGTATTTTATTGCAATTTACGGTATTTACCACAAACTCCAAGGTTTTTGTTTGTCTCCATTCAATAAGGAATAATTTGTTTAGAGAAAAAGAATTGCTAATAAATAAAGTAATATTTAGTAGTCGATCACATTAAGCTCGTGACTACAGTTGGATTCGTACAAGGCTATCTTTTGTTATATTATACTTCTTGTTCAACATTATGTACTTAGTATAATAAATATCTATATAGCCTTAAACTCGGATCATTTATGCTCTTATTAATCTTTGTAAGTGTGCTTTTTCTTTTCATACAACAGTTATATTGTTCCACAAAAATGTAACATTTTTTGTTAAAAGGTTTTTGTTGTTGTACTTTTGTATATTAGTATCATTGTAATCGAGCTTTGATTTTAGGTCCTAACTATTTTTCATTTATTATCTAATAACATGCTTTATAGAGCTAATTATTATTAATATACGTTTACTAAAATATTTCAATTGGAAGCACTAAAGACCCAAAGTCTAAATTGGTCACATAAGAGGTTTTTAGAGCTAAAAAGAGGCCCTACAATTCTACAAATGATTGAGTGGCTCTTAGCCATGACTAATAGGTATTCTTCATTTCGTCTATTCGTAACAAAGCCACCTTCTTTCTCACTCAATTAATATGTAAAGAAATTTATTAAAATAACTGGTCTTTCCTTTACATGAATTTTCATCATAGATAAAATAAAAGAATTTCAAAAATGCTAAAAATAACCATGGTTTTCACAGGCGAATACAACTCTTACAAGAAATTTGATTTATTTTTTAAAATACTTTTTTATTTGTATTATAATATTAAGTTTTGGAAAACCCGTCGATATGTAGAAGTATCATTTAGATGCGCAATAGTTTTAACGCATAACTGAAAATTTCATTAAAACTTGACGTTCATATAAGAAGAAAAATGAAAACAGTAAACTGTACTTAGGTTTATAATATTAATGTTATAAAATATATAATAATATAAAGTTACACCGATTGTTACAAAGAAACATTTCTCCTACATTATTATAAACATTTAAATACAATATAAACTAGATTTTATCTTATGGGTTCTAAAGAAAATTTTCCAATTAAATAAATAACATCTTTAGAGCTTTATTCTAAGACCGCCAGATTTTGGCAACGCCATACGGCGTTATGTTGATTTGGCAGTCTCATAACGGCGCCATAACGCGAACACACCGTCCCATCCCTCCCATTATTAGTTGTTACGTGATGACGCGTTGTCATGGTAATGGATGGTAACATGTAATTTTTCGAACGCTGATATATTTAACCCGTTTAAAACGGTAAATTCAAAAAACATATTACTAATTAATTTTTTTTAAACTATATAAATAAATATATACCTCATTCTTTTTACCTACACTTCTATTTCTTTATATCTATCTCTATTTCTTTTATCATTCAAAAACACAAATACAAAAATCAACCAAACACAAAAACTCACTATGGATCAAAACCTGAATACTCCTCCTCCAAACATAAAAACATCCACTCCAAAAGATTTTGCGGGATACGAGGGCTACATGAACCTTCTCAACTCGCAAAACTCACCACAACTTTCATATTTCAACAATTTTTTCAATCTCGTCTCACCCACACTACAATTCTCTACCTCGCCTTTTATGCGACAAAATGCAAACATTCAACAAAACCTTTTTAACACATTCGGTTTCATGCGACAAAAAATCACACAACCCCCACCCACGCAATAAACGGTTGTCGAGACACAAGTCGTGGGTAGTCATAAAGCATCGGGAAAAAAAGGAGATCAAAAAAGAAAGGGTAAGAGGTCGTGGTCAAGGCGGAGCAGAGCAAACAGAATCACATCCAACATGGTGGACACCGGAGGAAGAGCATGCGTTGGTGGTGGCTTGGTGTCTGACTTCAAAACAACCAACTTTGAGGAACGATATGAGGAGAGTTGTCTTTTGGGAAGCCGTAATTGTTAAATTCCGTACAATTTTGAACAAGAATGACACATATCGAAACCATGATATGCTTACTGGCAAATGGACTCAAATTAGTCGGAAGTGCACCAATGAGAGCATGAGGAAATGAAAAAAAAAATCGACGTCCACACGGAAATCACAAATAAAAGATATGAATTGCAACGGCAGCATTTTGAGTTCTTTCGTCAAAAAGCCGAGCAAGATCGTATATCGAAGGATTTGATAATTCTTACGACAAACAGAGAAAATATATCACCAAAACGAGCTGAAATGACACGAAGGATAAAGGCAAATACTGATATCAAATACTTGACGATGAATAGTTTCTCAGATCATGTGTTTTTAGGACTATCGTATGTATTTTGGTCAACATATTTTTTTGGCTTTGTAATGTTCTTTTGGTTTGTATGGTCAACATATTTTTTTGGCTTTGTAATGTTTTTCTTTTGGTTTGTATGGTATTTTTACTTTACTATTTTAATGAAATCATGTTTTATTAATTTGTATGTTTTTTATAAATATGACATAAATAAAAAAAAATAAAAGAAATTAGAATAATAGAATTTAAAAACATCCAAAAAAGAATAAAAAAAATAGAAAACAGCATCCCAAATTAATTTGTGTCCATTTCCAGCTTGAGTCTTAAACAAAAATCATGGTAATGCAAAAGTAATTCCATATTGTTTAGTTTCTGAAAGCTTTTAGATTTTATGTCTTTTCACCTTTTTTAAATTTCACAAATTTCGATTCTGTTTATCAAGTTAAATAAACACTTTAAAATAAGCTACTTCATCTTAACTTTACCAATAAGTAGACCATATTAAAAACATAAGCCTCATTACCAAAATCCAATACAATTAAAAATTAAACATCCAACAAAACCAAAAAAAACACAAAGCAATAACTGCTTCCAAGTACTCAATTCTCACTAATATTTGTCTCCAAACAAAAACAAATCCCAAAAAAACAACCTAAAAAATACGCACGGGCTTTCCCATTGTTGTCTTCAAATACAAACACCTCACCTGTTATCAATCATCCAAACAACAACAATTAGTCTCAAAAACTTTTTTTTTTAAAATTTAAACTATTAAAAAAGAAAACTCACATTTTGCCAATTCTTCTTCAACAATGAAACAAGAAAGTTAACACTCATTTGAACATTCTGGAAAATCTGCTTCTCTTCCATGCTGCAGTTTCCAACAGCAACTCCCATACACAAAACCTTCTTCAATTGAAATTTCACAGTTGCTTTTGTTTCATTAACTTTTGCTTCAAGGGATTCTTGATGAGAAACAAGTGTTGGGAATTTTCCTGAATTTTAATATATACAAATATAAGTAAATAAAAAAGATTCATATGTTATAAAGAATTCAAAACTATGTTTATAAAAACTCTACCTGCTTTGTTAAGACCAGGGCCTAACAAACGAGGAATCTGCTTAATGACAGATTCAGAAGCTAAAAAAGCTTGGTGCTTTTTTGCAAGCTTTTTCACAAGCTTCTTGTTCTTGTTCAGCTTCTTGAGACCTTCAACATCCATGTATTCAAGCCCAATCTTTTGAGCCTATACAAGTATTCAAGAACATGTTAATTGAGATTTCAAAGAGATGAATCCTTCATGACAATGAGAAAGCTTATACCTCTTCAACATGTTGGGCATCTCCAAGCATGCATACTTTCAATTTAGGCCTAGGAATGTGAGGCAATTTCACTGTTCCACTGAAACGTTTGTCCTTTTGTGGGTCGTAGTTCTTGAGTCCAATTTGGAGTTCAATGGTTTCAGTGAAATTACGCTTCTTCTCTTTTGCATCTGTGGTGATTTGAGTAATCGCTTCTCTTAGGGCTTCACTCTGAAGCTTACTGTGAAATCAGATATTGAGATATTAGTTGTTGAATTAGTTGTGAATCAGCTGAAATATATGTGAATTAGTTTTAAAATGATGCGCATTTATAAGAATCGGCATAGAAACAGAGAGAAAATAGTTTCAATTTGAAGAGCAACACTATAAATCACCTGTGGATAGAGAATACTACACGTCTATTGGAATTGTTAAATTAAAAGTTCATTGAACATACAGAAAGTAAACATAATCTTGATTAAGCAAATAAAAATTCGATTCGATTATTAAAAACTCGCAACAAATGTTAAAATCTCTGAATAGCATGAGTCGCATAGAAGGTAAAAAGTTTTTGAGAAAAGGAAAAACTCAAATGGCTGAATCTACACACATACCTCATGGTTGTTAACTGTTGCTGCCTTAAACTTCACTTCTGCATAGACATAAAACATAGTATAAACTATCAATTTCATAATCAATCGTATACTACATACATACATAAAAAAAAAAAAAAAAAAAAAAAAAAACCTAAACCGTTCATCAATCGAATACTACATAACATTTATCGTCGTCTGCTCCAAATGTACAAAGAAATGGAGCATACAAAATCGATTAAACGGTTATGATAAGATCAAGATGCAAATAACAGGACAGAATGAAACTGAGAGGCTAAGGAAGATCTTTACCTTCTGTTAGAACCCTATCAGGGTAGCAGCAGTGCCGAAGAAGTTCAAAGGGAAACAGCGGCCGAGCTATCCAAATGAACTTAATATGGAGGCGAAACCCTAATTGGGCCTGGGTTGCGGAGGTATTCACTCTTCACTCGAAATTATATTATGGGGCCGAAAGCCCGGAATCTTATACTTATCGGCCCAATTTCTTTTATATCAATTTGTTCATTATACTTTTATTCTTTCTAGGTTGATGTATATTGTCTTAGGATGGATAGCTTATTGGTCGATCCGATCAGATTTCGGATTTTATTGGTTGTTATTATTAATCGGGCTAATTATAAAATGGTTGCACTTTAAGAGGGACTTTATTGTTGCAATCTTTTAGTAGTTCAAAACAAAGCATAATAGGTTAGTGATGTGTTTGCAATTGGTTGGATTATTAAAGACTTAGGGATGAACAGTTTTTTCAAAATCCCGATATCGTATCGATAATGTACCGAAACCGGTATCAAACTGTACCGAATTTAAAAAAATATGGGACGATACTTGGTACTCTAAATACACAAAATTCAGGATTCGGTATGTCGGTACTGGTACTACCAAGTATCATCCATCAAAGAATATACTCGACATTTAAGATATATTGGTGTGAAATATGGAACTTGTAATTCATCAAAGAGTGTACTCGACAATGACAATTCAGCACAAACTCTTTTCATTGATTTATACTCAAACCTTAACGGATAAAAGAGAAATAGTGACTTGTTGAGTTGTTTCTTTGACTCCAGTTAAATGGGAGTGCTACCAAGTAAAACAAAATACTTATTAATAAATCTCCAAGTTATAGGGCATACAGCCCAATGAGGACCATAATAGGCTTCCAAGTTTAAAGTAGACTGATTGTTGAAGAATATACCTTGAGAAAGTGTACCCTTCATATATCTTAAAACATGCAAGGTTGCATTGCAATGAGATTAACAAGATTTTTTTATATTAAATTGGCTCAAATGTTAGATATCATAGGAAAAGTCTAGCCTGGTATGCATAAGAAAGTGAATCTTGTTAATAAGTTATATGTATGAAGTTGATTTAGTGAGAGGATCTGACATGGATGTTGTTAAATGAACTTTAGATTGATGAGGAATAGAGAAAATATATACATTTGTCATAGAATATAAATGAAGTAACTCGTGGATGAACTTATTGATGTACAAGTTGTAACGTATTTTTCCAAGTATGTTATGTATTTATCTTAATGAATACGATTTTGGTTTTGGTTGGCATCGCGATACAACAAGGTGTTGGTTTCAACGCGTGACAAATGTATTAGTCGTGATGCAACCTTATGTGGGTTACAACGCGTGGCCACCACAACCCAAAACCCCAGGTCTCGACTTTTTGACCTTATTTAAAGGCTCTAACTTCTAGGATTTTCTCATTTATCCATCCTCCATCTCTCGGAAATCATATAGCTTAAACCCTATCCTCTTATCCTCATTTTAAGTGTTCTTGGTGCTTTTGGTGTGACGTTAAAGAAGAAGTAAGTGATTTTGTACACTAGAATCTAGATCCAAAAGAGTTTAAGCTTCATTATTATATATATTGTGCTCTATAAGTATTCAAGTTTGAATATTTATCATATTTTGCTTATATAATATGCATTTTAGGCTCATTATTAGGTCTTTATTTCTTGTATTCCTTTTTGCTTGTATCCTTGGAGTTTGGAGAACTCCAAGTGTAGCGGTTGATTGGGATGGCTTTTCTAGACTCAATAAGGTGAAAATAGGGCATGCTCAAACTCTCTTTGAGCCCTGCAAGAAGGTTCTAGCCTTTTTAGGCTTGTTTTAGATTTAGGGTTTGTGTTTATTATTTTAAAGGCTTGCATGCTAGGAAAGTTGAGATTTTTATCCATTAACTTCTTTAAAATGTTTCTAGAAAGTTGTAGCATCTGGTTTTGTAGGAAATATTATATTTATGATTAGTTTATATGCATTGTTTATTAAATTATATTCCTACACAATATATGCATTGTTATTTACATTATAATAACACGAAACATTATATTTACGATTACTTTACACTACAATTTTAATGGACCAATATACAGTCGAAGCTCTCCTTTTTAGTTTGCTTATTTCCAAGCAATGTAGCATATACCCACACCAATCAACTGTCTTTCAGTCAAGAACTTTTATTAGCTTTCTAACAAAAGCAATATTGATGATCCATCATTATGATCCCGCAAAGGTGTTCATGAACAACGTAATTAAATTTACTCAGAAGGTGTTGCTTGCTTTACCTGTTGCTCTTATATTTTAAAATAATTCTCGTTATTGACTTTTTCCTCATTGTATTTTTTTTACATTCGTGATATTTACCATCAACAATATCACAATCAGAAAGTGTTCTGAAATCTATGTTTCCCAATGGTAATCCTAGCATTGCATGTATTGTTTCCTGGTCTATATGTAAACACTTACTTTCCACCCTTATAGAAAATATTTCTTCATCGAACTTATTCACCAAGTAATAAGCTAGCTACGATGGTAATGTTGTCATTTGAATGTTCAACAACCCTAAAAAACCAATATCTATTAACATTTTATTTGTTACACGGAGAATGACTTCATTGTTAGGTACAATGAGTTTGGTAACATCCGTTGTTTATCCTGCTAAACTCATCATCCACTTTCTTGTAAGCATCTACTGTATTATTGGTTTTACTTTTCTTTAAATCTCTCTTAATTAGCCTATTTCTTCTTCATCCACAAGTTTTCTACTTTCAGATCATTCGTGTATCTTCTTTCTCTTTATTTGTTCTTCCTCATGAAAGACAACCCTCTTGCTTTTTTTCCTACAATTTTCAAAGAAAGAAAGTATGTAAATTTAGCAATCGGAGTCCTAATTTTGTTTGATTAATATTCACATTTCAGTATTATTCTAAATATAATTCAGCCAAACCGTGTTATCCTCATTAATTTAAATCATTTCATTTTACATTCACATTCTTGAATTTTTTTTTATTGATCAATGTCATCAATTTCTCAAAAACAAACATAATAAAATACATTGAATGAGTTATGTCAAACATAAAGAAACTATAACGGTACCTTCTTCGTGTGGTTCATTTACAATATCATCGCCATCTATGCAGATTAGTGAAATATTCTTGTTAGAAAATTTGCTTATGAACATTTTGTTTTTCAATCTTGAACTGCTCATTCTGCTTTGCAAAATTAGTCATTCTGGTTTGAAAAAAAAAAAAGGAAAAAATGTTGATATCCAAAAAGTTTTTAACTTGCATGGAAGGTCCAAAATTAGGATTTTTTTGTGAATTTTGTCCTAAAATTAAGAATTTCCCATGAAATAGGTTCCTGATGAATGTAAAAAAGACAATTTTTCCTTTCATTTCTTTTTTCCCTTTTTTATTTATAATTTATTATTTAAATAAATAAAAATTAACGAAATCCACATACCCCCTTTCTACACTAACCCATCGTACCACTTCTCTATCGTACACATCGGGAAAAAACCCAATTCCTCATTTTCGTCTTCATCGCATCACCTGCAAATAAATAAAATAAAATAAAATAACCTTGTTCTCGCTTCCTTCTTCTTCTTCATTTCCGGCTACTGATTCTGACAACCATTCTTTTTCGGTTAAAAGTCTCCTAAACTTCTGCCAGTAAGTTCTTGAAACATTAAAAAATTCTGACCCAAAAATTTCATATTTGATTTAAGCAAAACAATATTTCAAAATATTGTTTATACATCCCGATCAAGTAAATATGTCAAAAAAACATCAAAATCAGAGTGTCCCATAAATAGAATCCATATGGTGTGTACGATGCAGTCAACCCGAACTCTTCCCCTTGGAACCGGGAGTACCTGCAACATAAACCAAAAGCCATAAACACAAAACTCAGTGAGTTCCCCAAAGTACCGCATACCATACACACAATAAACATATATTGAGTCCCGCCTTGTCTTCGGGCCCCGTACGGAATCGGGCCCCACCCGACATCGGCCCCCACCAGGCATCGAGCCCCGCTCGGTAATAGATCAGGCCCCGCCCAACATGCATACAACATATATCAAATAATCACATACACATGCAATAATCATAGAGATTCATAGCATACGATTGTCATCGGACCCCGTGTGACACCCCCAAAATCTCGGCCAGAAAAGACCGATTTTCATTTATGTTTTTAAAATAATTTTAGAGTAAATCATTTTGATTTGAAAGAGTTGCGGAATTTGTTCCCAAAAACATAACGTGATAAAATAATATTTACCAAAGCATTTCATAAAAAAAATGTATTTTCATTATATAATCAAAACTTAGGATGTCATGTTCCGATACATACTATAAAACATAAACGATAACATTACAAGTTATTCAACAAATATATATATATATATATATATATATATATATATATATATATATATATATATATATATATATATATATATATAGACTTGTAAACAAAACCACTTGATGATTCATCCATCTTATGCCCTTACACCACTTCCTGTAATACAAATAAACTGAGTGGGTCAGGCTTGGGAGCATGATGAGCATATAGGGGTTTCAACCCACAATAAATAATTATATTTAATTCCACCAACCAACAATAACCAAATTACCCATTCCCGTTATTCTCACTTTATGTCACTAAAATAACTAACACAAGGGACATAGTCTAAGAATATTTCATCGGGGCGACAACACATGCATTCGGGGGTTTCCCGACAATATATGTCAAATAAGGAAACCATGAGGGGGATGGAGTACAGCGAATGAATACCCAAGTTCATTAACACCTACAGGTGGCGAACCTGCTAGCGTTCCACAGGACTATCTAGAAAAGTCTGTGGTCGTCATCTAAACTCCACTAGATGACTGAATCAAAAACAACATCGAGGCTTCTCATCTGTTTATCACACAACTATCTACCCATGTTCTACCCGACATATTAGTAGATAAAAATATTTTTTTTACATAGTTTAAAACCTGTATAGACACATACACATAACACATATTTCATAGAGAATAAATCATATCTATGAGATAGAAGAAAGTGAATATACATTCACGCATATAACAACAAAATATACACATAACATGTATTTCGTATAAAATACTTCATAACTATGCGTTAGAAGAAAGTAACCACACACTCACTTGATCAAAAGATGATCGGTCAACACTACGGCTTGTAGAAGTAGTATTCTTTGGTAGATCTGGAAGATCTTCACAAAAACCGGACTCCTCGCGGGCAGAGCTTCGGCTCGAGAATTGCACTTTTCGGGATCTTCGGGGCTTCGAGACTTGCTTTGGGGCTTGGGATTAATATCGGGGCTTTGGGATACTTCTGGCACGCAAAACAATGCAAAACGGGAGAGAGAGAAGAGAAAAAGAGCAAAACTCTCGGCTGCCCTCGCAAGCCTTTTATAAGAGGTTGAGGCCTCGCATTACGTTGGGCGTAATGCCCTTACGCAGGGCGTACTCCTCTGAAGTCGTCACTGCTTGCGTCATCGGAGCTTCGACGTCATCGCTTACGAACCCGGAGCACTCGAGTGGTACACAGGGCGTACAGCACTACGCTGGGCGTAGTGTTGATCAGAACGGTGACTCCTCCCCCCTTCGGATATTATCCGATATATATATATATATATATATATATATATATATATATATATATATATTAATTATTTAATGAACTTCAAAAATTCTTATCTTCATCATACGAACTCCGTCTTCGACGTTCTTTATATCCGCGCGTAGGTGAGACTATGCTCTACAACTTTTGTTTAGACTCCGTAAGCTAATTTTGACTCTTATTTTTAGTAGGTAGGGACAGGAAAACTCCGTTATAAATTCATAACTTCTTCATCTGACGTCCGTTTTCGTCTGTCTTTTCACCAATGCGCTACTATCAACGAGATCTTCGATTCTCGTTTAGATTGTTTCAACCAACAATCACTCGATCTTGAATCGAGTATTCGGGCTGCATACTACTAAGTCGAAACTTAGAAAAATCATAACTTCCTCATACGAAGTCAGATTTGGGAGTTCTTTCATGCACGCTCTCAGTTTAATGAATTCTAAGACTTTTGTTTAGATCACTAAGGCTAAATATCGCTCTAACGTAAACTTCACTTTTTACGTCATTCAGCGTTGCCGGTTCTGTCCCGAAACTTCGACAGGTCATAACTTCTTCGTTATAACTCGGATTTCGGCATTCTTTATATCTTCGGAATCCTTGTTTCAACCACTACATCTTTATGCGAAGATATCGGGCTTATCTCACACTTAATTTTGACGCTTATTTTATTCTTAATTCATTAAATTATAATAATTAAGAAATAAACACATAATTCATATAATACTCAAATATTTCATCATTAATACTCGAAAAAGAGTTACAAGGGTTAACTTAGACTATTACATCAATGATAATGCCTAGCCTGGAAACTCGGGCGTTACACCCCGCCCAACACGCATATAAACACATAACACATGCAAGAGTCACACAGACAGCTAGCATAAACATGGGCCAACATTGGTGCATTCGACCCACTAAACCTAGTGAGGAAAACTCACCTTGAAAAGCCGAATGAAACGAGTGATCCCTGACTGTTGGTCCTACAGCTCCCCGAGTTATCAATTGCCACATAAAAACTAATTAACATTTAGGATCTACATCATAACCAAAAATCTCTACTTGGGGGTAAAAGGAACATTTTACCCCTAATATAGCTTGGTCCAAGAATGAAGACCATAACTACAATCCAGTGGGTCCAAAAGTTAAACAATCCATCACGGCCCAAAATACGGCCTAATTTCCAATTGGACCCAACTCCTTCACATGGGACTTAGCCCAAGACCCAATAACATACTTGGCCCAAAAACTACCAAAATCAGATGGCCCAACTAACCCTTTTAGCTAAAATACCACGTAAAGTTGCTAACTTTATGTCCATGAATAACCATAAGAAGCTCTAAAGCTCAAAAAGGACCTAAGGAAGGACTTAATGGATGCATGAAGTCCCTAAACTCCATAAAGTTGATATGTTTATGCCAAATGAGTCCATGAAGACCTTAGATCTGAAGGAATAAGCCTTTAGAACGTCCTAATCCTAACATCCATCCAAACCATGGCTAAAAACATAACTCTTTAACCAATAAGAAGATCTAAACATCTAGCAACTAAGATAATAACTTGATACCTCAAACTTATTAAAAATAGGTAAAGGTTTTGGATCCAAGACCTCCTTTTTAGGCTAAGCAACTTCTAGCTTCTTCAACTCCTTCAAGATGCACAAAATGAACACCGAAAGCTCTCCAAAAGCTCACACACTTAACAATGGAAGATATGACTCGATTTTAGGGTTTATGGACATAAGAGGCTGATAACGAGTCTAACAGTTAGGACCTAATGATATTATATAGGATTTGCACCCTAAAATTAGGGGTTTTTTTGGGTCTGACCACGTACGTTGTGCGTACCACCTTGTACGTTGCACATACGTGCATGCCTCCGCGATCCTTTTGATTCATCTACGCCCCGCGTACACCAGGCTTACGCCCAACGTACGGCCTCAACGAAGACCACTCATGAAGGCCCAATCCTCAAAGCCCAACAATAACTTACATGATTAAAATAATTTAATACATGATTAAAAATGAATAATACTTTGGAACCATAAGGCATTACAATTTCCCCCCACTTTGATCATACTTCGTCCTCGAAATCCGTTGTCCCGAAAAAAACTCTGGATAGTGATCCCCCATTTCCTCCTCAGGCTCCCACATCCACTCTGACCCCTTACGGTGCTACAACGACACATTTATCAGCTCCACAACTTTATTGCTCAAGGTTTTCGTCCTCTGATCTAAAATTGTCACCGGCCTCTCAATATAATTTCGGTTTTGGATTGGCCGGTTCGACTCGGTTTTGCGGTTTTTTTTGCACACCCCTATTAATATCCTCTAAAGGTACAGTTGCATAATCATCCACTTAACACTTCCACAGCTGAGAGACATGAAATGTGCTATGAATCTGACTAAGCTTGGTTGGAAGATCAAGACGATATGCAACCTGGCCCACCCGTGCCAAAACCCTAAAAGGACTAATATACCTGGGGACCAGCTTGCCCTGCTTCCTAAACCGGATGATACCTTTCCGAGGTGACACATTCTGGTGAACTATATCTCCCACCTGGAACTCCAAGTCTGACCGGCGACAGTCGGCATAACTCTTCTACCGACTTTGAGTTTTCTGAAGCCTGCTTCAAACCTGCTAAATCAGCTCAATGATCATGAGTACCACTACAGTACTCCCCATGACTCACTGACCAACCTCGCCCCAACAAATCGGGGTTATGCATTTCCTTCTATGGAGCATCTCGAAAAGAGGTCGATCAATGCTAGCGCGATAACTATTGTAATACGAAAATTCCGCTAATGGAAGATAGGTATCCCAACTCCCACCAAAATCCAACACGCACACACGCGGCATATCCTCCAGAGTCTGAATAATTGGTCCATGTGGTTTGCAAAATATCTCATTTTGAGGAATTTTATGGAAAACGTCACGTCATTGGTCCTTGTGGCTTGCAAATTTTAATGAATGACCCTCTTGCCTTTAATTTAACTTCTCAGCTGTTAGATTTTTCTGAAAAAAAAAAACTCTTTTACCGTTATACCAAATTTGTATTATATTACAAACCTCAAGGACCATTTGTGTAATTTTATAAATTTGAAAATTTGTATATACAAAAACCAAATTTGTATTATACTACAAACCTCAAGGACCATTTGAGTAATTGATAACTTTTTTTTATATCTTTATGGTATTTTGGTTTCTATTTTTATTTTATAATTTTAGTTATTTATTGTTTATTTATTTTGATTCACATAAATAAACTTAAATTCGATAAACCATGTCGAAACCGTTTTTGCTTTAATTTTTCTTATTTGTGAATTGAAGCGTTAATGTTTTTTTATTTATTTTTATTTTATGCCTTTACTCTTCATGTTTTTTACTTAGATGCTCCATAATTAATATCATTATCAACTTTATTTTTGCATTTATTACTATCACTATTTCACTTTTTGTTTTCTATTTTTTAAAAATAATTTTAGTTATCTATCATTCTTCTATTTTATTTATTTATTTTGATTCAAATAATGAAAAATAGAAAAACAAAAACTCAAACAAAAAAAATTGTAATATACTCTTAGTATATTAATACATTTTACATATTTTCATCTTTTTTATTTGTTTTTTTTTCGTATTATTTTTTAATTTTTCACATTTTTATTTTTCAGCTCGTTCGTTTTATTTTTCATCAATTTGATAATTTTTTTTTGATCTTTTTCAAAAAGTGTAAAATGTATGAATATATTGGAGTATATTACAATTTTGGTGTTTGAGTTTTCTTAGTTTTTTTTTGGTTATTTATGATTTTTATAATTTTTTTTTTTATTTTGATTCAAGTAAATATGAGAGAATTTCATATATATCCCTCTTAAACCTCAAAATATTATATTTGCCCAGCTTAATTTCTTAATATCATATTTACCCTTCATAAACCTTCAAAATATCATATTTGCCCAAATCCTTTTTTATAATGTTTTTAATATTTTATAATCATTTTTTAAAACTTAAAATTACTATAATAATTAAAAATTTTAACGATATATCCTTACGTCTATGATAATGGAATGTGAACTTCTAAATCGTTGAATGTCGTCCTCTTGACAAACAAAAATATTCATCTTCAATCATCTTTATGGAATCTATATTTTGATCGTTTAGTTTTTTTGTTGTAGATGAAGGATATTTTAGATATTACCATTGATATCTGATGTTTAAAAAGTGCATATACGATATTTTGATATTTAAGAAGGGCATATATGGTATTTTGATGTTTAAAAAGGACATATATAATATTTTGAAATTTTATGAATGGTAAATATAATATTTATAAATTTTATGAAGGGTAAATATGATATTTAGAAATTAAGTTGGGTAAATATGATATTTTGATGTTTAGGAAGGGTATATATGAAATTCTCCCATAAAAATTATATTTGTATTTGTAATTTCGGTGTATTTTTTTCTTTATATTTTTTACTTATTTAGTGGTTACTTTATATATGTTATAACATTTTAAAATTTAAAAAATCAAATGGTTTGTCTATTAAGAATTATTTTTTCAATGTGTGATATTTGCGATTTATAATTATTAAAATAGGAAAACTAGCTAATATTTTTTAAATATAACTTGCAAATTGAATCTTATTTTTATATGAGATATCAATAGTTTAAATTCAGGATAATATTTTTCAATTTGATAATAGACTAAAATAAAGAATAAAAAATAATAAGAATAAAAAAAAATAAGAGTTGTACTCAACAAAATACGTTGTTACGATATTTTACACTAATTTTTTTTGTCATTTACTTGAATCATAATTAAAAATATTAGAAACACTATAAAAAATTAAAGTTATATATATATATATATATATATATATATATATATATATATATATATAATTTCAAATTTACAAAATTACACAAATGGTTCGAGGTTTGTAGTATATCGTAAATTTGGTACAATGATAAAAAAATTTTTTTTCATAAAATCCAACAGCTAAAAAGTTAGATTTAATGAGAAGAGGATATTCATGAAATTTAGAAACCATAAGGATTTAGTTTTTCATAAAAATTTTCAAAATAAGTTATTTTACAAACACAAGACTAATTATAAAACTTTATTTAATATCAATATCTTTATTATCTTTATGGTTTCAAAATCCATGGAAGATTTTTCATTACATATCTCAATCTGTGGAATAAAAAGATTTTGCTTTTCATTTTTTATCTCTTCTTTTCCTATTATTATATTTGTTATTATAATTAAACAAATGCCCCACTTATCCTACCATAATGTCACTTTATGCTTTAGTATTTTAAAAGGTTATTCTTTAAAATTTAAAAGTCGACAAGAATGAAAGATGAATTTTTGAAATTTGTAGAAATAATAAAATGACTTTTTATTTATTCTATAAAATTTAAAGATGTAGACGAAATGATAGAGTATACATTTTTTCAAAATTATTTTATATAAATTGCATATATTAAACTCCACTTTTTTATTACTAAGGCAGTGAAGCCACTAAAAATAAGTGGGTATCCATAAAAAAAATCGCATAGTATACAATAATAAAAAGATAAAAACAAAAATATCATTAAACATAAATTTCAATTTTTATAATAAAGTTATATTTTAAAGTTCACATCTAAGTTCTTTTATTTTACGAAAAAAGTAATTACATTTTTAGTCTTAACATTTTTAAGTGTTTTTTCTATATTACGATCAAAACACTATTCATAAAATCTCACATGAGTTATGTCATTAATATATATATATATATATATATATATGCAAGATGGTTTTAGATCGAGTGTTACAACAACTTTCTTCTCAAGCCCTAGCCATAACATATATATATATATATATATATATATATATATATATATATATATATATATATATATATATATATATATATATATATATATCCCTGCTTCACTTCGTCCCTACTCCCTAGTGACTGTGGAAAAAACGAAACATTTTCGAAAAAAAAAATAAAAAAATACACTACTAGAATTTTTATGAGGGGCCTCCCGGGTTACCCCATACTCTACATTGAATCTGCATGTGTACAAAAGCGTATTAAGAGTTCTTGTAAATGTTCTTCTCAGCAAATAAGTTAAAGGTAACCTATGCTTAAGTCGAAATATAATTTTATAAGTAGATTAAATGGTGTGTGAGTTAGAAATTCGAATAATCTGTAGACAAAATTTCACAAACAGTTCTAATTCTTTTTTAGTTTCTTTAATATACTCCTTAGGCTAGAAGGTGCGTGGCTGGGAAGGTGGTACGGGGGTTGGAATCGCAGTCGGGATACAACACGAGCGTTGTAGGGAAGGTGGTGCAAGATCAGAGTGAGGGGAGGCTACCCCACCCCTTCTCTTCATTTCATTGGTCTTTTTTTTTTTTTTTTTTTAAATTTCCAACGATAACATTAAAAAAAAAAAAAATTCCAACCACTACAACAATAAGTTTTTGAAAATTATTTTTTTAATACATTTACCACTCTATAAATACCAAACAAACCTAACATAATTTTCACACTTATTTCTACATATTCTCTAAAAATATTCACTCAACCAAAATGTCATCATCATCATCTTCGTCCTCTGATTCGATGGCGCATGAAGAGACATTATTTGTTGGTTTCGTCATGGCAAAACAGTGATATATTTTCAAAACCGACAACGTTAATATTTCACGTTCACGACCTTAAATAAGAAGACATCCGTTGAGGAGAAATCGTGAAGACGGACATAAGTGTCTTATAGAAGCCTATTTTGTTGACAACATCGTGTACGCTGAAAAGTTTCGACGAAGGTTTCGGATGAGGAAAGAATTATTTTTATGTATGGTTGGAGATTTGGAAGACCGATTTCAATTTTTCCAATGGAAGCGAGATACAAGACGCAAACAAAGTTTTTCTCCAATTCAAAAATGCATAACTGCAATTCGTTAGTTAGTATACGACTTGGGGGCAGATAAATGGGACGAGTATTTACGGATGTTTGAGCGTACCACACATGATAGTAAGTACAAGTTTGCGAAATCTATTACTTTGATTTACAAGCAACAATATTGCGTAAACAAACCATCAACGATGTCCACCAATTATACACAGTGCATGAAAATAAGCATGGGCTCCTGGGAATGTTAGGTAGTATCGATTGTATGCATTAGTCTTGGGCATTGTGCCCCAACACATGGTGTAATCAATACATGAGAGACAATCATAGAGAGTCAACGATTGTTTTAGAAGCAATCACATCATATGATTTTTGGATATGGCAATCATTCTTTGGTCCAGTTGGTGTAAGCAACGACATCAATGTTCTAGACCAGTCGTCAATATTCAACGACATTTACCTTCGAACGTCGCACGATGTACTGTTTGAAGCAAATACGGTAGCATATAAACGCGGGTACTGTCTTACTAACAGGATATGTCCCACCTTATATGTTTTTGTGAAATCATTCACATGTCCGAGCGATGCAAAAGTAAAAAAGTTTAAGCATGCACAAGAGTCAACTAAGAAGGACGTGGAGCGAAATTTGGTGTGCTCAAGTGGAGTTGGCAAATAATATAAGTCGGGGAACGATCGTATGAAGTGAAAAGGTTGCAACATAATGTATGCGTGCATCATATTAATATGATTTTAGAAGATGAAGGAAGAATGATATGCCGATACGATGAAAACGAAGTTTTGCCAAACATTGAATGAGTAGCTGTTGCTACACAAGAGTATGTGTCAAATATAAGAGAAGTACATGATTGCGACATTTATCACTCCCTTCGTGTAGATTTAGTGGAGCACATTTACAGGGCTCACGTACAACCCTAGCCAGAGTATTGGAATGATGATTTGTTTGACGAAATAAATGAAGATTTAGATATATTTGCCGAGGATCCGAGCGAGGATGGCGATGACGATGATGAAGACGACAATTCAAAATGACGTATTTTTTTGGATATTATGTAATTTTTAATTATGTTTTCTATGTTTTTTTTATAAATCTAGGTTGTGTTTTTTGAATCTTGTTTTTCTTTTGAATATTGATATTTTATTTATTTACATTTTTAAGCAATGAAATACTTTTATTTTAATTAATTTTAAAGCTTATTAATCATTTTTAAGGAATTATATTTATTCTTTGAATTATAAAACTTAAAATTAAATTATTATTTTTTTTAAAAAAAAGTGAAAGGTAG
This sequence comes from Lactuca saligna, assembly GCF_052625555.1. Classification (NCBI taxonomy): domain Eukaryota; kingdom Viridiplantae; phylum Streptophyta; class Magnoliopsida; order Asterales; family Asteraceae; genus Lactuca; species Lactuca saligna. Next base: position 52,437,001 of record NC_136417.1, read on the forward strand.
TGAAAGTGTAGCGATCGTCTTCTGAGGTATTAATTAATTTAATTTCTTGAATGTTAGTGGGCTTTGATTGGTAATTATCATCTTGGATTGGATTGGACCTTAATGATTTTTGGGCCGAGATGTAAGCTGCCCATAAGCCGTACGCGGGGCGTAGTGTCTTTAGTTTGCGCGGGTTGTGAGAGGCGTACGCGCAGCGTACCTAGAGGTACGCCCAGCGTACGCGACCAGGTGGCAAAACCCTAATTTTAGGGTTTGAGACGTATTTAAACCCCGTTATAGCCTCTCATTTAGCCTCCTCACTTATCCTTCACCCCCAGAAAACCCTAGTTCGTCCCTTTTTCCTTGTTGTGTGTGTGTTTGATCTTTTGGACTCATTTTTGTGAAGAAAAGTTGGGAAGAAGAAGAATATAAGTGGAAGAAGGAGAACTTGAGTACCTTGAGCTCAAAGATCTGGGATCATTCCTTCATTTGGCATTCAAAAGAGGTATAAAGCTTCCAACTTTCCTCTTGTAAGCTTAGATCTAGGAGTTTTTGGAAGTTTGGATCTTTTAGGTCCAAAGGAAGAACCTTTATCATGCAACTTCATTTTTGGAGCTTGGGATTGCTATCCTTGAAGCTCAAGTGTCCCCATAGCAGTAAAGTTTCGATTTTTGAGGTTTTCATGAAGCCATTCATGAGATCTAGCCACCTTCTTGGTTATAAATCGTTGTTTTTAGAAGTTTGAGCTTAAGGGAGTCTTGTAAGCCATCAAGTAAGCAACTTTATGGTTTAAGACGTGGGATAAGACCTGGATCTAAGATTTTAGCTTCTGACTCGGATTATTAAGCACTTAATGAGACTTTGGCTTAACAGGGCTGTACGCTGGGCGTACAAGGAGGTACGCGCCGCGTACAAGCCAGCAACCAGTACGCTCAGCGTACCTTGGTCATGGTGTATGCTGCCAGTTTGGGCTTCGAGCGTTTGGGCCTTGGTGTGGGTTGAGTTTTGGACTTAGGGTCTTTGGGCCTTAGTGGCCTTTAGAATTCAGTTATTATGGGACAAAGATTAGTATTGAGCTTGAGTAAGGCCCAATAAAGGGATTTGGGCCCAATGGAGCAAATTGGGCCATTAGTGGGCCTTTAGTGGGGCAATGGATGGACTTAGAAGGAATTGAGGGTTTTGGGCCATGTTGTGACCCATGCCATAACAGGGGGAAAATGGTCATTTTACCCATAGGAGAATCCCTATTCTGATTTAGTATTTTATTTCCCACGATAGCTGGGAAGCAGCCGGAGCAGCAATCAGGGATTTCTTATTCAGGAGTTCAGCAGTCAACATCACGAGGTGAGTTTCTGTAACGCCTGTGTTTCTGGGCCTGTCATTAATGATGATATAATAGTCTAGGTTAACCTTTGTAACCCGTTTTGAAATAATAAGAGTGTATTATCTGAGTATTATGTGTTTTGTGCTTAATTGCTTAATTATGTGGTTTGATTACTTAAGAATACAAATAAGCGTCAAAATTTAAGTGTAAAATAAACTTGATATCTTTGGATAATGTTGTAGTAGTTAAAACAAGGTTTCCGAAGATATAAATAGGATGCGAGGGCAGCCGACTCTTTTGCCATTTTTCTCCCTTCTCTCTCCCGTTTTGCATCGATTTGTGTGCCAGAAGTACCCCGAAGCCCCGGTAATATTCCCGAGTCCCGAAGCAAGTCCCGAGATCCCGAAGATCCTGAGAAGTGCGGTTTCCGAGCCGAAGCTCTGCCCGTGAGAAGTTCGATTTTTGTAGAGATCTTCCAGATCTGCTGAAGAATACTACTTTTGCAAGTCGTAGTGCTGTCCGATCATCTTCTGATCAGGTGAGTGTATACTACCTTTCATAAACACGATAATAATACAAGTATGATTTGAGTGTATTAAGTATATTGTTGTTTATATGTGTGAGTGTATACTACCTTTCATAAACACGATAATAATACAAATATGGTTTGAGTGTATTAAGTATATTGTTGTTTATATGTGTGAGTGTGTAGTTACTTTCTTCTAACGCATAATTATCAAGTATTTTATACGAAATACGTGTTATGTGTATATTTTGTTGTTATGTGTGTGAATGTATATTCACTTTCTTCTATCTTACAGATCTGATTATTTCTATATGAAATACGTGTTATGTGTGTGTGCCTCATCTATTATGTGGAAAATGTGTTGATTGAGCATGCTATACAGGTTTTGAAACTATGTATAAAAATGTATATTTTACCTACTAATATGTTGGGTAGAACATGGGTAGATAGTTGGTGTGTAATAAACAGATGAGAGACCTCGATGTTGTTTTGATCCAGTCATCTAGCGGAATTTAGATGACGACCACGAACTTTTCTAGACAGTCCAATGGAATGCTAGCAGGCTCATAACCTGTAGGTGTTAATGAACTTGGGTGTTCATTCGCTGTATTCCATCCCCCTCATGGTTGCCTTATTTGACTTATATTGCTGAGGAACCCCCGAAGCATGTGTTGTCACCCCGATGAAATATTCTTAGACTAGGTCCCTTGTGTTAGTTATTTTAGGGACATAAAGTGAGAATAACGGGAATGGATAATTGGGTTATTGTTGGTTGATAATAATTAATTTAATTATTTATTGTGGGTTGAAAACCCTATATGCTCACCAAGCTCCCAAGCCTGACCCACTAAGTTTTATTTGAATTACAGGAAGTGGCGCAAAGGCGTAAGATGGATGAACCATCAAGTTGTTTTGTTTACAAGTCTGTATATGTATATATATTTGTTGAATGACTTGTAATGTTATCGTTTATGCTTATTGGTCTGTATCGGAACATGACACTCCGAGTTTTGATTATATAATGAAAATACATTTCTTTTATGAAATGCTTTGGTAAACATTGTTTTATCATGTTTTGTTTTTGGGAACAAATTCCGCAACTCTTTCAAATCAAAAGGATTTACTCTGAAATTATTTTTAAAGCATAAATAAAAATCGGTCTTTTCTGGCCGAGATTTTGGGGATGTCACAGTTTCCTTCCAGCAGGAACGGATCTAAGGCCACAATGTCGGCCCGTTTAACTACTAGTAGTTTATGGACTTCGGTGTGATGCAGTAGTTAGAATGTTTGATGCATTCGTGGCTCAGACAGGGTTTATGTGTTATGTGTTCCGGGCTACAGCCCGATGCAGTATGCAGTTTATGTGTTCATGATAGTTGATATGTTTATGCTATGCTATGTTATGCTCAGTTAGTTTCCAGACTTCGGTTCGATGCAGTGGACAAGGTCCCAGTCACTTCCGGATTTTGGTCCGATGCAGTTAGTTTCGGACTTCGGTCCGATGCAGGGGACAAGGTCCCAATCGGTTTCGGACTTCGGTCCGATGTAGTTTCCGTACTTCAGTCCGATGCAGAGGGCAAGGCCCTGGTTAGTTCCGAACTTCAGTCCGATGCAGTTTCCAGACTTCGGTCCGATGCAGTGGGCAAGGCCCAATATGTGTTTATATGTTATTGTATGGTATGTGGTAGTTTGGGGGAGCTCACTAAGCTTCGTGCTTACAGTTTCAGTTTTGGTTTCAGGTACTTCCGCAAGTAAAGGGAAGAGCTCGGGATGATGATATCGCACACACCACAACTTCAGTTTTTCCTGGGAGTTGATTTAGCTTTTCATTGATATGTTTTGATTCAGTCTTGATACAGTTTTCTTGTGATACGTGTTATGGTTTTGAGATATTGACGTATGGGTTTTATTTTATGGTATTGAAATAATGATTTTAGTAATGATTAAACAAAAATTTTTGGGTCGTATTTTGGGATGTTAAAAGTTGGTATCAGAGCCTTGGTTTGAGGGATTCGGATACACTTTCGGGTGTGTCTGAACTCAAACTAAGGAAACGGTAAAAGATTTTCAAAGGAAAACCATTTTTGAAAAGAACTTAGAAAGAAAAAGAGTTTTGATAAAGAGTAAAAGGTGTGGTGCATGCGATCAACCGAGCTCAAGTAAGTACTCCCAAATTACCCATACAAGTTTGTATTATTAGTTTCAATTTCAGTTCTAGATCAGTTCAGTTTCAGTTTCAGTAGAACAACATGCTAGTAGAGGACTAAGGATCTTGGAGGATGCCTTATGTGCCTGCTTTATGTGTTTCAGCTTGATAATAATTGCATGCTAGTAGTGAATAGACAATAGTAGGATAGCCTGTGTAGGTTATGCCTGATAGTATGAGCTTAACATTATATGCTAGTACAGTTTCTTGCTATGAGAATAGTTTGCATGAGTATGTTTCCTTTCTCCGAATGCTTCTTGCTTTGTGCTTTGTGGGGCTCTGAGTAATGGGAGTTAGCCATTAGGTGAATACGTCACGTCACATGTGGTCAGGATTGAATAATCTCAAAGTGCCGAATTTGACCCTATTGCGCAGCTCTCGTTTGAGTCTAACCGTTGTAGGGACGAGTCTTTTACTCGAAGGATTATCCAAGCCTCATTGCATGTGATGGTATTCAGGTGGTGGCTAATTGGCATTACAAGGAGGCCTTCAGCAGTTGGGGATTGGTTTGGGTGAAGTCAAAGGTTTCCCTAGGGCAAGCCTAGGATGTGAGTAGCAGAAATCAGTAGCAGTAGAGTAACTTGGTGGAGTCAAGGCGGTTCTTGAGGAAAGTACGGATAAATGTGGAAGGTAGTATGGGCCCGTACTACTGAAAGCAAAGGATCCGTACTCGAATCAAGGAAGGATGAGATGAGGTCGGGAAGCTTGTAGTAGCAGCGATCCCTTGAGATATTTCAGTGTACTATTGTTTGACATGATATGTTTTCGGAATGGTGGTTTAGCGACCTAAGCCAACAGCCGACAATTCAGGTGCCGGAGAGGGATCCAGATCAGGTTCGGGAGCTGAGAATCTAGATGAGCAGACTAGAGAGTTTTTCACTTCTGAGGTGACCCGTATCATTCTTGAGTAGACTCCAATGATCTTTGGTTCGATCAAGGAGGGTATACTAGAGTTGATGGAGGAGAGACTAGGCACATTTCATGCTGAGGTGGCCGCCATGATGGGGTCGCACACGCTTACATTTAGAGAGTTCCGAGCATGTGGAGCTCCAGATTATCACGAGGCGCGGGAACCCATAGCGAGTACTAGATGGTTGGCGGATGTGGCCAACGCTTTCCACACGAGCAGATGTCCCGAGGGGGACAAGGTCAGATTGGTGTCCCGTCTTCTGAAGGATAGGGCACATGATTGGTGGGAGGAGGTCGGACATGTCATGGGAGATGACGAAGCTTTGGATGATATGACCTGGGCTGACTTTACTACTAGGTTCAGGGCTGAGTTTGCACCGGTTATTGAGGTGCAACAGTTGGCCAGAGAGTTTCAGGACCTCACCCAGACGACAGAGACAGTGGCGGAGATCACCACCAAGTTCAGGGAGAGGGCACTTCTCGTTCCTTAGTACGCAGCTGATGAGGAAATGAAGAAGGATCGGTATCATGAGATGCTACGGAGTGATATCCGCCATTTTGTGAGCCGATCCAGCTGTAAAACACTGGATGACATGATTGCTAGGGCGAGAGAGAGAGAGAGAGATTGACCTTGAGATGGAGAGAAAGAGGAAGCCGAAGGCGGCTCCAGGTACAAGGAGTTCGGGCAAAAAGCCCAAGGGTTCAGATCACAGAGCTAGGAGTTAGCAGAGCCACGGTTAGTGTGGCAAGTGTGGGAGATTGCACGATGGGGCGTGCAAAGCAGGGAGTGTCGGCTGCTACAAGTGCGGCCGGACTGGGCATATGAGCAAAGATTGTACAGCCACTACCACCGCCATTACGACATCAGATCTGATTTACTTCCAGTGCAATCAGAGAGGGCATAAAAAGTCTCAGTGTCCGAGTTTAGCTGCTGCGGGGGAAGGTGTCAGCACCTGCTCCTGCTACTTTGAGGATTACAGATGGCCGTCAGGGTCGAGTTGAGACGTCAGTGGTGAAAAGTAGGGCTTTTCAGCTGACAGCAGAGGAGGCGCGAGCGAATCCTGACGTGGTGACGGGTATGTATTTTTCCCTTATCTCTGCATTTATTATTGATTGTTTCTTATGGTTATATGTTTTGTATAGGGTCGTTCTCAGTGAATGACCTTTCCGCCACAATATTGTTTGATTCGGGGGCTACCCGATCATTCGTTTCTCTTGCGCTTAGCAAGAGGTTTAGCAGAGCTCCAAGAGAGCTAGATTGTCCATTTAAGGTTGAGATAGCAACTAACATGACCATTAGGGTGGTGAGGGTACACAGAGGATGTTCTCTACAGTTATTCGATGAGCAGTTTCCGGTGGACTTGGTCCCTATTCCCCTACGAGGGAATCAGGTCATAGTAGGCATGGATTGGCTGAGCCCCAATGGGGTGGTGATAGACTGTGAGCTGCAGTTAGTGAAGGTTCGCACTCCCAGTGGGGGAGAGTTAGTGATTCTGGGCGAGAGGCCACAACGCGAACCAGTTTTGTGTTAGCAGCGAGAGCGAGGCGCTATTTCCATCAGGGTTGCGCCGGTTATATTGCCTATGTTTTAGATGCCCGGGAGAAAGGCAAGACGACGGTTGACGATGTTCCTGTAGTGCGAGACTACCCGGATGTATTTCTAGAGGATTTGCCTGGAAAGAGAGACAGGTTGAGTTCAGGATTGACCTGATCCCTGGTGCGGCTCCGATTGCTAAGGCACTGTATCGGTTGGCTCCCCCAGAGATGCAGGAGTTGTCTACACAGCTGCATGAGCTACTAGACAAGAGTTTTATCAGACCGAGCAGTTTGCCCTGGGGAGCACCGATTTTCTTCGTGAAGAAGAAGGACGGGTCGCATCGTATGTGTATTGATTATTGGGAGTTGAATAAAGTAACGGTGAAGAACCGTTACCCACTCCCAAGGATAGATGATTTGTTTGATCAGCTGCAGGGAGCGTCTTGGTTTTCCAAGATCGATTTACGCTCCGGGTATCATCAGATGCGAGTTAGGGATGAGGATGTGCAGAAGACTGCTTTCAGGACCCGATATGGTCATTATGAGTTCGTGGTGATGCCGTTTGGGCTCACCAACGCTCCAGTCGCGTTCATGGATCTCATGAACCACATATGTAGGCCGTTGTTAGATCGATTGGTGATAGTATTCATTGATGACATCTTGGTTTATTCCAAGACTCAGGAGCAGCACGAGGAATACCTGAGAGAGATGCTAGAGATTTTGAGGAGGGAGAGACTTTTCGCGAAGTTCTCCAAGTGCGAGTTCTGATTGTGCGAGGTGCAGTTCCTTGGACACCTCGTCAACCAGAAGGGTATTTTGGTAGATCCGGCCACGATAGAGGTCGTGATGCAGTGGGAAGTCCCGAGATCTCCATCTGAGATTAGGAGCTTCCTAGGTTTAGCAGGGTACTATAGGAGATTCATCTATGATTTTTCCAAGATAGTTGTACCGCTCACCCGACTGACTAAGAAGTCGGTGGTGTTTCACTGGGGGCCTGAGCAGCAGGCAACATTTGAGACCCTCAGGCAGAGATTGTGCAAGGCACCGATTCTTACCCTGCCAGAGGGAGTAGAGGATTTTGTAGTCTATTGTGATGCTTCGATCGCATGTATAGAGCAGTGTTGATGCAGCGAGGCCGTGTGATAGCTTATGCCTCGAGACAGTTGAAGCCTCACGAGGCTAACTATCCTACGCATGATTTAGAGTTGGGGGCAGTGGTGTTTGCCCTCAAGATTTGGAGACATTACCTCTATGGGGTCCGTTGTACCATTTACACGGATCACAAGAGCTTGAGGTACCTCATGGATCAGCCGAATTTGAACATGAGGCAGAGGCGATGGTTAAATGTGTTGAAAGATTATGATTGTGAGATCTTTTATCACCCAGGGAAGGCCAACGTAGTGGCCGACGCCTTGAGCCGCAAGGCGGCAGCGGCCCCGATCAGGGACATATGTTTGAGGATGATAGTAATTACTCCGTTGTTAGAGTAGATCAAAGGGGCTTAGGTCGAGGGCCTCAAGGAGGAGAGGCAAAAGTGTAAGAGGATTGTGGGCCGAGTAGCTTCCTTCAACTATGATGGTTGAGGATTGTTGACCCTTCATGGGAGAGTTTGGGTACCGTATTAGGGCGGTGTGCGGTAGGTATTGATGGACGAGGCCCATAAGTCTCTATTTTCCATCCATCCAGGGGCGATGAAGATGTATAAAGATCTTCAACCCTATTATTGGTGGCCCTGCATGAAGCGGGATGTCGCCTGGTATGTGGAGAGGTGCCTGACCTGTAGGAAGGTCAAGGCAGAGCACCAGAGGCCTCACGGCAAAATGCAGCCGTTAGACATTCCAGTGTGGAAATGGGAAGACATCACCATGGATTTCATCACTAAGCTTCCCGGGACTGCACGTGGAGTGGATTGAATTTGGGTTATTGTGGATCGGTTGACAAAGAGTGCTCATTTTATACCGATCTAGGAGAGCATATCGGCAGAGAAGCTAGCCGATATTTATGTGCGAGAGGTTGTGGCACGGTATGGAGTGCCTGTTTCGGTGTTCTTAGACTGAGAAGTCCGTTTTACTTCCAGATTCTGGAAGTGGTTTCACGACGAGATGGGAACTTGTCTCCATTTCAGCACCGCTTTCCACCCCCAGATGGACGGGCAGAGCGAGAGGACGATTCAGACTCTCGAGCACATGCTACGAGCACGTGTTCGAGATTTCGGTGGCAGTTGGGATACGTATCTTCCGTTAGTGGAATTTTCATATAAAAACAGTTACCATGCGAGTATTGACCGTCCTCCTTCCGAGATGCTCTACGGGAGGAAGTGCAGGACCCCGATTTGTTGGGGTGAGGGCAGTTATTGGGTCATTGGGAGCACCGAGGTGGTGCTCAATACGATAGAGTTGATCCAGCAGGTCCGTAGTAGACTGCAGTGTAACGCCCGTAGATCCGAGATAGTCAAATTAGAGACGATAAGCATCAAAAATGACTTTTTGATGGAAGATTATTTAGAATTATTAATCTTAACCAAGTTGTAGTATATGTCACAAGGTTTCCGTGCATATAAAGAACACCAAAATCCGAGTTATAACGAAGAAGTTATGACCTGTCGAAGTTTCGCAACAGAACCGGCATGACCCAGCGCGACGTAAATAATGAATTTAAGGTAGATAGATATCTATCCTTAGTGATCTAAATGAGATTCAAAGATGTCTTCGATAGTATTCCAACGATAAAAAGACAAACGAAAACGGAGTTCAGATGAAGGAGTAGTTATGAGTTTATAACGGAGTTTTCCTATCCCGGCCTACTAAAAATAATATATAAGTAATATAATTATAATATATTCAAAAATAAAGTCAAAATTAGCCAATGGAGTCTAAACGAGAGTTGTAGAGCATAATATCACCTTCGTGTCGATATAAAGAACGTCAAAAACGGAGTTTGTATGCAAAAGTTATGAATTTCTGAAGTTCGGGGCGCGAAACCCCAAAACTGTCAGAGACCACGACGTGGAAAATCTCCTGACAGCTCCGGGAGTCCCCAGATGCAACTTGCGATGATGCATGCAGTGACGACCAAGCCTACAACGTGGCAAAAGGTTCCACGATGTGGAAAAGGCCAGTTTTGCCCTATAAATAGATTTGAAGGGCCAACCGAGTTTGGTTGCTCATTCTCTCATCTGTCTCCCATACTACATCGATTTACGTGAAAAGAAGTACCCCCGAAGCCCCGTATCAACCCCGAGACCCGAAGAAAGTCCCGACGCCCGAAGATCCCGAGAAGAAAAGAGTTTCCGAGCCAAAGCTCTGCCCGCGAGAAACCCGGTGTGTGAAGTGATCCCGGTTTCACCGAAGAATACTACTTCTACAAGCCGTAGTGTTGTCCGATCATCTTCTGATCAAGTGAGTGTATAGTCACTTTCATCTTACACATAGATATGAAGTATTTTAAAAAATACGTCCTATGTGTATATATATAGTTGTTTATATGTGTGAATGTGTGGTCACTTTCTTTTAACACATAAATATTAAGTATTTGCTATGAAATATGTGCTATGTGTATAATATAAAGTTGTTTATATGTGTGAGTGTGTGGTTACTTTCTTCTAACGTATAGATATGAAGTATTTGCTAAGAAATACGTGTTATGCATTTATACATTGTTTGCTTATTGAAGATGAGTGTGGAATGGACGTTTTATATAGTTTTTAAATGAGTTAAACTGTATATGTATTTTATATCTGCGAATATGTTGGGTAGAACATGGGTAGATGAGATAGTTGGTATGTGATAAAATGAGGAGGTATGAAAGATGCTTAAGAATAATATCGGTAGATGCACCAAGTAGTGAATGTCGTAATCTTAGCAGATGCGCTTATAGGATAATGTCGGCAGATGCGCCAAATAGAGATGTCATAATACTAGCAGATGCGCTTAAGAATAATATTGGTAGATGCACCAAATAGAGATGTCATAATACTAGCAGATGCGCTTAAGAATAATATTGGTAGATGCACCAAATAGAGAATGTCATAATACTAGCAGATGCGCTTATAGGATAAACCTGGCAGATGCGCTTATATGATAAGGTCGGCAGATTCGCCTAATAGTGAATATCGTAATCCTGGAAGAGGCGCTTAAATGATAAAGTTGGTAGATGCACCTTAAATAACAGTAGAATTTCTGTCTATTCCTTAAAGTCAAATTTTAGGAATGAATGAATAAAGGATAGGTGATTCTTAGGGTAAAACCTTAAGAAATAAAGAAGATAATGGGGATGGGTAATTGGGTTGGTTGTTTGATGATTAAATATAATAATTATATTATTGTGGGTTGAAAACCCTATATGCTCACCAGGCTCCCAAGCCTGACCCACTCAGTTTAATTGTATCACAGGTATCGATACGAAGCTGCTTTGCACTGAGAGATTAAAGGAGATGTAAATCACTAAAGTAAATGAATGTATGTTCTGTTTATGCTTATGTGTCTGTATCGGAACATGACATCCCGAGGTTTTATTATTTAATGAAAATACATTCTCTTTGAGAAATGTTTTGATAAGTTTTTATCATATCTTGTTTTGGGAACAAATTCCGCAACCGTTTTCTTTAAACGATTACTCTGATTTATAAAACAAAGCATAAACAAATCGGTCTTTTTTGGCCGTGAAATTGGGGATGTCACATGCAGACTGCACAGAGTCGACAAAAAAGTTATGCCGACAATAGGCGTTCAGACTTGGAGTTTCAGGTGGGTGACATGGTTCTCCTGAAGGTATCACCCTGAAAGGGTGTCATCAGGTTTCAGAAGAGGGTCAAGCTGGGCCCCAGGTTCATCGTTCCTTTTAGGTTTTTGGCCCAGGTAGGTCGTGTGGCTTACCGGTTGGATCTTCCGCCCGAGCTCAGCCAGATCCACAACACCTTCCATGTTTCCCAGTTACGGAATTGTTTAGTGGACGAGTCAGCAGTTGTACCCTTGGAAGACATTCAGGTTGATAGCAGCCTGAATTATATTGAGAGATCGGTCGCGATTTTGGATCGAAAGACAAAGACCTTGAGGAGCAAGGTAGTTCAGCTAGTGAAGGTGCAGTGGCAGCACCGGAAGGGTTCAGAGTGGACGTGGGATTCCGAGGAGGAGATGTTTGAGCATTACCCGGAATTGTTTTCAGATTCAGTGGCAACGGACTTCGAGGACGAAGTCTGATTCAAGTGGGGGAGATTTGTAGCGATCGTCTTCTGAGGTATTAATTAATTTAATTTCTTGAATGTTAGTGGGCTTTGATTGGTAATTGTCATCTTGGATTGGATTGGACCTTCATGATTTTTTACCGAGATGTAAGCTGCCCATAAGTCGTACGCAGGGCGTAACCTATCGTACGCGGGGTGTAGTATCTTTAGTTTGCGCGGGTTGTGAGAGGCGTACGCGCAGCGTACCTAGAGGTACGCCCAACGTACGCGACTAGGTGGCATACCCTAATTTTAGGGTTTGAGATGTATTTAAACCCTATTATAGCCTCCCATTTGGCCTCCTCACTTATCCTTCACCCCCAGAAAACCCTAGTTCGTCCCTTTTTCCTTGTTGTGTATGTGTTTGATCTTTTGGGCTCATTTTTGTGAAAAAAAGTTGTGAAGAAGAAGAAGAGAAGTGGAAGAAGGAGAACTTGAGTACCTTGAGCTCAAAGATCTGGGATCATTCCTTCATTTGGCATTCAAAAGTGGTATAAAGCTTCCAACTTTCCTCTTTTAAGCTTAGATATAGGAGTTTTTGGAAGTTTGGACCTTTTAGGTCCAAAGGAAGGACCTTTATCGTGCAACTTCGTTTTTAGAGCTTGGGATTGCTATCCTTGAAGCTCAAGTGTCCCCATAACAGTAAAGTTTCGATTTTTGAGGCTTTCATGAAGCCATGCATGAGATCTAGCCACCTTCTTGGTTATAAATGGTTGTTTTTAGAAGTTTGAGCTTAAGGGAGTCTTGTAAGCCATCAAGTAAGCAACTTTATGGTTTAAGACGTGGGATAAGACATGGATCTAAGATTTTAGCTTCTGACTCGGATTATTAAGCACTTAATGAGACTTTGGCTTAACAGGGTTGTACGCTGGGCGTACAAGGAGGTACGCGCCGCGTACAAGCCAACAACCAGTACGCTCAACGTACCTTGGTGTACGCCATGGTGTATGCTGCCAGTTTGGGCTTCGAGTGTTTGGGCCTTGGTGTGGGCTGAGTTTTGGACTTAGGGTCTTTGGGCCTTAGTGGCCTTTAGAATTCAGTTATTATGGGCCAAGGATTAGTATTGGGCTTGAGTAAGACCCAATAAAGGGCTTTGGGCCTAATGGAGCAAATTAGGCCATTAGTGGGCCTTTAGTGGGGCCATGGATGGACTTAGAAGGAATTAAGGGTTTTGGGCCATGTTGTGACTCATGTCATAACAGGGGTAAAATGGTCATTTTACCCATAGGATAATCCCTATTTTGATTTTGTATTTTATTTCCCATGATAGCTGGGAAGCAGCTGGAGCAGCAATCAGGGATTTCTCATTCAGGAGTTCAGTGAGGTGGTAATCAATAAATACATGGAAAATAGTGGCAATTCTATTGGAAGGAGGCAACAACACATGTATTTAGAAGTTACAAAAGAAAATCAGTCCCACAAAGACCGATACCTGAAGTATAAATATACTACATGTTGTGCTATTTTGCCGAAATTACTCCTTATTATGTATGTTTTATCTAAGCGTAAGTGAGGTGGTAATCAATAAAGCATTACAATTTATTGAAAAAAGTGGGAACTCACACTATTTTTCTTTCTCTTTGAGGTGAGTAAAAGATAAAATACATTGCTTATAAGAGTTTACATCTTTTTTTCTTATTGTCAACGTACTTTGAAAAATCTATTTGATTACATCAATAAAAATACTTTGTAGTTTTGATGTCATTGCTATGATTGGGTATATTAATAAAAGCACAATGTTATATTATGATGAAAGTAATAAACAAAGAAGCAAAAGTATGTTGTTATATATATATATATATATATATATATATATATATATATATATATATATATATATATATATATATATATATTGGTTCTTAGCATTTATATATTTTGTAGCTATTAGTAGGGCACTATATTTTTAAATATTTTTAAATGTTAATGACATAGGTAGGCATGTTAATCGGGTTACCCCAACGAGTTTCGAGTAAACTGGATCAGGGCTTCATGAGACAATATTTTATAAATGTTCACTTAAAGTGAAATCTCAAAAACAGTTGGATGGTGTGGGGTTCAAAAGCCCCCTCATATTCTCATTTTCAAACATAACCTCAATCTCATATGTTTTCAGTTTTCTTATACAAGGTTTAAAAGAAAATCCCACTTCATGCATTTCCTACCCTTTTTGACCATTCTCAACTGAAATGTAGCCTCGTCTTGTCTCTGCTCTCATTTCCAATCACCGTGAACCTAAACGCACCTGTGTTTATGTGAGGGGTTGTGGGAGCATTGCATGTACGTCTTCTACTATTAAAGAAATTCACATATATCCACCAAAGGAGGTAAGATAAATGTTTATTTAATCTTAATAAATCGTATTTTATTTAATTTTATAGCGTTTTCGAAGTGTAATTATATCACAATACATCAAAAAACATATTATATCGTAATAACAAAAAAAGTTATTTTGCAAACTTGCGCTACAACACGTAGCTTAAAAACCTCGTTATGATCATTTGTAAATTTTGTCTAATTTTTATAAATATATTTATTCTTATGATTAGTATTACTACTATTTATAATAAATGATATCATAAAAAAACTCCAAAAAACTTTAAAAAAAAACCCTCTTGTCATATTATTGACATTTATTTTTGTTCTATTTTTTTTTTCTTATATTAATAATATAATTATTGATTTCTTTTGATTTTTATTTAGTTATTTAAACTATATTATTTTATCTTAATATTTATTACTGCTTTTATTTATTTAGTTTTATTTTCTTTATTAGTTTTTTTTATGTTTTATTTGAATTCATTATGAGATATTTTTTCATGGTTATTTGTTTATTTACTGTTAGACAGACTAATCTTATATAAAAATCCGATAAAAAACTAGTTCTAATCTAACGGAACTCTAGTAACCTAATAACCAACTTTTATATTTACATATATAAAGTTATGATAACAAAGGCTTAAAACCGGTTATCAAATAAATTCATTTTTTTTATTAATCTTTAAAAAAATCCTAATAAACATGCATCTTTTTTTCCCTTTACACGTCTTTTTTTGTAATGTTCACCAATTTCTTCATTTATTAAAGGTTAGAATGCCTAATATTTTTTGGAATGACTAGTAGCTATTAAAAAATTAACAAAGAGCTAGAAAAGAAACATTTCAAAAGGAAGGAAGAAAAATGTGGATTTTGTAACCAAGAAGTCAAACTCAACCTATCCTTAGAGCACCTATCGAAAATCCACAAAAATGATATATGTACCATGTCATCAACGATCAATGATTTCTTAGACAAAATCATCCAAAAAATAATGCATTTATGAAAATTCCACAAACACCGAAAAACTATCAAAACCATCACATCGAATGCCTTGTGTTGGCTACCAACCAACCAACACGAGCTCGACCAAGAAATCAAAGAATGGATAGAAATCTGCTTGGGAAGCTTCACACCCCACCAAAGTGCAATGCGAACCAAAACCTAAGAAAGGTCCAAACAACCTGTGAAAAGATGATCAATTCACTCCACTACCAATGAGCATACAGGACATAAAATTAACTATACTTCAATGCCCCTATAAGAAAATCTCTCTATGGTAGGATTGATCTGAAGACTCTCTCTCAACAAAAAATATTCAACTTGATAGGAACCAAATTACTCCATTGAGCTTCACTACCTTCAGAAATCAACATCCTGCTATCTAAGTAAGCATTGGTAGAAAATACTGAAAACATGTCGAAAAAACTCCACCTCCCAGCCTAAGGACACACGATCTTTGACTGAAATATGTATATGATTGTCAAGAGCGAAGATCCGATGATACACCACCGTAAGGGGCAAATCACGTACCTACAAATCATACTAGGATGCAAGTCTCCCATCTCTAATCCTCATCAAACAAAACGACTAAAAATCAAAACCTCGACGACTCAATTGTCCTAGCATACGAATAATATCATTCCAAGGACTGTACCACAACCTCCTCAGAATCAAAGATGAAGACCGGGTATTAACATGTGCTAGGTGAAAATGAGAAAAAGTGTGAGAAATACCATGTGTTATGTGACATGTGTTTATACATTATACCCGTAAAACCTAGACTCAAAATGGGTTTATGAATTATAAATGGGAGTAATATTTTGTGAAATATGCCGTGCTTGGTGAATAGAGAGATGCAATAGCATTATAGACATGCAAAAAGGGAGTATGATGTAACATCGTAATTTTTATTAAACATAAATTGTACGTGCTTTAGTGATGAAGGTGACATGAGTGTTTTAGCATGCCTTACATGCCTTGGTTGCAATCATTACATTTACATATTGCTATATGGTAAGTGAACTTTTGCCTTTTTCATGTACTCAACACTTTTGCGTAGGGTAATAGCATGGGGTAAGAGGGGTTTAAATTGTATAAATATGTACTATGGGAGATAAAAAAATGCAATAAGTGGTTAAGAACAACTACTTGGAGGTTAGAGGTGCAATAACATTTAACGTGGCGAGAGGATGAGAACGAGTTGGTGATGCATGTAAACATCTTTAGATGTCAAAATTTGTAAACATCATGTTTTTTGTAACAATTTCATCGATTTTGGATGGATTTATGAGTGGAATCAGTGAATAATTAGAAGAAACAATTAAACATGATAACTATAAGAAATTGAATAAGCTTTCCATGAAACCTGGAGTAAACTGCATGTGAGTTAAGATGCTTATCTTATGACTAAAATACCGACAAGGTATGCAAATGGACATTTCTGGTGTTATCATCTGTCTTGTATGAAATTCTGAGTAAAATCTATGACAAATTGGAAGATGAGGATATCATATGAGTTGTGAGAAACTGAGTTACCTTTATGTAGTTTTTTAAATTAACCCAATTGGACATGCAGTGAATTAGTTGTGGCCAAAATAGGGACATAGTGTCCAAATTAATATTTAGGATCACATCATCAACATTGATGGCAACACTTCTAGTATTTTCTCCAACTTTTCATCCTATCCCAAACTTATGTTCATTCAAATTGTGAATAATTTTTTGTATATTTTTAAGATCAAGAAGAATGTTGAAGATGATTTTTGGACTATGGATTCAATAAACAAAATGGGTATCATATTGTAACAACTATGGATCTAATAAACAAGATGGGTCATAAGGGAGGTTGAAACCATTGGAGTCATCACCGTAGCTTCTTGCATCGAAGATTGATATATAGATTAATAAATACCACGGGACTTCATTCTTTGATAGATAAGATTTACGCACTTTTTTTAAAAAAATTACTTTTGACCACTTATGGCTGCGCCACACAGAACACACACATAACCTGGCATTTCACACATGTTTGTTTTTTAAAACTAAAGATTGTTGCGAGTGTGCTGCACGGCGCATCACTGGACCCTCATCTTCAAACCACTTATTCAACATATATTTGTTTTAATTTTTCAACAACATGTTTATTATTTTAATAATATTATTAATGTTGTTATAAATAATTCAAGTATACTTTACATAATTTCCAATCCGTTTGATAAATTGTATATAAATACTTTTTTGTATTACATTATCTATAACCAAATATTAATAAACTATAAATTTAATCACAAAACTTACCAAATCTATTAAAGCTAATCGCGGAAATAACCATCGCTTGGAAAATTTAACAAAATGAACATGTTGTTCACTAAGTTATTATTATTTACCAATTATGATGTTAAATTATTTTAAATAAACGTATTTGAAAATTATATAATCATAATTATCTTTATATTCAATTTGCACATATGCTTAAAACTAAAATAAGGTTTCGTTTGATAGTTGCTGATTGAGAAAGTACCGACTGAGAAATGTCTGTCTAGGTAAGAAATTATGACTGAGTAAGATATCCTGTTGTTTGATTGTACATCTGATTGAATGTGCTGAGTGATGAAAAATGACCATTTTACCATTCTGTTATATATAATTAGGGATTAAGTTGTTGAATAATTATAAAAATGACAATTTTGATTATACATGTAATTTTAAGCCTTTTTCCTCATACCATTTTACCTTGTAATTTGATCTGAATTTAAGACACATGTTCTTTATTTGTTTTCACTAGACCATGAAACATCAGTCACCATCTTATTACACAAGAATAGGGGATTTAAAAAAAAGTGCCACTTTTTCTTCTTGTAGTAATCAATAAAGAAAGGATTCAAACTCAGTCACCTTTCACACACAAGTAACAAAAATCATTCAAAAACCATAAATAACAAATGACCACTATACCCTTTTACTCTATATAGATATATTTTTAGTTGAAAATGTGATTTCCAGCAACAATAACAATCAATTTCAACAAATTGAACAAGATTTTTCATGTTTAAGCAATTATATACATTTTGAACAAATAAATTTGATTTCCAACACATGTTAACATCTAATTTCAGTAGATAAAGTTGATTTTCAGCAAATATACATATGATTTCATAATACATTATACATAGTTGACAATTTGATTTGATAATCTGATTTCATAACTGATTTCAATTGTATCAACATACCCCATTAATAGAAGAAGGGCTTTACCTGGAGATTATATGTGCGATCGACTGGAGAGATGGGGTGGGGCGAGATGGTGGCGACCGGCGACGAGGCACTATCCGGCGAGATGGCGGCGACCGGCAATGAGGCGATTCCGGTTGTGGATGAGACAATGTGCGGCTGCGTTTTTTGGTATGCACTCTCTGTGTTTTTAGGTCACGATGGAACGAGAGGAAAGAAGAATAAAGAGGGAGGGGTAGAAATGTCTTATTTCCCAGTCAACGATATGTATTATGCTGACCCGGTAAGCAATTTGAGATAACTAGCTTACTGAGAAAGCCACAAATCAAACAAAGAATGTCTAACCGAGTTAGCCCAATTTGCTGACTCGACCCAGTCAGATGGGTTTCAAACACACCCTAAATTTGATTTAGAATTATTTTAACTATTGTATGATTAATTACAATTTATTTCAGCAGCTTATAGACATTAAAAAAACAAACATACTTCGTGTTGTATTTTTTATATGTCTGTTCTACCTCTTC
Organism: Lactuca saligna; assembly: GCF_052625555.1. Classification (NCBI taxonomy): domain Eukaryota; kingdom Viridiplantae; phylum Streptophyta; class Magnoliopsida; order Asterales; family Asteraceae; genus Lactuca; species Lactuca saligna. The sequence continues at coordinate 52,455,775 of NC_136417.1, forward strand.
TACTGCAGATAAGTGCAAATGTAATCAATAGACTTTTAGTTTCGTAAAAACGAACATCTTAATTTTTCGTTTTTTCTTTAAAGATTAAAAAAAAACTAATAGAGAAATAACACAGTAAATAAAAATAAATTATAAAAATAGCTAAACTAGTTAACTACAGTTAAGATAATATTAAAGAAAAGGACTAAATAGATTTTCTTTTGAAAAATCACTAACAAGTCCGTATTAGATCAATCCAAACAGCTAAAAAAATATTTTTTTTGACAACAAACTAAATTTTGGATTGAAATTCTGGATTTGGAATTCTAGATTTCATACTGAAATTTTGGATCTTGGAGAAAAGAGTACGAGATTTCAACAACAAGTATAAATCCAATCAACAAAATAAGAAATTTAAAAAGATACAATATTTTTTTATTAAATTTAACAAAAAGTTGAAAACAATATAGCAAATGGAAAATATGTGATATAAAAGCTTAAAATCAATATCTGATTGTAGAACAAAAATATTAAACATTTTGAAACCAACTTTTAAAACATAACCAGAGGAGTTTTTTGAAAAAGAAAATATTAAAAAAAAAAATACACACTATATATTTTTGGTCAGTCAAGCATGACCAATTTAGAACAAAACGATTATTTTTACAAAACACTAAAAACCTAGTTAATTTTGTTAAATGGTTCATTTATAATGTTTTGTTGATACGAGCAAAAAATGGTATTGTGTTATATTATAATTTTCAAGATTTGGTGCACGGACAAAATGGTCTTTATAAAAAAATTTAATTAAGTTAGATTCAGTGACTTAAAAATCAACTTTGCAACAAAATTACAAAAAAAAAAAAAAAAAAAAAAAAAAAAAAAAAAAAAAAAAATGATATAATGAACGAAATTGTTGTAATTTTAATAAACTACAAGTGACATATCTATAATTTTGTCGATCGGATTTTTTCTTGCGCTCCTTAACGTGGGCTTGTCATACTTGATCTTTGCAAGTTGGTAGTGGGCCATAAATAAAACCAGTTGATCAGTTGATCTTATCGGTGAAACGCTGAGTGGTGCATTTTCTACTACTCAACTCCATTATAAATACTTCATCAAACCGAGTCTTCATACATCATCCACAATGAAGTTTAATCTTCTCAATGTTTATGCACTTTTTTCTGTAAGTATATTCTTATCATCATTAAATTTTTTGGAATCTTATAGTTCTGAATCTTTTAATGTCTTTATGCATCATAATTGGTTCAAGATGTTCTGGTTCTAAACATTTATGTAAAAACTACACAAATATTCATATTGTTTCCAGTTCTAGATTAGGTACTATGTTGCAATGATTAGAACGATGTTAACCCAAGATTCTAACGATCCAAAAATTCGGAAGTGGATGTACATAGTTCATGCACATTCATACCTTCAAAAAAGATTTTATAGTGTCAAAAAGATATAGTGTAAATTAAGTTTTTTTTTTTTTTTTTTTTTTTTTTTTTTTTTTCCTACACACCACTCTAATACATATCAATCTTTTATCCTAGTTGACTAATTTTTATTAGTCTATTTTTAGGGTTTATAGCTATTTGCATAAAGTCTTAACATTCCAGCTTTTACATATTTTCTTAACATCAGAAATTGTAATTTTTGACTCTGTAACCTCAATTTCTTTTATATAATGTCAGACATATATATATCTTCACAAATATAATCTTTAATCATTAAAGACTATGTTACCACCTCTAGTGACCACTCTCATTATTTACCGCCGGCGACCTAACGTCGCCATTAACTACTGCCATTACCAACTCCGGTAACTTATCTCCGGCCACCAGGTCGAAAATGAGAGAGAGAGAGAGAGACGATGGTTTGTGGCGACGATGGTTCTTGGGTGGCTGGCGATGGTAATTAGGCGGCAGACGATGGTTCTTGGCTGACCAACAATGGTGGTATTCGCAGGTGGTGATCGCCGGTGTTTTTTTTTTTTTGTTGTAAGGTGACGAGAAGGTTTGACGGTGGGGCTGTAAAGGATTAAGGTTTTTTAGGGTTTTATTTTTCTTTTATAGGTAGATTATGACCTAACAAAATACGGGCTTTTGAGCTAAGGGCTTTTTATTTAAACGAGATTAGTCTTTTTTTTAATGTTTTATTTATCAAATATATTTAAATCAGTTTTTTAGCTTAGTACTAAAAATTATTTTTTTATATTTGTAATTTTAAAACTTTATACAAAAATGATTTTAATAAATTACATACAAAAAATATAAAAATTATATAAAAGTGTTTTATTTAACATACTTAATGTTATACATTTGAAAAAACAAAAAAATATTTTTATTAGTAAAATAATTACTTTTTTTTGTTTTTTTGGCTATAATGAAGTTAGTAAAATAATAATGTAATAACTAAATAAAAAGTTAATGTAATATTTATGTTATAACATTGTATCAATTGATGACATTATGATTCATTAATTCTTGTTGCCTTTTTGGATCAGCTATCATTAATAGTAGGAAGTCACGCAGTGACTCCTAAAGCTTACTGGAAGTCTGTGTTGCCAAACAGTCCTATGCCCAAAGCAATCAAGGATCTTTTATACACCGCAGGTTCTCTTTGTTTCATAGTACTCTTTTAATTGTTTATTCATACGTACAAATTTAGTATACAAAGAAACAGTACGTTGATTTACTATAATGAACAGAAGAGAAGAACACCAACGCCGGAGTTGGGAAACGCTATATAGGGGTGACACATAAAACAGTAATATTAATATACTCTGTCTCCATGGATGAGCTCAAGGTTGATCCAAACGAAGTGTCGTTTTTCTTGGAGAACGACTTGCATGAAGGTACAGAAATGAAGTTACATTTCGTGAAAGACGATAAAAAAGCAGCCTTTTTACCTCGACAAGTAGCTGATTCGATACCCTTTTCATCAAACAAGCTCCCTCAAATCTACAACAAGTTTTCGATAAAGTCCAACTCAGTGGAAGCCAAAAGCATGAAACAAACACTAAGCGTCTGCGAGAGCAAAGGCATTGAAGGCGAGGAAAAATATTGTGCAACCTCGTTAGAGTCCATGGTGGACTTCAGTACTAACAAGTTAGGTAAACAAGTGAAAGCGATCTCGACAGAGGTAAATGCTGAAGGAAGTACTCCGTTACAAAAGTACACAATCGAGGGCTTCAAGAAACTCGCATCAGATAAAGCTGTGGTTTGCCATAAGCAAAACTACATGTACGCTGTGTTTTATTGCCACAAAACCGTTAGCGTTAAAGCGTATGATGTTTCTTTGGTGGGCGCTGATGGTAGTAAAGTGAAAGGGGTGGCGGTTTGCCATACAGACACTGCGAAATGGAACCCAAAACATTTAGCGTTTCAGGTGCTGAAAGTGAAACCAGGAAGTGTCCCGGTTTGCCACTTTTTGCCTGAAGACAACGTTGTTTGGGTTCCGTACTAAGAGACATAGAAGCAAAGTACGTTAAACCAATATATGTATTGTGTTTGTGTGCCTTTCTTTGATAATCTATAGGGTTTAGTAATCCAACTACGTATTAATTAGGTTGACGCAACTTTCTTTATGTTTATGTTTGGACTTTGGTTTGGCAGTGTATGTAAAATTAAGTAATAAATACTGCTTTTGTAATTAGTTAAGTATTTTAAATATAAATTGCGGTTACGTACCAACCAATAGAATTAGCTAGTTATTTGCAAATCGGATTGTGTTTTTGAAAAATATTTACTAACTAGTGGTGTACTTTTATATTTATTCACCTATTAAGTGTATTACCTTTTAAAATGGAAAAACTTAGGGTGCGTTTAGTTGCGGAAAAATTGGTCGTTTTTCGGAAAAATTTTCCAAGAAAAATGAGAATTTTGAAAACGCGTTTAGTTCGTCTATTTTTCTAAATTTTTCACGGAAAATGAAAATTTTCCGTTTTCAAAAATTACAAAGAAGTCGGAAATTTTTAGAAAACTGATAATTATTGTTTTCCATATTTTTCTAATTCAAAATTTTTTTCTATAAACACACACCCACTCCACCCCATCCACCTCTACTTACTCCCATCTTAACACCCCCACCCACACACACATACATACCAACCCACACACACATACATACCCACACACACATACATACCCACACACACCCACCCAAACACACACACACACACATACACATACATACCCACACACACACACACCCACAAACACACACACACGCACATACACATACATACCCACACACACATACATACCCACACACACCCACCCAAAAACACACACACACACACATACACATACATACCCCCCCCCCCCCACACACACACCTACAAACACACACACGCACATACACATACATACCCACACACACACACACCCACAAACACACACACACACACACACGCACATACACATACAAACCCATACACCCACCCACCCACAAACATACACACCCACATACACATACATACCCACCCACACACACCCACCCACAAACACACACACACACATACATACTCACCCCCCCACACACACACCCGCACACACAAACACACACATATATACCCACCCGCACACACACACATACATACCCCCCTACACACACACACACCCACACACAAACCCACACCTACCCCCCACCCCCACCCTCACAGACACACACCCACACACACACAAACCTACACCTAACCCCACAAACACACACTCGCACCCCCACCCACCCAACACCACCACGACAATCACCAACCTACCATCACCACCACCACCGCTGCCGCCACCACCATCGCCTGTCATCACCACCACCGCCGCCGACCCGCTACCGTCACCGCCCCCACACACACCCTACCACCGCTACCGTTTTTTAAAATTGAAAACCGATAGAAAAATACACATCTAAACACGTTTTCTAATTTTCTAAAACTAAAAATGAAAAATGAATAAGTTTAACTAAACCCGTTTTCTAAATTTTTCAATGAAAAATGAAAACGGAAAACAAAAATCGAAAAGGGAAAACAAAAAACGGAAAATGCAAAATTGTTTTTCCGTAACTAAACACAACCTTAGTCTTTTCTAATTTCTCTTACCACTTTCTTTCTTCCCATCGCTTGACTTGCCGTTTCCCTCACCATTTTTTCACCTTCTCTTTTTCGTCTATTGTAAATAATCATGTGATCTATGTCTCTTCATTCTATTAGAACTGCATCTCCTTTTTTTAATATTGTCGTTCTGTATCTGTTTATTCTTTTTCATTAGTCTGTGTCTTTCATTCTTTTAGATTATGTACTTATAGCCGTATGGTTCATTCTTTTTTTATGTTATGTAAGCAACCAAGCATGGGTGGGTTTAATTATACCCACCAAATGCTCGACATATGTTCCATAAAACCAAGAGTTGTTTGTATTAGATAACATTCTCACAAAACGATGATAGGGTGTTAATATGGGGCAATGGAATAGGCCATATATATTTACTGGGGCTTATATATTTAGCCATGTTGACTAGCTCTAATTATAGATACAAAACACTTTGTATTTACTGTAAATTTAGCCATTGCTTTATATATAAAAATTCAATAATCTTACCAGTAAAATAATCATTGCTTAAGCATTTGAACTATTAACAAATTACTTTGCACCGGTTCACGAGTTATTATACGGGAAACTCAACCCTCCACCCCCACCATGCCGTAAAGATAAAGGACGAAATTGTATGGGAAACTCAAGCCTCCACCCCCACCATGCCGTAAAGATAAAGAACTGGTGCAAGAGAAGACAAAACAAAATTCTCAAGCTTGGATTCCATAAGAAGAGCTAGTATTAACACAATATTGGGTTGACATTTCGGAGGATTTAAAGCATAGAAATGCATAAGCCCTTGAACATTTTTGGCTTCACATTCTTGAAAGATTTCGTATAAAGTTGGGTAAATATGATAAGTACCGTATCAAACACCAACTTAATTCAAAGTTTCGAGAAATAGCGAAAAGTGTTTCAAAATCGACGGGTTGTACAACCTAAAAAGGAGAAGCGCTCGAGAAGATGGATAAATTATGCAAGAGGCTTTGCATTTGTTTCGTGAGGAAACGGGAAAGACAATTAAGTTTAATGAGCCTGAGAAATTATTAGCTCTGCATCCAAGGTGGAAAAATAAACAAAAGTTTGAGACAATAATGACACCTTCGGTTTTATAAGGATCAAAAGGGTCACATTTGTATAAAAATGAGTTTTTATAATAATCATACTTATCAAAGGGTCAAAAGTGTAAAATTTAGCATTATGGGCCTTAATTTGGGCCTCACGACTTTTTGGGCCCAAATTGCAAAAATGACAACTTTTATGGATTAAAATGTTAATTTTATGAAAATTGGGCCGAAAATGTCATTTTATTTAAATAAGGGCTTGAAATGTAATTTTCTGCAAAGATGGGTTAAAAATGTCAATATATGTATTTTTGGGCCAAATCCATCAATGATTAAACATTTGGGCTGAAAATATAAATTTTTATAATTAATGGGCTAAAATGTTAGTTTTAATTAAAATAGACCAAAAATGACATTTTATGTAAAAACAAGCCTTTAAATGTTTAAATTTGTTCTTAAGGGACCTAAAGTGACACTTTTATTAAAAACGAGTTCAAATCGTAAAAATTATGATTTAATAATAGTGGGGATTTTTTCATCACTTTGGTAAAACATTCAAACTAAAATGAGCAATATCTTAACAATAAACAAAATACAACGATTTCATGTGTGTTGGGCCTAATACCCTTGATACATGGTTAATAGGCTTTCGTGGTCCATTTAAATGTATATTAAGCCTAACATTTTTCCATGACATGTATATTGGGCTTGATAGCCCATTTACATGTTAATTTGGGCTTGATTCATGGATCACTTGTTCATTGGGTCTTAGTGGCTTACTTACATGTCTATTGGGCCTAAATTACCCTTTTACATGTCCATTAGATCTTAGTGGCCCATCTACATGCTAATTGGGCTTGGACTATACAACACATACTCTTGGAATTTGGAAAACTTAAAAACATACACGTAAACATTATGCATAGTGAAAAACATAACAATCGTGAAAAGTTGATGATCTAGTGAGACTTGTCGGTTGATACCTTTGACTGTACGATCGTAGCCTATAGTTATAACCAGAGTTTCTTGGAGGGAGAGCGGAAGTTTGTGTATAGATCTATACGGGGTGACCCGCAATGCCTTAGCTGTTCGCTACAGCTAGACTAGGCCAGTCTAGGGCGACAAACCTTACCTAAATCAAAACTAGCGCCTGAAAACGCCAAGACAGGTGAGTTAGTCATTATTAAGCATTGTTGTAATGGCTCACTAGAGACTAACTTCATCAAAGATTTTGATATATTTATACAAATCTAGACGATACTAAAAACATACATACATCAATACTCGGTCTTGGAAAGTTTATGATTACGATACTTTTATAAGCAGAAAATATCGGATTTTCTGGGATAAATACCTTTCTACATTACCTTCTACTTATCGCAGAAAATACAGGGTTTTTATCTGGATTGCATTTTTGTTTATTTATATATTTCAAAAGCATTAAATACACATGCATTAATACTTGATTTTGACACTTGACTTTCAAACTAGTTTACATAAAATATCAGATTTTCTGGTGTTTTACGAACCATACAAAACTTTTCAATCAAACATGCTTATGAACTCACCAACATTATATATGTTGACGTTTTCAAAATAACTTGTATTGTCAGGGACTCGTTAAGTGAAAGAATCAACAAGAATATGGGATTTTGTTTTGTGTACTGTTAAACATTGTAACGCCCGCAGATCCGGGTTAGTCAATTTAGAGGCAATAGTGGTCGAAAATGACTTTTCGACAAAAGATTATTTAGAATAAATAATCTTAACCAAGTTTTAAAATATGTCGTAAGGTTTTCGTACATATAAAGAACGCCGAAATCCAAGTTATAACGAAGAAGTTATGGCCCGTCGAAGTTTCGCGACGGAACCGACACGGCACCGTGGGCGTAAATAGTGAATTTACGATGGAGGACTTTTTAGCCTTAGTGATCTAAATGAAAGTCGTAGAATATGTTAAACCAAGAAAATCCATAAAAAGAACGCCCAAATCTGACTTCGTATGAAGAAGTTATGATTTTTCTAAGATTCGGCTTAACAGTGTACAGCCCGAAACTCGAATTTTAGTTCGAGCGGTTTTTGGCTTATGTGACCTAAATGAGAGTTGAAGATCTCATTAATAGGAACTCAACGGTAAAAAAACAGACAAAAACGGAGTCCGTATGAAGGAGTTATGATTTCTTCGCGGTCATTTAACAGTCTAAACGCCTCCTACTGTTAAATTTGAGATTGGTCGAGAATTAGCCAACGGAGTCTAAACGAAAGTTGTAGATCTTGATTTTACCTACGCGTGGATATAAAGAACGTCGAAAACGGAGCTCGTATGCGAAAGTTATGATTTTTCTAAGTTTGAAGGCTGATACGCGATAGGGGGTGACGTGGCACCACCAGAATTGGACACGTGGCACCACCAGAAGGCCACCACATGGACCAACTCAGCGAGTAGGTCCCCCCCTACTCAGAGAGTAGACCAGTCAGCACCCCTATAAATAGAGGTGTCGGGTTCCATTCATTCTCACACCTTCAAACCCTTCTTTCTCTCTCTAAGCCTCCCTAACCCCCCTAAAGCCTAGGGTAACTCCCTAGCACGAGGCGGAAGCCCCGGAGCGCCCGACGGCTCCGAGAAAAGAGCCTTTCGGCTCGGGAAACGCTGCTCCAGGGAAGCCCGGTTTTGCGAAAAACCCGCTGTAAGTGAGCTACACCTACGCTAGTTTTAATATAGCTTCTAATTAATTATAGTAACATTATTAGGACCTGAAAATAATTATTTGGGCTATTATTATGAGTTATATTGAGTGTTATTTAACGCTTATATAATAATAATAATATTCAGACTATTAATTTGTCGCGGATATCGGTAGACTAAACCCTAGTGGTGTTGATACTAGGTTTTATCGAAGGAAAGTTGTTTTGAGAGTATCGAAGCGCTGTCCGAGTGTTGAGTCACCACCTTTCAGGTGAGTGCATGGTCCCTTTCATCTTACACATAGATATGAAGTATTTTATTATAAATTACGTGCTATGTGTGCATATTGTCTGAATACTTGTTGTCTATGCTGATGAAAGATTTTTATACATGTTTTAAATGATGTAAACTGTGTAAAGTATTTTATATCTACAAAATATGTTGGGTAAAACATGGGTAGATGAATAATGAGCGATAAAAGTTGATATAGAGGAACATTAGTAGCATGGACCTAGTGCCCTATGGGTATACATTGGCAGCAGTGGACCTAGTACCCTATAAATGAGCACTGGCAGCTACGCCACAACCCGTAGATGTTTTAGATCTACGATAAACGTCCTAGCAGCTGCGCTCTAAGGACAGTATCGGCAGCTGCGCCTAATAGGGAGCCTTATGACCATGATAGTAGCGTTTAAAGGTCAATACCGGCAGAAGCGCCTCATAGAAAATGTCCCAATTCTGGCAGCTGCGCCTAAGTGACAAGATTAGCAGCTGCGCTTGACCAATGTGTCATTGGCAACAATGGACTTCATGTTGTTTCCTTAGGATGATCCTTAGGAATGAATGAATGAGAGATAGTTGATTCTTAGGGTAGACCCTTATGAATAAAGAAGATAATGGGGATGGGTAATTGGGTTGATTGTTTGATTATTTAAACATAATGATTATATTATTGTGGGTTGAGAACCCTATGTACTCACCAGGTTTCCCAACCTGACCCACTCAGTTTATTTATATCACAAGTGTTGATACGAAGTCACTTTACACTGAGAGATTTAAAGAGATGTAGATCACTAGTGTAAATAAATGTAAGTTCTGTTTATGCTTATGTTTCTATATTAACGATGACATCCCAAATGTTTTGAAATGAATAAAATACGTTTCTTCGAAAATGTTTTAATAACATATTTATCATGTTTTTCTGGGAACAAATTTCGCAACATTTTTATGAAAAGAAGTACTCTGATTTTTATAAAGCATAAACAAAATCGGTCTTTTCTGGCCGTGAAAATGGGGATGTCACAAACATCATACATTGAATGTTTTGGTCATGCAATTTAAAAGATTTTACTTGATGTAAACAATGGCAGTTGTATTATATTATGCATGGTGATGATGATGTTATGCTTCATTTATATTCACTGTAATGGTATTTCAAGATGATGTCACACACAAGTCCCCGGACGCTTCCGCCGTCTGGTTCGGGGTGTGACAAAAAGCCCCTCCTAGCTCCATAATTTCGGCCATCCCCTCATACCAAGGAAGAACCAAAAATCCTCTCCCCTCTACTCTCTCTTCAATAGCCACCAAATTATAGTGTTTGGGTGTGAGCCATCAGAGGCACAAGATTTATGGTGTTAGGTTTATGAAGTTCTACAAAGAAGGAATTCAAGATTATTTTCAACAATAAACTAAAAGGTATTTTTTCTAATAACCCTTCTCCTAAATTGAAAATAGAAATATACTTTAGGGTTCTCAAATTCAAATTGTTGTTTGCAAATCGTAGTGAGAACATAGATCCTTTCGCGTGTATGCAAACTTAGGGTTTTATTTTTCCGCCTACAAATATGATTTTTGTTATGTATAAAATCCATCATGTATTAAGGTGTTTTACCACTGAAAAGTTGAATCTGTTCATGGCTTTAGCTGCACTTCCAAAGATTTGAGGACGAAGGTTGGTGTAGAGAGAGGGGGGGGGGATTGAGAGTTTATGATTGAGGAATGATGAAATTTTTGAATGGTAGTTGAAAATTTCAAGCTTTCAAGTAGAATATTTTGGGGATATGAAGTCTTTGTCCAACATGAAACACTTGGGGTTGAAAGTGAGCATCAGGAATCATAAGTAAGCACTTAGAGGTACATGGATCACCTGGAGGAACATGGAGCACTTGGGTGTACATGGAACTAGACTTGTTAATGGAGTGAGTTTTGACCCTGATTCGCTCCAAATCCATAAGAATTTTACGGGTTTGGATTTTAATTTTTGATTCGCTTACCTGTTTATGACCCATACCCATTTACCTTTTTATTAAATGAGTTTCGTATGGATATTTGTTAATTCGCTCCATTTATAACCCGCCCATTTAATTATATATATATATATATATATATATATATATATATATATATATATATATATATATATATATATAACACCATAATTTGCAATTCTATGTCTAAGTAAAATGTAATTCTTATTGTATTGGATTTTGAGTATTAAGTAATGTATATATATTGTTTAAGTAGACATTTTATCTTTTTTAATAAATATTACTTTGTGGCATGCATAAAAATTATGAACTTACAATACTGAAAAAGGGTTGGGTTAATGGGTAGGGTATTTGTTGATTCGGTGGATACGGGTATGGATTCGATTATTTAAAACCTGAGGGTTATTGGAGCGGGAAGGGTCGTGTTTTTAAAAATTTTAAAGGGTTTGGATCAAGGGTGATTCGCTCCAAACCCGCCCCGTTGACAGGTCTACATGGAGCACCTAGAGGAATATAGAACACTTGGAGTTGAAAGTGAGCACTTGGAGTTGAAAGTGAGCACTTGGAGTAGTAATGGAGCACTTGGATATGGAATGGAGCATCATGAATAAAAATGGAGCACTTGGAGTTGGAGTAGAGCATCAGGAAGAAGAATGGGGGCATCAGTGATGCGCCATTATAGTGCAATATATGCCATCGTTGGCACAAGGTGCACCATTTATGATCAAGGTGCGCCACTTTTATGAACCTTGTTGTGTTCCGAGAATATTGAAGTGTTGCTGATGAACAAGAAGCAAGGATGCACCATTAGAGAGAAATGATGCGCCATTCAAGAGAAAGGGTACAACATTCTAGAGCAGGATGCGCCATCATGGAACATGATGCGCCATAGTAGAGGATGATACACCAGTAAGGTTCATGGTGCGCCATCATGGCTCCTGATGAATCACTTAGGTGTAAGGCTCTGTAAGATGCTCAAGATTGCTCAAATGTTGCTTAGAAGTTGAAGATGCTCAATAAGGATGCTCATTGTTAATGCTCATGGAAGATGCTCATGAGGTTGGAGGTTTTAAAAGCGCCCATGTGACATTTTGTGATTAAATTAGGGCATCTCCTTTATGAGCTAATTATGGATGGGTTTGACACATTAAAATTAAGGTTTCTCATGCTTGCCTATAAATAGGCTAATATCCTAATTCATTATTCCTTGTGCGTTTTATGTTAGTTTTCAGTGAGAGCAGTCATTGTGAGGTTGAGAACGCATTCTTTGGAGTAGTTAGTAAGCAAGATGGATTCTTTTCTTTTAAGAGCTCAAGTGAGGTGTAATCTTTGTGTATGATTACAATTGTTTTTTAATGTTAATAAAATAATCTCTCTCTCTCTTTCTCTCTCTCTCTCTCTCTCTCTCTCTCTCTCTCTCTCTCCCCCCCCCCTTTCGTCCGTAGACATTGGCCACTTTGACTGAACCACGTTAAATATTGTGTTCGGTTTTTTATTTAAGTTTTTCAGAAGTTATATATATATATATATATATATATATATATATATATATATATATATATATTTCCGTAAGTTACACCAAAGTTTGTTTGACATTTATCTGGAATACTTAACATGTATTGTTATCCCAACACATATATCCTCTTAGATTTTGAATGAAAATATTATAATTAACTAATGGTTATTGATCAAATGAAAGTGCACATTAGGGTTGACCGTATGTCCAAAATATGGCTCAGGAAGGGATGAAAAATGTTAAGGTATTGCAAAACCCATCCATTTAAGAACCACAAACTTCTCACCATGCAAATGAACAATTGAACACCATCCCTTTTCATTATTCATCTTGGCTTATTCCACTTAATTATGTATCATACACACTTGCTTTAGTACTTTGTACATCTTCCAATGGTTAATAAAATTGTTTAACTAGTGGCTCACTAAGGATGAGAGAGATGGGAATCACCTGTGCCCTCCACAATTCAAACATATTGTGGGTGTGTTTGACACGGAGCGTTTGAGAGCTTCTAGCTTCTAGCGTTTGACAAAACGCTATGTTTTGAACAGAAAACGATGTTCGGCACTACACGCTTCTAGTATCCATATATCAATAAAAGAGTAGTTATTTTGTCATGTATCACTATATTAGACCTTTTAATTAATATGATGCCACTTGTCAATCTATTAGTTCTCCATTTTAAATTTATTATACCTCTTAATTAATGTAATGTTATTTGTTAATGTATTTATTATCCATTTTAAATTTTAAATTTTTAAATTTTATATTATTGTTTTCATTAATTCACAAATAAAAAATGTGTAATATATTAAAAATTAATTTTATATATTTATTTGAATCAACGATTATAATTTCACATAACTAATAAAAATATCTCGTAATTAATAATTTATTTAAAATAATTAATTAATAATTTTGAGGTTTCTATTATAAAAGTTTAATTAATTTTATAACCTTGGTTTCCACGGGTTATAAACTAGTTTAGTTTAAACAAAACACTCAAAATCCAAATGATATTTTATGTAGCGTTTAACAAAACGCAACAAGCTACAAGCTAATCGTTACCCACTACAAGATACCCGTTACCAACTAATTTTATCAATCACGCCTTATGTGAATGTTTGGCTTTTGAGGTTTGGATTTTGAGGCCGGTAGAATGTTGTTTAGTGTGTGTTTACCAAATGACATCCAAAATTAAAATAATAAGTAGTATTCAACAATGATTTGATTGAAACTAAAATTTAAGGATGATTTTGTCAAAAATTAGATTCAACTATAATGGTTTTCATGCTATTTTCCTAATGAAATTTATTATTATTATTATTATTATTATTTTAAATCACACTCTAAGACGACGATTATTGATTTTCGGTTTTAATCATTCAAAAATACTCGTAAAAAGTAAAACTAAAAAGTAGAGAACAACGAGAGCCATCGCCATTCTGATCAAAAGGCGAAACAGCATTTCTCCCCCATTTCGTCAACAAGCGTGAGAGAAGGAGAACGCCATCGCCATGAATTCGGCAGCTCGCAGAAGCGGAGGTCTCTTCGAAGGGCTATACAAAGTCCTTATGCGCCGTAACTCCGTCTATGTCACGTTCGTCATCGCCGGCGCTTTCATCGGTGAACGGGTTAGGGTTCCGATCTCTCCTTATGTTTTTGTTTGTTTTACATATATCTTAATTTCATTTCCTGCTACTAGTTTTGATTCTTCATATATCCATACGGCTGATTGTGTCTAATAATCGAATCCTGAATCTGATTTGCCATCGTTCTTTTGGAGATGTACAGAATCGTCCACCATATCAAATTAATGAATTTTTCTCTTAAGAATCCTACGATTGAGGAAATAGTGTATGGTTACGATTTTGATTTTTGAAAAATGTTAATACAGAGTGTAAAATTATCACCAGACATTGGAGAAACTATTAACCACATCAATACGATCTTTATTTTCTGCAAGAAAAACTTGGTTGAATCAATGGGTCTAATTACATGTTCAAGTTCTTTTTACTGAGTTTTAGTGTAGGTTGTTTGTATAATTGTATCTAATCATTCGTTAATTGACTGATTTAGTTATGTGGATTTACATGTTTCAGGCAGTGGACTATGGAGTTCATAAACTCTGGGAGAACAACAATGTTGGGGTAATGCCCAGTTCTTTCTTGGTTGACTTTCTGTATTTTTTTTTTTTTTTTTAAATGCAAAATGGTCCAAATTCCACACATAGACATGTATGCACACATATACACATGATAATACGTACATATGGTGCATATATAGATGTATGTATGTGTATGTAATATGTATATCTAATACATTGTTATCATTATGCAGAAGCGATATGAGGACATTCCTGTTTTGGGACAGAGACCAACTGAATGAAACTGGCATACGACTTAATCACTTTTTGTGATTGTTTCATCACCTTTTTGGGATCTTAAAAGGATCAAACCATTTGAATCTTTTTGTTTTTAATAAGTATTATTTAGGTTCATCAACTTTGCTCAAAAGCTTATTTTGGTTGATGTTGTGAGAGAGATTGTTCTATCAAATTCATCAAGTGTTGCATTTTTCTCAATATGGTTTTCTAATAGGGGAAGTAAATGGACATGAAAGGGCTTGTTTGTGTTTGTTTGTTTAAGTTATAACTTTTAACTAAACAATTAAATGAACATAATCACATAAAAGAATAATTATTGTCATTAGCATTACACATCATTAAGGTCCATCTAAAACAAGAAAATCATGATCCTTGCTTTGATGTTTCTTCGTTTGACTCTCATAATCATCATTAATATGAAAGTGAGTATCAAATTCATCATTGTCAAGTACCTCAAAGAACTTATTATGTCAACCTTCATCTCCTTCAACACCATATCCAACCAACTTTGCTTCACTATCAATAATTAGAGCTACATAAACGCACAAACTATTTATTTATAGTCTTCAAAACAAACGATTTATGCTTAGGGTTACATTTATATTAAGGAAATCTATTTATATAGACGAGTTAACCAAAAATTTGTCATAGGTTAGGGCTACGAAACATCACCGACTCATCTAGCTCATTGCTTGAATACCGTAGTTGTGACATGTAGGACAATGCATCATTTCTCATTGAGCACCGCAATTATGATATGCTGGATAACCTAACCTACTCTGAAATTCCTACAACTGCCCTCAGTCTACCCCGTATGCTACCTTTATAGTCACTCCACATCTGCCCCGTAGTCTTGATCACACTCCACAACTTCATAATCTCACACTTTGAGGTTGATAAACCAATCCACTGACATCCAAACTCAAACTATGTAACACCCATCTCTCTGGCCTGTGTATTCTATTCGTGTATATGGAAGCCTAGTTGAAGCCATCCATAACTTCAACTTCTCTATCATCACTATCACTACATTGGTAAACATATCTACTGGATTCTTAGTATCAAAGATCTTGAAGCTCAAAGTACCATCACTTATCAATTCAAGATAAAGCAACACTTCCTATGCATGTGTTTCATTTTATTGTGAAATCCTGGATTCTTCGCGAGGTGAACAACAAAGTGGTTATCACAATGCATGACATGATCTTCTTGTTTCTGATAGGATGTTCTACAATCAAATAAGCTCCTTGCTAGCTTTTGCTAGACGAATACTCAATATTTGTGGTTGAAAGAGCAACACTCTTCTTTAATGCTTAGTCTCTGTAGCCACAATGAGATCAAACGGAAGATCAGACTCCACAACTCAACATTTCTCACCCCATTCTAATAACAAATTCGTTGGCGAAGATGAACCCCACCCATGCTCATTTTGAGTTATGACCCATTATTCTCCTCAATTCTAGTGGAGTGAGGGCATCAAGTTCTACAATTTCTATGTTATTAGACTTAGATGGTTTCACAAAGTGTGTAAATTGGTAGTTCCATGTTCACTAAAGACTTCAATCAATTCATTGTCAACAATGTACTATGATACTTTTTTTCATACAAAAAACAATGTACTTGGATATGTCAACAAAATCTTTGACATTTCCAAGTGCCATTAGGCTAAAGTCGAAGTACTTTCCAAGTTCTAAAAACTAAAATCACATTGGCACAATACTATCATAACCTAACTTTGACATTATGATTTTCATTTCATTAACCAAAACTTAGATATAGAGACAATGTGTATACTCAATACACAATCTCATGGCCTACGTTTACAAAATTCAATCGAAGATCAGAAAAAAAAAATAAGGGTTCATATTGAAGAGATATAGAGACAATGAAAGTTCATTCACTTTTAATAGCATTGTAAATATGCTGCACGAAGATCCACGATGACTGAAAACTGATTGTAGCAAGCATCAGGAAGAATGCATAGCAAAATAGGAAATTGTAGCAGAAAAAAAACGTTGACTGCATGAACCCATTCATGTTTGACTTTGAATAGTAGTAGACACAATATCCAAACATAAAGATAGCAACCGATCCTCCACGAAAAACCGATCTGTTTCACAAACCCAAATTTTCAATTTAGTTAATTCAAGATCAAGATTCAACAACCATTATTGAAATGTAGCAAACTATGTTGACTTTTAAAGTCAACACAATTCATGTGAATTCTATGAGTAGATACAAAAACATACCTCCACCACCATTGATGATCTTCTACTGTTAGTTGAATGTAGGTCATTCCAACACTCAAAAGTGATACAAGAACAAGAAGAAGAAGAAAAGTTATCAACAAAATGCTAGGAAGAGTCAAGATTTTATAGCTCCAAATAGTTGCATACAAGTTATGCAACTCAAGAACAATTGCACTAAATGGTAAAAGACCCGAAATCAACATTTGACCATGAGTCTTTCTATACCAAGTCAACAAAGGAATCTCCCTTGGTGATATCTTTGTAGCTGAAGGTGCTTGAAACTTTGACCTAAATCGGTATCCCATTATTCCACCAAATGCAAGAAGTGGAATTGAAATTAAAGTGTATGAAAGTATGATCATGATTATTGTGGTAAATGGAAGTGATGAAGTAGCTCCAATTGACATGGAAATTGTATTGAGAAGAAACATGGTGATAGAAAGTGGCCCAATGTAAAGAATCCCAGATAAAAGAACACATCTTTCCTGAAAAAGTCAACTACTAGTCAAAATTGACCTTGAAAGTCAACATAAAATATATCGTAACTTATTACTTACCCATCCAGTCTCTGAGAATTGACTAAAAAATGAAGCGGAAGTGTATCCAGCTATTGGGGATGTAAGTATAAAAAACACCAAAAGAGAAGTTGAAATGATTCCTCTGCTATACGGATATATGACTCCAAAAAATGCCAAAAGGAATAAGAAACAAACACTGTTTACAAAAAAAACGTAAACATTATTGGCTTAATTTAAATAAAAAAATGAAGTAATCTTGAGTTAATAACTTAATATGTTCATACATGGTGAATAATTGTGTCCCAGTTCCCAAAACAGCACAAAACAACGCCATTCGTTGAGGACATCTGAACACGTCACTATGAACATACTTCCACCCCACTTCTTTATCTTGTTCTTCATCTCCACTAGAATATCTGCAATTAAAGAATGAAAATGAAGACGAAAGACTCGAAAGTGGTTTAATTTGAATGAAGAGTGAAGACTGAAGACTGAAGACTGAAGAGATGAAGTTATCATTACTTCTTTAAATCGTTCTTCAGATGACGCATGAAGAGTGTTATAAGGAGCCCCATAAGAAGCGCAATGATGACTACAGAATTCACTAAAGAAAACCAATGGATTTGTCGTTGTGTGGGCAACAATGAAGCTCTTGAATACTTGTTCATCCTGTTTTTGTAATCAATTGAAGTCGAATTCCATGATATTGAGTAAGTAAATGTAATGTCGATTTCGGTTTTGTCAGTGATATCTACAGCATGATTTGGATCACTAAACGCACGTATTTCTATGACTTGATCATCATTGTAAAGAGCATCGAATTGTAGATGTTTGAACACGTAATATGTGGGCCCGTTTTTGTTATTGCCACCTGTCCAGCTATCAGCTTCTGTTTTTCCAGTGAATCCCCATAGTGGAAGATTGTCATAGTACATCTGGAAGTAGAATTCGTTACTGATTGCGTTTATGAATCTTGTTATATCGTCTTTTTTAAGCTTCTTTTCACATAGGATTTTGTCAGATTTATCTTCTCGGAAGTTTAAGGTGTATAAGGTGTTGCTCAATCTATCTCCGTTTAAAACTTCCCCTAAAGTTTCCTTCTTTGGGATCACTTCATCTGCAAGATTATTAAAGAAATTATCGATTGAAGTTTGAAGAAGTAAAAAGATTGAAAAAGATTCGATCTAATGGTACCTGGAGAGCAGAATGGCAAATCGTAATATTGGTATGTCTCACTGCAAGAGATATCAAGGAAACAATCTTGAAAAGAACTTGAATTTTAAAAATAATCTAAATTGGATATACTGGGAATATCAGATTAACCTTTTCTAGGGTTTATACTGGGAATGTCAATTTAAGCACGAAAGTACACTAACATTGATTCTACATATAGCATTTCTCAATCGGAGTAAAGAGAAATTTTAAATACAGCAATTACTAACCTGGGATTGTTCAAGGGGCCAACTATGTTGACAAATAAGGGTACAGTATCTCCTACATTGTACCGATGATCAAACGATGAAGCTGTAATTGGGGAAACGAAGAGGTCTAGGGTTGTCAATAGCAGCAAGAAAAAACGAATTAGGGTGGATGTGTGACACTGAGTCATAATAGATGATGGGGAACAAGATTTTCGAGGGAAATCAACAAAACCGAAAAAGGTTTCAAGAAAAATTGTGGGGTTGATCATGGAATTCGAGTAAAGTATCACTGATCTACATGCTTCGGAGTGGTCAACCAGCTTCAGATATGTTGAGCATTGACAAATTTGAGAAAACAAGTTTACAGTTTCCAAAAATTTAACTTTAGCCCCTTATAGTTTGGTTATACATCACAACCTTCCCTAAACATTATTGTGTGTTTTTAGCGTAAAAAGTGTTTGACGGCCTCTAGGGTTTTAGGGAGTGGCCGCTGTTTAAAACCGTGGTTTTGGCAGATGAACATTGGAACACTGCCCCTTTAGGTCGCCGTGTGGTTAAAAACTATAACAAATTTTGATACGTTACGCAAATCTAGCTAATTTCTAGTTTTTTTTTTCAAGTTTTTAATCCTTTTTTTAACTTGTAGGTTTTATGTTTCTAATTTGCTTTTCTAATTTTTTAGGGTTTTTTTTTTTTAAAGTTAAGCAATGTATTACATTTTTATTTTTAGTTAATGAAATATTATCTTTAAAAAAAATAAAGATTTTACCCATTAAAAAATAATAATAAAATAAACCTAAGTAATACAATGTAATGTTTTTTATTGTGAAATATTGAAATTTTTTTTTTTAATCAAAAATGAAGTTTTATTTAATTAAAATATTAAAAAAAATATAGCATCACTCCTTGAGTGTGACAAGAAACCATACTTGTATGGTAAAAAGTGATGCGATGTACATGTAGCAGTGAAAGGAATACGGTTTCGATGACACCACTTCCTCCGGCCTAAAACTACTCCTAGTCTCCTATCTATTCAACAACTCGTCTTAAGAATTGTTTTCTAAAAATGAATTCTCTATACTATAAAATTGATTAAAAAATGAAAAAATATAGGCCAATAGCCCAATAGTAACTCTCCAGATGGTGTAAACACGGTATGGAAGTTGGGTGATATTTGCTTGGTATTTGCATGGTGGCATGCCAAGCTTACACCGTTCATGATGGTGGCATGCCAAGCTTCTTAGTTTCAAATGACATTGAATGTTATGGTGAGAGAGATGAGCAAGAGAGAAAAGAATTTGCATGAATGTTATGGTGAGAGAGATGAGCAAGAGAGGACAGAATTTGCATGTAAATGTATGTTTATTTATTTATTTATTTATTTTATTTTTATCAGTTTGATTTGTCCTTAAAAGTGATATATCATACATCTTTTGTGGCAAAAATGACGTGACGATGATTGCTAAAAAATTGATGTGGTAGCATGACCTGGCATGCATCACTCTGGTCTAATCATTCATTTTTTTTATATGACATTTATTTATATTATTATAGAGGCTTTGAATGAATATCATTATATTATGACAAAACTTCATAAATGGTCTTTATTTTTTTAGAAATCTGATATATAGTCCCTAAGTTTAAAAAAACTTTCCAGATAACCCTTGTGATTTCAAAACTTTTAAGAAACAAACATTTTTGCTAATTTCGTTAGCTTTTGGTTGTTACTGTCATTTGATTAAAATAATATGAGGGCATTTCCATTATTTCATTAACACAATGACTATTTATGTGATTTTGTCTTATTATATATTATTTAAAATACAAAGGGTCTCTTTCCCAATAAATTCATTGATTCTTTATTTCTTTTACCTTAAACCTCTCTTCTTTGTTTTTCTTTTCTGTGCTCAGGCCTAGTAAAAGCGAGAGGATTCTCCCTTAGTAATTTTTGATCTTCAACAACAAAATGAAAAAACCTTTGAATTGATTATATATATATATATATATATATATATATATATATATATATATAAATTGAAAACACTTAAGAAGACTATTACCAAAACATTCTAGACAACAACACCCAAGATCAACAACATAAAACCAAGGATGTGTACAGTCACGCCTTCGCCTTGTCACGGTCTTCAGAAGTATCTGAACAAAACTAAAACTATATGCCAACACTTAGTAAGTTCCCCCAAAGTACCACCACATAAACATAACAAACAACATGCAAATATGAGCCTTCATCTTAACGGGGCCGCCTCGCAGGGCCTACAACCCATTTGGACTACTCTTTGAGCCTTCGGCATGACTGGACCACCTTGCAAGGACTACAACCTATCTGAACTGCTCTTCGGGCCTTCGGCATGACTGGACTACCTTACAGGCCTTTAGTTTATCTGGACCTCCCTGGGTATCTTGGCCTTTAGCACAAAGTAGGACCGTCTCAATCCGGTATACCATCACATATCAACATATACCATAACAATCAATAACTAGCATATACAGGTAGTCATACAGATCTAACATATCAATACACCATAACAACATCCTATATGCCATGATACAAATATAACATATTAATATCGCATAACACACAGTACAACAGGGATATCAAGCCAATGGGCAGGCCTTGGTGCCTTCAACCTGTAAGTCCAGTGGGGAAAAACTCACCTCACAGCCTGAATGCAATCTGAATAACTCCTAGCTCCGACAACCAGCTCAACCTGAATCCTAAATGTCAAAAAAATTCCCATTCTAAATTAATAAAATTTCCCCCAAATACCCTTGGTCAAAACTAGTCAAAATCAAGAAGTTAACTGAGTCAACCCAGTCGAGTTGACTCAGGTCTCGTATGCAAGGAGTACTCTGGAGGTATGCGGGGCATACTCGAGCTTTAACCCCAATCAGGGGATTAACCACGTACACGCTACGTACTTCGAATTACGTAGGGCATATGCTCAGACTTCCCATTTTCTCAACAAGAGCTTAATGCATTAAGTTCTTATGTTCAACTTTCAGATCCAAGGCCAAAATACCACTAAGAGTCATAAAATTTCCAACTTTATGACTTTTCATGTCCATTAAGTGCTTAATACACAAAATCCCTACTTCTTAATGCCTTAAGACCCTCTGGAGCATGCATGGAGAAAAACTAAGCACCAAGACCACATTTTTATGACTCAATACCCCCCATAAGGTCTGAAAGGATGAATTATTTGGTCAAGAGCATGCCATGCTCAAGAATTACCATATTTGGGACCAAAAGGGCCATAAATGAGGAAATAGCTAGATCTACAAGATAGGGTGATCAAGCAAGGAACTTTTTACCTTCTGGAGGTAGCTAACAAGTGAAGAACCCTAGATCCAAGCTTCTCTCCAAGCTCCAAGTCGTTGCATCAACTTCTTCTTCTTCAAGAACACCACCAAAGCACACAAATAGGCTCAAAATGAACTCTTCTCACTTAGGGTTGCTCGAGATTTGTTTTTCTCAAGTGGGGACTGGTGAGGGAATAAGAAATGAGAGATAATGATGTTTATATATGGGCAAAACCGTAAACATAAGAGTTTGAAGGTTAGCCACATACGTCATGCGTACGCGTTGTACGCCCAATATACATTAGTATGGACCATTCTTGCAGTCTTTCTCAAACACAAGGGTTAAAATGCAATATTCTTTCGTACTTAAGGTTAAAATTGAAATTACCTCATCATCGAGATGTTATAACTTTCCCCCATGTGAACTAGATTTATCTTCGAAGTCGGCTGCCGTGAATAACTCAGGATAATGCTCCCACATCTTTGCCTCCGGCTCTCAGGTCCACTCAGATCCTTTCCAATGTTGCCACTGAACCTTTACCAAAGGTATCTCCATGTTGCGCAAAATCTTCATCATTCTTTCCATTATTGCTACCGGCCTCTCAATATAATTCTGACGTTTATCAACCTAAATATCATCCAAGGGACCACTGCCTCATCGTCTAGCACGCACTTCTACAACTAAAAAACATGGAAAATGTTGTGGATCAGGCTGATAATGCTCGAAAAATCCAACCGGTAGGCCACCCTGCCTACCCTGGCGATCACATGAAACGGTCCAATATAATGGGGAACCAATTGTCCCTTCTTCCTGAAGTGTATCACACCCTTCCAGGGTGATACCTTCAGTAGAACCGTATCGCCGACCTGAAATTCCATCTCTGATCGGCGTCGGTCGACATAAATCTTCTGTCGACTCTAGCTCTCTACTGTCTCAGCCTGATCTGATGTGTAAGCTACATGGTCTGAAGAACTACCTCAGTCGTTCCCATGAATCTGTGACCAACCTCCCCCCAACAAACTGGGGTAAGAAAACTCCTACCATATAGGAGCTCAAAAGGCGGGACACCAATGCTGGAGTGATAGCTGTTGTTGTAGGAAAACTCCGCAAGAGGTAGGTAGGAATCCTAATTCCCACCAAAATGTATAACACAAGCTCAAAACATATCCTCAAGTGTCTGGATGGTCCAATCACTTTAGTTGTCGGTCTGTGGATGATAAGTAGTGTTGAAATGCAGCCTCATACCCAGTTCCTCGTGGAACTTCTGCTAGAACCGGGAAGTGAACCGAACATCTCGGTGTGATACAATGGAGACTGGGACCCCATGACAAGATATAATTTCCTGAACATACACATCGACCAAACTTTCGGCCGAGGAGCTCTCCCTAATGGCCAAAAAGTAGGAATTCTTGGTCAATCGATCCACGATGACCCATATAGCATCAAATCCTTTGGCAGTCTTCGGTAACTTGGTGATAAAATCCATAGTGATCTATTCCTACTTCCACATGGAAACCTCCAAAGGTTGCATCTTGTCGTGTGGCCTTTAATGCTCAATATTGACCATCCGACAGGTCAAGCACCTCTTAACATAACAGGCTATTGTTGGATAAGGTGTCTAAGTCAATAACTATATTTGGTATGTACTTGACCCGAGAGTAGCATGTTCCATTCGGGTTGCTTGACACCGAAATAATTTGTAAGGATGAGCTTTTGAGAAGAGGATATTTATGATTTATTAATATATTATAAGTTCTAATATATTAATATGAAATCATATTATTTAATTAGTATTGATCAATAATTAATTTGGAATTAATTTTGTGATCAAAAGAGACTAATTAAATATAAGGGGTTGATTTGGTAAATCATTCATTCTTATGGTGTGGGCCAATGATCCATGATTCCTTAGGTTGGCTTAAACCCATGTGACAACCCATGGATGATCCATGAAGGTTTAAACCCATGGAGCCTAAGGAATATAGAAGGTCATGCCCATTAAGTTTTACATGGTGTAACCCTAGTTTTGCCACACTATAGAAGAGACCCCATGGCTCCTAAAATCGGCACCCTAGTGTTCTTGGAAGCGCTATAACCAATTTTTGAGTGCAAGTATTCCATCTCAAGTTCTTCATTGTTGGTGGTGTTGTGTGAAGCATTTGAGGCATCACATTTGGGGTCCTAGGCTCTTAAAGGTCCAATGAATCAAGCTACAAGAAAATGTATGTCTTCTAACTAGATTTTTGTTATACAAGTACCCATGATTGCATGCTAGCTAGGGTAATGCTTTGGAAATTCATTTTGCATGTATAATTAGAGAAAACATAGATCCAAAGCATTTAGGGTTGTATGTGCACCATAAGGTTGTTAGGATGCTCAAAACCCTTTAGTAGTATTAGAGCCTAGGGTTGTTTTCTATTATACTTGATGTTGTTTTGATTTTCAAAGTGAAAAAAATCAAATTTCTGCCTTCTACCCAGTGAACTCTCTGAGTCCACTGGGTGACTCGCCGAGTCCCCTTGTAAAATGACCAACTCGACGACTCCAATTCATGCACTAGCCAAATTGGTGCTCTAGTGGGCAGATTTTCGACTTTTTGTCAAGAAATTGGATTAGGATCATTACCCAAAACTGTTTTTTGAAACATGAAACCTGTTTTTCATAAGGTAATGATCATGCTTGTCCAATTAAAATATAATTGTCAAAGTTCAAGAGTTATATTAGTTTATATGATTTCTTGAAAATTGTTTATGTGAATTATCTATGCTTATGAGTTTAACTAGATCATAGATATTATGTGACATTTCTTGTTACTTTAATTGCATGATCTAAATGGTTTTAATGGGCTCCATAACTTGTCCTTAAGTTATGGAAAACCAAAAGTCTTATTTTAAAAGTAATTAAACTCATAAGTTAAGAAAATGAAATTTTTTGAATAGTATCAAAACTTGCCCTTAAGTTTTGGAATTTGTAAAGTCACACTTATGAAACTTTAATTCCAAACCCTATAATTTTAAAAGTTTAAAATCCAACCCTCATACTTTATAATATTATAGGTTTAATAATTGTGTGTGTGTGTGTATATATATATATATATATATATATATATATATATATATATATATGTATATGTATGTATGTATATGTATAAGAACAAGTTAATCTTACCGTTAGTAGGCCTTATTCACGGAGCCGCTCTATAAGGGGGTATAAGGTTACATCCTATAAAATGATAGTTTAATGGGTGTCCGCTCTTACCCACCGCTTCCTTAACTGGTGGAGGGTTGTTAGCCGAATGGGTAAGATATGACTATAATTATCGTTAAAAGTATAATGATAATAATAAAGTAACTAAATGTTTTATTAAAATTCCTAATCTTAGTTACTTTAGGAAAATGTGAAATTGATGCTAATCCATGAAATTTCACTTTGCACCTTGCCAAGTCGTTAATGGAGCATGTGTGGTTAACCGACACATTAACTTGGACTATTCTCAATACAAAGGGTATCGATTTCTTGATCCAGCCTCATCTCACGTTTATATTAGTCGGCATGCTAAATTTGATGAGCAATTTTTTTCATTAACTGGTGATGCGTCTCCTACTCCAATTGAAAGTTAGATTCAACAAAAATTTTTGTATGAAGCTCCTTGTATGCAGGATGGATCCTCGGCTACTCCATCTGATCATCCCATTATGACACCCACAGCCACACCCACATACTCGTGTGGGATCTGTGATGAAGATCTAGCTCAACCCAACACATAGGCTCTAATATACTCCTCTTCAGACGCACCCTATCCTCTGCCTATGGTACATCCGCTTGATAACATTACAACATCATCGTCAACCCATCGGTTTATCCCTACAACTGATGTTGTTCCACAAATGGACTAGTCAGCTCTGGTCCCCAAGCCTGTTTCGACCTCTTCTAATGATATGCCAACTCCATCTACTGGTCCAGTTTCGTCCGCTCACTTTTCTAGACACCAGATGACTATAAGATCCAAGGTCGACATATTTAACCTAAATAGCGAGGTGATTTGGCTTTTACTACAACTTATAGGCTTTTCTCCGCCTTATTTGCTTCCACCGATCCAAAGGGTTTTAAAAGTGCCAAATGGATGGCTGTTATGCACAAGGAAATGGATCCCCCTTCATCATAATCACACTTGGACGTTGGTATCTAGTCCTGATAATTATCATGTGGTTGGTTGCAAATGGTTATTTTGTACCAAATATTATGCGGATGGCTCCATTGAAAGACGCAAGACGCGTCTTGTTGCTTATGGGGTTAGTTAGATTCCTGGATTAGTTTTTTCTCAAACATTTAGTCTAGTCGTTAAAGCCTCCACAGTTCATATTGTTTTATCTTTGGCTGTTATCAGTAGTTGGAATCTTCATCAACATGATGTTAATAACACCTTTCTTCATTACGATTTGAGTGAGTGTGTGTACATGGAGAAGCCACCGAGATTTCAGTATCCATATTTTCCCAATCATGTGTGTTTTCTCAACAAAGCCCTTTATAGTCTTAAATAGGCACCATGGGCCTAGTTTCATCGAACGAGTACCTTTCCTCTTGCTAATGGTTTTGTGTGCAGCAGGGTAGACACCTCTTTATTTGTCTTTAAATGTGGTTCATTCATCTTGTATCTTCTTGTCAATGTTGATGCCTTAATTCTTAGTGGCAACAACGCTCAAGTCATTCAATCCTTCATTACCAAATTACTTAATGAGTTCGCTATCAAAGATCTTGGCAAACTTAGGTTGTTTCTTGGGCGTGAGGAGACCTACACTGATATTGGGTTATTTCTTAACGAATCCAAGTATGCGCATGAAATTTTTGAAAGGGCGCATCTTCTTGATTCTATGCCTGTCACCACACCTCTTATCTATAATATTGCATTTACGACCAATAGTGAGATTTATAATGATCCTACTCACTATTGGTTCCTTGTTTGTGCTCTGAAGTATTTAACCGTTACCCGCCCAGATATTTCCTATGCGGTTAATCAGGTTAGCCAGTTTTTCTAGGCTCCGAATGTCTCTCATTATCAATGTGTCAAGCAAATCCTTCGGTATATTAAGGGTACTATGTCCTTCGATCTCACCTTTTCTTGCCCAAAATGTGGAATGGGCTCATTGTATTTAGACGCGCCGCTCTACCTATGGCTACTCGATATCCCTGGGAGAAATGTAGTCTCATGGAGAGCCAAGAAGCAACCCTCTATTTCTCTCTCCACTTGCAAATCTGAATATCGAGTGATGGATAACACTACTGCACAAATTATATGGATCACCCATTTATTGCAAGAACTTCATGATTTACCTATAGCTCGGCTAACTCTCCCATGTGACAATAAGAGTGCCCTATTTCTTACTCAAAATCTAGTCTCCCACAAATGAGCTAACCATATTTATCTTGATTATCACTTTATTCGAGAACTTGTCTCCTTTGGCAAACTACATACCAAGTTTGTTCCATCCAAGCTTCAGGTGGCTGACATTTTTACAATGAGTCTTCCACGACATCAGTTTGAGTTCTTCTAAGATATGATTCACCTTAGTACATCACCGTTTCGCTTGAGGGGGGGGGGGCATTAGTTACACTTAATTTTTATATATTGTGTTTAGTTTATATTCTTGGTGTAGTTTGTTGTACATCTTTATTTTTATGAGGGTTGTATGTGTATTTTATTTCATTATATATATATATATATATATATATATATATATATATATATATATATATATATATATATAAATTCTCTCTTACTTATTGGGAAATGAGATTAAACCTTTCACCAGCCCACTGACATCTGTATATAGGATGCTAGTTGTCTTTGTGTCTCTTGTATGTGTATGTTGGGTTGGGCTTATTGTTTGTATTTTAGGTTGGACCCATTAATGGGCTGAGCCCATTTATATGTATGTTGGGATGGGACCTTTTATATGTACATTAGGATGGGCCCATTTGCATGTTGACCTGGGCCTATTTGTATGTATGTTGGGTTGGACCCATTTTTATGTTGGTTTGGTCCCATGTATGTGGTAAGTGGTATTTTAGGGAATTCATTAAGATTTGTGCTTACACTTTGTGGCTTAAACATTTCCAGGTACTTCCAGTTCCAATAGGAAGGGCGCAACGTGACTGCACATCATCCCCTAATGATTT
Source organism: Lactuca saligna (assembly GCF_052625555.1). Classification (NCBI taxonomy): domain Eukaryota; kingdom Viridiplantae; phylum Streptophyta; class Magnoliopsida; order Asterales; family Asteraceae; genus Lactuca; species Lactuca saligna. The sequence continues at coordinate 52,484,452 of NC_136417.1, forward strand.
CGAAATCCATGATTATTTTACTCTGATGATTTTGATATAGTTTGAGACACATGATGTATTGATTGGCGATTTTAAAAATGAAATTTTTTATCAGCATTTTTGGGATGTTACATTCCTTATATGAAATCAAATTTGTGCGTTCTCTATATACGTACTCTTGGTTTTACAATTACTATGACTTTCGATTATATTGTTTAGGATAATAAGAAACTTATCTAAAAATCACTTTTTGCGACATCCGAAGCCGAATCAAATTTAACACGAAACTTCAATACACCAAGACTTTTTCATTCTTAGTTGGATTTGAGCGTTCCTTATATATCCAGAATCCTTATTGCGACTACTTCATCTTTCATTAAGGTTATTTTTCCTAATTTGTAACACTCATTTTGTAGGTACTTTTCATTTATAGCTTAAAGTATAAATTTTTTGCATATATGGTCCTATGTCGTGCGTAGGTGGTTATCTACGCATGGCGTAGAAAGGAAATGTCGGCACGAGCATTTAAAACCTACATGAGGCATATCAATGTGTACACATTACATAGGTGCGCTGATCCTAAACTCTAATTTTTAGGGTTGTGACCTTGTTTCAATACCTTACCTCCCTTAAGGTCCTCCTTATCCTCAACCTCCATTGTCCCAAACAACCAACTCAAAACCCTAATCCCTTGTGAGCTTTTTTTGAGCCTTTTTGTGTGTTTTGGTGCACTTTCAAGAATGAGGAGTCTATTAGTGTGGATTAGGGTGCCTTAATCTTGAAGATCCAGAGCTTTCATCTCATTTGCAAACTTCTAAAGGTATAAAGCTTGAACCTTGTGAGTAAGAGCTACTCCAGAGCTCAGGGTTGTCATTTGTTGTTGTTTCTAAGGTTCATATGTCATAAAAATGGGACCTTGATGGTTATATTTCACCCATACAAGGGTTTGTAATCATTAACGAAAATTACGGAACTAGGGTTTGGTCTTAAGATCCATTAAGTCATGCAAAGGCATAAATTCAAGAACTTTATCATTATAGACATCCATTATGTTTAGTAATGAGTGTTGGAAATTTGTTCTTAAGATATTAAGAGCATAAATGAAGTTTGGCTTCATGCTCTATACATGTTGGGGTAATCCGGGCTACACTCAACCTAGCTTGGGTCCCACCTATTTTTTTGGATTAAAGCTCTATGCCCAACATATAGCTAGTGTACGCAACTCGTAGGTCAATAAAAGGTTGACCATTGACTTTTGATCATATTGACTTTTGGTCAACTGTGAGGGGTTTAAGACTTGGAAGTGTAAAATGGTCTTTTTCCCAAATAAGGATTTGTCGTGGTATTTTGGACTTTTTCCTAAATAAGGATTTTTCGTGGTATTTTGGACTTGATAAGTTGGGATCATTACCTTAATTTCTAATTAGGGTTGTATTGGATATGTATAATGTGAGGAGGTCCTCGTACCAGTAGTTCGGGTGTGAGATTTGTTTGTTGTCGTTGATGTGAGTCTCTTCATTGTACTCGTGGGTCGAATCCACCAATGTCGGACCATTGGATTATGTTTGTATGATGATAGTTACCTTGTGACACTTGCTAATATGATTTTACGTGCTTGTTGTTTTTGTGACTCTTGCTGAAATGACTGTATGTTGATTGTATGTGGGGTGACATAGACCAGTTCGGTTGAAAAATACTGATTTAAAAATATAGTTGGAACATACCGATTGAGTTGAAATAGACATGGGGGTAAAATAGACCCGTATAACTTCTAGCTGATATATATATATATATATGGTATGGGGTATTTTGGAGAACTCACTAAGCTTTGTGATTACAGTTTATGTTTATGGTCTTAGGTGCTTTCGGTTCCAAGTGGAAGAGCTCGACATTATTGTACTGCATCCACTAGTGTTCCACATGATTTGACTTATTTGTACTCTGATGATTATATGACATGGTCTTATACTATGATGAGTTTTCTAATTTAATGAATGGTTGTTTTGAACGATTTAAATAATTTTTTTGGGTCGTTACATAATTATTATTTTATTTTGATGCGTATTTTAATCTTATTTATTAAAGTATTAAATACATATATAATATACACAAAACATCATATAAACTACATAAGTGCATAAATACATGAATAATCCTTTCTTATTCATTCATAAAAAGATTACAATAATTGACAAAAGTTATTACAAAATATGACTATTTCTAGCAGGTTACACGGACAATACAACTAAGTCCACTAAAATACCATATGTTGATGACCCATTGTATATTCATCCTAATGATACTATTACTAGAACTATTATTTTGTTTAAATTACTTTGAACTAAATTTTTTTGAATTCGGAAAATTGTTATGACCAGGGCTTTAAAAGCCAAAAAAACTTGGTTTTGTTAAAGGAACTATTAATAAAATTGAAAATGTTCCTATTAAGTATCTTAAGTGGGAAAGAGACAATGCTTTCGTCTCTTCTTGGTTACTTGGATCCATTTTTGAGACCGTTTATGCAGGACATGCTGGCTCTGGAAAGGCTGTTGACATTTGGAATGGATTAAATGAAACTTACTTTAAATGTGATGGATCTGTTGTCTTCAACATTCATTAAAAAATTAACTCATTAACTAAAAATGTATTGTCTATTTCAGATTATTATAATGAACTTGATTCATTATCAAAATAATCTGATCAATTAACAAACTTAACTGAATGTGTATGTCCTGCTTCTACCCAAATTAATAATCACTCTAAACTTATGTAACTTATGCAGTTTCTAAGTGGTCTTGATGACTGTTATAATCAAGTCAAAATTCATATTCTTTTAACTGATCATCTATCTAATGTTAGAAATGTTATTTCTATTATATCCTGAGAAGAATCTTAAAAAAAATGGTTTCATGTCTAATGCTTCCAATAACAGTAAATCTCAAACTACTACTGTTTTTAATAGTAAATTAAATGATAATAAAAGGAACAAAGGTCCAAATCAAGGACTTTAGCGTAGACACCATTGCATTAAAGGGCACACTATAGAAAAATGCTACAAACTTGTTGGTTATCCTAAAGAGTTTAAACCCATAAATGGTGGTAATAGGCCTTCTAATAACTATAACAATAATAATTGTGCTATTCAAAAATGGTCTAAGAGATCCTTCTCTGGGAACAATGTTATTTCTCCTAACACTGATGTTTATTCTTCTAGTGTTAATAATTATGATTTTAGATCTCTCACTTAAGAACAATTCACCAAGATTCCTTAGCTAATTGGTGATAAAAAATCTATGGATAAAGTAAATGCCAATGAAATATGGTAGGTACTTCATGCAATTCTTTTTTTTTTTTTTTTTTTTTTTTTACAAATTTCGTTAAATCTGATAAGTGGGTTGTGTACTCATGATCTAATCAACGTATGACCTCCTCTGAGTCCAATTTAAATGATCGTGTTAATGTGTCCAATCTTAATCTCAGAGGAGATCATACCAATGGATCAACTTCTAAAATTCACAAAATTAGAAATATGAATTTATCAAACAAACTCACATTGTTTGATGTCTTTTTTGTCCTTGATTTCATCGTTAATATGTTGTCTATTCACACATTATGTAAGGATAGAAAATGTAAAGTTCTTTTTGATGAATATAAATGTATGGTGCAAGACTCACAGTCCATGGAGACTATAGAGACCGAGGGACTTTACTATCTCAATAGTACTCCTTCAGGCATGTCTTCCTACATTTCTAGTGTTGTTAAGCATTTTGTGTCTAAATTAACTTGGCATAACAGACTTGGATATCCATCTGGTCAGGCTCTTACTGTTTAAGGAAAACTAAATTTTAATAACGATACTTTTCCCTTTTTTGAAGTATGTCATAAAGCTAAGCAAACTAGAGAACCTTTTCCTACCAATCTTCATTCTTCAAGAAAACTTGGTGATCTTGTTCACTTTGATGTTTGGGCTCCTTATAAATTTCCTTCTGCTGAAAATTTTAGATATTTTTTTAACTATTGTTGATGATTTTACTATAGGCACATGGGTTTATCTTCTAAAGTATAAGGAAGAAGTTTTTTCTTATGTTTCAAATTTCTTAAATTTTGTTGAAAATCAATTTCCTGTTAAAGTAAAAGTTGCTAGGGCTGATAATGGAACATAATTTATAAATCCCAAAATGAAAATTGTATTTGAATTAACCTAGATTATGTACAAAATCTCCTGTGTTTACACTCCATAACAAAATGGTGTTGTGTAGAGAAAACACATGCATATTTTAAACTATCACACCCTCGGCCAATGATGGAAAAGCTGAGCCGTGACAAGGTATGTTTGATTATCCAAATAATAGAGCATAAAATGAACAACATAATCCTTTGATTTATAATCCATTAGTACATTAATTATTACATTACGAAATCTAACTATTCCATTCCCTTGCCCCCCGTGCATCGATCTTCTAATCTTTCAATTTACTAGGAGTACATAGATTTTGAAAACGGTCAACATAATGTTGGTGAGTTCACATGTTTTTAAAATTTAAAAGTTTTCTTTGATATAAGATCTTTGATTATAACTACATCAGCTTCCGAGACTCTTCTATTACTAAGGAGTATAACTTCACACATACTCCTTTAGTATTTTATTCGTTTCTTCCATTTATCAAGAAGGATTTTGGTTTATACACTCGATTAGTTTTGAGTAGTTTTTAGATAAGATACTTAGGAAAGTATTTATATTTATATTATATATATTCTTTATATATTTATATCTTATTTATCCTAGGATGGGTTTCTCTTCCGTACTTATCCTATAACTTTTTCCTCTTATTCAAATAAGTTTATTTCTCTTGTCTTTTCATACTTTTAGTTATCTCCTAGGCATTCTCCTATAGGTAGAATAATTTATCAATTCATACTTTAATTACTCCTAGGAATTTTCCTATAGGTAGTATAATTTAAAAAGGTTGATGGGTAATGACAACGAGTCCCTATAATCGAGCTATATGACTTTAAAATTCTCCACCATAACGCTTCATCAAACGTTGTGAAAAACCTATAAATTTATGTTTGTCGGGGTTGTAGCTAGCAACTACAGGTGGGAGTGTCGATCCCGTGTAGATCTATACATAACTTTAACGCTCACTTAAATTAACGATTACAGGTCCGAAGTAGTCCGACATTAATCAGTTATGGATGCATAATACGCCTCATTTAACTTAATTTCTTTAAACTTTTACGTATGATTATCTTTATTATTCTTTCTTTATATTTTCCCTTAATATATTGTTCCTTACATAATTATTCATATATATATACTTAATATTATATATATATATATATATATATATATAATAATTATCTTTGCTTTGATATCTTTGATACGTTACGGTAGAGTTAAGTACATTGCATATCCTTACATTTCCTTTGATATAGTTTTATTCCATAATCATTTTGATATATATATATATATATATATATATATATATATATATATATATATATATATATATATATATATATATATAATGCCATATCTATAATTATTAGATTCTTGATATTTTTAAATGGTATTAGGGTAGAGTAACAACTAATTATAATATTTATCCTAAAATTTATCTAGTGCAATGTCTAGAAACTAAGTTATTCTAGGAAATAGGTCAACATAACAACTAGGTTTTATCTTTTAATATAATCTTATGCATTATAACGACTAGGCATACTCTCATTCTTAATGTTTAAGAAGAGTAACTACCTGACATGATATTATCCTAACGTTTGCATGCTATTTCAAAACTATTGATATATTACAAATAATAATCTTTTATAGAATCATTGAAATCATTTTATAGAATGTATCCCCACCTCCCTAAAACAATTGAACTTGGTAAAAGTGGGGCCATGAAACTCAACTTAACAACGTGATTTGAAAGACTTAGGTTATCGCATTGGGAACTTCCAGCCGTCTTAAGTGGAAAAGATGATTCCAAAATGATTCAGAGAGAAAGGGAAAGAGTTTGAGGTGTGGATTTGAACTAAATGAAGGCTTCTATTTATAGGGTTGGTGCGTGGGACACAATACGTGCGGGTCGTGCACGAGCCTCGTGGCCCATCCAAAACTTGCCACATGTCACCTTCCTGGTGGCCCACGCCTCTCACACCTTGACGAGTTGGGATGTTAGACGTGCATGATAGTTTCATTTTATTCACTTCTTTTTAAAGTTTATTTTAGCAATTTTCACTCATAATAAAGCTAATCTTCGTGCATATTTTTCATTTTTTATTTTATGACTGTTTCAGGTACTTTTTAGTTTCGTGAGCATAATTGCAGAGTTTAAGGAGACTAGCGGAGTGGAATATTTGGGAGGCAAATGGACTTGGAGGACAATGAAGAATCATGGGCTAGAAGATTGATGAAGATGAAGAAAATTGTGACAACCCTATTTTTCCCAAAAGCATTGTAAACACTCGAAAGCTAAAAACAACGAAATTAACCTCGAAAATAAAGTGTTCAGATATCTAAGTTGGGATGCATCGAATATTAGATATCATGCCCGGGTTTCCAAAAACATAAAGAACACTCAAAACCGAGTTATATTGAAGAAATTATAACCACTCGTATAATTACGACACGACGTTAAAACATAATTGATGTAAAAAGTGAAATCTCAATAAAATACATTTTAGCCTTAAAGTATCTAAACAAAAGTCGTAGATCTCGTTTAAAGATGAGCGTGCATAAAAAGATCGCCCAATTTGGACCTCGTATGAAGAAGTTACGAATTTTCAAAGTTTCGTAACAGAAGTAAAGGGCTAAAAACTCGGATTGAAGATCGAGTATCATTTAGCTATCGCCACCTAAACGGAAGTTGAAGATCTCCTCGGTGGTAATAAAACAATAAAAAGACAAACGAAAACCGACGTCGAATAAAGAACCTATGAAATTTTAACGAACTTTAGGAGTCCCGGCCTATTAAAATTATATCATTAAAAATAAAGTCAAAACTAGCCGACGGAGTCTAAATGAAAGTTGTAGAGCATAATCTCACCTACGCGTGGATATAAAGAACGCGAAAAACGGAGCTCGTATGCGAAAGTTACGGAATTTAGAAGTTGGAAGCCGGGATTACGCCCCGCGTAATCTGGGAGTACGCCCCGCGTAATCTGGGAGTACGCCCCGCGTACTAGACCCAGGGTCGAGTCCCATCGGCCCGCCCAAGCTACGCCTAGCTAGCCAAGAGTCGTAAGCCATGACGCCTTATTACGCCCCGCGTAACCGAAGTACGCCCCGCGTACTGACTACGCCCCGCGTACTCCGGCAGTACGCGCCGCGTACGGGGGTTTTCAGCCCTATAAATAGAGGGCATAAGGCTCGAGTTTTGGCACACCTTCACCATTTCTCAGACATTCTCCCAGCTCCAGAGACCCTTTTCTCACCTCGGTTTCCGCACTCGAGCCCCGACGAAAGATTTACGTTGCAGAAGTTCCCGAAGAGCCCGACGACGCAACTATCCGAGATCGAAACTCTGCTCAACTCTAGCCCCTCTCTTCAAACTTAACGAGTGAGTTCATACCCCTACTTTTAAATCCTTTTACATGTTTTAGGGGGGGAAATACAAGTACATTACACATTAAAAGTATCGTTTTCTAAACATAAATGCAATTTCTAACTTCGAATATCGATACAAACATCTTATGTATACAAGGGCAATTATATCACTAAGTTATGTCTACGAAATGGAACATACTATCTGAAGAACTATAATGGGTATAGTTAGCAAGTCAATCCTACATTTTTATACAATTTGAAAAACGAAACACTTTCAAAAAGGAGTAAAGTCATTTCATTGTAAATCTATTTATACTAGGTAAATGTGAGACATTTAAACTTCAACGTACATTTTTGTACGCATTTCAAGTCCTGTATTATATACCATAATCTCTTGGAGGGAGAGCGTGATACTTGTGTATAGATCTATACGGGATTGACAATCCCGCACCTAAACTACTAGCTATAGTTAGACCGGCAGGTCTGGGGTGACAAATGTCATAACACTGCAACACTTGAAGAATGTTGTTACAGGCCGTCAGTGTAAATAGTATGGTTATAAAACTCACATAAAAAGTATAAAACAAGATTGATTTACAAGGTTCATATGTGCATCGCAGTATTTCTACATTATATTTTCATACTAAATTATTGTTATCAATTGTCTATAAAAGTTACTAACACATTCCAACTTTGGAACCCTTTTACATTTTACAAGAAAATATTGGATTTTCTAAGGATCTCGTTTACCAAATTACTACCAAAAGGAATATACTTTTCAACTCGGAACACTCATGAACTCACCAACTTAAATGTTGACACTTTTCAAAACCACTTGTATTTCTCAGGGAATCAGTGATACAGGTAAACTACCAGCTTTTGGAAGAAGGAACACAAAGGATGATTTTATCATTAAACATTTATTCATCATATTGTAATATTCTTTTGATAACATGTATAACGCAACAATACACGTTTTCATTGTTATATATATGATGGTTGTGTTACTTTCTTTGCAATATTCAATCGTTGTGATACTACGTGAAGTCATCCACCCCCGAATGTTTCCGCCATTCTGGTTTGGGGGTGTGACAGATTGGTATCAGAGCATTGTTTATAGTGAACTAAGTATATCAAACCACATAAGATATACAAACTATAAATACAACGGGAACCAAAAACCCTCTGATAACAACATTTTCATAGAAATATATTTTCTTTTAAATATATACATTTTTACCGCACGTATCAGTCTCGCGTCATGACAAGTTTTTCTAAAAAGTAGTATGGCAAGTTGCAATATCACGATTGAGCCTTGGGGTATGTAATCAAATCAAGAATAAATATAGCCTGATCAACTATATTTATCCTGGATTTGGCCAATATACGTCGAGGAATGGTCGTAGTAGTCAATAAGCCAAAAACTTATAAAATCTAAATTCGCTAAATTGAAATAATATAAGTCTATTATTAAACAATAAAACATTGCGCTCAGTAAAGATATAAATAGGCTTAGGAATTCGTTAATTAGAAATTCTTTTCTTATAAAAATCTCATACCTCTATCCCAGTACAGACAAATGGCCGGATTTCCTTTACCGGGAGACCCCTACTACCTAAATCAAGGTAACGGCGGCTGGATAGAAGAAGACCCGGAGGAAGACCCAGAGGAAATCGAAGAAGAAATCGAAGAAGAAATCGAAGAAGATGTCGAAGAAGAATTCGAAATCGAAGTCGGAGAGGAATACGAAGTCGACGAGGAGATCGTGGAAATTTCTAGCGGAACAGATTCCGAACCAGGAATAATTGACCCTCCCATCCCACATCCTCCAGTGATCAGGCCACATCAACCGGGACCCATTCCCATATGGGGAAGCCACCTCTACTACTGGAGCCGTCAGCAAGGCGTGCGTCCTCCATTTGGCATGTGTCGGGATTTTTACAACGTCAGTGGAGGAGGCTCAGCTGATCGAGCACTTCCCGTTGTCGTGAACGCTATAGCTAACCAGAACTACCAGGCAGACCAACAAGCAACCCGAATTCGAGAGATCAATGCTGCTACCCAAGGTAACGCCTCCGACATCAGCCGTTTGGACGGACTACATGAGAATCTCCAAATCTACACGGGGACACTACAGAAGCAAATGATAACAGCTCTAGATGATATAAGAGAGATGAAAGAACAACAAGCGGAATTCGAGAGGCGACTGATGGGAGTCAAACGGTCAGATGCCGAATCCAGCTCCAAACGCCACAAGTAGAGTTTGTTCAAGCTCCAACAAATTTTGATATAGACTAGGACCGCGGATAAAAGTTTTTCTCTTATTTCCTTTTGTATCTGTAAAACGGAGACCTCTTAAATAGGTCAAATTTTCCTAGAAGCCTAAAGAAACACACATTAGGTGTGATATATATATATATATATATATATATATATATATATATATATATATATATATATATATATGCAGTGCCTCTTTATATACCTCTCGAAATTAATTAAATTGTTATATCTAATTTGAAACCAAAAACTAAAGTCAAAACAAATTACAAGATACGACTAACCCTCAATTACACGATTGTCAAGACATTAGAAACTTATAGTATTCATTCTTATCTTCTCTACCAGAACATGCCTCCTCGTAGAACAACACGCAGAAACTCAACTCCAGCACCACCTCCACCACCTCCTCCAACTATGGATGCAGCTATGTTCCAAACTGCTGTAACGGCCGCTGTAACCGCGGCGATGGCTCAAATGAGCAACAATGGGTCGGGAGGTGGAATAAATAGCTTTACCAACGGCCCAAGCCAAGGCCGTACTGGAGTCTGCACTTACAAAGACTTCACTAATGGAAAACCTATTCCCTTTTATGGAACTGGAGGAGTGTTGGCTCTGTCCCAATGGATAGAGAAGACGGAAGCCGTATTTGAAATTTGCGCATGCCCGGAAGAAAGCAAAGTAAAATTTGCTGCCTGTACATTCTCTGAACGCGCCTTGACATGGTGGAACGGCCACGTCAAGACACTAACTCTGGTGGTGGCAAACTCCATGGGTTGGGAGAATTTGAAGCGAATGCTCCTACGGGAATACTGCCCAAGGGGCGAAATTCAGAAGCTGGAACAAGAATTGTGGAACCTTTCGATGAAAGGATCGGACATCGCAGGCTACACCAATAGGTTCAGCGATTTGATAACGATTTGTCCTGGGATGTTAATTCTAGAAAGCCAAAAAGTGGAGAGATACATCTGGGGATTATCACCCCAACTGCGAGGAAGTGTGCTAGCTTCAAAGCCCATGACCTTCGACAGTGCCAAAGAACTGGCGCAATCTCTGGTGGATCATGGCGTCTGCCAAGGAGTCACGACTATCGCAACTGAACCAACCAAAGGGAACAATGACAACAATAACAACAGCAAGAAGAAATACTGGAACAAGAGGAAGGGACTAACCTCTCAAGAACCTTCAAAGAGACAAATGGTGGCGGTTCATGCTGCTACTACTCCCAGCACAACTCCTACAACTTCGACGCCAACAAAACAATATGCAGGGAACTTGCCAAAGTGCAGCAAATGCAACTACCATCACCACGGAAATTGCCGCGAAATGTACTGTAAGAACTGTGACAGGAAAGGGCACACAACCCGTTTCTGTAAGGCACCAGCGCGGCCATTCACTCAAGTTCCTAGTACTGGGGTAAGTCAAGCCTGTTATGGATGTGGAGAAACCGGGCATTTCAAGAGGGACTGCCCCAAGACAAGGAATGTTGGTGGTATTGGGAGAGTGCTGGCGATAGGTCAAAATGAAGCAATAACTGATCCAACAGTAGTTACGGGTACGTTTCTCCTCAACAACATTTATGCATGCATACTATTTGATTGCGGTGCGGAGAGAAGTTTTGTGAGCCATAAATTCAAACATTTACTTAACCAGAGACCCCAACCACTTAATAAAACATTCACGGTAGAAATGGCTAATGGAAAAACAGAAAGCACAAGTGATATGTACGTCGAGTGCACATTAAATTTAAACGAACATTTATTTCCAATCGACCTTATGCCCATTTCGATAAGAAGTTTTGATATAATCATCGGTATGGACTGGCTGAGTCTTCACCATGCCGACATTCTTTGCCATGAAAAGGCCGTTCGTCTCAATCTTCCCAACGGTGAAAATCTCATCATATATGGAGACAAACCTAGTGCAAAATTACAAATCATCTCCTGTATTACAGCACGAAAATATCTTCGCAAGAAATACTATGCCTTTCTAGCCCACGTAGTAGACCAGAAGAAAGAACCAAGGAACATTAAAGATATTCCAGAAGTCTGCAACTTCCCAGACATTTTCCCAGAAGATCTCCCAGGAATCCCACCAGAACGTCAAGTCGAATTCAGAATCGACTTGATTCCCGGAGCCACCCCAGTAGCAAAGTCACCGTACCGTTTAGCTCCAGCCGAGATGCAGGAACTGTCCAGTCAATTGAACGAGCTGTTGAACAAGGGATTCATTAGGCCAAGTTTCTCACCATGGGGTGCACCAGTCCTGTTCGTGAAAAAGAAGGACGGATCTTTTCGCATGTGCATCGACTATCGAGAACTGAACAAACTGACGATCAAGAACCGATATCCCCTTCCACGTATAGATGATCTTTTTGACCAACTACAAGGAGCGAGCTACTTCTCGAAAATCGACCTAAGATCCGGTTATCACCAACTACGAGTACTAGAAGGAGACATCCCCAAAACGGCTTTCCGAACACGATATGGTCACTACGAGTTTGTAGTGATGCCCTTCGGATTGACAAACGCTCCAGCAGTGTTCATGGATTTGATGAACCGAGTATGTCGCCCCTTCCTGGACAAATTCGTGATCGTGTTCATAGATGATATACTCATCTATTCTAGAAACCAGGAAGAACACAGCCAACATCTCCGCCAAGTTCTGGAAACATTAAGGGCAGAGAAACTTTATGCAAAATTTTCCAAGTGCGAATTTTGGATTCGAGAGGTGGATTTTCTAGGACACGTAGTAAGCAAGGAAGGAATACACGTGGATCCCTCGAAGATCAAGGCAATAGAGAATTGGACGATCCCAAGAACCCCTACAGAGATCCGACAATTTTTAGGACTTGCCGGGTATTACCGAAGGTTCATACAGAATTTTTCCAAGATTGCCAAGCCACTCACCACACTAACTCAGAAAAATGTGACCTTCGACTGGGGAGAAAAACAAGATGCCGCATTTCAAACACTAAAACGAGCATTATGTAGTGCACCCATCCTAACCCTGCCAGAAGGGACGGAGGACTTCGTGGTCTATTGTGATGCATCAAACCAAGGACTCGGGTGTGTCCTGATGCAACGAGGGAAGGTCATCGCCTATGCCTCAAGACAACTAAAGACGCATGAAGTGAACTACACAACGCACGATCTTGAGCTAGGAGCAGTCGTTTTCGCTCTAAAAATATGGAGACACTACCTCTACGGCACAAAATGCACGATCTTCACTGACCATAAAAGCCTTCAACATATTCTCGACCAGAAAGAACTCAACATGAGACAAAGACGGTGGGTAGAGCTACTAAGTGATTACGAATGCGAAATTCGATATCACCCCGGAAAGGCAAATGTAGTGGCGGATGCACTCAGTAGGAAGGAATACTCAGGTCGCCGAGTGAAGTCCCTAACTATGACGATCCATTCCCACCTGTCCACGCAAATCAAGGAAGCCCAAATGGAAGTCTTGAAAGCTGAAAATGTGGCAGGAGAAACCCTAAGGGGGATGGATAAGAATCTTGAAACCAAGAACGACGGAGTTCATTATTTCATGGATCGAATATGGACACCAAAGTTTGGTGGATTCAGAGAAATCGTCATGGACGAAGCCCATAAAACACGATACTCCATACACCCCGGCTCCGACAAGATGTATCTCGACCTTAAGAAGTTGTACTGGTGGCCGAACATGAAAGCCGAAATTGCTACCTACGTGAGTAAATGTCTGACGTGCGCTAAGGTCAAAATAGAATACCAAAAACCTTCAGGTTTATTACAACAACCAGAAATACCCGAATGGAAGTGGGAACGGATAACTATGGATTTCATAACCAAGTTACCCAAAACGACAAACGGACTCGACACCATTTGGGTAATTGTCGACAGGTTAACTAAATCAGCACATTTCCTACCGATCAAAGAGACGGATAAATTGGAGAAGTTAACAAGGACGTACCTCAGGGAAATTGTACGACTGCACGGTGTGCCCGTATCCATTATCTCGGACCGAGATAGTAGATTTACCTCGAGATTCTGGCAGTCGCTCCAAAGAGCTTTGGGGACAAGACTAGACGTGAGTACCGCCTATCATCCTCAAACAGACAGCCAGAGCGAGAGAACCATACAAACCCTAGAAGACATGCTGAGAGCCTGCGTAATCGATTTCGGCAAAGCATGGGACACACATCTACCCTTGGTCGAGTTCTCGTACAACAATAGCTACCACACCAGTATCAAAGCTGCCCCGTTCGAAGCCCTCTATGGCCGCAAGTGCAGGTCACCTTTATGCTGGGCCGAAGTGGGAGACACCCAACTAGCAAAAGGACAAGCAACTGACAACACACTTACTGGGCCAGAAATCATACGGGAAACTACGGAGAAGATTGTTCAAATCCGAGAACGTCTAAAGGCATCAAGGGATAGACAAAAGAGTTATGCAGATAAGAGACGAAAACCCTTGGAATTCCAAGTTGGAGACCGTGTCCTACTAAAAGTCTCGCCTTGGAAAGGATTGATACGCTTCGGAAAACGTGGGAAACTGAACCCCAGATACATCGGACCATTCGAGATCCTTGCGAGGATCGGTCCAGTGGCTTACAAACTTAGACTACCTCAGGAACTCCACAATGTACACCCTACCTTTCATGTATCGAACCTGAAGAAATGCTTATCCGACGAGACCCTTGTCGTCCCTCTAGACGAAATCGCAATAAACGAAAACCTCCAATTTGTTGAGGAACCAGTAGAGATCATGGATCGGGAAGTCAAAAGGACTAAACAAAGCCGCATACCTATCGTAAAGGTCCGCTGGAACGCCAAGCGAGGACCTGAATACACCTGGGAACGAGAGGATCAAATGAAACAAAAGTACCCACATCTTTTTCCTAATTTGTAATATTGATCTTAGATTAAATTTCGGGACGAAATTCCCTTAACAGGGGGATGATGTGACAACCCTATTTTTCCCAAAAGCATTGTAAACACTCGAAAGCTAAAAACAACGAAATTAACCTCGAAAATAAAGTGTTCATATATCTAAGTTGGGATGCATCGAATATTAGATATCATGCCCGGGTTTCCAAAAACATAAAGAACACTCAAAACCGAGTTATATTGAAGAAATTATAACCACTCGTATAATTACGACACGACGTTAAAACATAATTGATGTAAAAAGTGAAATCTCAATAAAATACATTTTAGCCTTAAAGTATCTAAACAAAAGTCGTAGATCTCGTTTAAAGATGAGCGTGCATAAAAAGATCGCCCAATTTGGACCTCGTATGAAGAAGTTACGAATTTTCAAAGTTTCGTAACAGAAGTAAAGGGCTAAAAACTCGGATTGAAGATCGAGTATCATTTAGCTATCGCCACCTAAACGGAAGTTGAAGATCTCCTTGGTGGTAATAAAACAATAAAAAGACAAACGAAAACCAACGTCGAATAAAGAACCTATGAAATTTTAACGAACTTTAGGAGTCCCGGCCTATTAAAATTATATCATTAAAAATAAAGTCAAAACTAGCCGACGGAGTCTAAATGAAAGTTGTAGAGCATAATCTCACCTACGCGTGGATATAAAGAACGCGAAAAACGGAGCTCGTATGCGAAAGTTACGGAATTTAGAAGTTGGAAGCCGGGATTACGCCCCGCGTAATCTGGGAGTACGCCCCGCGTACTAGACCCAGGGTCGAGTCCCATCGGCCCGCCCAAGCTACGCCTAGCTAGCCAAGAGTCGTAAGCCATGACGCCTTATTACGCCCCGCGTAACCGAAGTACGCCCCGCGTACTGACTACGCCCCGCGTACTCCGGCAGTACGCGCCGCGTACGGGGGTTTTCAGCCCTATAAATAGAGGGCATAAGGCTCGAGTTTTGGCACACCTTCACCATTTCTCAGACATTCTCCCAGCTCCAGAGACCCTTTTCTCACCTCGGTTTCCGCACTCGAGCCCCGACGAAAGATTTACGTTGCAGAAGTTCCCGAAGAGCCCGACGACGCAACTATCCGAGATCGAAACTCTGCTCAACTCTAGCCCCTCTCTTCAAACTTAACGAGTGAGTTCATACCCCTACTTTTAAATCCTTTTACATGTTTTAGGGGGGGAAATACAAGTACATTACACGTTAAAAGTATCGTTTTCTAAACATAAATGCAATTTCTAACTTCGAATATCGATACAAACATCTTATGTATACAAGGGCAATTATATCACTAATTTATGTCTACGAAATGGAACATACTATCTGAAGAACTATAATGGGTATAGTTAGCAAGTCAATCCTACATTTTTATACAATTTGAAAAACGAAACACTTTCAAAAAGGAGTAAAGTCATTTCATTGTAAATCTATTTATACTAGGTAAATGTGAGACATTTAAACTTCAACGTACATTTTTGTACGCATTTCAAGTCCTGTATTATATACCATAATCTCTTGGAGGGAGAGCGTGATACTTGTGTATAGATCTATACGGGATTGACAATCCCGCACCTAAACTACTAGCTATAGTTAGACCGGCAGGTCTGGGGTGACAAATGTCATAACACTGCAACACTTGAAGAATGTTGTTACAGGCCGTCAGTGTCAATAGTATGGTTATAAAACTCACATAAAAAGTATAAAACAAGATTGATTTACAAGGTTCATATGTGCATCGCAGTATTTCTACATTATATTTTCATACTAAATTATTGTTATCAATTGTCTATAAAAGTTACTAACACATTCCAACTTTGGAACCCTTTTACATTTTACAAGAAAATATTGGATTTTCTAAGGATCTTGTTTACCAAATTACTACCAAAAGGAATATACTTTTCAACTCGGAACACTCATGAACTCACCAACTTAAATGTTGACACTTTTTAAAACCACTTGTATTTCTCAGGGAATCAGTGATACAGGTAAACTACCAGCTTTTGGAAGAAGGAACACAAAGGATGATTTTATCATTAAACATTTATTCATCATATTGTAATATTCTTTTGATAACATGTATAACGCAACAATACACGTTTTCATTGTTATATATATGATGGTTGTGTTACTTTCTTTGCAATATTCAATCGTTGTGATACTACGTGAAGTCATCCACCCCCGAATGTTTCCGCCATTCTGGTTTGGGGGTGTGACAAAAATCATGGGCTTTTTTATTATTTGAAGGCTTGGAGAAGATGAACTTTGAATTTACAAGAAAATGGAAGAATATTTGTGCATGGGGAGATTATTAATTGGGCAAATACATGAGCTATGGGTGATTTGGAGAAGCTTGGGCTCAAATTAAAGAAATCTTGAAGAAAAATGGACTATAAACGGATTGGGCTCGATTTGGGCTAGTAGCCTTAGCTTTAGAGGCCTAAAAATCAAATTAGCCCACATCAAGAGCCACCCGAACAAGGCTAGGTGGCTATGTACATGCTTACAGGGGGATTTTCAAAATTCTATCTTGAGTGCTATTTGAGGAAGGTTGGTGTTCATATTTTGATTACTTCTTCACATCCGAAAATTGGAGTATTTTTAAGTGGGTTGACTTGCTGACTTTTTTTTTTGACCATATGACTTATGAATTCAAGCTTTTATTTCATTTGTTCATCAAATTCTTCCCTAGACTGCATTTCTCTCAAGAACATAATCTCCCAAACACCCATCTCGTTGTAAAAATCAAGATAGTCGAAGTTCTACCGGTCGGAATTTCACGAAACTGCCGCCACTGACATTTCCCGCCACCCAATCCTTCGATTTAGGTCCTTTCTTCCCTTACCTTAAGCATTGAGTACATTGCTCGTTCTTAAGCTTGCGGTGGGGGTATTCCATTTTACATTTACTTTTGCTTGCATTTTTAGTTAGGTTGCATAGCGTATTAGTCTTTAGCTAACTTACATTCGTTTTTTTTTTAATTTCCAAAAAAAAGATTTTATTTTCTTCTTATGTTCTTTTTATTTTTACGTAACATTTGACTTAGGACATTGGCATGCATGCATTTTTGTTATCTGTTTATTCTCACCTCATTGGATGCCATTGAATAGGGTCATAGTTATTTTATCATTATTGGTCTAGGATCTTGTTTGTTGTCTCACACATCAAACCGAGACCACTAGGCCGAATTTGAGACTTCATACTTGGATCAATTGTTGGAGCTAAAAGGGGTAAGTGATCATGGTCAAGTAGTTTTCATGAACAAGTATGCATGCAATACTAACAAGTGTAGGATATACTATATCAATGGATGTTTTTGCCCTGCAGTCCATGCCGTTGAGAGGGCCACACTTGATCATGTCTGAATCGTTAGGATGAACCACTAGTGCTTATCCACGAGTAGAATCTATATCTGATCTCTTTACATCACCATATTTTTTTTACGATTTTCTTATATTTTTAGAGAGTCTTTTAGTCTACATTTATATATTTTTATTATATATTTGAAAATCACAAGTTTGAAAATGAGCCTACAACTTTATGCTCCACACATTGGTCATTTTCATACTTAGACCATTCAGATTACTATCTTTTGGTTCCACTTACATACTTTTGGGAACTAAATTTCGATTCAAAAAATTTTCTCAATAAAATTTTTGATATGTTACAACGTTACCTCCAAGCATGAAGAAAAACTTTCAAATCAGAAAAGAAAAGCTTAAGCAAGAAATTTGAAGCTGCGATGATTTTAGATGGGTGATCGGTTTAATTATTGAACAAGTTTTCTTACATTTTGGTCACCCGACGATTAATATTCTTTTAGATAGGTATGTTTTATTATATATTGATTGAGTTATTTTTCGCAAATTGGTGATGTTAGGGAGTCTGTCGAGTCAAATACTACGGGAGGTTTAGTCCAACACTAAGTGAAATGATTCCTACAAATCCAACGAAGGATGAAACCCAATCACAAACGAGAGCATCCATCATATGTGAGATCACACAACCTTAATGATAAGAGTGTACACTTATAGAAGATCTCCACATGAGCCTATCGATATGTTTTCTCCCTACTACAGAGGTTTTCTATTGTATGCATGCTCCATTGAGGCTGCAACTGACCATCCCTTCATACTCACCCAGAGGAGTTGTCCTGGGATGTGGTTTATGGTTCCAATGTCATTGGATGAAAAATTCTAGGGATAATATCAAGATTAATTTTGATCATGTTGACTTACTGTGATCAGGTTCTATGGTTTTCTCCATTCTTTTTATTTGTTTCAGGATAGTTCATCCCAAGTTCATTTTAGTCTTGTCTTACTTGAGGACAAGTAAGGTTCAAGCTTGGGGTGATTTGATAGTTTCATTTTGTTCACTTCTTTCTATAGTTTATTTTCGCATTTTTCATTCATAATTTAGCTAATCTTCATGCATATTTTCCTTTTTTATTTTATTTTATGACTATTTCAAGTATTTTTAGTTAATGTGAGCATAATTGTAGACTTTAAGGAGACTAGCAGAGCATGATCTTTGTGAGGAAAATGGACTTGGAGGACAATGAAGAATCATGGTCTAGACGATTGATGAAGATGAAGCAAATCACAGGCTTGTTGATTATTTGAAGGCTTGGAAAAGATAAGTTTTGAATTTACAAGAAAATTGAAGAATATTTGTGCATGTGGAGATCATTAATCGTACGGATATGTGAGCTATGGGTGATTTGAAGAAGCTAAAATGGGCTAAAATTAAAGAAATCTTGAAGAAAAATGGACTATAAACGGATTGGACTCGATCTGGGCCAGTGGGCTAAGCTTTGGAGGCCCAAAACTCAAATTAACCCATATCTGGAGTCACACGCGTAAGGGACCCATGCACAACTGTGCAACCGTGCATAGGCCTACAAGGGCATTTTTAGAATTTTATCTTGAGTGCTATTTGAGGAAGGTGTGTGCATCTTTTGAACACTTCTTCACATCCAAAAATTAGGGTATTCTTTGGATTTTTGGAGGTCTTGGAACTCTTGAAGCACATCAAAAACACCATCTTTTACTCTTTGATTCTTGCTACATGTTGGGTAAATTTAATTTTTACTTTGTTTTCTTCCGTTTAGCCATGCTAGGCTAAACTAATCCTGTTTGACTTTGGTGAAACGACTTGAATATTTGGTTGAATGTTGAAGAATTACATGAACTTGTTCTTAAATATTTATGATATGTTTTATGTTTTAACATCTTCTTGCTACTTGTATGTTTTTATTCACGAGTTTAGATGTATTTTTATTTATTAGTTTCTTGATTAGGTAATAGATCCTCAAATTAGTAAGCAACAAGTGGTTTTTGTGTTAGTTTTCACTTCACACAATCACAAAAACATTTTCTCCAATATGACAGTGAAAGCATTTGACTCCTCTTGCATTTGGTGACTTTTTGGTTCTTAATGCTAGTTAATTTTCACTAATTACATGATTAATGGAAATTAGGACTTTAAATAAGGAAATATGTTATGAGCTTCTCTAATTATTTTAATAACTAAGAAAAGTCTAATTAACCTCAAGATTCTTGGATTACTATAGCCAAATTAGAGATTTAAAACATGTATTACACCTTGGATTCTAATGATATATTCATTAAATGTTTAAGTGAAGAAACCTTAAGTCAACCATCTTTTTATTATTGATTTCATATCAAATTCTTTCTTTTGTTTATTTGTGTTATTTAAATCTAAGTGTAACACTTGAATTGGGTATGTTTCATTCTATCCCATTTGTAATTAAGTTTTTGCATTTTAGTCCTTGTGGTCAGTACATGGACTTTACCATGGGGCACACTTAGGTACTAGCTAAGAAGCTAGTACACGGGCGTACCACATGCGTACGCTTAGCGTACTAATGGGCGGTTGGTCGCAGATTTGAGCCTCGTACGCTGGGTGTACGAGGGGTTTTTATGAAACCCTAGTTTTAGGGTGTTGCACCCTATATAAGCTCCTTAATTCCCTAACGTTGGACTCTTTATCATCCTCCATTATCCTAAAACCCTAAATTTTGACCCTTAGCCTTTATTTTGTGTCTTTGAGCTCTTGAGAAGAAAATTTGGTGTTTTGTTATTCATTTTTAATGGATAGAAGAAGATTGAAGGTTTATTTCTTAGTGTGAAGCTTAGCGATCCAAAATTATCACTCCTTTTGCAAGTCATTTGAGGTATAAAGATCTTATCTTGACAAGTTCTCTTATGGATCTTCTTTTGGACTTGTTTATGGTCATTTTAGTCCCTTTTGGTTGGTTCTTGTGAGCTAGGGTCATTCTAGAAGCCTAACCTTGTAGATCTGAGCATTTTAGGGTCTTATTGTCCATAAAAATGCAAGCTTGGTGATATTGATGGTCTCATGCATGCACTAAGTCATTCATTAAGCTCTTTTGAGATTTAAGAGCCTTATTAAGCCATGCATGCATGTAAAGTTGGAAGCATTACATGATAAACCACCTCAAGGAAGCCAGATCTAAGTTTTGGAGTTAAGTCTTAACCGTTTATGAGCTGAATGAGAAGGTTGGCCAAACTAGTTGAGTACGTTGGGCGCACAAGCTAGTTTGCACAGTGTATAAGCCCTAAAGCGAGTATGCTTAACGTGCAAGCTGAGTACGCCCCGCGTACTCGGCAGTTGGCTTCAGTGTTATGGGCTTCTTAGTAAATGGCGATTGTTGTCTTGGGCCTTGTTGGGCCATAATAGCTGTAACGCATTTTTCTAAAAATATACGTTTATAGGTTTCAAAGGCCAATGCTAGGGGCGTTTCAGTCTTTTATGGGTTTTGAGTTTTTATTCGAGAGGTTTTGGGTCGGGGTTTGTCATTAGAAGCGTAGGGCTTCTCGCCACCTTTTCGGGGATATAAAGTTCATCGGAAACGGACTTGGAACAAAGGAGTTATGACACTTTGAGTTATTGACAGAAATGGACCTTAATGGAAATAAATGACAAGAAGAACCATGCATGCAACATGGAAAACGCACGAGTACGCCCATCATAAGGCTGGGGTACGCCCCGCGTATAAGGGTAAAAGATCGCGAGTGCCTTCTGGAGTACACCCAGCATACATGATGTACGCCCAGCCTACGCCTAATGTCCAGAAACCCTAATTTTAGGGCATGCCACTATATAAAGAACATATTAGTTCAAGCCCTAGCCTCCTTATCTGTTCCCTTACCCTCAGAAAACTCTAAAACGTCTCATCCCCTTTACCTTGAGTGATTTTCTCCTTAAGAAGCTCATTTTGGTGGTGTAACTTGGAAGAGGAAAAGAAGAAGTTGACAGGGGAGAACTTTCGAAGTTGGAGCTCATAGATCTGGAATAGCATCATCATTTGGGACTTTATGGAGGTATAAAGTGATGGGTTTTGAGCATTCTAACACTTCCTAAGTGTACATGCAACCCTAATAACCTTGGATCTATGTTTGTCTAATTTGTCATGCAAAGTTGAATTCCAAAGTTATATTCCTATCTAGCATACATGGGGAACAATTTTAACATAAAGTATAGATAGAATAACTTACCTTGTTGTTGCTTGTGTTCCTTGAAACCTTGTGAGCCTAGCACCTCAAGTGGTGATGCCTCAAATGCTTCACACAACACCAAATGCTCTTGGAAGAACTTATGAGAGAATACACACTCTTCAAAATCGGCCAAGCCCTCTTATTACTTAGTGTAACCGATTTGGGAGGAGATCATATTCCTTATATAGTGTTGACACATCTAGGGTTAAACCCTAATGTGTCATGACTCTTCATTTCCATGACCCATGGGTTTGTAACTCCCATGGAGCATCCATGGAGCATCCTATGGGTGGAACCCAACTTGATGATCCATGGAGCCTTTTAGCCCACTATACAAGATATGGATGATTTACTTAATCAACCCGTATATTTAATTAGTTATCTTTTGATCACTTAATTAATTATAAATTAATTCTTGATCAAACTAATCAAATAATATTATTAATATATTAGAACTTATAATATATTAATAATCTCCAAGCGTTATTTCTCTCATTTAGTTTATCCAATTGCATGGTGCCATGCAACCCAAATGGACCATGCCGGGTCGGGTCAAGTACATACCAGAAATAGTTATGGACTTAGACACCTTATCCAACAGTCTCCCACTTGGATAAGTCTAGTAACTATTACTGCAAGTATGACTTCAAGAACCGATCGGCAATCGTAGCTCTTTACAAGGTTTCTCGAAACTTGAGAAGATGATGGTACGCCATTTAAGATAAGTGATCATATAATCCTCTGTTCTAGATATCAGTCGGACAAATACATGGAACAATGTCTTACTTATTGTCCAACATTTGTTTCCCGATTTCCGATTTGTTTGACAAAGAACTTTATTGAACACATCAATCTAGTTCTGACCGGGCCCGGTACATAGGTCAAAACAAAATCATCGAGGGGCCCAGATATCAGCTTCTAATCCAAGAAGGAACAGATAAACTTCGACTCATATGTTTGTTCTACTACTCATTGAATTACACATAAGAGCACGATTTTATAACATCGAGTTACCAATGCGTTTTTCGTACAATCAATGCATAACCAACTTGTAAGTAACAAATCATATCTCTAGGTTTAAAGACTTATATGATATTACCGTCTCACGATCACTCGAGATAGAATTCCATGAAGTGATTCCAGTGAGCGTGGGTTGAGTCCAATGCTCAGAACTTATGAGCACTCATGATTGTTGTAGCCTTGTCCCAGACCTCTACAACCAAACATGATAGTCTTGATTCATACCTACTTCCGACATATGACCGACTGTGGAGGTTTGAATAATATGTTATACCAAACAAAATTATTCTGGAAGTCAAAACATGCAAAAGAAATATAGTAAACGATCGACAAGAGATAGCAACACTTTACTCATAAATAAAACACTTTTATTCATCATCAAATGTCAATTACACTTTACAAATTTCGAGATTATCTAACTACTAAATCTAATATCATCCTTCAGCCCTATGCTCCGAGCATGCTGGAGATGCTTAACCCGAGTCAGTCCCTTCGTGAGGGGATCTGCCGGATTCTCATCTGATGATACCCTCTTTGCCACGAGGAGTCCTTCTTCGATCCGATGTCTGATGAAATGGTATTTTCTGTCGATGTGTCTGGATCTCCCGTGATCCCTTGGTTCCTTGGCTAAGGCAACAACACTTTCACTATCACAGAAAATTTCCATCGGCTCTTTAATAGCTGGTACAACTCCAAGGTCTCCAATGAAGTTCCTCAGCCATAACGCCTCCTTTGCCGCTTCGCTAGCTGCAATATACTCTGATTCACAAGTAGAATCTGCCACTGTCTCTTGCTTGGAACTCTTCCAAGAAATTGCTCCTCCATTTAGGGTAAAGACCCAGCCCGACTGAGAGCGGAAGTTATCCCTATCAGTCTGGAAGCTAGCATCACTATACCCTACAACTCTCAAGTCATCACTCCCACCGAGGGTAAGGACCCAGTCCTTAGTCCTTCGCAGGTACTTGAGAATATTCTTTACCGCAGTCCAGTGTGCCTTGCCAGGATTCCCCTGAAACCTGCTAACCATGCTCAAGGCAAAGGCTACATCAGGTCGAGTACACGTCATAGCATACATGATCGAACCTACAGCCGAAGCATAAGGTAATCGACTCATTTCTGCTATCTCAGCCTCAGTGCTAGGGCTTTGTGTCTTACTCAGCTTGGCGCTACTCTGGATGGGCAACTCTCCTTTCTTGGAGTTTTGCATTCTGAATCTCTTCAGAATCTTCTCCAAGTAGGTACTTTGACTAAGTCCAATTAGTCTTTTACTCCGATCTCTCAAGATCCTTATCCCCAAAATATAGGCAGCTTCACCAAGGTCCTTCATAGCGAAACACTTTCCAAGCCAGGACTTTACTTCCTGCAAGGTTGGAATGTCGTTTCCTATGAGTAGTATGTCATCCACATACAATACCAAAAAGCTAACTATACTCCCACTAGCCTTGACATATACACAAGATTCATCTTCACTCCTAGAAAAGCCAAATTCCTTGACCTTTTCATCAAAGCAAAGATTCCATCTGCGAGGTGCTTGCTTTAATCCATAAATGGATTTCTCAAGCTTACACACTCTATTAGGGTACTCGTTACTGACAAAACCCTCTGGCTGACTCATGTAAACATCTTCAGCCAACTTCCCATTAAGGAAAGCGGTTTTGACATCCATTTGCCAAATTTCATAGTCATGAAATGCGGCTATGGCTAACAGAACCCGAATAGACTTAATTTTGGCTACCGGAGAAAAGGTCTCATCATAGTCCACTCCAGGAATTTGAGAGAAGCCCTTTGCAACCAGTCTAGCCTTATAAGTGTGTACTTTACCATCCACGTCGGTCTTCTTCTTGAAGACCCATTTGCACCCTACAGTCTTTCGACCTGGTACATTCTCAACCAAGTTCCAAACTTGATTGTCATACATGGATTGTATCTCGCTATCCATAGCCTCTTTCCATTTGGCAGACTCGGGGCCCGCCATGGCTTCCTCGTAGCTGTTAGGGTCATCTTGACTTACTAGTGTCTCATCACTAATAAGTGTCTCACCTTCTGCAGTAATATGGAATCCATAGTAATGCTCAGGTGCACTCCTAACTCTCGTGGAACGCCTCAGAGGTACAGATTCGTCAATTGGCTCAACAGGAGTTTCCTCCTCAAGTTGAGGGCTAGAGTTTGAAGTTCCTTCACCACTTGACTCTTGAATTTCTTCAAGATCAACTTGCCTCCCACTGTCTCCTTGGCTTATAAACTCTCTCTCTCGAAAGACTCCTCTTCTTGCTACAAAGACCACATTGTCACTAGGTCTGTAGAAGAGGTAACCAAAGGATTGCTGTGGGTAGCCGATGAAAATACACCTCTCGCTTCGGGGTTCGAGCTTATCATGAGTCTCGCGTCTCACGAAAGCCTCGCAGCCCCAAATCTTGATGTGGTCTAGTTTAGGTACTTTACCAGTCCACATCTCGTGAGGAGTTTTGGAAACTTTCTTTGTAGGGACTAGATTAAGGATATGGGCGGCAGTCTCTAAGGCATACCCCTAGAATGAGATTGGTAGCGAAGCTCGACTCATCATGGAACGAACCATGTCCAACAAGGTTCGATTACGCCTCTCAGCCACACCATTCAACTGCGGTGTCCTGGGAGGTGTCAATTGTGAGACAATCCCACATTCCTTTAGATAGTCGAGGAACTCTGAACTAAGATACTCCCCACCTCGATCGGATCGAAGCATCTTAATGTTCCTGCCCAATTGATTCTCGACTTCCTGTTTAAATTCCTTAAACTTCTCGAAAGTCTCTGACTTATGCTTGATTAAGTAGACATATCCATATCTACTGTAATCATCGGTAAAAGTCAAATAATAACGATTAGCATCCCTTGTGGCATGTTTGAATGGTCCACACACATCCGTGTGTATAAGGTCCAACAAACCTTCACCCCTTTCACATGAGCCTGTGAAGGGTGACTTTGTCATTTTTCCAAGTAAGCATGATTCGCAACTATCATTTGACTTTAGGTCAAACGACTCCAAGACTCCATCCTTTTGGAGTTGGCCTATGCGTTTCTTGCTTATATGTCCAAGACGACAATGCCATAACGATGCTTTATCCAAGTTATTATTATTAGTAGAATCAATACACAAAACATTATTTCCTAAGTTATCTACAATAGATACAGCTTCATACACACCATCACAAGGTAATGCTTTAAAATAAAGTACATTATTAAAGAAAGCATTAATCGAACCAACTTCATTATCAAACAAAAAGGTGAAACCTTGTTTGTACAATGCATGAAAGGAAATAATATTTCTTGCCATTTCTGGCGAATAACAACATTTATTCAAATCTAAATTTAACCCACTACTTAGCGATAAAGTATAAACTCCAATCTTGGTGACAGGTGTAACTTTCCTATTCCCCATGATTAAGTTTATTCTTCCTTGCTCCACATTCTCACTTCTTCCTAGTCCCTGCAAGTCACAGCAAATATGAATTCCGCAACCTGTATCAAGGACCCAAGATTTCGAATGGGGTGAGTTATTAGAAATGATAGTGTAAATACCTGCATGGTTGGGTTTGACTTTCCCATCCTTTACATCTTGCTGGTACTTTGGGCAGTTCCGCTTCCAATGAGCTTTTTCGTGGCAATAGAAGCATTCAGCCTCTTTTGGGTCAGAAGAAGGAGTAATGAAACCTTTCTTGGTTCCACTTGAAGAAGAGCCATCAAGGGTCCGAGCCTTGGTACCCTTTGAAGATCTCTTTCTCTTCCTCCCTCGACTCTGCCCGATTGCCAAGACCGGAGTTGTTTCTGGAGTAGGAGTGATAGCAACCGACTTCCCCTTAAGACCTGTTTCTGCGGTCTTGAGAAGTCCCTGAAGTTTGCTGAGGGTGACCTCTTCCTTGTTCATGTGATATGTCATGCGGAATTGATCATAGCACGATGGTAAGGAGTGCAAAATGATATCTATTGCAAGCTCCTCAGGGAAGTTCACATTGAGCTTCAGCAACCGATCCACATACCTTTGCATTTTCTGCATGTGGCTCGTGACGGACTCTTCGTCCTTCATCATGGTTGTTATCATGGAGCAGATGACTTCGTACCTCTCTTGTCGTGCACTTTGATGGTATCTTTCCATCAAATCTTGGTGCATTTCATAAGGGTAGAAGTCTTCATAAGACTTTTGGAGTTCAGCTGTCATGGTGGCTAACATGATGCAAGCCACCTTGGTTGCATCTCTTTCATGAGTATGAAAGTCAGCGATCTCCTGGGGAGTTGCAGTGGACTCGTCAATTTCCTTAAGCTCCTTGTCAAGGACATATTCTTTGTCCTCGTAGCGGGTAATCATCCTGATGTTTCTGATCCACTTATTGAAGTTGGATCCATCGAAGGTGACTTTCCCACATAGACTCATAAGAGTAAAGGAGCCATTAGGATTCGAGCCAGAAGCATTAGTTGAAGACATCTGAAAGAGAAGAACAAGTTTAGTTTAGATTTAAGAGAGTCCTTAATAAAACACCCAAATGTAATATTAAGGCTAGGATCCAATCACAATATAATATAACTTAGAAGAGGTATGCCGTAATCTAAGCTATACCATATTTGAAAGGTAGGTGAATGATGATTCACCAATTTCCACCACGAAAACCGAAATATTAAATATTTAGTTTTTATTGGTTTTAGAAATTCCTAGATTCTTTGAGATCCAATGAACTTTTCAAAGGCATGTTTCGATCTCGGGAGTGCCCTCCAGGTTTTGTGACTGGGATGCCGAGGATCACAAAACGAGGTGTGAAGTAACCATGCAAATCACTTGGTACCCTTAAAGTTTATCACTCAATCGATGTGCCGGTAAACCACACACGCTCCACCGATACTATAATAAACTTTAAGTCACCCTTTACCTACCTTGTTAAGTCCAAGTTAGTGTGCCGGTTAACCACACACGCTCCACCAACGACTCAGACAAAGTGTAAAGTGTAATTTCATGGATTAGCACCTTATTCACATTTTTCCTAAAGTAACTAAGATTGGGAATTTAATAAACATTTAGTTACTTTATATATTCATCATACTTTGAATGAGAATTTATAAGTCCTTGTCTTACCCGTTCGGCTAACGACCCTCCACCAGTCAAGCAAGCGGTGGGTGAGAATATTCACCCATTAAGTCACCATTTTATAGGCAACAACCTTATACCCACCTTATAGACCGGCTTCGTGAATGAGGCGTACTAGCGGTAAGACGACTTTATTCTTATACATATATATATATATATATATATATATATATATATATATATATATATATATATATATATATATATATAATTATTAAATCATCATAATATAAGTATAAGGGTTGAATTTTAACTTTTAAAATTCTAGGGGTTGGAACTAAAGTTTTAACTTAACTTTACTTGTTCCAAAAC
Organism: Lactuca saligna; assembly: GCF_052625555.1. Taxonomy (NCBI): domain Eukaryota; kingdom Viridiplantae; phylum Streptophyta; class Magnoliopsida; order Asterales; family Asteraceae; genus Lactuca; species Lactuca saligna. The sequence goes on from NC_136417.1 coordinate 52,513,160, forward strand.
TTGAGGGCAAGTTTTGTAACTTTCAAAACTTTTCATTTCTTGTAACTTATGAGTTTAATAGAGTCATAAAATGAAGACTCTTCATTTTTATAACTCTTGTGTTTTCTTAATGGTTTTAACTCAAGTGTGACTCTTGGTTTTCCATAACTTAAGGATAAGTTATGGACTCCATTAAAACACATTATGATCAAGAATTAAACTACCAAATAGGTTACAAATAATTCCTATGATCATCTAAAACATCATAAGAACAAGAACATGAATATGAACATAATCAAAAATTACATAAAACTTTGTAATTTTGATAACTAGTTGTTGTAAATGAATTAGCAAAACATTACACCACCAAAAACAAGTTTACATTTACTAAAACGGTTTAGGGTAATGTTTCTAATTCATTTTCCAGCAACTGAATCGAAATTCTGCACTCATTCGACCCTACTCGCCGAGTGCATGAACATGACTCGCCGAGTTGGTTGAAGATACTCATGGACTCGGCGAGTCCCCCCTATGGACTCAGCGAGTCCGATCGCAGACAACAAATTTTCGATTCTGTTTTTCAACTTTTAAGAACAAATAAGAACAAACAAGCCTAGGCTCTGATACCACTGATGGGTTTTGAGCATTCTAACACTTCCTAAGTGTACATGCAACCCTAATAACCTTGGATCTATGTTTGTCTAATTTGTCATGCAAAGTTGAATTCCAAGGTTATATTCCTATCTAGCATACATGGGGAACAATTTTAACATAAAGTATAGATAGAATAACTTACCTTGTTGTTTCTTGTGTTCCTTGAAACCTTGTGAGCCTAGCACCTCAAGTGGTGATGCCTCAAATGCTTCACACAACACCAAATGCTCTTGGAAGAACTTATGAGAGAATACACACTCTTCAAAATCGGCCAAGCCCTCTTATTACTTAGTGTAACCGATTTGGGAGGAGATCATATTCCTTATATAGTGTTGACACATCTAGGGTTAAACCCTAATGTGTCATGACTCTTCATTTCCATGACCCATGGGTTTGTAACTCCCATGGAGCATCCATGGAGCATCCTATGGGTGGAACCCAACTTGATGATCCATGGAGCCTTTTAGCCCACTATACAAGATATGGATGATTTACTTAATCAACCCATATATTTAATTAGTTATCTTTTGATCACTTAATTAATTCTAAATTAATTCTTGATCAAACTAATCAAATAATATTATTAATATATTAGAACTTATAATATATTAATAATCTCCAAGCGTTATTTCTCTCATTTAGTTTATCCAATTGCATGGTGCCATGCAACCCAAATGGACCATGCCGGGTCGGGTCAAGTACATACCAGAAATAGTTATGGACTTAGACACCTTATCCAACGTAAAGTTCATAACTTTACTTAAGGATGCATAGATCTAGTGTAGTGAAGTTTTGGAGTCATTTTGGGTCCCAAGATTGGACCTTTATGATGAAATCTTGTTTTTGAGCTTGGGGTTGCCACCCTCAAGGCTAAAAGTGTTTCATAAGAAATAAAGTATCGAACTTGATGGTCCATTCATAATCATGCATGAGATCTAGCCCTCTTTATGGAAGTATAAGATTATTTTTGGAGTTTGGGTTGTTTGGGCCAAGTAAAGTCACCAGGTCAGTGACTTTATGGAATAAGACATGGAAAAGGACTTGGATCTAAGTTTGTAGCCTCTGGAGTGGAATAATAAGTGCTTAATGGAAAAAGGACCTAACAGGGGAACTACGCTGAGCGTACGTGCAGGTATGCCCAACGTACTCACCATCTTGCCTGTATGCTTAGCGTACATAGACGTATGCCCCGCGTACTCTGGCAGTTTGAGCTTTGCGTTAATAGGCCTCAGTTTGGGTTGTACTTTGGACTTTGGGCCTTTATTCTCTAGTGGGTGATCAGACGTCAGGTAATGGGTGCCAAGGAGATGTTCGGGATAAGGGTAAAGCCTATTGGAGGATTTGGGCCCAATTTGGCAAATTGGGCCATTAATGGGCCACTAGTGGGCTTGGAAAGCCTACCTAGTGTTGGGATTTTGTTTTGGAATTGGGCCAGGGGTAAAATGGTCATTTTACCCCATATGTGGATTAAGGATTATGGTATGGGTCCCAATTTCTAACTTGAGTATATTGATTGGTAGTGGCAGCTTGGGAAGCTGGCAGGGAAACAACTAAGGATATCTTCAGGAAGCTTCTACATTCGAGGTGAGTCTTCTCACGATACCAATGGGTCTAAGGCACCAAGGCTGACTCATTATGTGATTATGGTTTATGTGTTAGTCATCTGTGATTTGATATGCTATGTGATTATGTGTTATTGCATGGAAAACCCCCGGGGGAGCCTGTGGAATTGGATATAAGACCATGTGGGGTAGCCCATGGCACAATGGTGTAAGACCCTGGGGGGAGCCCACAACATCCTTACAGGTTATTTGTGTTATGTGTAGATATTTCTTTGATATATGATATGTTTATGTGATATGTGTTATGCTAGTTGTCTTTGTGATACTTGCATGGAAGACGTCGGGGGGAGCCCGTGGCATTGGATATAAGACCATGTGGGGTAGCCCATGACATTCCTAGGTTAAGACTATGTAGGGTAGCCCATGACACAATGGTGTAAGACCTTGGGGGAAGCGGCGACATCCTTACAAGTTTTCGTATGCATGGCTTATGTGTTATATGTAGCTTCTATAGCTAGCAGGAATTGTGATACAAGTAGCTTTTATAGCAACATGATATGTGATATGTGGTTTGTGTGTATGGTATGCTCTGGGAAACTCATTAAGCTTTGTGCTTACATGTTTTGTTTATGGTTTCAGGTATCATTGTTTTGGAAAGGAAGGGCTCGGATTGATCGCAGTGCACACACCTATGATTTCCACAATGATTATTTTTGGGATGAACTCTGATAAATGTTTTACCTAATGATGATTTGGAACTGTTTAGAATAAATGGTATCAATGTTTTAGCTATATTAAAAATGAAATTTTTACCTTGATTTTTGGGTCGTACAAGTTGGTATCAGAGCCTTGGTTTGAGGGATTCAGACATACTTTCGGGTGAGTCTGGACTCAAACTGAGGATCTGTAAGGTTTTCAAAGGAAAAATGTTATCGAGTAGAGAATATCTAAGACAAGAAAGGGTGTGGTGCATGCAATCGGCCAAGCTCAAGTAAGTTTCCCCAGAATACTCACATATGTTGTCTGTTATGATTTGGTTTATGAATCTGTGAATCGCATGCTAGTTAGGCATAGGGGAGATGCCTTTATATATTGTATGAGCTGGTAGACTTGCATGCGAGTGCTGAGTAGTCAGTAACAAGTTGGCCTGATATGTGGTGCTTGTAGCCATGAGGATATTGGATGTCACACTGGAATTAGAATGATAATTGGTATTTGTAACTATTAAGTGTATGTTTTAAAAACTATATACGGTTGGGACTCATTTCCTGTTCTGTGTAAAATTTGCATGCACAAAGGCAGCTGACAACGAGGATGGATGGATGTGGACAGCATGGGTTGTGGTACATGGAATGAGTGTATGATGATAGTTTTGCAGGTTGGAGACTACCCTAAGGAGAGCCAAGGATGAGATTAGTGACAGGTGTTACCATCTTGCAGATTGGATATGAGGATAAACTGACTTGTCTAGAGTATGCTGGTTAGAGCAAGGTTGGGAGCCTAGGAAAGCCTATGATGTGCTCCAGTGAGTTAGTGGGGCGGTTCAGTGAGTTTAGAAGCCTAGGGGTAGCCTAGAAGGTGCTTCGGTGGATATTGTGTTGTTGTTTGGCGGATGTTCCGTGCATCAATGGGGTAGGTGACTTACAGGATTCAGGAGGATTGTTGAGGAAAGTATGGATAGGTGTGGAAGGTAGTTTGGGCTCGTAATACTGAAAGCACAGGATCCATACTCGAATCAGTGAGATTCTTGGAGAACCTAAGAAACCTGGAAAGGGGAATCCTTGATTATGTTTGGAATGTAGGAATAGTTGCGATGCTAAATGCGGATGAGCACGCAAAGGGAAGGACCAGGGTTGGTCCCGGCTCCCGTAGTGAGCCAAATTGTGGAAGGAGTGCCAGGATTTTGAGTTCTCCGTGGATCTCTTGTATCAAGAGGCAAGGATTGATTATGCGATCTATTCCACATTTGGGTTTGGAGACTGAGTCTCAGGGATAGTTTGTAGCCGGTTTAGAGCGGAGATTGCTCCATCTATTGCAATATAATCGTGACGATTGAGCTAGTAAGTAGATCAGGGTGCGAGACCCTAAATGATATGGATCTCAGAGTCAAGGATGGACGACTGATTAGGAGTACCTCATGAGAGAGGTTCGGGTCAAGTGAATTGATTGGAGGGTCTCGAGCGGAGACCCAAGAGTTTGGATCAGTTTTTGAGAGGCCAACAGGGTTAGATCCAGTGCAATGCTTGCAGAAACTATTCCAAGGGTGTGGACTGTCATTAGGATTGGAATGAGGTGCTACATTATGTTCTCAGGGTGGTCGGGGTACCACAGGAGGAGGAGGTCAGGAGCCCTTCTAATGCTGTGGTTATGCTATCTTTGGCCATTTCTGGTGGATACCGAGTAATTGTATCAGTTGGGGAATTGTGATGAGTTGGATCTCGGGTCAAATTTCTGCTATTATTTGGGATAACAAGGGTTGATAGATGCCTTTCAGCAGGTCGAGGAATATTTGAGGGATCTTCGAGCGGATGTGCCTGGCAGAGCAGATTCTGCGTATGCCGTGATTGCTTTGAGTCGTTGTCATAATATGTTCAGTGATCCGGGTTGCTACAGGTGTAACAGGTTTGGCCACGTCATCAAGGATTGGCCATAGGGTCCAAGCCCTTTATATTTTCCTTGTATCCAGGTGGACGACAAGGAGGTCGATTGTGTGACGATCAGGGAGGAGCAGCGAGTGCACCTGATCCAATCATTTTCGTGGTTGGTCCAAGGGTTTGAACGAGGGAGTTATGAATAGTTTTCAGTAGCCTTGGTATTTATGTTTAGAAGAGCTATCGGGATTTCCGGGGGCAGAGAGATTTCTCGCTGAAGTTTTGGTTATACTACCCATTCGTTGGACTCCGAGATCTCAGCGGGATATCGCTTTTAAGCATTTGGAGTCATTGATGTAGTCGAGATACAATGTCTGTGATTTACTCTGATATAGATAATGTATTGACACATTTGATAATCTTGATTTTATAACAATGTTTTAGGTGGTTGTTTTGTTAATCTAAAAATGAAAAATTTCCGGTTTTTATTTTTGGGACGTTACACTAAGTTGATTATTAGTTTTCTTTCAAATATTTCAAAAACTAAAACCCCCATTTTACTTTTATTTTCATTTTACAAGTATTTTTACAAAGAGATTTACATTGAGTAACAAATTGAACCAATATCCATGGATTCGACCTATTTTGAAACATCCCAAAAAATACGGTCCAAAATTTTCGTTTTTAAATCATTATTAAACCCATAATTACCATCACCATAGTATTAAAAAACATAAAACATGTATCTAAAAATATCATAATATATGCCGATCATATCAAAATCTCGTATCAAATATTAGAGTAGTCTCCCAGTCTAGAAAGTTGTGGTGTGTGTCATGCGATCATTTCGAGCCCTTCCCTTAGCTAGCTGAAGTACTTGAAAACAAACTGAAAAATGTAAGCATGAAGCTTAGTGAGCTCCCCCAAACTACCACATACCATACACATAGCATATAACAAATAACATAACTTTGGGACTACTGTCAGCTGCATCGGGATGAACCCAACATCGGCTTACCTGACATCGGACTCATGTCCGACATCGGGCTTACCCCGGCATCGGACCACGTCTGGCATCGGGCCCCGTCCAGCATTAGGCTTGCACCGGCATCCTACTTACTCCGATATACACATTGCATAACATATATCATAAACACATAACATAAAATATAACATACATCGGGCTTGCCCTGACATTGGACTGATGCCCGAAACATATAACTCATAACATATAAACTAGCATGGATCGGGCTTACCTCGGCATCGTACCTAGGCCCGGAAAACATAACACATAACATGCATGAATCACAAAGACATCAAGCATACATAACTACTTCTTGGGACCACCCCGACATCGGACCGAAGTCTGGAACGCATACTCTACATCGGGCTAGCCCCAGCATTGGACCAAAGTCTAGCACATACTAACATACATAAACAGACCATCATTGGTGTCTTCGACCCATTCCTACTAGAGGAAGACTCACCTCTCAAACTGAATGCTGATCTCGTGCGTGAGGAATCTCTGTTGGCTGCTCCTACGACTCCCCGGCTAACTCTATACAATAATACTTAATTAGAAAACTAAAAATCCATCTAAGGGTAAAATGACCATTTTAATCTTGGTCAAATTCAACGCATTGGTCAAAGTCAACCTTCTGGGTTGACCAACTCCCCGAGTCAACCCTTTAATTTGCCATGTTCTATAACTTATAAATCCTGGAATCACGACTCAACTCGCCGAGTCATTCCCCTGACTCGTCGAGTCCTATTGAGCTGCTCAGTTGTATCTTGGTGAATCAACTCGTTGAGTCTCTCTACAGACTCATCGAGTTCTACTATAAAATAAAATTGGGACAACATGACTTGACTCGTCAAGTTCCCTTATGGACTTGACGAGTCCCTCTGTCTGCTTGGACATCTTAATAGACTAAGCCCCTATCTTCTAGATCCACAATCCTTAGTTTGTTTGCTCATTGGAATGGCCTTTCTAAGGGTAAAGTTTCCAACTTTACCCATTCATAACTCTTCTTAAAGGGTTTAGACAAAACCATAATTCCTTTAGGACATGGATCTTTGTAACAACCCGTCATTTCAGGTCATTAAATATCGAGTCTTGTAACCTCTTTGAAAAAGGGATTAGAATATCATCGAAAAATGAAGTATTCAAAAGCTCTGTTTGGAGTACGCTATGTAGTAAATATCGTCTTAAGGTTTCCAAACATATAAATAACACAAAAATCCGAGTTATAACGAAGAAGTTATGACCATTCTAAGTTTTCCGACAAAAACCGGCGATACGAAGTTACGTAAAAACGAAAAGTTTCAATAAAACACTTTTTGACCTTAGGTGTCTAAACTAAAGTCACAGATATCGTTAAACTACAAACGTGCATAAAAAGAACGCTCAAATCGGACATCGTATGAAAAAGTTATGAATTTTTAAAGAAATTCCTTAATCACGTCATTTTAATAAATAAATAATAAAAATAATTTCGGAATTTGCCGACGGAATCTAAACGAAAGTTGTAGATCTTAGTCTCACCTACGCGTGGATATAAAGAACATCAAAAACGGAGTTCGTATGAAGGGGATATGAATTTTTGAAGTTTGATAAATAATTAATATATATTTTTATTGAAAACTTCGGTATTATCCGAAGTCTGAGTCACGCAAGTACGCCCTGCGTACACGAGTACGCCCAGCGTACTCAAGGCCTTGGCCTCGGATCGTCCACGTTGCCCCTATGCGAGCCTACCCCCCATCCCATCCAAAGTCCGAGGCAGTCGAGGACTCGGTCATGCGTGACGTACGCGTACGCCCCGCGTACCGTGGCGGTTCCAGCCTCCTATAAAAGGGATGCGAGGGTTCCCGGAATAATTGCCCATTCTCTCTCACTTTTCTTGCGTTTTGCCTCGTTTTCCATGCTCGCACTACCCCGAAGCCCTGGTCATTTTGTGCAAGTCCCGAAGGTCGATTTTACTCCCGAGAAGTCCCGAGAAAATCCTCCTTTTCAAGCCAAAGTTCCGCTCGATTTTCGTCACACCTTCTTCAAACTATCAAGTGAGTTCATACCCCTTTCAAACACACTTTAAATACATTTTAAATGCTTTTCTACTCTTTTAGGGGGGGGGGGGGAATACAAGTACACATACGGTTATTACCGTGTATTTTATAAAGTTTCACTTCACTTGTTTTATCGAATAAATCACTTGGAATTCATTACTACTATGGAAAACTCTTGTCATACTTTGCGTGCATTAGACTTATACAAAGTATATAGTGATTTCGAAGTACCTTTCGTTGCTAAGTTGTTTTATACATTCTAAAAACTTATGACTTATGCTTTGTCAAACATTGTGAAAAAGGATAAACTTTGCATACAAAACTCTCACTTTAATACACACTTAGTTGAGAATCCATGAGACGTGTATATCTTCAAACACTACTTTCTTATTAGAAAGTAATGCTACAAGTCCTGTCTATAACCAGAGTCTCCCGTTAGGAGAACGTGTCAAATGGGTATAGATCTATACGGGAAGTCATGATCCCGCGCCCTGACTGTTAGCTACAGTCCGTCCTTTGGGGTGACAGTTGTCATAACGCTGCGACGCCTGAAGAACGTCGCTACAGGCATATTATGTTTAGTATGGATATAAAACTCATCGGATACACAATTATTATAGTACTTCTGATTGATGGACGAGTAGTTATTAAAACTATTCTTTATCTAACGAACGGTAATCCTCTGATAGGTTTATTATATAGATCTATGTTTAAAAGCATGTGACTTGCTTCCAATTTTTATTCTTGAACATTAAACAACTATTAGGAAAATAAGGGATTTTCTTGGTTCAACTATCTACATTTTTCAAACACAAATACTCTCATGCATTTCATACTTTTATAAGAAAATAAGGGATTTTCTTGGAAAACATACACCCATTTTGGAATGGCATTCAATTTTTCTAAACCACTTACGAACTCACCAACTGAATTGTTGACACTTTCTCTTTGAAATAACTTGTATTCTCAGGGAATCGCTAAGCAGGTTTGGAAAGCAACTTTTGGGATTAACGCGTTGGCGTTAATTACTTCTTTTGAAAGATGTTTACGTATTTATCTTTTGAACATGTAATGAATACAATTATGTAAACATTTTTAAAAACTTTATATATGTATGGTGGTGTGTACTTTCCTTTCTATGAACTGTTATGATACTGAATATGACGTCCTCCGCCCCCGAATGTTTCCGCCGTTCTAGTTTGGGGGTGTGACAATCTTGTCCAAAAAGACTTAGAATCTCAAATCCACGCATTCAAACCTAGATCTAGGGCCTAGCTATCAGATAACCATGAAAAGTCTTAAACTTGCTTCCATGCATGGCCTTTTTGAGCTCAAAAGGCCATAATTATGTCTTTAGCACTTGCTTGCGGGCTCTAAGGGCATAAAGTTTGCACCTTTATGTCCTCCCAGCTTCTCAAGGCACTAAATTTGTAAGAGCAGCTCGTAGGTCGATCCTTACCCACAAGTTAGCAAATCTTGGACCAATAACCCACAAAAGAGGTCATAAATAGATCTAAAAAGAGAATGATCAAGTTTGAGGCTTTATTATCAGGAAATGCATCTAAAGGGATGAAACTTCTGGATCTACTGTATTTCTCTTGAGTCCTCTAAATTCTTCTTCTTCCACAAGATTCAAAAGGCGCAAATAACACTCAAAAGTGGCTCACACACTCAAAAAGCACTCTAGGGTTTCATTGCTAAGGGTTTGGGACAAGGAGGCTGCAAATGAGGCTAAAGGGTGGGGATTAAGGTGTTTAAATAGGATGCAAACCCCTAAATCAGGGTTCACCCTGACTGAGCTACTCACCGAGTAGATAACTTAAACCCCGCGCATAGCCTGCCTTCTACTCGACGAGTTAGGGCTACCAACTCGTCGAGTCCTCCTCTCAAAATAAATAAATAATTAAATTGAATGCTTACTAGGGAACCGGGCATTACACCGTTACCACTATACACTATTTTTAGTGTACAAGATTTAGGGTTATTTATTTTATGGGCCTCGATAACTACTAGTGCGCGTCGCGTGTGGCGTGCATTACGCGCACACGATTTATATTTTTCAAAAATTAATATCTCTCTTATATGAATCTTCTTTCTAAAATTATTTATATATTTTTGTAGCTATTGATGAGTACTAAAACTTTCCTGTAGGTTGCTTTGGGTAATTCTAACTTTTAGTTTTTTGCTATTATTTTATGTTTTTCCAAAAATCATATCTTCTTCGAACGTAGTCTATTTTGGGTCTTCCTTGCCTCTAATTTCTTATCTCAAGGAGTACTATGACTTTCCTTTTAATGACTTAAGTCTAAAATCAACCAATCTCTTAGTACTATTTTGACATTATAAAATTTATGTTCGCCACTGATTTTATTTCCTACAAAAATCATAACTCCTCCAATCGAAGTCAGATTTTTATGAAGTTTATATCCTTAAAATCTCCTCGCAATGTACTTTCTTAATATGTTACCCTTAACGCTAATTAACACAGCCTTTTGCCACTTAATTATGTGATTTACACATAAATTGAGCAATTTTCTCTTATATATTGAGGCTTTTGGCCTTGTTCTTAGATATTTATCATTTTCTGAGTCCTTTTATAATCAATGACCGGTGAAAATTGTCGCAATTTTCACATAAACATATCTAGGTCTTTGCTTTTTGAATTTGGAATACATGTTAAATTTTGGGGAGATGCTATTATGATTGTTGTTTTTCTAATATGGATATTGATACATATACAATGGTAGATGATACATTTGTGCCTTGGTTTGGTGAGGATGTTCCCAGTGCATCTGATCAAACTAAGGAAATTATTTAATTTTCTTCTTCTTCTTCTAGTCCTTTATAAACTTCTAAAATTCCAACTAAATTTAATGATTACATTGTTGAAGGGAAGTACATATACGGGGTTGAGAAATCTATTAACTACTCCAAGCTTGATACTGAAACAAAATGATTTGTCTCTAACTTAAATAAAGCTCTTAAACCTAAAACTTATAATGAAGCTTGTAATGATCCTAATTGGATCAAACCCATGAATGAGGAAATGGAGGCCTTGTATAGAAATAACATTTCGGATATAACTATTTTACCCAAAAATAGAAAACCTATTGGTTTTAGGTGGATATATAAAATTAAATATAAATAAAATGGAGAAATTGATAGGTACAATGCTAGACTTGTAGCCAAGGGCTATAATTAGAGGGAAGGTCTTCAGTGCTCTGAGACCTTTTCTCCTATAGCCAAATTGTTTTTTTTGAAACGGAAAACTACCTAAACCTACTCCTAAATGCCACCTATGTATCCTAAGAGACTTGAACCATGACCTCTCATTTAAGAGGATCACTCCTTACCGCTAGGCCAAAGGCCTTTTGGTTACTGTAAGAATTGTTGTTTCTTTGGCTATTAATAATAATTGGGATTTATTTCAACTTGACATAAACAATGTTTTCTTGTATAGTAGCTTGGATGAAAATGTTTATATGTCATTTCCTCAAGGCTATCATACAAAGGAGGACAATCGTGTTTGTAAACTTAAATGATCTCTATATGGGTTAAACCAAACTCCACACAAAGTGGAGTGAGAAATTGTGAAGTTCTTTAGCTAATTTTGGTTTTTCCCAAAGTACCAATGATTTTTATTTATTTGTTCATATTAAAAATGGTTCCACTATTATTCTTTTGGTTTATGTTGATGATATAATAATCACATGTGACATCATAACTGAAATTGAAAGTGTTTAAGTCTTTTCGAAATCTCTTTTCTTGATAAAGATTTGAGAAAACTAAAATATTTTCTTAGGATTGAAGTAATTAATACTAATTCTGGTGTTTGTCTTACACATAGAAAGTATTGTCTTGAGTTACTTCATAAGTTTGGTCTTCTTGATTGTAAACCTGTAAATATTCCTTTAGATCCTTGTTCTAAAATAGAAAAAATTGTTATTGATAGTTCTGATAGTTTATTAACTAATCTTACTGAGTTTCAAAAGTTAATAGGGAAATTGATATATTTGAGAGTGACCAGGCCAAACATTTCTTATACTGTACATACTTTAAGTCAGTTTATGCACAATCCTAGGAAGTCTCACTTGGAAATTTCCATTAGACTTTTAAGATATCTTAAGTTGAATCCATGATAAGGTATTAGCATTGTTAAATCTATTTTTTATTCTATTACTGGTTATGTTGATGCTGACTGGGCAAAATGCTTGTCTTCCAAAAGGTATTAGCATTGTTAAATCTATTTTTTATTCTCGATAATACTCTTGTTTCCTAGAGGAGAAAGAAACAAATTATTGTTTCAAGGTCATCCATTGAATCCGAATATAAAGCTTTAGGCTCTATAACTTGTGAAATCATTTGGATTGCTAAGGTTTGGTTTGATCTTCGATTGAAGTTTTTTTAATACCTCTGATATATACTGTGGCAATGATTCTGCTGTCAAATTGGATCAAAATCCTATATTTCATGAGAGAACTAAACATTTTGAGGTTGCTAAGAGAAAAGATTTTTAAAAAGGTTGTTAAACATGTTAATATTGAATCTGTTAAAAATATTGTTGATATTTTTACAAAAGGTTTGTCTTTTTCTCACAACAATTTGTTTTCTGAAAAAGTGGGAATGTTTGATCCTTTTCAAGCTGTTACTTAGGTTTTTTATTTTTTTAAGGGGAGGTGTTGAATATACTCATTCTTATCAAACTAAAATCGATATTGTTTCACTTGTTGATTAATTTATTGTTTATTTAATAATTTTAGGTTTTGGGTTATTTATGTTCGTTTGCTGTTAGTTGTAGGTATTGCAAGTAATGTGAGCATAAGCTTGCGAGTTGAGTCGAGGTCTTGGATAGTCCATTATTTCGAATCATATATATTGTGAGCTCTATCTATTGTAGCTCATTAACAACTCATACACAAATATATTTGCTTCCTTTCTCTGTCGTTGATTAGTGTGTTCTAGGGTTTCATTTTGTAACCTGTAAATTTAGCGATTCTTGATCATCTTTTGTGAGAGTAGATTTAGGAGAGAGTAGAGTAGGTTATTGTAGAGAGGTTTCTTTGTAAAAATAATAAAATGAACTAATCTATCAATAGTAAATAGATTGTTCATGATGGGAAATTAATTTTGTCAAATTGTTCAATAATAATAATACAAAAGATGATCATACATGGCTACATCCTAGGTACATCACAATTTTGATTTTAGAAACTTAAAAAAAATACTTGGTTTGCTGGTTGTATTCTAAATGTTGAGGACTAGGAGAGAACTAATGCCTTAATAGGCTATAAGGATATTGAATTTAGTGGGCTATAAGATTAAGATTTTAATGGGTCTGTATTTGATTGATCTACTAAGTGACTGAAAAAGCTTTAACCAACTAGTTGTTTCTTCATTAAATTCTCAAAATTAATATATATTGAGTATAAATGCAATATAGGTAAAAGAAATAGTATGTGGTTAGAGATATGGAAATAATAATGCTTGCAATCAATTGTTCCCTTTTGGGTCCTACATAAATGATTCAACCAAGTTTGTGTTTATAAGTTTTAACTGTTATTAACCCCTAACCACTAATCCTACTATTCATAAAGAAAATTACATTAAATAAATAATAGCATAATTCCATATCAACTTAATAATTATATATTTCAAAACATAAATGAAATAAATGCTCCAATGATCTAATATAACTTATTTTGTTTTTTGAACAATAAATCTAATATACTACTAAACTATTTTTAATTTCATCTTATGCTTCAAACAAGAGTTAACCCTCGATCTCAAAGAGGAAGAAAAACACTTATATTGTTGGGCTAGAAGCCCTAACTCTTTTATTAACTTACCTCTCACAAAATATCCAAAAGCTTGAACCTCGACAACCTTAACTGACCTACACCTAGTAGCCTAAGCATATTTTGTAAGAGATCAGTTAAAAGTACTCGATCGCCTACCTACTATAATTGAAAAAACTAAATAGTTAACAAAAAACTCAACCAAAGAAGAGAAACTACAATTGGAAAAATAAGTCTCATAGTCCTATTTCCCAACAAGTGACATAAACAGTGAATCATGTTTTCACTACAATTATTTGGAGACTTTCTTAGAATAATTAAATTTTTCTATACGAATATTATGATTAGAAAACTCGGTCACTTGAAAATAATCAAATATTAAAAAAACTGACTTATCCACCTGCTTATTAAATGAAGCAAATGTTATCAGAAATCACATTAATACACACACACAAAATGATAATGTTCTTGGTTCATAATGAGTTAAGCAATGAGAGAAGGAATAACTAGCATTATCTTTATTTCTCTTTTTTTATTCAACCATTTAACCGACGATAATTAACGTCTTCTAGCAGCAGTTTCTCTTTGACAGTTAAAGAAGATGGCACCAACAGGCAAACCGAGTTCATTTTCTTGAGCAAACATTCTCGTGTTGAATCTGTCCCTAGAAGACGGACAACTCACTGTTTGTCTTCTGTTCTGTTTAAAAAGCAAGAACACATACCTATATATGAACAACACCTTATTAGTTAAATCATATATATGATGCATAATAATATAAAAAATGTAAATATACCTATGGATACCAATGTTTGGTTTAGGCATCTTGTAGCTTACCAACTCTTTTCCTGACAAAATAAATAGATAATTCAACGAAAGATGTGTCTTTAGACTTTCATGATATTCTAGCCTTGGTGCGATATTTTCAAGTGGTTGAAACAAGATAGACTAGTCAACCAAAGATGTGTCTTAAGACTTTCATGATATTCTAGCCTTGATGCGGTTTTTTCAAGTGGTTGAAACATGATATAATCCATATAATTTTCACTACTATTAGGATGGTGTAACGATGATCATTTATTATTAATAAATTCATGTAAATGCAACTGTTTGTTGTTGTTTAGGTGGTACATGTTCTTTCAAGTTTATAAGCTAGTTCATGTACACATTTATGTATGTATATGGGAAAATTTAGGGGGCACATTTTGGTAATTGAAAGACTGTAAATAAACTTCTACCTAAATGTAATTGTTTATATTAATATATCAAACATCCTAGAATTGTTATATTTAAAATTTATATTGTTAAAAATCTTTTGAATATTGGTTTCTTTACCGTGAGATCGGCCTATAAAAAAGTGGTAAACCACACTATCGAAATGGTAACTGAACCTATATGAAGTTCTTAGGACAAAAATAAGAGCATCTTCAAATTATATGTAACACCTGATTCCTAGGTACTTTTCATCCTTGGCTAAAGTATACTTTTTTTTTTCAAAAATGGTCCTACATGGTGCATAGGAGGTTTTCTACGCAGGGCATGGAGAGGGAAGTGGGGGCGGACCTTTTAAACCTTATGCGAGGTGTACCCTTGTGTACGTAACACGTAGTTGCGTTGATTCAAAACCCTAATTTTTAGGTTTGAGACCCTATTTAAAGACCTTAACTCCCTTGAGGTCCTACCCATAATTAGCCTTCACTCTCCCAAGCAATCTTTTTGAAACCTTAATCCCTTGTGATATTTTTTTGAGCTTTTTGAGTGTCTTTTTGGTGCATCTTGAAGAATGAGAGGTCCAAGCTTGAATATTATTGAAGCTAAAGCTTGAGGATCTAGTATCTACAATTTGTTTCTCAACTCTAGGAGGTAAAAAGCTTGTAGCTTGTTGATTCATGTGCTAAACCTCTTTAGATAATAGATTTCCATGCCCTTTTTTTCCTATAACCTTGAGTCTTGTGAGTATGAGCTACTCCAGAGCTTAAGGTTATCATTTCTTGTTTGTTCCGAGGATCTTATGGCATAAAAATAGGATGTTGATGGTTATTTTTCACCCATGCAGGGGTTTGAGGTCATTAGAGGATGTTATGAAACTAGGGTTTAGTCTTGAGATCCATTAAGTCATGAAAATGCATAAAGTTAGTTACTTTATCCTTCATACATTTATTAGGACAAGATCTGAGTAATAGATGCTTGGTCTTTATGGATTAAGATCTAAAAATGGAAATGGCTTTACATCATAGTACATAGGGTGTACTTTAAGTACACAGGATGTACTCTAAGTACACATGACATACCACCACGCAAGGCATAAGTCAACGGAATGTTGACTATTGAATTTTCACAAGTTTGAACCTTGGCCAATTATGAGGGATTGGGGTCTTGGAAGGGAAAACTGGTCTTTTGCCTAAATAAGGATTAGCATCGGCTTTTGGACCCGTTGAGTAGGATGCTACCTTACTTGCTCATTAGGGTTTGTTCTGGTTATGTTTAGTGTGAGGAGCCTTTGTAGTTGCAACTTGAGTGTGAGTTTAACCTGGCTATCAATTTTGGTGAGTCTTCTCAATGTACTTGTGGTTCAAAGTAACTAATGTTGGCCCACTAGATTGTGTAGAATGCTAGGTGTCTTTATGATACTTACATGGATGACCCCGAGGGTAGCCCGTGACATTTATATGAAAGACCATGGGGGTAGTACATGACAATTGCATGAAAGACCATGGGGGTAGCCCATGATACTTGGATGTTAGACCATAGGGTAGCCTATGACATTTCAAGGAAATACCATGGGGTAGCCCATGTCATTTGGTTGTAAGACCCTGGGAGTAGCCCATTGCATTCCAGGGACAATACCATGAGGGTAGCCTATGATAGTTATATGTATGGTATGTGGTATTTAGGGGAACTCATTAAGGTTCATGCTTATGGTTTTGTGGTTTAAATTTTTTAGGCACTTCCAGTTCTGTAACATACCGATGATAAGGTACTTCTAATTTTAACCCTATAATTGAATTATATTGCATATTTGTCCCTAAGTAGAAGGAAGTGTGCATTGGAAGCCCTAGTGGCATTTTCGTAATTTGGGAAGGTTGGGGAGTATGCCATGCATATGTGCCAGGCATGAAAACCCTATTTTTTAGGGTTTGACTCATATTTAACTCCATTATAGCCTCATTTTCCTTCTCCTCACAAGCCTCCACCCTCTTGAAATGTTTTTGCAACCTTAATCCCTCTTGTGAAGCATTTCTAAGCTTGAGTGCATATGTTTTGTGCTTTTGAAGAAAAACAAGGAGGGAAGAGTAGACCACCTTGAAGGAGTGAAGCTCTCTATATCTAGGATCACACTACCTTTTGGCACCATTTTGAGGTATCAAGTTCTAAACTTGGTTTAGTTTCTAATAGATCTTGTTTTGGGCTTAGTTTTAGGTTCTTTTGTCCTAAATGTGGTGTTTCAAGCTCAAAGCATGTTATCGATCCATTAAGTTGTCCTTTCTGACCCTAGGAGGGGTCTTAAGTCATGAAAATGGGTTTTAAATGGTTGGTTTTGTTCCACACATCATTTAGTAGGTCTTAATGGATTAAGAAGTTGAGTTAAGCTCTTAATGGGCATGCAAAGTCATAAAGTTGGAAACTTTATGACTGTTGAGGGTATTTTAGCCATGGATCTATAACATGGGCGTGAGTGCTTAAGCCATTAAGCACTTAATGAGTTTTTGGAGCAACTGGGAGTACGCTCTGCGTACTTGGAGTACGCCAGCGTATGAGGTCAACCACCCCGATGGTGGTCAACATACGAGTACACCCAACGTGCCTTTGGAGTACACCCCGCGTACTCATTCTGAGATGACACAGTTGGGTTGACTCAGTTGGTTTGACCATTTTGACTTTGACTTTGACCACGTTTGACTTAATGGTATTTTGGGTATTTTTGGATTTTGATGGTAATTGGTCATTTGGTTGGATAGGTGACAGTTAGAGCTGAGATTCAGATTTTGGACCTCATCAACTACTATTTAGTCTGTAAGGTGAGTCCTTCCTCACTGTACTTATAGCTCGAAGGCACCAAGGCCGACCCATTATGCTCGTTGTCGATATGCTGTCTGGTAGATCTGTAAGACAACCTGTGATTCTATCTGTATTTTTGTCTGTATATGTTGTTATCTATTATATGTCAACATATTGTGTTAGGTTGAGGTCATATTGCTTCGTGCAGTAGCCAACAAACCGTGGAGCATTCTAGTTATGAGTTGAGGGTCGGGTGGGGCATACCAGACATATACTGAGGGCTCAAGAGCATTCCAGATACGAGCTAAGGATCAGGTGGTATGCCAAACTCGTACTGAGGGCTTAAGGATAAATCAATCTGATGACTGATTTGGTCAGGGAGCAAGCCAGACATAAGTTGTGGGCCCTGACGGCAAGCTAGATTTATGTTGTAGGCTCAGGGGTAATCCAGTCTTTTAGCTATAGACCCAGTACATGTTATTGTATATGTTATCTACTTATGTGTTGGTAGTTTAGGGGAACTCAATAAGCATTGGCTTACAATTTTGGGTTATGTTTCAGGTACTTCGGATGACCGCGGGATATGGAAGGTGTGACCGTACACATCCTCTTATTTATGACTTATGATTTTGGGAGACTCTGATGTTTGAAAATGTTTTGAAAACAATGATTGTAAACAATTTATAAATTTGGGTTGGTTTAAACTTTTTAAATTTCTTGTGATTTTTGAGTGTTACAAGTTCGAAAAGGAAGGGCCCGGTGTGATTGCGCAACATCTCCATCATGATTCCACATTTATGACTATTTTACTCTAATTATTTTGATACACTGTATTGTGGTTGATTTCGAGACACCCGATGTAAGGATTTGGTGTTTTTAAAAATGAAATTTTTTATCATTACTTTGTAGTATGTTACAAGTTGGTAGTAGAGCATTGGTTTGAGAGATTTTGGCACACTCACAAGTATGTCGGAACTCCAATTGAGGAAATGACAATCTTTCAAAAGAAAAATGAGTTTTCTAAAAATGTTTTACTAAGAAAAACAAAAGGGTGAGATGTGTGCAATCATTCGAGCTCAAGTAAGTGATTCCTAAAATACCCATACCAAAGTATTATGACTAGTGTTCTTGATATGTGAATCGTATGCTATAGTAGGGCTAAGGATACTTTCAGAATTATATGCGAGAATTTCTTGATTTGCGTCATGCCTTATAGCCTAGGAGGATGGGATGTTATGTATTGCTTGGATTGGATATCAGCTTAGTTAATTGCTAACTGTATGCTTTAAAAATTATATACAATTAGGATCACATAGCCCTAGAATGATTGATTTGACCTTATTTTCTGTTCCTTGTTTGGTTGTGGGCTTAGGATATAATCATTTATTTGACAGTCTATATGGTCCCATTTTGTGTATCATTTGCATGCATATGGCAACCAACGGTGTTGGTAGAGGTTCCTAGTATTGCAAAGGCCGATGAGTCGACGATTCCTAAGAGATCGTAGGGAGTGTCATAGTGGGATACGTATGTTGCTTAGCATAGTGATTGTGTTTTGGTTTTAGTAAGGGTGACTTAAAGAATTCAAGTGGTTCTTGAGAAAAGTATAGATAGGTGTAAAAGGTAGTATTAGGCCTATACCACTGAAATCATAGGATCTGTACTTGATTCAAGGACTGTCTCGAAGATTCTAAGGAACTTGATGAGTGAGAATTCCCTCAAGTTTAATCTAACCGTTTGAATTTTTGTGTTTCTATATGGTAGCCACTCGAGGAGGAGCTTCTGGTTCTGGTGCAGAATCGATCGATGAGCGGTTGTGCGAGTTTATCACATCAGAGATTAATCATGGTATTATGGAGGCCACCCCGGTTATCTTCGGTACCATCAAGGACGGCATCATAAAGCTTTTGGATGAGCGTATCAGGGCCTTTCGGGATGAGATTACGGTTAGACAATTAATGGCACAGACTCTCTCATTTAGGTAGTTTAAGGCTTGTGGAGCCTCAAAGTTCTTTGGGGCTAAGGACCTAATTGCTAGCGTTGATGGATCACTGACATGGAGAATTCATAGACAACGAGCTTTTACCCTGAGGGGTCGAAGGTAGGGTTTTCATCCTGCCTTCTGAGGGATCGAGCTTGCGACTGGTAGGAGGAGGTTAGTCACATTGTGGTATCTGAGGGTGTGTCAACCATGACATTGGATGATTTTATGTTGAGATTTCGAGCTAAGTTTTCACTGGCAATTGAGGTGCTGCAGCTGGTGAGGGAGTTCCAGTACCTTCGTCAGACTATTGAGACTGTGGAGGAGATCACCGCCAAGTTCTGGGAGAGAGCTTTGTTGGTCCTTTAGTATGTGGTGGATGAGGAGATGAAGAAAACAAGATATCATGACATATTGAGAGATGACATCCATGATTTTGTGAGTCCACCGGGTTGTAAAACCCTAGAGGATATGATATCGAGGGTCTGGGAATAGGAAATTGATTTGGTGAATACTAAGAAGCGAAAGCCATCTTAGGTTCAGTTAGAGGAGGGTTCCGAGAAAATGCCCAAGGTGTTTGAATCTCGATCTAGAGGCCAACAGAGTCATAGTCGATGCGGCAAGTATGAGAAACCGCATGATGAGGTATGTCGAGTCAGTGGTGTGGGTTGTTATAGGTGCGACAAGACTGGTCACATGAGTTGACACTATCCCCATATATTGAATCATATTTGCTTCCATTGCAATTAAATGGGCCATTAGAAGGCCGAGTGCCCTAGATTGTTAGGAGGAGCAATGACAGTGCCTATATCAAACACTTTGAGGATCACAGATGGCTACCAGGACAAGGCAGAGGCACCTGTGGTGAGGAGAAGGGTGTTCCGGTTTATGGCCGAGAATATGCGGGTAGTACCTGATGTGGTCACTGGTATGTTTCCTTCAATTATCCTATATTGTTTACTTTATCTATGCTTATGTTTCATCTGATTGTGTATAGGGACTTTCTTAGTCAATGGTATGATAGCTCATGTCCTATTCGATTCAGGTGCTACCCGATCTTTTGTATCTTTTGCGCTTAACAATAGGTTTAGGCGATGCTCACAAGTTTTGGGATTGTCCATTGGAGGTAGATATTGTTGATAAACGTTTAGTGAGTGATTCGAGGGTGTGTTCAGAACATGTTCAGCAAGAGATATTCTATTGATTTGGTTTCGTATCCTTTGATAGGGTAGAAGGTTATCATAGGGATGGATTGGTTGGGTCCTAATGTGTCCATGATAGACTATGAGCACCAGTTAATGAGAGTTTATACCCTAAGCGGGGGTGAACTGGTTATTCATGGCGAGGGAGCTCATCGTGGACCGACTGTCTGTTTAGTAGCGAGTGCTAGGAGATACCCTCAGCAGGGTTCTTCTGGATTTTTGGCCTATGTGGCGGATACTTGAGATGGGGGCACGACGACTTTAAGTGAGGTACCCATTCTTCAGGATTTTCCTGATGTGTTTTTTTGAAGATTCGCCTGGAGTGCCTCCCGAGAGGTAGGTTGATTTCCAGATTGATTTAGTTCCCGATGCGGCTTTGATAGTCAAAGCACCATATCTGGAGCTGCTAGACAAAGTGGTTTATCAGACCAAGTAGTTCGCCATGGGGAGCACCGATCCTGTTCATGAAAAAGAAGGACGGTTCACATAGGATGTGTACTTACTATCGAGAGTTAAATAAGCTAATAGTGAATAAACGTTACCCACTCTAGAGGTTTGATGACTTATTTGACCAACTTCAGGGTGCATCTTGGTTCTTTAAGATTTATTTACGGTCCAATTATCATCAGATGAGGGTCAGAGAGGAGGATGTGCTAAAGAAGACCTTCCAAACTTGTTATGGTCATTACAAATTCGTGGTGATGCCACTCATGCTCACTAATGCACCGACAATGTTCATGAATCTCATGAATCGAATATGCATATCGATATTGGATCGGTCAGTGATTGTGTTTATCGATGATATTCTGGTCTAGTCTAAGACCAAGGAGTAGCACGAGGAGCACTTGCAAGAGGTTTGAAGACCCAGAGGAGGGAACAGTTTTATGCCAAATTCTCCAAATGCGAGTTCTGGTTATGTGAGGTACAATTATTTGGGCACATCATCAACCAAAACGGTATAGTGGTCGATCCGAACAATATTGAGGCGATGATGAGGTAGTAGGTTCCGAGGACGCCATCTAGGATTTAGATTTTTCTTGGTCTAGCGGGTTATTATCGGAGGTTTATCCACCCATCCAACGAAGAAGAATGTCACTTTTTGTTGGGGGACCGATCAAAAAGCAGGCTTTGAGACACTGAGATAGAGATTATGTGAGGCCCCGATTCTCACTCTTCCTGAGGGCATGAATGATTTTGGGGCTTATTATGATGCGTCTATATCAAGATTGGGATTTGTACTCATACTCAGAGGTCACGTGATTGGTTACACTTCGAGGCAGCTGAAGCCTCGTGAGGAGAATTACTCTACACCTAATTTGGAGTTGGGGGCTATGGTTGTTGCCCTCAAGATATATAGACACTTTTCTTGTATGGTTTTAGGTGCACTATTTTACCCTGACCATTAGAGCCTGAGATATCTGATGGGCCAGTCGAATCTGAATATGAGGCGGCGGAGGTGGTTAGGTGTGGTGAAGTATTATGACTGTGAGATTTTGTATAACCTTGGGAAGGCCAATGTTGTGGCTAATGCCTTTAGCTGCAAGGCAGTAAGTACACCTATTGGAAATATATGTTTGAGGATGGTTATTGTCTTACCATTGTTGGAATTAATCAAGAAGACGCACGTATAGGGGTTGAAGAGGGAAAATTGGAAGGAATAGAGGATTAGGGGTCAAAATCCATTGTTTACCAGGGATAGTGGTGGGTTATTGACTCAGTGTGGCATGGTTTGGGTCCCGGTTGTTGGCGGGGTTAGGCAGACATTATTGGAAGAGGCACAAAATTCGAATTTTACAATACATCCGAGAGCCACGAAGATGTACAATGACTTGGGTTTGGATTATTGGTGGCCCTATATGAAAAGGGAGGTGGCATGGTTTGTGGAACGGTGTTTGATTTGCTGGAAAGTTAAGGCCAAACATCAGATACCCCACGATAAGATGCAAGCATTACCTATTCCCATGTGGAAATGGGAAGAGATCACTATTGATTGTATCACAAATTGTTGAGGACGTCACGTGGGGTTAATTCTATTTGGGTCATCGTGGATAGATTGACTAAGAGTGCTTATTTCATACATATTTTCGAGAGCATTTCTGCTAAGAAATTGGATGTCATCTACATTAGGGAGGTGGTGATTCGACCCGGGGTGCCAGTTTTGGTAGTTTCAGATCGCGATGTTTGCTTCACCTCTAGGTTTTGGAGGAAATTTCATGAGTAGTTTGGTATTCATCTACATTTAGTACATCATACCACCCCCAGACCAATGGATATAGTGAGTAGACAGTTCAGACGCTTGAAGATATGCTCAGGGCACGTGTGTTAGATTTTGGCAGGAGTTAGGATACTTATTTTCCACTAGCTGAGTTCTCCTGCAATAATAACAACCTTGCCTGTATCGATTAACCACCCTTCGAGATGCTTTATGGGAGATGTCGAACTTCGATTTGTTAGGGCGAGGTTGGACATCAAGTTATGGGAAGTACTGAGGTAGTACTAAAGACTACCAAGTTGATTCATCGGGTGTAAGGTCGTCTGCAGACCGCACAAAGTCGCCAAAAAAGTTATGCTGACAATTATCGATTAGACCTTGAGTTTCAGGTGGGAGACTATGTGCTTCTGAAGGTGTACCTTGGAAAGGTGTCATTCGATTCTAGAAGCGGGGCAAGTTGGGCCCCTAGTGTTGGATAAGGTGTCTAAGTCCATAACTTATTTGGTATATACTTGACCCGACCGGCATGGTCCATTTGGGTTGCATCTCATCCAAACTATTATGGATAATTTTATGAGAGTTATACACATATGTTTATTAATATATTATGAGTTATAATATATTAATATGAAGTTACGTTATTTAATTAGTTTTAGTCTTAAATTAATTATGAATTAATTTAGAGATTAAAAGGAATACTAATTAAATTATGGGCTATTTGTTTTATATAGTGTGGGCTAATACTCATTTGTTAATGGGCTAGGCTTATGTGGAAGTCCATGGATGATCCATGGAGCTTTTAACCCATGGATCCTTGGAAAAGGAAAAGACATGGGTTATTAGGGTTTCACCCCAACCATGCACACTATATAAGCATGCTTATGGAGCATGAAATGGAGCCTAAGAGAAAACTAGTGAACTAGTGTGTGTGTGCATGTGTGTGGCCGATTTTATACAAGGTGTATACTCTCTCAAAGTTTTCCAAGAGTTTGTGGTGTTTGTGATTCCATTTGAGGCATTCACACTATTGGTGCTTGGCCCTCAAACTCCTTAGAACCAAACTCACCAAAAGGTATGTAATCTCTTCTAACTATTTTATGTTGAAATGTTCCCCATGCCATGTTAGATAGGTTATAAACCTTGGAAAATTATTATTTTGCATGTATTTAGACAAACATAGATCCAAGGTTTATTAGGGTTGCATGCACACTTAGGAAGTGTTAGATTGCTCAAAACCCAACAGTGGTATCAGAGCCTAGGCTTGCTTGTTTGATACTTGATGCAAAATAGTGAAAAAAGTCGAAATCGTTGCTGTCAGCATGGTGGACTCGCCGAGTCCATTGGGGGGACTCGACGAGTCCAAGGCAAACTTCAACCTACTCGGCGAGTAAGTTCATGCACTCGACGAGTAGGATCGAAAGAGTGCAGATTCTCGACTTTTGCTGCTGGAAATGGACTAGAAACATTACCATAAACTGTTTTGGTGTTATAAAACTTATTTTAGTTGGTGTAATGGTTGTTCTAATCCATTTGCAATAGCATATATCAAAATTCCATGATTTTATGTGTTCATATAATTCTTGAATTTTTGATGATCATGTTCATGTTCTTATGAATTTAGAAAATGATAGGAATTATTTGCTGAATTGTTTAGGATTAATTCTTTATCATTTATGTGTTTTAATGGAGTCCATAATTTGTCCTCAAGTTATGGATTACCAAAGGTCACTTTCATTTAACACACACTTAAAACACATAAGTTACATGAAAATGAAGAGTCTTCATTTTTATGAACCTTTAATTCATAAGTTATGAAATGAAGAGTTTTGCAAAGTTACAAAACTTGCCCTCAAGTTTTGGAATTTGTAAAGTTTCACACACTTTAATAAACTTTAATTCCAAACCTTAGAGTTTTAATAGTTAAAATTCAACCCTTATACTATTTATAACATTAATGGTTAATTATTATATATATGTATAAGAATAAGTCGTTTTACCGTTAGTAGGCCTCATTCACGAAGCCGGTCTATAAGGTGGGTATAAGGTTGTTGCCTATAAAATGGCGACTTAATGGGTGTATACTCTCACCCACCGCTTGTTTGATCGGTGGAGGGTCGTTAGCCGAACGGGTAGAACAATGACTTTAAATCCTCATTAAAAGTATAATGAATATTATAAAGTAACTAAACTCTTTTAATTCCCAATCTTAGTTATTTTAGGAAAAATGTGAACATGGTGCTAGTCCATGGAATTCACACTTTGTACCTTACCAAGTCATTGGTGGAGCGTGTGTGGTTAACCGACACACTAACTAGGACTAGTAAGGATCAAGAAGGGTGACTTAATGTTTGTCATAGATCAATGGAGCGTGTGTGGTTAACCGGCACATTGATTAGGTGATAATATTAAGAGTACCAAGTGAATTAGCATGGTTATTCACACCTTGTTTTGTGATCCTCGGCATCCCAGTCACAAAACTTGAAGGGCACAATCGAGATTGAAACATGCCATTGAAAAGTTCAATGAATCTCAAAAGAATCTAGGAATTTCAAATCCAATTAAACCTAATAAACATTTCGTTTTCATGGTGGAAATTGGTGAATCGTCATTCACCTACCTTTCAAATATATTATTACTTAGATTACGGCATCCCTCTTCTAAGTGTAATATATTGTGATACTTAGATTACGGCATCCCTCTTCTAAGTGTAATATATTGTGATTGGATCCTAGCCTTAATATTACATTTGGGTGTCTTATTAAGGATCCTAAATATCTAATCTAAACTTACTTTCTTCTTTCAGATGTCTTCCAACACTAATGCTTCAGGATCTAACCCAACTGGTTCTTTCTCTCTCATGAATCTTTGTGGGAGGGTCATATTTGATGGTTCCAACTTCATGGATTGGATTAGGAACATCAGGATGGTTACTCGTTACGAGGACAAGGAATATGTCCTCGATAAGGAGTTAAAAGAACTTGATGAGTCTACTGCTACTCCTGAGGAGATCGCTGAATTCAGGACTCATGAGAGAGATGCTACTAAGGTGGCATGTATCATGATGGCCACGATGACAGCCGAGCTCCAAAAGTCGTATGAAGATTTCTACCCTTTTGAGATGCACCAAGACCGGTACCATCAGAGTGCTCATCAGGAGCGGTATGAAATAATCTCCTCCATAATAACTACCCGCATGAAGGATGGTGAATCCGTCACGGGCCACATGCAAAAGATGCAAAGGTATGTGGACCGTTTCCTGAAGCTGAATGTTAACATCCTCGAGGAGTTGGCAATTGACATCATTTTGCACTCCTTGCCTTCTTGTTATGATCATTTTCGAATGACATATCATATGAACAAGGAGGAAGTTACCCTCAGCAAGCTTCAAGGACTCTTGAAGACCGCTGAAACCGGTCTTAAGGGTAAAGCGGTTGTTACCTCTACTACTCCTACTCCAACTTCTACCCCTGTTTTAGCTATTGGGCAAGGCAAAGGGAAAAAGAGGAAGCACCCTTCGAAGGGTACTAAGGGAAAGTCTCTTGAAGGCTCCTCATCAAAGACTAAGAACGGTTCTGTCACTCCTTCTGCCATTCCCAAGGATGCTGAATGCTTTTATTGCCATGAAAAGGCACACTGGAAGCGAAACTGCCCTAAGTACTTGCAGGATCTAAAGGATGGGAAAGTGAAACCCACCTATGCAGGTATTTACACTATATTGTCTAATTACTCAACATATTCTAACTCTTGGGTGCTTGATACAGGATGTGGTATTCACATATGTTCTGATTTGCAGGGCCTAAGAAGAAGTGAGGATGTGGAGCACGGGAAGATAAACTTAATCATGGGGAATAGGAAGGCTTCACCTGTTTCCAAGATTGGAGTTTATACTTTGTTGCTTAATAATGGGTTAAAATTAGATTTGAATAAATGTGTGTACTCGTCTGAAATGGCGAGGAATATTATTTCTTTTCATGCTTTGTACAAACAAGGTTTTACCTTTTCGTTTGATAATGAATGTGGTGGTATTAATGCTTTCTTTAATA
The DNA here is from genome assembly GCF_052625555.1 of Lactuca saligna. Taxonomy (NCBI): domain Eukaryota; kingdom Viridiplantae; phylum Streptophyta; class Magnoliopsida; order Asterales; family Asteraceae; genus Lactuca; species Lactuca saligna. The sequence goes on from NC_136417.1 coordinate 52,540,244, forward strand.
ATGTGTTTTATTTTAAAGCATTACCTTGTGATGGTGTGTATGAAACTGTGTCGATTGTGGACAACTTAGGAAATAATGTGTTGTATATTGATTCTTCTACTAGCCTAGATAAAGCATCATTGTGGCATTGTTGTCTTGGACATGTAAACAAGAAACGCATAGGCCAACTCCAAAAGAGTGGAGTCTTGGAATCATTTGACCTCAAATCAGATGATAGTTGTGAATCTTGTCTACTTGGAAAAATGACAAAATCACCCTTCACTGGAACTTGTGAGAGGGGTGAAGGTTTGTTGGACCTAATACATACTGATGTATGTGGGCCATTCAAAACCGCCACAAGGGATGCTAATCGGTATTATGTGACTTTTATTGATGATTTTAGTAGATATGGGTATGTCTACTTAATCAAAAATAAGTCCGAAACCTTTGAAAGGTTTAAGGAATTCAAGCAGGAAGTAGAAAATCAATTGGGCAGGAACATTAAGATGCTTCGATCCGATCGAGGTGGTGAGTATCTTAGTACCGAGTTCCTTGACTACCTTAAGGAGTGTGGGATTGTCTCACAATTGACTCCTCCCAGGACACCACAGCTGAATGGTGTAGCTGAGAGGCGTAATCAAACCTTGTTGGACATGGTTCGCTCTATGATGAGTCGAGTTTCGTTACCAATCTCTTTTTGGGGGTATGCCTTAGAGACTGCCGCCCATATCCTTAATTTAGTCCCTACAAAGAAGGTTACCAAAACACCTCATGAGATGTGGACTGGGAAGGTTCCCAATTTGGACCACATCAAAATTTGGGGTTGCGAAGTCTTCGTGAGGCGCGAAACTCATGATAAGCTTGAACCCCGAAGTGAAAGGTGTATTTTCATCGGCTACCCACAGAAATCCTTCGGTTACCTCTTCTACAGACCCAGTGAGAATGTGGTCTTTGTAGCACGAAGAGGGATCTTTCGCGAGAAAGAATTTATAAGCCAAGGAGACAGTGGGAGGCAGATTGATCTTGAAGAAATTCAAGAATCAATTGGTGAAGGAACCTCAGACACTAGCAATCAACCTGAGGAGGAAACTCCTGTTGATCCAGCTGACGAGTCTGTACTTCCGAGGCGTTCCACATGGGTTAGGAACACACCTTCGTTTTATTATAGTTTTCATATTACTACGGAAGGTGATACGTTTATTAGTGATAGTACACTAGTAAATTTGGATGAACCTAGCAGTGTTAAGGAAGCCATGGCAGGCCCGGAGTCTGCTAAATGGAAGGAGGCTATGGACAGCGAGATACAGTCCATGTATGACAATCAAGTTTGGAACTTGGTTGACAATGTACCAGGCCGTAAAACAGTCGGGTGCAAATGGATCTTCAAAAAGAAGACAAACATGGAAGGAAAAGTGCATACTTATAAGGCTCGACTGGTTGCGAAGGGTTTTACTCAAACTCAAGGTGTTGATTATGATGAAACCTTTTCGCCGGTAGCAAAGATTAAGTCTATTAGGGTTGTGTTAGCCATTGCAGCATTTCATGATTATGAAATATGGAAAATGGATGTCAAAACCGCTTTCCTTAATGGAAAGTTGGCTGAGGATGTGTACATGAATCAGCCAGAGGGTTTTGTCAATGCAGAGTACCCTAATAGAGTGTGCAAGCTTGAGAAATCCATTTATGGATTAAAACAAGCATCTCGTAGCTGGAATCTTTGTTTTGATGAGAAGGTAAAAGAGTTTGGCTTCTTGAGAAGCGAAGACGAGTCTTGCGTGTATGTCAGAGCTAGTGGGAGTATAGTTAGCTTCTTGGTACTGTATGTGGATGACATACTACTCATAGGAAATGACATCCCAACCTTGCAGGAGGTTAAGTCCTGGCTTGGGAAGTGCTTTGCTATGAAGGACCTAGGGGAGGCTACCTATATCCTAGGGATAAGGATATTAAGAGAAAGGAGTAGAAGACTAATTGGACTTAGTCAGAGTATCTACTTGGATAAGGTGTTGAAAAGGTTCAACATGGAGAATTCCAAGAAAGGAGATTTACCGATCCAAAGCAATACCAAACTGAGTAAGACTCAGAGTCCGAGTACAGAGGCAGAGATAGCTGAGATGAGCCAATTACCATATGCTTCCGCAGTTGGCTCGATCATCTATGTTATGACTTGTACCCGTCCTGATGTGGCATTTGCTTTGAGCATGGTCAGCAGGTATCAGGGGAACCCTGGCAAGGCTCATTGAACCGCGGTAAAGAACATTCTCAAGTACCTGCGGAGGACTAAGGATTGGATCCTTACCCTTGGTGGCAGTGATGACTTGAGAATATTAGGGTATAGTGATGCTGGTTTTCAGACTGATAGGGATAATTTCCGCTCTCAGTCGGGCTGGATCTTTACCTTAAATGGAGGGGTAATTTCTTGGAAGAGTTCCAAGCAGGAGATAGTGGCTGATTCGACTTGTGAATCAGAGTATATAGCAGCGAGTGAAGCAGCGAAGGAGGCGATATGGCTAAAGAACTTCATCGGAGACCTTGGAGTTAAACCAGCTATTAAGGAACCTATAGAGATTTTCTGTGACAAAAATAGTGCGGTTACCTTAGCCAAGGAACCAAGAGATCATGGCAGATCCCGACACATTGACAGAAAATATCACTTCATAAGACACAAGATTGAAGAAGGACTCCTTGTGACAAGGAGGATATCGTCGGATGAGAATCCTGCAGATCCCCTTACGAAGGGACTGACGAGGGTTAAGCATTTTCAGCATGCGAGACGCATCGGTCTGAGGGACGATATTAGTTTTACAGATTAGATAGTTTTCCTGAAACTTGTAAAATGTAATCGACGTTTGATGATGAATAAAATTTGTGATTTATTTATGAGTAAAGTGTTACTATCATTATCAATTATTTACTATTGTTTCAGTTTTGCATGTTTTGACTTCCAGGATAATTAATTTATTCAAACCTCCACAATCGATCATACGTCGGAAGTAGGTATGAATCAAGATTGTCATGAATTGGGTTTGTAGATGCCTTAAAGGTGTTTAGACATGGCAATGGTTGCTGCAACATTCATGAGTACTCATAAGTTATGAGTATTGGTATAAACCCACGCTCACTTGTATCACTTCATGGAATTTATCTCGAGTGATCGTGAGACGATAACATCATATAAATCTTTAAACCTAGAGATATGAGTTGTTACCTATGAGTTGGTTGTGCATTGATTGCACGTAAACGCATCAGTAACTTGATGTTATAAAACGTGCCTTTGTGTACAATTCAATAAGTAGTAGAACAAGCATATCAGCCAAAGTTTATCTGTTCCTTCTAGAAATAGAAGCGATATCTGGGCCCCTCGATGATTTTGTGTTGACCCATGTACCAGGCCTGGTCAGAACTAAACCGATGTGTTCAGTGAAGTTCTTCGTCAAACAAATCGGAAAATCGAGAAACAACAACTAGACAATAAGCAAGACATAGTTCCATGTGTTTGTCCGGCTGATATCATGAGAATAGAGGATTATGTGATCACTTATCTAAAATGGCGCTTCATAGTTCGACAGAGTCTTCATTGTTCGAGGGAGTTTTCGAGAGCTACGATTGTTGGTTGGTTCCTGAAGTTATAGGCAAATATAGTTATTAGACTTATCCAAGTGGGAGTCTGTTGGATAAGGTGTCTAAGTCCATAACTTATTTGGTATATACTTGACCCGATCGGCATGGTCCATTTGGGTTGCATCTCATCCAAACTATTATGGATAATTTTATGAGAGTTATACACATATGTTTATTAATATATTATGAGTTATAATATATTAATATGAAGTTACGTTATTTAATTAGTTTTAGTCTTAAATTAATTATGAATTAATTTAGAGATTAACAGGAATACTAATTAAATTATGGGCTATTTGTTTTATATAGTGTGGGCTAATACTCATTTGTTAATGGGCTAGGCTTATGTGGAAGTCCATGGATGATCCATGGAGCTTTTAACCCATGGATCCTTGGAAAAGGAAAAGACATGGGTTATTAGGGTTTCACCCTAACCATGCACACTATATAAGCATGCTTATGGAGCATGAAATGGAGCCTAAGAGAAAACTAGTGAACTAGTGTGTGTGTGCATGTGTGTGGCCGATTTTATACAAGGTGTATACTCTCTCAAAGTTTTCCAAGAGTTTGTGGTGTTTGTGATTCCATTTGAGGCATTCACACTATTGGTGCTTGGCCCTCAAACTCCTTAGAACCAAACTCACCAAAAGGTATGTAATCTCTTCTAACTCTTTTATGTTGAAATGTTCCCCATGCCATGTTAGATAGGTTATAAACCTTGGAAAATTATTATTTTGCATGTATTTAGACAAACATAGATCCAAGGTTTATTAGGGTTGCATGCACACTTAGGAAGTGTTAGATTGCTCAAAACCCAACACCTAGTATACTGGTCCTTTCAGGATTACCGCCTGGGTGGGTAAGGTTGCATACCAGATGCATCTGGCTGATGAGCTTAGTCAGATCCACAACACTTTCTATGTCTCTCAGTTATGGAAGTGTTTAGCCGATGAATCCGTATTGGTTCCCTTGGATGACATTTAGATTGATGATCTCCTGAACTATGTAGAGAGACCGATCATAATTCTTGACAAAAAGACAAAGACCCTGCGCAACAAAGTGGTGAATTTGGTGAAAGTGCAGTGGCAACACCGGAAGGTTTCAGAATGGACGTTAGAACCTAAGGAGGAGATGAGAGAGCATTACCCCGAGCTATTTGCAGCAGCGGACTTCGATGAGGAAATCTGATTCAAGTGGGGGAGAGTTGTATCACCCGATTCCTAAGTACTTTTCATCCTTGGCTATATTATATATATATATATATATATATATATATATATATATATATATATATATATATATATATATATATATATATATTGCAAAAATGGTTCTACACGGTGCTTAGGAGGTTTTCTACATAGGACGTAGAGAGGGAAGTAGCGGCGGGCCTTTTAAACCCTATGTGGGGCATACTATTGTATACATAGCATGTAGGTGTGCTAATTCAAAACCCTAATTTTTAGGGTTGAGACCCTATTTAAAGACCTTAACTCCCTTGAGGTCCTCCCCATAATTAGCCTCCACTATTCCAAGCAGTCTTTCAAAAACTCTAATCCCTTGTGAGCATGTTTTGAGATTTTTTAGTGTCTTTTTGGTGCATCCAGAAGAATGAGAGGTCCAAGCTTAAAGATTGTTGGAGCTAACCTTGTGGATCTAGTATCTACATTTCATTTCTCAACTCTAGGAGGTAAAAATCTTGTAACTTGCTGGCTCATGTGTTCGACCTCTTTAGATTATAGATTTCCATGCCCTTTTTGTCGCATAACCTTGAGTCTTGTGAGTATGAGCTACTCCAGAGCTTGAGGTTATCATTCTTGTTAGATCTGAGGATCGGCAGAAAAATGGGATATTGATGGTTATTTTTCACCCATTCAAGGGTTTGAGGTTATTAGAGGATGTTATGAAACCAGGGTTTAGTCTTGAGCTCCATTAAGTCATGCAAAGGCATAAAGTTAATAACTTTATCACTCTAGACGTTTATTAGGATAAGATATGAGCAACAGATGGTTGGTCTTTATAAATTAAGATCTAAAAATGGAAATAGCTTTATATCGTAGTACGTAGGGTGTGGCATACCACTGCACATGGCGTAGATTCATTACGTAAGGCGTAAGTCAACTGGACGTTGACTGTTAACTTTTAACCAGTTTGACCCTTGGTCAAATGTGAGGGATTGTGGACTTGGATGGGAAAAATGGTCTTTTTATTAAATAAGGGTTAACATTGGCTTTTGGACCAATTGAGTAGGATGCTACCTTAATTGCTAATTAAGGTTTGTTCTGGTTATGATTAGTGTGATGATCCTTTGTAACAGCAGCTCAAGTGTGACTTTTACCTGACTATTGATTGATGTGAGTCTTCTTACTGTACTTGTGGGTCGAAGGCACAATGCCAACCCATTGGATTGTGTAGGATTCTAGTTCTCTTTGTGATACTTTCATGGAAGACCTCGGAGGTAGCCTGTGACATTTGTTTGAAAGACCATGGGGGTAACCCATATCAATTACATGGAAGACCATGGGGATAGCCCATGACACTTGGATGTTAAACTATGGAGGTAGCCCATAGAATTTCAAGGAAATACCTTGATGGTTGACCATGACAATTGGTTGTAAGACCCTGGGAGTAGCCATGACATTCCAGGAAAAAGACCATGTGAGTAGCACATGACAATTGTATGTATGATATGTGGTATTTTGGGAAAATCACTAAGTTTTGTGTTTACGGTTTTATGGTTTAATATTTTCGAGTACTTTTAGTTTGAAATGGAAGAACTTGATGTGATCGCGCAAAAGTAATGATTTTGATACATTGTATTGTGGTTGATTTTGAAACACTTAATTTATGAATTTGATGATTTTAAAAATGAAAAAATTTATCACTACTTTATGAGATGTTATAGCATAAATCTTTACAAAGACTTATTATATTTGCTAATTAGATTATCCATTCACAAATTGATAAGACCATCCGGTACGGGTCCAACGAGAAGCAACGGGGGGGGGGGGGGGGGGGGGGGTGAGGTGGCACCCCTCAACGACGTTATGACACAGGGAACACCCCCCCTATTCGTTGTTGCTCGTCGAAAGTGGATCTCGTGGCCAAGGCGACATGATGCAACGAGTAAATTTGAAACGTTTAATAACGTTTAAATTGCAACGGTTATAAAAAAATTAACTATTAAAAAAAACCATTTATATCCTATAAATACCTACAATTTTATAAAAAAAATTCATACATTTTCTCTTCTCCTCTCTACATATTATCAATTATCTTCAAAAAAAAATATGGATCCTTTCGACTCGTCCGATGATTCAGATGACGATATTGTCTTTAGGATGATGTATCATTATTACACTACCGACCTGCTACAACCAGACCCAACCCCGCTACTAACAAGACGTGCGATGTTAAACAGAAATCGCGAGGAAGGACACAAACATCTATATCACGATTACTTTTCGGATAATTGTGTATACGGGGCGAAGGACTTCAAAAGAAGATTTCGTTTGAGTAGGGATGTGTTCTTACGAATCGTCAACGCCTTGGAAAGCCAGTATCGCTTCTTTACTATACTTTTATACAAAATAAATAAAAATGTACTACATGTTTCTTTAATTTTACAACATATGCAATATATTTTTAAACTGTAGTTTATTTATGTTTAGGTACGAATTTTTTCAATTAAGATATGATGCTAGAGGTAGACGAGGGTTTACAACGTTGCAGAAATGTGTTGCGGCCATTCGTTTGATGGCTATGGGGGAGTCACCCGACACCATGGACGACTATATGAGAATATCCGAAAGAACCGCAAGAGAGAGTTTGTATACATTGTCAAGGGGTGTTGTTGAAACTTTTGGAGATGTGTATTTGCGGAAACCTTCGTTGCATGATTTGCAAGAATTGTATGCAGCGCATGAAGAACGCCATGGGTTTCCTGGAATGATAGGAAGCATTGATTGCACACACTGAAAATGGAAAAATTATCCGGTAGCATGGAAAGGGCAATACGCAAGTGGTCATCACGGATCACCTTCGTTGGTGTTAAAGTCTGTCGCTTCTCAAGATTTATGGATTTGGCATGCAATCTTTGGGGTTGCAGGTTCCAACAACGACATCAACGTTCTTGATCAGTCGCCAATATTCGACGAACTTTTGAATGGAAAAGCCCTGGATGCTCCTTTCACGGTAAATGGAAACGAATACAAATATAGGTATTACCTTACATATGGAATATATCCTTAGTATTCCACATTCGTGAAGACATTCCGCCACCCGGTTGAAGAACGAGACAAATTTTTTAAGAGAAGACAAGAAGGAGCACGTAAGGATGTGGAACGTGCTTTTGGAGTGCTGAAGGCGAAGTGACATATAGTCGAACATGCAGCACGACCATTAGATTTAGAAACTTTACGATATATCATGTATGCATGTATCATAATGCATAACATGGTAGTAGAAGATAAATGGAGAAATATTGCACACTATATTCCAACTGAGCCCAGACACGTTCAGTTTCAACCAGGAACAACAGATTATTTGCATCGCGTTGTTGACATTCAAGACGCAAATAAACACAGACAACTTCGAGAGGACTTGGCGGATTATATCTTCTATGGTAACAATCATGATAACGAATGGCGTTGCCTTTTTTTTTTTTTTTTTTTTTTTTTTTTTTTTTTTTGAATTTGGATGTTATTTCTTTTTTGTTTTTTGGATATTATGTGTAATTTAGTCTTTATGTTAATTTTAATGTTTAAAAATTTTTAAATATTTTTTATAATTTTTAAACATTATGTTTTATTTATTATTTATATTTAAAAAACATTTGTATCAATTTAAAAAAATCGAAATAAATAAAAAATAAATTATAAAATGGAAAAAAAAAGTAACAAAAAAAAAATGAAATAGTTAAAAAATAAAAATATTTATTTTCAAAAAGTTGGTGTTGCATCTTGTTGTCAATTTTTCCACTTAGTGTCATAACACTATTAGTTTAGATGACATGTGATGTGACACAACTTGGTGTTGCACCTTATTACCCACACACAATACTCTAAAAGATCTTTAAAAAATCTTTTACCCAATGTATATACATTTGTATAAGCTTTTTTTTTTTTTTTTTTTTTTTTTTTTTTTTTTTTTTTTTTTTTAATTATTATTTAGAATGACTTATAGAATAAAAATCTTTTATTTTAAAAGTATTTAGCTAACATAATTCTTTAATTGACATAATTTAAAAGGTAATTTTTTTTTTTTTCAAAAAGCTTGTATCGGAGATGCTCCATACACAACTTTTAGTTTTTAATAATTTGATTCCAAATACAAGTAAGAAGTGTTCGTTTTCAAGACAAGCGTTGTTATGCAAACATGTTATTTCTAACACAATTAAAATGATTGTTACCTTAAATCAATCATATTATCTTCAAAATTGTATATAACAGGTGTCCAATAAATTGGGAAAATTAAACCATGATATATTACAGATTTTAGATAGTCTAAAGAATCTGATTCATTTTATCAAAATGATATTTTCAATGGTATAAATTGGGAAAATTATACCATCAATTTCAAAGCCTAAAAAAATCTGATTCATTTAATCAAAATGATATTTTGGAAAAATCAGGATATCATAAAATTAAACAAATTTATAACTTGATTGCTTAAAAGGGTTTGAATAACATTGATGATACAACAATTAAAACTTAAACTAGTCTTTAGTTATATTGACCCGATTATTTTAACTAAAACTAACTGCTTTTTAGTAAAATTGAAAATCTTTAACATAATGTAATAAAATTAAAATATAAATGTTTATAACTCTTAGAAAATTAAAATAACATAAGTAAAAGAGTAAAATAACAATTGCTTATTGAGGTTAGTTATGCTAATTTATTTTATCTTATTTGTCCACGTGATATAGACACACCATACTATGCGGTAGCTTGAACTGTCAAGTTCATTGACCATGGTAAGCACTACATCGTTTGGTGTTTTCCCACGTGGTTGGTAGAGATGGAGGGGAAATCCACCTCAGGTAACTACATTCATTCTATTTTCTGTCCTAGTTTAATGGCGATTTTGTTTTATACACTCTATTTTCACTTTCAAATCCACATAACCTTTTATTAATTTTTGATACGTACGTTTTCACTAAAATGGATTCAAACAATTCTCTCAACATCATAACAAGATCCAAATGAAACAAAAACATGTTGGTGATTTTATATCACTAATGTTATTTAAGTGTAATGTGGTTAATTTGTAGATCAATGTCACTTTGACAGTTATTGAACAAATCGGTATGGTGTGGAGTGCACATTTGTTTAATTTTGTCTTTGTTGAAAGTATACTGCTATTTAGGAGCGAAACCCCTAAACCGACTGGGGTCCGGGGGCAGCGCCCCTAGAAGCGGGGTCCAAGGGGTAGAGCCCCTGGCTGGGATCGATTTTTTTTTATATATATTATGTTACTATATTAAAATTACATCAGGAATCTGGATTTTTGATAAATGTACCTAGTTTTGGGATCCATATTCTAGACCCGAATTTAAGGTTGTTTATATGACCGTTTGTGGACAGTTTTAGAACATAAAACTGTCATGTGACAGTTTTAAGACAGGAAGTTTTTTTTTGTTATATGATCATATCCGAATCTGTGGTTGGTACACTTCTTCTTCATAGCATCAAAACATTCTTTCTTCTGTTTTCTCTCAATTCCGAGTCTTATCCATGGGCGGTCCTAGAGTGGGGGCAATGGGGGTAGTTGCCCCCACAACAAAAAAAAATCATTAAAAAATAGGTTTTTTTTTTCAAAAAAATATATTTTAACCCTTCAAAATTATATATTTTGACTTATCAAAAAAATTTGTCCCCTATAAAAAAAATTTCCCCCTCTTCAGAAAATTCTTGGGTCCGCTCCTGGTCTTATCCGATTAAAGATTGGAAGTACCACCCAAATACTTTAATCTGAAAGTGAAAACTATAATTCTCAGGATTTCCAAACTTTTTCTATACCCCATTTTTAACAAAACATTGATATGGTTAGGGTTAGGTATGAACGACGATATAAACTTTGATATGGTTATGATGTTGTACCTAAGGCCATCTCCATGGCCAGAATTTTGTGACACAACTTTGCGACAGTAATCTAATTGTCATTATAGCCTTACATGGATTCCCCACACCTTAGTTACCAATCTTGCCCACGGTGCATGTCCATGCCTTCATTTGCATGGAGATTAACTCTCCACTATCTTTAATCAAACGTATCGATAATTTCAGTTGTAGGATCTTTTTGGTTTGTTTTTAGCACCAAATACTTCTATATTTTTAGCATTTCTTTTACTATTAAAATTTAATGGAATTGCATTATGAAACGGAGAAGAATTATTAATAAAATATCTTTGTTTTTTTTTTTTTTGGGAGATTAGTCATCTCGAATCGACTTTATCTATAAGATTGACCATTTAGTATATATCAAACTTAAGCTCGAAAAAATAGTCTATTTGATAAATAGGGATACCACAAAAGATGGCAACGAGCTTCAAAAAGTTTAATTTGAACTTTTTCATGTGTTTGCAATTTGGCTAAGAACGATTACGCGTGTGAAGAAAAAAAAACATCCACGACATGAAAATTTTGATACAAAATACTTTTTCTGAAGAAAAAGTCGAGATGAATTTGAGGACAAAAACGGAAATTTGCAAAAAACATTATAACTACACTTGTGTTATTTATTGATATGTTTTAGTTTTATAGTGTTTTTTCATATGTAATGTTTTTTATTTATTTTGAAGTAATGAAGTATTTTTTTAATTAAATTTCATATTAATAAATTAATTAATTTAAAATAAAATAAAAGATGTGTGAAAAATGAAAGGCAACCGTCTATAAGATGCGGAGATAATAAAAAAATAAATTAATGCGACACTTCGCAACTCGCAAGTGAAAAATGTGAAATGTGTACATCTTTATATTTATAGAGTTATAGCTGGTCAAGACAGTATTGTAAACAGTGCACTTTCCTTTTATAGAGCTTTTATATTTGTCGGCTACTTTATGTTCATTTTTTAGGTTTACAAAAATAGGAGTGATTATTTGATGTGATGAAATGAAATTCAAATTGATTTTAATTTTTAAAATATGGATTTGAATAGTTCAAACTAAATTAAAATCCGATTCAATTCGATCTAGTTACAATTCGGTTTGGATCGGTTTTTATAATTCGGTTTTCAAAAATTAAAACATTCTAAAACGACATACAATTATAATATTATTCAATTTTTATAGAAGAATCAAAAACAAATTATTAGTTGTGATTTAAAATTTGTAAACAACTGTTTAGATCGTATATTATAGTTTAATAATTAATAAAAAAATTCAAGCTTAAAAAAATAATTAATAAATAAATTTTTTTTGAGAAAAAAAATGCATATTTATGTTTTTTATTAGGTGAAATTTTTTGAACTTACTTAAAAAAAATTATTAAAATCAATAGATTATTATAGATATATAAAAATAAATAAATGATAAATTGTTATTTGTTTTTTTTAAAACTATTCGGTTATGATTATATAAATAAAAAATAATCCAAAATCCAAAATAATAATTCGATTTTGTTTAAAACCAATCAAAAAATCTGAATATCCGAACCAAATAGTTTAATCCAAATTATCCAATTGAAAAATTCAGTTTTATCCAAACAATGAACAACCTTAAGCAAAAAGGTAGTGATATTTTCCTTTTACGGGGCATTACTATATTGTTTAATAAATAAATGATAACTTAAATATTCTATTAAATTTTTTCAATTTATTTTTTTATCTATATAAAATGATGATATGTATAACTAACGTGTAAAATATACCGAAATGTGTCATATTACTCATGCAAAGTGGACTTCTTTGTCAAAATGAGTACTAGAATACCTAATTTTTTTGGGACGTCGTTAAATGAGCCAAACGAAAGTACATACACGTTTAAAAAAAAGATATGACATTGTAAATAATTTATAAAAGAGTAAATTAAAATGTAATACGAAGAATAGGATGAAATATGAATGGGTAGGGATGATTGAATGAAGGAAAATAAAGACATACCAAAAGAGGAGTCAGTGGTGCCTGGAATATCTGTAACCATCCTGAAAAAGAAACGAGAAAAGAGTGGCAATTGTCACTTCAATGTTAAATCTCTCGCATTTGCTTGTTTTTTTTTTACTACAAGTGGCATCTTCATTCCCAATAGTCAATGGTCTTCGGGCTCATAAAAAGAATGTACAACTTTTTATTTATATGAATATGATAACGATAACTTTTACTAGTTATCTATGTTCTATTTCTTTATCTAATCCCAAAAAAATATGTTTATACAAGGAGCAAAGATCTAGTGAGGTTGGCTAAAAAGACCATGAACACGGCACATGTTGCCACCATTCGGGTTGGCATATATGTTCGTATAATCATATTGATTTTTTTGGTTCCAACACTTAAATTAGTTTATAATAAACTAATAAGTTAAAATAAAATAATTTATTCAAAAAAGTCTTTATTTAAGTGGATAGACACAAGTTAGTTTGTGCAATCTAAACATTCAAATTTTCTTTTAGTGATAATCACTAATAAACATATTGTAAAAGCAAACCTAAACATCTATAAACTTCGTAATTTTGAAGTACGATACAAAGTTCATACAAAATTTCTTTTAAAGGGGACGAATTTATAAATATTTGTAAGATAACATTACAAAGAAGTTAAAACAAGGGTTGTATTTTGAAGCTAATTAATCCAATTAAGTTTAAATACTCTACCTCTTGTAATTAAATCTAAAAGTACGATCGAGTTATTATGTTTTTTTAATGAAATGTCTGGTTTTCTTGGTTGAAAAGAGCAGTGTTCCGAAACCTCCATAGCATCCAAAAAATCGTGAGAAGAGTAACAGCTAAAATTTTCCTTTGAAGACAAATAAGAAGAAGATCTAAATTCTCATAACAATATCAAAAAAAGGGAAATTGAAAGAAGCCTTGTTCAACCCAAAGTATTAACTATAAATTAAAAATATAAAGCTAAAATCCTAATTGTTCGAGATGCTGGCTTCTCCAAGCCCTCTTTCTTAAAGAACAAAGAACATATAATTTTCCATAATTCATATTGTAATACATGTATTTTGGGGCTAAAGCTTTTGGCATTTTTAGTAAAATTATTTTTTTGGAAAATCATATAAAAAAGTAATTAAATTTAATATAAATAAAAAATGAATTAAAGAAATAAATGAAAGAAATAAATATTAGTGAAATTGAAAGTTTCAAGGTTATTAAAAGTAGACCTGACAATTCAAGATACGAATACACGAATATGTGAGAGACCCGACACGATACAAATACACGATACGAATATATTTTGAAAATTGATATAAAGCTTAGTTCTCATCGTGTAATCATATCATGTAAAATTCGTGACTGACACATTTTCATGACACGAATACATGAATTGTCAGGTCTAATTAATGTTAAATTAGGCTTAAAAGAGAAGCTTTAAATGTGAAGGAATAAACGTGTCAAATCCGAGAAACTTAAGTATAACTTGGGCTTAACTAAGTGAATTTTTAGTGTCATGATAGTAACTTTAAGGATTATGCAAGAGTCTTCAAGGTTAGATGATAAGTTTGAGACAATTTAGGGTCAAATATAAGAAATGGAAACTTGAGGGGCTTATGTTGCTAAATTGGCAAACTTTTAAACTAAACCCCAGGTTGTTAAAATCTCGATTTTGATATTTAGATCTTACAATTTTAATATCCTATTCGTGAAAAATGATTCCAATCATACTACGATCACAATCCCACATCTTTAGTTTTATGTAGGGATGAGCATCGAAACCGGATACCCGCTTTTGGAACCGGAACCGCCTCGGAACTGCCGGTTTTGGAATTGGAACCGCCTTAAGCGGTTCCGGTTCCGGTTCCTAAAGTTATGGAACCTCTTTAAGCGGTTCCGGTTCCGGTTCTCGTTTTTTCGAAACCTATATATATATATATATATATATATATATATATATATATATATATATATATATATAAAAATATTGTGATATTCTAGACCGGTTTAGAATATATTGGTTCGATTTTGTCCGTCTTTGATATGAATTTATTTGATATGGATCAAACTAAATTGCGGTTTTATCGAGAAAAGATAACAAAATTTACGTAACCGGGTTACCCGCTCCCGGAATCGGAACCGCCGATTCCGGGACTGGTTCCAAACATTTAAGAACTACCTAGAGTGGTTTCGGTTTCAGTTCTAACTTTTTAGGAACCCCTGGTTCCGGTTCCAGTTCTGGTTCTCGTCAAATGAGGAGGGTATCCGCTTATGATCAACCGTAGTTTTATGATATAGTTTTTTTTTAAATGGCAAACTATCTAAAACCTACTCCTAAATACCGTCGATGTCTCCTAAGAGACATGGACTCATGACCTCTTATTTGATAGAATCACTCATTACCGCTAGGCCAAATGCCTTTTGGTTTTTATGATATAGTTGAGTATCAAAAATCCGTCTATTCAATATGAAATCATGCATGTAAGTCACAAGAAGTCATGTAAAGCAACATCATTTCATTAATTTATCTCCAATTAAGCAAAACACACTCATAAAATCCTTTGTGATCTTATGTCTTTAGTTCTACATGATCAAATTGTTTTTTTTTTTTTCTATTTAAGTTTTTTTCTTCTTAATTTTACGGTTTGTAACAAAAAAAATTATGATGTATGCTTAAGACCTTCATTTTGATTTCACTATCGACATCATAATGAACATCAAGTTATAATGTATACTTCACATCTATTATCTTGCAAGAAAATTTTAATATAAGTTAATTTTTGTAGAATCTTTCGATCCCGATCCGATCTTACGATCACGATTTGGCAAAACATGAAACGATGAGTTGGGGTACATACCTAATTGATCCTAAATTAGGAAATAAGACCAAATATGGTGGAGCTATATAACTAAAGTATGAGATAGAGGGTGCCTCAATCACATCATAAATATGTTTCAATTTATTAAGGTGTAGCTCTTATAGTGATACATAATAATGCATATTTTTCTGGATGACATAGTTTAAGCCGAGGCATGTGAATATTCGATAATATATTGCTCTAACTAGTTGTGATATAGAATGTGATTACATGACAAGTTTAAATAAATATCAAATGGAGTTTGACACGTGTTGTGGTTGAGAAATTGACCGACATAAGAATGTAAATCATATATTAGAACTAACAAGGAAATAACATCTTTATTTTGGTAGTAGATATGTTAAGGAAATAGCTTGGAGGTCGTAAATCTATCATAAAAACACAATTTAAAGAGGCCATAAACCTTCAAAGGATAGTGAAAGTGTAACATCCCAACTCTCTGGTATAATATAAAATTATTTTACATTCATAATGTCAGAGAAACTCGACGAGTTGGATGCCCCAAGTCGCTTAGTAGAGGAGTTAATGACCACGTGATTTCTAGAGTCTACTCTACGAGTTGGAGGACCCCAACTCGACGAGTTGGAGTTGAGTGAAAAAAACCTAATTTTCAAGGTTTATGTCCCATTTAAAGGACCTTAAGCCTTCATTTTTGTCACCCTTGTCACCCAAATACCCTGTGAGAAACCCTAATCATGTGTATTTGCTTGTGTGAGAGAGTGAAGATAACTATGGGTGTTCTAGTGCATATTTGGAAGAGGATTGAAGAGCAACAACCCTTGAAATGATAAGAGGCTTTTGGATCAAGTGTTTTTTTGTGCTAGCTTCAGTTTGGAGGTAAAAAGCTACCACCTTGAGCAATTCTTTTGATAGATCTCTTTCTAGGGAGTTTTAGGGCTTTTCCCCTTGTCTTGTGGTTCTTGAGTTGCCGGAGCTTTTCATGGAGTTGAGACTTTAGATCTGGACAAAAGGAGGTCCTATGAGCCCAAAGATCCAAGCTTTATCAAGCTTTGGGCAAGTCTCCATGCATGAAACCCTTTATGAAGCTTGTTTTGGCATTTTGAGCTCTAGATGCCATACATGAACGTAAAGCTTGCAACTTTACGTGATAAGTGAGCCTTAGAAGGTTAGATCCAGAGTATGAGACATCATTTCTACCTAAAAACGTCTAAATGAGAAAATAGATTGAAGAGACTCGACGAGTCAGTGAGCTGACTCGATGAGTCGGTTAGGGTTTTTCCCGGATGAGTCTGGACACATTGTAAATCGGCGAGTTGATGAGACAACTCGACGATTTGAATTGGACTTTCATGATATTTCTGAGAAAACGAAGGAACTTAAAGAGTCGAATAGATGTACACGACGAGTTGAGTTAACATGGACTGTTCACTCGAGTGTTGATTTCTGTTAACTTTTAGGGTTTGGTCAAGACATGGATTATGGAGACCATGGAGGGGTAAAATGGTATTTTACCCTTTCCAAGGGTTAGAGAAAGAGGTTAGCTTAAACTATTTGGGTTGAGGTGATAAGTGTTAATTAGAGATGACTATGACGTGTAGGCGAGGATTAGACTGTTCGAGGGGTACGAGGTTTACTTGCTTACTTATGAGGTGAGTCTTCTCACTATACTTACCATGAGTGGTAACATTGTGTGACCGAAGGGTCTTGTATGCTTATATTAAGAATTGTGATATCCTGCATTATGTCTTTGTGATTTATGCTATGTATTATTCTGAGGTTTATTGAGTTAGGACCGGAGAGTCCAACCCGAGTTGTGGGACTGAAGGGTCTCCACTGAGACACATTTACCAGAAGGTCTCTACCGAGATATAGCCATGAGAGGCTAATAAGATGTGTCTGGTATTTTTGGGAACTCACCAAACTTCGTGCTCACGGTGTTGTTTGTTATATGTTTCAGGTACTTCTTAGGATCGCGGAAAGGCGCCGACTTGATTGTACACACCTGTTCGGGACTATGTTTGAGGATTCTGGGATATTATCCGTTATTATTTGATTTTCGTGTTTATATTTGATACATGTGTGGTTTTTGAGAAAAGTGATATTGAGTTTTATGAAAATGAAAATTTTGGTTGAAATTTTAGAGTGTTATAGAAAGTAGAGGTCGTAAGAAGAATTCCACCAACATATAGTAAGATAGATATTCATGAAGGAGTATGTTGTTATCGACTAGAAACTAATAAACATGAAACATGCCAGGAAAATATTGAAACCAAGCATGGAGGAATTTGGTTAACCCATACAAAGATCTTAGGATAGGGCATGCATAAACCATGTCGTTGGTACATGCAAATTGTTTTTTCAAGATTACCTTAAAAAAGTGTGTTTTACATCAGTTTAGTGAATAAGACAATATATGGACATAACAAGGCTAATGATCATGTGAATGGTAGCCGATTGGATGATCAAACTAAATATTTTATTGCAATGAATTTCGATTTGTTTCATCTTTATGTTTACAACCACACAAAATTTATATACAATTAGTGTACAATCAACACAAAGCATCTTTTCAAACTACCATATATATATATATATATATATATATATATATATATATATATATATATATATAGAGAGAGAGAGAGAGAGAGAGAGAGAGTTTAGGACCAATCTTGTAAAACTATGAAGATTAGAGGGTAAAAAACAAAATTAAGCTTATATGAAGCACACCCTCTATTGGAGAACTAGAAGTCTTGGATAAATGGTGATTCCATAAATTAATGTTTTCTAGAGTTCAAATCAAGCAAGTATAAATCGTCTAGTGGAAGTGGAAACTATTTAGGGTTTAAGGTATCAATTCTTCATTAACTAACCCTAATTTCAAAATTAAGGCATATAATGAAAGTAAATGTTTATTTTATGATCAATTGTAGGCTAGGGTTTTGTTTTCTAACAATTATAATATTGTTGGTGTGGTTTTAAGCTCAAATTTATCATCCCTTTAATATATTTAGTGTTTGAGTGAAAACCTCACCAAAAACCCTAGACCCCACTGATAATCATCATATTTGTCAAATTGTTCCAGAAAGGATTCTAGGATCGCTAAAGTAACTTTGATGCAACAATCCTTCAAGGATACACAAAATCAAGGTAATGGGAGAGTCAAGTGATTATGAAAATGGATTTGGGGATATTTAGTTGATTGATGAGTTTCTACATAGCTTATTGGTAGTTATTGACGTAAATGATATTCATAATCATGAATTGATGCATTGATGTTGAATTAGATACAAAACATGAAAAAACATTTAACACATAAGTGGTTCTAAGAATTGCTTTACACAAGGGTAAATTGGAAAATCTATGAAATACATTGTGATCTTATTGTGAAATTTAGCTCAAAAAATTAATTAGATTCTGAAACATTGAATTGCATCACTATAATGAATTGGTAGATTGAAATAGTTAGGATGTTCAAAGGAACACTAGTGAAGACTTAATGGACTAAGTCAATATATTTTGTGTAGCTTAATGACTATTAATGATGTTTAGAAGTCCATAGTGGTTGTACAAATGAGTATTTTAGGAAGCAACTTGATTAAGTGAAGTTAGAACAAATAAATAGGAGTGAAAAACTAAGTTGGTATTAGGCTGTACAGAAAGTAATACGTTCCCTAGTAAAATTCCACATGTAATGTAAGTACAATGACCAAAATGGAAATTCACATAGAAATGTGATACATCCCTTAGTAAAACACGATGCGTACTCAACACATAAAATATTATGTTAAGGAGCATTTCCATTTCGTGGAGTTTGGCACATCTGTTTGAGTTGATTTCAATTACATTACTCATAATTAGATAAATAATGAATAATTTGATAGTTTGGAAATTTTCTAATAGAAATGGCATTTTGGTCATTTCTAGTGATACACTTTAAACTATATATATGGTGGTTGAGGAGACTTTTACCAAAGTAAAGATCATTTTTGGAGCTAGAAGTCAATATAAGTTACCGGGATGACATATCCCCTACATTACTTTGAATTTTATTGATTTTTCCTTAAATGATTTTGTGTGCTACTTGCATATTATATGTAGGTGTGCATTCATGAAGTATCATTTTTGGAAATTGGTTTGATTATAAAAGTAAAACACATGTGTTCTTAAAAAATGATTTGAACATCCACCTTGTTCATATCGTGCTTAGATGGGCCGTGAATATAAGATCTTGGCTACCTAAAATATTTATTGTTCAACACGTTTGTTGTTTGTGAGTAGATTTCTAGATATTATTCATATACACATTTAGGTTTGTTACCGTTGTGTGGCATAGGGTGGTGGTTCCCTTAATTGCCTAACGATTGGTTTACAAGACAAATGTTGATAGTGTTTCCTTGTGGGCACTAACCATGAATCCATGATATTTAACCACTAGTTTTGTAAGTTGAACTTTTAGGATGGACCGGTTGGTAGTTGCATGCATTGCTGTAACACCACGACTCCCAGGTATAAATTTAAAGCTTTTTATATTCATATTTTTGGACCTACTCGACGAGTTGTTCGCCCTGACTCGTCGTGTAGAAACTGATCAGGTCGCGTGGTTTATGGAACCTACTCAATGAGTTGGAGGACCCCAACTCGACGAGCTGAGGTTGTGCATCAAAACCCTAATTTTTAGGGTTTTCACCATATTTAAGGGACCTTAAGTCCCTTCACCAACCTACCTTACTACATTCACGTCCAGAAACAAACCCTAATCGAGCTAACCTCCTGTTTTAAGTGTGTATGAGACTAAAGAGTGTGTGTTTGGTGCATTTCTTGAAGAGGCTTGAAGATTGAGAAGCTTGGGACGAGAAGGAGCTTGTAGATCCAACATCTACTTCATTTTGGTGTTCATTTGAAGGTAAAAAGTCATTACCTTGATCATTTTCTTGTTAGATCTCTTCATTAAAGTGTTTAGGGTCATTTCTAGCTTATTCTTGAGGCATATCTGGCATTGAGCATGTTTTGAAGTGAAAAGTTCAGATCTAGACTCCTCTAGGCCCCCATAGTCATAAAGTCATTGACTTTATCAAGCCTTGACCCTTCTCCATCCCCTAAACCTATTATCAAGATTGGTTTTATCATTTTAGCCTCATGATCCCTTGGATGCACGTAAAGTTGGCAACTTTACGTGGTAACTACACCTTAGGAGGCTAAATCTATAGTTTTGAGACTTGGTTTCGCTTAAAAGCATCTGAATGAGAAAAGGGATGAAGGAACTCGACGAGTTGCATAGCCAACTCAACAAGTTGGATAGGGTTTACCCGCCTTCTGGATTCTGAGTGAACTCGACGAGTAGGTGAGATGAATCGGCAAATTGATTAGGGTTTTCTCGGTCTTCTGGAAACTGAAGAACTCAACGAGTTACTCAGGTAACTCAGCGAGTTAATTCGAGTTTTCAGTTTCTGAGTTCTGAAGGAACTCGATGAGTCAATAGATGCACTTGATGAGTTTGGTAAACATGGACTGTTGACCTTGACCGTCGACTTTGACTTTGACCAAGGGTTGACTAAGTTTGACTTTTGAGGGTATTTTGGTAATATGGGAGTTTATGGAATTGGTTCATTGGTGGTTGTAGGTGTTTGAGTTTGGAGCCATGTTTCGGGGGTTTGATCTTTTCAGTTAAGTTTGACATTGTGAGGTGAGTTATCCTCACTATACTTAGGAGTCGAAGGCACCAAGGCCAGCCCATTGGATTTGATATCCTAGTAGTTGTTGATATGCTGAGTATAAGTTAGTTATGCATGCTATTTTGCTATGCTAGTATGGTAGGTATGTAAGACTACCTGTGATACTGTCTGATTATCTGTATGCACATTTAACTGTTACATGTCGACATGTTGTGTTATGTTGTGTAGGTAGGGTTGAGGTTGTACTGCTCCCTACGGTAACCAACAAACCATGGAGTATGCCAGATATGAGCTGAGGGTCAGGGAGAGCATGTCAGACTCATATTGACGACTCCTAAGCATTCCATATGTGATCTAAGGGCCTTAGGAGCATGCTAGACTCGTAATAAGGGCTAATGATTTAGATTCCAATCTTAAGACTGAAGGGGCAAGCCAGTCATAAGCTGTGGGCTCAAGCGAAATCCAGACTTACGATTTAGCCTCGGGAGCAAGCCATATGTGAGTTGTGGGCCTGAAAGGAAAGCCAGATTCATACTATGGGCTCGGAGGTAATCCAGTCTGCGAAGCTGTGGACCCATTACATGATGTTATTATGTGTGGTATTTGTTATGTATCAGTATTTTGGGGCAACTCACAAAGCTTCGGGCTTACAGTTTTGGATTTTGTTTAAGGTACTTCAGATGACCGCGAGAAGGCGAAGGCGTGATTGTGCACCTCCTCACATTTTATGATTTTGATTTCTAGGATAATATGATATGAAACTATTTTGGAAACATTTTGTAATAAATAATGATTTTTGGATGTTTGAAAAAGTTTAAAATTTTTGTGAAATTTATGGATGTTACAAGTTGGTATCAGAGCCTTGGTTTGAGTGAATTGGAGGAACACTCGTGTGAATCCCATCTTAAATCAAGAAAAAAGGTTTTCAAAATGATTTTTAAATGGTTTTCAAAATACTAAAGGAGGATGCAAAGTTTATGATTAGCCAGAGCCAATACGTAAACCCTAAAATACGATACGGATATTTGATATTGTGATATGTTAGAACAACATGCTAGTGATAGGCTAGGGATCTTCAGGAATTGCATGATATAATTGCCTGATTATATGATGCCTGATAGCCTAGAGTTTCCCTTATATGAAATTGACATCATTACTGTAGTAGCTTAGTGTATGCATCACAGTTGTATATAACTAAGATCCTATACCCTGAGAATGTTTGGTTTGGCCTTATTTCCTATTCTTGTTTAATGAAGGGCTTAGGGTAGGATCATATATTCGAATGTCTATAGGGTCCAGTGTTATGTATGACTTGCATATACGAGTGTTACAGGGTTGGTGGAAGTTTCATGGATGAGTTGTACGGGGTCAGTCAGCCAGTTGTGAGATATTTAGCCTTCCTCTAGAAGTGAGGATTGAGCATTTGCCTCTGCGCATGTGCACTGTTAGGGTGTGGTGATGATCCTTGAGACAAATATGGGTAGGTGTAGAATGTAGTATGGGCCCGTACTACTGAAAGCATAGGACCCATACGCGTAGCAAGGAAGTCACAACCCCTAGGGTTTAGTTGAGAGTTGGTTCCCTGTTATTTATGCGGATTATCTGGCATCTTCCTGGTGTATTTTCAGTATGGTGGTTACAAGGCGATTTGAGACCGGATCCGGGTCAGGATCAGGAGCTGGCAGTCAAGGTGGGCCAACATTGATAGAGGATCGTGTCAGGGAGATCATTCGTTAGTAGGTGATTCATATTGTCTAGGGTCAGATTCCAGAGATGTTCGGGTCTATTAAGACCGGCATGATGGAGTATTTTGATGACAGATACACAACCATTGTTGAGACTGCTGCTGCTGCAGCCTCCGCAGCCGTGGCGGCTGCGGGTACAGGGGCATGTCAGGCTTTTTAGTACCGGGACTTCGATAACACTAAGCCACAGACTTTCGATGAGATTTAGGACCCGATCATAGAGATGAGGTGGCTATCTGATGTTGAAGGATGCTTTCTCACATGCTCATGTCCTACTAACTACAAGGTCAGGTGTGCTCTGAACCTGCTAAGGTCTGGAGGAAAGGACCGGTGGATATTGATTATGGGGACGTATTCTGATGAGCAGAAAGCCACAATTACTTGGGATCAGTTCAAGGAGATGTCCTGCACTTGCTACATTCCACGGGTTGAGCAAGAGCGGCTGTCACATGAGTTCTTGGATCTGGATAGGGTATGGATTCAGTGACGGAGATCACCCGTATGTTCACTAAGAGGGAGATGTTTACCCGGAGTTTGCTTCCGAGCAGGCTCAGATGACTTATTATCTGAGCATGTCCAAGACTGACATCCGAAAGATTGTTACTACCCAACAATATGATACATTACTGAAGTTACAGGAGGCCACTAGGCGGCGTGAGCTTGAGATTGAGTTACATTTGAGAGAGCAGAGGCAGGCCTCGAAGTAGTCGCAACCGGCGCCGAAGAGGTCTAAGACCGCTGATTCTAGGTTTGAAGGTCAGCGCGGCCGCACTTATGAAAAGTGCAGAAAGGCTCATTCTGGGGTTTGCCGATCTGGTAATGGGTGCTTAATGGTAGTCCTCGGTCATGTGGACTTTATCTTGTATGTTCTCAGACGAATCCTCTGTCATGCTTAATGGTAGTCCGACAAAAGATTTTACCTTCTATTTGAGATAGGCGGATCTCTTGTATCCTTTAGTTTTTGTTATTTCCATGGAAGGAATACATGTGTCGATCTAAGATTGCATTCAAGTTAATTTATTTTACGAGAGCTAAAGTAGGAAATTATGACTTTTATATTTCTCATCTTTTTTTTTTTTTTTTTTTTTTTTTTTTTTTTTTTTTCCCATAGATACGTGTTGGTTATGGAGGAATAGTCATTAGAGAATATATATAAGATTAATTTTCAAAAGTCGAATATATACAAGCTTGGGATTGAATTTAAGGTGGTGGAGCAACGGGAAAACCTCACAGGGTGCAAGGTAGGTAAAATATCTTTTGTGTATCTTGGTATTCCTATAGCTTCAAACATGGCTATAATTGATCGGTGTGAAATGATTACACAAAGATTTGAAAGTAAACTGTTTAAATTTAAAATTAGTTTACTTTTAACTAGAGCCCGTTCTATGTTGTTTAAGTTTGTATTAGGGGCGACTGGAATTTATTATATTTATATTTTCCTAATGCCTATTACCGCTAAAAATCACTTGGAAGCATTGAGGGTTCATTTTCTAGGGAACATATATTGACAACTAGAAGATCCTCTAGATTAAATGGGATATAATTATGGTGTCTAAGTAGAAAGGATACAATGATATTTGAAGATTGGTAATTTTAATCATGACTTATTGGAAAAATAGAGATGGTCTTTTGAGAGAGAATATAAGGATTTATTGGTGAAGTTGATTAATTGCGTAAATGGTGGTTTTCATTTTGGGGAGAGGCAGATTGTAATGTTGTTTGATCCCATATGATTAACTCTTTGAACAAAATGCACTCTAAAGGGGTCATACCTTACTTGACCTTGGTTTAAAAAAGTTGGTGATAATAATGCTAATATTTTCTAGAAGGATTTTTAGGTGGGTTCATGACCTTAAAAAACTATCAGCATTGTCTTTATATACTGGAAACATATAGATAATACATGGTTCATGATAGATTGGTAGTCATGGGTGGACATGGAAATAGAGAAAGGCGGATTAAAGGTGTATTTAATATTGGTCATTTTTTGAGTTGTTGCATGTTATTGCTGACCCTTCACATTTCTACATCACTGGAGTCTTGTTTATGGAATTTGGATGACTCGAGTGATTTTACGGTTAATTTTTTTTTTCGTAAATGGCTTGACTAATTTTTATTACAGGATGACACTAGAGTTAGTAGATAGAATCCTTTTGTGCCTAAAAAGGTTAAACTCTTAGTGTGGAGACTTTTACTTGATCATTTACCATTAAGACAAAATATTAATCATAAAGGTATTAATTTTAATACAATGTTGTGTCTGATTTGTTTGAATCATACCAAAGACTTGAATAATCTTTTCTTGAAATGCGAAGTGTCGGCCAAAACATGGAATGTGTGATATCAAACTGGGTTGATGTTACCCTCCTTATTCAAGGTTCGATTATACTTCTGATGGAGTCTTTGGCATTAAAAAAGAAAAAGAATATTGTTTTGGAAGCAATTATAGATACTACATAGTGGGTGCTTTGGTGTTTAGGAGAAAAAATTTAAAAAAAGGTGATGATTTTGATGTTATTAGAGATTATTCGTATAATTATATTGTCTCTAGAAATTGAAAAGATGTTTTCATTGGGGTTGTTTGCTTAATAAACTCAATCAATGACTATACTTTGCTTTCTCGTGGTTCCTTTCCATCTAGTATCTTGCTAGAGGTATAATATACAGATGCTAAAAAACAGCACCATTAAACACACGTGATCTTTCATTTAAGTACATAATGTACCCTTTTGTATATGCTTAGAAATAGTTCTACCAAAATACAACTTGAAACAATAATTAAACACTAAATGCAAAGTAGGTTGCATAAAATATACAAATGATGTTCTAAAAAGTATTTCATACATGTGAAAGTAAATTAACGAACAACACTACAAGTATTTTGTGCCACAAAAAATGCAATAATTTGGAAGGTGAGATGTTGCTTTAAGTGGTAGTAAAATGAGCTTCAAATCCAATAAAAAGTCTCATTAAAAGAATAAGTCTAATTCATATTTTGAAGTGTAACATCCTATTTCGAGAAGTTTCTTATTCTAGGTTGTGGACAATAAATGGATCAAGTAAATGGTACTTTAGTTTCATGACTGATTAGACCCAACATGCATGATTGTATATCTTATTTGTTTATGTGGTGGTATTTTGGGGGAACTCACTAAGCTTCGTACTTACAATTTGTGTACTTCAGATGATCGGGACAAGGCGAAAGCTTGATTATGCGGATCATCGTGGATTTTATGTGATTATGATTTTGAGATACTCTGATTCATGTTTATGACTTTTGGAAACTATGATTTGTAAACATTTATGGTTTTGGATTGGTTTCAAAAATGAAAATTTTACTTTGATTTTTTGGATGTTACACACGACGTGATGTTGACTTTGACTTGGTTGACCGTTGATTCTTTGACCAGTTTGATTTTTGGTCAAACTTGGGTCGACCGGAGTATTTGACTAATGATGGGTCTCAGTTTGGTTTATGAAGTTTGTGTTGGTTGTTCTGATGCTGAGGTCGTTGTTGGGATTTCGTTGAGTAATTCACGTGAGTCTCTTCACTTTACACGTGGGTTGAAGGTACCAATGTCGGCCCACTTGATTATGTTGTAGGATGATAGTTGTCTTTGGAACACTTGCTGATATGCCTGTATGTGCTTGTTGTCTTTGTAACTCTTGCTGATATAATTGTATGCTTAGTTTTAAGCGGTGAAATAGACCTGTATCGGTTCAAAGAAACCAAAGGAGTCGGAAGGGGCTTAAGGGTGAAATAGACCTGTACCAGTTGAAAGAAACTGAAGGAGTCGGGAGGGACTCAAGGGTGAAATAGACCTGTACTGTTTGAAAGATACAAAAGGAGTCGGAAGGGACTCAGGGGTGAAAAAGACCCATACCGGTTGAAAGACACTGAAGGAGTCGGAAGTGACTCAGGGGTGAAATAGACCCGGTATGGCTTCTAACTTTTATATATGTTAAGTATGTGGTATTTTGGGGAACTCACTAAGCTTTATGCTTAGAGTTTATGTTTAAAATCTTTTCAGGTACTTCTGGTTTTAAAAGGAATGACCGGCTTGATCGCATTGCATCCCTTGAAGAATTATTCCGCTTTGTTTGTTTATGATTTTACTTTGATATTTTGAGAATACTTTGACCCTGATCGTCTTTTGGAATAATGAATGAATGATTTTGACTTATTTAAAATAAAATTTGTACTTGGTGTTTTTAGAATGTTACATGAAGATAAAATCACCGAGCTTTTAACTTTTAGTTTTAGCAAAAAAAAAATAAAAAAAAAATAAATAAATAAATAAAAGCTTTCATTCCACGATACAAATTTTTATCTTTTATTGTAAATAAAAAAGTGTATGATCCAAAGCTATTGAAAGTATTTTAAAATTTATTATCTTTTAGCTTCTTGATAATATATAATTTTACGTCAATAAAAAAGATTCAGTTATTTCTACTAAACACTTCTTTATAAATAAAATTTATAGTTTTCAACTAAAAGATACCAACTAGTTTGCCAAAGATACCCTTAATCTCTCTTATATTTTCTGATTGCGGTTTGAGTTAAATTTGAGATTCGTTTGATGATCTTTGCTTCATGTTAGAAAATTATGAAGATATGATTGAGTATCTACAAATATGCATAGATTTTATGAAAAATGTTTGGGGTTTGAGGTTTTTCTTTCATGTATATAAAAAATTATGACTTTGATTATTAAAATGCTTATGACTTTAGGTTGATGTCCAGTAACTGTCAAGTGATACAAAACAACTGGAAAATGGTATGTGGATATGGAAATGACGACTACTTGTCATTATTTTTCATTTTTCTAGATGATCAGCAACACCAAATTAATGCGACGCATTTGGAAAAGTTAAATACATGCATCATAGTTAAGGCGATTAAGATAAGAATAAGAGGGGAATATTATTTTATGTTGGTGATACCGTAAGTTTTCTCTGCAGTTTAGTCACTGCGATGGAAATCAATGAGAAGAGAGGAAAATAGAAGAAAGTCGTAAACAGCTTGGTTAGGGTTGGATGGAGGAGACGGGATATTTTTGGTGAGACACGGATAATATAATCAGGATAATTTTAGCTCTAATAACAAGATAGAAAATATTTTTCCATGAAAAATCCCTCTCTAATTAAACATTAAATATAGAAAGATTGCATGAATAAGCCATGATAATTGCAAAAGAGACTGCAAGATAATAATACAACATAAAAAACAATACACTTATAGTTCTGATGGATACAGAAAATGGACAACAACGAAATACTCCCGAACACCCTAGGTGTTGTAGAAATCATTTTGGTACTTATCTAGGTTATGTTACTCCCTATTACAAATTTGGAGAATTAGGGCATATGCATATCGAATGTCATTCCGTTTTATTCTTGTAAAGAATAAATGAACTTAGGAATACTTAAAGCGTATGCGTATAGGAAGAGATAAAAACTAATTAAAATTTTAATATATACATTATTTTTTTAAGAATATATATATATATATATATATATATATATATATATATATATATATATATATATATATATATATATATATATATATATTAAAATAATCATTTCTATTTCACACCATATTTTTTAGAAGGGGAAGAAATAAAATTAGATTTAGAAATTACGAAGTATTAGAATACATAAAATATATGAACTTTTAGGTAATACTAGGTTTTTATTAGCAAAACAAAACGTTATAAAATTTTATTTCTTATCATAGCTTAGGGATTTTTTCCATAGCAATTGAAGCATTATTGATGTCAACTAAATTTCTTATCGGAATTAATAAAAGACATAATAAATGTTATATAACTAAATGGAAACTTTTAATTATGTTACGAAAAAGTCTAAATATAATTAAGTGAGACCTAGCCTCTTACCAAATCCAATAAAAAATATATCAAACAATCCTTTCTATACATTTTTCCAAATATTTTCATATTTTAACTTTCTATTTCAAATCTTAATAAATCTGACAATTTTAACAAAAGAGAATATGTAAAGTTATATTTATTTAGAAAAAAATAATTTGTGAAAATTAAATTTAATTATAAAATAGATATACTACTAATGATATATATATATATATATATATATATATATATATATATATATATATATATATATATATATATATATATATATATATATATATATATATATATATAATCCAATAACTTATTAGTTTTATACACTTGTATCATATTTAATATCATCTTAATAAACCTATAAATTGTTCAAGAAAACTATATATTTATAAGAGATTATAAACTAACATAATCAAACATATTTATTTACTTTATATTCAAAATATATACGAAACAAAAAATATAGAAACGTAATTCTATTAAATATCTCTAATATTTTCATCTAATATTCAAATAATTTAAAAAAACAATAATCATTTTAACTATGAAACTAATCAAAAATAGGAAAAATTGAGGAAAAAAACATAATAAAAAGTCAAATCATTTAAAAAACTAACACAGAAATGGGAAAAAAAAACTTAACCTAAGAAAAAAAACAAAAAAAATTAAAAAAAATGTATTATATTAGTTAATTAATATAAAAAAATATTGATTATTTTAATAATCCTAAAAGAAAAAAATATATTATATTTTAAGAAATTATGGTTATAGAAATGACATTGTGGTTTATTTAAGATTGAAAGGAGATGAATTAATATATATATATATATATATATATATATATATATATATATATATATATATATATATATATATATATATATATATATATCTTAATATATTGTGAAATACATATTATTAAAGTTATTTATGTTTATAAAATTAATTATAAAAGGTAATTATTTTGTATATTTTAAATATATCATTTCAATAGCTTTTATTTTGGGGATTGATTAGATAGACATATATTAAAGTCATATCATTTCAATTTTGATCATAATTATTATTTGTAAGGGTGTAAACGAGTCGGGTCTAGCTCAAACTTGGTCAGACTCGGTTTGAGTTCGTTTAAGTTATGAAAGGCTTAAGCTCGTGCTCGGCTCGATTCGAGTTTTATTGCACCAAGTTCGGCTCGAGCTCGTGGGGAATTATACAGTCTCGACTCGGGCTCGATAATCGACTCGTTGTTTGTATGATGAGGCTAAATAAGCTTAGACTCAGTTTAAGTTCGTTAAAAAACTCGTTTACTAATACCCTACATCCCTAATTCCTTAAATATTTGTTTATTTTAATATATAAAATAATAATAATAATAATGTATATTATATGTTGGCTCGTTTAGGCTTGCGAGCTTACTGATTGAAGCTCGGCTCGAGCTTATTTAATAAATGAGCCTTATATTTAGGCTCAAGCTTGGTTTGAGCTCGTTTAATTCGATATCAAATCGAGCTTTTAACGAGTCGATTTCGAATAGCTTACGAGTAGTTCAGCTCAATTATATCTTTAATTATTTCAAATATTATTGTTTGTTTAAAGTTAATATAATATATTTTCTAAATTTATGTTATTTTTAACTATCATTATTATTGTGAACTAAAAAAATACTATTTATTTGGATATTTTCATTGTTATTTTTTTTTTGTCAGTTTGAAATTTTAATTTAGATTTTATTTCTAAGTTTATTTGTTATTTTCTGAATTTTGCATTTAACA
The DNA here is from genome assembly GCF_052625555.1 of Lactuca saligna. NCBI lineage: Eukaryota > Viridiplantae > Streptophyta > Magnoliopsida > Asterales > Asteraceae > Lactuca > Lactuca saligna. The sequence continues at coordinate 52,570,863 of NC_136417.1, forward strand.
CCATATTTAGATTAATAAATCAAATATACCGGATTAGTTAATAATTTTAAAATTATAGTATTAAAAAGATAATGTTTATATCCACCTAACATATTTAAATTTAAAATTAAATATATTATGTTGAAATTTAACAACTAATATAAAAAATAATGATAAAAGAGTTTAATGTATTAAGAAAGTGCCATAATTATAAATTAAGTACAATAATTTCAAACAAAATTTAAATTATAGTGATTAAATAGTTGAAAATTAAGTAGTTTTAGCATTAATTACTTTTTTTATGTGATTGTATATTAAAAAAAAATATGGTTTAAGATAGGGAAATCTCCGAAAAAGTCATAATATTTCATCATAATTTACGAAAAAGTCCAACACTAAAAATTGTTTACCAAAAAGTCCTAATTACCGGTAAAAATGACGATTTGACCATTTTTCTGGTTTATCGGTTTCAATACTTACCCGGTTTCATTAAAATCTCATTAATTTACCATAATTTCATTAAAGTCCCATTATTTTATCATAATTTGGGACTTATTTGTAAATTATGGTAAATTAAAAAAAACTTTAATGAAACCGGTTAAGTATTGAAACCGATAAATCGGAAAAAAAATCAAATCGTCCTTTGTACTGGTAATTAGGACTTTTTGGTAAGCAAATTTTAGTTTGAGATTTTTTCGTAAATTAAGATAAAATATTGGGATTTTTCAGAGACTTCCCGTTTAAGATATAAGTTAAAAAATACTCATGCCAATATAATTAATTCTTTAAAAGTTAATAAATTATGAAAATTTCTAAATGTATACGGTGGTCACTTTTATATATATATATATATATATATATATATATATATATATATATATATATATATATATATATATATATATATATATATATATATATATATATATATATATATAGTTAAAAATTGATTTGTAGGTGGCATCTATTTAACAAAAATCATTAATCATGATTAAACGACTACTGGACAATAAAATATAGAGAAAATTAAATGATTTGAAAATAGTCTAATCTTTATAATATGTTTATACATAAGAGTGTGAGATTGTGTGTTTATTAGCTTATTATTACGGTATCATTCTTGTAATTCTTGTAATAAGTGTTTTTTTTAATGTTTGGATAAAAATAAAACAAATAAGATTATTGATTTAAATAAATAATTATTAATATTTGTTTCCCTTCAAATTAAACTTATTTAAAAGTGATAGTTTACAAATATTTAATTAACCATAAAAAACCATATCGATCGTAATCTGGTTTTCCCTTCCCCTTTCATACCAATGACGTGCATAATAATTTACTCTTTTACTCTTCTCTTTATGATAATTTGATAACATGTATAATCAAAATTTGTCGAAAGGTAAAAAAAAAAATAATAATAATTAAGTAAGTTATAAGCTTATTGCGGAAGAGCATTATAGGTTAAACATTTTTTTAAAAACCCCCTATTGATACGACTTAGACAAATAAACATTTTTACCAAAAAATCACTTTGTTTTAAGTAAGCAATGCCAACAGTACCAAAACAAGCTAAGATGCAAAAGGAGTTTTCATGATGATCAACGATATAGATTGTTTTATGCACGTATGACTTTTATAATTAATACAAGTTTTTGGCAAATTTATGTCATGAGAAGTTTATTCAAAGCAGTAATGCTAATTTACTATATATCTAAAATCAACATATTGTTTCATTCAAGAAAATGCTTTAATCAGAAACAAGCATAACTTGAATGTTTTGAAAATAAAATGAAAAGCCGGTAAATTTATATAAAATGGGATGGATTCATGTACATGTATGTGTGATGTATCAAATAAATGATAACTAAATACCATATTAGAAAACTCATGATGGCATTTGCAACATTAATTTGATGTACACACTGGTAACACCTTTTGTGTGTGTAGATGCCATTAGGGTTTTAGGACATTTGAATGTGACATAATAAAAAGTTTCAAAATAATAAAATGCTTGTTTAAATAAATATATAATAATACCAGTGCAGGTGCTCCCTGAGATATGGATCGCTAGGATTAGGAACATCTGGGTCTGTCATTATCTGAAAAATATCAAATATATTTCTTAAATGAGATCCTCTTTTATTTAGTTGATAAAAAGGTTCAAATATATATGTTTATAGTTTTATTGTAAACTAATTATTAGATATCAAAGTACCAAAAATTAATAATAAACAGCGTTAAGTGTATGTTGAATCAACCGGTTATGACCATAAAGTTTGTGGCTTTGTTACAAACTAACATTTGAAGATTACCGTTCATTATTTTTCTTCAGAATCCCAACTCTTTTTTTGTTTGAAATTTCTAGGGTTTAAGATTATCATTCATTATTTTTGTTCGATCCGAAGAGTTTTTAGGAAAATATCATGTATAATAAGTTGATTTGAAACGCTATCTTTCTCCTTAATAATTAAAGTGTGTAACTATTAGGTTCTTTAGAAGAACACTTAAGTATGTTAGGATAAACAGTTGTAAGTATTGTATTTGTAATTTCATTACAAACCAAACATGGAGAGTTGCTTAAATTTGTTTAGTCCGACACATTTTAGTGTTTATCTTGCACTTTAACAAGTTAAATGATTTACTTACAAGAAAACCACTAACACGATCTTTACAAAAATAACAAAGACGTAAAGGAGGAGTATTGTACCAGTGTAAAAAAGGATCTCAAGTCACCACCATTAACATCAACCTTAGGTTTACTAGTGACAGAAGAAGGCAATAGCTCATGCCCATTGTACACTTGGTTTGATAAGTTGTACATTACAAGCATATTCACACTCGGAGTGAAATTGTCGACTACATCTCCGACCACCCTCCCAATCACCAGTGGATGATCCGGCGTTAGTCTTCTCGCCATTAATTCTGACCCTCAACAAACTGTGAAACTTTAAAGAAAGCCTTTAACATTAGCTTATCAAATGTGACAGAAAGTGTTTCTTGTCACTTGAGTTTGATGAAGAAATGAGCCATATATGTGCATATATTGGTAGGGTTGAGGGCTCTTCGTCCACATTAAAATTTGTCATTATTTAATTGTCATAGAATCAAAGAAATGATTGGTATTCCTTTAAATTATGGAAGGCAACATAAAAAGTACATTTAACTAGTCATTGAGAATTTATTTATGTATGTGGGTAAAAGAAGAAAACAGTACCAAAAATAGAAAAAAGACTCTTCTGGAATGCTTATATATGTAAAGTTTATTAAAATGTTTATGTGCTTGGTAATTATGGTTTAGGTTGTTTGATTTTTAAGAGATAAAAAGTTTATCATATCTGCAATATGTGCAAGAAAAAAAGGATCAAACGTTTACGGTCTTTAATAAGAATACTATTTGTTTTTAACCGATTGTAGGTTTTAAAAATAAGTTTATATTTTAATTTAAAATAGTTTTTCAACACTAAAATTTAAATAATTCTAGTTTACAACGCAAAAATATAATTCATACAATTATAATAAAACCTTTTTAAAAACTTATTTATTTCATCTTTTTTCTGAAACAATAACTAAATTGTTTTTTTTTTTTTTTTTTAATATGGTTCCTAATGGATGAGGTTGTTTTGTATTTTATTATATTTTAATAATTAAGATAAAGATGTATTTATATAAGTTGATTTTTAAAAGTTAGAGATAAAACACAAAATTTAATAATAAACTAGAATGAGCCTCGTAGGTAGATTTTGTTAGAAATTTGGCATGATCCCTTCATATTCCAAACTTTTTTGG